>NC_090968.1:6631162-7997582 GCF_040807025.1 Struthio camelus | reverse complement strand
CCTAACCCTAACCCTAACCCTACCTAACCCTAACCCTAACCCTAACCCTAACCCTAACCCTAACCCTAACCCTAACCCTAACCCTAACCCTAACCCTAACCCTAACCCTAACCCTAACCCTAACCCTAACCCTAACCCTAACCCTAACCCTAACCCTAACCCTAACCCTAACCCTAACCCTAACCCTAACCCTAACCCTAACCCTAACCCTAACCCTAACCCTAACCCTAACCCTAACCCTAACCCTAACCCTAACCCTAACCCTAACCCTAACCCTAACCCTAACCCTAACCCTAACCCTAACCCTAACCCTAACCCTAACCCTAACCCTAACCCTAACCCTAACCCTAACCCTAACCCTAACCCTAACCCTAACCCTAACCCTAACCCTAACCCTAACCCTAACCCTAACCCTAACCCTAACCCTAACCCTAACCCTAACCCTAACCCTAACCCTAACCCTAACCCTAACCCTAACCCTAACCCTAACCCTAACCCTAACCCTAACCCTAACCCTAACCCTAACCCTAACCCTAACCCTAACCCTAACCCTAACCCTAACCCTAACCCTAACCCTAACCCTAACCCTAACCCTAACCCTAACCCTAACCCTAACCCTAACCCTAACCCTAACCCTAACCCTAACCCTAACCCTAACCCTAACCCTAACCCTAACCCTAACCCTAACCCTAACCCTAACCCTAACCCTAACCCTAACCCTAACCCTAACCCTAAATGGCTCTAACCCTAACCCTAACCCTAACCCTAACCCTAACCCTAACCCTAACCCTAACCCTAACCCTAACCCTAACCCTAACCCTAACCCTAACCCTAACCCTAACCCTAACCCTAACCCTAACCCTAACCCTAACCCTAACCCTAACCCTAACCCTAACCCTAACCCTAACCCTAACCCTAACCCTAACCCTAACCCTAACCCTAACCCTAACCCTAACCCTAACCCTAACCCTAACCCTAACCCTAACCCTAACCCTAACCCTAACCCTAACCCTAACCCTAACCCTAACCCTAACCCTAACCCTAACCCTAACCCTAACCCTAACCCTAACCCTAACCCTAACCCTAACCCTAAATGGCTCGTCCGCTAACCCTAACCCTAACCCTAACCCTAACCCTAACCCTAACCCTAACCCTAACCCTAACCCTAACCCTAACCCTAACCCTAACCCTAACCCTAACCCTAACCCTAACCCTAACCCTAAATGGCTCTAACCCTAACCCTAACCCTAACCCTAACCCTAACCCTAACCCTGACCCTGACCCTGACCCTGACCCTGACCCTGACCCTGACCCTGACCCTGACCCCTGACCCCTGACCCCTGACCCCTGACCCCTGACCCCAAACCCTGACCCCAAAGCCCTAACCCCTAACCCTAAACCCTGACCCCCTAACCCCCTAACCCCCGACCCCTGGACCCCTAACCTGGACCCCTAACCCCAGACCCCTGGACCCCCTGACCCTAGACCTGACCCTAGATCCCCTGACTGTGACCTGCTGCACTCTAACCCTAAACCCTGACCCCTGATCTCTAACCCCCTGACCCTACCCCTAACTGTGCTGCCACCCCCAACCTCACCCCTACCCTGTAACCCTGACGCTCTAACCCTAACCCCTAATGATGTGCTTCCCTAACCCCAACCCCTAACTGGTGCTCCTTGACCTGTGACCCCCTAATGCTAACCCCCTAATGCTGAGTGGCCCTGACTCCTTGACCCTAATGGTTCCCTGGAGCCAGACCCTAACCCTCCACCCCCCTGAGTCTGATCCTGTGACCCCTAGCCTGCTTGAGCCCTAAGTGGCTCTAACCCTAGGTGTTGGTGTGGACCCCAGTGGTTAACCCTAGGAGCCTGATTGTAGGGTGGCTCCTGTAACCCTAGTGTGGTGGAGCTCCCCCTAGTGGAGGGTGGGTTAGGGTTGGGTGTATATATTGTATATAAAAAGAAATAAAAATAATAAGAGAATGGAAAATAATTTGCATATGGAATGAAATGAGTGGCAGGGTTAGGATGCTAATTGGGAGTAAAGAATTATTATTTGAATAAATTGGGATAATAATTGATTACTCCCAATTAGCATGCTAAAGAGAGGGAAAGAGCAAAGAGAGGGAAAGAGCAAAGAGAGGGAAAGAGCAAAGAGAGGGAAAGAGCAAAGAGAGGGAAAGAGCAAAGAGAGGGAAAGAGCAAAGAGAGGGAAAGAGCAAAGAGAGGGAAAGAGCAAAGAGAGGGAAAGAGCAAAGAGAGGGAAAGAGCAAAGAGAGGGAAAGAGCAAAGAGAGGGAAAGAGCAAAGAGAGGGAAAGAGCAAAGAGAGGGAAAGAGCAAAGAGAGGGAAAGAGCAAAGAGAGGGAAAGAGCAAAGAGAGGGAAAGAGCAAAGAGAGGGAAAGAGCAAAGAGAGGGAAAGAGCAAAGAGAGGGAAAGAGCAAAGAGAGGGAAAGAGCAAAGAGAGGGAAAGAGCAAAGAGAGGGAAAGAGCAAAGAGAGGGAAAGAGCAAAGAGAGGGAAAGAGCAAAGAGAGGGAAAGAGCAAAGAGAGGGAAAGAGCAAAGAGAGGGAAAGAGCAAAGAGAGGGAAAGAGCAAAGAGAGGGAAAGAGCAAAGAGAGGGAAAGAGCAGATAGACAAAATTGAAGTGGACAAAAATCATAAAACAAAAAAAGAGCCCAGAGGGGGGAATCTACCCACAGAGGAAAAGGGAAAAAAAAAAAAAAGAGAAATACTGAAATAAGGAGAAATAGAATAATCAACATAAAGCTAACATTATCACAGCAGAGATAAATAGAAAAGCTACAGGAAAGAACACAGAGGGAGAAAGCAAAAGGAAGCACAAAGCAAGAGGGGGAAAGCAAAGGAAGACAACAAGGCAGGAGGGAGAAAGAAACAAAGAAGGTCAATGAGAGACAAAATAAGAGAAAAAATTTGTCCCGCTCTTTCTTTCTTAGGAGGCCATAGAAAGACCACCATACAAATAAGAACCAGGATAAATTTTCTCTCCTACTTTGACTTGAAAGGGGAAGATGAACAAGAGCAAATGACTTCCTTGCAACATGTACTGGAAATAACACAACAAAAACAAACAACAAAATCCTCTTTATTTGAAAGGAGACACAAACACAGCCACCTCTATCATCTTTATTGCTCCAAAAACAAAAAAAACCCACAACAATCTCCTTATTCCAACAGCATCAGAAACACCTCCAGCTTCATTCCTCACTACATAAGCATGCTCATCTCCACACTACATGACAGCTGCTTCTGCACCTGCAAAAAAAAAAAAAAAGGGAGGGGGGAAAGACATGTCAGTTACAAAACACTAAACAAAACCACCCCAACAACATAACATACCAGCCCACCATCCACAGCAGCTGCACACACTCGTCACCAACCTTCTCTACAATCACACCACTGCTACACCCATCCAGCAGCATACACTACCTCCCTGCACTTACAAGGAAACACCAGCAGTTCTTTGGGACAGCTCTCGGTAACAACATTACCGAGCGCTTCCAAATACCACCCTGCCTAGAAAACCCCGGCCCCGAGCCACAGCTCCGCACCAACATTGGCGATGATCATCGCCTCGCAGAGTGACCGGGACCGGGGAAAAAAAAAACCCAGCCAGGGGAAGCAAAAAAAAAATCCCCCGGCTGGGGTTTTTTTTTAAAAAATAAAAATGGAAAAAAATTTTACTTGCTAACTACAGCCTGTAAGAACAAAAGGTGCATACAAGGTTAGACACATTCCATACCAAAAACCACCCAACATCCACACAACTGCCCACTCAGTCCCACCACAGGCACTCTGCCTCCCTGCACTACATGGCAAACAGCACCAGTTTTTAGGACCGCTCACAGAAACAGCATTACCAAGCGTTTCCACATACCACCCTGCCTAAAAAAAAAACCCAGCCCGACCTGCACAGCAACATTGGCAATGATCAAATCACCTCAGGCAGTGAACAACACCACAGGAAAACAAAGTCAGGGGAAAAAAAAAAAATCACCCACCTGGGGGTTTCCATTAAAAAAAAAAAAAAACTAAATGCTAAGTACAATCAAAAAACAAACCAAACACATGCATACAGACTTAGATACACTCAATACCAAACCCAACCGACAACCACACAATTACCCACACCCTCCCACCACAGCCATTCCTCACCTCTACTAACACAGCCGATTTCCACCCATTTAAAAGGGAACACTGCACTGCCGTGAACAGGCTCCCACCAAAAACACCATTCCTATCCATCAATAAATAAATATACAAAAAATAAAACTATGCTTTGCCTTACAGTTTCACTCTCACAGAAACCCTAACAAGGCCCCATGGATACAGTACTTAGCACAGCCCACACCCTCGACTACACCCACAGGCAAGGCAGCTCCAGCTCCACACACAAAGACACAAACACACAGACACAACAACAATCACAGCACAAACAACACTCTCAGCCAGAAAGCCCTACAACAACACATCCCTGCAGCTCACAGGCACAGGAGAAGCCCATAATGGCAAGCAGCTGGCAAAGCCAGGACCCTGAACACACAAGAGGCCAGCCAGAAAGATCCAAGGCTGAAACCACACAGGGAAGATCACCCTGAAAGGATGCCACAAAGGCAAGGAAGAGTGGCCACAGAAGGCAAGGAAGAGCGGCCGCGGAAGGCAAGGAAGAGCATCACCACGAAGATGAATGGCTGCAGAAGGCAAGGAAGAGCAGCCGTGGAAGGCGAGGAAGAGCATCGCCGCAAAGATGAACGGCCACAGAATGCAAGGAAGAGCAGCCACAGAAGGCAAGGAAGAGCATCGCCACAAAGATGAGCGGCCACGGAAGGCGAGGAAGAGCATCGCCACAAAGATGAGCGGCCGCGGAAGGCGAGGAAGAGCGGCCGCAGAAGGCAAGGAACATCGCCACAAAGATGAACGGCCGCGGAAGGCGAGCAGTATCGCCACAGAGATGAGCGGCCACAGACAGCTACGATGCAAATTCAGCGCAACACACCGACCCTTTTGGTGGGCGGCACACAAGGAGACACCGTCCCTCGACGCAACGCTGAGCGCTCAGGCCACTCAATAGCCTGCGGATGCCTAACACCCTAGCCCTGCAAAGTTTACACCGTGCTCCACCATCACACAGGACAAGAGCAATATCAAGACCTGAGCAAAACACAGGACACCTACAACACACACAGAACACAGCACACAACAACACAGACACTGGCTGGAGCAGCCCGGACTACCACACCCCCCTCTCCCTCTACCTCACACACAGCACCCACCCTCAGGAGGCCTCCACACTGTAATGACTGGCAGCACACGCATACACACCCCCCCCCACACACACACCACCCAAGACACACCAACACCCTTGGCCCCCTCCACTTAGCTTGGGCACTGCCGTGCATCACCGTCCATCCTCAAGAGCCAGCCTCGATGCCAGGCACCTCCTCTCTGACCTTCCTTCACCCTCACCACCTGCCAAAACAGAGCACAAGCCATCACCTGCATGCCACACACCTCCAGCCTCTTCCCCAAAAAACACCCCCCTCCAAAACAACACGGTCCCTCCGCTCACCTGAAACACGTCCCTTCCAAACTCAGAGATCCTGCCCAGCACTAGGACACCCACAGCACCTCGGAAAAACAACACAAAAGTCACTCTTCCGCCAGGCGGCACCCAACAGCCCTACTACAAACAGCACACCGTGCCACTCACCTCAAATCCTCAGCCATCCGGGAAGAGGCCCCCCACAGCACCTGAAAAAAGCACAACAAAAGACATTACTGAGAGGCAGCCCGACACCACCCAACCAAATGATAAAGCTCTCAACAACAAGCTGCCCCCTCTTACCTGCTCAGCCTCCGCCTCAGCACTCACCTTCTTCACGCCACAACTGCAGCCTACACCTGCAAAGTCAGAGAAAACACCACACCTTGAGGGGATGGCCACAAAACCGCAGCCCGTCCACACCCACCCACCGCTCCCACACTTTTACCTGTGCTGCTCACCCTTCCCCACTGTCATGCTACAGGAGGCCACGCCAAGCTCTGCCACGCACCTGCAAAACCAGAACACCACTGGGCAACAGGCACAGCACCAACAACACAACAGCCCCACTCCACGCTCTGCTCCATCTCTCACACCAACACTCACCTGGCCAGCCTCCTCCTAGGCACAAGCAACCCACTTGCCTCACAGCTTCCCACCTACAAACACAAAACAAACATTGTTCAGGGAACCGCTGCCCAAGACACCCTCCTGCAAACAGCACTCACAAGCTCACCTCCTTAGTGCACATCTCGGTCTTCCTCCATCTCCCTTGAGTACCTGGAACACTGCTCTGCATCTGCAAAAGCAACACAAACTGCAGCACCCAAAGGCAGACCTATCCCCATTCCACTCCCCTTCACCACTCCACGCTGCACACTGCCATCGCTAAAACCCACAGGCAAGGCACCTCCAGCCCCAAACAAACATGCACACTCACACACAGCACACACAAACACAGAACAAAGCCCTAGGCACAAAAAACAGTTCTCACGCATAGAACCCTGCAGGCCGCAAAGCGCTACAATGCCACAACTGTGCAGCTCAGAGGCTCGGGAGAAGCCCAGGAAAGTCAAACGCCACGGTCTGTGACAGAAAGCAGCCAGCAAAGCCAGGACTGTGGATGCACAAGAGGCTGGCCAGAAAGACCCAAGACCACAACCACACAGGGAAGAAAACCCTGAAAGCATGCCATGAAGGCAAGGAAGAGCGGCTGCAGAAGGCGAGGAAGAGCATCACCGCGAAGATGAGCGGCCACAGAAGGCAAGGAAGAGCATCGCCACAAAGATGAGCGGCCACGGAAGGCGGGGAAGAGCGGCCGCGGAAGGCAAGGAGCATCGCCACAAAGATGAACGGCCGCGGAAGGCGAGGAAGAGCGGCCACGGAAGGCAAGGAGCATCGCCACAAAGATGAACGGCCGCGGAAGGCGAGCAGTATCGCCACAGAGATGAGCGGCCACAGACAGCTACGATGCAAATTCAGCGCAACACACCGACCCTTTTGGTGGGCGGCACACAAGGAGACACCGTCCCTCGACGCAATGCTGAGCGCTCAGGCCACTCAATAGCCTGCGGATGCCTAACACCCTAGCCCTGCAAAGTTTACACCGTGCTCCACCATCACACAGGACAAGAGCAACATCAAGACCTGAGCAAAACACAGGACACCTACAACACACACAGAACACAGCACACAACAACACAGACACTGGCTGGAGCAGCCCGGACTACCACACCCCCCTCTCCCTCTACCTCACACACAGCACCCACCCTCAGGAGGCCTCCACACTGTAATGACTGGCAGCACACGCATACACCCCCCCCCACACACACCCACCCCACCCAAGACACACCAACACCCTTGGCCCCCTCCACTTAGCTTGGGCACTGCCGTGCATCACCGTCCATCCTCAAAAGCCAGCCTCAATGCCAGGCACCTCCTCTCTGATCTTTCTTCACTCACAAACCTTCGCCCTCACCACCTACCAAAACAGAGCACAAGCCATCACCTGCATGCCACACGGCTCCAGCCTCTTCCCCAAAAAACACCCCCCTCCAAAACAACACGGTCCCTCCGCTCACCTGAAACACGTCCCTTCCAAACTCAGAGATCCTGCTCAGCACTAGGACACCCACAGCACCTCGGAAAAACAACACAAAGTTACTCTTCTGCCAGGCAGCACCCAACAGCCCTACTACAAAAGGCACACCTTGCCACTCACCTCAAATCCTCAGCCATCCGGGAAGAGGCCCCCCACAGCACCTGAAAAAGCACAACAAAAGACATTACTGACAGGCAGCCCGACACCACCCAACCAAATGATAAAGCTCTCAACGACAAGCTGCCCCTCTCACCTCCTCTGCCTCCATCTCAGCACTCAGCTCCTCCGTGCCACAACTGCATCCTACACCTGCAGAACCAGAGACAATACCACAGCTTGAGGGGATGTTTGCAAAAGCACAGCCCATCCACACCCACCCCTTGCTCCCACAACTTTACCTGCGCCACTCACCTGTCCCCACTGTCAGGCTACAGGAGGCTACACTGACCTCGGTCACGCACCTGCAAAACCAGAACAGCACTGAGCAACAGGCACAGCACCAACAACCCCACACTATGCTCTGCTCCATCTTGCAGACCAACACTCACCTGGCCAGGCTCCTCCTAGGCACAAGCAACCCACTTGCCTCACAGCTTCCCACCTACAAACACAAAACAAAAAGCATTCAGCAAACCGCCACCCAGAACACTCTCTTGCCAACAACACTCACAAGCTCACCTCCTTAGAGCACGTCTCGGTCTTCCTCCGTCTCCCTTGAGTACTTGGAACACTGCTCTGCATCTGCAAAAGCAGCACAAACTGCAGCACCCAAAGGCAGACCTATCCCCATTCCACTCCCCTTCACCACTCCATGCTGCACACTGCCATTGCTAAAACCCACAGGCAAGGCACCTCCAGCCCCAAACCAACAGGCACACACACAAACAGCACACACAAACACAGAACAAAGCCCTAGGCAGAAAGAACAGTTCTCACACATAGGACCCTGCAGGCCACAAAGCCCTACAATGCCACAACTGTGCAGCTCAGAGGCTCGGGAGAAGCCCAGGAAAGTCAAACGCCACGATCCGTGACAGAAAGCAGCCAGCAAAGCCAGGACCATCAATGCACAAGAGGCTGGCCAGAAAGACCCAAGACCACAACCACACAGGGAAGAAAACCCTGAAAGCATGCCACAAAGGCGAGGAAGAGCGGCCGCAGAAGGCGAGGAAGAGCATTGCCGCAAAGATGAACGGCCACGGAATGCAAGGAAGAGCATCGCCGCAAAGACGAGCGGCCACGGAAGGCAAGGAAGAGCATCGCCGCAAAGACGAGCGGCCACGGAAGGCGAGGAAGAGTGGCCACGGAAGGCAAGGAGTATCGCCACAAAGATGAGCGGCCACAGAAGGCGAGGAGTATCGCCACAAAGATGAGCGGCCACAGACAGCTACGATGCTAATTCAGCGCAACACACCGACCCTTTTGGTGGGCGGCACACAAGGAGACACCGTCCCTCGACGCAACGCTGAGCGCTCAGGCCACTCAATAGCCTGCGGATGCCTAACACCCTAGCCCTGCAAAGTTTACACCATGCTCCACCATCACACAGGACAACAGCAACATCAAGACCTCAGCAAAACACAGGACACCTACAACACACACCACACAGTACACAACACAGACATAGGCTGGAGCTGCCTGGCCTACCACACCCACCTCTCCCTCTACCTCACACGCAGCACTCATCCTGAGGAAGCCTCCACACAACACACTGATTGTCCACACACACACACACACACACACACACACACTGCCCAAGACACACCAACACCCTTGGCCCCCTCCACTTAGCTTGGGCACTGCTGCGCATCACCATCCATCCTCAACAGCCAGCCTCGATGCCAGGCACGCCCTCTCGGACCTTCCTTCAGTCACAAACCTTCACCCTCACCACCTGCCAAAACAGAGCACAAGCCATCACCTGCATGCCACACACCTCCAGCCTCTTCCCCAAAAAACACCCTCCTCCAAAACAACACGGTCCCTCCGCTCACCTGAAACACGTCCCTTCCAAACTCAGAGATCCTGCCCAGCACGAGGACACCCACAGCACCTGGGAAAAAACAACACAAAAGTCACTCTTCCACCAGGCAGCACCCAACAGCCCTACTACAAACAGCACACCGTGCCACTCACCTCAAATCCTCAGCCATCTGGGAAGACACCCTCCACAGCACCTGAAAAAAGCACAACAAAAGACATTACTGAGAGGCAGCCCGACACCACCCAACCAAATGATAAAGCTCTCAACAACAAGCTGCCCCCTCTTACCTGCTCAGCCTCCGCCTCAGCACTCCGCTTCTCCACACCACAACTGCAGCCTACACCTGCAGAACCAGAGAAAACACCACACCTTGAGGGGATGTTTGCAAAACCGCAGCCCATCCACACCCACCCACCGCTCCCACACTTTTACCTGTGCCGCTCACCCTTCCCCACTGTCATGCTACAGGAGGCCACGCCAAGCTCTGCCACGCACCTGCAAAACCAGAACACCACTGGGCAACAGGCACAGCACCAACAACACAACAGACCCGCTCCACGCTCTGCTCCATCTCTCACACCAACACTCACCTGGCCAGCCTCCTCCTAGGCACAAGCAACCCACTTGCCTCACGGCTTCCCACCTACAAACACAAAACAAAAAGCATTCAGCAAACTGCCACCCAGAACACTCTCTTGCCAACAACACTCACAAGCTCACCTCCTTAGAGCACATCTCAGTCTTCCTCCATCTCCCTCGAGTACCTGGAACACTGCTCTGCATCTGCAAAAGCAGCACAAACTGCAGCACCCAAAGGCAGACCTATCCCCATTCCACTCCCCATCACCACTCCACTCTGCACGCTGCCATCGCTAAAACCCACAGGCAAGGCACCTCCAGCTCCAAACAAACATGCACACACACAAACACCACACACAAACACAGAGCAAAGCCCTAGGCAGAAAGAACGATTCCCATGCATAAGACCCTGTGGGCCACAAAGCCCTACAACAGCACAACCGTGCACCTCAGAGGCTCAGGAGAAGCCTAAGAAAGAGTCAAATGCCACAAGCTGTGACAGCAAGGGGCCAGCAAAGCCAGGACTACGGAAGCACAAGAGGCTGGCCAAAAGGACCCAAGGCTGCGACCATGCAGGCAAGAAAACCCTGAAAGGATGCCGCAGAAGACGAGCGAAGAGCGGCCGCCGCAGAAGACGAGCGAAGAGCGGCCGCCGCAGAAGACGAGCGAAGAGCGGCCGCCGCAGAAGACGAGCGAAGAGCGGCCGCCGCAGAAGACGAGCGAAGAGCGGCCGCCGCAGAAGACGAGCGAAGAGCGGCCGACAAGCGCTCAAACATCACCACAAAGATGGCCAGCCACAGACAGCTATGATGCTAATTCAGTGCAACACACCAGCCCTTCTCACAGGCAGCACAGAGGGAGATATGATCCATTGGCACAATGCTGAGCATTCGGGCCACTCAAAAGCCTCCGGATGCCTACCATGCTACCGATGCAACATCTGTGCCATGCTCCATGAGCACAAAGAACAAGAGCAACATCAACACCTGAGCAAAACACAGGACACCTACAACACACACAGAACACAGCACACAACAACACAGACACTGGCTGGAGCAGCCCGGACTACCACACCCCCCTCTCCCTCTACCTCACACACAGCACCCACCCTCAGGAGGCCTCCACACTGTAATGACTGGCAGCACACGCACACACCCACCCACACACCCACCCCACCCAAGACACACCAACACCCTTGGCCCCCTCCACTTAGCTTGGGCACTGCCGTGCATCACCGTCCATCCTCAAGAGCCAGCCTCGATGCCAGGCACCTCCTCTCTGACCTTCCTTCAGTCACAAACCTTTACCCTCACCACCTGCCAAAACAGAGCACAAGCCATCACCTGCATGCCACACACCTCCAGCCTCTTCCCCAAAAAACACCCCCCTCCAAAACAACACGGTCCCTCCGCTCACCTGAAACACGTCCCTTCCAAACTCAGAGATCCTGCCCAGCACTAGGACACCCACAGCACCTCGGAAAAACAACACAAAAGTCACTCTTCCGCCAGGCAGCACCCAACAGCCCTACTACAAACAGCACACCGTGCCACTCACCTCAAATCCTCAGCCATCCGGGAAGAGGCCCCCCACAGCACCTGAAAAAAGCACAACAAAAGACATTACTGAGAGGCAGCCCGACACCACCCAACCAAATGATAAAGCTCTCAACAACAAGCTGCCCCCTCTTACCTGCTCAGCCTCAGCACTCGGCTCCTCCACGCCACAACTGCATCCTACACCTGCAGAACCAGAGAAAACACCACACCTTGAGGGGATGTTTGCAAAACCGCACCCTGTCCACACCCACCCACCGCTCCCACACTTTTACCTGTGCTGCTCACCCTTCCCCACTGTCATGCTACAGGAGGCCACGCCAAGCTCTGCCACGCACCTGCAAAACCAGAACACCACTGGGCAACAGGCACAGCACCAACAACACAACAGCCCCACTCCACGCTCTGCTCCATCTCTCACACCAACACTCACCTGGCCAGCCTCCTCCTAGGCACAAGCAACCCACTTGCCTCACGGCTTCCCACCTACAAACACAAAACAAAAAGCATTCAGCAAACTGCCACCCAGAACACTCTCTTGCCAACAACACTCACAAGCTCACCTCCTTAGAGCACGTCTCAGTCTTCCTCCATCTCCCTCGAGTACCTGGAACACTGCTCTGCATCTGCAAAAGCAGCACAAACTGCAGCACCCAAAGGCAGACCTATCCCCATTCCACTCCCCATCACCACTCCACTCTGCACGCTGCCATCGCTAAAACCCACAGGCAAGGCACCTCCAGCTCCAAACACACACAAACACCACACACAAACACAGAGGAAAGCCCTAGGCACAAAAAACAGTTCTCACGCATAAGACCCTGCCAGGCACAAAGCCCTACAACACCACAACCCTGTGCCTTTCAGGCTCAGGAGAAGCCCAGGAAAGACTCAAATGCCATGGCCTGTGACAGAAAGGGGCCGGCAAAGCCAGGACTGTGGATGCACAAGAGGCTGGCCAGAAAAACCCAAGGCCACGATCACACAGGGAAGAAAACCCTGAAAGGGAGCCCCAAAGGCAAAGAAGCGCGGCCGCCGAAGAAGAGGCGAAGAAGCGCGGCCGCCGAAGAAGAGGCGAAGAAGCGCGGCCGCCGAAGAAGAGGCGAAGAAGCGCGGCCGCCGAAGAAGAGGCGAAGAAGCGCGGCCGCCGAAGAAGAGGCGAAGAAGCGCGGCCGCCGAAGAAGAGGCGAAGAAGCGCGGCCGCCGAAGAAGAGGCGAAGAAGCGCGGCCGCCGAAGAAGAGGCGAAGAAGCGCGGCCGCCGAAGAAGAGGCGAAGAAGCGCGGCCGCCGAAGAAGAGGCGAAGAAGCGCGGCCGCCGAAGAAGAGGCGAAGAAGCTATGTTGCAAATCTGGCACGACACAATGCCCCTTTTCACGGGCGGCACAGCAGATACAATCCCTTTGCACAACACTGAGCGCTGAGGCCAGTCCCAAAGCCTACAGATGACTACTGTGCTAGCCCTGCAAACTCGTCCTTTGTGCTCCAGGAACACAAAGGACAAGAGCAACAGCAACACCTAAGCAAAAGACAGGACACCTACAACACACAACACACAGCACACAACAACACAGACACAGGCTGGAGCTGCCCAGCCCCAAGCACAACCCCACGGCCTCGACCTCACCAAAAACAATCATCCTAAAGCACTACACTCATGGTCAGCAAACACACACACACACCCCTACCCCCAGGACAAGCCAACACCCTTGACCCCTCCACTTAGCTTGGGCACTGCTGTGCGTCACTGTCCATCCTCAACAGCCAGCCTCGATGCCAGGCACCTCCTCTCTCTGATCTGCCTTCAGTCACAAACCTTCACCCTCATCACCTGCCAAAACAGAGCACAAGCTGTCACCCACACACCACGCAGCACCAAACTCTTCCTCCAAAAACACCCTCCTCCCAAACACCACGGTCCCTCCGCTTACCTGTGCCCCGTCCAAACTCCAACATCGTGGCCAGGCGGACACCCGCAACACCTGGGAAAGGCAACACAACACAGTTACTCTTCTGCCAGGCAACGCCCAATAGCCCTACAACAAAGAACTCACCGTTCCACTCACCCCAAATCCTCCGGCAAAAGGCCCCCCCACAGCACCTGAAAACAAGCACAACAGAAGACATCACCAAGAACCAGCCCAACACCCCCCAGTCACAGAATAAAGCGCTCAATGACAAGCTGCCCCTCACACCTGCTCAGCCTCCGTCTCGGCACTCAGCTTCTCTACGCCACCACTTCACGCAATGCCTGCAAAAACACAGAAAACACCACACCTTGAGGGCATGCCCACAAAACCAAAGTCCTTCGGCACCCACCCTTTCCTCCCACACCTTCATCTATGCCGCTCCACTCTGCACGCTGCCATTGCTAATAATCCACAGGCAAGGCACCTCCAGCCCCAAACAAACGTGCACACACAAACAGCAGACACAAACACAGCAGAAAGCCCTAGGCACAAAGAACAATTCTCACACATAAGACCCTGCCGGGCACAAAGCCCTATGACACCACAACCGTGCAGCTTCAAAGCTCAGGAAAAGCCCACGAAAGAGTCAAACACCATGGCCTGTGACAGAAAGGGGCCAGCAAAGCCAAGACCATCACTGGACAAGAGGCCAGCCAGAAAGAAGCAAGGCCATGATCACACAGGGAAGAAAACCCTGAAAGGGAGCCCCAAAGGCGAAGAAGCGCGGCCGCCCGAGGCGAAGAAGCGCGGCCGCCCGAGGCGAAGAAGCGCGGCCGCCCGAGGCCGGCCACAGATGCTACGATGCAAATCTGGCACGACACAACGCCCCTTTTCACAGGCGGCACAGGAGGAGATGCAAACCCTTCGCACAACACTGAGTGCTCAGGCCACTCCAAAAACCTGCAGATGCCTACCGTGCTAGCCCTGCAAAGTCTGCATCGTGCTCCATGAGCACAAAGGACAAGAGCAACATCAACACCTGAGCAAAACACAGGACACCTACAACACACACCGAACACAGCACACAACAACACAGATACAGGCTGGAGCTGCCCGGCCTAGCACACCCCCCTCTCCCTCTGCCTCACACACAGCACTCATCCTCAGGAGGACTCTACACTGTAATGACTGGCAGCACACGCACACACACACCCCCCAAGACAAGCCAACACGCTTGGCCCTCCCAACTTAGCTTGGGCACTGCTGCGCCGTCCTCAAGAACCAACCTCGATGCCAGGCACATCTGTTCTGCTCTTCCTTCAGTCACAAACCTTCGCCTTCACCACCTGCCAAAACACAACACAAGCGGTCACCTGCATGCCAGATGCCTCCAGCCTCTTCACCAAAAACACCCTCCTCCCAAACACCACGGTCCCTCCCCTCACCTGCGGCCTGTCCAAACTCCAGCATTGGGGCTGGGCGGACACCTGCGGCACCTAGGAAAGGCAACACAGTTACTATTCTGCCAGGCAACACCCAACAGCCCTACAACAAAGGACACACCTTTCTACTGCAGCTCACACCCTCAGCCACCCCAGAAAAGGCCCACACAGCACCTGAAAAAGCACAACAAAAGACATCACTGAGAAGCAGCCCAGCACCAGCCCCACGGCACAGTAGAGCCCTGACCCAAACAGCTCCCCCTCTTACCTGCTCAGCCTCCGACTCAGCGCTTGGCTTCACCACACCACAACTGCACCCAATGCAAAAAAAACTAGGCTACAAAACTAGGAAAAAATGTTTTCCCTGAACCCCTCCTGTCTCTTCTTTTCTGCAGTCCTGCAGAGCAACAAACAATTCCCCAACTCTCATCATCTCAGAAGAGCCCAGTGAAGAAGCTGCATCCCTTCCGCAATAAACTCAAAAACACCAGAAAACAACAGTGACCGTCAACAAAAGATACAACAGGATATTCAGAAGCCCTTTTTCAGCCCAAACAACCCACACCGACATGCTACCCAAGAAAAAACCCTATCTCCTAAAAACACTTCCCTCTCATAATCACAGCTCCAGCTCAAGCTGCCTCATTGCTCTTCTATTGTTCAATGGCCTTCGCATCTCCAAGCGTACAAATAGGTCTTCCAGGATAGTTGTACATCCTCAAATGCTGTTATTTGCTAAGCCCATTACAAACTACCACGCCCACAGCAGATCAAAGGCAGAATGAACTCAGGGAAGAGAGACCCCCACTTTATATAACCCTAGGCCCCACCCACTTCCCTACCCAGAAACCCTTTGGAGGGGAGGGGCAAACAAACAGCAACCATAAATACATAGGGCTAGGCAGAAGCAATTCTTCTTCCACTCAGCATCTAGAACAGAGAGGACAGAAGGGATAAAGAGACCTCTTCTATGAAATAGAACATCTGTTTTGTTACTGAGACTTCATATAGTATCTACATTATCAAGAGGTAGGTCATTAAACTCCTTTTTACCTTAACTAGCACAAGCCTTCAAATTAAAAACTACAAATGAGTTCTGGTTATACTTAGGAAAAAGACTACAACATTCCACAGCGCCTACAAAGGGAATGCTATACCATAGTCCTCTAATGGGTTCAGGTCTGCATAGAATACAGCTGCTCTGGCAGGGCAACATTTCCTGAAGGGCAAACCAGGATCTCAAAATGAACTCTGGGAACAAGCCCTCTGCTGTAATAGGAGCACTTCCTAAGAGGAATGGGTCTTCTATAGTACCTAAAATGATGAGAAAAAAAGTCAGTGGCTGGAATGACTAGTTGTCCAGGAGAATACTATATCTGTATCACTAACTGGAGAACTGACACAAGGAGATCTCAGGATGGCTCCGGAGGGCACAAGAGGGATGCTAAGAGGGCTGAAAGACCAATGCAGCATTCTGGGGCACAACAAAGAATAATCCAGAATAAAATAAAGGGGTTCCTCACAAGTCTGCAGGAGCAACAGAAGTCTATGCAACACAGCAAAGCTCTACAGAGGACTCCAGATTGGATTACACATTTCCAATGGAGACTAGAAAGCAATAAAAACAAACCAGTAGAGAGTAACTAGAGTTTCCCCAAGGGTCCAAGGGAAAACAAGGCTGCTAAGACCACTAGATGATGAACAGAGAGCACTGTTCAGAAAAGTTCTAAGGACACTACAACAATCCTAAAACATTGACAGAGCCAAAAGATGGCTCTGGGAAAAAAGGAAAGCTGAAAGAGAATTCCAGAGAGCACTAGAGGGGTGCTAAAAAGCCTAGATGGCCAACAGAGGTCTGTGGGGGAAAGATAAAAGGCCAAAAAAGTGTGGGGGGGGGGGGAAGAAAGAAAAACTGAGGGCTGCTAAAGGGACTGCAGGACCAACACAGAGCTCCATGTTGCGACAAAAGACTCCGGAAACATTTTGAGGCCATTACAGGGGTCCTAAATCAGTCTAGAGGGCCAAGATACACCTCTGGGAAATTAGGAAGGCCATAAAAAGACTCCAGAGCACACTACAGGGGTTCTAAGGGGTCCACATGGCCAAAAAGAGAGTCTGAGCTGCAAGGAAGCCCTCAAGAGGAGTTCAGATGTGACTACATGGCTCAACAGGGGTCTGGAGGGCGAGAAGACAGCTCTGGGGAACAAAGAAGGACAAAGAGAGGTCCTGAATGCACAAGACCAACAAGCACAAAAAACTTCTAGGGCACAATTACAGCCAAAAGAGGGTTCCATGGCAGACTAGAGAGCTACAAAAACAGCTGGAGGGCCAAATGAGGGCTTCAGGACCCAACAAAGGCCTCCAGAGGGCTTTGGGAGGGACTACATGGGCTGGAAGTCCAAAACAAAGCTCTGTGGCACTAGGAAGGCTGGAAAAGGAGTGCATATCACACTAGAAAGGTACGAAGGGGCCCAGGAAGCCAACAGAGGTCTGCAGGGAAAGATAAAGGAACAAATGGGGAGAGACCAGGCAAGAACAGAGAGCTTTCAACAGGGACAAAGAACTAAAACATGTCTCTGGGCATCCCAAAGGTCTCCAGAGGGCTCCAGGGGAAGGGAGAAGTCCTAAGAGCTCTGGGGAGCCCAAAGAAAAGGAAACCTGCCAGAGTAGTCCCGAGAGCCCTCAAGGGGTGGGCCTAGCCCCAAAAATGCCTCTGGGGAAGAGTGGGGAGAGCTTAACAGGGGGTTCTGGGGCACCTAGACAGTGCCTAAGGGGTCTAGAGGGCACAAAGACGGCTCTGGGGCAACCCAAAGGTCTGCCCAGGGGCTCTGAGGTGGATAGAGCAGTGCTAAGAGCTGTGGGGGGCCCAAACAGAGCTCCGGAGCACAGGGAAACCTGCCAGAGTAGTCCCGAGAGCCCTCAAAGGGTGGGTCTAGCCCCAAAAAAGCCTTGGGGGAACAGGGGGGACCTGCGGAGGGGGTCAGGGCCACCCAGACAGCGCCTAAGGGCTCCGGAGGGCCAAAAGACAGCTCTGGGGCACAACAAGAATGGCAACAGTAGTTCATAAGACACGAGAGGGCTTCTAAGGGCTCTCCATGGCCACAAAGAGACTCTGGGGAAGAAGGAAGACCTCTGGAGGGTGTCTGGGCCACCTAGACCATTCCTGAGGGCTCTGCCCGAGCAAGAGACAGCTCTGGGCAGCAAGGAAGAGCCAAAGAGTGGTGCGGAGTGCTCTAGAGCGCTGCGAAGGGACCTAGGGAGCCAAGATCCAGCTCTGGGGCAGAGGGAAACCTGCCAGAGTAGTCCCGAGGGCACCAGAGGGGGCCCTCAAGGCGTGTGCCTAGCCAAAAGGCAACTCTGGGGAAGGAGGAGGAGCTTAGGAGGGGGTCTGAGCCACCTAGACAGTGCCTAAGGGGTCCGGAGGGCCAAAAGACAGCTCTGGGGCACAACGAGTACTGCAATTGTAGTTCAGAAGACATGAGAGGGCTTCTAAGGGCTTTCCATGGCCACAAAGAGACTCTGGGGAAGGAGGAGGAGCTCAGGAGGAGGTCTGGCCCATCTAGACCCTTCCTGAGGGCTTGGCACGAGCAAGAGACAGCTCTGGGCAGCAAGGAAGAGCCAAAGAGTGGTGCGGAGTGCTCCAGAGCGGTGCCAAGGGGCCTAGGGAGCCAAGATCCAGCTCTGGGCACAGGGAAACCTGCCAGAGTAGTGCCGAGGGCACCAGAGGGGGCCCTCAAGGGTTTACATGGCCCAAAACCCCACTCTAGGGAAGGAGGAGGAGCTGAGGAGGGGATCTGGGCCACCTAGACAGTGCCTAAGGGGTCTGGAGAGCCAAAACACTACTCTGGGGCACCCCAAGGGTCTGCCCAGGGGCTCTGAGGTGGATAGAGCAGTGCTAAGAGCTGTGGGGGGCACCTACACAGCTCTGGGGCACAGGGAAACCTGCCAGAGTAGTGCCGAGGGCAAGGGCACCAGAGGGGGCCCTCAAGGCGTGTGCCTAGCCAAAAGACCACTCTGGGGAAGAAGGAGGAGCTTAGGAGGGGCTCTGGGCCACCTAGACAGTGCCTAAGGGGTCCGGAGGGCCAAAACAGTGCTGTGGTCTGCCCAGGGGCTCTGAGGTGGATAGAGCAGTGCTAAGAGCTGTGGGGGGCCCGAAGACAGCTCTGGGGCACAGGGAAACCTGCCAGAGTAGTCCCAAGGGCACCAGAGGGGGCCCTCAAGGGTTTACATGACCCAAAACCCCACTCTGGGGAAGGAGGAGGAGCTTAGGAGGGGGTCTGGGCCACCTAGACAGTGCCTAAAGGGTCTCGGGGGCCAAAAGAGTGCTGTGGGGCACCCCAAAGGTCTGCCCAGGGGCTCTGAGGTGGATAGAGCAGTGCTAAGAGCTCTGGGGGGTCTGAAGACAGCTCTGGAGCACAGGGAGACCTGCCAGAGTAGTCCCGAGGGCACCAGAGGGAGCCCTCAAAGCGTGTGCCTAGCCAAAAGACAACTCTGGGGAAGGGGGAGGACTTCCAGAGGGGGCCTCTGGGGGAACAAGTACAGTCCCAAGGGGTCTAGAGGGCCTGAAGAGGACTCTGGGGCACAGGGAGACCTGCCAGAGTAGTCGCAAGGGCACCAGAGGGAGCCCTCAGGGCGTGTGCCTAGGCAAAAGACAACTCTGGGGAAGGAGGAGGAGCTGAGGAGGGGGCCTCTAGGCAAACAAGAACTGTCCCAAGGGGTCTAGAGGGCCTGAAGAGGACTCTGGGGCACAGCGTTGGGCTCAAGTGGTGTCCTGAGCATACTAAAGGGCTGCTAGGAGGTCTGGAGGGCCAAAGGGGTCAAACCAAGGCCTCCCCACGGCTTCTGAAGGGACTAGAGGGAGGCTAAAGGGGCTGGAGGTGCAAAAGGCACCTTTGGGCCCAAAGGAGGCAGCAAGAGTAGGCCAGAGCACACTGGAGGGGGCCTTCAAGGGGTTTGTGGGGGCCAGCAGACGTCTGTGGTGGAAAGAAGGTGGCCTAAAGAGGGCTCCAAAGCAGAAGAGGGGGCTGCTGAGGGGACTGGAGGGCCAACCCAGGGCTCCAGAGGGCTTGTGAGTTGACTCCAGGGGGCCTAAGGGGTCTCGAGGGCCAACATACAGCCTCGGGGAAGAAGGCAGGCCAAAAGAGTAGCCCAGAACACACTAGAGGGATGCTGAGGAGACCCGATGGCCAACAAATTAAAACCTGGGGAACAAGGGTGACCTCAGGAGGGCTTCAGAGGCAACTAGACAGTTCCTGAGGGGTGCAGAGGGCTGGCAGACAGCTCTGGGCAGCAAGGAAGACACAAAGAGTGGTCCAGAGTGCCCTGGAGTGGTGCTAAGGGGCCTGAGGAGCCAAGATACAGCTTTAGGGCTGACAGAATGTTGGAAGAGTAGGCTAGAGCGCACTAGAGGACCGCTTGGGCCTCCATGTCCCTGAAAAATGACTCTAGGGAACAAGGAAGACCTGAGGAGGGGTTCTGAGCAGATAAACGGGCTCCTGTAGGTGCTGGAGGGCCAGAAGACAGTTCTGGAGCACAACAAGCATCCGAGGACTGGTTCTGAGTAACAAATGCCTCTGGAAGGTTTCTGAAGGGACTAGAGGGCCAACAGAGGTCTGTGGGTCAAAATTCAAGGCCAAAGTGGAGAGTAGGGCAGCCTAGAGGGGTGCTAAGGGCTCTAGAGGGTTAACACAGAACTCTGGGGTACAACGAAATCCTACAGGGCAGTTCCAAGGGGACTACAGGGGTCCTAAGGGGTCCAAAGGGCCTGACTGTTCTGGGGCAGAAAGAAGTTTGGAAGAGTCATTCAGAGTGCACTAGAGGGATTCTCAGGGGTCTAACATTGCCAAAAAAAGACTCTGGGGTCAGAAGGGCCAAAAGACAGCTCTGTGGCATAATAAAGGCCTCTAGAGGGGTTCAGGGGTGACTGAAAAGGTTCTAGTGGGTCTAGAGGGCCAATAGAGCTCTCTGGGGCACAGGAAAGGCCAAAAGATGGGTACTGAGTTCACTAGAAGGGTCATAAGGGGGTTATATGATCAAAGGAAGCCTCTGGGAACAAAGGTCCTAAAGGATCCTGAGGGGGAAAAGAGAGGTCCTAAGGGATCTGGAGGGCTAAAAGAGGGCTCCGGGACACAATTTTGGCCAAAAGAGACACCTAGAGTAGACTAGGGAGGTTGTAAGTGGGCTAGAAAGAAAAAAAAAAAAAAAAAAAAAAGGCAAGGGGGCACAATGAAGGCAAAAGGAGGGGTTCTGATGGGACTGGAGTGGTCCCCTGAGAGCTAGAAGGCTAACAGAGGGCTCCTGCACAACGCAGGCCAAAAGAGGGGTACTGAAGGAATTAGGTCCTAAGAGAGCTACTGGACCCCAAGAGGGCTCTGGGGCACTACAAAGGCCTCAGGAGGGGTTCTGAGGGTACTAGAGGGCTCCTAAGGACTCTACACACCCAAGAGAGCCTCTGGTGCACAATGGAGGGCTTCTGAGAGGATTGGAGCAGGCCTAGGGGGACTAGACATCAAAGAGAGGCCTCTAGGGCACAGTGAAGGCTTTGGGAGCAGTTTTGAGGTAACTAGATTAGAAAATGGAAGAGTCTTGAGAAGATTAGAGGGCATTCACTGGGTTCTAGGATGGCATGTCAGAAGGATGTCTGCAGTTCAAATCAAGGGCTCAGGAAGGGGTTGTTAGGGAGCCCAAGGGCCAAAGGAGGCATTCTGTGGGGATTAGATGCTGGGGTCCTGAGGGGAAGAGACAGCACACAGTGGGCACTGGGGCACCCCAAAATGGAAAAGGACTGGTTCTGATGGGACTAGGTTGCAAACGGCCCTGGAGCGCGACAGGAGAACACAGGGTTCTGGGGTGCTTTGAAGAACATACATGGGGGTTCTGAAGGGAGTAGAAGATAATTGAGAAGGCATAAGGCAGGCTGCAAGGAAATGGAGGGCTATAGTATGCACTAAGAGGCAAAGAAGGAGAACGGAAAGGGATCTGAGAGAAACAGAACTCCCAAGGAGGAGCTCAGGTGGGATTTGGGGGCATTTAGGCAATGCTGGAACACAATGAAGGCCAGCAGTTTTGAGGCTACATGCCACATGGATTGATTTTGATCAGACTAGAGAACACAGAGAGCTCTGAGGTAAAAGAAAGGAAGATGGAGGAGTCTTGAGGGGACTGGAAGGAAAGGGGACCTGATGGGATAGAGGGCACACAGAACGGTCATAGGGATAGGGCATAGAGAGGACTCTGTGGTGCAATGAATAGAAAAGGAAGGCTTCAGGGCACACTGAAAGGGTGCCATGAGCGCCCAGGGTTCTGGAGTGCCCTCAAGGCAAACAAAGGTGTCCTGAGGGGAGCGTGTGGCAATCAGAGGGCTGCTGATGGGACTAAGAGACAGTGAGGTGGGCCCTAAGGGGCTCAGAGGGCAAACAGAGGCATCCTGAGAGGACTACAGGGAAAAACAAAGGCTCTGGGATGCACTAATGGCAAATGGAGGGGTTTTGAGGGACCCAGAAGAAAGAGAGAGGAGACTTAATAGGACAAAAGAACAAACATAGGAGTCTTGATGCTACCAGAAGACCCACAGACTCTAAATGGCAGAGTAATCATGCAGGAACTAGAAAGCAGCAAAGACTTCTGAGGGGACAGGAGAACAAATGGAGTCTCTTGGAGCACACCTGAAGGCAAATGGATAGGTCCTGAAGGAACTAGGGAGCAAACGGGTGAGTCCTGGGGTGATGAGGCAGAAAACTAAAGGTCCTGGGACATTAACTCACCTGCCATAATCCTTCCACTTGGACCCTGCCTCTTACCTCTGAGAAGCAGGCCTTTGCTTTCATTCTGCAGGCAGCTGTCAGCTGTTGTGTACTCTTGGCAGACAACTTGAGGATCACTGCCCAGGCAGTCTTGACCTACAACACCATGTGCTCAGAACAGTTCTCAGGAAGTCATGCAGAGTCATAACCTGAAGGGCAAAAAGCAAATCTCTTCAGGACAGTTCTTATTTCATCATAGGAGCATTTTTTCCCCCTCTCTTCTCCGCTGTACTGCCTCTAACAACACATCTTCCTCATCACCGTTTTCCCCTGCTACTTCTACTCCTGTCAGTTGCCCCTGCATCTTAGTCCTCTAAAGCACCTGTTTCTCATCCACATGTACTTTTATGTCCTGTTGCCCATTCCCCCTCCTATTTGTCCTATACCAGGCAGCTGAGACCCCCTGGCCTAGCTCTTAGCCGCACACCCCTTTTGATCCGGCCAACAGCTCTAACAGAGCAGAGGGCAGCACAGAGGGTGGATGCGAACATAGCACACCTAGGCACTGAGCAACACAGAAGCAGCAGCAAGGCATCCAAGAGATCCCATGTTTGTAAAGAAAATATGTAGAGGCAACTGGGGATTCTCTGCAGCTGTGCCCAGGGCTCCTGGAGGCTCTTTCCACCCAGTTAAAGGTAGCTGAACACAGTGACCTTGGGAGGCAGTGACACAGTCCCTGGGGCTGCTGTGGGGTGCCTGCGGCTGTTCCAGGGTCTCTCCGGCTCTTTTAGGGTCCTTGGACAGCAACAGTGCTGGTTGCGTTTCCTTGTGCTGCAAAACAGGACAGCTTTGCACCATTCCCTCCCAGCGCCACCACTCCTCCTAGTTGTTGCTGCCTACCTGGCCCCAAGCCTGAACAAAGCTATGACTATCAGGAGCCCCCACAGCCCCTCACACTCTCCCTGCCCTCCCCAGGGACAATAGGGACATCCCCAGGCCCTGGGGAGAACCCTGTCTGGGCACACCAGAGATGGAAAATACTTCCTGCCCTGTACCAGGGAAAGACAGGGAAATTCCACTGCCTCGGTGACCCATGGACACTCTCCTGGGAGCAGCAAATGTCCAGTGAGGAACAGCGACACTGGGCCAATGCTGCAGGGCTGAGAAGGCACAGGCACCTGGAACTACAGCTCCTGGTATGCCACAGAACACAACGTGGCCAGCGGGTGGGAAACCCGCTGACAGCTGCACCTCCTGCCACCCTCGAGAGACACAAGATGGTCTCCCAAAAGCCCAGCAGGGGAAGGTAACACCTGCCAGCATGCCCTGCAGATTAAAATGGCCGCCGGCAAAGCTACTGCTGGAAGACTACTCCTCCCAGCATGCAGAGCGAAGCAACATGGCCGCCCGGAAGCTCAGTGCCGGAAGTTTACTACTCCCAGCATGCAGAGTGAAACAACATGGCCGCCCGGAAGCTCAGTGCCGGAAGTTTACTACTCCCAGCATGCAGAGTGAAACAACATGGCCGCCCGGAAGCCCCGTGCCGGAAGACTCCTGCTCCCGGCAGGCAGAGCGAAACAACATGGCCTCCCGGAAGCCCCGTGCCGGAAGACTACTGCTCCCGGCACAACGCGCGAAACAACATGGCCGCCCGGAAGCTCCGTGCCGGAAGACTACTGCTCCCGGCATGGCCCGCGAAACAACATGGCCGCCCGGAAGCTCCGTGCCGGAAGACTACTGCTCCCGGCATGGCCCGCGAAACAACATGGCCGCCCGGAAGCCCCATGCCGGAAGACTACTGCTCCCGGCATGCCGCGGTCCTCAGCGCTCGGTGAGGTTTGACCCTGCGGCGATTCCGTTCCGTTCCGTCCCACCCCCTCCCCCGCCCCCCGAGACCCGGAAGCCGCCGAGCCCGGAGCGCGGCCCCGCGATCCCCAACCCCGGCCCGAGATTCCCCCGACGCCGCCGGACCGGCCCCGGGTCAGCTCCGACACTGCCCCTGCCCCCACTGCGACTCTCCCAGGCCTTCCTCTGGGATCCCTCCTTCCCCCGCCCCCCCCGACACGGTCCCGGTCTGACCCAGGACCCCCCGCGCCACTCCCACCGCGCAATAAACCAACCCCGCCAGCCCCCCCGTCCTCCCTCCCCCCGCACCACTGCAGCCCCGACGCCCCTTTTCCTTCCTCCTCCAGCCCCGGCGCAACCCCTTCCTCGTTCCACCCTCGCCCTGGCGCCCCCCTTTTTTCCTCCCCTCCTCGCCCCATCACAGCCCTGGCCCCCCTCCTACCTCCCCCCCAGCCCCAGCGCACCCCCTTCCTGACCACTCCCCACGGCCCCGGTGCTCCGCTCTTCCCCACCGCCCCGGTGCACCGCCATCCCCGGCGCAGTTTCCGCTGGCCCGAGATGCTCCCGTCTGCCGGGACGCGCGCACCCCCCGGCCCCGCTCACCTCCTCCGCGGTGCGGCCGCAGCGCCGGTCCCGGCGGGCGGTGCTCAGAGGCAGCTCCGTTGTCCCAGACCGGCCCCTGCACGAGCTTCCTCCCGACTGCGGCCCCAGCCCCGGCGCATGCCTGCCGTGGCCATCAGTGTCCCCAGCCCCACCTGGGGCTTGTTCCAGCCCCAGGGCCCACAGCTGCAGCCCTCAGGAACCAGGGGAAGGGAATTACCCTCAGCCCCATCAGGGACAGCTGGGGCTGCCAGGGCAGCAGAGGCACCCCAGCGCCTGAGAGGTGCTTGCTAAAAGCTGAAGGGAGAGCCCTGGGGGGTACAGAGAGGAAAAGGGAGTATTCAGGGCACAAGAGAACAAATCAAGAGCTCTGGGTGCAACAAAAGTTAAAAAAAAAAAGTTACCAGGTGATGCTAGAGCAAACAGAGTGACCCTGGGGCACACCAAAAATCACCCAGAAAACTCTGGGACAGGGGAGAAAGATAAGCAGAGAACTTTGTGGTGTGCTGCAAAACAAACATCGGGCCCCAGGGCACGCAGAAAAGCACACAGAGGGCTTGGCAGCAACCCAAAATGTGAATTGAGCGCTCCTGAGGACCACCAAAGGGCAAATGCAGGGCTCTTGGGCAAACCAAAATTCAAGTGAAGGGCCTTTGTGCACACTAAAGGGGCCACAAGGCATGTCACAGGGCTCAGTGCAGCTGACGGCAAAGTGCCTGCAGGCTCCCCCTTTCCCCAGGAAAACTCTGTCTCCCAGCACCAGGCACACAGGCCACCGACACATGAGGGACGTTGCGGAGTGCTGAAAGCAAATCTGAGGGCAGTCTGGGGACTTCACACTGCCCTGGGGGGGGCCCTGGCTGCCCCCAGGATAATGGGAAACTCCACCAAGAGCCCCAAGGGTCAAGGCAATGCAAGGGAAGTTACCCAGAGCCCTGTGAACAGCACTGGGGTCCCTGGGAACCGCAGGGACCCCCAATTACAAAGGATGTGGGGACCAGCTCCCAATCCCAGACACAATGTGTAACCTCCTCCCCTGGGCATCATCTTCAGGCAAAGCAACAGCAGGAACCACAGACATGAGTGCAAAGAGTAAAGCAACTGTTTATTGTTTTACTGCACAGAAGCAACACCTGGGAGAGAGTCTGCCATGGAGCTCAGTGCCAGCATGCTTCTCCTTACCCTGTGACACCTGAAGAGTCACCTCTGCACCAGCGTTCGTCGGTCCTTTGGGGAAGGGTCAGCTCCTGCTGCTGCCCTTGAGGTGGCAGGTCTCTGAGTAGCTGACAGCCTATCCCCTCTACTTTTTCCTTCAGGGATAGGATTCAGCTCTGACAGGTGAGAGGATCTTTGATCTCTGATCCTGCCTGTCTGCACTACTGCCCTACCCCAGGCTAGAGCCCTGCAAGACACTTTCACAGTTCTCACCTCACCTGTCACATCACCACTCTCAGTGCGATGGGCCTGCGCCTTATCAAATCCAGACCTCAGGTCAGTGCACAAAGCTGAACGCTGGGAACAGGGGAAGGTTAGGAACCCCAGAGAAGGGTTTGCAGCCTGCTGCTTAGGCTTCGGGGCTTACAGTTTATTATCTAAGGATTCAGCCCTTGTCATTTATCAGTAAGGCGTAAGCCCTGAACCCTAAGTGACAAACTGCAAATCTTGGAACCCAAGTAGTTGCTTTAAAATTTACGGATGAGGTTGGATTTTAAATCCTGCGCCCTGATCGCTAAGTCAGCAAACTGTAAACCCTGACTGATAAAGACAACCCCACAAAATAAAGTAATAAACCATAGCCCCTGAGTGACAGACCCTCAACAACAAACTAAACAATAAACCTTAAGTGAAAAACTCCAAACCCTCAGCTTTAAGCAAGAAACACCAAAGTACACATGAGCTTGCAAGTTTTGCCCACAGCTTAAGAAGTTTCCCCTTCATTTAGAAGGGCAGCAGAACAGGAAGATATGCATCAGAATCATGTTACAGTTGCTGTTTATAAGCTTGGTCTTAGCCACCATTCAAATGTGAGCACATGCAAGAATCGCTCCACAGGACTGCAGTAAGCTGCACTTCCACTGAACCTACCTGAAACATTGCAAGCGCTTATTCAACTCCATTACAGACAATTAATATTTTTGGTCCCCCCAGCTCCATGGGCAAACATCCACAGCCAGTGACACCAGCAACCACCTAGGGGACAACCACCTTCCACCTCCCAGCCCTGCACACACACTGTGCAGCCCCAAGACTTAGCTGTGTCCACGCTGCAAGTCAGAGCTCGACCTTCATGGCCAGCCACAGATCTCCGCAGAGCTCCCAGCTGTGACACCGCTCCTTCGACTGCCAGACTATGCTTCAGCACCTGCAAAGAAGCCAGAACAGTTACTGAGAGGCCAGGCAACTGCACAGCCCTCCTAGAACTACTCCCTAGTCCAAGGCCCGTAACTATTCCCACAATTATGACTGACCCTCTACATTGCTCCAGTCACTCTCTCAGGCTCCGTTTCATCGCAAGGATGTCACAGCAGCCCTCACATACAGTCAGGCTCGCTCAGGCACTCGGCCACCTCCAGCCTTCGGTAGATGGTCCTCCTCAGGGAAACTGTGCCGCTGACGGACACTCTCAGAAAGCACTGTCCAGCCAAGGCAGGATAAAAACTAAGGCCTCCAAAAGCTCCAAACCCTGGAGAGACTGAGCCGATGGGAAACTGACTCTGGCCTGGACAATGACAGAAGAAGGATTTTGCTTCACTTGCTCAGGCTGCCTAGGATGTGGCCCAAGTTAGACAGAACGTGCTGGAAATCCCTGTGACGTGACAGCGTGTTGGAAAGCAGAGCTGAGCACAGGCTCCTGGAAGAGGAGCAGAGTAAGGCTGATGTAGGGAAGACAACAGTTTGCATAAAGTCAGAAAACAGGGCTCAATGCCAGCGACACAATCACGACTCCAACTGCACCGCGCAGCAGCCCTGTCTGCGCACAGGCAGACAAGACACAGTAACTGCAGACTGCGCTGACGTGTAAGACGGACAACAGCAGCTCCAGACTGCTCTAGCACACCCTGCCCTACCTGCACCTGTCCTAACACCCGAATACTCAGAGCCTCTGCTAATCTCTACCACATGCTAATGTCTACCACATCCCCCCACAGCATCTTTGGCCCATTAGTGCTCCCCCACTGCACATCCGCAGCCCCATGCCTCTGCACATAGAGTCACTGCAGGGGTATCTGACATGACCTGAACCAGGCAGATTGATGGGACCCTCTGGTTGCTACTGATCGTCTCTGCCGAGCACCAATTGCCTCTTGACACCTTCCACACCAGACAAAACACAAAGGAATGATGAACTTTCAGCTGGACAGAGGGACAGGGAGCAGAACAGAAGAAAAGAGGGATAGAGAGCTTGGCTGACAGATGGAAAAAGAAAGAGAAGGATAGAGACCTAGCCCCAGGGTCAGGGCCCTGGACAAAGGAAGAGAAAAAGAGGACAGAGGGCCAGACAGGTGGAGGGCTGGACAGAGGACCAGGGAGCAGAAGAGAGAAAAAGAGGGATGTAGAAGTGGACAGAAGAATAAAGAGAGGAAAGGAGGGAAGGGGAAGCAGACAGAGGGACGGGAAGCAAAAGAGAAGGGTGGAGAACCAGACAGAGGAACGGGGACTGGAAGAGAGGGAAAGGGAGCCAGTCAGAGCAATGGGAAGAGAGTGAGAAGGATGAAGAGCCAACCAGAAAGGTGGAGAGAAAAAAAAGAGAGAGGGGAAGTCAGACAGAGAGATGAGATAGAAGAGGGGAAAAGAGGGATAGGGAGACAAATAGATGGATGGGGAGCTGAACAGAGGGACAGAAATAGAAAGAGAAGGCTGGAGAGGGGGACAGAGGCTGGAAAGGTACAAAGAGACAGACAAGAGCAGCAGAGGGATGGGGAGCTGGACAGAGGAACAGCGGGCGGGTAGTGGGACAGAGAGGGGAAAAGGATGATGGAGAGCTGGACAGCGCGACAGGGAGCCAGTCGGAGGGAGGAAGATATTGACAGAGGGATGCGAAGAGTACCAGAGGGATGGGGAACTGGGCAGGGCAATGAGTAGCTAAACAAAGGGACGGGGTATCGGACAGAGCTACGGGGAAAGAAAGAAAAAGATGGAGCGCTGGACAGAGGGACAGCGAGTGGAACCAGATGGATCCAGACAGCCCAGAACAGCCCTCAACCCGCTCCAGTTCCACTCACCTGCTGAGCTGCAGAGCTCCCTGTGTACCGCTGGGCCCAAAGTCCACTTGGGCACTGCTGTGTGGAGGACCCGCAGCCACACCGAAAGGCACGTGGAGGCCACTTGTGGGCCTGCTTGCCTGTATCCCTATACCTCCAGAGTGTCTGTGTCTGCAAGAGCGAGGGTGCACCCACGGGCCCACTATTCCCCTCTCTCCTTGGCTGGTCCATGAATTGTGGCTTATTACTCACAAGTCCAGTGAGGATGCAGCCAACCTTCCTACAGCTGAAGTTCTTCAGCAGGACCACGCAGAGAATCTTTCCACTGGCATTTGGATTCTCCTGGCCGCTCTTGACACGCTGTAACTTACAAAGGTCTGAGAGCGGTAGCCTGTAGTTCTTCATGGCAGCATGTAGTCGATCCCTGATGTTCTGAATACTTAAGATTAACACAATTTATAAACACAAAAATACTGCCGCTATAGGGTGTACAGTCAAGCTACAATTTCTGCCACCAAAGAAAACCCCTCCGTGTCTGCCAGAATGAGCCATATGCATCAGCGCCTATAGCTCAAGGCTAGCAACCCCTCCCAGGTGACGTTCTTCTGGCAGGCTGTGTGTCTGAACTCCTCCGTCTTGCCTAAGAGTCTCCGCTGGGACATTATAACTTTGTCAGCCAGCGCTTGTTGATGGAGGCACGGTAAAATCCATCATCCTCCGAAAGTATAAAGCAAAGCAAAAAAAAAAAAATCAGAGCTCTGCAGAAAATCATAAGACAAACCCGTTTATATGCACAAAAGCAGATCTAATATACACACAAGCAAAGCAAACGAGCACAGGCAAGCCACAAATACCGCTTCCCCCAACTCCCCTTTTGGAAGCCATGAGGACACTTGGGTTGCTGTGAAAGGGAAGTTAGACTAAGTAGCTCCTAGAGCTTAATCTTTCAGAAGCCTTCTGTGTCCACATTTTTGGCACAACCGCGCTCTACCCCTCATTCAATTCAGATGCACAGAAGATGATCCGCTTCTTGGTACACTTGCACTGTAACTCCCCCCTTGTTAAGATCAGTGCCCACTGTGCCACCTGGACAGAGGATACTCTGCTGCCTATTTATTTCCCTGACATGAGCTAGTTTAGAGGGAATTGAGCAGATTGGGCTGCATCTGGGCTGATAAAAGGTAAAAGTCTCAAAGACAGTTACAGCCCAGATTGCTTCTAAACAGTCTTTCTCACAGCCAGAGAGTTTCTGTTCGGGCCTCAAAGGGGATGTAAGGATGATGCCACTGGCACCCACTTTCCCTCTACTGCTCTTTTGCAGCAGCGCTGCTCCCACGAAATCAGTAGATGTGGGAATCCTTACTGAAAAAGGCTTGCCTTGTCCTGGGAATTTGAGGGCAGGAGATTTTACAGCCGCTTCTTTCAGTTGAGTGAAAGCAGCATCATGTTCCTTGTTCCAGCTCCATTCCTGACTCCTTTCCCGTAATTCCCACCGTGGTCTGCTAATACCACGCAAGTTATATTAACACTGCCGGAGGAAATTAAATCCTCCTAAAATTGCCCTAAAGTTGGAACTGACAAGAAAGAGTCTTAATTTCATAAGGCTTTAACCTTTTTTCTAGCTACTCTATTCCTGTTTCCCCAAATACCATTGCCATATCAGGAACCTGGGGTTGCACCAATTGAGCCTTCCTGAAATTCACCTCTTAATTTTACAATTCAGATACTTCTCTCTCACTCTCACTTCCTCTTCGGGAACTCTGGTCACTTGACTATCATTCCCCTAAGATAATAAGTTGCTGTCTTGTAGCTCTTAAAATATGATGCTTCATAGATACATAAAGTCACATGCAAAGAAACATGTATGCAGCATACTTTTTGTAACACGTGCAGACCTTCTGTTATATGTTGGTGATCTGTTATCCTGATCACTATTCCTAGGGATCCTTCCTCAACAGGAGGAATGGGGTTTCCCTTTTGGGGAGATGGAGACAGCTTTCAGTTGGTTCCATTTGATTTTATTACTTCAGCTTGCTTACATTTTCCTGGTCTGTTCAATTTCAGCCATGGCAATTACTCTAACAAGTATTATATCTTTTCCTTTTTGTATACGGATATAAGATAACAACCAAAGCAAAACTGAGGCAGATACAGTTAACAATATCCAAAAGGTAAGAACGGGTTACTTTAGTCCTCAGTGCCACCCCCGGGAGACAGAAATAACAGGGATTTGTTATAATAGTTACCTTAGTTACCCATAGTGGAACACCTCCTTCTGTAGCAGTTTCTGATGATATTAAGGGTCCATTAAGCTTCATTTTTGCTTCCCTGTTTCATCCAGTCCATTAGGTATTAATCACAAAAAACTGCTTGTCCATCTTTTCTCTTTGTCAGCATTTGCTATCATTGCTTCCATCTCTGTAACAAACAGATAAACTTGCATTTTACCTTCAATGAAACACTTACATTTGTGCATGTTCTTTTTCTCTTTACCATGTTCTTTTTTTATTTTCTTTTCCTTAAAGGAAAGGTGCTATAACAGCACTTGGCATCATACATTACAGGGTAAACAGTTTGGTAACAAAACATACAGCAACTAGGGCTAGGTTATTAGACAGGCAGGCACATCACCTAGTACACACCTATGCCATCTTCCATGAAACCTTATTCTGGTTCACTGTTATTGTACCATTCAATATCCTTTCTCAAACCCTTGTATACACGTGCTTAACCAACAATTCTCTCAGTCTTTAACTACATGGAAGAATGACAGCACTTAATTTGCCTGCCTCTGTTTCAAACCTGTTACCTTTTTGATACATCTCCTAGATTATCCCTCCTGTACTTGGATGCTTACCTCAGAGGCGATGACCAAAATGAACAACTGCATCATGACGTCTAGCTGCTTCTCTTCAAGGTGTCCCCCTTCAGTGGGCCACCCTACCAAACAAACCCGAAAGACTGATGAGGCCATGAGGGTACCAGATTTTTGGACCACTTCTCCAAGGTTTTCAGGGTGACTGACTTAACCACTTCTCTTCACGTTACTCAAAGCTACATTCATCTATTACTTAGGACTAACGTGTTTCTATTTTAAGAGAAGATTGTTGTTTCAACTTTATAGTTCATAATCTGCTATGCATCATCTCTAGCCCCTTCTGCTTTTACAGAACTTTTGGTAATTACAGGTGGTAATTAATAGCACCCATTGCCTATGGGCTGGAGTAAGACATTGCTCCTTCTCTGAGAACGTGCCTAAAAGCCAGGCTGTTTTCTGTAGCGTCACTGGGGCTTCCCATAGCCCCTCACTGTTCTCCTAGCTTTTTCCTGAGCCTTTTAGTGTTTTAGGTTATCCCTTAGCCTGCAGTTCTATGTTAATATTCTCCTTAAGCATTGTGCACAGCACTATTATCTCAGACCAGCCACACTTCGAGAGTCCTCTTGCACATACAGAGGGCTTGGTGGTGAGGAAAAGAGAGAAAAATCCATTTGTCATCTGTGCATCCACCCATCAACATTCTTCAGCAAGAAGCGCTGTAAATTCCCTCTTCTCTAAAGTGGGAAGGAGTCAAGGGGGAGACACAGATCACACCCGATATGTATTAGAACACCTTTTACAAATTAATCTGTTAATTCATAAATTAATAAATTAATTTAAATTATTAAAACCAAGGTACTACTTAGGGGCAGCTGTAGAGGAGGGAGGACTCAGCAAGGCTCAGTGGGGGTTTCCATCAGTTGGTGCCCGGGTTGGCTGGGGCCCACAGTCTGGGCCCGCAGCTGGGGGAGGCCTCAGGGTGCGGGTGCCTGGGAGTACTTTTCCCCTGTCCACCTTCTCATTTCCCTAGCTACAACTCTCAAGTAAACGATCTCGGCGCTGCACTAACTGCACCTGGCTCAAAGTGACCTTAAATCGGTTTGGTCCGGTAGCTTTAAGCTTCCTTGCGACTTACCAGCACCCTCGGGCAAGCCAGCCGCGACGGGAGCCGTCGGCCCAACGCCGCTCCGGGGCCCGCCAGCCTCGCCGCTCCTCCCGGCCGCCTCCGCAGGGGCGAGCGCCCGCCCCGGCCGCGCCAGGGAGGAACCGGGGCCCTGAGGGCGACACGCGGCAAACGGACGGTCAAACCCGCGCTCCCGGCAGACCTTGGGCCGCACTGCCGGCGCGGCGCGGCACCAGGCCCGAGCCCCCTCCCCAAACCTCGCCCCGCACCTCCGCCTCCACGCAGCGACGGCCCCAGCGGGCAGGAGACCGCCTGACACCCGCGGCCACCCGAAGAGACGCGCTCACCTCACCGGGGCCCCCGCATCCCCGACTCCGGGCGGCCTCGGCCCTCACCCGCCGCCGCCCCAGCGAAAACTCCGTCCCTGCGCGCCGCCATGCTGCTCCCCGCCGGCGCGCATGCGCCGCCCGCCGCGCATGCGCCGCCCGAGAACGGGGCGCGGCAGCGCCGGGAGCCCAGCTCTCGAGCACCGCGCATGCGCCGGCTCCGCCCCGAGCGGGAGGGGAGGGGAGGGGAGGGGCGAGGAGGGGAGTGGGAGGGACGGAGGGAAGGGGAGGGGGCGAGGGGGGGAGCGGGAGGGGGGCCAGGCGGGGAACGGCGCCCCCGCGTGTTCCCGGCGCGGGGCTGCAGCCCGCCGCCCCCGCCGCGGCCCCGCGGGGCTCGCGCTCAGCGGCGGGCGCCCCGGGGCTGCTCGGTCCGTGCCCGAGAGCCCGGCGGGGATCAGCGAGCGGGCTCCGCTGCTGCACCGGTGTGAGGGCACCGCGGAGCAGCGCCGAGGCGGCACTGCCCGTCCCCGCGACAACAGGAAGGAAGCACCAGTACGGAAAAGCACTCTGCGCTACGGGTCTATGAGCACGGGGAAGGGGCGAGGAGCACGGCCCCTTCGCTTACCCGTTACCCAAACACGGCGGAGTAGGGGCGAACACGGTGACCGGCACTGCGCGGGTGCGCGCCGGCTGGCTGCAGTATTCTCCGTATGCCGGCGAGGGCAGTGGCGGCTGCAGAACTGGCGTGTCGACACCGGGGGGCAGCAGGGAGCAGGGGAAACCCAGCGCGCATGCGAACGCCTTACCGCTGCAGTACCAAATTTTGGCCAGCCGAGGGCACCAACGAGCCACGCCGAAACCACTGCGCATGCGGCCCGCCTCGGCTGCAGTACCGATGTTTCGCCAGCCGAGGGCGGCAACGCGCGACGCCGAAACCACTGCGCATGCGGCCCGCTTCGGCTGCAGTACCGATATCTGGCCAGCCGAGGGCACCAACGAGCCACGCCGAAACCACTGCGCCTGCGGCCCGCCTCGGCTGCAGTACCGATGTTTCGCCAGCTGAGGGCACCAACGAGCCACGCCGAAACCACTGCGCCTGCGCCCCGCTTCGCCTGCAGTACCGATTTCTGGCCAGCCGAGGGCACCAACGAGCCACCCCGAAACCACTGCGCATGCGCCCCGCTTCGCCTGCAGTACCGATTTCTGGCCAGCCGAGGGCGGCAACGAGCCACGCCGAAACCCACTGCGCATGCGGCCCGCTTCGGCTGCAGTACCGATGTTTCGCCAGCCGAGGGCGGCAACGCGCGACGCCGAAACCACTGCGCATGCGGCCCGCTTCGGCTGCAGTACCGATGTTTCGCCAGCTGAGGGCGGCAACGAGCCACACCGAAACCACTGCGCCTGCGCCCCGCTTCGCCTGCAGTACCGATTTCTGGCCAGCCGAGGGCACCAACGAGCCACCCCGAAACCACTGCGCATGCGGCCCGCTTCGGCTGCAGTACCGATTTCTGGCCATCCGAGGGCACCAACGAGCCACGCCGAAACCCACTGCGCATGCGGCCCGCTTCGGCTGCAGTACCGATGTTTCGCCAGCCGAGGGCGGCAACGCGCGACGCCGAAACCACTGCGCCTGCGCCCCGCTTCGCCTGCAGTACCGATTTCTGGCCAGCCGAGGGCACCAACGAGCCACCCCGAAACCACTGCGCATGCGCCCCGCTTCGCCTGCAGTACCGATTTCTGGCCAGCCGAGGGCACCAACGAGCCACGCCGAAACCACTGCGCATGCGCCCCGCCTCGGCTGCAGTACCGATGTTTCGCCAGCCGAGGGCGGCAACGCGCGACGCCGAAACCCACTGCGCATGCGGCCCGCTTCGCCTGCAGTACCGATTTCTGGCCAGCCGAGGGCGGCAACGAGCCACGCCGAAACCACTGCGCATGCGCCCCGCTTCGCCTGCAGTACCGATTCTTCGGGCTGCAGTACCGATTTTTTGCCAGCCGAGGGCACCAACGAGCCATGCCGAAACCACTGCGCCTGCGGCCCGCCTCGGCTGCAGTACCGATGTTTCGCCAGCCGAGGGCGGCAACGAGCCACGCCGAAACCACTGCGCCTGCGCCCCGCTTCGCCTGCAGTACCGATTTCTGGCCAGCCGAGGGCACCAACGAGCCACGCCGAAACCACTGCGCCTGCGCCCCGCTTCGCCTGCAGTACCGATTTTTCGCCAGCCGAGGGCAACAACGAGCCACGCCGAAACCACTGCGCCTGCGCCCCGCTTCGCCTGCAGTACCGATTCTTCGGGCTGCAGTACCGATTTTTTGCCAGCCGAGGGCACCAACGAGCCATGCCGAAACCCACTGCGCCTGCGGCCCGCCTCGGCTGCAGTACCGATTTCTGGCCAGCCGAGGGCACCAACGAGCCACCCCGAAACCACTGCGCCTGCGCCCCGCTTCGCCTGCAGTACCGATTTCTGGCCAGCCGAGGGCGGCAACGAGCCACGCCGAAACCACTGCGCCTGCGCCCCGCTTCGCCTGCAGTACCGATTTCAGGCCAGCGGAGGGCGGCAACGAGCCACCCCGAAACCACTGCGCATGCGGCCCGCTTCGGCTGCAGTACCGATGTTTCGCCAGCCGAGGGCGGTCACGAGCGATGCCGAAACCACTGCGCATGCGGCCCGCCTCGGCTGCAGTACCGATGTTTCGCCAGCCGAGGGCGGCAACGAGCCACGCCGAAACCACTGCGCCTGCGCCCCGCTTCGCCTGCAGTACCGATTTCTGGCCAGCCGAGGGCGGCAACGAGCCACGCCGAAACCACTGCGCATGCGGCCCGCCTCGGCTGCAGTACCGATGTTTCGCCAGCCGAGGGCGGCAACGCGCGACGCCGAAACCACTGCGCATGCGGCCCGCTTCGGCTGCAGTACCGATGTTTCGCCAGCCGAGGGCGGTCACGAGCGATGCCGAAACCACTGCGCATGCGGCCCGCTTCGGCTGCAGTACCGATGTTTCGCCAGCCGAGGGCACCAACGAGCCACGCCGAAACCACTGCGCATGCGGCCCGCTTCGGCTGCAGTACCGATATTTCGCCACCCGAGGGCAGTCATGAGCACTGCCTAACAACTGCGCATGCGCGGCTGGTCGGCAGCAGTACAGATGTTTCGCCAGCCGGGGGCAGCAACGAGGACTGCTGAACAACAGCGCATGCGCCGCTCTCCGGCTGCAGTACTGCTTTTTGACCAGCCGAGGGCAGCAAGGAGCGCTGCTTGTTGCAGTATTGGTATTTCATCGCTTGAGGGGCACGATGGAGCCCATGCGCCCCGGGACGCACGCATTCCTCGACTGGCTGCACTGTTGGGGGTGTCATCACCCGAGGGCAGCACTGAGCACAGCTGGGTCAATGTGCATACGTCAATCTCCTTGCTGCAGCACTGGTCTGTAGTCTCCTGAGGGCAGCGGAGAGCAGACCGGTGCTGCTGCGCATGCGCGAGCAAACCGGTGCTATACTGACTATACCGACTTTTCACCACCCGAGGGCAGCAGTGAGCAACTCGTAGCGGATGCGCATGCGTGACTCCGCTGGCTGCAGTACCGAACTGCTCCCACCCGAGGGCAGCAGGAGTTGCTCTGCCGCAGTGCGCATGCGCAACCCCGCTAGCGAGGGTCCCTCCCCGCACTGCCGGCCCCTCCAGTTGGGCTGCCTCGACCCTTTCGTACCCTCCCCGCTGGGCACCTCTGTCCTGCAGGAGGAGACGGTGGTGGGGACCTCACGAGCCCCCCGTGTCCCGGCGGCGGTGCAGCACCGGGGCACAGCAGCACCGAGGGGTGGCGGCAGTGGCCGGGGTGCCCCGGCGAGCAGGCGGAGCAGTCCTCGGGCGGCGGGGTGCACCGGGTGGCTGCAGTCAAGGCCCAGGGCAAGGTCCTCACCCGGGGTGGGCCTCGTCCTCATTGGTTTATGGCAAGCGTGCTTACAGCCGCTTGTGTCTGGTTGGGGAAAACAGCCCTTGTTCCAGCTCTGCTCCTGACTCCTTTCCAGTAACTCCCATTGCGGTCTGCTGTTACCAGAAAAGTGATGGATACACTGCTATAAGAACTGCAACCCTCTCACTCAGGATTGATGGGAAGGATCCTTTATTTCCTTTATTAAAGCTTTACAGTTTTAACCTTTCTTCTGTCAGCTTCTTATTTCCCCAGTTTACAGTACCTGTATATCGATCCTGGGTGTTAGAGAAGGGAATTGTAGCCAACTTTGCCTCAGCAGAGCAGAAGTCTGATTCTTGCTTAGCCTAAGTGTCTAAAGTAGGTGAAACCTGCAGGCCGCAGGACTGAACTGTAACCCAAAGAACGTTGCTGACGACGCCACTGCAACATCAGCTAGAACCAGCCCTCAAGGATACAGACCAGAATGAACAGAGATAACGGCTGACCTTCGGATAAGATAGGGTACCGTAGAGCAGGAACATAGCAACCATCTGGCAACCATCCTGGGATGTAGACATGAACCAGTCAGAGGGAAAGAGACCACTGAAGAAGATTGGAAGAGACTTTCACTGGCAGGTGGGGAAATAAAACTGTAAAAAGGAAAATTACTTAAGAATTCTTTTGTTCTGGGTGCCTCCCTGGATGCACCCAGCTCGAGCTGTTACTTTGTTATACTGTTATTTAAATAAATAATTAATTTAGCTGCTGTACATGCGTGAGACTTCACTCCTCAGAAACCTAGGGCTGAACTGTTCCCACAACACTGGGGTTGCACTAATTGTGCCCTGTACACAAATTAACCTTAAATCATGCCCTATCCAGTCATACTTAAGGCTCTGATACCTCACTCTCACGCCTCTTCTTCTGTAGCTCTGCCCACCACAGCATCCTCCATGTAGGATAATACCTTTTCTATATTCTCTACAGGAAACTGTTCTAACGTCTCTCTGACAATAAGTACGTGTTATCGCAGGTGCATTGTGAAACCCCAGCTAGACCTGAGGAAAGGTATATTGTTTGTCTCTACATGTGAAAGAGAATCCGTAAATTCATTTTTCTTTAGTAAGGGGAATGACCAAGAAGCAGCTCTGTAACTGACAGACACTTGTTGTCATCTTGTCACTTACCGACAACCTTGGGCACACGAGGTACACAGGAGCTATCCTCCCTGGGACACCATGCAAAAATCCTGCTCGTGGGCCGGCCTGCCTCCCCACACCTCCAGGCCATCTACATCTACATCAGCGAGGGCACACACACAAGCCTGCTTTGGGGAGGAACCTCAACCCTAAAACCAAGATTTAAAGAGTCAAGTACTCATTCCAGGTACACCCTACCGTGTGCACTCATCGAGCAGAGCACTGCCAGGCCCCTGAAACCCCCCACCCTTTCCTCCCCTCCACCCATGCCTTCAGGTGGGCAGGAGAAATCCCGGCACTCGTAGCCACTCCAGGGACGCCCCCACCTCTCTGCCACGTTCCCGCACCGGGCTCTGCCAGCCTCCCCGCACCCCCAGGCTGTATCCGCGGGGGCGAGCGCACGCCTCGGCCCGCGCTGGGGAGGAACCGGGGCCCGAAAGGCGAGGCACGGGAAAAAGAAAGTCAAACCCGCGCTCCTGCTGTGGAGCCCCTCTGCTCTCCGCCTCCACGCAGCGACGGTCCTGGCGGGCAGGAAACATCCCAGGGCCCGCGGCCACCCGAAGGGACGCGCTCGCTTCACCGGGACCGGCGGCCCGCCCCCGCCGCTTCCGAGGGTAAGCGCGGCTCTGCTCGCCGCCATGCTGCTCCTGGGCACCGCGCATGCGCCGCCTCAGAGCGCGCCAGCGGCGGGGTGAGCGGCAGCGGGGCCGCTACCTCGAAGAGCGCCCTCCAGCGAGCCGGCTGGCTGCAGCCCGGCGCACTGCGCCCGATTGCGCATGCGCGGTATTGATAGCGGCTTTAACCGGTTGCTAGGAGAGCGGCACCGACCACGGCGAGAGCTCACTGCGCATGCGTACGCCGCCTGGCTACAGCCCCGCGTTGTGACGAAGCGCAGGTAGCAGGGACAGCGGTGCTGCAGTGCGCATGCGTGAGCCGCTCACCCAGTTTTTCCCCCTTGTAATCAAGAGAGGCGAGCAGCGGATTTCCCCGCACGAGTAGTTGCCGTGACCGTGTTGCTGCTTCCCGGTACTCACACATAGTCCCGAACGCACGGAGGCTGCACAGACCGCTGTCGAGACACGAGGCGGCACCAACGGGCAGAAACCCGCTGTGCCGTCGGCCGGGGAGCACCGAGAAGGGGCGGGAGCGCGGCCGGTTGCCGCAGCAGTACGAGCAACCGTGGAGCTCGGGCGGTCACGGCGGGCTGCAGTGCGCACGCGTCTCTGGCTGGTGCCGCGCCGAGGCGGGCGGCGAGCAGCAGGGGCCACGGTTTCTGACGTCACTGGCGACGCTCCGCCCTGGGGCAGGAGTACGCATGCGCATTGAAGGCGGCCGTGCTTTGCTGAGGTCACTGCCGGAAGCGCCGCGTTGCGGTATCCGGTTCTCCCCCCGCCGGCCGCTCTGGTCTCCCGCGGCCGGGTCCGCGAGCGTCCGGGATGAGCAAGCGGAAGGCCCCGCAGGAGAGCCCCAACGAGGGCATCACGGACTTTCTCACCGGTGGGTGATGACCGGGGCGTACGGGACTACGGCGGGGTTGGCTTGCTCTAACGGTGTCTTCCCCTGTAGAGCTGGCGAACTACGAGCGGAACGTGAACCGTGCTATTCACAAGTACAACGCATACAGGTATCGCGGCCCGCCCCCGCGCCGGGGCCTTCCCCGCGCCGGGGCCCGCTCCCCCCCCCCCCACCTCACTGCCTGTTCCCGGGATCCGGCCCACTCACCTGCGCCCCCCTGTCGCGTCGGAGGGGGGCACTGCTCCCCCCGACGGAGGTGGCAGTGCTGCTGCCTGGTTCAGTCGCTGACTGGTGCTGTTTTGCAGAAAAGCAGCCTCTGTGATTTCCCGGTATCCCAGCAAGATCCAGAGTGGGGCTGAGGCCAAGAAGCTGGTAGGTGCCTGTACCATGGTGGTAGGGCCTCAGGTTGGCAGGGGCTATGATGCCAGGGGCTCCTGGAAGGGGCAGGAGCAGCACGGGATCAACCCTGCCTGTGACAGCTCTGCTGCCCTTCCCCTTTCCAGTGATGTCTGGGTCAGGGCTCAGAGGTGGGCGTGGGGTTGGCTGCAGTGGGGAGTGCTGTAGAGGTTTCATGGCCGGAACTGCAGGCACCCGGTCCATCTGGCTGCAGCCCTACTTGTAAAAGGCTGCCGTTGGGGAAAAATTCCCCTTTATTCTGTTACTGCCCTGCTAACCTTTGGGCCTTTAGTTGTAAGAGTCAAAGCCTGGTTTCAAACAATTGCTTTCAGGAGACTTTTAATACAGCCCTTCATTTATGATGGTTGATGCAGCTTGCGTTTTACCATGGAGTACTGCACTACTTCATGATCTCAATGACCTCCTAATTCTTACTGGACTCTAAATTCTGTGTTGTAACTTCTATTGTTGGGTGTTTTTTTTTTTCTTAGCTATAGTGGCTATAAATGATTTGGAAGTTAACTTCTTGTTCTCCCCACCCCTTCTTCTTCCAATATTTAGGATGGAGTAGGTGCTAAAATAGCTGAGAAGATAGATGAGTTTTTATCCACTGGAAAACTACGCAAATTGGAAAAGGTGGGCTTCTTTCCTGTGCACTATACTTCACAATAGTTGCTTTTCTTTGCACTTTGCAAAGTAGCCTATTTACTTTGTGAAACTTTGGGGATTATCTTTGGCGAAACTGATGTCAAACCTGAGAATGGTGGATAGGGAATTTATGGGGAGTAGAAATTGGGGAACAAGAAGCTCAGCTGAAGCCTCAAAACTACCTGTTCCTGAAAAAATTTTGGATAATATCATCAGCATATGAACGTCTTCACAGTCTTCCGGATCCAGACTTCCATTTCTCAGAGGAGTTTTGAGTTTTAAATGTGCTGTTTACCTTAGCATAGGTAGTTAGGGCAGAGGGTTTTCAGGCTTGGTATCTATGGCGTTGCCATGGTGCACAATATTACTCTTCGTTCTGCTTTGCTTTGATTTATAGTAAGCCTCCAAAACAGAATCTGAATGGGCAGTATTATCTTCTCAAGTTTTTTGTCTTTATTGCAAGTGGAGTGCAGAAGGGTTTGGTCTGTGTTCTTTCATTTTTCCAGATTCGTCAAGATGATACAAGTGCATCTATCAACTTTCTGACCCGAGTTACTGGCATCGGGTAAAGCTTTCTCTTTGCCCCCCTTTCTCCCGCTTGCTCGCTCTTTGCACCTGCTTTTGGGGAAGAAAGGGCAACCGTTCACTTAAGTATGGTGCTAATGACAAACTCTCCAGCCAAACTGGAGTTTGGACTGCTTTGCTGTACTGTAGGCTGCAGGCCGGAGCCTCATTTCTTAAGTGCTGGTTCAAATACAATCCTGTTGCTGTGGCTACAATTTGGCTCAAAGACTGATTATGTTTAAAGTAGTCCTTATCATGCATGCGATTAGATCCCAGTGTTGTTGGCTAAAGCAATATTCCTTATTTGGTGAGGGTGTTTTTTTCTTTCTTTTTTCTTTAAACAATTGTATAGCACTATATAGTTGTATCAATACTAAAAATGTGCAGCCCAAGCCTTGGATACCCATCTCTGCTAACTGAAAGTACAGACTACAGATATGTGTGCCAAGTGTACGGCAAGCATCAGAAGTGACTTTCGTCTTGGTCTTGAAGAAGCTAGAGGATTATAATGAATTCTAATGTTCTATTCAGTGTTACGAGATTCTTACTGTTTCTGATTGCAAATTGGTCTCTTTGCAGTCCTGCTGCTGCTAGGAAGTTTGTAGAGGAAGGAATTAAGACTTTAGAGGGTGAGTGTATGTCATATGCTGTCTTTGGGTCCTCAGTTCACACTGCAGTATCACTTCTTCTGTCCAGCTGCCTGTCTCAGAGTGGTACTGTGATAGCAATTACATCTAGTTTTTGATGAAAGCGCTTTAAAAAAATAAAGTTATTGCACAGAGTGAACGCATTATACCTTCCAGAGTAAGATGCTTACAGACTTCACAGAAAACAACATGGATTTTGTCACACAGACGAATGGCCTGTTGAAGTCAGGCTTTATCAGACAGTGCCGCGTGCATTTTGACTTACGCTGTCAGCTGTTGACCAGGCTGCCATTAAAATGTTTTAGTTGGTCTGTGAGGTAGCTGTTTTGTTGCACGTTCTTCACTTGCGTCATCTTTGTACTGTAGAAATCTTACCATAAAACTTTTAATACTTGAATTTTTTTTTAATATTATTCTAGATCTAAGAAAAAATGAACACAAGCTGAACCATCACCAGCGAATTGGGTTGAAGTAGGTTTTCTTGGATGCAAGTTCTTGGCTTTTCTAATGACTCCTTTCAACACTAGGATGTAATGTAAGATTACAGCGGCCAAGTAAGGTTCTGTCTGTGTGCTCTACATGCTTTTCAGAAGTTCAGAGTTTTCGTTTCATTGGAGTTGAAATTCATAGGCTTAATCTCCATCTAGAAGGGAATTATTTCCAAATGACTTTTCAGTTGGCTCATGGAGAAACACTTTAGCAAGGTTACATCAGCAATCTGTTTTGGAAAGAGCCTGCTATCTCAACACAGTGCTACGGAAGTGCCCTGAGGCGTTTTTGTCACGCTTTGTGCAAGGTAGAGCTTTTGCGATGTCTGAACTTGAGAAAGCCATGCAGAGCGTGTGCTTTTCTCTCTGGACTTACTAGTTCGATTGTCGCTTGCCAAGTGACTGCTCCACTGTGCTGGTCCTGGAAGGACTATAGCTGGGTTTGCAAGAAGCTGCAAGTGAATCAACTAAACCCTCATATAATCTGGTTGGTTCTGCCAGCTCATATATCTGGTTGGGGCCAGCTCTAGTGTTTCTGCGTCAGTGGCAGAGATGCAGAATCCGTGACCTGGACAAACTTACACCAGTGAGTAACAAGGGCTATGCAGTGATTGTCATTTTCCTGCTCTTTATCTGATAGAGTCCTGTTCTGGTGTGCATCCCTGTCTTTATAGACATGTAGCATTTAAGGAAAAACTTTTTTCATTGTTAAGCGAGCATGAGATAACCCAGCTGATCTCTCCAGGATCCCTACATGTTGTTAGTGCCCTTCAGCCTGCTCCTGGAATTGTACTCAGGTCTTGTTTCAGAGCCACCCGAAAGTACTGAGCTGTAAGAATGGTTTTAGTGCTGTATGGTCTTTTTGTCCCTAGTTGTGCTGCAACTTGCCTGAAAAAAAGCAGTTAACTTGTCCCATATGCAGAACCCTTGTCTGTAGTGCTTGAAACTGGACTGGCTGGATCATGACTGTCAGTGGATATGTAGCGCTCCCAGGCCGCAGTGCTGCTGCCAGGGCTTCCTGTCAATGGTTCTGGTGTTGGTCAGGCAGGCGGTACACCATTGTTTCAGTTGGCCTCTTTTCCTCCGAAGTCACATTATACACTGGCAGTTTGTTTTCTACAGCTCTGTGCGTAGATGTTTCAGAAGCTCTGTATTTGGCTTGTGAGCTTCTGTTTGGATTTTGGCAACTTAGGTCACCTCTGACCAAGGGTGAGTGACCTTTTCCTGCTTATTGCTGATGGATTGAGTTTTGTGAACTACCTTTTGTATTTTTGGAGAGCTATGTAAATGTAAACCAGTTGATCATATGGTAGTATAACTCCCATCTCACAGCAGCTCTTCAGATACAAGGCAAAATTATGCAGTGAAGCCATCTTCTAAGACCTTCAGTTGCAAGTTTGCCATTGCTTTGCAAGGTGTTGCTTTCAAGCTGTCTGTGGTGAGAAAGGGGAAGTTTATTTGTGACATAACAGTAATATAATTTGTATTGTTTTTCTGATATGCATTTCACTGAGTAAAAGTTTTAGATGTTGCCACTACTTCTCCCTCAGGCATTTTTATTTTTATATATGCAGATATTTTGAAGATTTTGAGAAAAGAATCCCAAGGAAAGAAATGCTGCAAATGCAAGTAAGAAAGTCTCTGTTAAGCACATGAGGCAATGAGGGCAAATGAATGAATGACATCTCAAATCACCCATCTTTTCTCTTTCTATAGGAAATTGTGCTGAAAGAAGTAAAGAAGCTGGACCCAAACTATATTGCTACAGTATGTGGCAGTTTTAGACGAGGTTGGTGCCATGTGATCTTGTGTTTATTTCGGGCTCATAAGATGGCATGTTTACTGATGTGTATGTGACTCAGAAGTTGCTGTTATGACTCTTCAATATATGTTGTTCTTCTGGAGATTGACTTGATGTTGGAACCCTGCTTTTTGTTTTAGTATAACTTGGCTGATTAGTGCAGCGATGAAACACTCGCATAAGTCTGAAGTCCGCCCCTCCTGATAAGAGTAGCGCATTATACGCTATGAATGGTTTGCTTTGTTTTACATTAACAACATCTGTGCTTCATTACTGTAGAGTATAGCAGGAAGTTTTGGAGGGTTTCCTGAGACGTAGGGTGATGCTAGCTCCTTTTGTTTGAAGCGGAAGCAGCGTTCTCTTGATCGGTTTTCCACAAATGTCTTGGATGGTCTTTGGCTACTCTCTATTATACAGCCATGTTTATAAGAACAGGTTAAGTGAATGTCCATCAAAGTTAATATAGTTTCTGTCAGTGACGAGTATCAGAATTCAGGCATAAAGCTTAACTTTAACTGGTCTTGTTAAAATGGACAGCAGGGTTTACACAGGGACTTTTTCTTGCTTCTTACTTTCCTAGGTGCAGAGTCAAGCGGAGATATGGATGTTCTCCTAACCCATCCAAGTTTCACATCTGAATCATCCAAACAGGTATGTTTCTCTGTTATGATCGATCAGTACTATACATTACTCCCAGAAGGCTATATTTACATTTGGAGGATATGCAACCTTAGAGTTGTATTGCAGTGTCTTGAATCTTTTTTTTGTTCTTGTAATAGTTATACTCTCTTTGAGCAACATGTTTATTTGGAGGAGTAACAGTCATCTCTCACATCTGTGTATTGTATTCTTCTTGCAGAACTATTTAGTATGTTTACTCTTATCCTTTCCTCCAATTCCCTCCCCTCCCCCAAATCTGCATATTTTTACAACCTCAGTTGTAACAGCTACCGCTAACGTAGCAGCATAAAGCACTGATTGAAGGCAACGAAAGCATCTCTTTTTATGTAGCCACAGCTCTTTGGAGGAGAAGCAAATATCCTACTGTGGAGATAATATTTCTGGGCTAACTCTGAGGCAATCCTAATGATGTTTTCCTTTGTGTATATTGTGTCTATAGATTCATTGCTTTGGAAGTTCAAAACTCAAACTAGGAAACAGTTTTTTGTGTTTTTTTTTTTTTTTCTCATTTCAATCTGACAGATTTCGGTGGAAAACTTTCTTATGGTTTCACAATTGCAATTTTTTTTTTTTAAGTGCTTTCCCCTCCCCCCCCCCGCCCCCTTCAGTCTTATTGAACTCTTTTCCCTTGGCCAGACTTCACATACAAAAAAACTACAGTGATGCACCTCTATTTATGTGAGCCATTGTTTGGCAAACAAGGAAGATTCTTATTTGTAAAGTAACTTTGTTGTTGTTGTTGTCACTATTCCTAGTCAAAACTCTTGCATCAAGTTGTAGAACAACTGGAAGAAGTTGGCTTTGTCACAGATACGCTGTCTAAAGGTGACACCAAATTCATGGTAAGGATTTTTTCGGAAGTGAGGGATGTGATGGGGTTACGGCTCACGACAGAAGCTAGGGTATATATAAAATGTGTTGTTTAGGCTGTCAGAATTGTGACTTTTTTTTCCCCTAATAAAAATTGTGGTAGTTTCTGCCTAGAGACTCTCTCTTGTAAAGGCTTCAGGATTAGAAAATCTACAGGTGTTTAGGTAGTTGTTCCTGATCACACAAGTTCTGAATCTCACTGAAATCACCTTTGTAACTATGTTGCCTGTATCTCTATTTTGCCTAATGTTTCCCCTCAAGTTTGGCGCTGTCATACCTTCAGCCTTACATATCAACCTTACCTTTGCCCCTTTTTGTTACTCTGTCCTAAAGACCTTGAAACGCAATCTCTAATTTCGGCTATATCTTTACTTTGTTTTATCTAATACATGCTATACTTTTGTTCTCCTTTTCCGTGTCTTTTGTTGCAGAGCAGAGTTAGAGGGTAAGCTAGTAGATTCGGGATATAATATGGAATGTGGGAGGTGCCTAATGGAAGTAGTGAATTAAAAGAGGTGTAGACATTGCATTTTGTGAGGTTCCTTGCTCACAACAAAACTTTTTTGCGAGGGGACAGTGGGTTATTTTACTTCACTTAAGCGTTAGCTTTACAGGTCCCAGGTATCCTGGTCTTACGGGCTGGTTAAAGGCCAATTCTAACAGGAGTAAAACCATAAGCAACAGTGGACAGAAATGGAGACTGATTAGTTCCACTCAGTCACTGATACTAGCTTTATGAAATTCCTTGGAAGGCTGTAGGAGTGGTCCTGCAGAAGCATGTACCAGAAAGCCTTGCCATGTGAATTTCTATTTGAGAATAAAATTACTATATTCAGCTAATCTTTTGGAAGGCATGAATACTTCTACTGCAGTTAAATGTGTGTGTTTTCCCAAGATGAAAGGGCTGTTGGAGCACTTCATGGTTTGTTGTGTGTTTTGGAGTTTTTTATTTTGTTTGGGTTTTTTTCTTTACTTGAAATAAGAGCTAAACAATCCAATAGTAATTTGTCTTCAGTTGAGTTTGTGTTGCAGTCCAAGGGAGTGAAGTGAAACTTGATGTTCTTTTGTGGCTTTAGGAGGGATAAGTGAAAGTCACTCTTGTTCTTGTCCAAAAGTTTGTGTGTGAGTTCTGTGTGGATTTAAAGCTAAATATATATCTGTGAGCTAAAGCAGAAACACTGTGCATCTCGGTTGGCATTCACAGTTCTACAAGCTCATTGTAGTCTGGCTGTTAGCTCTGTCTAATCCTGTCATAGCTTTAAGAAGTAACTCTGGAATAGTTCCCGTCTTTGAAGTAGAAGATAAAGAAGTGTTGCCAAAGAGGGAAATGTGATTGCAGACAGACAGACTGCATACCTTTAAAGATATGGGCGATGTTTAGCTTTCAAAATAAAGCTAAGAATAGAAGGGGAAATCTTGGCGTGAAGCTGGAATCTACAAGACGGTCTACTCATGTCTTGTTACTTGTTATGCTTCATTGTTTTCCCCACTTAACTGCATTATCATTTTAGGTGATTACAGACTAGATATTAAAAAAAAAAAAAAGAAAAAATATATAAATTTAATTATAGAGGGATTATAAGGCAGTTTGATATGAAAAGTGGCAGAAGAGTTCTCAAGAAAAAAAACTCCCCTTTTTTTACTTCTATAGGCTTGAGCTTTGTCTGCGTTTTCCTTAAGCTGCTGTGATCTGTTATTTACACCTGTGCATAGTGAACAGCCTGATAATAATTAGGGCAGAGGAAGAAAAAGTGGGAGTCTTCTGGTCCTTCCTGCTCTAATACCAATTTAAGACGTAGTTATACACCAAGTTGAACTATAGTCCTCTTAGTATTCTGAATCACTGTTTTATATTGCTATTTGACATCCAGCTGTTCTAATAACGTATTTAACTAATCAGTTCAGTAGGGATTTAACTTTTCTCTCCAAGATGACTGATGATCAACCCAGAACTACGTTCATTTGGAGATGTGCGTTTCAAAAGATTGCCCGGGGTGGGAGGTGAGAGTTATTCAAGCCCTATGGGACTGAAAAATTGTTTTATTTCCTTTTTAATTTCTTGCTTTGCCGTGCTTCCTCACAGGGTGTCTGTCAGCTGCCAAATAAAGAAGATGGAACAGCCTATCCACATAGGAGAATTGATATCCGGTAAGCCTAAAAAATACTTTGGCTCACTGATCCATCGTAGGCATGTGTTTGATGTTGTGCATTCTAATCTCTACTTTCACATAGAGAACATGGCATTTACCGGTCTTCTAATTCCTTCATGTAGTATGGAAGCCACTGTACAGCTGCCAGTCTTTAGAACAGGTTACTAGCAAGAACGCTGTATTTCAACTCATGACTGCAAAACAGGTTCCTTCATATCCATTACGACCTACTTTATCATGCTGCTTTGACAATAATGCTTAGCAGGAATGCAAGCGCCGTAACTATGCAGTGGTTGAACACCAATAATTTATAGGCCAGGGCAGTTGTGCTGTACCTTCCTTTGATTTGTATTTCATTCTTGCATCAGGCTTCTTGGAAAATGAAGTGTAAAGTCCAGCACGTGTGCAGTTGAATAGGCAGTAAATCTAGAAGAATGTCTGAATGACTGAATCTCAAATGGTTTGTAACTTCATATTTGTCCTAAGTATATACTTTTCTTTCGCTCTTGTCCCAGGCTCATTCCGAAAGATCAGTATTACTGTGGTGTACTGTATTTCACAGGCAGTGATATATTCAATAAGAACATGAGAGCTCATGCTCTGGAAATGGGCTTCACGATCAACGAGTATACGATCCGTCCCCTGGGCATCACAGGTCAGTTCAGGCCTTTATGCAGCATATTCTTTCTAGTTATGCGCTCTGTGTGATCCTCTCCCTAAATTGTTTTCTCGGTGTATTGGAAATGCTTCAGGAAATACTGTAGTTTACTGAACTTTTTCACTGTGTTCTTGCTGAAATTGGATGCCACCGTAGCAGGGAGAGGCAACTTATGTACAGGCAGCATGAAGTTACCTCTTCAGCCCACCTCATCTACTTTACAGTTTTATTGTTGACCTAAAGATTGGATATGTGAGTGTCATGCATAGCACGTATTTGGTTTTGCGCTCTTTCGACAAGACTTCCTGTATCTTTTAGTTGTTTTATTTTGGGAGGGTGAGTGGGCTGACCATCTATACTCTCTTTCAAAAAACAAAAACTGGTAAGCATATAGCCCCAAAGATAATTGGATACCTTATCTCCTTTGGCACCAGTGGCAATTAACACCTAAACATCTTTGTGACTGTATGAAAAGATCTTTAGTTTCTGTGCAAATCCATTTGGTTGACAGCAGTTTGTCTTAATCTTGCAACGCGTTTGGCAGTTCAGGGCAGTACCTTTCAAATCTCATCCGTAATACGCTTGCAGGAGTCGCTGGGGAGGCTCTACCAGTAGAATGTGAAAAAGACATCTTTGACTACATCCAGTGGAAATACCGAGAGCCAGAGGATCGGAGCGAATAACTGCTTGTCTAGGTTTGTGACCTAGCGAAACACTTTCATAGCTTTTCACGAACAGATCAAGTGCATACTTCTTGATCACTGTTGCAAAAAATGTAGGTTACTGGTGCTTTAAAGTAAGTCTGTGGCACCAGAGTAATGGGTAACGAAGACTAAATCCGGTAATACCTCATTTGGATATCTTTCTCTTATATAAAAGCTTTTAAAGCAGGTTAAAACACTTACTGTACTATTTTGTTTAACTGAATGAACCGTGATACTAAGAAAAACGTGCGGTAAATGGGTATGGTAGTTGGACCCCTTGGAGAAACTGTCTTGTTAGTGGCTTTGGGGTTTAGTAAAAATTGTACCAGGCAATAAATCACAGGTTTCTCTTTAACCCCTGGGGAGCAGAAAGTTCTGAATTGAAGGCAAAATGTTTTGTTTTATTGAAGTTCTCATAGCTGGGTTTGAAGAAGGTGGCTACCACCTTCTTAGCCCGTCTTGGCCTCTTAGCTTGTTTCTTGTATTATTGCAGGAGATGATCAGAGTACTGATATTCTCATGCTTTAATGTCATATACGCAGACATACTCCGTGCAAACATCACTTAATATTTAAATATTATTAATATTTAAACAAACAATATATCTTCCTTTTGGCTATTTACTTTGTGCAACAATCATAAGGCAAGAAGTTGAAAGCTTCAGGAGTAAGGCCATTGCTTTAGTGCAGTGGTTGCATATCATCTCTTTAATGAATGTGTGGGGTTTTTCTCGTTTGTTTTGTTTTTATGCAATCTGTGAGTGATTTTTGCCTGTAGATCATCTTGGAACGTTCAAATGAAATCTTTGCCAATGCAGGCTTCTAGCATAAATGGCTTGAGTATATAATGTACAGCATCTGTGCACAGCAGCAGGCACTTTATTCATAAACATAGATCAGATTAGACAATGGCAGTGAATTAGTACTCGCACTGTACAGTTACATTTATAATTAAGCATATACCGTTCTGAAGTTTCAGCCGGAGACCAGCTTACCCCCATATATAAATATCAGGAAATTAAAAGGATTTTCTTAGGATATTATTCTTATAGCACTTAAATCTCAGACTTTGTATGTTTGTTTATTTCTGCTTAAAAACATGTAATTAGATCACCTAAGATGTGAGCATGAGACACGAACAACAGAAATGTCTCAAATTCCAGTGCTGAAGTTGCACCTTGAGACACGGTTAAAGAATGCAAAGCCATTATCATTGGTGCTATTGAAATACTACCCTTTTGTGTGAATATAGAATGAATATAACGCAAAAGCCAGACGTAACTAATGCGTTTCCGTAGGATTTCAGGTTCAAGATCAGACAAAGATACTATACTAGAGGTTTGAAATGCCTGGAGCAAATAGGAAAAGGAAATGGGGTAGATGCCTCTGTTTAAAAATTCCACTTCAAGACTGGAAAATATTTTCTGTTTTTTTGTGTCTTGTGATGACCGTTTTCCAACACATTCAATAATGGAACAATCTCCTGGGTCAGTTGCTTCCGTTACGACACTTAAGCGTAGTATAATTATACACATAACATACATGATATGACGACAGTTAAGGGTCATTTTGCTATAGAGTAGAAGGCTTAAAGCATCTAGAGTTTACTAAATTATTCCTCAGGGTGTTGAAAGAAAAGAATCTTTATTTAACTTACTTGCCTAGGGTGAAGGAAGAACAATCCTCTAACACAGGGTCAGCCTACTGGACATGCTTTGGCGCATCATTCGGGCTTGTGGATGGTAGGGCCGTTAGGTGCTCTGTCTATCTTAGAGGCTGGTATTTCCTTAGTTGCTCCTGTTGGCTCTTGGAAGGAGGAGACCTGAATTAGTGGCACAGTACAGAAATAATTCTGAAGTAAAAGGCATATCCTTTCTCGTTCTTTTGTGTTATTAATATCTCTGAGGGGGTTTTTGGCAGGTGCTCAGGTGTGATCGTTGTGCTTCTGCACTGACTGGTGTTTGAGAAGACAAGCGGAAGCCACAGTCACAGCGCTGAAACACTTCTGGATGTTGAGCAATGTCTTTTGTCCTTTTCGGGAGCAGATGTGTCCTTCCCTAACAACTGGCTTATGGATCTCAGTCCACAAATGCTGTGCACAGCAAAGCCCAGAAGCACAGCTGAAGCATGAAGGCAACTCTCCCTCTTGATCTGCAATAGGTAGCACATAACCTGCCCTTGTGTCCTGCCTTCAGCCACAGTATCTTGTCCACAAACTACTTCTGGCTGCTCTCCCTATGTAGAACTACTGTTTAACGTGCCCTCGCCATGGATTGATTACCTTCTTCCCTCGCATGACTTTGGCTTTCTTTTTCTATTTGGCCCCATCTACCCTACTGAAATGTTTTAAGAGATCTGGAACAAATCCTAATGTTTCCATGTTTTCCTGTGTAAGGAACAGATCTGGAAAGTTGCACCATCAACATGCATGCTGAAGTGCAGTTTCTTTTAAGAAAGAGCCCTCACTTGCCCTTTTTGAAAAACTTTAATCTTCTAGGTGGACATTTACCCAGCATCTTGGAAAGTAGTCCTTGTTTACTGGCTAGACTTCCATTATAGGTTTGGGTAGGTATGCAGAAATTTTTGTATGCATGTGAAAATGAATCTTGCTGTATAAAAGGATTATTTTCTGCTTCAGCTGCCATAGCCCTGCTGGTAAGTTCACTGTTTTAAAAGTTGTGTGCTTTTATCAAATAATATGTCTGGTAATGTCTTCCCTGTAGAGTTTGTCCAGCTGAAACTGGCTGTGAGAACTACTGTTGTAGCTTTTAAAACTATAAGGACGTACACGTGTAGTTTGCCTGTGCAGAGTTTTTTTTATATATTTGGCTTTGTCTTCTCTGCACCTTTAGTTAGTGTGTCGTTGCATATTCTTTACTCTAAAGTTCTCCAGAATGCACTGCTTTTTTTAATTTTTATTATTTTTATGTATCTGTTTCTGCAGCTAGGTAAGCAGGTGCATGAATGCTTGCAGTTCTGATCTTATGTATGTAGCTCTTAGTGTAATGGGCCTGTGGCATAGTGTAATGGCCAATAACTGTTTTTAGCTGTTAAGAGCTCCTGGGATTTTTGTGTTGCTTGAGGAAAGCAGTAGCAGAAGGCGTTCTGTTTCCTTCACTAGATTACTGTTACAGGTATTGTGCAATTATCCCATTCTTTGCAGTTTAAAACAAAAGAACGTCATTGCACGTAGTAATGTGAAGCTTACGTTCATAAACGCATGCTCTTGCCGGGATGGACTTTTCCTTTATTTACAAAGTAAAGGAACTTATAGAGCAGCACACTGTGGATGTACTTCTGATGCTAATTTAGTGTCACAGGAGGCACCTGAGAGCAGTAAACTGCCAAGTGTTCCAGATAATGCAATGACAGGAGGAGGAGAAGTAGCACTGAGTTTCCCTAGAGAATAGGATAAAGAGGACAAGAATCCTAATGGGAGATTTATACACTCTCTAAATATGCTTGATACCTTTCCTTGTGATGTATTTCTCCCGTTAGGCTGAAATATTTACTTTTTTCCTCCCTTAAGATACAACTCTCTGTCCCTTCCTTAAAATGTTACCTTTACTGTTTTGAGATCTGATATTTGTTTTCTTAAAATAATTATTTTGATTCTGAACCATTCTCTTCATCAGCTCTTTCTTCAGTTGGGGTAACTTCTTCAGGCTGACTACAGACTTCTAGTGCAAAAAAGGAGCAATATAACTAGAGATATTGGTGGAAGGTTTGATGTGGATGTAACTTTCTCCAAACAGGTACAATTGGTGTACGTAGAGAGAAAAACTAACCTATTCTTTTTTCTCCTCTCCTTCTTTGGATATTTTCAAATATGCAAAGTTCCATACCTGCATAAATTTAAAGGCAGACAAGTCCATTCTCAACAAAGATTACAGATTTCATTTTTGACATAAGGCATAATGGGGTGGGGGGGGGGGGGAGGCGCCAAGAGGTGGGCAGGGGATGGGACAGCACATTAAGACTTGTTCATCACCAGAGTTTTTGGATCAATAAGCTATGTCTCTCATTTTAGCAATTATTCTCAAAAAATACACCTGATTTGAATATATAAAGCTGTCTAACATAGACTTTTGTCAGCTATTTAATCTAGCAGCAGCAATCCTGCCTCTGAAGACTAATAATGGAATGTGATAGGTTGCTCCTCTTTGGTCAACCAGGAGAAGATTGGTTAAGAGATTGATCTTTGGAGTTGCTGTAGGCATTCTACTCCTCAGAACTTCAAATTGTTCTGCTAGTTCTCTCCTCTTTTCTGTTTCTAGTTATCTGTGTCCTATTTAATGTATAGACAGCAGATTGAGACATTTGTTAGGGTTGGCTGTCCTGAATGTCTTACAAAGAAGTAATGCCATTTCCTGCTAATATCTGTATTTTCCCCTGCTCATCTTTGTGTTAAACCTCCCAGGGCAGTGCTGAAGCTGATGCTAGGTTGTTTTTCCATCCCTACTTCTAAGTCCTTTCGTTATGGCCATATGCTAATGTGATCCCTGTCCTGTAGCATGTGACTCATGCTCTTTGTTCCTAAATATGTTGTAGTACTACCAGTTGCAGGGTTCTAAATTTTGTTCAACTTGTCATTACCCAGAAGCTCAGCATGATTAACTGATGTATATCTATCATTCCTATAGAGTCAATAAGCCTTTTTACCTGCAAACTTGACAACTCTTATTCTGTAACTCCTCTTAAATCACTTTGAAAGGCAGTGAATATTTTGGACTTGAGAGCATGGCCCATCAAGATAGCATTACTAGTTGCCTTTGAGACAGTGATTTTGTTGCTTAACTTCTTGAAATTATCAACTAGTTTTAATTCACTTATAGAGCATCAGTATGGCATGTATTGCTACCTTTTTTGAATACCATGTGGGAGTAAGGCAAATGCATTACAGAATTGCAAGCTTGAAAAGAAAATTTAAATATTAAAAAGACCTATTTTCTGCATTGTCAAAATGACTATTGCTAATGATGCAGCTTTTTTTTTGGGGGGGGGGGGGAATAATGATTAGGTCTATAAGAGCAGAGAGGGTTTGCATCTTTATTGTTATCAGACTCCTTAACCTGACTGGAATCCTCAAACACTGATGTAATACTTTCTTTATATTATTATCTGTCTTGAGCCTACTATTACGTTTTTACTTGTTCTTATATAATTATTGTGGATCATTCCTAGTAATGGAGACTATAGACTGACACTCTATCTTTTTCCCTTTATTTTTTTTTTCTGTATTTCCTATTGGGGGTTTTGATGCATTTTTCTGTGCATGTTCCTCATCACTAATGCTTGCAGTGGTATGTAAGGTGACAAAAGTTGATTTGGTAGTACGTGAAGTCTTCCAATGCCTCACAGTAAAGAGACATTTAAATGATGTATTCAGTGTTTTTCTTCACTAATGAGTGGGAGTTAACAAAGTGAGAATTCCATCATGTATGTATAATCCTCTTTGATTCTTAGCTGTCATGTAAGTAGCATTGAAAAGTTGTAACAGGAGCTTACCATGTCTACAGATGTTGTCTGGGCATCACATAGTGCAACACTGATACATCCTCCATAATGCTCAACTGGTAGCACAGGAGGGTACCTTTATCTTTGAGCCTGAGGCAAAATTTGATGACCTTGCAGTCTCTCCCTATAGCACAATCTAAGCTCTTCTGGAAGGAATAAAAACAACAAAACTACACAAATGCATTCTATACTCCCCCCCCCCCCCCCAGTAAAGTAGCGCTTGTTCTTGTCTACTTTGGAAAATGACCCCCCCCCCCAATTAGACCACAAAGTAATTGGTAATCACAGGAGACAGTTGCTATCCCCCCCGCCCCCGCACGCATCACTGAAAATCTGTATAAGTGGGTGTGAAATGTACTGCTGTCTGTGCATATATAATCTTACGCATGTGCAAACTAGCATTTTGGGTTTGTCAGTGATGGCAACTGCATGTCCAGTCTGTGTTTATTCCTGTCAAAAGTGGGTAAGGCAGGAGGTAGGGTATTGGTGGACTTTTTTTTTTTTTTTTAAGAGGCTGAGCTACTCTTTAAACTTTGAATGGGCTAACAGAGGAGCAGAATCTTTGTATCGAGCACAGACTCAACTCATCTACCTTCATTTCCTGTTCTCCATCATCCCTTGCCAAAATGACTTGTTTTAGGATGTTTTCAGGGCTAATACAGGGTAAGGAAAGAGTGGCTCATTTGGTTTCGACTAAACTGTTTCCTAAATGGTTTCTAAACAGGCAGTTTCTGCCGGCTACTAAACTGTCTTTGCCATGCTGGGCAGCTGCTACTGGAATGAGCAGATCAAGCATTACATGACTTCAGCTGTTCATCCAGCTCTACCTATCAAACTGGCTGTGAGACAGCAGTCACTGCACCACCTGCTTGAGTCGCAGAGTGACTCTGTAATAGGCTTTCCTGTCCCTCTCCCTGAAACGGAGCTGGTGCACAGCTCTGCAGCAGCTCTAGCTGCTGCGGGGGGTGGAGGGGGAGGGGGCGCTGACCCTGGCGCACTAGTACTAGGCCTGGTCGTCAGGCATCTCGCTACCTCACGCGCCCTTGGAGTCGCAGCTTACACCTGCCTTCAGCTTGCTGAAACCAGGGCTGGTGCTAGGCCCTTGGCTCCCCTGTCCCAGGCCAGCAAATGAGTCTCGCAGGCCGCGCAGCGGGGAGTGCTCCTACCTGCAGGGCCCGTGTCCGGGCCTGCCCGTGCTGGGGGCCGCTAGGAGAAGTAGCTGCGGTAAAGAAGGAGGAGCTGCCCGGCGGCAGCGTTTCCGGCGCCGGGGCCGGCCGAGCTCCTCTCACGAGAGAGCGCCGGCCTTTGCGGCGCGCGGCTGCCGCAGCTTTTGCGCATGCGCAGAGCCGCGCGCACCGCCTCCACCGCCCCCGGGGGGAGGGGGCGCGCCCAAGTTAGAGATGCGCGTGCGCGGTGTCGTCAGCGGCGCGGCGCATGCGGGCCTGCGGGGCGCCCAGATCTTTCCCCGGAGCCGCGCGGCCTGCAGGTAGCGGGGGGACCGGGGGGCCGGGCGGCGGCGGCGGCCTCCGGGGGGCGCGCGCGCGCGTGCGCGCGCTCCCTCGCTCGCTTCGCCGGCCCGGCGGCGGTCTCGGGCCTGGATCCGAGCTGCGGCAGAGGCCGGCGTCCCTCGGGTCACCTTGCCGCGGAGGGGCCGGTGTCTCCGTGCCCTCTGGCGAGGGGCGCGGCCCGGGGCGCTCCCGGCCTGCGGGTGCCCGGGGCCTTGCCGCGGCTGCGGTTTCTCGGCAAGGAAACGCGCTTCTGTGGCCGGCAGCGACCGGGCGTTTCCAGGCGCCGTCGTTCTGCTGGTCAGAGGAGATGGCGGCGGAGGTGCAGCGCGGGCTCGGGAGACGGTCCCGCGGAGCCGGCTCCGTCCAGCCGCGCCGTCTGCTCCGTCGGCAGCGGCGGGGCCGCGCCGCGCCCTGTTCCCGCAGCGTTCGCGTTGCGGCGTTGTCTCGGGGCCTGCTGCGCACAGCTGTTCTCTTCTCCTCTGCCGGAAGATGCGTGAGAGCGTCGTGCGCAGTATTGCTGCAATAAGTGTCAGTAGAAATGAGACTGGCCTCTCAGCCTTTAATGTTTTTCATGTTTTCTTCTTCGTTATTCTTTCTTGAGTGGTTTTTTTTTTCAGTTACTCTATAGACTGCTTTGAGCATTCTTATATTTCTTTGTTCAGCGCCATTTACAATTTGTTGTTATGTTTTTGCAGTTTCTGTAGAGACTTTGGTTTACTGTATGCTACACCTGAAGATAGCAAACCTTAAGTATCAGTTGCCTCAACCTTTTACGCCTTGATGGTTTTTTTCCTGTGGCTGTTGTACTGATTTATATTGTTGTGGGTGGGAGGGAAAATGAAAGCACAGGCTTAAGGAGAGCTTGTGTAAAAATAAAGTGCTTAAAATAAGTAGTGCAGTTTAGTTCTAGACTTCTGGGTTGTGTTTCTTTTCCTGCTTTACATCATGTTTTGTCAGCCATTCTCATCACATCCGGATGATGGAGACCAATGCAAATTTGGTGTTAATGGCTGTGGAGCTGGGAGCTCAGCTCCTCTAAACCCTTCTGGCCTGAAGTCAGAGCTGCTTGTTATTAGCAGAGCATTAACTAATTTTAGCGTGAGCTAACCTGAAGAATTTTTTCTTTTTCCAAAACAATGTGTGTAAATATTCATTTTGTATCATTTGACATCTTTTTTTAAAAATATCCAGAACACAGAAAATACAGCTGTATAGTGTAAGTAGAGGGAACATGTTTAAGTTAATAGTTTCATAACATTCAAGATGTCTCAATAGCCTTATAAAAACGAGGTGGGAGCAGAACAGGGTGCTAGACAAAGGGGTAAGAGATTTAGACGGAGGGGATGTTGAGCAGGGTGGAAGAGTCCTCCTTAAAGCATTTTCAGAGAAGCCACTGAGGAAAGCCTCATGATCTACATGCTTGTCAGCCCTGTTCTTCACTTTCCAAAGCCCGTGCTCCTCTCCGTAGGGAGGTTTAAAAAAAAATTGCCAGACAGCTGCCAGAGTATCAAAAGAGGTAGGGATATGGCATGTTTTCAGATACTAAAGGTGGTGGTGGTGGTGGCGGGGATTGTTATCTTAGTTTTAACTTACTCTTATTGTAACATTTCTGTCTAATTCATAAAGCTAAACATTATTGAAAGTTAGAATAGACTGATGTCTTCCAAACTCTTTGAGTCAATAGGTCAACCCTAACCCCTCAAAAGTGTTGTGGCTCGCTGATGATCCTTGTTAAACTTGTAATTGAAAATAGGTGATGTGGTCTGGAGGTCAGCCATAAATCTGTAAGATTATGAAGTGATCCTGTCATCTTTTCAATAGCTGGACTGTTCCCTAAAAGCTAGCTGGGACACAGGAGCAAAATGCCATGGGAAATAGCATTTCTTTTCTTATTATGCTTGTGTATCTAATGAACTCTCATGCAGACAGTTATCTTTCATATGTTTTTTTGGCTGGGAAAAGTGAGGTTCACAAGCATATTAGGCAGTTACTGCATAGGTAGCATGCAGTACTTGCATACTAGTTAAAATGTCAAAGCATCAGCTGTGCTACCTAAATCTGAATTGCTAGGCTTTTGAAATGAGCAGAATGAGCTATTCTGACAAACCTATTAAAAAAAAAACAAAAAAAAACTAGAAATGTAAAACATCCGTTGAAACTTCTGAATTGAGAGATTTGTGTGAAAGGACAATGTTTTATAAGAAAGAAACTCTACTCCATAGCCACGTTGCCAAAACTATTCTGATAACTTCAATTAAGCTGTTGTAAAAGGACATATTCTGTCTTTCGTCAGTAATGATTCACTAATTTTACTTGTATTCCATGTTTGACAGGTAAAAAGGCCTTTTTACATATTCATATTGAGAAGTACCTGTTTTATGTCCTAATCTTCAGATAAGGAATCTGCAGAGATGGCCAGCTGTTTTAGATCCTCTAAACCCACAGGTATATACAGATAGATATATAGTACAGGTTAGTTACTAAGTTATTGTACATAGAGCATTTGCCCACCAGAGGATGCAGATCGTCTGAATGCTTCATTTTAGCGAAGGGCTAACTGTCTGAAAACCTGACTTAGCTAATACAGATACTGTTGCATTTGTGACGGAGAAGCTGAGTGCTTTGTAAAGCTATTTGGGTTTTGATAACTTTGTTTTTTAGAAAGCAATGCCAGAAGGTGCCGCAGGAATAGATTTCTTGTTATACAAAGGTCAAAGCAACATGTGTGAGATTTTTGCTGAAAGTAGGAGTCAAGACCGGAGCACCATCAATAAGAAATAGCGTACTAAACAGCAACGTTCCAATATATAGATGAAAGGAAGGGTAAGCAGCTAAAATGGTGGAAGAGGAGTGATGATTTCAGTGATTTGATGTATTTTGCTTGCATTATTATTTTATTAGATCACTCTTTCGGTCTGATATAATAACAGGTGAGGATCAGAGAGTTCTGGTGTCAGCTGTTGCTCCGCTGTTGGATGGAAGAAGTGGCCAACAGTTACCATTGAAATCAAACAAAAACAACATCTGTGATTGCTGTTCTTTTCTCGGGCAGGTGTATCTTTACATGTATGTGAACTTACTGTGGTGTGGGGAGTGCTAATGTGTCCTTGCTGTTTGGGGTCCTTGTCAGAAAAGTACCGGCGATGAAAAGAACGTTTGCTTGTTATTGGAACAGTGACGATGCTTCTCTTGCTTTTTTTTTTTTTTTTTTTTTTTTGTGATATAATAGCAGCATATGAGGCCTAGGTATGCAGTTGAATGCAATACTGCTCCTCGGGTTCAGTGATATTCAAATAGCGAATTGGCTTTTTTAACTTTATGAATTTGTGGTGTGGTGGTTTGTTTGTTTTTCTGGTAAAACAATATTGACACAAGGTTGACTTTTCCAAAAACTCTTCAAAGGTGTCTGTCTTGCGGTTCTGTCTCTCTGTAGCAGTGAAATACATAGAGGGTACTAGTCACACATGTTTATAAATGCTTGGGATACAGTTTAGATTTTATACTGTTATGTCTAGATTCTTACAACTTCCAATATGTTTCAGACCCAATGGCTGTCCCACCATCGTACTGTGACTTGGGAAAATCTGCCAGGGATGTATTCAATAAGGGATATGGTAAGTAACGTGACTGTCAGTTGATAAATGTTTTTCTTGGGAGTCTTGAAAAAAAAATTACAAAAGCACTAATATCTCAGATATCCGTTAAGTAGCTTGTGGTAAGAATTGAACTGAGGGATGGTGCATCTAGTCTGTATGGAAACTGAGGTGTGGCCGTGTATCGCGAACATGCTGCAATAAGCAAAAAAAAAAAGGGGAAAGTTATGATTTCTAACTTAGATTTACTTCATGTCTCTGAAGAATGTTGTGTTTTTCTTCTTCCAATTTTTAAGTTTAGAGGCATTATGTTGGTCAAGCACGCTCACGTGGATTGCCGTAGGAAACCATGCGGCAACAAACAGTTCTCTGAAACAGAATGATCTTTATGGTAATCAAAACAACCTCTTGTCATAGTTGAAATGATTTCACAATACTTACAGGTGGAGAAAATCATTTTTCAAAGAATCTTAAACGAGAAAGGTCGTTCCTCTGAAATGCTGTTCTTGATGCTCTACCTGTGAAACTAATGTAAATACTATACTAAGAGATTTACATATGGTTTGTAGCATAAGACAAGTACTGCTTCACTGTCACAGAGATGTGTTTTGATCCCATCATCTCAGGAGAAAAATTGCATATATAGTTTCTTGCCTCCAATATGAGGACTCCTTCATAAATGATAATTCTTCCTCTTCAAAGAATTTAAGTGAAGAAATTCTGACATCGGTCCCTTTGCTGGGAGCAGTACTAAAAATGTTGACTTTTTAATCTGATTTTGTGAGTGTGTAATAAACACTGAGTTTATATCTCAAGTCCATATGCTGTGTAAAATCAAAAAGATGGAGACGTTTTGGACTGGTCTTTGCCAGCATGAGGTTAAGGCTTTGTTAAAGTTCAGCTCAGGTTCTCTGCTGAGTGTCAGGTGTTCCAGGCTTTTCTGCTCTGTGAAAGGGCCAAGTAAATCTCTGGATTCACAGCGGATTAGAAAGAAGAGGGGAAAAAAGCAATGATATCTCTGTGTACAGCACTGGTTGAAGCAAGTTGAAAATATTTTTTTCCAAGAAGGGGTAAAGAAAAACTTCTGCCTTGTAGTCAGTGGCTAGAAAGTAAATTGAGTTGCTTAGAAGAAACTGTAACCGTATCGATGGATTCCAGTCTGCAAGCAGCTACAGAAGGTGGAGATGTTTGATGATGGGACAGCTGTTTAACCTGTCCAAATATTTTAAGAGCAGGTGGATCCTTTGAAATTATTGGTAAATTCCAACGAGAAACATGGTGCAAATATTCTTTGCCTCAGAAGTGGTAACTGCTTTCCTTTCTCTGTTCCACAGATATTAACAACTTTATCACTTCTTTCCTGACTTGCATCTCTCCTTGCTTTATGAATGCTAACCATTCATTTCTTTCCAATTGCTGGTTTGTTGGACAGATCTAAAAATGGATGTTTGAGTTTTGCTTCTATTTCAGTTTTCTGTTCCTGCTTTCCGTTTAGCTGTTGAGAAGGCAACTGCATGCCTGAAAGCTTGTTTGCTTTTTTCCCCCCCTACAAATAGTTGGTTTAGTAAATGATGAACCTGTGTATATAAACACTGATTTGCTTCTGGTCCGAGACTGTCACAGCAATGTCATCACTACTGCTACAAATATTGGCGTGAGTTATTAAGAAGCATGGCAGTTCCTATCGCTGGAGGTCTTTTAAGTCATGGTTATAGAATCTTCTGAAAATATGCCTTTGCTTATCAAAAATTTGCTAGAAATTGATGAGGAAAATCCAGAGTAAAAAACCTCTGGCCTGTGTTATGCATGGACATGGACTACGTGGCTGTAATAGTCCCTTATGTGCTGAAAAGTTACCGCTCCTTGCTAACCTTTTAAAGAAAAATAAAGAAAAACCTCCGTATCCTTTTAAAGAAAAAATTGCTTCTGCTTCAATATATCCTGTTGAGAAAGGAGCGCATCCACTTTGAATTGTCTGAGGCCTTAATCATTCCTCAGCAAGATCAACGCCTATTGAAATCGTAGGCTGCTTTCTGGCCAGTGTTCCCTGCCTGCTGTGCTTTGGAGTGTAGTAATAGGCTTTGTTTGTATGTTGTGGTAAAACAGAAGTTGTGTGTTCTTCTGTTTTCAGGATTTGGAATGGTCAAGTTAGAGCTGAAGACAAAGTCTTCCACTGGAGTGGTAAGTATTGTGGGGTTCCAGCATCACCACGTTGCAAGGGGAGGACAGATTCCTGAAATGGTAGCAATAATTTGCTAGCAAGTGTTGCTTTAGTCTTTCAGTTCTCACTTTAAAACCTGTGGCTAACTGATGTATTTCTACAATGATGCGTAGAACTGATATATCAGTACTTTTTTTTTCCTGTGGCGTGCAAGAATTCCACAACTCCAGACATTAGATTTCCTTCACCCTAAGTGGCTCTCACTTTGTTTATGAATGCAGATGAGTTCCTCTGCTGTTGTTGGCAGGATTTATAGGATTTTGACTTCAGACTGACTTTTTATCCAAAAGGCCAAGAAGACTCGACCTAACTTCATTTTGAGTCGTCTCCTCCATGCTTACCATGCAAGACTTAATTAAATATAAACAGTACTCCTACAGTACCTTTTACGTAGCATTTTAGAGCATTTTTATAAGCGTTAATTAAGCTTTACAGCACTTCAGATAACTAGAAAACAGTGTAATCCCTGTAATACTGATGGAGAAATAGAACTTAACTTCTTTGTGATTTCACAGGAAGACTTGCAAAGCCAGGAATGGATTTGGTGTTTTTTGGTTTCTAATGGCAGGCATATATTCTACACTAGACAGCCTTATTCTGGCACTGAGTCTCACTTCTGTGCATGCTAAGCATTCAGTGCTGTGCAGGTTGATTGGCCTGTGCGGCTTTTCAGCCTCTCTCATAATTATATTTGCTTGAGCTCCCTCCTTCTCTTGCCTTCGTATTACATAAATGGCTTAAGTCATTCCTTTAGTAAAAAGCTGCATTATTTTATGCTGTCTCAATTGAGTGTTTGATGGATTACTTGCATTGTGTAGCGGGCACACGTGGGCATGAGGAACTGTGTGGCGTCTCTATTGTGACTGAAATCAGTTACTGACATTTCAGAATATGCATAATTTTCCTGGCAGGAAGCTTTGATTCTCAAGTAATATGGTAATAGTCATCTACATTGTCTTCTGAATGTGACAGGCCACGCAGAACTATTCTTAAGTGCTAAAGCGTGCTTTTCCTTTTCCATGCAACTTTCACGTTGGATGTTTATCCAGCTGGTAAGAAAAGTGACTGTTTTGGTGTGGGGATTTTTTGTTGCTTTCTCTAGTAGGTTTTTCAATGGTCCATACTGTTTGTTATTTTTAGTCATGTTGTCATCCATGCCATGAAGTTTGACTGTGTCCGTAGCTCTTAATCAGCTGTATGATCCATGCATGTAGAGCCATTTGTAATCTCTGTCCAACGGTCCAAAAGAAGAACATGAGAAAATAGCAGGAGAGAAATCAAGGAAGTTTTCTACTGCTTCCAGCTTTGTGCCAAAGTGTGTCTAGTTAGCGTTTTGCTGCAACAAAATACATTTTGGGGATGGAGAAGAGTTTGGAAGCAGTGTGTGCGATCTAATTCATACTTGGGTACTAGCAGGACCTCTGCTTGTTTTGATAGAGAAATGCGTGGGTTTTTTTTTCCCCCTTGTGTACTTAAACTCAACCACTGTAGTTCTAAAAGGTTTTGAAGCAGTATACCAACTTTTTTACCGGTTGCATTTCTTTCTCAGACTGTAACGGGTTTGGCGTAGTAGGTGCATGGTGTTCTTGAAGATTTCCAGCCACCATGAGTGAATGGCCAATGAGAAGCTGGGCTTGAGTATTGATTCAGACTGGAGTGTGACATGGAGCCACACTGAGTTTGGGTAGTAGTTTCAGAACATTTCAGAAATGCTTCTACTGGAGATGGTGTTCAGTCAGAAGTCTCTGCTTTTGACAGTTAAAGACTGATGGCAGCAAATCTTGCCTGTGTGCCTTCCACTTCCAGAAGGAGAGCCAGTTCTGCCAGCTAGGAAAATCCTTTGGCTTTTGACCACAACACAGCAGAGTTCTTTTCTGTTTGTTTCCTTTTGTCTATTAAAAAAAAAAAAAAAAAGCATTTAAGCATTTTAAAACATTTTCTGTATCTGATCTGAGAAATAAATCAAGCCTTTTTGATAACTTACTTGCCCTAAGGTCAGGACAAAAAGTACTTCTAAGGTTTGATGCAGGTTTGATGCCTTTGCATTAAGTTTGTGGAACTGACATTAGAGGCGTGTGTAGTGAATATGTTTAAAAGACAGTCACACACTTCCGGACTTACATCATGTACTTTTGTTGTCTGGATTGACATGAAATAAAGTTGGTGTCCTTTGTTGTGGTAGTGCATTAGCTAGAGTAAATTTCGTGTTCTTTCCTGGTGTGCTAGGAATGTTATGGCAATATTTCTCTGGCACTCCAAAACCATTTAAAGACAGTCTTTATGCACTCTGCAAAGCCCAAAACTGTGAAAGTAATGTATTCACCATCCAGGAATACTGTCCTGGAACAAGCCAAATCTTAAAAGTTAGGGTTTCAAAGCTTGGACATGTTGGCAGTGGGTACTGTCATCTGTGAAGCACTGTATCTTACAATATTTGAACTTCAAAAGAGAGATGACTGGGAAATGTAATGGCAAAGGTTAATTACCTTCTTTCAAGGAAAATATCTGAGAGATGAGGGCAACTGAAATGAGATCAGTTCTCAGATGCTTCTTAAACCTTACCCGGTATACCTTGAGCTTACTGCCACAATATGCAAACCCATTGCCTTGTGGTCTGTTGCGCACGTAGCACTGAGTGGACTACCTCTGAGCGATTCCAAGAGGACAGATGTTCACGAAGACTTTGTGTCCCTTGAGTAACAGGAAGCTCCGATGTGTGGGGAATTCATCAAAGATTGTAGGAGAGTGTGTTGCACGAGAGTATATCTTACACGGAATGCAAAATTGTTGGTTCAGTTATGCTAGTCAGTGAAGGAACAGCCTGATGGAGAGATGTCAAGCTTCCAAGAGGGTCAAGTTACATTCTGAAACTATGAAGGATACCAGAGAGAAAAATTAATTTTTTTTCAGCTATTCATCTGGTAGCTGAAGTTGGATGCGGGATTGCATTTGTTGAGGGTAGAGTGGATTTCTAGAAGCAGTGTAAGAGGTTCTATTTGATATGCCATTGGGACAGTACTGCTAATATGATGCAGGAAATTAGAGAAATTTGTGAGAAAACGTAAGGATACAAGAAGCTTTGTATCCCAAGTGAGTACCTGTCTCTGTGTGTGCAGGGATCCGTGGGAAGGTACAGAGTGACTTGCTGAACGTTGTAATAACAATTGCAACTTCAGAGTAGAAAAATACAGCAAATTACTTTTTTGGCGGGGATAAGTTAGGAAAAAAGTGTGACAATAGGGGGAGCTGGGTGATAAAATAGAGATGCAGATGAAAAATAAGTGAAGACAACAGGTCTTTGTATAATAGCGCTTTTTGAACCCGAGCAAGTTTCAGGTCTCTTATCAGCTCATCTCAATAAAGGAAAAATCTGCAACAGAGAAGATATAGAGAACGCATGAAATATCTGAGTGCTGATTCTCATACCGTGCTCTTGGCAGGAATTTACTGCAACTGGTTCTTCCAACACCGACACAGGCAAAGCTTCAGGGAGTCTAGAGACCAAATATAAGATCAAAGACTGTGGACTGACGTTCACCCAGAAGTGGAACACAGACAACACACTGGGAACAGAAGTGTCCGTGGAGGATCAGGTAAGAGGATGTGACTATTATGAAAATGTTTCAGCAGCTGGAATGAAAAATTGTTGAGTTGAGCAGAAAACAATGGAGAGCAAAAGTTACGCTATCTTCTTTCTTTTCAGTTCTCCACATAGTTTTGTGCATCTGCAGAAAGCACAGACTGAGACAGCATCGTTAATCTTTTCTGTTTTTTTGGTGCAAGCATCCATCCCCCACCCCCACCCCACTTCAAAGTGCTGCTACATAATGATCCAAAGGCACAAAGTTACGGCAGATGTAGGCACATCAAATTAATGTGGTTGAAGGGAGTATCAGTGTTATCCATGCTGAAGGGGGCTTTTTGGTTTTCGTGCATGACCGCAGCAGTGACAGCTCTATGGCTAGAGTTGATCTTTAAACATAAACAAAGAAGGGTTTCTCAGTTTTAAGCACTCTTAATATATAAGGACTTAACTCTGGGTGCCTTTAAAGTTGAAGAGTACGATTAGTGTTTGCAACTTGGCATTGCATTGAGGAAAAACTTCCTGACTGTGAGGGTGACAGAGCACTGGAACAGGTTGCCCAGAGAGGTAGTGGAATCTCCTTCGCTGGAGATATTCCAAACCTGCTGGATGTGACCCTGGGAAATATGCTCTAGAGGATATGCTCTGGAGGTCCCTTCCAACCTAAACCATTCTGTGATTCTGTGCTTGAGCAAACAGTTTCTAGTATACAGCCATCTCAAAATATACAACTCCTTTTCAAAGGTGATGGCTTTATGCTTTTTCACTCAATGCTCTGTGGTGCCTGTGCTGCTGTGTGTTCGTCACTGTTTGCATAGCTATAGTTTTGCACTTTAGTCTGTGCTTTAAAGTGGAAATGGCTATCTCGAAATGAAGGTGGAACAGCTGAGCTAGGTACACTGTCTGCCCTATGAAGTAGTGCCTAGTGTCTTAAAGGGATACCCACAGATTCTGAGAGATTCTTGGGTTACAGTGTGGATTGATGGAACTAGAGAGAATAAATAAACACAAACTGAATACCTTTCTCTCTTGAATACAGTTTCTCCATTTTTTTTTCTTGTTGATGCTAGATTTGAAATCTGCCTGTATAAAAAAAACCCCGCATCTATGAAGTACCTGTTATCTTGCCTCATTTTGAAGGGTAAAGAAAGTCTATAAATTCTAATCACTTACCTTACAGCATCTTCAGATTTCTTTCTAAAATTATGTAGGCAACATTATGTTCATGTTTTGTTTTCTCTTTAGATGTGAAGTAGAGCTATAATAATGGAGGAAAAATTTAAAACAAAAAACATTTCAGTACAGTTCTGAGCAGATGACAACTTTGCTTTTCTTTGCAGTTGGCCGAAGGATTGAAGGTGGCCCTTGACACTGTATTTGTACCAAACACAGGGTAAATATTTTCTGTCACCTTTACCTACAGACTTCAAGAACTGCCCTGTTCTTCTCATTAGAGGTGCTTATTCTGGTCATGGTGTAAATGCTCAAAACTTACTGTTGCTGAATGCCATTTTCAAATATTGCAGGAGGCAGGAATTCTAGATCACAAAAAAAAAAAATCAAGAACTTTGTTCTGCAGGCACTGTAGAATATTTTGAAGGTGATGGATAATACTGGGCTCAGAAGAACAAGGTCTACAAATAATGACTCTTTGTCTTCTTGGCCATTTGCAAATTTGTCATTTCTGAGTAGGTGTTATACTTCTGTAACTCTTCCCTTAAATGCTTAGGTCTTGCTTGGAAAACTTAACTTGTGCTGTCTTTCTCGTGGTGGTGGTGGTCCTACTGCTGGCCACTCAGTGCCTTAGGAACACAAAGCAAAATTATTCTGCTTTCTGAAGGTTACGGGCAGAGTATTAAACAAAAGAAAAAAAGATGTCTATGCACAAGTGAACAAGGATGTAGACCAGCATAGGCGTTATGACAGGCAGTGGAATAATATAGGTTTTAAATACGGTCTCTTTTCTAGGCAATAAAGGAGGGGTTTTTATCTGTGGATATGCATGAATCTTGAGACGGCTTTGTCAATATTTACTAGCATTTCTTTAGTTTCAGGAAGAGCATATCAGAAAAAACAGTTTGATATACTGCTTGGATGTAAGGATTTAGAAAATGAGTTAAAGATGAGACACAAGGCCTGGAGTATGAGTGACAGGCAGCATCATGCTCTGTTTGTTGCTTGCAGTGGGAGAGAAAAGAGGCTGGGAGGAGGCTTAGAGAGGTGCTCAAATTTTGTCTCAGTTATGTTAAGCTTGAATTGGTAGCAAGATGAGCACAAAGACATGTTGGAGAGAGAGAGAAAGAAAGAGACTTACTTCTCCAAAGAGAGAGAGAGGCTGAGAAAAGAAGTGGATGATGGCTGGAGGATGAGGAACTTTGCTTTCAGAAGAGAGAGGAGGTAGGTATCCAGCAACACACACACACAGGAAATTCCCCCGGGATGCAGAAGAGCGGCTAGAACTGAAAAGGCTAAAGTATGTCATAAAAAACATTTAAGAGCAGACAAAGTGAATGAGAAATGACAACAGGCATGGCCTGTGAAGGAGCGGTGGAGAGAACGGAGCAGAAAAAAGTCCCTGAAGAGCAGGCCAGCTGTCTGTGTGAGATGTCATGGATGCTGCTGAAGGAGACTGGTGATGCCATAACATATTGCAAATACTTGTGTATAATAAAACTTGATGGCTTTTGAGCGTAGCCAGAAATATTTGTCTTTTTACTTCTTGAGGATTTTAGAGAGTTTGAGATGTTAGAGCAAAAGATGGCTCAACAAAAATATACATAATCCTGCTATCACCCTTATCCCATGCTCTCTCCAGTTGTTGTAACATTGTTTTGAGTGGGTGTTAACAATTATTTAATTTGCCTTTAGGGATACATATATATATGTGTGTGTGTGTGTGTGTGTCCATCATATGTGTTTTTATATATATATATATATATATATATGAGAATGATTAAAAAGATATATATTACATACTCTTATAGTATAAAGGATAAAATGGAACATTTCTCTCTGCAGGAAGAAGAGTGGAAAGTTGAAGACTTCCTACAAAAGAGAATATGTAAATCTAGGCTGCAACATAGACATTGATCTCTCTGGACCAACCATCTATGGCTGGGCAGTGCTAGGCTATGAAGGCTGGCTTGCTGGCTACCAGATGGCTTTTGATACAGCCAAGTCTAAGCTGTCACAAAATAACTTTGCCTTGGGATATAAGGCAGGAGACTTTCAGTTGCACACTAATGTGTAAGTATTAGCTGGGCCTTGGAAGAATGTTATCAGAGGAGCCAAACTAGATGAGTGGTGAGAATTTACTGTACCAGGTGAAAAGGTGCATGGAAAGGAGGAGGATGTTGATTTGATTGGTTTGAAGTAATTCACATTCTGTGCTTTCATTTTCAGTACAATTCAAGTGGGGATGGGGTGGGGGGGGTGGGGGGACTTTCCAGCTTCTGTTCATTTTCTGAGACCTTGTTCAGGGTAATTTTGGTTTTGTTTTTACAGGATAGTGGGGGTGGGGGAGAGAAAGCACTTTAGAATGTTTATTTAGAAAACTGGAATTAAAATCTGTTAAATTCACTTCTACTTTGGTGGTAGAAATAAAGGAGCCTTTGATTATGCTAATGCACCCTTTCACCCACAAGCAGAAAGTTTCTAGCTCAGAAATGCCCAAGGTGGAGGAGAGAGGTGTGTTGCATCATGCCCAAGTGTTTCCAGATGCCGTTTTAGCGTAGCTCTAGTCTTGGTGGTCACATGCACTGAGAATCTTTCAATTTTGTATATTTAAACTGCTCTCCCACAATAACAGTGTTTTCAGTCTCATTCCCATTTTCAGTGATTGTAAAAAAAAAAAAGGATAGCTGACTTAAGTCTCCCTCTGGCTTTGTTCCTTTATGCATCATTACAAGTAAAGTTAAGTTCTCTGCAGAATCACAAACCTTGTGGCTCAGCTGCTGGAAGGCCTCTTGCCATGCTGCAGCCTAAACTCGTGTTTTGGGTCAAAAGCATCGGCAGGAGTCCGAGAACTCCAGCTAGGAAGTAGATAGATAGGCATGGATCCATGAAAGCATTCAGACTGTTGGTTCATTGCAGAAGAGATAATGATCAAATGAGCACGGGAAAGGGAGGGTTACTCTTAAGGTTACTATTTCTAAACAAGGGAAGTCTTGACACACTTTTATCTATTACGAACAGGAACGATGGCACCGAGTTTGGTGGGTCTATTTATCAGAAGGTTAATAATAAGGTTGAGACATCAGTAAATCTTGCATGGACTGCTGGTAGTAACAATACACGGTTTGGTATTGCTGCCAAGTACCAACTGGATGAGAAGACGTCCATTGTGGTAAGAATTTTGTTACGTGAGCAAGCATTTCAAATAAGTTTCCTTAACTGCTGAAAATTAGTTGTATGAAGTAATTCCTTCAAATATTGTTACTGAGATACTGACAGATAGCTAACTGTGGCTTCTCTCGTGGTTCAAATTTCAACTAGGACATCATACGTCATATTATTTGTGAAACACGGTACAAAAAACCCTCAGGCACTCTTTCCCCTCTCTAGTGAAAGTCACCCCATGTGTCTGACTGTTGTGCTTGAGGCCTATACAAAATGTGTCTTCTTAAAAGCTAATACTAGTATGAAATCTGAGAGACACTTTAGTTGTCTAATTCTTAACTAATGCATAATGTACAACTGTAGCATTATAAACTGATAGGAGGTATTCAGCTGAGCTTATAGCCTTCTTCTAACACTGGCTTCTAACCCTCAAAAGTCAATCCAGGTCCTGAGATAAGTGTTATTACTGACACTTGAAAATTCTTGCAGAGATTTAAGAGGGGTGGGGGCAGGGAGAAATAGATTTAAATAGAGGGAGACGTCTAGGAGACAAAACATGTCCACCAGGGAGTGACAGTGAATTAAAATACGTAGGTACCCAGGGTGCTATTAAAAACTAAAGTAGCAAGCATTTGTTACACTTTAAAACAAGAATTAGTCCTGGGATCTATCTGCCAAAACAAGAATTAGGAAACACTGTTGTAAACAGATCAAAACTTAATAATGTAAAAAGAGGTTTGCAGATTCGTTTATTTGCTGCTCACTTCTAAAAAGTCACTACTAAACAATTTGTGAACACTGATTTGTGAGCAAGGCAGACTTTATTGGTTATTAAGGGACGGTAGTAACTAGGCATCTTAAAAGACGCAAAGAGACAAGGATGCGATAGTGAAGGACAGGAGAGCACTCTATAAGAATAATGAGCCACAATTTAAAGTGGGGGGGGGGGGCGTGGAATTAATACTCAAGCCTTTTACAACTTGGAGGTAAATTCAACTTAGAGGTGGGTAGACTGGAACTTTTTGTGGGGAAAAGGAAAAATTAGAATATACCTCTGCTGGAGGTTAGTCTACAAGTAGCTAGAATGAATATGTAAGCAGCCTTCTCGGGGCACTGAGGCAATGTTATCTGAGTATTTATACGAAGGAATGATTTCTTTTTCCCTGTAGGCCAAAGTGAATAATGCCAGCCTGATTGGAATTGGTTATAGTCACGCCCTTCGACCTGGTACGTAAGTCCTACTGGTATCAAGTTTAATTAGTACCTACGTTTATGGTTTACTTTAATTTCCTCTCTCAAACAGAATAGATAGATTAAAAAAAAAAAAACACTAGCAATCTTACATAGGTTCAGAGAAGTAAAGGATGGACCAAAGTTTCTATAGCAAATGAGAAGCATCGGTGAGGCTCAAGTACATTGAGAGAGTTGCACAAGGAGGCCAGTGCTGACCTGCATTCTATTTTTTTTTTAATATTGGTCTGATTGCTTGCTTTTCCAGGTGTAAAGCTGACTCTCTCAGGTTTGATTGATGGGAAGAATTTCAGTGCTGGAGGTCACAAAGTTGGGCTGGGCTTTGAGCTGGAAGCTTAATGCAGTTCTGAGTAAAGCAACAGGTAGACCCTGAGAGATGAAGGAGCAGCATAGCCAGAGTGTTTTGGCCTTAACATTACTCTGAAATTTCAAGAAGTGTGAACTTTTACTCTTCCAAAGAATTGCTTTAACCCAACGCTGAAGTTCAGAAGGTGCAAACACCCCAAGGAAGATACTTGAAGGCACGCATGGAAGTTATGTTTGTGCCACATTTCACTTTAGTTTCTCACGTTTTAAATGGGCTCCTAAAGACAGCATAGCATCTTGTTACAAAGGAAGAAAATCCCCCGTCTCTCCTCTAGTATATTGCATCCTGCATGTCTTACACTTCACAACCTTTTATAGAAATTGTCTCTGTGTTGTAGTGGAAACTTGGTTCTTCATCAGAACGAAATAAAATGCCACAGTTGGAACATAACGTGTTTGTGCCTCACTCCTTATTAAGGCTCAGATAAGCACAACAGTGTAGAGCACAGTTTCTGGGAGTATTTTGTAGCACTTTAAATACAGTGAACAGGTATACAGTTTAACAAATCATTTGCAGTTTATCTACGCTCGCTATGCTCTCTAGGATAACATCCTTACCTCTCACGTTTCAGAGACCTGCACCATGAAAGCAGCTTTTTCATTAAAATTGTATTGATGGTATCAAATAGAGCAAACCAAAAGTTTACACATACCAGATATTCCGTTCCCATATAGGAAACAAGTATTAGGTAAGTACAATATTACTCTTAAGGAAAAAAGTGCAAATCGGCAGAGTTAAGAAAATAAGTTCACAGTTCAAGTATATTAGGAAGGTGATTATCTACTGGTGACTGTGCAAGCTGATTGCATAAGCTGTCCACTGCTCATTAGAAGGCAGCAAAACAATCAAGTATGATGCCTAAGGGAAGATATCTAAGGTCAGGAAGCAAGAATATCTGTTATCTTCAGGCATGATTAACAACTTTTTCCAAGCAGGCATTTTGTGCTCTATCCTCGTGGAAAAAAGTGTCTTGAGACTCGGACGTTAAAAGCTAGGCCATGTGCGTCACATAAGCAGTAGGTGACAGTAGAAGGAGGCACTTCCCTTTTCAGATGCAGCAGCTTATCACAGTTGGCTTCTTATGTAGCATATCTTCAGATGCAACTGAAGTGACTTTACATTTGGTTTTGTTCTGGACTGTTTCTTTCTTCTACCTGAAGCTGCAGCCAGCTCCAATCTAGAGCCTAAAGAATAAACAGTTACACCACAAAGTTCCAACACACGCTTACAGCTGAGACTACTTCCCCTTTGTTCCGGAAAAATTTTAAATAATCAGATTTTAAAATTTTACTGCAAAGAAATTGCTCAAAATAATTTCAGAGTGAATCCTTTAATTTATTTAAAGCAAAACCTTAAATTATTTGTTTTCCTCAATATTTTCGACAATCTACTTCAGTGAAAAGCCCATCCTCATCGCCCCCTACACTTTAGCCCTTTATTCCTGGCCCGTGTACTGCCACCACAGGAAGATCCTGCTTGCCAAACTGCACTTCTACGTGTTTTTTTTTTTAAAAAAAAAAAAAAAAAAGCCCAGTCCTCTATCTCCCCATGAAAGAGGAAGCCCCAGTATTTCCAGTGCTGTATTGTTCAGTGCAAAGTCAGTCCCCAAGGCATGGCTCCCATTCCCTGCATGTAGGGAATGTGTTGGTGAGCAGTTCAGATAGATAGGAGACTGAGGGTTTGCCTCTCCCACAAATCCTACTCTCCCTTAGACAAGAATAATACATAGATTTCTATTAGCAAAATCACTTATCGCTAGGAAAGGTGCACGGACAGAAGTCGGAAACCATAGATTTCCACAGTCTATTTATACAAAAACAGCAAAGTGTTACCATAAGGCTCTGGTCCTGGTCCTTCATTGTGTCGTGCATCGCATTTTCAAGTTGGCTACAGAGTTTCTGTGATTCCAACAGTAGCTCCTCACTGAAAGGGACAATTGTTATACACTTATTTTCCACTGAAGTTTTGTTTAAAGAAATGCTGCCGCTATCTTGGATGAAGAAGTATTTCTCAGCAGGTATGCTGGCACTGCACTTCACGGAATATTAACCTTTATCAGTCAGCTCATAAGCTGATGATTCACATTGCTACTGGGAAAGTTGGTGGCATCCCCACATTTACTGGGGTTGAGGAAAGAAAGTGTGTGTTCTAGCTGGAATCAGGTTTTTATTATATCAACTCACTGTTAGGGAGAAAGTAACAAAACAGCCTTTAAAATAAAAGATTAAATATCATACGAGCAAACAAGCCAAGGCCTGTCGTTACAGAACTACAAAGGAACAGGGCTCCCTTTTAAGTAAGCCAAAATTTTAAGTGCTTGGTTTAACAGGCTCTCCTTCATGATACAGCCCAGCTACCATTGCCTAACATGATTACGCTCCACCAATTCTTGCTGGCACTATACTTCAAATAAGCACAACCATTTCAGATTAAACGAGCCCCTATCTTTCTTTTCAGGGCAGGGAGGTGAACCTAAACGTTATTCCCAGTTGTTCCTAAAGGAAGATTCACAAGCCCCAGGAAGTCCAGCTGTGGGGTAGAAAACACTGTTGACAGCGGAGGCTGAACACAAAGCATAGAACGTAAGAAAGCCTCTATTTCACAGCAGCACAAGGTTGGGGATCCTGCTTTAACATGAGCAGCTACACAACTCCAGACTTCATCTCACCTTTTTCTGATAGACTCTGGTAAATTGTAGGTTCCAGAAGGAACCTGCAGTAGCAGCTGACCGGGGCTACTAAGTCGTGATGTGTTCATGCTCTCTGGACTGCCAGTAACAGGACCACGTACTTTACTCTGAAGAAAAACACAGTAGATTCAGATTGCAGTTATTTCAACTTACTTCCAGCAGTCAGGAGTATAAGAACTCAGAGCTTGGCTTTAACCCTGATACAAATTAATGGCAAAAAGCAACCATAGGATATACTCTATTTACTTTTTTTTTTTTTTTTTAAAAACTCTGTGCTACTTAGCCTAAAAAATATGGTTTTACTCAAAACCTTCTTTCTATTTCCACTTACACAAGCAATTTTCAGCAGGTTCCACAGTTCTTTCTGTCGTTTCTCCTGAAGCCTAACAACTGTATTCTCATCTTCATTCATCAGATTCATCACTTTCTCCACTCTAGGGAACAATTCCAGTGCCTTCTGCTTGCAAACTACAGTTTTACTGCAAAAAATAATCACGTCACACATGGGCAGCTGCAGTAGGGGAACTTTTCTGAAGTTCCTTATCCTCTATAGCACTCAAATCACATGAACTGTACACATTGGATGTTTAACCTCTAGAACAAAACCCACTGCTGAAAGAGAGAATGCTTTCTCCTCGACCCTCAATAACAGTTGACTCAAGCTCACCTGAGCTGAGCATAAATGACCCGGACTTTTTTTTCAAAGGTCTGGATTGCCTGTAACAGCAGTCGTACTATTTCTTGGCTGTCACCACTGGTCCTCTGATCTGAAATAAGAGTCAGAGTAGAGCACAGGTAAGTAGGCTCATAACACACACAGGGAGACGATTCTTAGTGGTTTGTTTCCGCTTCACCTTTCATCCTGAAACATCTCAAGTTCAGGGCAGGCAGGTGTGAGTGGGATGAAGTGCACTGGATTTTTAGCTACCCTCTTCAAAAAGATGAGGGTTAGAAAGCAGAATTGGAAGGATAGGTCTACGGCCTTGGGGCTGTATAGCCGCTGAAAGGAACAACTGCCAACTGCCCTTCATGCTTCCTACATAGAAACATAAGCAGCAGCAACTTGCTCTGAGAAGAGCTCAGAAGAGTCTCACAGGAAGAGGTGGCAGGAAAGCCAGGCTTGCCTGGTTTAAAGTTGACTCACTGACTCCCTTCTCCAAAATAGTCAAGTCTAGAGGAGTCCATATGCATCTAGTGTATAGCCATGCCTGGAACGCAGAAAAAGTTCCCTCGATGATCTCCAGGGTTAGAACCCCTGCAGAGCAAACTGACCTTGAACTAAAACGTCTTTTACCTCTTGGCTTCTCTCTCAGCCTCCGGTACAGCTCTCTGGCTTGTTCTTCTCTGAAAGAAAGAGTTACAGAGCAAAAAGCAACTTCTTCAAGACCCAAATCACGAACAGTTACTTCAGTAACTCAGGTCTTTCATACACCAGCCTGCAATTTCAGACTGACAGGCCAGGAGGCAAAAAATATCTTTTAGTGTCATATTAAGTCCTGCCAGTCTCCCATAATTTTGGCTGGAGATAGCACCCCCATTGCTCTGCAGGGAAAAAGGAACTAAGCTACACTAGCAACACTCCTACACACGAAGTTCAAGACGGTTCCACTCACAAATCTTCCAGTGTTCCTCCTTGTTTACGACCCAGTGGGCTTCTCTGCAGGTCCACAATGTCCGTCTGCAAGGCCATCATCCTCTTCACTAGCTGATCCACATCATCCTCCTGAAAGCAGGGCAGCACATAAGCAATGAGACAGTCTCATACTAAGAGACACTACCTCACTGGCTCTTCCTTTCTCATTCACATTTCCAAACACTCACATCAGCAAGATGCAAACAGCAACCCTAGACAAAAAGGAATGAGAAAGTTTTAATTTCCATTCAAGGAAATAAGCTTGGCGCTCTGGGATAAAACGACTTCCAAGAACTTTTCCATGCTAAATTTGGCCAGTGAAAGAGAGCCACTGAAGGGTCAGACTTCACAGTAAGCGTACTGCTAGTTGCCGTGCTCTCACGCTTCCTTTTCCTTGGCCACGCTAGCTGATATTCTCCCATCCTATCCACCTCTGCTCTTCTCCTTCTTCCTCAGTGCACAACCACAGCCTGCCCTGGCACCCCAATTTCTGCTTTTCCCCTGAACTTGCTCATATGCAGAAACATAAACTGCCACTTGTCAGACAGTCATTCTGCCACTCTGCCTCCTCCCACTGGAGAAGGCCCATGCGTTGGCAGGGAATGAAACGTTAACTAGTCACATTTCTCTTTCCATCTGGGACAAATAGTCCTTGGCACAGCTGGCAGGGGTTAGGTTGTCTTACATCAGGAGGCTGACTCCCTTAGGGGGAGCAGGTGAATAACGCGCACCAAGAATGGGAAACCACTGTCCTTTAAAGCATCAGTATTGAATTTTGAAATTCTTGTGTTTGATCATCTAATTGTTCACTTTCCCATTTGGTCTTAAGCTACTGTTCCAGATCCTCTTTTCAGTTATCCTGCTAAAACTCTCCTGGCTCTAGGATTGGTTAGAAGGACATCCGAGTGCAATCATTGCAAATTCTCCTCTCACATTCCTCAAGATCACTTTTTCCCTGTGTCTTACAGAGAGATCCGTGAAGTATTGGCAAGGAAAAAAGGATGCAGTCCAAACCAAGACAGTGTGATGTCTGGAGTCAGCTCAGAAACAAGTTTTTATTTAAGGGAGGACAATGACAAAAGCCTCTTTTCCTTTAGGATAAGGAGGAAGCTCTAGAAACATACCCGCCCACAGAGTTCCACAGCCTGCTCCATCTCTTTCCAGGCAAACAGCAGCTTCTCAGAAGCTACAGGAACAAAAGAGAGATTGCTTTTCTTAGGTTCATACAGGAAAAGTGAGGTACTATACTGGGGCAAGAGGCAAAAAAGGCCTCTGTTTGCCTGATGCAATACTCACTAATTCCAAATTCAATCTGCTCTTTATACTTCTCCAGATCAATTTGGATGCTTGTTTTAAAGAAGTCCAGCTTTGCTTTCAGCTGCTGGGAAAGGGAGGCCATAGAATTCTTCATCTTTGAGAGGGTACTATTGTAACGCAACAGATTCATCCTGCAAGGACAAGAGGGTCATATTACGTGTCCAAACTATAAACCCAGACTTCCACAGATAGCAAAAGGAGATAGTGCTGAGTGTAGCAAAGACCTTAAAGGCAGTTGTGTCAGAGAATACAACTCAGCTTTTCATTAATTGTAAACAGCTCCGCTCGTGGGCTCCCCCCTGTAACAGAGTCCCATTCCTGCCCTTTCCCTTTCACAGGGTAGCGAAGGCAGAAATAAGTATTCTAGAGAGACTGCCACCATACATGGCTGCTCGCTGTCCCTGCTGAAGCCGGTTACAATCCTCTTTCAGCATCCGGATCGTGTGCCAGATCTGACCCCACACTTTCCGCAGCTGGAAAAAGTGGAGATTCTTCTTTGGATCCTGAACTGGAAACAAAGGGGCAGGGGAGGGAAACGTATGTATCAGCATGAAGCCTCAAAGTAGCATTAGCACATGACAAGACAGACCAAAAAAATCATTCCTTTGAAGAGCACATAGCCAAGAGTCTACCTCTTGCAGTCTATAGTTGGCTATTCCCTGCGGAGCTCCTCCCAGCATATCGCAATCTAACCCTTCCTTCCCCCAGTTATTTTGACAAATGCAATGAATGCTATGCCAGTCTGTTTTACTGCTTCTCCAGGCCCAATAGGCAAAGGCTCTCGCTCCTGTGCATGTGGTACAGACCACAGAACGTAGGCAGCCCTCTCTCACTGGAGAGATCCTCCCACATCCACACTAGAGACAATCCTTACGGATGCAGTCAACGCTTTCTGGGTGAGGACGCAAGGCAACCTGAGCCTCATAGGAAACTTTCTGGTTATCAAAGAGGAAGAGGAGGTCTGTGTCTGTAGCTGCAGCATCATTCACCTGCCAGAGACAAAAAGACCCAACGGAGTTCTCTCACAAACAGTAATCCTCAGTAACACTACAAACAGAACGTTCCTCTGCTGTGGAAAACTGAACGCCAAAGGAAATAGGGCGCCTATTTTGCAAAGGGTTAGCTCTGTGCGGTTACTACAGCTAAGGACTGCCAGAACAGCAGGGAGATCTGCTCTGCTCCCAAAGAGGGAACAGTGCTCACTGATTCATTGAGCGGCATGGATGGGAACATCCAGACTCACCTTGCTATCAGCTATATGCTTAGTGGTCAACTTCTGAGGAAACAATGCGAGTCCTGCTTCCTGCAGTAGCTCCTGGTCCTGTTCTGGGATTCCAGTATCTAACTGGATCCTGGCCTTCACAGTCTGCAGAGTCTCCTCCTCTGTTACAGGGTAGGTGTGTACAGTTCCCGTAACCATGTTCAAAACATGAAGCAACTACAAGAAGAGCAGTGTGACATGAGAAGAGCTGGAGATGCACAAGTCATGTTTGAGCAGAGATTCCAGGCCTGAGACACCAAGAACCACCAAGAAACCGTTTCAGAGCACTTGGCAGGGCTCAAGAAGTCACTTCACAGCTACTTCATAACATGATCCTTGTCCCCCATCAGCTGAAAGCAAGGCCACATGGCAATTAAACAGCTTCAGCAGCAGAATCCTCTGCCAGAGCACAGAACCAAGCACGTGGAGAAGCTATTTACTAATCCAAACAAGCTCAATAAGTATTTCTCCTCAAATAAGCAAGAGGAAAACGCGTGCCATTAGCTGTCATCCTAAATGGGTTTCTGCGCTGCTCCTCCTCCTAGGCCTATGAATCGTCTCTTCCCTCATAGGCCAGGGACACTTGCTCTCTGGAAAACCGTTCAGGGGAATCCAGGCCCACTGCTCACCTTCAGGTTCAAAATGTCATCCAAAGCTTTGAAACACCCATTGGGTCCATACGTAGGATCTGTACCTCTCTGTCGCGGGTGCCACATTAACATGAGCTGTAGCCATTTCTCCAATCTCCCAGCCAAAACGCTGTAGGACCAAAATAAGAAGGGGGTCAGAAAAGACTAAAGTGCACTTGCAGCCACCACATGGCTTGGTTTCTGCGGGAGGACTGACACACAAGTCCTTCTTCTGATCACCAATCCACTGCTTAGAACGCAGAAATAGAGGCCCTCTCTCATCTACGCAAGTCCACTGAGGGACATCATCACTGTGTTATGCATTCTTCCTAGCCACAGATTAACATAATAAAGAATGTAATATAGACTTGGTTCATTCTAAGAAGAAACAGTTTATCCTCGCACGGCAGAACAGATTTCCAGTCCTCACCTGTTTAGATTGTTTGGGTACGGTAAAGTGCTAGAAAATTTGACTTCTCCAGATAAGTCTTCTGAAACGACAATATCCAACTCACTCTTCTGTCGCACTTTTGTATGCCTAATGAATTCAAGCAGGTACAGTGGTGAAATAATCACTTGTCTTCCCCAGCATGCACATTAGTAGACTCTTACAGCTACTCTTAACAGATGTTATCCAGATGCTGCTTTGGGTTCTGCTATCTGCCCTGCAGGAGTTAGTCCTGATCCCAAAGAGAAGTATCAGAAGTGCTGAACTTGCTCAGGGAGGTCAATAAACTCCAGTAAAGGGACCCATTCTCCATAAGGCAAGAAACAGGAATATTAATCCCCCCAAAAATCCAGGGGCTACACCCCTACTTCACATAAACAGGACAGTGGTATTGTATGCACTACTCTTATCACCGGGCCCCACGTCACTCACCATTGCACTGGCTGCCAGTTGGGTAGGAACGGTCGGAAGCCCGTAATGCACTCAAAGGCTAGCGTGCCAAAGCTCCAGTAATCCACTGTCACTGTATACTTCTGCTGCTCCAACAGCTCTGGAGCCTGAGACAGTTCACACACACACAAGAGACAAAGCCATCCTTCTCTCAGCTCTCTGCCTCTTAAGAGCTCAATAACATTTGTACAACATGTTACAAAGACCGTGCTGAACACTATCTCTCAAGAGCTTTGATATCCTCTCAGAGTGGATATTGCAGGTTAGTGGCACTCCTGCTTCTTATTTACAACAGAAATAGCTAGCAGACACCGTGAAAACGCAGTGTCAGCAAAAAAACAATTACCTTTCCTTGCTACAGCTGCCCAACTGCACCCCCTTCTCAGACAAGTATTTTGCCCAGCTAAGTATACTCTTGATTGCATCCCACAATGTGGTAGCTGCTCTTCAGCCAAATTCCTTCCTTACCAAGTACTGTAGTGTCCCAACGAAGGAAGTGCACAGGCTGCCCTGATCCAACTCCTTAGCATAACCAAGGTCGATGATTTTGTGTATTAACTGAAACACACAGCAAAGAGCAAGGAATGGGGAAAAGTTCCCTTAAAAATATACCACACAGCAGAGAAACCAAAAGTTCAGCTCTTCAAATCCATGCAGGAAAGGTGCCAATGAAGAGATGCAGGAGGAAATAGGAGGCTCCTGCAGGTTCCTAAGACCAGAGGTACTTACAATTGCCATTGCTTGATACGCACAGAGCTAGAGATGTTACCACTACTTCAGACCTTTGGCCAGTCACTACAATCAGATTCATTCATCAGTAGTTTAAGTTGAAATGCCAGGTATTACCAAAAGTCTAATACAACCTCTCATCTCAGTTGCACACAGAATACTGTTTCTCTGACACAGAGCTCTGAGCTAGCTGCTATCCTGGGTTGAGAGCTCTTACAGAGGGATCACTGTAACTGTCTGGCACGTGCATGTTCCTCTTACACTGACTTGTCTGGGCAGCCAGAGACACCTGGTTCCTGCTTACCCTTTGCTCTCCTTGCTGCAGCACAATGTTCTCTGGTTTCAAGTCTCTGTGGATGATCCTGTTTTCATGAAGGTACCGGAGAGCAGAAGCTGAGACACAGAAAGAGCCATTTGTTAGAGCGCAACTAATGGTACTTGGCAAGATCTCAGTTAAGGATGCATTTCTACATGGTATAAGCACGGCTTTTGGGTCAAACCCGGTACAAACAATTGACCAATGAAATACCAAGCGCAAGAAGAAAACCAAGCGTCAAACATTTCTGGACACAAACAGAACTTGCTCTAGTGGCAGCTGTTTTTCTTTCCTGAAGTAGTCTCATTTCTCCCAAAATCTTCTGATGAACCCCTTCCCAGATGCTGAGGGTTAAAAATTATAACAACTGCGCACAGAAGCAAGGTATGTATTGTGGCCAAAGTGGCTATACTCAGCTTTTCTCAGCACATCTCTTTCTTCAACAGATCCAAAGGCTGCTCTACCAAAGACTTTGTTCTGTCCTGTCCACAAGCTGTTGTTCTGCCCCATTTCACCTGCAAAATTCTTCCTAGGAAATTTCTAGGTAACATACAGTCTCTGCTCACAACCACTGATACCCTACAACTCACAGGCTGATAAATTCCATCTACATTGGAAAGATAAAAACTTCATCTTAAGAATAGTAAAGCAGAATAAAAGCCCTGTATTTCTCACACTTGGTCAAGATAATACCTTAACATATCTCCCATTTTGTGGGTAAAAAGGAGGGTTTTAGGAAGACAAAACCTGGTAGCGTTTCTACAGTTTGTGCTTTTCAGGGCTGATTCGAGCCTGAGCCAGAAGGACTCACTCTCTGCTCTTTGGGACTTCATGTCCCTTCTGACAGTGTTGCGTTCCCAGATGCAGCTATTCAGAGTGGAATGATCTGGCTGGACTTTCAGGAGTTATCAACAATATAGCCTTCTCCTGAAGGACAGTAACCCTAGGAAGACCAGCTAAGCAGGGATTGTAAGTGATCCGAAGAACAAGTTATATCAATAGTTGAAAATGGTTCTGCTTGGTTGTGGTTCGGATCGCACAACTGGAGATTCAGAACCGTCCCTCTTGCCATATACACACAAGCACATAAACACAAACTGCGCTCTAAACGTAACCTACCACTGTCTCCGGTCAGTTCTAAGTATCTTTTCCTGGTCAGGAAGGGGGTAAAAGAATGCAGACAGCAGAGTACAAATGCTCTGGGAACATAAAGGACAGGAGATTCTGCCTAGCAGTAGGAGTACTAATGAACACGTGTTCCTCCTCTTGCCACAAGCTCGCTTTCTAAGGATCAACATGCCCCAAAACCACTTTTTGAATCTCTTCTCTTTAAAGCCTTAGCACCCGTCCACCTGCTTCACCTCAGCTGTGACCCACATAACAATAGCCCCCGACAACAACATAGCTTGCTAAAACAACAAAGAACAACAATCACCAGCCTGAAAGTCTCTAGACAGCTTTCTCTAATCTTTGCATCACACTGCAAACATCAGAACTGTCTCAAATTCCACATATTGGTGGCCCAAATGCTAATGGAAAACAACTGATCACACACACTCTGCAGTCCTGTTGATGAGCTAATAAACTGAGGGTGGAGAGATGATGTGCAATATAAACTGGAGTCACTTGGCAAGTGTTCAGCTATCCAGAACCTTCCAGGAAATCCTGAGTAGCATTTTTGCTGGGAAAGAAAATCCATCTCAACACTGGAATTTCAAGAACGGAAAAATCAGAGGTTAGCTTTCTTGGAGAGGACAGGCAGAACAAGACCGGAAGCAAGTATACCACTCAAGGGCCTAAGATGGAGCCATTAAGGTCACTGTCACATAGCCTTCAAGTGGATTCAGCAGTAAAGGGCTTCCACAGTTGGGACAACTGAAGATACTAATAACACTTACCAATATCAGACAACAAGATGAGAATAGCTTCTTCCCGCAAGCCACAGCAATTTTCCAGCTGATTCAGGTACTGCAAGAGAGCAGCACAGAACATAGGTAATCTTTCCCTCTTGTGTCCTAAGCGAGGGTCTACATCCCATAAGCTCTCAAGAATGTAAGAAGCTCCAGTGACAGCAAGGAAATGGGACTGGGACCTCTGGTAGCAATAGTTAGAGCTTAAGACCTTGGTCTATCCTGGAGAGGAGAAAGGGTGGCTAGAATAAATCAGTATCACCTCCATCCTCTTCCTTCTACCATCTCCACCCTTCATAGCCATTTCCCCTGTGCCTTGCATTATCAGCTCTAATCTCAGCTGTACACTCTGGGCTTTATCTACGGGCAAGTTATAGCAAAGGTTAAAAAAACACCAAGATCAGAATGGCCACAAATTATTTTTTCCTATGACAGATAGAGGTTTATCAGTTCCGGGAAGGATAACGCCCACAGATCTGCCCTATGATGCTCTTGGCCATGCTCACAGCCTGTCGTACATCCCTCTCACACACCCTCATCCTCTACATGCAAATTCCACAACCTATCACTTGTGGCCAGACAAACATAGAAAGTTTCAGAAAATATTTAAGTTTTTAGAAACGGAACTTTTCCGAGAACCAACCCACCAAACGTTGTAGCTACCGTGACATGAATTTGGAAGCAGCAGGGGACAAAAACAGAGCTTTTATACTCTGAACTAAACTTTTCTGAAGACAAACCCCAGGTCTCATCCTGCTGAGGCCCCTTAGTCACCATCTCCATCCCAGTGACCTCACCTTGCGGAGGTCTCCACCTTGGCAATACTCCATGGCCAACAGTGGCAAGTCATTTGGTGCAAGCTTCTGCATCCCTTCAGGGACATCACGGGCAGCCACTACATTGGGATGGTTCAGCCTAGGGAGTGGAAACGAGGCACATATACATATCACCTCAGCCACGGCAGAAACCTGAAAGCTGATCATTCTACAAGAGCTCCACAGCTTCATGTGCACGTGTCACTCTAAGCCCTACAGGGACGTTAATCCTTTTAGAAACCGAACCAGTGCATTCTCGAGGCCTGCAGTTCACTCATCCTTCACAGACCTAGAGACTCATCTCAACTCTTTGCATTCAGGGCACAGCGAGCGCGCATAGCCTCAGTGCGTGGTCAGTGCATTCCTCCAGTGAACAGGCACAACGGATCTCGGCAAGGCCTTTTCCTGTAGCTCCGAGGGAGGAGTCTAACGCAGCCTGTTAGCATCCTTCAAAAAAGATCCTACCTACTTTCAGGCTACTGCATCCCACACAAGTAATCCAGCGTCTTGAAAGAGAACCCAACAGAAACATTAAGTCAGGCCAAAGAGCAGCCACGCTGCAGAACTGTTATAACACTAGAGACAGCAGCACAACCTCTGGAGAACGAAGCCTTTAAACCTCGAGACGCAGAAGCTGAGAGAAAACACAACGCAAGGTTTTCTTGGGCGCGCCCCCGGCTCCTAGGCGCTGGCCTCCGTGGAGGGGTAGGCTCGCTCCGGGGCCGGGCAGCGGGTACCGCCTGCCTCTCCCGCCGTTCACCTCAGCGCCGCCGGGAGCGGCAGGCCGCGCGCAGGCCGCGCCCCGGCTCGGCGGCGGAGCGGCCGGCCTCGCCCTCACCTCTTCATGATCTGTATCTCCAGCGCCCAGCGGTCGCGGTTGCGCGGGCTCAGCTCCTGCCGGCACTGCTTGATGGCCAGCTGCTCGCCGGTCTCCTGCGGACACAGCGCGGGCTCGGCTGAGCGCGGCCGGGCCGGGCCGGGCCGGGCCGGGCCGGGCCGGGCGAGGGGGCCCGCCGCCGCCGCCGCCGCCTACCTTGTTGTGCCAGCGGATGACGTTGCCGAAGCCGCCGGTGCCGAGGCGCTCCTTCATCTCCCAGGGGCCGCAGGTCTGCGCCTGCAGGGCCGGCGGCCGGCTCATGGCGGGGCCGCGGCGCTCCGGCTCCGGCTCCGCAGGGCCTGGGCCGCGGCTGCGTCCGCTTCCGGCGCCAGGGGCACGTGGTGCGGCCGCCCGCCCCGAAAGGGGCCGCGGGCCGGGCGCGCTGCAGCCGCGCGGGGCGCCGCGAGCCGCCGGGGGGCGCCGCGAGCCCCCTCGTTCCCCCGGAGGTCGGTGGCGTCTGCTCGTCTGTCTGAAGTCGAGGACTCGGGGAAAGGGGGAGTAGAGCTCATGGGCTATTTAATTACCTAAAGTGACAGAGCAGCTGTCTCCTTCCCACAACTTCATTAAAATCTGCTAAAGGTACTGAAATGTACATTTTATCTCAGCCCCCACCACCCCAAATCAAAGTACCATTCTGCGCATTACATCATTTTTAGGTATTGCTTTCTCCTGACGACTTGCTATGGGTTGGGTGAAGTTAGGTGCTTTAATGCCACTGCAAACTCATGCATGGTGGCACAGGGAGGGAAGCATGCAGCTCGACATGCAGCACAGGCAGTCACATCCACTGCAGGCTGCCAGGGCCACCAAGCACAGCTGTGCCATTGGGGGAGGGAATGTAGGCCAACAGCAGACCACAAGCATGGCACAGCTAGACAGCTGAATCCACTCAATGTGTTTGTACAAAAGTTTATCCTATCTCTTGTCAATAACCTCTGTTCTGTTGCCAGCTTCTGCTAAACAAACACATCACACGGCACTTCTTCCTCCATTGCTTCCAGTCTTGGAGGCCTCTCTTAGCTAACTGCAATTCCAAAGAGACACCTGTACTGTAGCCAGAAAAGATTAAGTGGTCTGTGCTTACCTCGAAGGAGCTAACTACTCTGAGTTCTGGGCACAGTAAGAGCGAGCCTGTTGGGGAAGGAACTGCCAGTCTGACGGAAAAGGAATGCAACTGCTGCCCAGGAGGAACAACTGCTCCTGCGCGCTAAGCCTCTTTGAGAGGGAGGGGGGAAAGTAAAAGTGAAGGCAGACCAAAGATGGAACGGTATGGGAGCATCCGATGCCAAAGTCTGCCCTATTCTGTATTGCTGTTCCTTTGAAAAAGGATTAACAGTTCGTTGTTTCTCAGTTACACAAAGAGCTTTCTTCACTATAAACGTTTGGATGAGCTTAGGCATTCTGAAGAATACAAACTGCTTGATCAACCATCTCTGGATTACATTCTGAGGGTGTAACGCCAGCTGAAGATGACAGGTCTGAGCTATGAGTATTTAGCTGGATGAAACTGGATGAAAGCAAAGAATATTCAGAGTCCTGCTAGGCTGCCAGAATACTTAGCTAAGGATCTAGAGGGGATTCGCAATCCAACACGTCATGAGGCACTATCAGTACACCTAAACTATTTATGCTTATGAACTAGTTTTGTGAAGAGCTGCAATACCACTTTTAGACTGCAATGCAAGCAAATCCCTAGTCTTTGCCATTATGCTAAATGGCATAAACTCGACAAATTTTTCAACTGTTCTTTCAGGTGTGGTCATTTTGTACTAAGGATTCCAAAGAATCTTGCCTCCACTATGCACATGGCCTGCAGCCCATTTTCTAAACAATTTTTCAGGCTCTTCTTGGGTACAAAAGCTACTAATTGCTGATAAACAGGTAGATCTGAATCAGAGCACAGCGTACATGGGATGGGAAGACAACGACACACTGTGTCCTTAATAGTTACGGATCTGGTTACAACCCTCCTCTTAACCCAGGCTTCTACAGCAGAATTTTGCTCACACATTCAGAAGCAGAGCTGTCAGATCAGGATACTGATGCCTGGACTATTAAGTCTTTACAGAACAGCTATGACCAGTCTCCCAGTTGCCCATCTAATTCCTGTTCAAACTAGATGATTGCCACTCAGGAAAGGCATAGAGAAAGCCTGTTACAGCCTCATAACTCTTCAGGAAAAAAAAAAACAATGCTCTTCCTGTGTCAGTTAGTGGCCTGACAGGAAGTCCTTGGTTAAGCACAGAGTCTCTTCACCTAGTACCAAGTACCCATGTGAGAATAAGGAGCTGTTGCTGATAATCATTTTCAGCAACATATTTATAAAGCTTATTTATAAACTTATTTATAAAACTAAGACTTAGTAACTAATCAGAGTGAGGCCAGCCTAGGTGGAGAAGACAGCACAGGGTGAAACAGTACTGTTATTCAAATAACAGAGCTCAGAGAAGGTGCAGAGTGAAGTGACCACAATAAACTTGGCTTCTGGCATTAGACTGAACTTACTTATCAGGACAGAAATGCATCAATACATCCTACGAGAGGAGACGGAGGTTTGGCAGTCACTGCACTGAAAGAAGACAGTCAAGATCAGCTGCTCAACACATACCTTCCAGGACAAAAGCACATTCCGTATCCTGATTGCTCAGGAAAGCTGCTGCCCAAAGAGAGTGCCAGAAATCCTCCACAGCTATGGCAGCAAAGGATTGCCAGAAGGGGGACGCACAGACTTCTGACATGGTTATTGAGGTTTTGTTACCAAAAGTCCATCTCTAGAGAATGCAGGCAACTGGCGTCCCTGCCAGTAGCATCCATTTTCAAAAAAGTCTATCCTCCTTACTGCTAGAACACTTCATCAAATTACTTCTGTGCATCAAAACATTCAGACCTAGTCACAAGCAGAACAACGGCAGAATCTGAGTAGCTTTTTGCACGTACTTCAAGTAACGCTGAGAATAATCCCTAAGAGGATTTTGTATAAGGCAGAGGTACAGTGACTATAAAGCAGTGATCTGTGCAAATACTTTATTCATACCACAACATACTTCTTTCACCTTAGCAGACAGTGAACTTTCCCCCATGAAACCAGAAAATGGCTTCATTTTATATCTACATTGGTAGAGAGGTTCCAGCAAACGTGCAACAGAGGGGGCTCTTGAACTTAAGCTGCCTGGAGCGCTGCTCTCTTTACTGCCTTGTGCCCAAACTCTGCATGCTGCAAACACACACACACACACACACTCCAACAACCCCGAAAAGCCCAGCTCCAAAGAAAACATCCAACCCCATAATACTATTGTTTAACGCATTTAGCAATAAGCAGTATTGCAATTCACTGAGAGCTATACGCATGAGAGAACCTAACACTCTAGAGTCCGTCTTGTCAGATACCTATCTGCCACTCATGCAGATACCTATCTCCTGCTACCCTAGTTTCAATGTCTCACTCATCCATCACATATCATTATCCTGGGACACAGATTTCTACACCGAACGGTTTCATAAATATCATTTAAGATACAAAGCTAATGCAGAAAGATATGGCTAAGAGCAGCACCCTTCTTCAGGAGGGTGCAGTCTCTGACACACAGTTGCTTCAGCAGTGAGCATGCACCTTCCTCTCTAGAGAGAGCGGAGGGCGACAGGCAGCTCTTTGGAGCAGGACCGTGTTATGCTTGGTTTGATATGCTGACGTACACGTTTATAATGGGATATTCGAAGAAGCACAATTAGATTTACATCCAGTCTGGGCACCTCTGAATGTACTCTCTACCACTTAATAATAAAAATAAAGCTGGAACAGTTTATAGGTCTTCTACGTAAGACAAGTAACAAGTTGGATTTAGGACTGTCTGCATTTGGACACTTAAAACTGATTTTTAAAGGTATTTAGCTGTCTACCATAGGTGACAATTACTTGTTTTTAAAATATCAATCTAATCCTAATTATTAGTATGGACAACCATGCAAAGGGAAGCAACCTCAACATTGGTCTGTCACAGAGAGATGAAACTGTTGATGCAGTCTTTACTGTGATGAGGATAGCACATATACATGTGAAGTAATACTGTCTGTGAAGAAAAACAAAAAACAACTCCCCCCCAAAAGGCACCCCCCCCCCCCCCCAAAACATGAATTCCAGTGCTCTCAGCATCTCCAGAGATCACCTGAGCCCTTCACCAAGAGCTATGCACACTACCGGAAAAAGGCATAGCAGATTAAACTTTTCTCTAGAGATTAAAGTTCTCAACTTAGCATCTTTTAATGTTGTTAAATAGACCCGACCCCAACCTTCCAATTTCCAGGTTTGATATGTATTTAGTAAAGATGTTATGGTAGTTATAGTTAGGCAACGTACAGCCTGAACCAAAGTTGTCCCGAGTCCCCTCCAGACCTCCTACATGCCCTGGAGTTTGCAGCTGGTATGGAACTGAATGTAGAGGATCCACAAAGCATTTGAACAGTTGCATTCTTGATGAAGAGCGCCCAGACAACATCCTGACAGACTAGGCTCCACACTTCATCACTAACACGGTAGCCTGCAGAAACCCTGTCCTGAGAGAGGAGCAGCTTAGAGGTAAGCCAGGAGATGGTGGCTGTTATGTTGAAGCAGGAGACGCTTACTGCTGGCTTTCCTAAAGTATGTTAAGCACTACAAATGACACTTATACCACGCTCTCTAGTCAGCTGCAGAAAAATCTTTTTACAGGAAGTGTCCTTAAACACGAGCTGTGAAAAGCCAGGAAATAAAATAACTTTTTGAATCCTGTCCCCAACCACCACTTTGTTGGCATCTTTAATCTAGAAGTCCAGTAGCAAATAATTGGAATCTTTATAAATAACACAAATTAGCACCTGTTCTCTCTGCAGCGTCCAATCACCTTTTTCCTCAACAACCAGGAGTTCCCTGTGGTAACAGTCAATAACCAGGTGTCCCTAAATCAGTTTCATGGCAGTTACGTTACTGCTTGCATTGTGACTCTCAGAGAAACAAGTTATAAATTCTGACATAGATTTCCACACAGAGAAGAGAGAATCATTCAGGGTCACCAGTGTTTCCTTTTGCCATTGTGCTTAATAACCCTTGCCGAGTTTCCCAACAGGGGACTCTTGTGCAGCTATTTCCTGAAAGTGAAAGTCCCTCACGAGCTATTTCTTATGTCAGTGCTTACACTAAATTGTATCAGGAACCTCATTGCTAGCGAATCAGTTCCTAAAAGTTAGCACACATCTGTTACTGTAACCACTACATCACTGATACTTGTCATATCCCAGCCCTAAGTTCAGATCTAAAACTGATCATTTGTATTTGTCTGCCACACTTTGATATTGCGTACTGTATGCTGGTAAGTAGACTATCACTTTCTAAGCAATAAACCTTTAACCCTTTGGTCCTTACCATGATATTCCTCATTTCTAGTTAAGGATTCTTAGCAGTTTTGCTCACTGTCTGCATGGAACTTGAGGGCTCCACTGACAATTTCATCTCCAAGTGGCACTGCTCATGGCATGCTCTGCTCCACTTAGAGATCAGGCCAAAAATTCTCAACAGATATCATTCGGACACAGCACATCATGCTCCTGCTTGAAATGGGAGCTCCTCAGGTTTAAGACAAAGCCTACAAGTTGCAGACCTCTGATCACGTTAGAAATAATATATTCGTGCATTCACTGGGGCGCTGCTTGGGCATTTCTCCCCTCATGTTCCTAAAAGCATGAAGAAACAGTTCTTTATAAGGGATACATACTACTCTCCCTCTTCCTGAACCTTAAGATGTTAAACAGGTAGAAAAATTGTTCTAAGGACTGAATCTGCACTCTGACTGGAATAAAGAATGAACAAAACCAGTTGGCTGTAAAATTCAATATGCCCTACTACTTCAGCAAGCAACCTTTCTTCCTATCCTGTACCTCCCCCCCCCCCCAAAAAAAAAAAATACAATGGATGCAAGCCACCCTGTCCTAGGTCATCCCCACAGCCTGCCCAATATCTTCCCTCTGGAAGAAGAAAAAAATAAAAAAAAGTTTGCCCTACCGCCCTCTTCAGTCTCCACCCCCTTGAGTAGAGTTTTAAGTAGGATAGGAGCTGTTCAGAGAGATCAGAGCTGAGACGCAGAAAACACATAACCAGACTGGTCTGTAAAGGAAATCATCAGCAGAATACAGAAGAAGAAAAGTCAAAAGGTATGTGCTACTCTGCACCTGTTTCAAAACGCGTATTTCCCATTTTCAACATCAATGGCATTGTTATTAAATACTACTAAACATTATTATTTAATAATTAAATATCATGGTGCTTTAGTGGCATTACACTGAGCTATTGCCTTTCAGCGTCTGAGGAGATTTAAAGCTGCTAGTTTTCAGTTGTTTCAAGAAAGCCTCAGCAAGCTATTCCATGGAAAGGGCTGACAGCCTCAGGCTCTGACCAGTTAGCAGGGAGGAGTCTCCTGCACAGAGAAAATTTAGCAAAAGAACTTCATATCAAAGAAGGCTTGTAAACAAACGTCCTGATGGTAAGGAGAGACCCGGAGAGCCAGCTGTGAAAGGATTATTTATTGTCTTCCTGGGAGGAGATCAGACTATGCATTTCTCCCTAGGCTCCCAACCAGGATAATGGAGGGACAGAGAGGAGGAGGGCGAGTCTTCTTCAGTTCTCTCTGAAAACCCTCCTTTCAAATGCAGCCAAAACCACAGGAAATATTGAGAGTGATTCCCAAAAGGAAGCCGGACTTTGAAATAGTCATTTCCTCCAATGCCTTCAAAGACTTCAGACTCTTACTATTTCTTTTATTTCTTTTCTCCAAAAGGAAAGGTTTGTCCGCTGTCATCCTTTAAAGGGAAATAGTAAAGAGTCCAAATATCTTCTGCTCAGTTCAGAAAACGGATATAGCAACACTTTCTCCAGAAGGCAGGAAAAGACAGAAAGGATCTGCAATCCTTTATTTGAACTAATTCAAGATAGTGGTCCATCAGGAAGAAAACCATTAGTGCTGTAGATTCAGAATCAAAGCAGTATTCTCTAATGGACAGATCTGGGTCACTGCAGGGGAGGGATTTAGGGGGAGCTGTTTTTAATCTCTGTTCTACTAATGACTTTTGTGTGACCTTGGTAAGATGCTGTTCGTTTGGGGTTTTTTTTAAGTTCTTTTTCTACATCTGTAAGATAACACTCATATCCTTGCTGCTGAGAAAGGCTGTTACTAAAAATAAAATCATTAAGAGTTAAAACTTGAGATTTAAAGTATCCTTGCTGATGATGCTTCAGCAGAGGTAATGCATCTGCAGCATTCCTTATCAGGTTGATTCCATGCCTGTACCGAGTTATATGCTACTAACTCAATCCTTGTACCATGTGTGGCATCTCATGAGTTGCTGGTCTGCTTGATTAGCATGGAATAAACCATCTCCAGTAAAATGCTATAGCGTATTGGTTGCAGTATGTTTGTTCAGCTTACTCCCCTACGTGTTGGCTAACATAAAGGTCAATAGGAAAAAGATTTGTATAGCACTGGCTCTTCTAAGAGTAGAAAGCTCTCACTACAAGGCCTAGGCATTCACTGTAGCAATTCACTCCATCCTTTAAAATCTTGATCCATTTTTAAAACATATTTTAGCCAAACCTCCAAATTCATCCTCCTCAGCTCCATTTCCCCCTTCTGTCTGTTTCTCTTGTTAAGGAAACTATTTCCTTATTACACACATGCTTGCTCAAAGTCTAATTATGAACAAAACAAGCAGCTTCTAATTCATGTTGAATTCCAAAAGAATTAAGTGTAACAGCCACTATACATTCAGGGTATCATATGCCTTTATGCCCTAATATACCTGAAAGTATAGAATCAAAGACTTTTTGCTGGATTATTTCTCCATCAAAGAGGAAGCAAAGGGTCAGAGCAGCAGGCACAGACTGTTTAGCAGAGCTCTATAAGAAAGAGTATTGCTAGTAGGTTTCTGCTTGCAGTCTTGTAAACACAGTATTTTTCAAACAGCCATATGGTGTCAGTTTGATAGGGCTTATCGTTCAAAACATTTCAGTTGTCTGGCATAGGTTCTACCTTTCCCAAAGATGAGACTAGAAAGATACAGCTGTCAACAGATGTTACCAACTTTCCATGTATACTGGGACGCCAGCCACAAATGGATGGACAGGCATGGGAGGAGAGAGGAGGGTGGAAAGGTTGTAGCATTATAATACCAGCTAGCCTGAACTGGGGCAGCAAAATTAAGCGGAGGAAAGGATGCAGTATTTGACGCATGGTAACTGCAGCAACACAAGCTGTAGCATTCTGCAGTATAAGCACACAACAGCATAAGATTAGAACGTGCTTGTGCAGCAGACTATACGGGATAAACTTGATTATAACATTCAGTTCTTATTCCAAGTCACTCAGGTGCTTTTCAAATAGGGATTTCTCCTTTCAGTCTCTAAGACTTTTCTTTTTTCTTTTCTTTTTTTTTTTTTTTTTTTTTGGTGAAAGCAGGGGTTCCCCCCCCCCCCTAAAACTAGCTATAGTTCCCACTGGTTTCAGTCATCTTGGACTCCCTCCAAGATATTAGATAGGCTGGCTTTGCCACTCTGTCCTGCAAAAATAAATAAATAGATAAATTCAGACTTCACCAATGTTGACTTATTTTGGGTATCTTAATGTGTACCTCAGAAACAAGGTCTCAACAGTTCTTTATGGTGCTTCCCAGAGAGAAATTCTAACAAAACAGTTCCTCTCAAATTTGAGTGTCATTTAATGAATCTTTCCTTAAAGAGGTCTTAGCTAGCAGAATCTCATTCTTAAAGCTGTCAGTGAGAGATTCCAGCCTCCCTCACAGATGGCAGCAAAAATAACCAGTGGTACTAACGAAGAGCAATTGAAAACCTTGCAGCTGTGGGATTCAGAACATGTCCGCGCATAGCTCTGGTAATGGGCAACAGCTGCAGGAATTGAGGATAACAGCAGCAACCAAGTGACTTCTGAGAAACAGTTTAGATCTTGCACTGCATCTTCAGGAACTTCACTGATTTAGTTCAGATTCAGCTAGAACAGTCCTGTGAAGTAATGCCTACTTGAAAAACACTATCCTTATACCATTTAAAAGGGGCTTGCTATACAATGCAAGATGATTCCTAAGAGGTGAGAAGGGGCTCAAAAATATATGGGGACTCATACTAAATCTGCAAACTTATACGCATCCCTCAGAGAGGGTCTGAATTATACAGATTTCACCATCAAGATGTGGCCCAAAGATAAAACTTGCAATAATTAAGCATCTCAGAAGCTGTTTCCATGAATCTTTAGTCTGACTTGCAATTTAGCCTCCCCTTTGCGTGAGCTAAACATGAGATGACGGCCTAAATGATCCTGGTCTACTCCCACTTCTGCTTCAGAGACTGGAACATTTGTATCTTTTGCTTTTTCTTTGAGCAAGCCCTTAAAAAAAGACAACTTAATTCTCTCTCCCTTTTTAGCCTTTGATCCCAACTTATGACTAATTCATCCGTTGCATTCCAATTTACCAAGCTATTATCCAGCTGCCTTCTCTGGCTTCATGTAAACAGACCCGAACTCCTAATTTTTGAAAGTAGTAGTTCTCAAATAATTGTTTGGGTTAGCTTTCTACTTGCTTAAGGAGCATATCACGTAGATGGTAAAAAGCCAAGAACGTGGGAGAGAGCACCTGAATATTATGTCAAAGATTTGTAACTGCCGAGCAATTCTAGAGACTGGGAGTAGAAACAGAATTGAGACCTTCTTGCCTGCTGCTCTGCCTCATCCCCAGCTCCTGCTGTGTATAGGAGCCATAATACCTTTAAATGAAGCACCAGAAGATGCACCTTCTGGTGCTGGACTTGCTGAAAACAGTGATGTTCCCATCTACATCACACTCTAGTCATTCACCATCTCAGCTATCTAGACTGGCTGCAGCAGCAGTCCTGGCTGCTACAGAGTATCAAGCTAATGATCTGTTCACCCTGGTGAACATTGTCTTGTTCAACTGTAAAAACAGGTACTGTTACTGCATGCAGGAGTAACTAACACTGTTTGAGGAAAATATGGGCCTAAATCAGGAAACCCCTGATAACATTTTTTGTCTTATTATAAGAATTCAGATTAGATAATAATGCTAACTCCCGTCCTTAAAATCTTTTACTCAAATGTGAAAATTGAAAATACCTTCCCAGCTTTTCATAGATTCTCTGGTCCTTGCTATTTAACACCATGTTTCTATAAAGCTCCTAAGGCACTAAGTTTCTATACATTTGGTACTGTATAATAATTTGCATCCCTCTTACCGATTTATATTTTGCCATAAACAACATCCACACAGACACACACACACACTCACAGAGTCCCATTAATGTCCCAATACAACTTTAAGTTCTCAAATTCAGCAGTGTTTCTATATAGAAACTAGAACTAGAATCTAGCTAGAATCCAGGCTTTACTGGAGTTCTCTTACGTACATCCATTTTCCTGATCTTTTACAGTTACTCTAAGGTCATCAAGATAAATGAAAGGACAAAATAGATTTTTTTCAGGGAATTTTCTACAGGGATTAACAGAGGAGCCAGAAGCCCATAACAAAGCACACTTCCCTCGTAGGCAACAGACCACCTCAGAGAGCCCTTCACGGCCTTTGTCTCTTATATTCATGCATTTTTCAGGTATTAGGAAGAGAAATGTTTTCTGGTCCAACTAGGGGAAAAGATTTGTTGCTTAATTTCAGCCATAAACTATTTTATCTGCACAGGACTGAAGCTGCATTATGAAAACACGCCCCTCCACCTCCTGGTGCTCAGAATTTTTCTCTACCTAGCAACTGCCCTAAACCAGTATGCACTTCTACAAATCTTATCTGCTCCAGTGAAAGAAACCACTTGTTTTCCTCCTTTGTCAGGAGACAAACCGGGGGAAGGGAAACTGGAGTACAAGATGGTACATGTCTCCCTGCAGTCAGTGGTTACAGAGATCTAAACTCATGCTTCTGCCAAGAAACTGCCCACTCAAAGCCAGCTAGAAATATATTTTGCTACAGAGAGAAGAAATACAGACTGATCACAGTACCTAAGTGCCCTTCCTATAGCTATTTGTGGTAAGTCAGGTCAGAGCAGGAACTTTGCCAGGTAGGAAATCAAGGTCTGATGAGGAAAGAGAGAAAGAGATTTTCAAAGCACATGAGATGAACAGAGGCAGAGATCCAGATTCATCCTTAATGCCAGCCACTTCACAGCAGATGGTGATCTCCCACAGGAGAGACCATTGTGGGCTCTCTCCCAGGACTACTGCTGTGGGACAGAATATGTAAATCTGTCTGGAGGAAGCAGAAATTCTTTACGCGGAATGGCAAAGGGCTTTGTCTGAAGTGTAAAGCTGCTGAAGGGATTAAAAGGAATAAGAGGTAGTTGTGACTGCAGAGAAGTGACACAAGGAAAGAAACGCTGTAACGAATAAATGAGAGTGCCAGACCAAAAGCTAGCTTCCCAGCCAACTATCACACTCTTGGTTTTCAGCAAAACCATACTACAACAGCGGAAATTAAAAGCTCAGCCAGGGAAAACAGGGAGAAGATACAGGAACATTGAAAAACAAATACATAGCAGTGCTGTCCCTGCATGGTCCCCATCATAGTCTCCTTCTTGCTAACTCACCCATCAAGTGCCAGTGAGACCGTCTGCAGGAGGCACAAGTCCTCATTCTTACCCAAAGACGGTACCTGTGCATAAAACGCAAATCCTTTCAAACCACTGTCATCACAGACTGACCCTTAGCAGATTGTTGCCCTGGGAGAGATCTCTGAGTGGGCCTCAGTGAGCTGAATCTCAATTTACACTTTCCAGTCAGCGTTACACTCCTTCATCAGACAAGTCTAGTTCTCTAATATTGGACACAGTATTGTTGACTTCCAGCAACCCTGGGAAAATGGATTTGGAATTTCCTTCTGCCAGTGCTGCTCCCCTGGAAACGCTGTATGAGTTTTCCCCTAGACCCAGAAGGGCATGCTTCAGGTTGTAGAGTTTCTACATATATCAGGTAGAAGCACATATAGGTCCAACCTGGCAGTTTCTCCCCTGCTCAGGGACACCAGGACTGCTAGATGCAGTGACTAATAACTGCAGAGTGGAAAGTGGATTTAACCAACTCTTGTAAAAAGAATAGTTTCACCTTTCAAAACCCTTATTTAAATTCACAACCTGGAACTCCACTCTTACTGCAAAACACCTTCTTTGTTCAATGTCACCTTTTTCCTTTTGTCTCTACAGATAATTGAGATCTGGAGGTGATGTGGAAAACACACAGAATGGAAGGCAAACTCACATGTCTCCTCCTACTGCTAGGAGCGCTCACCACCGTTCAATGCCAGGTAACAGGCCAATGTAGCAATGCTACTCTTGCCACCCTTAAGTACTCAACCTAGATTTTAGCAGCACTCCCTTACCGGTGACTCTAGTTCTTTGCATCAGACAGAAGGAGCATCTGGTTAGATCACTAGAAATCAGAGGAATAAAAGCCACACAAGGCAGTCTATGCCTAACCCGGGATTATTTCTAGTAATGTATTATCCTATCTGGTTTTCACTTCACCATGCAACAAGACTTCCCCAAATTTTCCTGGTGCATCTGTTCAGCCAGATACCTCTCACTGTTACAAAGAGTTCCACTGCAATCAGCCTTTAACTTCCTTTTCTATTGTCATCATCTTCAATGATTTATTCTCACTTACAGCTGTTCATTTATGGTTACCATTTTTCCCTCACTTTAAGTCTCATATTGCACAGCTTCAGTAAACCCTGCACAATTCTAAAATGTTTAGTCTTTTTCTCAAAAACTTGCTACTCCAGTCTTCCTCTTTCTTTTTATGCTGTTCTTTCTCTTGTAGCTTGATCAAATTAATTTTCTTTATAATTGGGTTTCTTAAAATTTGATCTAAATTTTATCTAATATTTTATCTAACTGGCTACAGGAGGATAGGCATAGCTCTACCTTTTGCTTCTTCCTCCCACCCCAATTTCAATATTTAAGCATATGGTGGATAACAAGGGAAAGTCTTGTATAAAAGGAAGGGTCACGTATCATTGTGTACAGATGATTCAGTCCATGCTCAGCACCTACTATCACTAACTAGTAAGACTTGCTCAGAAAAATCAGGTGCAAAGGTACAAAGACTCATAGGGGTGCTGCTTGTCAGCTGAGCGAAGATAACTGCTTGCTCACTTCTACCTCCTTGAAAGTGGGAAATTAAACCTGTTTCCTTAAACCTCCTGCAAATAATGGAAAGCTGACAAGCTTTAGTTGACCGTTGCAATGGCCCAGGAGCACGTAACCACTTCATGCATCACATGTGTACCTACATCACCAAGCTCACGTCACTTAGCTGACAAGTAGTAACCAGGTAATCCGTGGTAATTCAATGATTTACAATTCTTTGTACCTAGGCTGAAGCACTAAAGGCACTTTTCACTGTACTGCCTTGATAGTGAGGGCAGACGGTTGCTCAGATGTCCCCTGACTGGCAGGACCTCAAGAAAAGGACTGGCTTTTTGGAGGCACTTGTTCTCTCAGTTTTCTTAAGAGAGCGGTTACTCACAGAATGTCTTTACTTGCAGGGCTTCCGCATGCGTTTCAAACGGGGAGCCAGATCTAGAGGTAAGCCAGGTAAACTACAGTCACTCTGCCTGGAGCTGTATGAACACAGGAGGGGGAAAGCAGATGATGCTGAGAGAATGAAGCTTGAAAGCTGTCTGCTGTGGTTACCTAGGGAAGTCTGAGTATGGCAAACAGGAGACAAAACACCGGAATATTAATACCTTCTACAATTCACAGAATGACGTTTTCCTCTCCCTCTACTCTTATTCAAAGACCAAAGAGGCTGCTGAATAACAGAACTGTACATCAAGCAGCATAGCAGTGAGGCAGATGGGACAGTTCTGGTCTGGGAAGGAAAAAAGGTGGCCCATTAGACAGATGGTCCCCTATCACAGATGCTTCTCTCCTGGAAAGAGAGATGAGTTCCTGTGCTTAGCCATTTGTGCTCCCCGAATCTCTAAAATAAGGTTTCCTGTCTCCAATTACAGCCATTTGCACAGACCATGCCTCTGGAGAGATTTACCAGCACAGGGGGACCTGGCTGAGACTCTCGGGGAGAAGAATAGAATACTGTAGGTGTGACAGTGGTCAGAGTCACTGCCACACTGTGCCTGTCAGAAGTGAGTATGAAGAAAGAAAAGTAAAAAGGAGATGGGGGGGGGGGGAATGACTGACTGTCCATCTAATCATCCTAAAGAACTACTCCACTGTCAGGGAAGGAGTTATTACATAGAAAATCTGGGCTTTAAATGGAAGGACCAGTATATACTGACTAGGACAGGACTAAGTGGGAGTGGCAAGGGGCAGAGAAGGCTCATAATAACGTAGGCAGAGAGATCAGAGTAAAGGAGGAATGTAAGCACTACATTAAAAAAAAAAAAAAGATTGTAAGCACAGGACAGCAACAGGTAGGCAGAGCAAAATAGAACAGGTTGAAGGAAGCTGTCAGGAGAAGAGAGATGGACATACGTTGCCAGCTGCTTGCTGCTGTGAAATCTAACAATGTTTCCTGGCTTCTGTTTATTCCACAGGCTGCACTAGAAATAAATGCTACAATGGGGGCCAATGTTCACAGGCATATTACTCCCCACAGCTCTTCATTTGCCAGTGCCACCAAGGCTTCTCTGGGAAGCAGTGTGAAACAGGTGACTATACTAGGTCAATTACTGTGGACAATGCTGCTGGTTTCAGCTATACAGAGTAGAGGGACGAGATCCCCAGAAGCTGCTGCTGCATACTGGGCTCTCTTGTTAAGCTGCCTCCTTTTATTCTGAAGCTAATTCTACAAAGAACGTGCTTAAAGGACAGCTGGTCTCAGTATCTCTTGCTAAAACTTTAAATTTTGGAGCTGAAGACCTTTTTGTATACTTACAATCTGTCTGACAAGGCATTTTCACTGACTGGACAAGACATCTAGGAGCTGAGTCTAAACAGAACAGAGAGAAGGAACCGGAGTTCGGGATGCTGGCCTTACAGTGACATTTTGTTCCCTTTGGTTCAGATACTGAAGTTAAGTGCTACCAAGATGCTGGAATAACATACAGGGGTACATGGAGCATGACAGAGAGCGGGGTTGAATGCTTAAATTGGAATATCAATGGATTGCTGGACCGGAAGTACAGCGGTCGAAGAGAGGACGCTGCTGAGCTGGGATTGGGCAATCACAACTACTGCAGGTGAGGGACTGATGGCACACAAGTCAGGGCTGCAGGAAGCAGCCCGTTCTTGAGAGCACAGGGCAAAGGAAAGGCTGACCGCAACACAGGCTAATACCAAAGCAGAGAACACTGTGCACAGGTGCAAATATCAGCAACTGCAACTTCTGTAGACATATCCCAACTTCTGACTGGGTGTTTCACAGACTGCAAAACACGTGCATCTCTCTCGCCCCATAGTCTTCCCCCAGTCTCCACTCACACCCTTCTCACACCTTCTCTGCGCCTAAAACTCCCTTTGAAAGCCAGGTGCCTGCCAGCTATGCCTACTTCTCCAGATGGTCCTCAAAACACTCTCTAAAATATAGTGCTTCCTGCACGTGAAATAAACCGCACAAACAAGCTCTCCGCTCCTGCTAGTGGCTGTCTCATCCTCATCTCCATGTACTCCACACTTAAAACAGGAATGGAAATTATTTCTGATGGTTCAACTCTACCTCCCCACTGCAGAGCAGGATGAAATTATTGAACTAGATGGCACACATGGGACTAACAACAATAGCTTTATGATAACACGTACTGTCATGACTCTTTCAGAAACCCAGATGAGGACTCCAAACCTTGGTGCTACATCTACAAAGGGGGAAAGTACACCTGGGAACACTGCAGTGTGCCTTCCTGCTCAAAAGGTACTTGCAGGGGGACAGGGAAAGGACTTTAGAGTTTCCATGATTCACTGCATATTTAAGGGTTCTCTGTGGACTTGTTCTGTTTCTGTCAACTGAAAAGTTGAGGTTTTCATGTTAAACAGTGTTTAAGCTTTTAATATTTATGGCAGAGAAAGAATGAGATAAGGATAGCTGATCTATAGATGCCTTGACAAAAATCACAATAGGAAAACAGCTGACAGTCGTGTTTTATCAGTTAACTTGCAACTTTCTTATTGAAGTTGGGAACATCAACTGCAAATCTGGAAGAGGCACAGATTACCGAGGCAGCCACAGTGTTACCAGTTCTGGAGCTACCTGTTTGAGGTGGAATTCTCGAATCCTTGCCAACAAGTTATATACTGCTTGGAGAAGAGATGCTTACCAGCTGGGCCTTGGTAGTCACAATTTCTGCCGGTATGTAGGCAGTTATCGTATGAATTAAAAAAAAAAAAAAATTTCATTGTAGTACTCTTGAGGCAGGGCTCTGGCCTTTTATATGAATTATTAAAGCATAGGAAATGCAGTACTGCTGGGAACGAAGCTCGCTGCCAATAGGACAAGTGGAATGAAGATGAGAATCTATGTTTCTCTCCCTCTAACATCAGACTCTATAGAGGCAAATTCCACATGCTGCTAGCGCCCTTTGTATCTCCAGGAAGATCAAAAATAGTACATTCAGTCTCAGTCTGTGCTTTATTTAGGTATCTCCTTCTCCCTAAACTCCCTGCAGATCTGATAATACAAATAGGTTCTCTCTTTCCTATGCTGCAGGAATCCTGACGATGACAGCAAGCCCTGGTGCCATGTACTGAAAGGAAACCAGCTCACATGGGAGTACTGCAATGTGCCTACTTGCTGTAAGAATCCTAGCACTCCTGATTCTCCTCTTTCTTTGAGGCATTACTGCTCTGCATGTCATATGTGTTAAACTCAAGCCTCTTACAGCAAAATAAGGGCTGAAATAAGCTTCTCAGGGTTAGAAAGGGATTCTGTGGTTTGGCTCTTGCAGAAGTGCCTTTTCCTCAGCCAGCAAAACGACTGCAGAACTGGGAATGGAGAGAAAAGGCAGGGCTTCCTTGCTGTGGTTTTCTGAACATAATACTAGTCTCCTAGGAAATAGGAATGAGTCAGATCCTAAACAGTTCATGCCAGGCCTCCTCAACATGCATTGAGGATTGACAGGCTCTTCACCCAAAGGCAATGCAAGAGGGGCTGAACACAAAGCCTGTTTCTGGGTTTGTCATCCACAGCCACCTGTGGCTTAAGGCAGCGCAGAGTACGCCAATACCGGATTAAAGGTGGTTCCTATGCCGACATTGCAGCTCACCCGTGGCAAGCTGCCATCTTTGTGAGGTATCGTCGAGCACCTGGAGAGCACTTCCTCTGTGGAGGAATTCTGATCAACTCCTGCTGGGTTTTGTCAGCTGCTCACTGTTTTGAAGAAGGGTGAGTTGAAAATTCACTACTGCCTACCAAAGAGATACAGGAAAATCAAGAGACAAACCTGGAGAATGGAAACATCCAGTGCAGCCTTATTGGAAGGATAAGGCTTGGAAAAAATCTATTTAGCCTAGTAAGTCACCCTAGAGTAAAAAGATTATCAAGTTAAATGTGATGAGCATTACAGATAGGCATTTATTGGGCAAACTAGCTGTATGGCATTAAGATACCTCAGCAGAATATCAAACTGCATAAAGCACAAATCTGTCAACACAGAATGCAGAGCTGTCTGAAACTTGAGAACGGGAAAGGGCTGATAGAGGAGCTCTGTCATGGCTGCTGTAAGCAATTAGTCCCCAAAATAAGGCAACTGAGACACGCAAGGTCAAACTATCTGGGTAATGAAGCAGCAATAGTGCTAAAATAAGAGAAAGGGAAGCTCTAACCGCACACCTTCAAGGGAAGGGTCCGCTCCATTCAATGCTGGAAGAAAGTAAAACTCTTTTGTTCTTCAGCTTTAGTACAAGTCAACTGAAGATTGTGCTGGGCAGGACTTCTCGAGCAACTCCTGAGGAGAACGAACAAAAGTTTCAAGTGAAGAACTACACTGTGCATCCAAGATTTGACTCAGAAAACTATGACAATGATATTGGTAAGAACTTCTCTGACCTCACGACTAGAAAGATTATGGTTGGCTCAAGCTTGTTAAATCATGCGGGATTTTTTGTTTTTTCCCCTCTTTAGCTCTGCTGCAGTTGAAGTCTGACTTAGAAGAATGTACTATTGAAACAGACACTGTCCGTGCTGCCTGCCTCCCAACACCAAAACTGCAGCTGCCTGACTGGACTGAATGCGAGATCTCTGGTTATGGCAAAAATGAAGAATGTAAGTAGAAGATACGCTATGTCCACAGTTTGCCCCCATCCCCAAGAATTCATGCCTCTAGCATTGCCGAATGCGTGACCCCTTCCTTAACTATTGTATGGACCTTAATCAGCACTGCAAAAAGGTATGTGTAAGCGGAACATGCACACAAGCAATTTTTTGCTGTAAGTTATTTCACTCATCTGAGTTCTGTCAGCTGAATAGGCTAGCGGAGACACTCTCCAATAGTGGAAAGTTTGCAAATGGCATAATGGATAAGGAAGACAAAAGATTTGGAATCACGACTGGCACATTTTTGCTGTACTGTGTATGTTTAGATTTTGTCATTCTGACAGAAATCCATTTCTGTCAAGATTTAATATACTTTACAATTGCAGATAGTTGCATTATTCTAAAAGATACATAGGCTGTGCAGCTATTGGCAAAGAAAAGCTAAAAAAAAAAAAAAAACCAATCCCAATTATATATTAAAAGGCCAGCTAACTGGTTTTTAAATGAGCTAATTTAAAAAATAATAATAATAAAAAGCCAAGCAACAAATAGGAACAAAACCTGTTTGAAAGTACACACAGGCTGACCTACATAAAGAAGAAAGCACTATCACATTCTACTCACGTCTTTTTATTCTCTTTAAATTGTAAGCTCTTTGAGGCAGAGACGTTGACTGTGAAGCACCCATGGTAAAATGCAGACCTAATCAAGATTTGAACACCTTTCAGGTTTTTGGAACAGATGTGAAGACTTAACATTAAATTTAGCATAAATTGTTTTTAAAGTGTTGAAAGAAGCTTGTCCTCAGCATTGCTTACAGTGAACACGTGATAAACTATTTGAGAGGGGAAGGATGCTGCAATTATAATTCAAAAGTAGACAGAAAAACAACAATCCTGCCAACTTTCAGCTTTGTGCAGCTGCAGCTGCGCAGAAAAATAAAGCCAAGTTCCACCCACCCCCCAAAAAACCATTCCATTCCAACATAGCACTAGATTGCATTCCTGTCCAGTGACACAGTATTGTGTACAACAAAACCTTGGTATACACAGAATATCTGGTTTTGTTAGAGTAAGTCTAATACTAAAAAGCCAGGATCTCTTTTCATATAGTTTGTGATTTTCAGAGGCATTTCCCGTGACTTGATCTAGATTGCTTGAACTGTGCAAAGAAGCATTCTCCATCCGAGAAACTCACTAGTCTTCAATTCGCCGCCTGCAAAAGCCTCTAAAACATTTAAGCTTGTGCAGTTTGGACAGTGTTGCTAATTTAAAGAAGCAATGCTCTCTTTCAACTAGATTTCAAGTTGTTCTCAGCTAACGAAGGAGAACCCCCGAGGACTGAAAAGACCCTTTGGCAAGGAAATATGAGTTGCATCTCCCACCCCAACCCCCACCCAGCTACTTGCGTGTCCTCTCCTCTAAACCATCAACAGGAAAACAGAAACTGAACTGCAAAATTCAAATATGCGTATATTACTTTCCCTTCCAGTTTCTCCCTTTTATTCAGACCACCTGAAGGAAGGCCACGTCAGACTGTTTCCAGCCAGTCGGTGCACAACACAGCATCTAGACAACCGGACAGTTACAGACAATATGTTATGCGCAGGAGACACAAGACACCTTGATGATGCCTGCAAGGTAAACCCAATTCCCTTCCTCTTCTCTTTCTAATTCTAGCTTTCACAGTCCACGCTAATCAAGTAAAAAGCCTCAGAAAATAATTTAATGAAGCCCTGCATCAGGCTACACGCAAGTTCTAGCAGACTTTTGTTCAACAGAACAGCACCAATTGCTTCTCCTTGATTTCTTTTTTTTTTTTTTCCTCTCTCTCTCTCTCCACCCCTCGTAGCTGGGAAAATAGGCCACACTTAACCAAAACAAAGCAGGACAATACAGACTGAAAATCTCAAATATAGGAAATAACACAAAACTGAGTAGGAAACTCCACCTCACCAGGGTTTCCTAATATTTTCTCTTAGTGAGCATATGAAGCATTCAGCAGGAGATTCTATAAAAGGAAGGGGGTGTCGCCGTATAGAAAAGCAAAGAACTGAATAAGCTGTAACATGAGAAGCAGGAGGGCACACATTCTATTGCAATACCTAAAACAAAGGTCCACATCTTTTCAGTTTCAACAGCTCCTTAATAATCATACTTTTCTATTACTCACAGCAGTATAAAGTATTCTGGACCTTTAGAGTTTAAATAAGAATATTTCTCTTGTTGTTACTAACAACAGTAGCCTAATCTACATTTCATAAGTGGACACCATATAGAGTTAGCAGCTCATTGTTTTGGTTCTCTCCCCTGATATTGGAGGGGAGCACTGATGGATTCTGTCTGGAATGCAAAAGTGCTGTTATCAACAATACTGGAAACACAGTGTCTCTTGATGCATGAGCATACCACATGAGGTATTTATCTAGACACCGTAGATGGTATCTAGAGCACCATTAGAGCCAGTGAGAAAAGGAAACAGAGGAGATTCTTACTAACCTGCTGCTTCTCTGTAGGGTGACTCTGGAGGGCCTCTGGTCTGTATGAAGGATGATCGCATGTATCTAATCGGGATCATCAGCTGGGGAATAGGCTGTGGCCGCAAAGACATACCTGGCGTTTATACAAATGTGAATCGCTACCTTGACTGGATTCAGGACAACATGAAACCCTGAGGAAGAAAAACAAACTCTCCAAAATCTCATGGCCATGCGCTCAGATGCACTAAGGCTGCTCACAGGGCCTCCCACTTGTGCAGATGCTTATGACTTTCAGTAAGAGGCAGGCACACCGCAATGCGTGTGAAGGGCACATTCTCGAATTACTTTCCTTTCCTCATTACCAGTTATCAGAATCTACGTTTCCCATCCTGCCCTATCTGCCCTACCCCACAAGCTTTTTTCCTGTCATCAAATCACATGGTACAATTACAAATAAATTTTGGCCTGAGAGAATAAACCAAGACAGAATGCCATGCATCCCATGAGCAGCTATGTTGTTTTGGGAATGTGGGTAAACTAAAGGCAGAGTGGACACGTTTAATTTCTTGAAACTTTTTTCTCCCTCTCTAAGAGCAGAAGAGACAAAACTTGAACACTGTGAAGTGTTCAGAAACACACAGGCATAGGTCTTCCAGAACATGGCCCTAGGGCACGAAGAGAATTGGTTATTGTTTAAATTCATTCCCACAAAACCCTTCCCCATCCCATCTCCTTGGGCAAAAAGGCTATTTTTTCCTAGCATTTAAGGCAGGGGACAGAGAAAACTATCTCCCTTTGGACAAGGGGCTAGAAACCGTCTCATGTGCAGCAACAACAACATGAATGCATTAAGACATATGCGATAGGAAGACATGTATTTTCTTACCCAAAATACAGCTGTCTGCAGTGAGGAGAACCCTTCACAGGAGCTCCGAGTTTGAGCCTTTACTTTGGCTCATTCTGGCTATTGTCTGGGCTCATTCTAGCATAGGCTGTTTCCATTTGGGTCTCACAAAGCAAAAAGAACACATTTGTGTGATATCCCTCTCACAAACGTACTGCAACACCACTTTTTATATGTATTTATCTACACAGTTCTGAAAGATGATCTTATGCTATGCAGATATTTTAAGCTTTCTATGCTTGTTTGTTGTTAGGTTTTATTTTTATTCTTGTTTAATAGTAAAATTTCTACCACTGCAAGAACAACTGACAGGTCTAAACTTTTTGTCCACTAAAACATCAAAATCTACATTCACCCTCTAACTTTAGACCTGTACTTTTCCTAACATAACAATGGATTTGTTAATAAAAGTGCTATTTCTTATTTGGCTGCAAATTTGGAAGACATTGCAATCTGGATTAAGCTTGCTCTTATGCCAGTCTACTTTGGTTATTTAGGGTGGTTTCAGCTTGACACCAACAGGAATAGCAAAGCTGTATGCCTGGGCTGCCAATTTCCATGTCAATATACCACTTGCTTGTTCGGTTTGGAACTGATTCATCAGCAGAGCTTAAGAGAAGCTTAAGCTCTCTCAGCAAATTCAGGATGGCAGGCCTGTTAGGATATTCTGTTCTTCTAGTTGGCTTTTCCTCCTGACAAGAACTAAATATTTAAATAAATATGGAATAGGTAAAACTCATAATAGTGGCTCTATCTGCAAAAAGTCAGCACAATTTTGACTATTACACTTCCATGTATTATCATGTGATATGATAAAGCAAAGGCTCTCTTTAGTGCAGCAGAGCAGAACAAAGGGCCAGTGTAATGACAGCAGTCTCAGGCCTGCTAGATTTACATGCACAACTAAAGATCAAGTCACATTATACACAGCTGGATTTATCCTTTAACGGCAAAAAAGACAGGCATAACCAAGACACCATTAACCAGAATCTCAATAATTAACATTGAACAAACACTGCTTACTTGCAATGCAATTGCCATGCAACGCTAAGTGGTGTTTAGACACCCACTAGGAGTTAGGCCTCTTAAGAAAATATCTTCTCTTGTCTAATTATTTTATAAAGTGAGAGAAAGCAGGTGTGACTACTATTTTACAAAGGGAAAAGCTGACGCTAAGGCTACAAAGGGAGTTTAGCGTCAGTATCAATCCATCATCTTAGCTGGAAAGCTGGTCTGTCGTACTTGGGAAACTCAACACATAAGTGTTTGCTCTCACAGTTTTAAGCCGCTCTCTGATGATCTATTAGCACAGCCTTTAATCAAACAGAGAAGCTTAAACAATAAATAAATATGAGAAAGGGATTAGGTAAGGCTCCTCATCACTTCCTCAAATGGGTACCGTAAATATCAACTTTGAATCTTCTAGGAAGCAGTCCATGTCTTTCTATCTACCAACTTGCAAATGGGCCTCAAAGAGGTCATCCATGATGTCCTCAAACAAACCTTAGTATAGATCAACTAAACTTCAGCAATGAGTCCCATTGCCCAGCCAGCAGAAGGGGGGGGGGGGGGGGGGAAAAGACATTTATAAACAATTTGTAGCTTTTTTTATTGCTTTTTATTGACTATTAATCTTAAGAAAATGACAGGTTAATTTCCATTCCTCTCCCCTAAACCCATTTCTAAGCGTTGCTGTACCTCACTATCCTGGCATTCACAAGCCTGTCAAATAATTGCACCCTGTAAAACCCCCAAGACTGTTTAGACGTGTTATTACAGAGAACATGGGGCTCAAAGTAAGTGTTTTGCATCATAGCCATTACCAGCTCCTTGCTCTATAAACTACTGATTTGAAAATACCCTGACATGAAAATCCAGGGTGACATCAAATAGTGGAGTTACATGAGCCTTAGCTGCCATCTCTGCATAGTCTGCATCCTGGTCTCTCTCCTGTGATATCTTTTCCGTGATTGACTTAAGTACTAGCCAGAATCCACTCCAAATTTTTCCAAACACCTCTTTATCCCATATTTTGTAATAGATTCCTAATCTGGGAGATTTACCAAATCCCATTTCAATAACTAGAATTCATGCTCATCAGAGTTACTCTAACTTCTTGCGTTCCACTTAAAAGTTGCTGGCATCTAGCTCTAGCTTATTTGAGCGATCTTGAAAGTAGTACCCATTTATCTGGCTTGTTTACTCATTACATTCCCCCCCCCCCCCCCCCCCCAAATCCTTGAGTCTGTTTCCATCTCAAACACATCAGCTTTTCCTCTTCTCATCCTGTTGTTTCCCTACTTGTCCTCTTCCAGCACAGCAGACACACGATTTTGAGGCCAGGTCTACAGCAGTAATGACTGCCTTTTGCCAGCCTCACCTATCTGCCCTCTTCTCGCTTTGCAGCTAGCTGATAAGGCCACATCCAAACTCTTTCCAAACCTACATGTCGACCTTTGCACTCATTGCAACTGAACTACCCAGCTGCATCTCACATCTTCCTCCAAAACTCCTTAAATCAAGTTCTACCAAGTTATCTCACTGAACTTGCCCGCTATTCTTCCCTTACTGTCCTGCTTCATCTTTCATTCTACAGCAATTTGCAACTGTTTCAGGTTGAGATCTAGAAAGCTTATCATAAGGGCCAGACATCCTTATGTACAAAAAAAAGCTCTTCAGAATCTTGAGTAACATGAATCACCTCAGCAGGAAAATAAAAGACATTTTAAAAAACAAAGCTACAGAGCCAAAGAACAATATCAGTATCAGAGGAGCAGGAAGGTAAGGAGATGTTTCTATGCCTTCATAACTAAAGCATAGCCTTTAGCCTGCTACCAAAAAATCCTACCTAATAAACAAAAGTGGCTCATCTACATTTCTAAAGACATAGTTTAACAGAAGTTCTAGGAAGAGCTCAGCATTGCTTCTGGGAACAATAAGAATTATTTAAAGAAAACAATTTTAGTTTTTCCAGACAAGAAATTATCCCCAAACTTACAATTTCGATTGTATAATCATGTTCATCTCCCTAAGCCACCCACTACTCAAGGTTCACTGGCCACGGTTTACCATTATTATCTTGAACACCAGCTGTGCATCTTGAAAACCCCACACAAATCACTGAAATGACACAGATGACAGGTAAAAATGAATTTTATTGATGCCCTGGTCAAAGGTTGTATTTGCACTGAACATGCTCAGCAGTAAGGCCACCTGCAGTGGCATTCATCAGTTGCATTGGAACTTGCAATTACAGAAATGAGACACCACTCACTCACTGCAAATATCCATCATACACAAACCAGAACGTGTATTATCCTTCATGTGGGGTCACTACACATGCTGGACTTCACAGCCACCTCACAGATGCTGTAGTCACACGCACAGCAGATTATGGACAGGTTCTACTACCACAGAAATAAACGCATTGGCATCTAGTGGCCAAAGAGCACATTACAGACAACATGGAATAGTGCATATACCTTTCATTTCATATTTATGCTGTACGGAAAGATGTAGCACAGACCGAGATGGGCAGATGCAGCAGCATCTCCTACAGAAGAGATAGCCCCAGAGAAAAATCCAACGTAGGCTAGAATTCACCTGCACAGCAGCTGATTGCGAAAGGAACTGGAATGAGGTAGGACAGCCAGAAACACCACATAGTTACTAGGACACAATTATCTCATATAAAGACATCAGTGAGCAGAAGAACAGCAGTATCACCTTCATTCCTAACAGGCAAGCAGAGGCAAAAAGAGCTTCTGACAAGTTACCAGGATAGCGATCATCCTCCTCATTCAGCTGCCTCAGCTTCAGCTTCTAACAGAGTGCTATGATTCCACACACGTTCTTATATAGCCTCTGGCTCTTCCTTGACCCTCCAAAGAAGATAGGAGAAACCCTACCTCCACATATCAAGCAAAAAAGAGAGAGGCAGAGTTGCATTCAGAGATCATCACCCATCAGTTACAAGATAAGCTGTGCTTCTGCCAGCTCTTCAGAGGATACCATACTAAGACTTTGATGGGTTTCCAGTCTATCCCCAGAAATTCAAGATACTTAATGAGTAAGGGGGTTTCTGAAATCTTCAAAGCATTCATTTCTTCCCTTCCTCCCTCTATGGCACCACACACAAACTCAGATTTATCTTCCCATTCTGGGTAGGACAATCTACCTTTCCACTTCTTCAGGCTCTTTGAGGCAGAATGGCCAGCTGACCTCTCTGCCTGCAATAACTGTAGCTCTCCAAACACCCAGTGAGGGAGAAGAGCAGATGCCACACTTTCACAATGGAGTTGAGCTTTATGGAAATTCAACTTTGCATCATCTGCAACAGGATAAAAGCCAACCAAAACATAAGGAACAGGAGATACAAAGGGAGTAAATCCCTAGAATTTCTTTTAAGACAGCAGGTGAAGGTGATATGGGCTTACATATCTGACTCACTAATGCCAAGGGACCTGAATACCTCTCCCATCTGCCATTGCTCTGAGTACTTCAGACTCAGTTAGTGATGAGATGGTTTCAGGTCAGCCCTACTCTTCCCTGCTCCCCAGCACCCTAAGCATTGGCTCTCCAGCAGATGCTAGTAGAGGTAAGGGGGCAACCCTAAATGCGTGATGGTGGGGAAAGGCCGCATCCAACACCTAGGGATAGGAGAAACAGGAAAGTGCTCTTCCACACTACCAGGCTCCTCTAGGTTCGGACTTGGAACTTGCCAGCCTTAGTCATGTATTTTATCCCCTTGAAGGGCTTGTACTTCTCCCCATACATGTCCAAGCGATTCACCTTCAGTCCTAAAGGCAAACAAAGACAGCGTAAGACTGAGTGCTGCCACACACAAAGCTGAAAGGCCTTCAGAATAAAGGAACAGAAAACCATATTAGAGGTGCAAAAGGCATAGGAGAAGTTTTAGCAAGCAAGAAATAGAACAGAGGAAAGCTGGCAAATGCAAGCTGTCAGCAGCATTCTTTACAAACACACCCCCCTACCCTAAATTCTGTATAGGGCTGTAAGCAAGAAATTCAAGAAGGAATGGGCAGGCTGTTTTACAGAGCAACAGAGAGAACAACAAATCTGTATATGGTTCTCTTACTTGATGAACATGTTTCAGATAGAACGTACTTCAGAAGGCACGCAGAGCTACTTCAGCTACATGTTCAATCAGCACACGGACACAGCACAAAACATTTATCTTCTTCACCTGAAAGTCACTTACCAGATATAGCCAGCTGCTGAATTTTAAACTGCAGGTTAATGGTGGGGTTCTCATCAGGTTTGGATGCCCCAGCTTGCAGGCTCATGGTCCCTTTCAGGCTTGGCAGCTTCTGGGGATTTATTTTCCCAACATCCCATGAGAGTAACTTCAAGGAAGAGAAAATGCAGCAGTGAAACAGAGAAACGTAGTAACACCCTCTGGAGGGGAGTGGCCTTCCAATGACAGCTTTTAACAGTTCTCTAAGCAAAAAGCCTTTGTCTCAGTACCTTCCCCTTCATATTGGATACACAGCACCCTTTCCTCCTCTCAGTCAAGTCTGGGGTCCTCTGCTTCAGATACAGCACAGGCTTCAGGAGCAAAACCTACCATAAACGACATTCCCACTATTTGCGCTACAGGCTCCATTCCCTGTAACAGTCATATAAACAATGCAGAACCTCCTCCTTTCCAAGGGGTTGAAGCAGTGTTGCTTGAAGCTCTGCTATGGGTACACCATCTGATTTAAGTTTGCAGTTAAAAAAAACAAAAACCAAAAAAATCCCAAACCAAAAAAAACACACCAAAAAAGTGAACTCAGGGAGAAAAACAACCCCAAACCCACTAACAAACCCAAATCTTCACTGCTTGCAAAGAATAAAATCTAACATGTAGTAGTAGGCATCACAACTAGATATGCAGAAATCTGTAAAGCATTCACCAGATGAATGCTGTCATGCAACACCAGTCCTTGGAATTTCTGTGCTCACCAAGCAACAACACCTACAATACACTTGGACACTGAGCTATACACTGAGCTGTTGGGCTTCAGACAACTTCTGGCATGCAAGTCTCCTCAATCTAGATGTATATGAAGTTCTGATCCCAAGAAAAATATTGCCTTCAAAGGCTCAAAGTTCAGAGAAAGAAGGTAAGCATGAACAGCTCAACCTCATATTGCTGAAAGGCAAAAAAAGAAAAAAAAAAAAAACCACACACAACACCTCATTTCCCTCTTTCCTCTCACCTTTGTAACTGGATCAAAGATATGCGTTCCCTGAGAAGGTGTGAGGCTCATGTTTAATACACCTTTTGGCATCTGGCTAGAAACCGTCACTCCCTCTATCGTCTTCCCCATAGTCTGCTTCGGCCCCACAGTGATCTCAAAGCGTCCCAATGAGCTGCCATCACGGAAGCTGATATTGTGTTTAACATAGACAGGGATTGCCACAAGACTAGAATAAAAGACAGGAACAGAGAGTCCTTGTCAAACTCTCCCTTCATCTTCACTTTTCCTGATACAGTCCTTGCCATGTTCTACACTGAAAACAGTGCACAACAATCTCCATAAAAGGAGAAAGGTAACCTATGTGGACTTTATTTGCTGAATCACAAAACAGAGTCAGAATGCTGATCTCAAGTGTTAATGACACATTCTTAGCAAGCTTTCCATATCTTAGTCTTATACCTCCCATCGCAGGAGGGCTAAGGACTTAACCTTCTCATCACAGGAAGGCTAAGGACTTGCAGTATAGCAGGAGACTTGAGCAAAAGACTTCTTGCATGCCCCAACCAAACTGGCAAGTAGTTCCAGACAGTACATGTGCTTGCTTTCAATTGGATTTTTTTTAAACTCATTTTCACCTACTTGAGATATGTCTGACAAAGTCTAACAATGCTTTAGCATACATAACACAAACTGGGCTACTGGGTAGCCTGCTTCCGGAAAAAAGTGCAAACAACTGGCAAAAAGTTACAGTTCTATTAAAAGAGACATCAAAATATATAACTGGATTACAGAATTATCTTGTTTTATCTTTAAAAAAATATTTGTAAATACAGAAAATCAGCAGCTCAGTAACTCCATACTGCCTAATTCTTCCCTGCCTTAATTTGTTCATCTGCTATTGGTCTTTGAATTGATGGGAAAAATTACAGAATCAGTGCTCCAAACAAGAAGAAAACCTACATTAAAAAAAAAAAGTGAAAGTTATCATGCATCTACTTCACATGGCAAAGCAAGCCGCCACTTACTAGCAACTCCTCCTTTTCCCAGGCAGAGACCCAAATTATAGAATTTGCAGCACTAAATTTACCACTTACTTCTGAGCACTGACATGATAGGAGAGCAAGCGAAAATTTCCATCAGGTGGAATGAAAGAGAGTATTCGCTCTGATTCCCAGCGCTTAAAACGCACACATGGATGAAAACTGACATCATCCAACAATCTGGGGTTCTGAAATAGAGAAAGTTACAAGGCTGAAGAAAGCAGTATTACTTACAATAACCTCTTCTCTTCAACCTTGCACCCATGAATTGCCTACCATTCAATACCCTCTATCTACTTGAAGATGTCTACATTCAGATATGTCAAGCTATTTGATGCTGTCACATCTGTGCAATAGCTGTACTCAAAATACTCTAAATAGAAATACTCTAAAAAGAAAATCAGATTTTAACAAAATGTAGTCATGTCAAATAATTACACTGATGAATACTCGTGAAAAGACGGCTTTTAGCATATCTGCCTAAAGCATCACTTTATATCAGAAGTTTATCACAACACATGAACAGCACTTTTAACAAAACATCCAAAAATAAAACCCTTGGGCTCAAAGTTGTTGAAGTTCACTATGAGCTTCCATTGTCAGTTCTTTCTTCGGTATATCCAAGTTCTGATCTACTGGAATCTATTCCAGTGAGACAAAGATCCTAGCAGCAGGGTTGGAAAAAGCTGTATTTGAGTGAAGACACAACATATAACGTCCCTTCCTTGAGCTTTACCATAAAGGAGAGAGTAAGGTCTGGCATCCCAGTCAGCTTGACACAAGCATCAATCACCCCTTGGATTTCAGCAGTTATTGTGGAACCTGAAAAAATAAACAAAGGAGGTTACACGAACCTGAACAAAACTCATCACGACATGAAAAAAACTACCCACGGGGAGGGAGGAAGGGAATCTAACCCCATTACAAAATGTTATGGCTCATTATGTTGGCTGCTCAATACATTTTTCACTCCCAACCGCTTCTAGAGAAGATACATATGAACAAGAACCACCGTCTTCAGCAACATCCATTTGGCTTACAAATGACCACGGCTCCCAACTATAACAAGACTAAAAAGCAGTGAAACTAAGAGAATAGCCCCAGGACACGCAATTTCCACCCACCTTCTATTTTCCGATATAGAACTGCTTACAAGATCTCAGAGATGGTCAAAGGAAAAAGTCAATTTTCTGATGCTTCACTAACGCATTTGACTAAATAGCACCTACAGGTTGGCAAGACTCCAGAGTGAGAACAGGAATTAAACTTCCCACATTTGAGGGCAGAACAACTCTTTGGCAAACCTTCTCTCTTCAGGCACTATCAGGACACGCTACTCTAGTCTTAGCCCGAAGCAACTTCCATACCTGATTTGTCAATGATTGCATCTATCTCCTCAATCACATCAAAATATGCTTCATTGTTGGTATATTTCACGCCTGTACGCCTCCAAGGCACCACTGATAGCTGTCCAGTAGGGAGCTGGTCACCCACATTTGTGCTTCCTGGAAAAGGAAAAGAGATTAGAAAAACCACAAATGTCAGCCAATACTCCACAAGACGTCCCTGGCCTCATCTAAATAAACTGTAATTAAGTCCCAAGAACCTCCTTTGCAGGAGAGCAGATACTCTTCCAGACTCATTGTCTGTATTCTACAATTTCCATCTTTCCTACATTTGACTTCAGAACATACCCTAACACAGGGTAGAGTTACTTAAACAAAACAAACAAAAACCAAAACCTCAGTCATCCAGGAAGTCACATTGTGGCTACAACCCGAAATGCAGTCCGTCTACTCTATCTTTTTTGTTAAAAAGATGTGAGCGGTACTGGAACTGGGACAAGTCTAAGAGCAAAGCGCTAACACAGATCTCCCAAGATATAACTGTGTTGGAGTTTAGAGGCTATGAGGCAACACAAATTCTCTTCTGGATATTGACCCATATCCAGATTTACTTCTATAGGAATACAGGAAAACAAAAAGCAGGTAAACTCGGGCAGTACCTGTGATGGTGTTGACAACCGTTCGCAGGATAGTGGGAGGTTTTATCAGCTCCTTGAGAATATTAGATTCCGTTGCCAATGGAAAGCCGTTGTCCAGCATCTCCTCCAGCACCTCATAAACCACCACCACATTGTCCTTGATCATCACCTCTGAACAGACACCAAAATAATCCTATGCAAAAGAAATAATTACGCAATAACTTCTAGAAGTTGAAAATAAGAGAGTCTTACTGATCATTTAGTTCAGTGTTCTGCCATACATGAATAAACCAAGCCTCCTTTCGGAGGAGGTGAAACAACACTGAAACTCCGTGCAACTATGGAAGCCCACTGGACATATTGAACACTCCAACAGACGTGCACAATTCTAAGTATATTTCCACCACCGCCCAAACAAGCCAGCAAATAAGTGCATCGTGACATGCTCCTATTTTCTCTCTATAAAAAGGGACTCTGTCTTATAGCTAAGAGATTTCTTAAAATTAGCACTTACAAAGTGGTTCAGCTGTAACCGATTAAGCAGCAATATTAATACAAAAAGCATATTTCCTTCAGCCATTACTCTGACTTGTGTCTTGTGATACACTTCATTAGAGTCCACTATTAAACACACAGCCTTCCTCATCTGTCCTAGTCTTTATCTACAGTACTTTCAATATCTTAACCAAGCAGCACTGCTGTTTAAGGAATTCAACATCTCTTGATCACAGCTTTCCGTTTAGTTTTGTTACAAGGCAAAATATACACATGTAGGCATCATACAATAAATAAATTCAAAAAAAATATATTTAAGAAGTTACTTTGGTGTGGAATATAGCAAAAGGACAGCATCAAACTCTCTTTGCATGTTCTGCCTAAGCCCATGTTTGCTTTATAGGAGAACATTTCTATAGTCCCTCTAACACACTGTCTGTGTTAGGAGGCAGTGCTAATAATTCAGCCATTCTTTTTACTTGAGTACTGAAATCACACCATAGTTTTATTCCATAGGGACTTTGTGCACCTTTCGGGGGGGGGGGGGGGGAGGGAGTGATGAAACAGCCAGAGCGGGGCAGCCTCAGCTTCCATCCACTTAGAGCAATTAAAGAGATCAGGCATAGGCATTCTGCACAAACCAAGAGCCTACTTTACCTACGACGCTAGAGCAGCCCTACATCCACGCGACAAACATTATGTCTTTTTCAGACACACCAGTTTTATTGTATGCTGCAAAGCCAGTAAAAACGCACCTATGCCTTGTTCCCTCAAACACCAGAATCTAAGCTTTTGCTTTAGAACAAAAATAACGTCTCTAGCTGTTATAGTTTCTGAGACAGACTCAAAACTTTGACCTAAGTAACTGATTTTGTACATTTTTGGCCTGAACTCAGAACAGAGCTGACTCTTCCATCTCAATAGCAGTAACTCAGATTTTGATTGAAGTAATGCTTATTCCTAGCTACTCCAATACTAACTGAGGCCCGCGAAGAAGAAAGAGAACTGCTGAATGATGGTCTGGGTATACAACTGGGACAACTCTTTTTGGAAATTCCAATGAAATTACTTTTCCACTCAAGAAGTTTAGTCCAAAGAGCTCAGCAAGGCAAGATATACAGTCTTGGGCAACCTAAAGAAATGGATGAGCCTCATCACAGAAAGGCAAACTTAAGAAACCCCAAACTCCTTGGATTTGGACTCTGGTGGTAAGTGAAAGGAGCCAGTTCACTCCTTGAACTCTTATGAACAAAACTCAGCACCTACATTCATGTGCCCGACTAGCACATGGAAGCAAAGCTCACATGATACTCTTGTCTGACCAAAGCCCCACATTTCCTATATTCTGTCAGGCTGTTGGTCACAAGGCACTTTGCATCCAGACTACACAACCATGTCAGCAGCAGACAAAAAACAGTCTTCACTGCTTCCCCAAACCAACCTGCAATCACGTCAAGATGCCACAGAGGGGAATGTGGTTGTTTTGCGACTCACTTCTCTCGGAAAGAAGATATGCTTGCAAGATGTAAACACAAAGATAAGTTGTCACTAACTGACTAAAGCACACGGCTATGAATCCTGCACTCCTTGAGAGAACAAGTCTAGCTTGGTCTTGGTGAGTTCACAAGCCCTAGAGAGACAAGGCCGAGAAACAAATGTAAGTCTTGGTAGCTGAAAGCTCCTGCAAGCACAAGCTGATTCTCAATCCATCGTTCCCTCAGGACCCACTCTAGATCCTCTCACGTGCAGTATTAGAATGATAAAAGACAAAAAAAAAAGAGGAAACTAAATGCCGGTAATGTGACAGGCTCCCCTTTCACCTCTCTTTCATCTGTTCTCCTCTGCAAAACACCCCCCCAACACTGCAGCGACATGGGGCTTTTCCCTCTCCAGAAGGCCTCAGCCGGAGCGCCACGGGGCGGCGCGGCCGGCGGCCGCACCTGGAAGGTGTCGACGACGCGGTGCAGGAACTCGATGACGAAGAGCGGCGGCACCTCGCTCTGGATGACGGCCACGAAGAAGATCTTGTGACGATAGACGCTGAGGAGGTAGTGGTGCGGCGTGGGGATCACCGGCGGCACGTTCTCCGCCTCCGAGGCCCTCTCCTGCGCCTCGAAGAAATAGTCGCAGACAGAGCGGCTGACGACGCTCTTCCAGTGCTTCTCCAGGAAGATGTCCCCCGAGGCGTTGATCAGGAACAGGCTGTGGATCATGGCGGCGGCTGCTGCTGCTGCTGCTGCTGCGGCTGCTGCTGCTGAGGCCGGCGGCCGAGAGCAGCGGCGGCGGCAGCAACGAAACCTTGCGCCTGCGCCGCGGCCCTGCAAGCCCCACCCCGCAGCGCGCGGAAGACCTCCCCCGGCCCTCTGGGAGCGGGTGTTGGCAGTGAGCGCCCTGATTGGGTGACCCACTAACAGAGGCGCCCGATAGGCCGAGAAGAGGCGCGCGAATGATGACGCATGCAGACGGGACACTAGTCTCAGCTTCGATTGGAGAAGCGGCCGGCCCGGGCTCGAGAGCGCGCCCAGCAACGCCCCGCTGGCTGGGGCCGAGCTGCCGGAAGGGGCGGGCCGAACCCGAGCGCGCGCCCGGAAGCCCGCCGCCACGCCCAGGAGCAGCACACGTCACCCGCCGGCGGTGACGCTGCCCGGGCCGCGGCGCCTGCTTAAATTCTCCCCTTGGTAACGACGCAAGTTTCTTCCAAAACCTTCTGCCTCTCGTTAGGATGAGCTACGCTGAATGCATCGTTATCAATTTTGTCGCTTCAATGCGTCTTTACCTTTTTTATGGTCAACATACTAGTGGGGTCTACGAAGCACGTGTATAAAGCACCCAGATTCTGCAGCCAGCCAAATGTTTTCCGCTCCCCGTTTGCTGGTTGGTTCACTGCTGTCATATCACTACTGAAAAGACAATCCAGCTGGCATGAAAAACAATTGTCATGCAAAATGCATATAAGCTCTTTATCAAGTGACTTCTTTGCATACTTAGAAGACATTTACCACGTGTACGCATAGCAGATCTACGGACTTCTGAGTAGGGTAATGCCATTAGCAGTAATTTTCCAGTGTTATCATTCTGGAGGGAACAGTCATAAATACTAGAATAACAGAAAAGCAGCCCTTTCTATTCCGTGATATAAGCTATCTATCATACAACCTCTGTTAAATGGGAAGAAAGGTGACAGTCTACTGGTCAGGACAGCCGCATAAGCATCTGAAGACTTGGGTCTGAGTTTTCACTCCCCACTCTTGTTCACGACTGTGGGAAAATCGTTTAGGCAATTTTATCACCAAGTGCAGAAAATGAGTAAGCGGAATTGACTGACTATGTCAGAATGCAAGAAATTGCACAGTTTAAACTTTGTATCTTATTTTGTATGTATATGTTGTGACTATTTTCCCCAACACATTGAGGTTTTTTGGTTGGTTTACTCTGACATTGCCTTTTATTACCACTGTATGCCTATATCCTTATTTAGGGTATTAGATGATTCAGCATGCACCAGATCAGATTTTTCCTATGACAGAAAAGAATGAAGGAGAAGTGACCTATTCACCTAATTCACCTTTAACAGTCATGATTTGTATCAAAAGCCCTTTTAAAATATAACAGCAAATACTGTTTTTAAATGCCTTTAATTCAAGTTAAATGGATTACACGCTTAAGATCAGCATAGGGATAACAGTTAGACATTTAATTATGACAGTATTTTAAATTTAAAATTATTATTTTTAAATCATCATTTTACTTTTAACAAAAAGGTATTGTAAGGATTACTACATTAGGCTATGAGGCACCTGGAGAGTGTATTAATGGGAGCCATATAAGTACGGTAGATAGGAACCAGCAACACAGTTAAATTGACCAACAGCATATGTAGTTTTTGTTCCTATGCATAACAAAAACCTTTATACATATATAAGGCTCTTTGAGAAGCTCAAACCTTTCTATTTTAAACCTGGAAATTAAAAACTGCAGGGAGGGGTATCTCTTTTCAATATAGGTATTTCCTTTTTGTCTCATGAGAACACTACTCAGAGGTTTGACTGTATTATACGTTGTTTTAAAACAACGTATTTCCTTCAGATTGCTTGCATTCCTCATCAAAATTGTGAACATTTACTCAGTTCACAATGTTGTTGCTTCTGTATTTTTCCTCTGGTAACATCACGTTTTTTAATCGTCAGGAATGTTAGTACTGATGCAAGAGCAACCAGGGAATAATAAATTATTTATGCACACCAGAGGAAAAGGTTGTTGAGGGAAGAGGGGGAATACATTTTTCTTCAAAACCCTACAGATTTATGAAAAAGTAATCATGAGGGATACCTTGTCAAAATCCCTTGAGCAGTTCTGACCTTTAAGGAGTTCCTGCGTAGCTGGGACGCTACTCTGAAATTTAAACTTTTCCAAGAATTTTCCAGAACTTTACTGGCATCTGCAGGGAGTAATTTGCAGTTAAACAGCTGTTTACTCCTGCAGAAATGCCCCCTGTCTGTTTCCAACCTGTTAGCACAGAGATCATATTTTGTTCTGAAAGTGAATAAGTGCTTTTCTGCACAGTGGCTCGGGAGCTTATAGAAACTGGAAACTAAAAGGAGAACACTGCAGATGCTGCTGCCAGAACAGAATTCTGTATAGCTGGGTACCTTAGTGACATCCTGAAAACAGCTCAGTATACTTCACTTCAGGTACACAAACCCCCAGGGAAGCCTAGGCACAGTCAAAGAGCCATGTTACAAAATGGTGTTGCCAAACTGTGCGCTATCTTTATGATAAAACAATTCCTTACCATCTGTAGTTTGCCATATGCAGGAATTCTGATGATATAACTGTCAGCCTGTGCTGTGAAAAATAAAAAAAAGAAAGTAGAAGAAAACAGGCTATTTTTCATTTCTGAAATACTGTACAATATCAATTAATTTTGCAAGGGTGCTAATAATAACCTACTGCAAATTCTGAGACAAAAAGCAGTCCATAGGCTGATACTCTGTTCAAGGAGCACAGAAAGTTTGGTTTCACCGTTACGTACTGAATCTCCCCAGTACTTGCTGTGCTTACTCATGTTGTCTTCTGTATATGTTATGTTGATATCTTTACGAGCTTTTCTGAATTTAGCACCACAGTCTCATAATTTAAGGTACTAGAAGCCATGCAGCACTGACCTGTGAAGGTTTGGGAATAGGTAGGAGAGAAGAATTTGTAGCGAGAAGCCAACTCTGGAAAGGCAAGGCCAGACCTCTCCCATCTACAGGGCAGAAACAGAACTAGTTGTGTGGTATCTAATACAATAGCACTTCAAAGTCAATTACTTCCCTGAGCAGTTCAAGTAATAAGTAACTGAAAACATGTACTTTCTTACTGAACAATCTATTGTGTTAAAATGTCATAAGAGTTCCTCTTGCTCAACAAAGAAATTTCTCATTTCAAGACGCTAAACAAAGACATTCAGAAAACCCCACAAGTTTATCAATTCTGTCTCCAAAACATTTCTTAAGATTTTATTTTTTTCTTTTCTCAAAAAGGGAAGCTAACATGAAATTTTACACAATACTTCTCCTTTAAGTCAATGGCAAAAAGTGCCTTTCTAATGAGCATGTGCAAAACTATAACAGAGCTAGAAAGAAAGGCTACAGACTTGCATACAAAACATAACCATACAGTACAGATAACCCAATGAAGTTATTTTAATCAAATATTATGTAGGGGACAATGCTCTAATTTAAAATATAAGAGTTTGTGAATTTGTCTACTTTTGACACGTTTGATCAGTATAGCGTACGCTCAAAGTAGAAGAAAAATCACACTGTTCTATAAATTAACCAAAGAAGGTGGGCCTTTGTGTTCAAACAGACACTGACTTCAGTGACAAACAGCCAGCTTCGCGGAGCCTATTGCAGAAGCAAGATCAAATACGTAGGTAAGTCCCACGTTATTTCAGTGTAGAATAGCTAATGTTCTACCAATGTATTTTTGCACTACAAACTGGAACATATCTCAAAAGAGTGTGTTATATCAGAGATAACGTCAGAAAGCCATGCAAATTATTTTACAAAGAGACCTAAATATAGAGCAGCATCTAAATATCCGCAGGTGTAACTACTACTTTACACCTTCTCAAGGAAAACAGGTTTGCTGCTGTGTGCGATCTACCTTTGGGCAGCTGAACCCGAAACTCATTCGAAATTGTTACCTTCCACGTGCAGGAAGCTGCAAGTCCGCAGTCCTTCATCTGGGAGCCCCGGGGCTGCAGGCCAGCTCCCCCCGGCTGCGAGTCAGCACGGGGCTGTCGCGGCAGTTTGAGAGAACGTATTGCTGGCCCCAACAAAACGCCCTTTAAAAGAAAAAAACTCTAAAAACAGACAAGGTCTCCGGGCAGCAGAGAGCTACAGGCAAGGCAGAACTCCCTTCCAACGTACATGGTGTCATTACTTCAGGATACTGCATCACTTCAGTATCTTGAAGTCAGAAAGAAACACAATTATTGTTCCACGTACATGCTTAATCGAGCCTAGGAGATGAATTTCCTAACTCAGAGATTACAGTCATCTGTGAACAGAGCGCGGCCACTAGCCCGAGCCCTCCCGCTACCGCGGTCCCGGCGCGGCACAGTCCCACCTCACGGCTCCCGCGTCCCGCCGCCCGCCGGGCTGTGCCTCCAGCGGCCTTCGCCGAGCGCCGCCGCCGCCGCTCCGGCCCCGCTCCGGCCGCCGCCCTCTCGCCGCCGGCCGCCCGGCCCCGGCCCCGGCCCCGCCGCAGCCGCAGCCCCCGGCCCGGCCCCACGGCCGCCCCCGGCGGCCCCTGCTCCCGCTCCCGCTCCCGCCGCGCTGTTCCCCGCGCGCGCCCCCGCCCGCCGCGGGCTGTTCCCCTCCCACGCCCCCTCCCCCCATCGCAGAGCTCCGGACCCAAGATGGCCGCCGTGTCAGTTTCGGGCTTCGCCGCCGTCCGGCCTTTGCCTCTCGGTCCTCGGCTCCCGCAGGCCTCGGTAAGTGGCGCTGGCGGGGCCGCGCCGGCTCGGGTGCCCGGTGCAGGGGAGCGCGAGCGCGGGCGGCTGGCGAGCCCCTCGGCCTGGGGAGGGGGAAGGCCTGCCGGGCGCTCCAGGCTCGCGGCCTGTTCCGGCCCCGCCGCCGCTCTGCGCCAGGCCCGGGCCCGGCCGCCCGCTCCGCTGGGCCCGCTGGGCCCTCGGGCCTGGAGCGCGGGCAGGCGGCGGCCACGGCGCAGCGCGGATGAGGCGGGCGGCGCAGGCCGCGGGGCCGCGGTCTGAGCTCCGCTCGGTCGCTGGCGCCAGAGAGCGCGGGTGAGGCGGGCGCGGGCCCGGCCGAGCCGGTGCGGGGAGCCGGGCTGCGCTGCCCGTCTCCCTGGGGTGGGGGTGGAGGGCGGTGTGTGGCCCGCTGGCTGCTGGGCTGCGGCCTGCGCCCGGTTCCGCCGGGCTTCCCTGGAGCGAGGCCCTCGCGTGGGGCAGGGCGCCCCTCGGGGCGCCGCGTGGGGTCCTGCCGGGGTGCGGATGGGGACGAGCGATAGCAGGTGCAGGGCCGCTTGCCGCGCAGAGAGCCAGCGGGTGCGCGAGCCGGCCCCGGACCGTCCGCGGTCGCCCCAGCCTGGCTGGCGGTTACGTAACGTCCCGGGCACCGGGCTGCGCCGGGCGGCGAGCGCTGCCTTCTCCCGCCCGGGACCTGGGGCGCGCGGCCGCCGGGCGCCCCCGGAGCACCGCTTCGCTCTGCTGGGGGTCTCGAGGACCGCGCTCCCCTCTGCGTCTGTTGGTGGGGTAAGAGAGCTCTAGGCAAGTACTGCTGCTCCTCCGGTTTGAGCAGTAGTTCTGAATCTTTCTAGGACTGGCTATGTGGAGCTGTGCAGTTGAGTCTGATGCCGTGTGCAGATGTGTTTTGTGTGTTGATAAATTCTTTAGTACTTCCTAGAAAGCAGAATGGGAGAACTGTGTTGACAACTAACTCGTGACTAAAACTTCCCTTGTATGAAATCTTTATTCCTTGTAATAAACAGTTTATAAATCCTTCAGGCGTAGCATGCTTTCACAGTAGAACTTAGGCGCAACATATTGTTACCACACTAAGAAAAAGCCTTTGTTAAAGAGTGCTAAAGACTGTGAAGTAGAGCCTCGTACCCTTCCATCTGCATCTTTAATGAGCAGTGACATAAGCTTTCCCTCTTCGTTGTGTATGGTCACCTGTTACTTTGTCCTCAAGTGTTTTCAGTGTGTCTCATCTATGGAAGACTATATTGTTGTATTCTTCTTTTCTATGGTCTCTGAAAGTGGCACATTTAATTACAATCTCAAGCTGTGGGGTTTTTCTTTTCAACTTTTTTCCTTGATGGAACAACTGTCATAGCTTTTCTTAGCAGGAGGGAATCAGACCTATGGTTACATTCCTGGAAGATTTCTGAAAGTTTCCCTCTTGCTGTTTGCTCAAGGCTCTTGACAGTTCTCACTGCTTTCTATTTAAATTTCAGGTGCAGTCATTAGCATGCAAAAATCATGAGAGTTGCTGCTTTTTAAAAATTGTTAAATTTGTTTTTTTTCTCCTATGAATGTAGATGGTGATCATTAATGATATAAAACTTGGTGCAGAATTAACTAACTTTTGACTCTTCCCCTCCCTTCCTCTAGGATATATTGAGTTAGTTATTTCCATGTTAAATCATGCTTTTATTTGTAGTGAATATGCAACCTTAGGTATATACTTCAATGTTTTGGAACTGCAGTAATGGATTAAAAACTCTGCTGTTTTTAATGAATTACTTTAGGCTTTGTTTTGTTTTGTTCTTTGAAAATGACTCTCTCCTTGTTTTCTTCCAGGCCTAACGTTACAGTTTCTCTGATTGTGAGCGTAAAGACCTGAAGTTGAGGTGAGATGTGCTGAAATTTTATATCTTTGTGGGAAAACTTCCTCTGAAGCTGTTATGGAATTTACTAGAAAGAATGAGGAAATTTATAATTGTTTTGCTTTCCTCTCTTCAGTGTGAAAACAATTCATGTTTGAGAAAGGAGGAGTAATTCAGAACAGAAAACTTGTATGCTATGGTTAACTGGTTCCCATCATCCGAGAATCTGTTTTCCCACGGTGTGAAACTTGTTCAGCATCGGGATAAAGGATAACGACTCTATGGATATACAGAATTCTTCACCATGGTAAAACTCGCCAACCCGCTGTATACGGAGTGGATTTTGGAGGCGATCAAAAAGGTAAAGAAACAAAAACAGCGTCCTTCAGAGGAGAGGATATGCAATGCGGTATCTTCGTCGCACGGTTTGGACCGCAAAACTGTTCTGGAACAGTTAGAGTTGAGTGTTAAAGATGGAACTATTTTAAAAGTCTCCAACAAGGGTCTCAATTCCTACAAGGATCCTGATAATCCTGGGAGGATAGCACTTCCAAAGCCTCGGAACCATGGAAAGTTGGATGGTAAACCAAACGTGGACTGGAATAAACTTATCAAACGCGCAATTGAGGGCTTGGCCGAGTCTAGTGGCTCATCCTTGAAGAACATCGAGCGCTTTCTGAAAGGTCAGAAAGATGTGTCTGCATTATTTGGAGGTAGCGCTGCCTCCATTTTTCACCAGCAATTAAGATTAGCTGTCAAACGTGCTGTTGGCCATGGGAGGCTCCTTAAAGATGGACCTCTGTACCAACTCAACACTAAGGCAACCACTAATGCTGATGGGAAGGAGAGCTGTGAGTCTCTTTCCTGTCTCCCTCCAGTGTGTCTCCTTCCCCATGAAAAGGATAAGGTAAGGCCTTATATGCACCAGAATTTTCTTGGCATTGATGAACTATGTCAATACAGAGTTATGATTTGAGGTCAATTTGTTTAACTTGCACCTTGTAGTTTAACTTGCACCTTGTAAGGTAGAAGTGACCAATGTGCTTTGAGGATCCTGCTTTCTCCAAATTTCTGAGCACGATCAAAGTGGGTAAAAACTCGCGCTTTAGACCTGAAAACTGCAAATGACCTATTGTGAGGAACTTAACGTTTATGTTTCTATATGGTGGAATGGAATGCATGATGAGAGGCTTACTAGAGTTATGTTAGCAAAACATGGGAAGTAAACCTTCACACTTTAAGGTGAGGTGGATTTGCAAAGCAAACTTGAGATCATCTTATTTTCATGTTTTTATCAGACTGCCAGCTCAGCTTCTTATCTGAATACAGATAACATAGTGAAGCCCTGGATTAGCATTTGGGCCCTAATACTGTGTTAGCGGCTTTCTGCATTAACAAAAAAAATTCAGTTTTTGTTTCAGTACAGATTTGTTGCAAAATATGAAGTAAAAGTACATAGGATATAGCAGTTAAAAGGAGGACTGAAATCAGGGGATGTGGAGAGCAAGAAAATGTTGGAATTAACACTCGTGAACTTCTGCTCCCTTTTGTGTGCCCCACAACCTTTGGGTACAGTTTATAAGAAAAAGTAAAACACTTTGCTGTTGTGTTTTCTCTTATTTTTATGCCTTTAGTCTTCTTTCCATCCTTTTGAGTGCAAAAGATTTTACCCTCCACTACAACACTGAGATCAAGTTGTCTGAGTGAAACTGATACTGTATCTTTCCTGTCCCTGCTAGGCTGCTGTGGTTAGAGTAGTAGAGTAAAGCTGAAGTCTGTTCTTTGTTTATTGTAGACCAAGTTGCCAGTAATTCATACCTTTGCATTACAAGTCCAGAATTTAGGGAACATGAAAATTGTTTTGTCTGTCCATAGAAATGGATACGTTTTTCAGCCGTGATGCGGACTTTTTGTTGGAAATATCCTCCTCAATGATGAGTTCTTTAAGTGTGGGCTGCTGATGCTTTTCAAATCAGTTTCACTCTCCAGAGAGAGTGCTGCTTTATGGTCTATTAGAGACTTATGGTCTTAAGCGCTGTAGGAATCTTCTTCCTAAAAACCTACACAGCTGCTGTATTGCTAGTCAAGGTTCTTTTGTGTTTTAATTGTGGAAGCATTACTGTGGTCACAGCAACAGCGGTGTGCTGTGGGCTGTTGGAACACAGGATTAAATATTACTATGCTGACAATTCTGTCGGCTTCTTCTATCCTTTTTTAAGTGCTCTTTGTACATATGTTTCTTACGTACTGCTCCAACGATATCCACAGTCAAACCGGTATAGTTATAAAATGGCATGAAAACTGGTTGTAAACAAGCCTGGCACATGTGGCAGCTGGATTGAGAGTGGTATTAACAGTGGAAAATATTAAGTGTGCACATTTTTATTACCCCAGTATGTTTCACAGCCTGTCCAGTTTTCTTGTAATGTGCCAAAACTCAGGACCAGTATGATTTTTCTTTCAGACAAATTGTTCTATGGGGGCTTCTTAAGATGGGTTATGTCAGAGTGGTGAATGATAGCATGGGCCACTATAAACACTGCATTTGGCTTGGGTTTTGTTTGTTTGTTTGTTTTTCCACAGTAAAATATATGAATCAAGATTGTGTGTGTGTGCCTATAAATATGTGTGTATGTTTTAGGCCATTATATATGCTCCTTAATTCCTCTCTACTTACCGAGGTTCAAGCAGCTTAACCATTAAAAGGGTTGTTAGTAACATCAGAAAGGGTGTTATGTGCCGTGAGCTCTTTCACGGTAAGTATATGAGAAATTTTGCAAGGGATTTCTTCAATAAATTCTTCTGATCTTTTTTAAACTAAGATCCTAGATTTCTGCTCTTCGTATACCGTATCTGTGCTGTGTAACCTGTGCTGAGTTTCATACTGGTTTCCTGAGTCATTTTGAAGATGTGAGATTAAAACATCTGTGTAAATTCTGCCAGTTTTTATTGACCTGCAGGTCAATGGAAGCCAAAAGGTCAACTTCTATTGTGCAGAGTTTCTAAGGCACAATTTTTTTATGCGGACGTTATGTGATAATCTTCCTCCACTGCTGTCTAGTGTTAAATCTCAACCAGTTATGCAGGTGCAAAACACTTATGCTTACTATGCAGCAGTCAGTTATGTGGGTTATTGGGAGAGAATGGTGTGCTTGAGAATGGTGTGCTTCCCTCTGCCGTGGAATCATTCTGCATAGGTTCTATAGGGGTATGACAACAATGTAAGTGTGATTCTTAGAGCAATCTTAGCAACCATATCAACATAACCCCAGCCTCCCAAACCTGTGAATAAGAGAAATGTCATTATGATTTCTGTATTGTTATTATTTTTTTTATCATTGCACCATGTTTGGTCCTTCATATTCATTTAACAACTCTTCATGTTTTCATATGATCCAAATTTGGGATCCTTAAAGAATAATATTTTCTTCTTTTTGTTTGTTTAAATATAGCTGCCACTGAGCTGCAAGTACTTACCTGACTGTGTTCTATAGTAGTGTCACTTCTGTTTAGATGCCTGAAAGCAAATATTCAGCTCTGGATGTTTTCCCTTTTATTATGAGATTTTCCCTTTTATTATGAGATTAACTATGATTAGCTTGCAGGAAGTCTATGAAAGTTGTAGCCTTAAACGTTTAACATAAAATAAATGTAAAACAGTACTATAGAAGTTGTTATGTTTAGTAACTCTTTCTTTCTTTCTTTCTTTCCTCGAAGATTTTTTTTTTTTTTTAACCTCAGTGTTCTGTGAATACTATGTTACAGCATTCAGTGCCAAAAAGCCTGGCAAGTCATCATGGTCTCCCACACTAATGCGGTAGTAACAGTAAGGTTTTGACATCCTGAGTCTAGAAACACTATTTGGATTAAAACGAGCAAACCAAAAAAAAACCCTACTAATAGGCAGAGCTTGGTGCTGAAATTTAGTTACCTGTTAGGGAGAGTGGGTAACAAAAAGGGAGTTCTCCTGATTTCAGTTTTAAGTGCTATATGTGCTTTCACTCATGCACAGGCTTTTGGGAAGTGTGGCCTTTTCTTCAGTTTCCTGTAGTTTAGAAGCTAAAATAGGAAATGCATTTAAGAGCTATTTTTACCTTCCTTGTGATGTCCTGGACCAAACACTGGACTCGAATTTGATATTGTTTGTATAGTAGGTGACAGATTGCTAGGATCCGTGACACCTATCCCCTTTTGTGGAAAGGGACGAGGTAGATAGGAGGATGGCCGAATTGTTTCAATAACTAGGATTAAATAGAGTTTATACTGAAATTATAATGAAAGAGAAAACAGTGAATGGCCACTTCTTGGTTAAGTATCAGGCAAGTACTGTCCCTTCAACGTAACTGGAACCCAGGAAGCGTAGATGTCAGGCCTCCCACATTAGGTCAGCCAAAGAGATAGCAAGTGTGGAGCAAAGAACGTGCTACAGCAAATCCAGCGTCCATCAGCGATGGGTTTTTTCTTCCCATATCTGCAGGCAAAGTGCAATACTGTGCAAGCTGGACTCTAAAATATGTAATTGTACCATTACTGTCCAATTTCTACAGTAAAGCCCTGATTAAATATACATGAAGGATTTCCCTAAAGTATAACTGTCACTTCTGTTTCATGTACAATTAGTCTCCTTGCAGAGAGAAATGATTTTGAAGTATTTTTCCTGGGGTTAATTTCTGTATGCTAGCACTTGTTCAGAGGATCAGTTTTATTCGTGGAAAATTCCTACAAATTATTATTAAAAACATTCTTTTTCTAAGTGGAAAAATCTCTTTGCTGCTTTAGAAATCGTAACTTATCTTCTAATGAATGCCATATATCTTTAGATAGCTGAGGACAGAACCTGTTCATCTTCATAGAAGTTGAACAAAATCAATGATCCCACTGTTTTAGCATGTACCAGGTATTGGGGAGTGCTTGGGAATAGAAAGCCTTGACAGAAGGGTATGCAGAAAAAAAATTATAGAGTATCTTGGTGAAATTTCACTGCTGCTTGATTTGACTAGGGTTTTCACTGTTTTTGTTGTTGTTTGTGATCAGGGTGGGTACTGTTGGGATGATTTAGGAAATTAAGTTTTCCTGCCAACACCTTGCATCTCTGCCAGAGATTATCATGGCCACTGCAAAGACAATATGAGTGGTATGTTACTCCTCAACTGCTGTAGTTTGTAGCTCAGTATGTTACTGTAAAAATGAAATTGGTGGTTTTATGTGCTGCGATGTGAAATTCTCCTGCCGTTGGATGGAGGGAACCTTCACTGAAGGGGCAGAGGACAGCAGGGGGCAGTAGCCTCTTTAATCACTCCTGTTGTGAATCGTGAGGACATCGGAGGCCTTGATGGCATGCTTCTGAGTTTGCAATGCAACTTGCTTTACCTATACTTTATCTAGATCACCAATACTTTTATTTCTTTGCTTACCTTCTGGTACAAAAAATTGCCTTTGCAAGATGATAAAGACTGATTTCTCTCTTTTATAGTCACTTAGTTTGAAATACTCTATTCATTTGAAGCATGAAAAGTAAACTATATCATATTTCTATATGACTATCAAACTCGTTATCTATTTAATTATGAGAAACTTCTCATGCAGCTCTGTGCTGCATCTTTAGAGTGCTGGGGGAAAGGACTGTAATAACTTCAAGAGTGTTTTTTTGACCAGAAATGTTGAAATAGTTCCCCCCCCGCTCCCCCTTTTGCTAATGCACAGTGCTGAAATAGAAGACTCGCTGAATCTGTGTTGGTCTGGAATGTCCTGGTTGGAGTTCCTGAGCAGTTCTCATTGGTACAGTAGCTTTTATTTGTAGGGATATGATATCTAATAGTTTGAATCATATTGTATTGGTACAACACAAAAGGGTAACCAAAAAGCATCTTGTTCTAGAAAACTTGGCATTTAGAGTAAAAGACAGAGTACATAAGACAGAGCACGAGATAATATAATCTATATAACAAATAGGAGTCATAGCATGCTAGCTACATGCTCAAATTTTTAATTATGTCTCTTAGCAATTACAAAACAAATACAATAATGATTTTGAGATGACAAAAATGTTATGGTCATGTGTTACAACAATGTTTATTGCAGTTTATATCATCCTTTGGAACTGTTTACCTGGATCTCAAATTTGTGTAATACGATGGACAACCTAGAAGGAAGAATCCAGTCACAACTTGAATACTAGCTGTAGACAAAAACTAATGAAGATGTAGGAGACCAGAGTGTGATATTTGTATAAAAGCCCAGGCAAACTGTGTTATCTTATTAGTGCAGCAGTTCTTGAGAAATGCTGAAGTTGTTATCCCAACAGTGCCAGAGTATGATGTCTCACTGCCCTGTGTGTTCTCTTTATTTATTCACTGTAAACAAAAATAGTAATGACATATTTAACAAAGGGAAATCAGATTCACCATTTGTGTGGCCTATGTAAGGTGTTCTTACTGTACGACTGCAATTAACAATGGTATTTAGTACTATTTAATATTTAGTACAATATTATTGCAATTCAACAATTACTGCAATACTACAATACAACAATATTTAGTACGCTTTAAGAGCAAGGAGATCTTTTGTGGTATATATCATTGTGAGGAGCTAAACTACAGTAAGATGCAGGTGTTAAGGCTGGAGAGGTGGAAATAGCTCACCCTGGGGTTTTTTGTTGATGCTTGCTACAAAACAGTTTTAAATGGTTGTAAGAATTTCTGTAAACTTATTGTAACAAATATGATAACAAGAAGTCAATTAATCAAAAGAGACAGTGAAATAGTTGCTGTGCATGGTGAATGTTTTCAGAGCATTTGAAATGTGATCTCAGGACAATGAGTAGGACAGTTTCTGTCATAACGGAAAGGAAAGTACCAATTGTATTAATTGATCTCCATTTGCAGTCTTGTAAAACTGCTTTTACATCAGTTAAAATTGGAGAGGGATGTAGTAGCCTTTAAGTAAACAGCTAAATATTGTCCTACAATACATCTGACAGTATTGAGGTCTATAAAAACAGTTCTGAATGTGCTTCCTGAAAAAATCGGGAAAACATTTTTGGCTGAATAACAGGAGGATTATTAGAGCAGTATTTACTTTGTTGCTACCTCTCATGTGTTCCTTATGGCATGTGTTTCCAAATTTTGTGTTGCTATTTATATCTGTCTGTATTCATCAATCATTTTAACTGAGGGATATTATATATGCAGCATCCTTTGGTCTTTCCCCATTGCAATTAATAGTTTAAGATCCCTGTGTGCACTCATTGTGTTTGTCAGATGACGCCAAACTTCTTGTATCCTTTTGGAAAGTTGCTTTGCTAAGAAGACATCATAGTTGTTTTGGAGGCCATTAAGTATGTGATCGCTATTGCTAAATTGTACCTGTTTTAGAGTAATACCTGTTAATTCTATGTCTTAAAGCAAAGAACTCTCCCGTTATTAGTAAGGAAGTTTCTGGATTGCTTTGTTTTGGGTGGAGTACCTAAAGGATCTGCAACCAGAGCATTGAAATTATACTTGGAGAGCTCACTCTTGCTCTCCAAGGGTGCTCTTCAAGCTTTAGCTCCCAGCTGGAGCAGGATTAGGATTCACTCTATTGCAGCTGGTTCCTTGGAAGCCAAGACTGTACTTCTCTGTCTAAAAAGTCGTGGTCGATAACAGATGGCCTCCATCTGTACTCTGGGTAAATCTGGAAACCCAAGCGCTAAAAAATTACTCTGAACTTGATTGGTGAACGCGTGAAGCACTTCATAATAATAGACCAAATTTAAGTGGATCAGAAGCATTACTATCATAGACAGCTGTGAATGGATGCTATCAGATGGTGCATTTTGGGGGAGAAATGCTCCAGAATGAGACCAAGAGGAGGTCTGGCAGAATCTAGAATACTTGTTAACTTTAAAAAAAAAAAAAAAAAAAAAAAAGTGACTGTGGAAAGGGATCAGATGTTACTGTGTTGGAGTATCTATGCCAGTGGTGTACTACTGGGGAGGAAGTGTTTGTAATGGCATGCACTGACACAGCTTCAGTAGAAATTGAACATAGGATTGAACATAGGATACCAGTCTTTAATGAAATGAAACTGATCCAATGTGTTGGCTGGATCCCTGCTGTTAGTGCTTTCTGTCCTGGAGATTGTTGGCAGATATGGAATGACACATCTCTGAAGTGTGGTTAATAAAGGAACTTTATTTATTGCAGAGCTTTAAAATATGGCCAGACTGGGAGGGTGGATGATGGAGAACGTTGCTAAGTAAACAACAGCCTGGTTCCAATGTTAGCTTTGTTACGTAACAGGAGGGGAAAAACAGCAGAGAGAATGATGGTGTAGATAGTTCTCTCCCTGCTGTTCCTCTAGTTTCCCAGCAAATCTATGCTTAGTGCAACGTCCTTCTTTTCTACTATCACATTTTATCTTAAATCATTGTGGTGGAAAAACATAGTTAAAAAGGCATCAGTATTAAATGAAATAATACATTGTTTAGTCAAGAGATAGGTTCCATGTTCTTAAAATAACTACTAAATATGCATTCAACAGAAAATCTGGGATAGAAATCCTATATGTAACACACTGTGGATTCCTGTGACCTCTGTCCTCTGTGGAGTATGTGGGTAGATATGTTTTATTGCTACTTGCCCCTTTAAAGGGTTGCAAACTAAATTTATCCTAATGACCTGTAATAAACCATGCTAGTCTTCCTTCTGCTTCTTCAGGTCTTCTCCTTATCTGTTGTGTTAATCTGACTTCAGCTTCTCTATCCTCACATTTTTCTGGCTGTGTGAACAGCGTTCCTTGGAACAGGCACTAATACTGCTTCATGCATTGGATGGGAAATTGTAGTTCAAGAATCTGTCAGTCTTTGAATTGTTATTGCTGTTATGGTAAACCTGAACCTGTAGTGAGATTAGAAATGAAAGGAGAGAGAAGCATGTCCAAAAGTACTGGCCCTTGTGTAGGAAACAGAATCCTATTGGCAACATTATTTGCTTGTTTTGAGTTACTTTGCAGACCAGTTAACTAGTCTGTGGGCCCATATATTAATGATAAATTACAGCTTAAAAATAATGATTTTTTTCCCAAGCATGTTGCTATGAGATCTGTGGAATCGCCAGCACTTTTAATTGTCAATGCCTCAGTCAGTTCACCTTATTCTTAAAAACTGGATAGAACAAATTATGGATCTTGCTATGCAGCTAAATATCTGCATAAGTGTTATAAAAATATGATAATGGCACTTTTCCTATTCCAGAATCTTTGCTGTTGAATTTCAGTATCCACAAATTAAGGCACCATTCCATCTTCATTTTCTCATGAGTAAAATGGGAATTATGTCAAAATTAACAGTATTTTGAACCAGAAAGGAAATCACCTTTTATACTTATTTTCCCTCAATTTCTGTTATACCGTCCAGTCTGATTTTTAAAAGCCCCCCAAAATCTATGACCTATAGAGCTTGTAGATATGGGTATGTAAGCTTGATTTAACTTAAAATTCTTTAAGAATATGCATTCCCCCCCCCCCAACCCCCAAGTATTAAGTTTCTCCTCAGTCCTTAAGTTTCAATCCTGAATATTTAGTAATGAAGTCTCTTGATTGGAGTGCTGGATCCCTGAATTTGTCTGGACCCATAGTGAATTCCTTGAAGGCACATATGGAAGAAAAGGAAGTAATACTACTGTTCAGTGTGACAATAAATAAGCTTCAGAAATTGCTGATCTTTAAGGTGCATGCAAAAAATGTTGTAATGATCTCAGGAAAAAATAGATGCCCTTGTTTTGTGTTGGTACTGAATACTTTTTAAAAATATCCATCCATAAAAGTATAGTGACTGGTGGCCTTACTTCAGCACATACTCTTCACGTGGATTTGAAAATGCAGGGTGCCTTCGTATGGGCAGTCTCTCAGCAAAAGATTTCTCTGGTGGAAAAAGTTTTATCTGTGCCTGTTTGGGTTCTTGCCAGGCTTGCTGTTAAAGTCCGTGTAAGGCTGCCTACATAAGAATGATCTCTGCTTGTGCAGACTGCACAGGGATGGAGGAAGAAGAATAGCATGAAGCCTTTGTGCCATTTGACATATTAGTGAGGATTGTGGATCAAGAACATGGGACTTTGTTAAACCTTTCCGCGAAGAGTGTTATAAGATGTTGAGCAGTGGATTTTGATAATGAAGGGTTATATGCAGAGATTTTTTTTTTTTTCAATCTAGTGTTCAAGGTAGATCTTCAAAAAGTCCCTTTTGTGCCTTCTCTGTTAGCATGTTTACGTGAGCCTCTGCATTGTGTTACATATTTTTGTTAGTTCATGTTTATATTCTAATCAAGGTGTTTTCCCTTCTTTCATGGCGATGGATAATGTTGAGGTAAAGCAGCATACAGTATCTAAAGAGGGAATAATTTACAATATACAAGAAAATTACTTAGGTGCTTACAAAACCTTCTCCTAAATAAACTCTTCTTTTTAGCAATCAAACTCAATACTGAGGTTGCTTATTTTCTGTGAAAAACAGAAGTATCGTGGAATGCAGACTGTTTCCAGTGGGAGGAGTTAAGATTTTAGTTTGATGTTTTTGTTGGTTTGAAGGGTGTGTTTTGCTTCTGCAGCTGTGGAAGTCTGACTTAGAAATAATATTTCTATCTAAAATTGAGTGATATGATCATCTGTTGCTCATAAGATGACATTCTTTATTTTCTTGAAAATTAGAAAACTGGGGCAAAGTGTAGGGGAGAGAGAACTTAAAGGATGTAGCTTTGAGTAAAGAAAACCTCAGTAACTTGAATGGACAGGTTCCTGATTCAGAGGGTGAAATTAAGTAAGTTTCTTTTGATTGCAAATTAAGAAATTTGAGCCTTCCACCATATCCCCCCTCCCCCCCCCCCCCCCCATAATTTGCAGGCAGGAAATTTTGGCATGTGATTCTGACTATGACGTAGAAATCTTTAATTCTTTTAATCCTCTGATTAGATGAGTTGTTAGCTTTGGGAAGTTTATTTAATGATGGGCTGTCTAAATATTTCAAATTGAGATTCTATGAAGTTCTTATATGCATGTCTAATTTTAAGGTATTTTTTTCTGTTTGAATGTCAGCCTCAATTAGTATCCACGTTGTTTTTTTCCCTGAATTTACAAATGTTATAATCACTGCATAGAATTTGGCCTGTATATGCTGCACTAATATTTAGCTTGTTCACCTTCACATTCTACCTTACTTCTGTAGTTAGCATTTCAGATATCGTCTCCGTTGCAGTAGTCTTTCCCCAAACAAGAGCAGACTTATTTTGAAAGTATTATATTTTAGAAGTTTTAAAAATCCTTTCTTTTTTAATGACTTGTTATATTTTTCTTATGAAGAGATGATATATTTCATACTTGTCATTTCTGTTGTATACTTCTTTCTCACCTCTTCCCTTATACTCATTGTAATGCAGTCACGATTTAGACAGTGTATTCTGCCGTATAAATATGCTTAGCTCTCTCAAATGAGACCTAGCCAAATGAATTGGAGATGAAATATCCATTGACACAGGCAAAAATACATGCATGGGTTACTGTAATAATCTTTCACATGTTTCATAAAATATACTTAACATTGTTTACTGGAGTACAGACTATATTTTAAGGAATTTCTCTTTTAATCTCAAGTTCATTCATATTGTTCCTTTGCCATACTGTTTGCAGAGAACATTAAGAATTGGAATTTGATAACACTTGGAAGAAGAAAGGCAGGTGACTCTCCAGATTGAGGGGGGGGGGGGAATGAAACTCTGTATGCAGAACTGCCACAAACTTATATTATTGAACAGTACTCCCCAGATTATGCTAGTTTCCCTAAATACAACAGAAAAATATTATTTGTATAATTACTTTGGTAATATAAACTTCACTAGTCCTATTTTGCCAAGGCACAGAACTGAAGCAATCACACACTCACACAAAAAGCATGGAGTAGAATCTAGATTTTCTGATGCCTTCCTCATTGAAACATGTTGCTTCATGTTTTAAATCACTTTCGTCGTGTGGTGTAGGCTGTACTTCCCTTCTAGCTTCTCTGGTTCATCTGCTCTCTCCAGTAGCTTCAGTATTTGAGGCAGACCTTTGCAATAGCATCAGATATTTGAAGTGAGAAGCAATAGCTTGTCACTTGGTGGGTTGTTTTTTTGGGGTTTATTTCTTTACTTGTTTGGATTTTTGTTTTGTTTTTTTAAAGACCCAGCATTAATTCTCAGAAACCATCTATCTGTTAATGCTCCTAGATGATATACTGCAGTGGGGAAAGTTCCGTAGGCATTAGTCGTAGTTCATTATTTCTCTGGGGTGCTAACATTCAGGGCATCTTAAACAGTGAAGAAAAAAAAGTACTGGTATGAGCGTATGTATGTTTCTTTTATGTTAGCTTTAATCTTACACTTACTGATTCTCAGCCACAGTGACTACCAAAAGCAGACATATAATAATGGGGCGAAGATGGTGCTGGGTGGCTGGTGAGCCTCTGATGACACTAAGATGTATGCAGGAAGTATAGTGCATTCAGGTTACTGACAGTGACCACTGATGCGGTGGGCTACTGACTTGGCTGTGGAGGCTTTCCTGTGAGTTTTGAAGTTTCCTACTTTGATCCTCCTGAATTAAGGAGGCTACAAAGCAGAAGGATTGGCTGGAACTGAAGCCTTTAAATACTTTTTTCCCCCCTCTTTTTCATAGGCACCTCTCTTCTCTCTAGTTGTTTTTAGGAGGGGTACAGTCTGTGAATCTGTACAGCATGTTGGCTTTCCAGACATCCTTTGTATAGTAACAGCATGTGCTGAGAGGCTGGCAGACTATAAGACAGTGTCATTTTCATTCGCTCTGGCTCCCTCCCTCTCTGGGTCTGGTGACATTACATAGATAGATGTGCCTGCGAGAAAAACAGCAGAAGGAGTTGAATGTCTGCCAAAAATTTGCAGTATGAAACTGAGCTGGCTGCTTGCAGTCTTGTTTTCCCGGATCTTTCATTGTGTGCTTGTGTTCTTCACTTGCCAGGATGTTCTTTGCTGAACAAACACACCAGCAGTGAGATCTCTCCATCCTTAGCATAACGCTGTCTCACACAGAAGCTTTGGATAGGGAGTAACCTTATCTCTCCATTCTAAATTATTCTAATTTAATCAATTATTCTAAAATGTTTTGAATGCTACTGGTATCTTATTCTGTTTTTTCCCAAATTTGAGCTGCTTTGTTTTGTAAAAGCAGTTAAGTATTTGTTTACAGTTTCAGAAGTGGTAAACACAGGAAACAGTCAAGCTGTGAAGGATAAAATCTTTCATCTTGTTCTTCCAAAGTTAAACTGTATTTACATGGTGGGCCTCCAAATTTAAAGGACTATGGACATCAATAGGGTGTGCACAGGCATTGGCTAGAAGAGATAAGAAAGATTAACTTAGATTGTTAACTGTACTGAGGTTCTTTAAATTTCTCTTTGGTTAAATAAATTGCTCATGAACTTCCTGCAGACAGAGGATACATGAAAAGTTGCATTAATGTTCAGGCTTGGCTAGAACGTTGTTTTGACAAACGACCTCGAATAGCCAGCAAAGGGGCTTTTCTTCAAAGGGCAGTGACTGTTAGAAGAGGCCCGCAGTGAGGCCCGCAGTTTTGGGGGATTTTTTTTTTTTTTTCTCCTCCCAGTGAAATGGTACATGCTTTCTCCTCTTCCATGCTGCAGAAAAATAGTTGTATGAAAACAAACAAACAAAAATACCCCTGTAACTTGCAAGATATCTAATGAAATTCACTCTTAAGCTTTACCAGTACACCTCAATAACCATCAGAAAAGTAAGAGGTGGGGAGAACCATAGAAGATATCATTATTCATGTGTTTTAATGCGTTGCAAGAAAGATGCAGCTCTCGTGGTCATATAGGCATTTTATAAGTACTGCGGTGGCATAGCATGTATATTTGTCTGCAATTATTACAGAATTTGAAACCGTTCAGATATGAACTGCTAATAAAATTAATTCTCCATAACTTGTATATGAGACTGCCATAGTAGTGCTGCCTTTTTAATCCAAGAACAAGATATTTTACGTTACAGCTAGTGAAACAAAGCCCTAGAAATCTCCTTGATGCACCAGTGAGTGACAGTTTTGAGAGTATCACTACAGTTTGATTACTTTTTTATTTGAATGCTCTTTACTTGTAATTCATTGTTATCTACAAATTGGGTTTCTTCTGGCTATTGCCATATGCTTTCTTGCAGCTATATGAGGATTTTGGAGGTGAAGTTGGATAGAAGCATGTAGGAGGTGAATAGAAGATTCACAGTTTAATGATACTAAGTGACTTGCAAATACAAATGCAGTGTAGACAAAAGCAAAAGAAAAGTGTGCAAGTGAAAGGGCTTGGACTAGGGAGGTAATTTAGAAGCTCATCCTTAGGGAGGGAGGATGCCAGTCCAATGAAATACATGCATTACATATGTTTTACATCCAGCTACTATTAATTAGACCCCAGCTTGCTTGATTGCACCCATCTTTTCGTACTCCTTGCCATGTACGTTACATCAAATTCTGAAGCATTTCAGTAAAATGATCAGCTGCCTTGGATTGCACAACTGCTTGAAGTTTTCCCAAAAAATCAAACTGATAAAAGAAAAAGAATTCTCTTACTCACACCAGTTAACATCCACACAGTGACTCATACACACAGATAAGTGAAAGTAGCTGAAATGAAATGAAAACATTTGAGTTCTGAGGTTTCAGTGTAATTCCTGTGCTGAAATTGACCTGGAATATCAAAATTTAAGGAAGAGAAATGTTGTTCCCTTTTTCCAGCTAAGTAAATGGAAACAAAGACAAGGTATTGTTGTTGCCATTCTTGTTGATAAGATTGAGGTGTCCTTGCTAGCCTGGAAAAAGAGAAAGTACCGTTTGGGACCGCTGCTACCTGGAGTAAGCTCTTGCTGCAAAGAAAAATCTAACTCCTTGGTTAATTGGTTACTTGATTCCTGCTCTGGCAGACTTTTGACAGGGAGTATCTCCTAGATTACTGCGCTGCTGACTGCATATTATAAAATATATATTTAAAAAAAAAACCCAAGGACTCTCATATCTGCTTGAAGTACTGGATTTTTTTTTTCTGCCATCTCTCTTCCTGTACTAGCTGCAACTAGGAAGTTGACACACACTTTGGGATTTAGTGGTAAAACTTTCAACTAAAAAGCCTGGAGAGTAGCAGGTGTTTTAACCTGTATTTTAAAAATATAGGACTACAGCTCAATAAATCTTTCTTCTGAAAGCAATCCATTAACTGAATAAAGATATGATTATGAGTGGTACTTTTATACATCTGATACAGTAGTCTTTTTTTTGTTGTTTTTGAAAGACAAATTATGCCTCATTAATTTACTAGACTTCTTTAAGCGTGTCAGCTTATATGACTGGGCCATCTTCAAATACTAGGTTTCAATTTCCAAGGACCTTGATGGTATTTTACAAGGGATTGCCGATAAATAAATAAATAAAAGGGCAGTTGTATAAGAAAATAGTCTCATGGGTTAGAGGCAGGTAAAAAGAAAGAATAGGACTAAATGTACAGTGACCTTATGGAAGAAAGGGAATTACAGTCTCTCGGACAAAAATTCAGAACGGAGATCTGAACAGTGCTCCCTGATGCTAATAACGTAGCATGCACCTTTGGATTGATGTTGTCTTGGTTCCATTTGGAGTGTAACGACGTTAGTGCTTTTGCAGGTAGAAGAAAGACGGCAGCTCTAAAAATTGTTCAAAGGGGGCACAATCATCTAAAACACCATCTGAACATAAGGAGAAACTTCTTTACTGTGAGGGTAGCAGAGCACTGGAACAGATTGGCTGGAGAGGTGGTGGAGTCTTTATCCTTGCAGATACTCAAAAGCTGTTTGGACACAATCCTGTGCCATGTGTTCTAGGTGACCCTGCTTGAGCAGGGGGGGTTGGACTAGATCTCCAGAGGTCCCTTCCACCCTCGACCGTTCTGTAATTTTGTGAAGATCTTTTCTAAGTTTGTGCATCTGTCAGCTGTTTAATGAGATTGCTTCTAGAAATTACTTGAATTGGCACATCATTTATATGTTCCTATAAAATGTGGTGGGTGCTATCAGCATTCATTGCTGTTGGCTTTCCTGTGCCAAAAGGAGTGAAACTGCCATCAGCCACATTCTGCTATGCAAAAACTATTCCAGTCTGCAGTGCATGCCAACTAACAAGTCAATACTTTTAAGATGACGCCTACAAAATTAACCACAATGTTGGGACCAGCAAGATGTGAATATGCAATTGAAGTCAAAGGGATTGATACCTTCTGTGGAGAACTGGATTACTAGCATCCAGAAGTGTCTACTGTTACTTCTGAAATGCAGCTATGCCCAGTCTTATCATATGAATGAATTGCATGTACTTTGGTAACATTCAAGTGCATAGAGATGTGCGAGTCTCATAAAACTGGATCAAACGGTACTGATGACAGAGGAGGATGTTATATGTAACATCATTTAAATGAAAGTTTGGACCAGGAGGGAAATTTGATATAGTATAGTCAATATTTCTTGAAATACCCAAGTGGTTTAAATACACCACATTTCTTCTAATATATTTAAACAGTAAACTTTTTTAGTTCCTTCTATTGTTCTAAGGATCTTTTTTGATCAATAAATACGTAGGATTGCAGTGTTCAATGGCACAATATTTACCACTGGATAAGAAGGTATTAACAGAAAGGACATATTTAATGCTTCTAAGTTGTCACTTGTTGAAGTTGTTATTTCTTAGGAAAGTCTACAGAAACAGATCTTTAAAAAGCATCATGAAGGCTCAAAGTGATAGTAACGTCGGCTATTGGCATGTTGCCTCTAACTTTGGCAGACTTTAAATAGGAACTACTTTGGGTTGCAGAGAAAGGCATCTCATTGGCATCATTTGATAGGATTACATCAGTAGTTTTTTTCCAAAACAAAGAAGAAATATTTACTGAATGTTTCTGCGTTTCTCATGTTTGTGATAATAATTCTGTGATGTATTGTAATAAATGCTGTGCTTAGGATTCTTTACCCATTGCGCTTTGAAAAGAGCTGCTTAATGTCTATAAATCTGCTGGCTGTGGGTTTTTCTTGTTTTGTCTTTTATTTTCTATATGCAAGGTCAGTTAATATAGTTCATTCCAAGATTGTGCCTATCTAACTGCCAAGAATTGGTTCATCTGCTATTGCCATCATCAGAAAGGTTGCTCTATTACTGTTGAATATTTCTTCCATGTATAACTGCTTATATGTAGTCCAGTTTGTTTATTTATAATCCAATGTATTCATTTCCCTGTGTCTCCTGTTTTTGAATAATTTCATTGTCCCTCCTTTGAAATTTGTTGCCATATCCTGCTCTTAGGTGGATACTAGAACTAGACACACAGTCCTAGTGGTAGTCGTGATAATATCATTTCTGTTTGATAATCTTCTTATATTTACCTGTAATATTTAAACATAGAAATAGATGGAAATGTGTCTTCCTTTTTTTGTGTTATTATTCACAATTTTATCATCTGGTCCCTGCAAGGAGCTTTCCCCTTCCTCCCTCCCACCCCTTTCTTATAGGCTTTTCTATTCTCTTTATAGTTCTTGCTTGCAACCCAGTGATAATTTGTTACTACTTAAGTCATCTTTCATGTACACCTAATTCTGCTGCCAAAAATCTTGAAATCTTTTTGTCTTTTTCATCCAATTTGCCTCATTCCATGGCATCTGCTGTTATGTTGACCAGAGCTGGCTATTGAAGAAATTCCCTTTTATACTTCATGATTTCAAGGGAGTCAGTTGTTCAAATTATGTAACTGTCTTTGTGGGGGGCTTTAGCTTGTGTCTCTTTCCAAAGAAGTAAAGCTATTCTCATTCATTTCTTCAAAAAATTGAAAAACATAACTACCAACTAGTGCTTATGTAGTCTTTCTTCTAAGCGGTGCCCAAAGTTTGAGTGTTGTATCTGCAGTTATACTGCAATTCACTGAAGTTAATCAGGTGTAACCATGTACTTATGTCCATTTTGCTATACTTGCGGATGTTAGACCAAATGCATCTTTGATGTGTCCATAAAGGTTGATTTAAAAACATCGGCTCTTACTGTGTGATTGCCAGAAGCATCCAGATACGATTTGTCTGGATTCATTACCTTATGCTTTAGGGGTACTGCCCTTCTCCATAAATAAGTAGTCTTCAAATGCTACTGTGATTACCTACATGGGGGGAAAAGGAATTCTGTTGGTTGTCTAGTTGTGACTGTATTTTGACAGCTTTTCGAAGTACTTACAGTTAGTAGCTTGTTTCTATGTAACATGATATGCAGAGTAGGTATCTTCAGCTTATGGGAAGTGTATGAGTTAAATCATCATTTTACAGTCCTTTGAACTAAAACCAGAAATGTTTTTTTTGAAATATGAAAGCAAATTTACATTGAGGTCTGATGTAGATTTCAGTTCTGAAAATATATCGTTCCTTTTATCTATATTAAAAAAAAATTGTGCTCGTTCCATTACAGTATCACGGAATGTTACTGTGTTCAAAAGCAAGGATACTCTGGGTTTTCAGGTTGAGTGTTGTGGGTTTTTGTGTGTGTGGTTTTGGCAGTCTTAATACAGTTAATTATTTCTGCTTTTATTTGGTAATTTCAAAGCTAACAGAAGAGCCTAGCATAATATAAGTGATTTTGTCATAACGTGGTTGTCGTTCTTAAGCTTTCTTCTGCTTAATTGCTTTTGTAATACAGGGCTTAAACCTTAGCATTTCATAGTGCAACTTTAATACCACATTGGTTCTTAACCCTGAGTTAGAAATCAGTTAGCTGTTTATGTCAGAAAGTAAGGTTTAGCTGTTTATGTGAAGAAACTGTTGCTGTCTAATGTTCAGTCACTTTAAAAGATTTTCTGTGACAAAAGATAAATGTTTCTCTTTACCTTCTCTGTGAAAGATGATGTCAACGATGCAGTTGAGATTCTGTATGAAAATTCATCACCTTGGACCGAAATAAAACTTTCTTGTGATGAGAGGAAACAGACAATTCCGAGATATTAAACGATGTTTGATGAGATGATTTCTGGCAAAACTGCACTTGTAATTTTGTGGAAGTTACAATATGCTTTATTTAAAAGAATCTGATGAGCTTTTTTTTTAAAATGACTGAACTAATATCTGACTAAATATAAAGGACGAACGAACATGCTGGAATTGTTTTGAGGGATTATAAACCATTATACTACATCTTTGTTGTGAATCAAGAAAATCATTGCATTTCTTTCAGAGAGGACCAGTAGATGCCTAAATAGGGATTAATGCATTCTTCAGTTCTCTTGCTGATCTGCTTGGTGGCATTACTCAAGGAACTTTCTCTGGGCATTTTCTTATCTGTAAATAGAAATAATGGTGCTGATCCACTCTGTGTAGTATTGAGATGTGGATAATACAGCAAAAAAACCCCTAGATATTGTTCTTATGGGAAAGATCAAAGTTAATTAATAATAACTTCTTCTGAGACGTAGTAAGTACTGCTCAGGAAGAGATTGCAGGCAAGGGGACAAGGGAATAGGAATGCTTCTGAGAATGTAGAGAGTGAAAGTAATTCCTGAAATCTTGATTTCAAAGAAATTAAAGCACTGAGAGATCCTCAATACACAAATTTTACCCCGATATTCCTTATAGTGACCGCAAACAGCGAGTTGTGTGGCATCCGGAGTCCAGTCATGGACAAAAAGAAAAGGTTTTGTATACAGTCAGTCTTCTCCTCTAGTGCTAAAAGAGGATGCAGAATCCCTACATAGCTCATTTTGGCCCACGTTGCTATGGTGACTGTGGCTGGGGAGATCCTTTCTGGCTTTCCACGAGAAAGAAAATGCTATTTTTCTCCTCTCACCGGGAGATAAATGGTTTGTGTGCTTGGCATTGTTATCTACAGTTGTGTTTCCTCTCTTTCCCAGAAAGAGCAAAGTGGAATCCCTCAAAGCTCGACCTGTAAATGTACTGGTACTGAGGTAGTTTGATAGGCTTTAGGTGATTACACTTAAACATCTTCTGGGGCTTACCCAAATGCTGAGATAAACATATGTGTTCAGGCTGAGGAATTTCAGGCTTTCATTCCCAGGTAGTCGTGCCATGTCGTGTGGCTTAATTCTGAAATAGTATTCTAAAAAACTTCTGAGGTGTTTGTTCTGATTGCTTCCATCTAGTGGATGTTTTGAAGAATACACCTCAGGCTATAAGTATACTGCATCTGTGTGCTGTTTCAAGCTATATTATTGCAATGTGAAACAACCTGATTTCTGCAAAAAGCTGTTCTGAATATAGCTGTTGCAATGGCTTAACTGGAGTAAAGATTCCTAGATGTTCTTCTGGCATATGCTTGTGTTTAGTAATTAACAATACATGTGTATGTGATTGCATAATATGCTCTGCAAAATGTATATGTGAAATTATAAATTGTAACATAATACAGCTATACAAATAATGTGTCTAGAAGGTACCATAATGTGATTTTTTTCATATTTCCAGTGTTTTAAACACAATTGTAGCATATTTTTTCTAGTATAACTTTTAAAATTAAATTTACCTTATATCTTTGTTATTAAAACTGTAAGTCACAGACTTGTCCTAGGAAAATGCAGGCTTGGATTAGAGAGAACTTGCTAGATTATGAATTCCAACACCAAATATTACATGCAATCAGGTTATTCTTTCTCTCTCGTTAGTTGATCAATAACCATTTTAAAACCAATCAGTTTGTTGCATTCGTTACTTCTTTGGGGAGGCTGTTGTAGAATGTCAGTCCTTTGATTTATAAACCTCCTACTTATTTCAGGCTGAAAGTACTCTTGGCTAGTTAATATCTATTTTGTTATTTTGCTAATATTGTGCCTCGTCTGAAATACTTCTTTTCACCTACCTAACGTTTAGGACTCCTGGACTTTTTTTTACAGAGATCAAGCCTTTTCTTCTCCTGCTTGGATGTTGAGTGCTAAACAGCATATTCCTTATGTTTTTTTTATGATTTTGTGTATTTTATAATTTGCTCCCTCACTTGTGCAATTGGACAGTAGAATAGAAATTGATAAATTCGGTGCCTTTAGTACCTTTAACTCTTTTTTTTTTTTCTTGTTTTTTTTCCTCTCCCTCACAGCCAGTTGCAGAACCAATTCCAATCTGCAGTTTCTGCCTTGGTACAAAAGAACAAAATCGGGAGAAGAAACCTGAAGAGCTCATCTCTTGTGCTGACTGTGGCAACAGTGGTACGTAACCTCTTGCAGTACAGCTAGTAAGACCCTTGCTATTTGAGACAGAAAAGTCTAGTGCAGTGGCTAATTCTGACCCCTACGTATGAAGAGTATGTATCTGTGACATATAATACAATTAACAGAGCTGAATCTTGTGCTCCTTGGTGGAGATGGTTAAGTTAAACTTGACACACAAATAGTTCATTTGGCCCCTGGAGATTTCTTTAAGAAAGTAGTGATAATGACCAGTTTTATCACGTCTCACTTCAGTTATGGAAAAGAGTATCTTGGTATGCTTTTGTACGTGGGCCTGCCACATGGTATCTAGGGTATTGTTTTCGTGTTATAAGTAGATAAGAAGAGAGAGGCACCAAAAAATAGGAGTATCTGGGTAAAGAAAATTCTGTATGGAAATAGCTAATTGCCAAAGCTATCTCTCATCATGCTATCCATGAGTGTTAACAGCACTAAAATGGTTTTACTATTATCATTTTTCTCCTTTTTCAATAGGTCATCCGTCCTGTTTGAAGTTCTCTCCAGAGTTGACAGTTCGAGTGAAAGCTTTGCGATGGCAGTGTATCGAGTGCAAAACATGCAGTTCCTGTCGAGATCAGGGCAAAAATGCTGTGAGTACTACAGTAGGCTATGGACCGAATGAATAGAATATAAGTCCTGTGGATGTTCTGTTAAAATACAAAATAAAGTCATTGTGGAATCAAGTATTTGCAGCTTCTGTTTATGTCTGCTAGTCTTTCTGAGACCTGTGAAATATGATGATATATCTGTAATTGAGAACTATGTGCGTGTTCTCTGAGATGGTGGCAAATTAATGCAGGGCTTGATGCAGATCTAAAGAGAGTTTAACTTTCTCTCTCTTCCACAGGATAATATGCTATTTTGTGACTCATGCGACCGTGGTTTTCACATGGAGTGCTGTGACCCCCCTCTTACCAGGATGCCAAAAGGTGAGGACTTTCTGATGAAAAGGGTAATTAAGGATGATGTTGGAGGAGATCTCCTCTCACCTGTGTTTAACTTGCTCTTTACATCATTGCTTTTCAGATATCAGAACCTATAAAGTTAGTCTGGGGAGGGTCAGACCTGCACATCCAGATTTTTCACTCTCACCTTTTGTTTCCTGTACATCTGTGCAGGGTTTTGAAAAAATCTTTGAGATCTGAGGAGACGAAAGTGATCCTTGTAGATTAAAATGATCAGCTTCCATTTGAATGAATAGCTTAATAGAAAAGGAAGAGATGGGCTTGTAATTTTTGATGGCATGTCCATTTTGTACAGTAGAGGATCCTGGAGTGTAACCAAACTTCTCTTTTCCATCAGACAGAGAGCAGGTTATCTGTGGAGGATTCTTCCTTGGTAGCTGGAAAAATCTTCCTGTAGGAGATGGTTGGAAGTAGTACATCCGTAAGCAGAATATGAGATTATTAAATATATTACCTTTTCATATTTTTTGGATAGCCTGCTACCAATTAAAGTGAGTTCCTGGATAGTTGTGGGAAGTGCATCTGGAGGGGGGGGGGTGGAAAAAGTACATGAATTTATATTGCTGGATCGCGTACCTGATTTTTGTGTGTGTGTATATATGATAATCGGGGCCTGTGGGGTTGTTCTTACCCTTTTTGTTGGAAGGCCTGTATTCCCCAGGGCCTGTAATTCCCCTTTTCATCCTACGTAGATGGCATTTGCATCCAGTGATGGGGATTTGTGTCTTTACAGGTATGTGGATATGCCAGATATGTCGACCACGGAAGAAAGGAAGGAAACTTTTACACAAGAAGGCAGCACAGATAAAACGGCGCTATGCTAATCCCATAGGACGTCCCAAAAACAGGTTAAAGAACCAAAACACAACGTAAGTCCCTCAAAGAAGAGTAAATTGTGTTGTTTTTGTCGGGCAACAGGTGTTTCTGAAGTGTCTTATCTGTTCTCTGTGAAAAAATTTCTTTTACAGTGAAGAGCTCTTCATTATTTCTTAATACAGAATGTAATTTCTGAAGAGTACAGTTAAAAAAAGAAAAAAAAAAAAGACCACTTTCTCAGTGCTTCTTTGTGCCTAGATATTTGACTCCTTGCAATAATTAACTATTTAGTTTTCAACTATTCCTGAACAATCAGATAAATTTTGTTGTTTGTCAAGTCTATTCTGCTGGATGGCTACTTCTCCCAGCATAGCTATTTATGTTTTGCATTTCTCAAGAACTGTTATTGATGCTTGCAGAACCTAAGTAATCTAAAATAAAGCTGGTGAGGCTGTAGTTTGACACGTTTAATCTGACGCTGCTGCCAAAAAATATTTGTCCCTTCCCTGTTTCCAGCTACATATTTCTGCACTTGCATGGCACTCTACATGGGACAGATTCTGTAGCTTTGTCATGGTTGTTGTGGGGAAATTGGGTTAGAGTTTGGCTGGGGGAAAATGTTTGGATTACTTTTCAGCCAGAGCAATTTCTTGAATTACAATTACTGTGCAGTGCTTGTAGTGCTGCATCACAGTTGACAGTGCAGGGGAAGAAACAGCCAAGGAGCATCACACAAGAACCTCTGTTTTGGGAATCAAGCCGGCTTAAAAAGAATGTTGAGCCAACACTTGATTCTAAGCAACACCATCAAAGGATATTCTGCAAGAAGTCTTATGAGGTTTAATGCCTGAAAAAGTAGAGGGAACATCTCTCTTAAATATCTTAATTTTCAGTGTTCTATGATACCATGGTATCAGAGGAATCTTCTGTTTGATTCAGAGGAGTAAAAGGAAAGCTAGCTATCTGCTATTGCTGATTTTATTTCACCATTTGTTCACCTTTTTTGCATTTATTTCACCAGTGTGCTTGCAAGATATACCTGTAGAATTATATACAGATGCTAAGATTATCCTTTTAGTGTGCATATCCTGCATGCCCTAGCTTTCTAGCTAATTTTAATGGCAACTTCCTATCAGAACAAAAGCTTTGGCAAATCAAGAGTGTAAACATTTAGTAACTGTGTAATTGAAATAATACATGCAACTTATTTATTCTATCTACTGTTTTTTAAATTTAATATTAAATTCAGTAAACATCTGTTATTTATCTTAGTCTATCCTAAACTAATTGCACATAATATTCACTGTGTGGGGAAAATAGTGCAGCACTTCTGTTGAGGAGTTTAGAATCCTGGCTCCTGTAGGATACACAGGTTCTTGGCTACTTCTTTATTATTAAATTCTTCATGTTTAGCTTCTGAGTGATTGATAAATAGGTAGGAAAGATGCTAGCCTGCTCTGCAGCTTAAAAGAAACCCCTTTACCAAATCTTCTGATGGTATCTTTCCCCTTCTGATTCTTCAGATCAAAAGGCCCCTTCAGCAAAGTTCGAACTGGCCCTGGTCGGGGTCGGAAGCGTAAGATCGCTCTGTCCAGCCAGTCAGCATCATCAGAAGGAGGATACCTGGAGCAGACGGATGTCTTGGACTTCTGCAGAGATGGCAGCACCACCTTGAAGTTTAACAAGAAAACCAAAGGGCTTATAGATGGCCTTACTAAATTCTTCACTCCCTCCCCTGATGGACGAAAAGCTCGAGGGGAAGTGGTGGACTATTCTCAGCAATATAGGATCAGGAAAAAGGGTACCAGGAAATCTAGCACTTCAGAATGGCCCACAGGTAAAGATTTTTTTCACCTTGTCAATGTAAGTATCCTCTACTCCAAAAAAAAAAAGTTCAAAGACTAGGATATTGAAGTGACTGGAATTGGTAGAGGCTAGAAAGTTGGAGCTGGAAGTAACACTCAAATGCAGTGATCGTTCGTACATCATAGTAGAATAGGAGTTTGAAAACGGAAGTCATCCTGCAGACCTTTCTCTCTCTATATACATCTAGATATGTGAAGAGGGCGAAACGATTACTGTTGGTAAAATGCCCTTTAATAATGAGGGGCTGACAGATAACCTAAGAAATGTGCAAAATAATGTCACATTGGAAAAAGTAATTTAGGGAGTAATATGCAGTGGTTAATGAAAATAAGAACAGTTATATGGAAGTATGAAATGGGAAATAAATAACTAAAACCCATCTGAAAGACTCCTGTTTATGGTATATGCTTGAATGCAAAAAGTTCCTAATTTCCTCAACTGTAGAGGAGCGGGCTTTGAACACTTTGAAAGTGTTCATCACTTTCCTGCTGGAAAGCATCTCTTCTTTTAAACACAGGGTGTTGGTGGAGGGATCTTTTTTCCTTTTCTTTTCTCTTTTCTAGCTTAAGACATTAATCAGTGACTGCACCTTGATATAACCTTTACATTAAGATTTTTACAGTCTTATTCATTAGTTTCATAGCTTTAACTGCTCCTTAATAACCAGCAGGTAATATTTCACAATAACATACAAGGGTTATAGCTTTAGAATAGTTACGTGTATTAGCCTGGCTGGTGCTGGAAGAAGAATAATAATACATCTTAATGGAAGTGAGGTGAAGTGTCTTGTCTTTTTTGTTTTGTTTTTTCTTTTTTTTTATGCAAGGGCTGTTTCTTGGGTGAGAACATCTGTCCTGATTTTGGCAGTGGCATATATGGCCTTTAGGTAGTTGGAAGCCTTGTTTATGAGAAACAGGCACAGTGATAAGCTGTTTATCCAAACCCGTCTCGTTGTTATAAATGCCATCATGATGTTATGAATGTCTAAGTGGTGAGACGTGGTTTAATATATGACATTACTTTTCACATGGTCACAAGTCCAGATCTGCTTCTGGCTTTGTGGTCTCAAGTCCACACAGAAGCTTACCTGTCAAAAGTCTGGCAGAGTGACTGAATACAGCTAAAGCTATTTGCTGCTATACTAAAAAACATATACTCCTTTGTAAATGGTAAATGAAGACAACTTTCTCTTATTTACAGACAATCAGGATGGCTGGGATGGAAAACAGGAAAATGAGGAGCGTTTTTTTGGGAGCCAGGATATGTTAACTGAAAAAGACATGGAGTTGTTCAGAGATATTCAGGAGCAAGCATTGCAGGTAAAATCTAATTTTTGATGTCTGGCAATAAGTACCAAACCTATCAAAGAAATGAAAATACCAAGGAAAAAAAAAAGGACTCTAGGTGAGTCAGTCCATCAAAGACACAGTCAACAAAGCTAATGCACTTTGTTTTTGCTGGTTGAGAGTCTTGGGGAACTGACCTCATGAGAAGAGAAGCCTAATATAAAAACGAGCATAAGAGTACAAGAGGTTAGGGTGAACATCTAAAAAGCCTTGGGTTATGTCAGAATAAAGAGGTGTTAAGTAGCTGGTAAAATGTGTGGACTGTTAAAGCAGTAGAATATGAGGGCTGTTTGTTAGCAGCATGGATCATGAGGGGCCTCTAGCCAATCAGAACATTCATTTTCTAGGTAATTTCACTCCTTATGGATCAAGATGATGCATTCCCCTCTATATAAATGTATGTGTTGCCACCTGTACCTTGTATTATTTTGTACTTTTCAATAACTTTTATAACTGTTGTGGTTTTATGACTTACTCCTCCTGAAGTCGGATGGGTTACTTGAATTTATGTGGTGACTTTAATGAGCTGTGCTTCTCTTAAGTGTTACTGTCCTTTTAACCTTCTTCAGATATTTGACTTCTTCTGTTTATATACGTATGATTCTGTCATGGGTTGGTTTCGTTCCAATTACTAAGCGTAGTCTCTGTACCAAAAGAGTTAACGAACGAAGAATTATGAAAAGGCTGAACTACATTGTGTGTATGATAAAGCAGATTAAGGTAGAGTGTAATTAACTTTTATTCAGGTACAAAAACAATAGTGCTGTATAATACTACTTATTTCTGACCTTGCTACAGGACTGATTCTCAAAAAACTCAGCATGTGCATTACTGAGTAAATTGCGCTTGAGACTACTAGGGTTTGTGAGTATAACTACGGCTTAGGAAAAACAGCTGAAGATCTGGAATTAGGTCTGTGGAAATACACCTGGAAATAGAGAAAATACTCTCCAAGCATCTCCTCGGACAAAGAGCAAGTTTTAGAGAGAGATGTTTTTTGCTTGCTTGTTTGTATTTGAGAAAATATGTGGTATAGACTAAATACTTCAGATCAAAGTGGCAGGTTGTTGGTTTTGGTGGGGAAAGGGTTAACCAGGCTTGTGATGCAGCTAACAGGAAGGGGGAGAGAGAGAGAGAGAGAGAGAGAGAGAGAGAGAGAGAGAGTGTGTGTGCGCGGTGTGTGTGCACGGTGTGTGTGTGTGTGCGCGCGGTGTGTGTGACTGAGCTAACTGCCTCGCCCAAGAGAATGGAAATGCAAAGAGTGCTTATTAAACGGTCAAGAAGAAAGTAGTTTGGAGCTATCGGCAACTAGCATAGGAGCTGAAGTAGTAGTTTGCTGCAGAAGGCTTTCTTCTGGTGTCTGTGATGTGTAAACAGTTGTACTGGAGCTCGGTCTCTACGTTTGCACTGGGCATTCATTTGGAGGAGAGGTTTGTTGCTGGAAAGGTGGCACAGGTGCAGGATTCATTGCTGCAGGTGCATGCTACTACTCTCTTTTCCTTGAGACTTGTCAGGATGCCTGTGATGATTGTGTTCGTTATTGACCTATTGTACTGGGTGATAATAGTGACTCCTTTGAGAATACAGTATAGAAGAGCCTCACTGTAGATTGCTGTAGTTATAAAGAGCTGCCTTCACAATTTGCTCTTTTGACAATTTGTTCTGCCAACAGGTGAAACTCTCATGTTGCATGCAACCTTTCCTTCAGTAGCCACAAACGTAGGAATTGTACTTTCCTTTCCTCATAGAACTCTCACTATATAGCAAAAGCTTTCAGAACCAAAAGTTTTGCTTATGTAATAATATTGTCTTATTTAATTTTGATAAATATTGGAGAATTTATTCTTTATTAAATCCAGCTTTATAACTGAAGTAAGATAAATTGACTCCCATATGTAGCTTCCTTCCTATTAGGTAGCCTAAGATGAATCCCTCCCTTACCAAAAGGGGAAGCCTAAGGAATCTATCAATAAGCTGCAGATAATTTTAAAGTCGTTGAACTTTAGATCTGATGCAGGTAGTAAGTTCCAACTCCTAAGACCTTTTTTGACTGACTGCTGAAATATTCTATTTATCTTTTGAGTAAGAATAGAAGGAAACATGAATCACTCTGGCTCCATTTGGAGCTCTTGGATTAAGTATTACAATAGGAGATTACTATCCTTTTTGCCTCTAGATAAAGTTCCTTAAAATGTGTATGCCTTGGCTTACATTCTGAGCTGTATACTGTCTAGACTTGTCCCACTTAGGAAACTTAGAATTAAGTGTTGATTTTGAATGTTAGCCTTTCAAACCCTAACCCATTGTCCTGGATACAGTTTCATTCTGCTAGCATAAATTTCCTTATAGGTATTTCACTGATAACCTTTCACGTTAGTATTTGACTTCCTACTTGAAAAGCTGTCTCATTTATTAGTAGCTTTGCTGTCCAGGGGGGTCATATGATAATACAAAGCCACTGGGAATATTTGGATTTTTAACTATGTTAGTGACAGTCTTCTGAGGTAATATCTTCCTGGACTAGCAAGTGTTTGTTTCTGAAGCAGAAAGTATTTAGTTCCCTTATTCTTAATTCCCCTGAAATACACAATTACTACCAGAGAGTCAGGAAAAGGTTGTATAAATTATTTTAAAATATTTTATTTTTGAAATTATTTTTTTGAAGTCTTCTAATCTCTTGATAATAAACAAGTAGCTGTACCCTGCAAATTGTTTTGGTAGATATTACATTCACTGTGGTACGTGTCGTCTATGTGCTGGGAAGACAGTGATTGGAGTGTGAAAGGCAGTGGAAGTATTTGATAGGAAGATGTTTACTAGTTCTTCCTTTTGTGAATCAAGTGTTCACTTGAAGCGTGACTGGTGTTGGTTTTAGTGTCAGAAAGCAATGTGTGTGTCGTCTTATTTCTTCATGGGTTCAGGTAGGTGAAGATGAACTATATAAGTATAAACACTTCCATTTATTTCAGAAATTACTAGAAGTCTCTCACTTGGAAATTCACAAAAGCATTTTTTTTTTTTTCTTGCACAGAAAGTAGGGGTGACTGGGCCTCCTGATCCACAAGTCCGCTGCCCTTCTGTCATTGAATTTGGCAAGTATGAAATCCAGACTTGGTATTCCTCCCCATATCCACAAGAATACTCAAGGTATGATTGAACATTCTTCTGCTTTGTTCTACTTCAGTATTTATTGGAGAGCTGCGCTTCAGCTCTCTGCAAAACTATTCTTTTTTTGTTGTTTCTCCAAGATTGTAGTTGATACATATATTTCTTCTAACCTAATTTAATAGAGTAAAGGTAATTATGCAAGATATTAAATACTTTTTTTTTTTTTTTTTTAACCTGCATTCGTTATAGAGTAAATGCATGCTGTGGCTTTAAGTATGGTAGTGTGTGGTGTGGGGTTTTTTTGTTTGTTTTTGGTTTTTTTCCTGATTATCACACATGTGATGATAATAAGTTCAGTGCATACTAGCTTTATTTTCATCAAGTTCTATATCTGCAGGACTGAGAAGTACAAAATATGTTATCTTGAGTCTTTGATTTTTCTTTACCTCTGCTTATAGGTTACCCAAGCTGTACCTTTGTGAATTCTGTCTAAAGTATATGAAAAGCAGAACTATTCTCCAGCAGCATATGAAAAAATGTGGCTGGTTTCATCCTCCAGCCAATGAAATTTACAGAAAAAACAATATTTCGGTCTTTGAGGTAAGTTAGGAAACTAAGTCGCTCGCTTTTTTTTCCCTCTAAGGTAGGATCTTTTAACACCCAATAGTGAGGTGAGTGTTCTGTAGTCCTAAAAATCTCCATTCTTGAAACATTCAGTTGCTAAGAGTGAAGAACAACCAGCAGGTGCTGGCAGCTGATATCAAATATAGTTTATTCATCCATTAACCTTATAAAAAAGCTGTTTTGTACAAATGCTTATTCATTTTAGGAAAATGAGTTTTAATTTCTCCTTTAAGTTAATGAAGTAACAGTGACTGAGCCCCAGCTGCTATGCTGTGAAAGTTGGAATCCTTTGAGATGCTACCTTTACCATGGAAATCTTTCTCTCATGTTAGACGCTTCAACCTTGGATACCCAGATAAAGCAAGTCTTTGTATGACAGCAAATGGAATGACATATTTTTTCTTCATTTCTGTAAGGTTGATGGCAATGTCAGCACTATTTACTGCCAGAATTTGTGCTTGTTAGCCAAACTCTTCCTGGACCATAAGACCCTCTACTATGATGTGGAGCCATTTCTTTTTTACGTGCTGACACAGAATGATGTCAAGGGCTGTCACCTTGTCGGCTACTTCTCCAAGGCAAGTATTATAGTACTTCAGACTTGAGGTTGCATCTATTTTGTGAGAAACGTTACTTCAGAGTCTTTTAATTGCTGTAATTTCGGCTCTAGCATTTTATATAGTACAACATGTAGACACCTGTTGCACTCAGAGTTTACCTAAATTACATTAAAAGACCTACACCAACTAATAAAACCAAGTTTCCTTGTAACGTTGAATAGCATTTACTCTCTAAGGAACTCGTACTGCAACTAGTAGCTCAAAGGGAAAAGTCTTTAAATGAGTTCTTATTCCCATGGTGATGATGGGTAGTACTGCTTTTGAAATAAACATTGTTGCCATGTAGTTCTATCTCATCTTCCCTTCAGTAAATAAACTTGTTTTCCAAAAGAGAAGCTTGTACCTCTTTCCCCCCCCCCCTTTTTTTTTTCCCCCTCTTCTCTCTTTTGACACAATAGGGAAAATATTTCAGGTGGACTATTTTTAAGTCTCTTACCTATGTTTGGCTTATTTAAAAGTTTGGCTTATTTAAAATAGCTTTAATTGAAACTTTTTATTTCAATGTTCAGAACAGCAGATCTGAGAAAATATTTTGATTCGTTACAGTTATAAATCTGAAATGCTTAGAGATTCACTGTAATACTGCAGTATAGCTCATGTTCTTTACTGTAATGCATCTAAGTAGAAGGCAGTTAATGTCAAAATCTCGTTCATTTTGCTTTCCTGAACTAGTGGTTTTAATGATGGTAACAGATTTGATATTGTTCTGTCTTTTCTATGGAAGTCTTTCCTTTGGTCATATACATTGCTGTGAGTAAGAAACTTTGACTGTGGCTTTCATTCTCAGTTTCTACCATAAAAGTAATTATGGACTTGCACAGAACAACTTCTATTATTTCTCACTGGTCTTTTGTTTTTAAAATTTGCTTCTTTTTTCCAACAGGAGAAACACTGCCAACAGAAGTACAATGTTTCCTGTATAATGATTCTTCCACAATACCAGCGTAAGGGCTATGGCAGGTTCCTAATTGACTTCAGTAAGGATCTCTTTCTTCCCCTTTTTTAGTCTTTGTTTTTTTAAATCTTAAAGAAAAAGTTAACGATGGAAAAGGATATTTTTAAAATTAAAAACATCTCAGGACAAAGGATGTGAAAGCTCACAAAATTACTTGAATTTATAACTTACTCTTTGGTAGAAGGCTTACATTCTGAAGACACTGATCACTTTTCCTCTAATTTTCATGTTTCTGGTGTAAGCACCTTGTGATAGAAACGATGGGCATGTGGTAGTGTAGTAGAAGCTTGCCTTCTGTGTGTATTTCTTACTACAAAAACTCAACCCGGAAACTACACAATCTGAAAACTTCAGTAGCTAGATTAAGTGATGAGCATCTTAAGCAAATAGTAGTTGTAATTAGGTTTTGATTTAGCCTTTGAGAGTAATAAGAACAGCTGTATTTAGGATCTGAATACTCAATTCTGATATTCATACGTGGATTTCAGCGAGTTCACTGAAAAACTTACCACTGTAGCTATACTACTCTTTATTTTGGTGATAGAGCCCTCCCAGTGGGCATGCTAATTTTGGACTTAATGTCCAGAGGAGAAATCCTGCTGGCATAATTATACGAGAATAGTTTTGCTGGGAAATTTCCCTCTGTAGATAAGCTGTTGTTCTCCTCAAAATACTGGCAAAACAAAGGAAGTTGGTGATATTTCTTGAAAAATGAATAAAGTTGGCTATTTCAGACCAGGAATGGGAAGACATATTTGTCAGCTATGTGGTTGTTTTTTTCTTTTTCCTTTTTTATTGTACTGGGGATGATAAAAACTCTTTTTTTGTTGTTTATTGTAGCTTTGTAGTGTATGACAGTCTCAGATCATTTAAAGCTCTGCAGTTAGAGCTTGGTGCAGTCCAGTCTGGCCATGATTTTCACAGTAGAGAATTTTCAGTAAAGTTTAGTTTTGCATGGTTAAAATATGTGTTTTCCCTCTGCCATCTTCAGAATTACTATTGCCGTTGAATTTTGTGTCAAATTAATGAATTTCACATACATAAAATAATTGCCACAAGTTATGCTTGTCATTTCAAGTTATTATTAAGTTATTACAGGGTCTTGGGCAGCCTGCTCTAGGTGACCCTGCTGGAGCAGGGGGGTTGGACTAGATAATCTCTAAAGGTCTCTTCCAACCTCAACCATTCTGTAATTCTGTGATATGTTAATAGCAACTTCTAGAACTTACTTACTTTCAAAGCTTTTATCTCTTTCTAAAGCCAAAATAGCCCCTCACTGTCAGAAAGGTCAGGTTTCTTTTAAATGACTTAATGACTTAATTGGCAGAGTTGAAGATTCAAAGATATTCAGAAGACCTTATACTGTTTCTGTGCTTCCTGCTCAGTGTCTGTGAAGGAGGACTAATATGCTTTTGTGTCGTTACAGTTTCAAGGTAGGCAAGTGCTGCCATCTCGTGGCATTGCCCATAACCAAAGGCAGTGTAGGTTTGAAATCTCTTGCTCTTATCATTGAATGACAGGTATTTGGACTGGAAAAAGTTGGCCTGATCATGCAGTGCATCCTTCTAAACTGTAATATATATTTTGTAAGTAGTGTTCAGCTACTTCCTGGAAAAATGTCTGTGTAGAAGTGGAGTGATAGGAAATAGTAGCTGTATATGCCAATTTTGTGTTTTTTTTTTTTTTTCCCTTGTGTTTCTTTAGGCTACCTGCTTTCAAAGCGTGAGGGTCAAGCAGGATCACCAGAGAAGCCACTGTCAGATCTGGGTCGGCTCTCGTATATGGCTTATTGGAAAAGTGTAATATTGGAGTGCCTTTATCATCAACGTGACAAGCAATTAAGCATCAAGAAGTTGAGTAAGCTGACTGGAATCTGCCCTCAAGATATCACTTCCACTCTGCACCACCTGCGAATGCTTGACTTCCGTAGTGATCAGTGAGTATAGTAGACCTGTTATGTTTCCAGATAGCTTCAGATGGATTTCAATAAAGTTGAATAATATTTGGAGATAAGTCACATCTATAGGTTGTTTTTTTATTTAACACTTATGTGTCCAAATATTGGCTGTTGAGATGCACGATGCTCCCATGTGGGTCACAGTTGTTCATTGCTGAAGTTACACCAGGTTACCAGCTGTGGACCACTGTAGCTGTGGAACTTCCGGGTCGTTTCCAGCTATGAGAAAAGCAAGCCAGTCTTCTGGCCATGTTCTCCAGGGGTCTACCTGCATAATCGGTCTAACATCATCTCAAAATGGAACAGTAGGATCTCTAGGGGACGTTGTTGCCCTCTTCTTCCTCCTTTTTTCCAGTGACTGAGCAGCCAGTTTTCTCTGCCTCCTTCTCTATATGTCAAAGATGCCATTAATTGTATGGGTTAACATGGAAAGCTTACAGTGGGACAGCTCACTGGGAGAAATGAGGTGTGTGGATATAGAGTAGAAATAGTTTGCTTGGCTAGCTGCATGTACCAGTCAAGTGAAATATTAAGAATTGTTGTTCTCTATTCAGACAGTAGCAGTTTTGGGGAGTGGGATTGTATTGTGCTGTGTTTTGTGTTCCTACTTGGAAGTGATTTGGAAGATTCAAAAGTTATTTGAGAAGCATTTTATGTGCTCCTTGTTTTACAATATGCGTCCTACTTTACCTTACAGAATTAATCAGTGATATTAGTCCCAGCCACCTGAATAAAACACACTCGCTGGTGGGAACGTAACTTTTTTTAAAGCGTTTTTTTCATTGTCAGTTTCATTTAGACTCTGCATGTCTCATGTAACTGACGTTTGACATCTTTCACTTTAGATTATCTCTTTCTCAGGTGGTATATCCACTGTCCATTTAACATATAGCAAAACCGATAGTCACAGCTGAATGTAACCCATGTAAGGATAACGGCGTCACCATTAGCAAGAAACGGAAAGAGTTTTAGTAGTGTTTTCTCAGTTTTAAGATGCTTTGTCTAGTAGTCTGAAGATAATGCAGATTGTTGAATCTTAATGAGCTGTCTCAATCTTTCTGTCCACTCTGAAGATATTCATGGCAGTGCTGCTCGAGAGTAAACAAGATATGACAGGAAAAAAAATGGTTTTATATCCGTTTCACACGCTACCACATGTAACATATAGCATACTGTTGATCGATGTGTTATTGCTGCTTAGATTTGTGATCATTCGTCGGGAGAAACTCATCCAGGAACATATGGCGAAGCTTAGAACTAATGTCCGACCTATAGATGTGGATGCAGAATGTCTGCGTTGGACACCTGTTATAGTTTCCAACTCAGTTGTCTCTGAGGATGAAGAGGAGGAGACAGAGGATGGGGAAAATGAAGAGCGACAACAGCAGAAAGAAAAAGATCCAGAGGCCAGCGTAAGAGTGAATCTGTTACTCTTATGTGACATGTAGTTTGCATTCAGAGCTCTTGTGCTTTCGCAGACAATGCTAACAAAATTTTGAATGGGAAGCATGTTGTAAAATCATAAAAAAACCATTGCAGTCATGGTTAGTATATGTATCTTTATAGTTTCAGATGAGAAACTAAACATTGTAAAATCATTGAAGCAATGTGTGGAGGAAGGTTCAAATCTGTCTTTGTTCACTGTTGCTGAAAAGAGTAAAAGGCTTCTTCTATCCCTAATACTTTTTTTCAATATAAAAAACAAACAAAAAAATCAAACAAATAAAAACAACAAACAAACCAAAGAACCCCTGCACTCGAGCAAACTTTGACTCCCATCAAATTATTGAAATGGGATTAGCTTTGAAGGCCCCCAGTTGTTCCATAATTGAGAAAGAGCGCAAGTAAAAATCGGTCAACTCAATGCTTAACTTTTTTTCACCAAAAATTTTTGCTATATGTTTTCACTGAGCCAGTAATAGCTTTGATCCTAAATTACCACACCCAGAGCAGTGAAAATTCCTGAAATACAGGCTGCTATCCTTGAAGGGCTGCGCTCTCGCATCAGATGATAAGCACTGACTAGACTACTGTTTCTGAGAGGCAAATTGTGCGCTGTTGCTGCATTTAAGCTAAATTAATTGTGCATTGTTCCCAAAAAATAGCTTTGAAAATCCTTTATCTCACTTTTTCTTGAAAATAACACAAATACTGCGTTTGGATGTAGCAAGATGATGTTTACATTCCAGCAGGCCACTGGATGGCTGTTACTGACTGAGGTTGCCTGTCAGGAAGCTAATTGAGGTACATTATCACCTGGGAGGGGAAGGAGTTGCAGTTGGCAGTATTAGAGTCTTGTAAGGTCAATTTATTTGTCGTGATTCTTGTTAAACTTTTCTGAGTGCATTTGGTTTTTAATTTTATTCCTTTTTGCTCAGAAGCTTCTGCTGAGCAGAATTCAGCGTAGACATGTATGCTTAAATAGGAAATGTGAAACCTATTTGTTTTTATTCAATCAGGTGGTAAAATCTGTATCATGGGAGAAGAAAGAGCAAGAGCCTTATTCTCCTGCAGAGAATGAAAAAAAGCCAGACATTGTTGCTCCAGCCAATTCTACACGGCCAAACAAGCACATTCTTCCTCTGGATAGTCTTCCTGCAAACAGTCAGCCATCACGAAGAGGTCGATGGAGCCGCAAGGGCAAAAAACTGCGGGAGCCCTTTTGTGAGAAAGAACCAAAATTGCCCATTGAGGAGAAGACAGAAGTTCCCAGTGGGCGTTGCAGTGAATGTGAGGAAAAGTCAGCAGCCTCACGAGGTCGGTGTAGCGAATGCGAGGAGAAGTCAGCAGCCTTGCAGGGAAGATGTGGTGAATGTGAGGAGAAATCTCCAGTCCCAAGGGGTCGGTATGCTGAAGATGAGGAAAAATCTGCAGTTTCCCAGGGGCAGTATGGCAAAGGTGAAAAATCTGCAATGCCCCGTCGGCGGTACAGTGAAGGCATGGAAAGGTGGAGAGGGCAGTTGAAAAAGAACACTGAGCCACTGAAGTGCAGATTCTCGGAAGACTGCGACAGATTACCCCGCCGCTACAGCGATAGTACGCTTTTGAGGTGTTTTAGTGAAAGTAGTGAAGAGGAGGAAGATGAGCCTGTGAGTCCTCGATCAAACTCTCCACCAGTTCTCACAAAGCCAACATTAAAACGAAAGGTGTGTGCTTTCTTTTTATTTTTTTTTCTCCAGCTGTATTATGCAGTCTGTCTTCTCGATATGTAAGTGCTATCTTGAAGGTCAGTGCAGCTCACGAGATGTGTATTAAGTGTACAAGTAGCATCTGCTCATTTTTTTTTTTTTCCCCAGAAATGTCTGCAGGACTATTGTCTCTAGAGAAACAGCGGTAAAATGGCTGGGGAGTACTTTCTGCCATTTGCGCTTTTGATTTTTCTCACCTCAGTTGTTAAAGATGTATTCAGTCGCACCAAATAAAAACAGATAAGTCCTACTTGTAAAAGAAGCTTTCAAAACACAAATGTTATCTAAACATCTAAAATCATGGTGTGAAGGCTTGGGAATAATTTACCTTGGAGATATGAATTCTATAAACATGACCAAGAAAATCCTCTCTTCATGGGATGCTGCAATAAAAAATTCTCTTCTATATCATCTTTACAACTCATTGTAAACTGTTCATATCTATGTTGTAATGACTGAACTTTCGACTGTTATGTGTAAGGTCATGGATGGCTTACTAAGGTTCAGCTGTAAAATGGATTCTACCGTTACACTGATGCCAATCTACTAATCTTCAGGGAAGTCAGTGGTCTTGCATTGTATTTGACATCTGTCTAACTGAAGGCAGGTGTTGATCAGTGTTTTCTGTGAATCTTGGATTCCAGAAGAGACCTCTCTGGTTCTGTTTATTGTTGAACTTTGCAGTTCGTGTTTTCTGTTCAGCAGTGTTTTATTTCAACTGTGCATGATAAAATGTATTCTCTTCTCCACTGTCCTCTTTCAGAAACCAATTCTTCATCGGAAGAGGCGAGTCCGCAAACGTAAGCACCACAACAGCAGTGTTGTCACTGAAACGATCTCTGAGACCACAGAAGTACTGGATGAACCATTTGAGGACTCAGACTCTGAGCGACCAATGCCCCGATTAGAGCCTACCTTCGAGATTGAGGAGGAGGAAGAGGAGGAGGAGGAGGAAGAGGAAGAGAATGAACTTTTGCCTAGTGGATACTTTCGGCACTTACCCCCCCAAGACACCCTCAGGCGTAGACCCTCTTCTAAGAGGAAGTCCAAAGATGAGGAAGAGTCTGATGACGCTAATGGTACGTTTGATAGTATGCAGTTGAAAGTTTGATACAGATAAGGATGTGTCAGTGTCAGATGATAATAGCTGATGATGGAAGAAATTGTTTACCTTGTTTTGTAACTTCTAGCCAAAATATAGGGTTAGGCATAAGTTACCAGTCAAACCAGCCTAAAAATATTCCTAAGTCTCATGAAAATATGATGCCTGTGTTTATCAGTTCATTGCTGATGAGACAGTTAACAGGTCATTTTCAGATTCAGCTTTTCCACTGGAATTGATATCTGTGGTTGCAGAAAAGGTTGTGCAACAAGATCACTTACGGAAATAAAGCAGAAATGAATTAAGAGCCCTCATATTCTCCCAGCAAAGACAAAAGCAAAATAACAAAATGGTCTGTTTTGGGATACTGTTCTTCATCAAATTGCATGTCCCTCCTCTCAACTTCTCATATCTTCTGAAAGTTCTCTGAACCTTCAATTCATAAAATAACCGGTTCCAACCAAATATTTTTATTTAGAGTGCAGTGAAGATGTAAAATAAACCTCTGTCTTTCAGATGTTCCGTTAGTAATCGTCCTCATTCTGTTCCTGCTCAATGCATCATGTACCCAAGAGAACTTATTGATGGCCTATGTAGTGCTAGGCGAGCAGCCAAATAAAAGTAGAGAACTGTATGAAAGAGATGTATGGTGTTCTTATACCACTATAAATGATCATTACTGGAGCCAGCTCGTTAATTTATGGCTTTCAACTGGCCTTTGATTAGCAGAAGAGAGTTTTTCTCTAAAGGTACTTAAATATTGAAAATATCAATGTGATTATAGCCACCTGTATTATTCATTTAGCATCAGTTAACCTTAAATCCTTATAATAATATATAACTATGTAAATTGAGTGCAAACACAAGTTAATGCAGTGTTAAGTTTGCTAGTGGAAACTTGTTCCTGGTCTACGCATACTGTACTTCTGTTTTGTTAATTCTATTTTGATCAGTTTATTCATGAAATATATCTGATGGTACTCCTGCGTCGTTGATAAGACTGTAGAGTTGGAAGCAGACCTCTTAGATAAATGTTTTCTGGTGGAGATGCAGATCCCTTTAGAGATTTCACATACGTATGTTGCTTTATAAAATGCAATGGTATTTAAGCAGTTTTTTTTAATGATCTTTTGCAGGTTACAAATATTCCATAATCTTCAGGGGTCATGCATGATATTTGGAAAACCACCGTTACACCCAGTTTAAATTACAGTGATAAATTTCTTGCTCACGTACTTTATAAATACTTTACTTTCTCACCTACTTTATAAGTATTTTATTTCCTTACTTTGCCCTTGTAATTCAGTGCTTCCTATTCCCTAGTGTCACTTTTGCCTTTTTTTTTTTTTTTTTTTTTTTCCTCTGAACTTCTACGGATTTATCACTAACTCTAAGGTAACAAGGTGCCAGTAATAAGCCTGCTATTCTAGGATATTTCTGCTTCCCGAATCATATGGTATCTGTTTGCTTTTTATGCCTTTGACATGGATGCTTTTACACATATATAGCAAAACTGCACTGATCTTAAAGAAAATAGAATGTATTTTCAATTATCTAAACAGCTGTTAGTGGATGAGGATAATGATTTAGTCATAAACAGCTTATTGCTGGCCACTTTGGATAAAGAATTAAGCTGTTGCGGGGGGGCATTCACTGCTTTATGACAATTCACAAATATATTATTGCAGTCACTTACACTTGATTCAAATTTAGAATATTTTAGTCGTAACTACAAGAGTTAGTAGTGTTTATAGGAAGCTTAGATTCTTTGGAAGTTTTACCTTCACTATAGAAACTTACTTGTACTTTTTTTTTTTTTAAAATGTTCTGACTAAGAGTGGTTTGGCTTAGATTTGTCCATGAGAATTTCATCTCTCGTTAAGGCAATGCATGGCAAGTGTTTTATAAATTCCCTGAGATGTAACATTGCAGTCTCTGAAATCTGGTGTCTGATCAGAGTTTGAATTGGTTCTGATTGCTGTTGGTGCCATAGTGAGAATGAATAGTGTGGTGTTGTGATTTGAGGTCAATATTTTTAAAGGCTTTGGCATTCTGAGGATAGAATGTGTTCTGTGCTGTGGAAAATAAATAAGCCTTGTCTCCCTATATTCTACTAATTCTGTGTAATTTGGTTACTGTTGCACGGGAGAAGATGAAGCTCTTTAATAGGCTGGACCACGTTATTTTAGTTTTCCTAGTTCTACCTGTAAGTTTTACTCTAAATGTGAAAACTGTAAGGATCTTCTTTCCAAGCTTAACTTCATACTCTTTTAGCTGTGTCATCTGAATGAGCATGTGTGTATCTCAACATCCTTGAAAACAAAGTGGATGAAATTTTGAGTGGTCATAAAATCCATATTCCTTTGCAAGGACAGAGTCAGCTGCATATGATAAAAATACCTTATTATTATAAGAGGAGCCTGCCATCATAAGATCATTGACTTTTATTTTTGTATTCTTAAAAATATTAAATCCTTGATAGGGCAGATAAAAGCGTAGGCCCTTTACCAAGGAGATACTAAAGGCTAATCCTCTGCATTAGAATGGAAATATGAAAGAAGGGGTTAAGTGTCAATGCTTTAACAAATTCTGTAAAGGTAATGTTTTCTTCTGCCTGCCCAGTGATATTCTGGCTTTGGCAGATCCTTTTTTTAATGCATGTTCCAAATATATGTTTTATGGGTGACTTCAATGGGTGGTTGAACTCTGAACTCAGTGTTTGTTTTGAATTCTTTTCTTTAATACCCAGAATTTTCTTAAGCTGCTTATGGTCAGAGGTACTTAGAGTAAGTGTCTGTCTGAACTTCTTGGACCTAATATATGGTGTATTTCTATCTTAAAATAATAGCATTTAAATGGAAAGCGAATACGTTCTTTTTTTCTTAAGTGACTAACTGGATGAACTTGCTCCTAAGAACGTTGAGTAACTTCGGATGGCCCAGAACACTGTTAACATCCCATTTACTTCACAAACTTGAGCAAAGGGCAAGAGTTACTCAGCTGACCTTTGATCAGTTTGTAAGTGTTTGTGGACTACTTGGAGCATATATTATTCAGTTTTACCTTGGCTGAATTCTTTGCAGAAGTGTGGATTTACAGCAGCTCTTCTTAACGTTAGTGCTTGGGAATTGTATAGCGTGGAATAGGCAACACTTTTCATGATGGTAGAAAGGGCAGAAATGTGACTATTGCTCTGAATTTGAGGGGAAATTGGATCTTGTATCCATATAGTGGGATGACCCAGCTACCTACCCACCCATTACCATGACATTGATCCTGATTTAAATAGTAGGATGGCTGATTTGTGACTCAGTAAAAAGTCAAGGGATAGTTATTTAATTAATACAAGTGAACACTGGTTTGTGAAAAATAGGTCTTGTCAGACAGTATGCTACATTTTTGTAAGCTTACAGCTTGGTTAATATGGGTAATTGATGTTACCTACTTAGTGTTTTGTGAGGTGTTTGACTTTTAATCAAAACCATTTAATTAAACTGAAATGTTAGGGAATCAAGCTAGTACATATTAAATTAATCAAATTGTAAACAAGGACTAACTGAGCAACATTGTTATTCTGTAGGCTCCAAAGGAGACTGGTCCAGGTAGTGTGTCTTTTTTCTTTCTTTCTTTTTTTTTTTTTTATCTATAAAATAGCAGTAAGGTGGTGGCAGAGAGGAAATTTGGGGACTTGGTAAATGGAGCGGAGTGCATGGCACTGACATAGTTTCTGAAAGAGCATTTGAAGGTCACGTCCAGTAGTTAGCTGAGCATGATTTCCTAGCTCAAAGCCGGAGACTCAGATGATCCTTGAATATATGAACAGGAAAGCTCAGTAGCATAAGCACATTCTGTCATCTCTCTGTTTAGCTTTGGTGAAACTGCTACTATTGTCTTTACTCAGTTATTTTCATTTGGTATGAGTATTGACAAACTGAGATAGTTCAGAGAACAGTCATGAGCTGATTAAGGCATTGGAAATTTTTTATAGTGATAGATTCAAGGAATTCAGTCAGCTTAGATCACAAGCAAAGGAAAAAGAATGACTTGGTAAGTTTACAAATTACTTGTGTGGGAACTGTTTTTTGATAAGAGACGTTCTCTGCCTTGCAGGTAAAAGAAAATTTAATGCAAAATCAGATTAAGAAAATCTAGCATCTGAAGGCAGAAATTCAGATGGCAAGGTGTGAATATTCAGTAGTTGTCAGTGGTTAACTATTGCAGCAATTTATCAACAGTTGTGTAAAAAGTCATTGATTATCCTAATTGACAGGTTCACACCACAATTAATTCAGGGAAGGCCTTACTGTGTTCAGTAAGTTTTCAGTAAACAATCACGACGTTTCTTTCTGGTTGTATAAGCTATGAACCGAAACGATCCTAGGATTTGGAAAGCTGCTGAAATACAAAAATTGTTCCATCACATAAAAGTCAGATAAGAAATAAATTCAGCTTCCTTTTAATGTTTACTCAGATACAAAACTTCTCCCAGCCAAATTCAGGTATCTGTGTATTTCTGTTGGCATTTAAAAATATAAGCCATGACAAAAAGTGGAAATACTTCTTTTTTTTTTTTCCAGCAGATACATGAAATACAGATCTAAATGTAAACATGCTTTTATTGTACCATCATATGTTCCCCTACCCTGGAACATTTTCCTTTGTGAGCATATTGTGTAAATAATGCTTGCATTGGGTGATGAGTCTTTCCAGAGCTTCATCATGTAGCCTAGCATTTAATTTGGGTTGTATATTAAAGGCTCAAAGCTCTGACCATGCAAAAACTGGAAAGCAGTGTTGAAGCAGTGTTGTTCTTTGCAAATGTAATGTGCAGTGTGGTTGCTAATGAGCAGATCTTGATCCTTCTTGTTACCCTTTGCAATATTTCTCTAAGCTATTAGTGGTATATGAAGTTGATACACATGAGCTTGGGAAAGCTTCCGTGAATGCTCAGGTAAAACAAAATATTTGAACAGTATCTTTCCGTTTGTGTTTTCAGGCACCCCAACCTTGAAACCCTTATCTGTGCTGAGAAAATGTGAAGCAAAGGATTCTTCACTGGAACCAGATACTTCTACACCCATGAAAAAGAAGAAAGGATGGCCAAAAGGCAAAAGCCGAAAACCAATCCACTGGAAGAAAAGACCTGGTCGAAAACCAGGTTTTAAACTGAACCGAGAAAAAGTGACAACATCTGTTCAGGATGAGGGAGTTGATGCAGTGGTAGCTAGCTCAAAAACAGGACGTAAGCCCAAAATTTCAGATACAGAGGAAAGTGGTGAGCAGAAAGAAGAGTTGCCTCTTATTGACGAAAGGAAAGAAGATGTGAATATGGAAGCAGAAGAAGTGGGAGAGGGGGAAGAGGAAGATACAACCAGCAGTGAAGTAAGGGCAGTTTCTCCTGTGGACAGCAGCAGCAGTCCAGCGCCAGAAGTTAAAGAGCCTGAAATAGAGGAGGAGGTAGAGGAGAAGCCACGGGTTTTAGAAGAGCAAAGGCAATCAGAAGAAGAACAGCAAGAGCTAGAAGAACCTGAGCATGACCATGAGGAAGAAGATGAAGTTGCAGTAGTGACAAATCAAAATGAAGACCATGATGCCGATGACGAAGATGACGGTCATCTGGAGTCTCTGAAGAAGAAAGAATTGGAGGAGCAGCCTGTTAGAGAAGGGGTGAAGGAGGAGCCTGATGTGCAAGAGTGTTTTTTAGAAACAAGCATATCAAGTGGTAGAGAGGATGCAAAAGGAAAAGATGAAGCAGAGGCAGATTCTGAGGAAGAACAGGCTTCCAATGAGACATCAGTGGCCTCAGAGCATGTCCCTGGGTCTGAAGATGATCATGAAGAAGAGCAAAGTAATAAAGAAGGATTAATTGAATTAAAGGAAGAAGAGGAGATTCCTCACAGTGAACTAGATCTAGAAACTGTTCAAGCAGTTCAGTCCTTGACGCAGGAGGAGAGCAATGAGCATGATGTAGCTTACCAGGACTGTGAAGAAACTCTTGCAGCTTGTCAAACTCTGCAGAGTTACACCCAAACTGAGGAAGATCCTCAGATATCAATGGTTGAAGATTGCCAGGCCTCAGAACACAACAGTCCAATATCTTCTGTTCAGTCCCACCCCAGCCAGTCTGTGCGTTCTGTCAGCAGCCCAAATGTGCCTGCTCTGGAGAGCAGTTACACCCAGATAAGTCCTGAACAAGGATCCCTGTCCGCACCCTCTATGCAGAACATGGAGACCAGCCCCATGATGGATGTGCCTTCTGTATCAGACCACTCTCAGCAGGTGGTGGATAGTGGCTTCAGTGACCTTGGTAGCATTGAGAGCACCACAGAGAATTACGAAAACCCCAGCAGTTATGACTCCACTATGGGAGGCAGCATTTGTGGAAACAACTCTTCCCAGAGCAGCTGTTCCTATGGGGGATTGTCATCTTCTAGCAGCCTCACTCAGAACAGTTGTGTTGTCACTCAGCAAATGGCAAACATTGGCAACAGTTGCAGCATGATGCAGCAAAGTAGCGTCCAGCCTGCAGCGAACTGCAATATCAAGTCACCTCAGAGCTGTGTGGTAGAAAGGCCTCCTAGTAACCAGCAACCAACAACGCAGCCACAACAGCAACAGCCTCAATCACAGCAGCCACAGCCCCCACCTCCACCCCAGCAGCAACCTCCACTGTCTCAGTGTAGCATGAACAACAGCTTCACCCCAGCACCTATGATCATGGAAATACCTGAATCAGGAAGCACTGGTAACATAAGTATCTATGAGAGGATTCCAGGGGATTTTGGGGCTGGGAGCTATTCACAGCCATCAGCCACATTCAGTTTAGCCAAGTTGCAGCAGCTGACAAACACCATTATGGACCCTCATGCCATGCCTTATAGCCATTCTCCTGCTGTGACTTCCTATGCAACCAGTGTTTCTCTGTCCAACACGGGATTAGCTCAGCTAGCTCCCTCTCATCCATTAGCTGGGACACCACAAGCACAAGCCACCATGACACCCCCACCAAACTTGGCATCCACCACCATGAACCTCACATCACCTCTGCTTCAGTGTAATATGTCTGCTACCAATATTGGTATTCCACATACGCAGAGGTTGCAGGGTCAAATGCCAGTCAAAGGGCATATTTCCATTCGCTCTAAATCAGCACCACTGCCCTCCGCAACTGCACACCAGCAGCAGCTCTATGGCCGCAGCCCACCTGCAGTTGCCATGCAGGCTGGCCCTCGTACATTAGCTGTTCAACGGGGTATGAACATGGGGGTCAACCTAATGCCAACCACCCCTTACAATGTTAATTCCATGAATATGAACACCCTGAATGCCATGAACAGCTACAGAATGACACAGCCCATGATGAACAGCAGTTACCATAGTAACCCTGCCTACATGAACCAGACAGCACAGTATCCTATGCAGATGCAGATGGGAATGATGGGGAGCCAGGCCTATACCCAGCAGCCTATGCAGCCAAATCCTCATGGAAACATGATGTACACTGGCCCCTCCCATCACAGCTACATGAATGCTGCTGGGGTGCCCAAGCAGTCTCTCAATGGACCGTACATGAGAAGATGAGCAAGATGAACTTGCAACCTAAAAACTTAAATATATATAAATAAAGGAACCTTTTATACTGACGAACCAGAGAAAATGGACCTTTTTCCAGTTAAAATATTGCTGTAGATTTAGAGGGATTTTCTTTGGTTTATTTTATTTTTTAGGAAGCCTGGTCTTTGTTTTTGTTTTTTGTTTTGGGTTTTTGTTTTCTTCACAATCCTGAAACATTTTACAGCTAAAATCATTTACAAATGTTTTTTAGGGGAAAACATGCACAAAATCTTTGCATAATTTAAAAGAGCCTTACTTTGACCACTTGGACATAATATGTGCAACAGTGAAATCATCTTTCTAAATTTTGTTTTCAAATGTATGTTCTTCTCCCTCTCCTGTGCCCCTCTGTAAGCAGTTCCTAGTGCTGCAGTCATGTAAAATGTCTGAAATCTCAAAGGGTAACAACCCTTCCCTTTAAACCCCACCTAGCATTTTCTACTTCTAGCAGGAGGCACTTATTGGGAGACTCAGAAGGGGACACGGAGGATAAACGAAGCTCTTTATTTCTGCAAGTCAGGAAATTTTTTTCATTATTAACTTTCCCTGACTCCCTCACCCTCAGTAAAATTTGGAGTTATATATAAACAATAAATTTTATTCACACTGGTGTTTTTGTAGATGAATTAATTGAAATAGTCTGTATGTTTCATTCTGAAAATATAATGTAACTTTTAAATGATCCCATTCACCATTCAGAAATGCACACGTGTGCACACGTGCACACACGCATGCACACACACACATGTTCTGTTATTGAACTAGTAGAAGCATCTCCAGAGAGAGCTGTTTTATATTCCTCATGCAGCCATGAGGAGGATAAGGTGGTTATTGTCTATTATGACAAGAAAATGGCTGCAGGCTCTTATTTTGGTGAACTGCAAGTCAGCCATAACTCTGAAACCCCAAACTCTGCTTTAGTATGTACTTTGAAAAGCTAAGGGTCTTGGTTCTGAGCCTTGGAGTCAGGCTGAGCTCAAGAGCAGCTGTTTCCAGTGGTCTGCCTCTTAACATCTTTACTTGTGTATTCTTGGAAGATGAACTATATGTTTTAAGTGACTTGAGAGGAAACCTGTGGTGTCCTTGTCACTCTTCCATTCCTGGTATGTGGTAGGAAATTGCTGAATGTGCTGCTTTCTGGGGGAGTCAGTGATGTTAAACAGATACTTCCCTGATTCTTCAGCTGTGTTTGACACCATTCTACAGGGATAGCCACGCTTTTGAGCTAGCGTGGGAAATGAAGGGAATCAGCCTGTTTTACAGGAGTGAACCGGTTCAAACACCACAGTAGGATGTAGGCAGCAGGATTTTGCCATTTATTACTGCATAATTCAATTCATTCTTTTTTGGCTACACTGCTCTGTGATAGAGACAGTACCTGCTGGCATGTCACCCAATACAAAAAGGGACAGCATTATTCACCCTTAAATGTAAAGTCATTTTTGTTGTTGTTGTTGTTGTTGTATATGAAGTAGAAATACAGACACGTTAATAAGACTAATTTCTTTTGTTTTTAAACCAAAAGAATCCAAATGAAAGTTGGGGTTTCTTCAGATGCACTAAAATGGACTTTCCTCCAATAACTGCTAACCATAAAAAGCAGAATACAAAGGACTTCCACTTTTTATTTCTCTTTGGTTTTGAGCATGTACAAGGCTGTGTAGGACCCCATTGCTCTGTATATATGATTCCAGTTCCAAATCACCCATGTAGAAAGCGCACTGTGCTGCCCTCTCCTTTCTAGATCTTCAGCTGTGTCACTGCTTCCTGGTCGCTGGAGGGGGGTGTGTGGGTTAGGGGTAGGGGTCTGAGATGGGAGGAGAAGCTGTTGAAATGAGGGCCGAGAATTTAGTTTGTTTGCTGTTTGGTTTGGTTTGGTTTTGTATTTTTTTTTTTTTTAATCAATTGGGCAGCTCCCTTTTCCACAAGCCTTTGTGACTGTAGAACTATTGTAGAAAAAATGTTCTTTTCTATATATAAAAAGAAATTATCCAACGCAGTAATATTGGTACCTACCATTTTTTCACTTCTGTTTAAAAAAAAAAAATGTATTTTTAGCAAGATAACTTGGGTAATCTTCTAAAAGAAATTAAAAAAAAATCTCACTGTTAGTGACTTTGATGCCTTTTAAAATAAGAGCTTTTTCATTTCATTCCATCTTTAAAATTTTTTATCTTTGTTGTAGAATATTAAAAACTATTTTAAGAAAGATAAAAATTCTCTTTAAAGAGATCTCTAGAGTGTGTGAATAGGAGCTCCAGATGCCTCTAAAAGCCGCATGTACAAATGAAGCTGAGTCTATTCCTGTCTGTTTATATTTGCTTTTCCTGTTTTGTAACCTCTTTGTACTTTGTTCATGGTGACTTGTAAGCTAAGGGGAAGGGGTGCCTAGATGCCTTTGTAATTCTCCATGTCATGCGCTCCTGGCCGGATGGTCTCCCTTCCTCTCCTTGTATGTAATATCACTTTTTTTTCCCTTTCTAGCAAGTACTTTCAAAAGACTCTGTACATTTTAACATAAAAAATAAATTATGTTGAGCCATTTTGGATGTCTGTTGTGCATGAGGATTTTTTCTTTCATTTGAGCACTGAACACTTCCACTGCTATTTGGGCCTGGCAATATGATCCCCTGTGTGAAGAGAGGTGGTACCTGGAATTTAGGTGCGCAGTCTCTGACGATGTTAATTTTTGATTTATAGTTTCTACTCAGAGAAAGATTTAAAAAAAAAAAAAAAAAGGCAAACTTGGAAGGCTTCTCTAGAAATCTTTAATTTTAAATTCTTCTCTGCAGGGTCAGCTAAAAGCTTAAGCTAAATGTGTTAGCTATTTTTTGTCACCATTTGTTTGTAAAATCATCTAGAGAGTTTTGAGTTGTGCACTAAAAAAATCTCAAAGTGTGTTTTAAGCTTCCCCCCCTCCCTTTTAGTTTCAAATTGCTTTTTGATCTTAACAATTAGCTGTTTGGATAGGAGAACTAGAATTTTTACACAGGGAAGTTACCCTGCAGCTTTAAGGTAGAACTGGATCAGTCATGAGCTTTAAATAAATAGTGCTGTCCTGTTATGCCACTTGTTCTGGAACCTCTTAGGGTATGCTTGCAGAGTTTTTCCTCTGCAAACTTGCAACTTTCAAAACACTAGATGGAAGCAAAGTTTCAGTTGCTATATGATTATCACCAAAATTTCATCTTGGGAAATTCTGTCACCAATAATAATCATTAGCTCAGCTCCCTTGAGCAATTCAAGAGCAGAATTTTGCCCACTGTTTCTGCTGGCTGGCAGGGGTTTTATGGGATGTCTGGCCTGCTGCAGCCCTTCCTGCAGCCCAGCAGAAGCTCTGGGGAGCAGGGGGTGGGGAACTGTGAGGGAGCCAAGCAGGGACAAGAGTCTCTACCAAAGGCTTTTCCACAGAGGGTGTTTTCGCAAGTATTTCTTGAAGTAAGCAAACTGTGATTGTGTATCATGGTAAACAAATGAAAAAGGCCTTGAGATCTGGTAACATTGTTTTCATTCCAGTTTGGGCTGGAGATACTAAATTTATATAAGGTGAGTATGATGCCGAATCTTCCTTTACCCTGATGTATTTTTCCTTGAACTCATTATTAGTTGCTTTATTGAGAGCTGAATTTTCAGATGCAAACATATAAGCCTATAAAAATGCAGATAGAAGCTAATTATACAGGACTCTCCTGGGTGACTTGTTCATTTTTTCCCCCAACAGTTTTAGGGTACTCAAACATGGAGGAGAGGGAGACAGGGTGATCTGAGATAAGGTTTTCACTGCAACTTTAATTGCTTGTGAATTACAGTAAGATACACCAACAGTGTTACAGGTAAGTTGTCAGGAGCTCAGGAAACGCATGTTACTTATGTTACTTTCTCATAGTCAATGCTGGAGTTAAGACTGGGTTAGCCATTCTGTGCCAGAGAGCTGTGTTCAGTCACTCATAACTTTTTTTTTTTTTTAAGATGCTTTTTAAAGGAAACTTTGTTATTACTGAGTTGCAAAGTTGTGAGGTGGTGGGGTCCCCCACTCTCCCCTCAAATGTGCTCTAGTTTTTCCATAGTCAAACTACTAAGGTTTAGGGTCTTTTGGTTTTTTGCTTGTTATTTTTTGTATACATTGAATTTATGGGGTTTGATTTGACCACTAAAATGTGCTTGGGTTGATAGCTATCTACAAAGAACCAATTTTCAGAAACATCTCTCTTTTTTAGGGTACGATATGGGATTTAAAAATGAAATATCAATTGAAAGCAGTTATATTTCTTCCAGCAATTGGAAATGGCTTTGATTTCAAAACTTAATGTGCTGAATGATTAGACTAGAACATAATTCTGATAATTCTGTTGGTTTAGATAACTCAAATTCAAAACGGTCATGGAACATCACTTCTGTGAAATGACAGCATGCAGTTCTGTTCTGTTAAAATGTTTGTACTGTAAACTGATAAGTAAGGCAATTCAGCATCTTTATCTACTGTCCTGGTACCAAATTATGGTCACACATGCTGATATGAAATGCTTCTCAATTGTTTTGAGGCCTTTGCAATGCTTAAATCAGAAGCCGCCAAGCTTGGGGTGAACAGCGCTAGTGCCAATAATATATTTAAATTAAGCTTCTTGTGCATTTCTCAGTTCTTAAGGTTGTTGAAACAGTTTTAAGAAGAAAAAGCAAGTGTCTAGATATGAACATAATGGTTTATAACAACTTTATCTCTCCCTCTGTGGGCCAGAGTACAAAAATAAGTGTTTATGGATATCTATAAACAAGATTATGGAAATGTGATTCCAGAGTTAATGAGCTGATAAACAGCAACTGCTACTTAGGAAATGTTTATAAAGAGCATTATTTGTTCAGATAGACTGCACTGTAAACAGCCTCTGTTATTTTATTTGTTGTATTAAAAAAAAAAAAAAGTCGTGAGTGGGCTAACTTGATGATAACCACATTTGGGAGCCTTGAACAGGGTGACCTCTTTTTTGGTATCTTGTCATACAAACTATCAAATCTTACTGTTAGAGGAAGACTAAAGAGTTTTTTTGAGAGTTGCCAAGCTAGAATAGGGTTGAAATCAGACTGTACTGAAGTGCAAGAACTGTTAGTACCTTGTAGCATGGGTGTGAACAGCTGCTGCTGCCGGCTGTGCATTGCCACACAGTCGGATCTCACACTGTGGATGTAGTGAGAGTTGTTCCATTCAGCCCTGGCAGGTTTGCTCTAAATTTATTTACATGTGGACCAAAACCTGTATTACAAGCTATCGATATGCAGGAGAGAGTATGAATGCAACCCACAGAAGGTACAACCTTCTTCTAGATGAGTGTTGTGGCTTTGAAAGATCCTAATTGAAAGGAGAATAGGGGGCTGACAGCTCTAAAAGCTCATCGGTGAGATAGTTAAGGAAATACTAAAAAGAATGGAACCATCTTAATTAGGTTCCCAACCTGGGAAGAGAGCTTCTCCCTAAGATCCATCCTCTCTCTGCAGTAATTGGGAAATGTAGACAGACTGAAGCAGGTTCAACTTACAGCAGCTAAGGTGTGGCCTGCAGCATCTTTTATCTTTGCAGCATGTCAGCCAGAATAATTTAGGCTAAAAATAACTGCCTGAAATCGAGCCTAGAATGTAAAATCCTTTTGCCCCTAACACAGGGAGTCTCAGCAATTTCATCAAACATTGATTTTTACCTAGGGCAGGGCAGGGCTGCAGCTACCTGCTTCATCTCTTGAAACAGCAGACAAGGACAGGAATTCCTTTCTTTCTGTGCTTCCTTCCTCAGAGAAGGTTTGTTCTGGAGGAAAGTTGTGCATGTGGAATGGCACGTAATGTTCATTCATGTGATTATCTTCCTAATGGTTCCCCTCTCAGTATCCATTTGTTCTCCCTTGCCAATTAGTTTACATTGTAAATTCTTTGGGACAGGGACTCTGTTATCAATTTTTTGTCTGACATGGTAGAGTCTCAATCTGTGATTTAGGTCTCAGAGGGTTATCATAATACAATTAATTTGTTTTGAAGGAAAAAGTGGTAAATATGGTGTTCTGAACCAAAATAATTAAATAAGATTCTTGAAAAGTTTAACGTGTTGGTTACTGTGTGTGCATGGTACCTTTCAGCTAAAAGAGGAAGTTTGCTTACTGAAATTCTATCATCCTTTCTTTCCCCATTTTATATAGCTTTTATGTTTGTCCATCAGGAACAAGCAGCAACAAGATATGATGCAGAAAGTGTTTTTTACAGTTCTAAATATTTCCTGAGCAAATTCCTCGAACAAGAGAAAAACCATTGTTGCAGAACAAGGAAACGGCAAGTTAAGTGAAATTACTAGCAAGCCCATTTCCCACTTTCCCACCTGTCCTGTCCTGAGTCCTTGCTCCATTCTGAAATAGCAAGGATAACAAAGGAGGTGGGCTTCTCTTCACGTACAGCAGATTGCTATGGTCCCTTTATACCAACCATACACCCACAGCACACAGAAGCTTAAGTTATCAATTGCAGGTCAAACACTTCATAACTTAAAACATCATGTTTGTAAGCCCCTGCAGAGGACAATCCAGATATAGCTTTCCCTATGTGTATGGCAGAAATATCTAATTCTAGTTAACCCAGTCTCTTAAACCATGCTATCAAAATTCAAGACAGATGTTTCAAGAACTGTCAGTGACTCAGAAGATCCGTTAACAGGCATGCCACTCTGCCTTGAGTTAGAGAGCTAAACATAACTTCAAACACTAGCAGCAGGGGTTTTACTAGGACAAGGATGCTGGGCCCAGAGTTTCACAGGGATGAAATCCTTCCTGCTATCTTGAGGGGAAAGAGAAAAGGGTGTCACATAAGAAGAATTAAATTGTAACTAGACAGCAGATTTTCTGAACCAGAGCTTCAGTTAGCTCTGCCAGGAGGAGCTATTCTACGGAGCAGCTGGCTTAAATTGCATTGGTGTTGCCCTCTGGTAAGTCTTCTTCCGCAGCCTGATGCAGGCAAGATTACAGTTCCTTTAGGAGTTCCCTTGTCCTCCTTTGGTTTGTATTAGTTGGCATACAGTTGAGACTAAAGCAAACTGCAGAATTTGGTCCTCAGCAAGTGATTAGAACTGCCTGGTCATAGAGCAAGAGGTCAGTAGGTGATGGTAGAAAATATCTGAGGACTGTCGCAGGTGGAAAAGGTCAGCACACGCCGATTGATTTAAAAGATGACGTTTATTTGGGAAGCTAATAACAGATAACGTGATAGCGCAGTTATCAGGCTATTTACTACATGGAGGGTTTGGGTACAGTGGGTTGCGCGTTACAATTCAGGCTACTCACCAGGTGGCTGATCAGGTCAGGAGAACACATTTATTAAAACAAGTGTCTAGACCTTATGCAGTTTTAGGTAAGGAATCTCTCAACCCGCAGGAGTAACCTCAAGAGGCATCCCCACTCAAGGGAAGATTCTGCCGAGCAGCCAGCTGCTACGCAGGAGAGCTCAAAGGGCCCCACCAGGCTGCTCCTGTTTGTGCTTTGGAGGACTGATCTGTAGTCAAATCAAAATGGAGATGTACCCTTGATTTCCATGTAGGGTCAAGCAGAGCCACTTGACTGCACCTTGTGGCCAGGCAGTTACCTGTTGCTGGGTGGATGAAGCATCTTGTGCAATACCCTGGGGGGGGGGGGGAGGGGGTGTGCAGCACACCAGCTGCACAAAGGACAAAGAAAATCACTGAAAAACAGTGTATTTAGGGGCCATCACCGTTGCCCTTGATCACCTCTCTGTGCCTCCAGATGTGAGCAAGGCGCTTTGATCTGTTGGGTGATGTGACTGCTGGTCCCAAGAGCCTTCAGCACAAATACCATGAGCACTTGGTGAGGGGAAGCAGCATGTTGGAGCAGCAACAAGGTAAATGGGAAAAAAATTGTGATGTTATGGGAAACACCTGTTTGGAGACTCTCACCGCATGCACACAGCTGTGGACCACTGCACTATAGTCAGGGTTCTGAAGAATACAATATTACCCTAGATGAGTTGATAAGGAGGTGTTTGAACAGGGAAACATTGCTGGCCTTGGGAAAGCATGGGGCTCCCTTTCAGCTGCACTAATGAGAGTGACTGAGCTGCTCAAGTGCATCCTCCTTTGCTGGGGAGAATGGGTGATTCTTTTGGTGCCCTATAAAGTGTGCCTAAAGGGGAATAGATCAGTACACCCTCTCACTTAGATTAAGTATGAACCTGGGACTGTCTAGGGTCTTGCTTTGTGGGCAGGCAGTCCAGAGCAGGAGATTGGGCCCACACCATCATGTTCAATGGTCTGTGATGGATCTATCCTTCCCATATGTATCTAATCCATGTATGGTTTGGCCTCCATGGCATTCGGCAGTTCAGTTTTATGTTGAAAGAAAGTATTTTTTTAGTTATTTTAAATATACTGCCTCTGATTCTTCTATTGTGTGAAATAGTGAATAATCATTCTCTTTGCACTTTATCTGCATCACTCAGTTTTATATTCTCCCTTATTACCTTTTTTCCAATCTGGAGATTTCCTTAGCAGGTGCTGTCCTTCTGTGCAGATAGTCCTACCCCAATTCTGTGGTGACAGGCAGAGCTGCCTCCTAAACCTACCTGCCAGTCCTTGAAGGATTGTCTCCAGCCTAACTATAAATATTTCATATCTCATATTTTTAGAATCATTAGAATCTTTTACCGACTTTTATATGAATCTATGCTTTATTCTGTATTAAATAGGATGGCAGCTGAGCATCTGAAGAAAGGTGTCTGGTGGTGTTACCAGGTATAAGCTTGCAGGCAAAGGTGGAGGACATTAGTATGTCCAAGGCTATGTCCAAGCGTATCCAGTCCCATGGCCACTCTACTAGTTACTGGAGTCTGCATTTGTGGAATAGCCTGCACATAAGTTGAGGCCCCCTTTATGTTAGCAGCTATAGCTACCTATGTTAATGGGGCTTACACTTGCTCTGAAAAATGTCTCCTTTATAGTCACTCTAGGCTCACACATACATATCTGGATTCTCCTGAGCCCTATTAAGCATATTAATAATAATTTCTCTCTTAGACAGTGTTTAGAATTCTACCCTTCAAGTTGATTAAATGCCCTTGTTCTTTTACGATGCTGCATTTTCTGAGCGAAACAGCCCTTTGTTCGGAGCACCTGGCAACACTGCCTAAAGCTGCCTGGAAGAGGAAAAGAAAAACAGACCACTGAGGTCTTCACAGGCTTCTAATTGTGCAGAAAAAGAAAGAAGATAGTGCCTGGTGCAAAAACCAGCAGCTGTCTTAGAAAGTTAAAACTAGTAGAGACAAAATAAAAAGCTTTCTGAGAAACTCCTGGTCTCAACAAGTTGTTGAGGTAAGGCTTCTTAGCTCTTCTACTGCACATTCCTTCCTTTGTCACCGGAAGAGTCATACCCTAGCCAGCATCTTCTCTATCCCACCTCCTTCACTGCCCTGTGTTGCTAGCAAGTACTGGAGCAGGGCTGGCCTTTACCTCACTGTCTTCCAGAACTGGTGGCAGTAGCTGTCCTTCTTCTCCTCGTTCCAGGAGAAACTTAAGAATTTTCCCTTTTAGCAACTGGGAGGCATCTCCCCAGAACCAGGTAGTGAGCGCTACACCTGTAATGGTATGATGAGTATGCAAAATGAGGCAGCCCCAGGAGAGGCTGTGAGTGTGCACAGGCTTACTGCCTCACCATGTCAGTCATCATTCCCTGGTTATTTGCCTGTTAAGGAAAAACCTAGGACAAGCACTGTAGAGAGGAATCTTGAGTTTCATCGTTCCAACATCAGCCGTTTGAGCCGTTACGCCTGCTGAATCTCCAGAGCCCACTTCTCCTTGCTCAAGCAGGAGGCCCTCAGTTCATCTTCCAGCCCGATAAAACAACGTACTGCCTTGGCTAAGAAGCGCACTCATGAGCACTAGCGTCAGGACTTGCACTGCCACCCAGAGTGCATGCCAGGACATTTGCTTTTATGCCCCAGGGTCAGGGCTTGTGCTGCAGCTACTGTGCGCTATAACTGTGCTTCCTGTCAGCCTCAGGTTGTAGGATGATTCACATCCTTGTGCTAATGCCAGGATTCATGCTGCAGCTGCTGAGCATGATGCCTGCACTGCTGCACAAACAACAGGTTTGTGCTGTATTGAGTCATGGGTGATTCTTGCCCCAGTGTTCGTGCCAAGGCTCAAAGTGATATTTGCAACCAACTGTCAACTGAAATGAGCTAAGGTGACTTTCTGCTCCTGCAGTACTGCATTGTGGAACTGCTCTGTAGTCAATGTAAGCTTCCAGATTGCTGCTTTGATTTTATAGAGACAGTAATGTAAAATGAGGACGTAGTTCAACCAGGCAGATGCCAATCTGGGGCCATAGGTCTCCACGGGGTCTTGTTGCTAACATCTGGCCGTTCAGTGACTGCAGGAGTGGGCTGTGCTCTGTGCCAGGGCCTGCTGTGTAGACAGGGCTGGGGTGAGGGAGGATTCAGTTAACTGCTATAGCTCCTGCACCTTTTGCTGGTGCAGGGCCTGCATGGACAGCAGTGGTTGCAACAGTTTCATGCTCATTTTCCCTCTTATTTTAAGCTGTTCATAGGAAGCAGGCACAACTATTGCAGAGACGTTTCCAAACCCAATCTCTGAATGCTCTGAGGAGCTGAATCAATACAGGATTAATTGGTTCCTCTTTTCCTTCTGTAGAAGCCTCTTAAATCATTGCATGCAGCATCTTCCTCCTGCAGCCATGGCTAGTTATTGTCATATCCAGACTTTTCTCAGTGTTGTTCTGCTGTCTCCTGATACCAGAACTGTGCATGAGTACTGTTTGCAATGGGTCAGAGTTGTGAAGGCAACAGATCTCTAGCCCAGGCTTGGGAAAGATATCACAGCAGCATCTTCCTCCTGCAGCCATGGCTAGTTATTGTCATATCCAGACTTTTCTCAGTGTTGTTCTGCTGTCTCCTGATACCAGAACTGTGCATGAGTACTGTTTGCAATGGGTCAGAGTTGTGAAGGCAACAGATCTCTAGCCCAGGCTTGGGAAAGATATGACGCCTATTTCCAGTTTTGCTGATGGTTCTCATTTGCAAAGACCACATCTAGCTCTAGAGATTGTGCATACGGGCCCTGAAACACATTGACCTTTGCCTGAAGTATAGAATAAAGCCAGCGTACAGGGGAAGGGAAAGAGGGAGGACAACATATCTTAACCTGAATGGAGGGAAATGAAGAGAAAGCATCTTCCCCGTTCACCTGAGATGATATGCAGCAGTCTCTCACCAGCTTTGGGAAGTCATCCCAGGTCCTCATCAGGATTCTCTTCAAGGTATGAGATTTACTTTGTGGTAAGAAGCTAGACCATGCAGCTAGATTTGTTATAGATTAGGATTTTGAGATTGGCCCCAATGGCTCTTCACCTTGTGGATCCTAAGCTTGTGGGCTGCATCCATCCCATGCTTTTCAGCTTTTCTCTGCAATTATTAAGAACTTAATGCCATTTTTAAAAAAGCTTTCTTATGTTCTCCTGGTTTCAGAATCAAGGAATTTTGAAAAATGTATGAAAAATTGTGAAATCCATGGTAAAGCTGGGAAAAAAATAGCAAAATCGCAGCGCCGTGCCTGCCCTTTGACCTCATCCCTCTTTCCTGACTGCAGTTTTATGTAGTCAGAGGTAAGCATGGGGCATCTACAAAGTGCTGTGGGGAAATGGTGGGTAGACTATTAAGGGATCTGCAGATAAATTGGCATTGGTAGTTGCCTGGTTGGCTATGATGGAGGAGTTGAGCTTATTGGCTATAACATGTCAAGACAGGCTCTAGAATTCAAAATCAATGAGCTCATGAAAACCTTCTTCCTTCTGGAAGATCAGCAGGGCCCAAACACTAGTGAGGACATGTGGTGGGAACCGATACAGTTGTATGTAGCAGAACTTGGTTTCACTTCTGAATTCCATATTTGGAAAAATTAGGAAATTTCAGGGAAAGAATTCCAAGCTAGCAGAGAGCTGTTTTAGGATATAAGGTTAAACACACAGAAGTGGGGAACTCTCAGCATGTTATGGTTAATTGCAACAATCATTTTGCTGTCCGTGTGACTGTTGTTGATCACAGATCCTTTTTTTTCTGTTTGGTCCCTGCCTCATGCAGCCTGCAAAGTGCTCCTGTGGAAGAGGCAGGATTAGTGTGGCTGGTGCAGCTGTGCACTGGCATCTCCTATCTGTGGAACCTTTCACTGTGCAGCTTTTATTAAGTTTTGTAGTCTTTTTTGCATGGGCATTCATAAGATTTTTCTATATAAAGATGTGCAGCTTTATCTGCTCTTGAGTGTAGTATTTATTCATGTGGATACACTACACAGAACTAAAGCTGTCCTTGGAAAAATTCTGTACGTAATTTAATGATTTCTTTTTCTTCATTCTTTATAGGATCCCATAAGCCTTCTAGATACTCTCACCCTCTATACTCCATCACACTCTATAAAAGCTATAGGGAGATCTTTTTTTCTGTTTTAGCACCCTCCTTGGTCTGTGGGTGGAGCAAGAGAAGCAGAGGAACTTCAATGAGGAAAAAAAAAGCCAGAAATTATGCAGGAAAACTTACTCGAACAAGCCTCTTGGAGAGAAAAGAGACCTATATTATCTGTGCAGTTAAGTCTGCATCTTCCAGGCTTCTGCCAGCCTGAAGGACCTGGGAGTGACTGTCGAGCAGTTGTTGAGAAACAGCTATTAACCCCTGCTTGCCTATGTTTTGGCAGTAAAAGGGATCCTTTCTGTTTAGAAAAGGGTGAGCTGTGCCAGAAAAGTGCAGCATGCACAGGGCTTATAATAAGCTGGGCAGGTGAATGGTGATGCTCCTGGGGTTCTGGCTGTGGTTCACACATGGGGGGCGTTTTTTGGGGGGGGACAGAAATTGATTTGATAAAGGCGGGGCTGCTTGGAAGTGTCTGAATAGTACAGCCTGTTCTGTTAGGTCACGTTATGATCATGACCAGAGTCCACCCCAGTCTCCCGGTCCCCTCACACTCTGAGGCTGTGTGGAGGAATCTAAGTTACACCTCCAGGCCTGAGTCACTGGCTTCCAGCAAGTAAATTGTTTGGGCTTTGGAGAGGTAGCTGCAGGTGAAATGTATGGATGTGTGCGGAGAGGGGGGTCACTGACCCTCCAGGAGTGTTGGCCAGCGTTCCTCGGACAGGACTTCAGTTCTGGTGGTGCAAGGGTGGGCAGGAGCTGGTGGCCCCAGTTTACTTTTCTGGTGTCGTGCAGTCGAAAAGCAGATCGAGTCTCTGGTTTCTGTCTCCCATTCACAGCCAAGATCCCTCCCCTCCCCTTGCTGCTCACTCAGTGGAGGGATGTGAGGAGGGAAGGATGCTGTTAAGCTGCACTTTGCTCCGGTTCTTGGCACATCCTTTGCAGTATTGGCTGTTTTCTGAGCAGAGATGCCGCCTGCCTCCTGACAGTGTGCGGTGATTCCCTATTACTCCCCTTGAAAGGAGCTGCAATCATAAGCCAGAGAGCAAGCGAGTGATGCGGCTGCTGCTGCACAGAGAGTGACTGAGAGGGAGAGAATGGGAGAGACTGGAATATGTGCCTGCCTCAGCAGCATTGCAGTGGTAAAGCCACTGACTGACTGCATGCAAGTTACTGCTCATAATGCATTGCTACAGGGAGCTCAGAAGTCAAGATGAAATGCATCGGCCTTTTCTTTCACTGCTTCTCTATTGTCATCATGCATTAATTGCTGAGGGTTATTTTTCCTCCTGTGGCTGACTGCCTGCATCTCTTCTTGTACTGCGGGAGAGACAGTGAGGGAGGGAGCACAGCACCAGCCAGCTGTCCTGTCCCACAAGAAGGATTCTGCATGATGTGCCAGTGCAGTCAGGGGCTGCTGCAATGGTGCACAGAACCTCTGGAACAACTGGATTTAGGATTATTAATGCTTTATAGAGGTGTCCTGGACTCCATCTAGCAATTAGCTTGAGACATCGGCTGCCCTTTGGGGCTTTGTAGTCTGCTCTCCATCTTCCTCTCATTACTGGTTTTGTGCTCATCTGGGTCGGCAGCATTTGAACGAGAGGAAGGGACTTTCTTGGCCAGGAATTGGAGGGCGCTGTGCGGAAAGTGCAGGTGTGAGCTCTGGAGAGAACTGCAGCCTGACCGGCCATGGCTCAAGCAGCTAAACAGCTGAAGAAAATCAAAGATATTGAGGCTCAGGCTCTGCAGGAGCAGAAAGAGAAGGAAGAATCCAATCGTAAACGCAGGAACCGCTCTCGGGACCGGAAGAAAAAGGCAAGTGGCACTGGGGCAGGCAGCCCTACATCCAGATTCCTGTGCTGGCAGCAGTGGGTGCTGTTTGCCTGGTGGGGGGTGAAGGTGGGGGGGGGGGGGGCTGGTTCCCTATACAGATAGACCTATGTGCTTTCAACACAAGGAACGGTCTGCCAAGCAGAGGACAACTTTTGGGGGCAGCAATCTGTTCTTTGCCCTGACAGCTTAGAGAGGGGATTGAAAAAGGAGGGTGAAGGGAGAGGGGAAGCAAAGGGTTTGTCAAGGCAGCTCAGGAGTCTTGCTCAGCCCAGTCCCAAACCAAGCCTTTAATAATCTGCCAGTAACAGATCTGATCTCCAAGGTAAAATTTCTGGCTTCTAGCTTCATGCAGCTTCCCAGAGCCACTCTGTTTGAAGAGCAGAGGGGCAAGAGACCTGCACCCCTTTCTCTAGTGAAGAAGTGGTTTTTAAAGACCACTCTGTGTCTTGCTTGAGCTCTACCAGGACACTGAAACCGGGGTACAGTGAAAGCAGGCCACTAAAGTAGAAAGAGCAGTTTTATGTGGGGGACTGTAAGCTGTGCCAATTCTTAGGGAAGGATGTGTTTGTGAGTGGGACACAGGTCTTCCCTGCCAGCAAAGACAAGTTACTTGCTGGCAGCATGCGAGTGTGTGTGTGTGTGTGTGTGTGGGGGGGGGGGGGGTCAGGATCAAGAAGGGGTGTCTCTCCCCTCTGCTGATACAAACATGCGGGAGCCTTGGTCCCCCAGCTGCTCCAAGCTGTAGCTCCTCTCTGAAAAGTCACTGCCAGTTTGGTTGTTGTCAGCTTCCTGCAGGAGCAAGCATGGGGCTAGGAAAGCTTCGCTGCCCCTTGGAGACCTCTTGAACGGAGTGCTTTTCTCACCACAGGGTCCAGGGACCTATGTGCTGCACCAGTGCAGCCGCAATGAGGAGGTAAAAACCAAGGGAAATCCGGAGCGTATGTGAGAGGACGTTGCAGTCAGGGGTGTCTTAGGTGGGCTCCTCCTCTGTGTTTAGCAAAAGACTTGGAGATTTCCATGTGCCCCTACAAGCAAGGGCCTTACTGCAGCACTCTACTGCTCAGAGCCTGTCAGTTGCTGCTCCTGGACAGCCCTAAGAAGTATCCCGCTGAGATGAAAGGGATAGGGACTGCTAACCAGCCCTCAGGCTTTTATTTTTCCTGCTACACTCCTGGACAACTGCTAGTTCAGGCTGTCTGGCCAGTGCACTCTTGCCCAGGGTCAGTGTTGAACACTGGAATTCTTAGATTTCATCCCTTTTTCTGACAAAAGCTTGCTTTTCACGGCTTTGAAAAAATCACCCTCTTTCCCTCTCTGCCCCACCTGGACACACAGCGCAGGTGTGTCTTGGTGATGGGCTGGGAGATTCAAAGATGCCTGTAAGGTGCTTGGACTTCCTCAGATGGAAGATACTAGAGAGGGCATCCTATTGCTAGTTCCTTATGAAGGACCTGAATTGCACTTGCTGCTAAGACACACTGTGACACAAGGAAGGAAGCTGGAGAAACACCACTAGATAAACCCAAAGGGGTCTGGTTTCCTGGGGTGGGATGGACTTTATAGCCATGAACAAGCCTTTTATATAGTGTACTGATGGGGATTGTTGCAGCACGGGGAGCAGTGAGCAAAGTCTCCTTGGAGAACTCAGTAAAGCTCCGGCACACTGAGAGGGGATTGATCTTTAGCTACCCCTTCCAGAGTGGTAGTTCCCAGGAGCATGCTCTGGCAAGGGAAGCCTGCCTACCTCTCAACTCAGTGATTACAGTCAGGGTAGGCAGAATCCCTGTTCACCTTTCCATTCCTCTTAGGACCAAAACTGGGTGTAAGGGTGTTTTCTATGTGACTTCATGCCAGACCATTTGACCAAGGCAGCCCAGGAAGGCTGTGTGTCTGCAGAGAGCAGTGAACTTCTGGGAAGTCAGTGGCGGCATTCAGGGCAGAAGTGAAATCTGCAAACAGCAGCTAGGGCCTTGTGTGCTGGTCTTTCTACCACGATGCTATGATGTCAGATGCTGCCTTCTTCAATGATAGCTGCTTACTGCACACAGGCCCAAGGCTCTTCCCCACAGGGACTCTTTTGCTCCACGCTGACAGAGCAACTTGTCTCTTATGTTGCAAGAGTGCTGTAAAGGGGGTCTGGTGTGAAGAATCATCAAGCCAGGAGATTTTGCTGTAGGTTCATCTCTTTCTTCTTATCTCCCCTGCCCCAAAGCCTGAGTGTCGTCGGTGACAGCAGTTTATCGTACAAGTCTCCTTGTTGGCATCAGGCTGAGGGCTACCCAAATATGTTTGAATTTCCTGTTCTGTTTTGCTGCAGCAGCTGTGGGTGTTTCATCTGTGTTAGTCTGGGTGCCTGGTTGGTGCCTTGTGAGTCTGCATCAGGCTCTGGCAGCACGTAATGTCTGTGCAAAAAGCCTCTCTTTCAAAAGGCTCCTGCACTGGCTCCTGACCTGGATTGAAACCGCTGTTGTGTCACAGAGTCCTTCTATTTCTCTGTCTATGCTTGACCATTGTCCCTTGCTTTGTATACAGATATAGGTATGGGCTCTTTGGGGCAGAAACTGTTTATTTGCTCTATGTTTGCACAGTCCAGCATGTCAGTGTCTCAATTAATGACTGAGCCTGCCATGTGCCACTGCAATGTTATTTGTGTTAATAGTAGAGAAGTAACCTGTGATCCAAGGAGGTGTCAGCATGAAGCAAAGCTAGAGGAAGGAGATGATGTCCCCAGAACAAGTTTCTTCTCATCCCATGTAAGCTGACGTTATGCCTTTGGGGCAAGAGAGTTTTGTATCCTTTAGCATTTCCAGCCATTCTGGTGTGGTTGTACATGTCCCCTGAACTGTACAAGTTACCAGTTGGGGGATGAATCCTGCACTCCCTTGTGTCCTGTTATATCTGCAGGCAGTGAGTTCTGTTCCTTAATTCTGCGTTGCCCAAAAACCTTCTCCTTGGACTGGGATTATATTTGTTGCTTTTTAGTTTCCATGGCAATTCCTTGGCTTTTGTTTTGAGAAAATGAAACAAGCACCTAACTGACCTTGTCCTTCTCTTTTCCTGTCATGTCCCTCTCATTTATCTCCTCAGCACAGTGACAGTCCATGTACATAACCTTGCCACTCCTCCAGTATTCCTTGTCCCCACCTTTGTAACTCGGATGATGAGAGCTAGTGTATGATTTGACAGGGTCCGCGTCAAGGATATAAGGAATTGTATTTCATTACTCACCCCTGCTCTTTGTGCAGCCTAGCCACACGTGTGTCCTGGGGACAAGCTGTCCATTCAACAGCCAGACGTTTCCTAAGAGTGCTCCCAGTCTGTGGGTTCTGCACTGTGGTTGGAGTTTGCTCAGTCTGAGGATAGAGCCCCAGAGAGCCAGGTTTCAATATAGCCTGTTCCATTGCCACGTTTAGCAGCAGTGCTGAACTGCGAGGCATTATGAGGTCTAGCGTAAAGTGTTGGTGGCTTTTTTAAGATGCCCTGCGGGCAGATCAGTGTGAAAGAGAGCAGCCCGTGAGCAAAGGAGAGTATGAATTAAATAATAAAAGTTCACTGCCATTAGAGAACTTGCCAGACACCATCTGGGATGGCTCCTAGCTCCAAATCTCTAGGTGTTTTGTTTAGATGGCCAGTCCACAGCCACTTAGTGACAGCTGCTGTGCTGCATGTGAAGTCTCTGATGTGGCCAGCTGCACTGGCAGTGAGGCCAGTGGTGACCGACAGGATCAGGATCTGTTTTTTGGATCCAGCTATCTCATTTTGTGTGGTTCTGGGTGATACTGTTGTAAAGAACACTACTTTCCTTTCACTGCAGGTGTGCAGTGGTCACCGGAGAGGCAGAAAGCCCTCACTCGGAAGTCACAGACAACACTTGAAAGATACAGCCCTGCTGTCTGCAGGATTAGTGGGGGCACAGCACAGCACCTCGTGGGAATGTGGCGTTTTTGCACAGTTGTGAGCTAGTCTGTGAACGCATTACGTCAGTACGCTGTTACTGAGTTCTTTTCCAGCTGTATGTGGCTTGTGGTTGTGGTTGCATATGAAAGACAGAAAATGGTCCGAATCCCTTCCAAGGAGTTCTGGAAGCAATAGGGGAGCTCCCCAAATGAGTTGCTAGAAAGGGCCCAAGAAGTGTAACCCCAAACTGGGATTAAGAACCAGCAGCACTTCAGTAGGAGTGACAGTGCCAGTAATCTCCAAAGGACACCTTAAGCGCACAGGAGTGTGTATGCAGTCCATGTGCTGTATAACTCTGGCTGCTATATTAAAAAACAAGCTAACCAAAAGCTCAGAAGTTGACAATTTCAGAGGCAATTCCTATCAGTGTTTAAATGATAAGCTGTTGGTGTGAAAGATGTCATGCATCTTCCTGGTATGTTCAGGATAAGTTTTGCTTGGACATGGTAGTGTGGTGTAAGGAAGAGAGCACAGCACATGCACTGATGACTGAATTTACCACTGTTACCATCTGTTACCACTGTTACCATCTCTTGAGAGATGAGGAATAAACCCCTTCTTTTATCTTCCCCCTCCTGTCTGACCCTGAGTGTCCAAGAGTAAGACAGTTGCTTGCTATGGATTTGTACAGCACCTCACACAGTGCAGTCTTGAACGCTGAAAGAAAATGACTCGTGATAAGAAACTCCCTGCATAAAACTCTTTGCCTCATTTGTAGTTGTCCATTTCCTGGAAACAGAACGCAAACCAGGGTGAGGGCTCATGGCTCTCTACAATATAGGCTGGCACCCATGCTTGGTGGTGCAGTGTTTCTTTTACAGGCTGTAGCAGGATATGTTTTAGTGCTTGCTATAGCAAACTGAAATACATCAATCACAGCAGGAGAGGCTGGGAGGATGCTTCAGATAAGAGAGACAATAAATTGTCAGACAGGGTTTGAAATAGATGGAGAAGAGGAGAAACAGAGAGAGGCTTTTCTGTTTGGCGGAAACTGTGGAGGAGAAAGTTCTTCCATCAACTAAGATGAAATGATGGGAAGGAGCAAACAGCACTTAGTGACAGCAGATGGGCTGACCCCCTTTCTATTATTCAGCATGAACAGAGACTATTCGGAAGAAATAGCTGTGAACATAACTGGTTGGACTCAACTGTTAGAAGAAACTCCAATCTGAGGTGTGTGAGGTGAGTTGGGAGAGAGGCTAGATCCTGGATGGGCAGCTCTGAGGAGACAGAGGTGGTACTGAGGGCGATCATTCTTTGGCGTAAAAGAAATTTTGCTTGCTTATGGAAGTAGAGAAGTGTGGGAAAGAGAACAAGTCAAGCAGGGTTTGGTACGACAGCCACAAGTTCAATCAGACAGACGAGCAATGATGCTTCCTTAAATGTAGGGCTACCAAATGGTCACGTAGGATGACCACACTGGTGCTTGGTGTATTACAAGCTGAAAAGCTTACTCATCTGCTGTTTGCTGATGAGCTGTATCAAGGTGAAACCTGAGACCAAGCTTAGGATCACTGACATGTAAAATCCAGACACCTGTCAGAATTATAAGCACGTGAGAAACTGGGGTGAGAAATGGCTGCTGGAGTGCTGCCAAGGAGAAGCCATTAGGGCTATTCTCTGTGCTTGCCTGCCACTCTTTCCAAGGGCTATCATTAAGCAGCAGCCTTCAGCTTGCACTAGGTTTAAAGAGGCTGCAGAGAAGAGCGATGGACAGAAGGAGAGCAAAGGATTTCAGCAGAGCTGGCTGCAGAGAGCTTAGAACATCCCCAGGATGAGCCTGGGCTTCTGAGGAAAATTGTGCACTTCTCCCATGGGTGTCTGGCCTGGCATAGTTGCTGGACTGGGCTACCTAGATTCTTACATTCGGTGGCAGTAAGTCCCGCCAAAGATATGTGATGGCTATCCATCACCCAGGACTGCATTGGCTGCTGGGAACTGGGTTGCTGTCTAACCTGCAAGCTGGAGCTTGCCAGCAAGAGAAAGGATCGTGTCACGTGCACAGTCTCAAGCACAGAGCTGCTTCACCTTCTTTCTCTGCCTGCTCCTAGAGCAACAGATGCAGTGGCAAATTCTGTCATCTCCATCAGCCAAATTTCTTCCTGCCCAGCTTTGCTTTGGCTTGGCACCAGGGTGAAGTAGACAGCACTGCGGATGCTGAAGCAGGTGAAGCCAAGAGATTTTCCTGGCTGGTCATGCAGCTCTGTGCTTGGATCTTGAATTTGCTTCTGGCTGTGCCCACACTTTCTTGCATTGTAGTGCTGGAAGCTTGGACATACCAGCCTTATTGCTCATCTGGTATTTTGTCACTACCACCTGCTCTCCAAAGGCTGTTCCTGCAGGGAAGAGCAGGAGATGAGAGCGTGGAGTCCTCAGCAGCTTGGGAAGAACAGAGAAGTGAGACACTGTGGGAGGCCTGCTAGGGTCAGCAGTTCCATTAGCTGACCCTGCACTGAGAAGCAGCGGGGTGGGGGTGGGGAGGGAAGCTGAGCAGGGAAAAAGGATATTGAGGTGCATGGATGCCATCTTGCTTGAGGCAGCAGCAGCACAGCAAGAATGGTGGTTTTGCAGAAACTGTTCCATGGAAGTTAACCAGCTGGTGGGGTGGGACAGTACTGGAAAAGGCACCTTCAGGAACTAAGCGAGTCTGTTAGGACAGAAGACACGCCAGCCAGGCTCCAGCTGTCAACAGCAGCTCCTTGCAGCCAGGACTGGGTGTCTTGACTCCAAGACTCTCTATCTGAAACACTTATTTGCAGAGGAACTAGTAATTTCTGCCTGCAGCATGATGCTACAGTGCAGTGGCAGGGAGAAGGGACATGGGATATGGGGACAGCCAAAGCCCTTGAGACTCAAGGAAGCCCTAGCTTTAGCAGCCTGAATGTAACTGGATGGACATGTAAATAGAGAATTAGACTGTGTGCCCAGGAGTGGGCTCAACCATTAGCCATCTAGCAATTATGTGGGCTTTCAAAAGGATTTTGCAAACCAAAGGACCATATAGAGAAATCTTTCCATGGGTTCTGTGTGTGTTAGGCTCAAGGCAGCAGTACAGCGTTGCATCTGCTGTGCTACAAATATCCAGCATGTAAATAAGGGCAGGGAGGTAGCTCTGCTTGCTGGGAAGGCAAGTGCTTTGCAGACACAGCTGCTGGCAAATGGGGCAAGGCATGAGCTCCTTTACAGGTGCTGCAGTGCTCTGAGTGAGGGGGCAGCTGTGGATGATTTTCATCCCACCTCTATCTGTGCAGTGTGCCGACAAGGAACTGCTTTGTGTGAATATAAGGTGACTGTGACCCCCCAGGTCTGTCAAGGTTGTTGGGGAAGCAGGTCCCATCTAGATTTGGGGGGATGTCATCAGCTGGCTGCACTGTTGCAAGATTCAGACCTCCGACTTGGAGAAGCTTAATGAACACATAGTCTGTGTTTCAGGCTGGGCTGGGAAGTACAAGGGCTGTGCATTCTGTATGTGATGATGGCTTCCTCTGATGCTGTTTATCTGACCTGCCACTGCAGTCCTGTACAAATGGAAATGCTGACAGGATTAAAGATAGCATCAGTGCTCTGCTTTATTGCACTCCGTCACAGACTGAGGCCTATAAAGGGATAGTTTTCCCTCACCTCACCTAGGTTCCCACTCCATCCCTCCCCCCCCCCCCCCCCCCCGTACAGAATTAGCAGGAAGAGAAGGCTGTTTCAAACTCACCTTTGACTAACCTCTCTGTCTGATTTCACCCACTGCTGCTTGCAATCACCCTCTAGCAATGTTCATTAGACTGCAATACAGCGTGCACTGGTTATAGTGGGAGCATCTGTGCTCCCAGCATTTGTGTTTTCTTTCCAGTGATTGCATTAAGTAAGGGGGAGGGATGGCAGAGGACAGCATGTGGCATATTTGTGTGCAGGAAGGAAAACGTCACTGCAGAAGTTAGACTGCTCTCAGTGCTCCTTCGCAGTGGGGAGGTTACAGAGGCTTGTGGCTGAGCATGGGATGTTGCAATGAGCACAGATCAAGACCTCTCTCAAACGGCTCAATTTGAAAATCAGCACATTTATACAGTGGCAAGTCCCTCTCTTGTGTTTACCACTTTCTTTCACTCTCTGCCTTGTGCTTTGCAGGATGCAGGGCCCAGAGAGCCTAGTCTCTCAGATATTGTGAGCTCAAGTATAATGGATCATGTTTGACTTAGGAAGTCCATTCCTTTCCCAGTAACTGGTTGTCCAAAAATACTGAAGTCAGGTGTAAGTGAAAAACAGCTTGTCCATGACTTAGCTAGCAAAGCATTTTAGCCTATGTTCGTTTCTGACATTTCCAGGCAGGAGGAAAATGCAGTGGCAGTGATGGGAAGGGGACTGACTGGTGGATAAAACCTAAGCCAAATATAGGCATCTGGATGGGAGGGATATGAGGTCAGAGCAGACACTGCTGCAGAAGGGGTAGCTGATAGAGAGAGGGGGCACTGAGGGGAGGCTGGTGCCAGTCTACACTGCTGCTCTGCAGGCTGTTAAATTATTCAGGTAATAATGATGTCTAGTATGTGCTTGGTGAGCCCACCAGATATCAGGATACTGGAGTGGGGTGGGGAATGTTTGAAACATTGCAGCATTCAGAAATCTGATTCACGAGCAAGTTCTTTCGGTCTGTGCAGTCTTGAGGGCCCAGTCCGCCACTGTTCTGTGGGCAATATCCAAGGGGCAGTCCAAATAGGACGCTTGCTGTGTACATGAAGCGAGACCTGTCTGGCTTGCAGAGCGTACGCCCAGGAGAAGGCAAGGCAAAGGACTGCGCCCCTTGTAAAAGTTCTGTGCTTGGCAGCTCATGGGGCTGTTTATTCACCGTAGGAAGCTGGCTATAGTGTGCTGCAGCTAAGGCACAGCAAGCTAGAGCTGAGCTCAAAGGAAAGCAGCTTTAGAGAGTGCTAAAATTAGAAGTTTAGTCTGAATTATGCTAATTTGGTGTAATTGTCTAAGTATGTCAAGGTTCTTCATAACTGTACCTGCTCTGTGCTGGTCTGGGAAGGTGCAGCATCACCGGGGGTGTGATGCAAGGATGGGTTAAGGATTGCAGGGGTTTCTGGGCTCCCTGCCCTACTTGTATCTCTGCAGCAGACCTCACTACCAGCTCTCAAAATGCCATGAGCACAGATTCTGAAAACATCAGGCCTGGATTGGATAGACCAGCCATGTTAAAGTCTTAGATGAGTAGAGGACAGCTTCCTAGGAGCGGGGAAGTTCCTGACGTCTCCCTCTCTTTCTAAGGGGACTACTCAGCATCCCACAACTCTCTGAAAATTCACATTGCCATTTGCAGCTGAACTATGTCATGCTTTGAGCCACAATGCGCCGACAGCAGCAAAATCCAAGCTCCCTTCCTATTTGTGAGCCAAATTTTGTTGAATGGCTGAAACATTAAGCTGTAGCCATACATTTTTGTGCTGGGGCTGCAGGAGCAGGGGACTATGTTAAATCTAGGGCTTCAAAATATTGCAGCTTGTACAACTGTTAGTGAACAAATCTACAGCAGAAACAAAGCAGCAGGTATTCATCAAAGTGTTTTGGGAGGTGGAGACAGAGAATGCAGCAGCAGGATAGCATTTAGAAAACAGACAAGGTTTCTATATTTATACAGAGATGAGGGAAGAGGGAAAGAGAGTGTGCGCGCATGTGTGTGTGTGTCCAGGTCATTTGGAAGCCTCCTGTTTAAGCAAAAAGGTACTGCAGGAAGACAAAAAGTGGAAATGAACGCTACAGTCCTTTACTGCAGCATGGTACCGGGCCTTTTCAGGGCTTATAGGATGTGTTCGCATGCATATGTTGGACCTCTTATCTGGGAAAGGCAGGGAACAGAGGGGTGAAACCTTTTGCCACTATACCGTAGAAAATAAATAATGTTAGATCTTTAACACATCTGATGGTCTCCTCAAAGGAAGAGTGAGTAATTCCACCTTTCACAGTGTCATTTGTCCAGAAAACCAAGGCTTCCAGATACTCTACAGGAAATGCATAGCGTACTCAGGTCCATTTAGTTCTGTCATGATGCCACGCCTGGAATAGAGAGCACTCTTTCCCAGGACTTGCTGATTACAGCACAAAACAAAGAATAGGATAAACGCTATGAAAATGTGCTGTTGTGCTGGGTGAGTTAGAGACAGGTGTGAGTTAAGGACAATTTCGGCTTTAATTGTGACCTTCCTGACTTTCATACAGCATCTCTGAACACAGGAAAGATACTGCCCCTTTCTGCCGACGGCCCTGTGATCACTGTGCAGATATCTCACTGCTGGCTGCAGGCAGCAAAGGCATTGGTCTGTCAGGGCAATTGCTCCATCTAGATCTTGTTCCAACTCTATCGCCGTGTCATCTGGCACTTTCGTGGAGCTTGAGGCAGCACAGATGCCTGCCATCCTTATGCACTGCATAGGATGCACCCTGAGGGTCTGCCATCTATTTTAAGTGACATATTGGGGAAGAGAAGAGGGGAGTGTCTGTGCTGTCAGCTCACAACAACTGCTCAGCAATCTGATTGACTGAACCAGCCTGTCTCGGAGCCTTGCCTTGGATGAGTGTTGTGGGATACTCTGTAGCAGGCTTTCTGAGGCATTTGACCCTTCCATCTCCAAACATGCTGCAGTTAAACTCAGTATCTTTTTAGATACTTCAGCAGCTCTCTCTCCCTCTCTGCCCCCAGTTGCAGGCACTGCCTCCCAGGCCTGAGGTGCTATGTCCTAATGGGCAAACATTGCTCTGCTTGGAAAGAACTGCTCTGCTCAGCAGTAGATGCTGTTTTCTTCCATAGCCCAGCTCTAAGTGGTTATTTACAGGGCAGTTGTTGTGAATGGTGCTCAAAGACTTTGGAATACCTTGTGCAAATACTGAGAGTCCTGGGCGATTTCAGAACAACTGTGCCATCAACCTGCTAGCTGCTCTCATCTAGCAGCCTCGTGGGTAAAGTGTTGGTGAGGTTTTTGTGGAGAGCTTGTCATGCTGCTTCCTGGAATATGCCTTGTCCATGTTGCTGGAGCTACTAGTCTATTCTGCTGCATGCCTGGTCTCCCCGGTTTAGGAGTCTGCAATGAGAGAGTCTTGTGCTGGTGCTTTGGATGGACATTGAATATGACTGACTTTGGAACCGGAAAGTCCAAAACAAGCCATCCCTTTTGCTCCATTATTCTCTATAATCTTTTAAAAACAAAGCTAAACTGGTGTTATTAGCATGTGGAAAGTTTCAGAAACTACCCACCTTTCTGATACCTCAGATCGGCTGGCTGGGAGAAGCAGAGTCTTAAGGTGCAACAAGTCAAGACTGTGAAAATATGTTGGAAGGCAAGGCAAATTCCTACCGGTCAGTTGTCTGCCTTTTTGCAGCTGTTATGCAAACTAAAGAGATGGAGGAGAAAATGGCTGCTTTGGCCTGTACCTTGCTTCTACTGGACAGACTCTGTCGGAGCGTTAGGCAGAGATGGGACACCATCCAAGCTATTTCTTTCATTCATGGTAAAGCGGAAGGGAGAGAAAAGGAGGGGCTCCTCCTTTGGTCTGCCTGGGAATAGGCTGTACTCTGCTGATGACTGAAAGTGTGAGCTTTTACTGTGCACCATGGTCATATGCACACCTTTTCCTTTCCTAGGTTCTCACTCTGCTGTTTGAATCAACAATGTTCTGCTGCAATGATTCCCATGGATTTGATCATAGGAGTACACTGCATATTCTTAAATAGGATGCTGAGAGTAAATAATCCAGTTTCCTTGACTTGCAAACCTCTGCAAGGAGTTTCTCTTCAACTTCATTTTTTCTTCTTTTTTTTTTTTCCCTTTCCTCTGCCATTTGTCTTGTGATAGATGAAAGCACTCAAGCTGACGGTGGCCATGGGGAATGGGGAATGGGGGGGGTGATGTTCCAGAGAGCTGTCATTAAAGGGAAAACTTACCTAATTTGCTTTCACTGTGGTGAGGGAAGGTTATGGTTCTGCTTCTCATCTTTCATGCTGAGACAGAAGTTACACTCTGTGGGTCAATGTCTTTGGCATGGGGGTGTTTCAGCTTTAGGGCAAGAGGCCTGAGCAAAGTCAGTAGGAAGTCCATGCAGGAAGTATTTGCCTGCATACCATCTGTATTTGGCATGCAGGCTATAATTTTCTAAGCATATCCTTCAGCTTTTTGCCTGTCAGGTTCGGCTCAGCTCACAGTAACAGTAGTTTTGGTCCAAGCAAGAATTGCTCAGTGGAGCATGGCATGGCAGCTCTCTTCACATGCAGGTTGGATGTGCCACCACACTGATGCATAACAATGTGTTCCTGTTACACAGCAGCATGGCTGTCAGCAGGCTGACCCCCTTTCTGTGCATGCTGGGAAAAATCCTTCCCGTCAAACCCACTGTCAAATATCTGCAGCACTGAGATTGCAGTAAGCAGAGCTGGAGTATCACAGAACAATGGTATAAAATATCTGCTGCCCATCAGTACTGAGATACTGTATCAGCAAAAGTCCTTCTCAACGTGTGGGAGCTCATCCCCATCAACAGTGAGGTATGCCTCTTAGACATGCCAGAAGAGTGTCCCAAGGCCAGCAGCAGCACAGCAAGATGTGAACAACATCATGCCAAAATGTGGGATGGCAGCACTCACTGCCTCCTGACAACATAGCAGCAGGGATCAGCAGCACCTTTTTACAGTGTCTCCCAAGGCACCGCATGGCACTGTCAACACTGCCAGAGGGGGCATGTGGGTAACGCTCATTCTGCCTTTCTTGTGCTGCCGCAGACTCTGTGGGTGAATTGCAGGTATTTGGGCAGAGGAGCTGGCATCTTTCACTAGCTCACTTTGCTTTAAAGTCATGCTCTAGAGCTCGGAGTATTGTGAGGACACATGGGGCAAGCTGATCCAGAGGCTTTGTTCACAGCTGCAGTAGTGAAGTTGCTTCCTTATGAAGGCGAGAAATGCTATGGGACTCAAGTAAGCGGATAGCCAAGGTGCTTCCTTCACTGCAGGATCTGACCAGGAGCTTGAGGCAGCCAGGTGTTGCTGCACTGCCCTCCAGTTACAACTCAGAACAATATGTATCTCAAAGCAGGAATTAAGCTGAGCTGCCAGTTTCACTAGGATTTCCTTTGCCCTCCACCTGCAGCACCAATCAAGAGCTGCTCAAGAGGCTGAGCCCTGGTCGGAGGGGCACCTACCTTACACTTGTTGGAGGCAGCAACAGAGCTTCAGTGAAGAGCTGAAGGCACCCAGCAGGACCATGTTCCAAAACACGGTCAGCAGGTAAGGCAGCAAAGCAACTGTAAGGAAGCCAGTGTGCTCTCCTGTCTTTGCCACAGTGTGTGCTGTGGCTAAGATGTGCTTCCCAACCTCCACCTGTTGGCAGGAAAAAAATGGATTTTTTTTTTTAAAAAAACTTGAGGAAGCCACAAAATAATTAATAGGGTTTTCTTTACTATTTAATTTCATTCACAGGCATGCACAGCCAGGGTGTTCACTGTAAAACAAGTGCTCAGCCTGCCCCCACACTCTGTGAAAATAAAAGTAGGAAACCTAGATGTTTTGGGTTCAGCTGTCTTTGAGCCTGTTTTCCAGCAGCTCGCATAGCTGCTGTCAGGGTTCCTGTGATGCTTTTCCCAAGAAATTGTGTGTGTGTGTGTATGTGTCTGTGCATGTATATGTGGACTGACTCCTCTGTTCAGCCAAATTCCTTTTCAGGTAAAATAGGGTCACAAAGATAATTAAGGGATCAGAGAATATGTCATACCAGGAGAGGCTGACAGAGCTGGGACTCTTTAGCCTGGAGAAGGGAAGGCTCGGGGGGGGGGGTCTTATACATGCGTATAAATATCTGAAGGGAGGGTATAAAGAAGACAGGGCCAGACTCTTCTCAGTGGTGCCCAGTGACAGGATGAGAGGCAACAGGCACAAATTGAAACACAGGGAATTCCACTTGAACACAGACAATGTTTCTTTGCTGTGAGGGCTGTTGAATGCTGGAACAGGTTGCCCAGAGAGTTTGTGGAGTCTCCATCCTTGGAGATATTCAAAACCTGACTGGACATGGTCCTGGCCAACCCACTCTGGCTGACCTTGCTTGAGCAGGAAGGCTGGACCAGATGGTCCCTTCCAACCCCAACTATTCCGTGATTCTGTGTAATTGCATTCTGCTTCCTTTAATTCATGCTGCAATTTTAATTGAAGTCAAGTTTCTCCAGTCCCTTGAGTTCTCTGTAGCATTTCTGAGGGCTGCTGAAGGCCGTTTCCTCTTATTCTTGGTATGGTCACAGTAGTTTAGCAAGAGGGTGAAAGAACACAGGAAAAATTTGTTGATTGTGAAGTAGGTTGAGTTTTCAAATGAAAGTGGTGGAAATGGGAGAGTGCAGGACATATGCTTTATCTCTGTAGGAGACTACAGGTTCTTGTGGTTCATGTTGTAATGCAAATTCTGCTGAAGTCGAGCATAAAACCCCATCAAATACATAAAAATCTTCCTTGATGCCTTCATGTTTCAGGATTTTAACTGTCCTGAATCTCCCTAGTCTGGTAGCTCATCAAGGGCAGGTGTGGTGCAGGGTGAGTGTCTAGCATTTCCTGGCACTGGCAGCATCAATTTCATGCAAAGCCTCAGGGAATCTTGGTGCTGAATGCTAGAAGAGAATTCATCTTTGAAGTAATTGTGCAGTCCTTTTGAGCTTGGGGGTATCCTTGCAACGGAGGGGGATCTCAGTGAACTGCTGGAGAGGAGATCAAACAGCCTGCTTTTCCTGTGGTTCACGCAACCTGTTTGTCATTTAGAATAACTTCCTCCTCCTCCTCCTGTGACGCAATGGGAGATGGGGACATGCTATGCCACGTGCCGCTTGGCTCTGCTGGCATTTCTGTGACCTGTAGCAGCGCTGCCTGTCTCCCTATTAACTGCTCTGTGGCCAGCACTCATGTGGTGCTCAACTCCCAGCACTCGCTGATAATGTGGAGTAACAGTATCTTATTTTTGAATCATTTAGTGGGGGATTGTTTATTAATAACCCAAATTAGTCTGTGAAACAGCAGCTTGTCTGATGTTAAATATTGAACTCCACTAAGTGGGTGAGTTGGAGCCCAGAGACAACATCATGCTGGTGATGACTCGCTCTGGCAGGAGACCGCAGCGGTGCCTGCCATGTGCAGTAACCCTTGCTCCTTGGAGAGCCTTCTGTCCTCAGGGCGGCCAGGTGCCCCTCCACAGCTCCACAGCAGCTTCCGAATGGCATTTTGCATGCTTTAAACAGATCAGCACATCAAAGGCTGGTGGAGGCTCTCTCTGGCGTTGCCATGGCAGCAGCAAGGGAGAGGATGTGGATGTTTCCGGGGTGGGACTGCGCATCGCCAGCTGTGTCAGAGCAGAGCAGGGCTGCTGTCCAGGCACCTGAGTCCAGTGTCCTGGCTGGTGCGCCAGTGTCCCTGGCACTGCCAGTGGATCCCTTGCTGCGGAAGGGGCCCATCTGCTCCATTTTAGGGGTGCTGTGATGCAGACCGCTGCATCTGGACTGCCCCCCTCAGCACCCTCCAGTCGGGAGTCCTTCCCACCGTGTATCCCACACGGAAGTAGGTCAGCTGAACTGTGTCCTTAAAAACGCTTATTCCTCTGCACTGGCTCTTAAGGGAACAGAGGCAGCCAGCCCTGCTGCAGGTGTTAACTCCATAGGTGCCTAGCACTGGTGTAGTGAGTCTGTCCTCAGGGCATCTGTCCCAGGCACCTCTTCTGTCCCCTGTGGCTCTGGGCTGGTTATGGGTGATGACCAGGAGTGAAAACAAAGCTGAGCTTAAAATGCTGTGAAAATATGGCATGGATCTGGGCACTCTCCTACAGCAGCATTACCAAGGGGTCTGCTGCTTGCCCTCACCATTAGTCTGTCGAGCCGAAATGCTGCATTTCTTTGGCAAAATGCCTAACCCTTATTATTGTGTGCTATAATTGCCACTGGAAATTCAGTGCTGCTTTGTGAGCTCTTCTTTCTTGGGTGCTTCTGGCACCTCCAGCCAATGTCTGCTGAGGGAACAGGCACACATGTGACTTATTCTGACATGTTCTTAGCCAGTGGCCTTTGGGGTACAGTGGTAGGTGCTCAGGAACAGCTAGGTGTTTTGAGGAAGGAGAGCAGGTCATCTCAATCATCCCCCCCTTGCTCTTCATGCTGCCATAGCTTGGGCAACCAGCTGTCAGTGCCATGGCCCTGGTGCTGTTAGTCAGTGCAGTCTTCAGAAGATCGTGAAGTGGATGCAGCTTCATTCCCACTGTCAAGTTTCTATGCACTCCTGAATTAATTACAAACAGATCCGCAGCAAAAGGTGCTTTCTGTTTTTGTTGACTCTATATGCATAGGACTAATGTCTCTGTTTCCTGCAGGCTAGGGCTAGACTTCCTAAGGGGGCTGCAGACCCAGTGTTCCTACAAGCAGGGGCATACCAACAGAAGTATATGTTTTCACAGAATCACAGAATCGTTTAGGTTGGAAGGGACCTCTGGAGATCATCTAGTCCAACCTCCCTGCTCAAGCAGGGTCACCTAGAGCATATTGCCCAGGATCACATCCAGATGGCTTTTGAATATCTCCAGCGAAGGAGACTCCACCACCTCTCTGGGCAACCTGTTCCAATGCTCTGTCACCCTCACAGTGAAGAAGTTTCTTCTCAGGTTCAGATGGAACCTCCTGTGGTTCAGTTTCTGCCCATTGCCTCTTGTCCTGTTGCTGGGCACCACGGAGAAGAGGCTGGCCTCATCCTCTTGACACTCCCCCTTCAGATACTTGCACCTGAACTTGTACCGTTTTCTCGGTAATATCTCAGGAATGATGCTCTCATAGCATTCAAACACCTCTTCCGCTTGTCTATGAAAAGATGATGTTTCAGGTCAAATTCCTGTCTCTAGAGGGCTTAGCTTCCATAGCTGTAGCTGTGGCCTATAGAACAGGCTGGCTTTAGGGCAAAATCAGACTTTTTCAAAAGCAGTTGCCTGCAATAGGTGTAGTTGAGGATTTGGGGTATGTCTGGTCTGTGGGGAAGCCGATTGTCAGGAATTCCACATTGTAGCATGTTGCAGTGTTTTCCCAGTCTGTATTTACATTCTCACAGTTCTGACCTGGGCTTGAGGGTGGAGGGCAGAGGAGCTAGGGATGCAGTGACTTTGCATATCAGAGAAGTAGAAAGGCAGGCACAAGGAAGCTGTTGGCAGGAGTGTAGCAAAGACCATGAAAGTTGATAGAACAAAGTCCATTATCCCTTTCTGTGTTTATCCTCAAGTAACTTTGAGCTGATTCTGCTGCCAGGCAGCAAGAGACCTATGGGAGAACAAAACCTGATCTGTTATGTGGAATAGAAACGCTTTGGGGTTCTCCATTGCTCCCTGGGCAGTGACTTGTAATCTCCTACAGACTCTGCCTGGTGCACTGCTCTGCAATGCAGAATTGGATGCTGAATGGAGAGCAAGAGTTTTCATTCCACTGCCGGCATGCACAAGTTCTCTAGAGCCTACAGCAGGGAAAGCTGACCCAGAAAGCATTAGCCTCTGGTCACAGTTTTGCTCCCTTTCACTTCTATCTGTGTTTTATTCCCTGTCTCTAAAATTGAGTGAATATGTTCAGTTTGTGCTACTTCTTCGGTTCAGGAGCAGATCAAGATGGGAAGGGGCACCTCCCCCCTCCCCCAGTGAAGCTTCCTTCGTATGCAGGGAGTGCTGGGGTGGCTCTCAGCTAGGGTTACAGACTGATGCAGGGCAGGGGGTTTCAGCACATTCTGGAAGGACTGGGAAAGCAAAGGGGCTGGCTCTCGCCAGCTCTGAGAGCAGCCTGCTCGCCGTCCCTGTGCTCACTACAGCTCACAACTGGGAGCGCAGTGAAGGGAAATGAACAGATGTCGCCAGGCTACTTCCTGCTTCCCTACTGCGTCCTTGCTATCCCACGTTCTCCAGTGGAGGCAGGCCTAATGCGCTTGCTGGATCAGCTGGAAGTGCCTGAGTACTGCAATAACAATGTTTCTGGATGCCAGCGTAGCCTCTGTAGATGCTGCGTTGGACTTGCTGAACGTGTCAGCGGGGGAGAATTTCTGTCAAGCCTGACTCGGAGAGCCAGGTCTGCTGCTAACACAGCAAGGACAGTTCAGGACATGTTATCTGTCTGACATGTGATCTCTTTGGAAGAAAATGCAGAAGGTCTGAGTCCTGTCTGGGGTAGCAAGGGGGAGGTGGACAAAAGTAGTTTATCCTGTAATCTGAAAGCTTGTTCCCATCTCTGTGCATATACTTTTATAGGCACTTTAGGTTGCAGGGCCAATATGAACACCAGGCAGACTGCTGTGGGAAAGGCCACATTGTGCTTGGCTTTGCGGAGGCCTGTTTGTTTTCTGTGTTAAGAAGGGCCACGTGAGTTTGCGTGTGGCATACCAGCGCACACATTGCTGGGGTTCTTCCATCTCTCATCAGTGTGGTGATCTCCTGCCTTTCTCTGAGCTTGGCTCCTGGCCTCACTCCTCTTCTGCAGAACTGCTCACTTTCCAAAGTAGTGTATGAGTGAGTATTTCCAGGACTCTGCTTCTCTCATCCAGAGGCATCTTATGTAATTCAATTAGACCTTAGGAAAAGTTACTATGAGATGAAATATCCTAAATGCTGATCAGTGAGAGCAGGGCTGTGGGCATAAAACAGAAATGTGCACATCTCTTCTGAATCATTCATTAATTATCCTTAAATGGAACTGATAGTGTTTAAGATTTCAAGTGGATTTTTCTGCAGATCTGCCAAACTGTTCTTCAGAATATTGCAGCAGTTGGAGAAAGGTGCGGGTTGCTGTTCTGTGAGCAGGACTCAGTGGTGTGGGCTGGATTCTTGCCGTAAAGTTTATATCATGTCATCCAGGCATGCCTGGGGTGCTTGAGAAATAAATAAATCAATGGTAACTGGTCATCAGAACACAGGATGGATCTGCATCCAAGAAAGCATTTGGCTCTTTTGTTTGTTCAGCAAGGTGATCAGCATATGCACAGGTTTCCTAGGTCCTGGCTGTCTGTGAGGGATTGGACTCTCCTGGAAGGAGAAGGAATGTGCAGTTGCACTCCAGACCTCGGGGCATGAACTTTTCTGTTCCAAAGCTTTGGATTAGCCCTTTAGAAAGAGCAAAGACTGCAGGATTGAGAGGCTGGAAATGTATTTGCAAAGCTGCTCTCTGCAAACTGAAAACAATTACATCTTCTGGGGCTTTTTGGTAAACAAAAAAGCCAAAGCATTGCAGCATTTGTTGTGCTTGTCAGCGTGCCTGGCTGTCATATCATTCACAGTCACTCAGCAGGAGGATTATTGCTCTGAGTGGGTTTCTTAGTAGAGAGAAGATGTTTAGAGCCAGCTGCTCCAGCCTTACAGTACCTGTCTTTCTCGAAGCCAAGCACCGCAGGCAGAAGAGGAGCCGTGTGCCTTGCCTCCCAAGACGTAGCTGACACCTGCTCCTGATAGCAAGGAATGTAATCAATAGGTGCATGGGGCTAAGCGTGAAAATCTCTCTGACTGCCTCCTTCATTTACAACTTCCTGTGGTGGTTTAGAACATGACCTTAAGCTCAGACACTTACATATGAAGTGCTTCAACTATAGTTTGGGAAACGGGAGAAAACAATGGTTTTCCCTCTTCTTCCCTCTCAAAAGTCTCGTTAAGTTGGACTTTCTATACGAGCATTAATTGCCTTGGGGTAAAATTACCACACAGACGGCAAATATGACAATGTTTCTGTTAAATAGTGAAGCTTCAAAATAGTCAGAGCTGGGAGGAAGGTAATGGGAAATGGGATGGCCCTTGTCCCAGACATCTCTGCTGTAGGCCGTGACAGAATCTGCAGCTGTATTTTCTATGTTTGTTGTTGTGGAGGGCCTGTCCTTGACACTCTTTCTGGCCCATAGGTGGAAGCAAAATTCAACTCTGATTACAGTTCGGGGCCCAACTTCCACTCCCTGAAGCTGTTTTCCCTGGCACCTCCCCAGCCCAGGCATCAGTGGTCTCTCTTGGAAGCTTCTGCTTGAGGGTGTTCAGCTCTGGGGATCCCTCTGCAGAGAGGCAGTGCTGCACACATCGCAAGCTGGCTCCTGGGGCCAGGGGTTGTTGTGGAGGGCCAGCTCTGCCAGTATGAGTGGTCTAACCCTATTGCAATCCCCTTAGACATCTGCACGGAAAGAGAGAGGAGCGAGTGACCTTGGGAGTGTGTGTGGAATCTGCTTTCAGTGGCAAGGGAGGCTCCGGCCTCCTGGGAGAAGGTCAGTGCTTTATTTGCAGAATAGTGGGACAAGTCCGGCTCTGTGTGCTGCTGCAGGGTAACTATTTCATGATAATCTCAGTGGCTCTCCCTGATTAACCCCCAGGAACAAATATTAGTGACAATTGGGTTTTACTAGCACTTATTGTTTTCACAGATATTCTTGGCAATGCCTGTTATGGAATTTGTTTTCCTTTGATGTTGATGGCACAACCCAGTCAAGCTACTATTCCAGCTCCCATGTAGGGATGCTTAAAGACCCAGGTCAATTAGAAATGTATAGAGAATGGAAACTTCCCATGAGTTATTTAGCTTTGTTTGTACCTTGACTCTGTGACCACCAATTCATGGTAACCTGGGGCACAGCACTGCCACTGTCACAGACATTGCCTCCAAATGACTGGGCTGCACTTGCAGTTCCACTGAGCTTCTTGCTGATCCTCGTTTTATTAATTCTGCCTAGCTCTATGCCAGGTCTGCTTAGAGGAAAAAGCTCAACAAGTTGCAGTCAATTGTGGTGTGAATATTGATGGGAAATAATTTATTTTTTACTGCAAACCTTCCTACTTTGTTATTGATATCTGACCTTTCATCAAACACTAGACAATTCCTGTGTCAAAGCACAGGTGTGCACTCTGTTTCTTGCTGCGAATATTAAAATAGAGACTTCCTCTTCCCCTTGGTGAGCTCTCTGCCTGCCAGAGAGCAGGCAACAAGGCTGTGTACACCACAGAGTCACTCAAGCTCAAAAGATGTTCTAGGTACAAGCTTAGAGGAAAGTAATTTGACAAATAAAAAGAGAAGAGATTTATAGAAATGGTTTCTAAGTTCTGTCAAACTGCCTGAACAAACGTGACTGGACAGGAGGATCTCAGGGTTGCATCCCTGGGGATGTTGCAGGGCTCAAGGAGCAGGCGACTGCTGAGAGTAAATGGGGTGAGACCTGAGTTCTTGCTCCCCTCCTCCAATACACAGCAGCAGAGTAGATTTCCTTCCAAGAGGAGCAGAGTGCAGCGTGCCAGGTGGGACTGCACATTCATCTGCTCTCACAGGATGTCCGTCTGCACTGCCTCCAGGCATGCACCACAGCCAAGTGCTGGATGTCTCTCCATTTTGAGATCCCCAAATAGGCAGGACATTTAGGGATCTTGGTGGTTCTGTAATCTCTCAGTTACAACAGGATCCCAATAGGATCAATAGGTGGGATTGATTAACTGCAGGCTGATGGGAGTCTTGTTATGTCTTTCAGACTGGCAGCTGCCTGAGTCCAAGAAGAAACTTGCATCATAAGCAGTAATTAAGCAGGGATTTGCCCTTGGCCCATGCAGTTTGCATAATGCCAAACTCTGAGTTCCCAGAGCTGGGATTTTTTGCCGATTCGGGCTGAGCTAGGTGATACTCTTTGCTCTCAGAACTGGCTGGCCTCTAGCAGGAGGGAAAAAAAGGTGAACGTTAAACCTCTGGTCTACTGGATGGGAGAGCTGGATGGAGAGGGCACTGAACACTTTTGGTCTGTGCAGAAATCTCTTCCTTTGCAGCCAGGACAGTGCAGAGCTACGCCAGGGCACAAACAGTAGTCCCTGAATATTCCTTTCCTTTGGGAGCAGCTGCTCTGCACTCTGTGCATCTTAACTCTTTATCTTTTCTTGCATGAAAGATTGTGAATATAAATTGGTGTGATGAAATTTTCTGTTGCATTGCCTGGCTCATCCGAATGAGGACCAAAAGAATACTTTATGACTCATGTAAGATGCCAAAGAGGCACATGCTATGAAGCAGTCTGACTGCTCCGTGTAAGTGTAGTGAGGGGCTAACAGCTTCCCAGACTTCCTAATTTCAGGCTCAGACTGCTTCCTTTCCAGGGGCTAAACTGTGGTTATGGTGGCACTGGGCAGTTGTCTCTTGGAGTAAGAGAGAAAGCTATTTGGTCTCTGAAATCATCCCTTTGGAGATGTTACACAGCTCAATAAATGCTCCACTAAAAGCATCTATTCAATTTGTATTTCTGGATTTCCCTTGGGAATCCCACAGCTCAAACACTTCTGAACTAATGTAAGACCATGAAAGAGTTTCTTAGATCAGAGGTAAGACGGGAGAAACTTTCTTCATCTGCTGAGGTTTGCAAAGCTGATCTGCTGGTTTTCCTGCAGGTTGTCATCTATCCTGTGCTTCTGGGTGCTGTTTTTTGGGAAGAAGTACTTATAAACTGTTTCAGTTCCCCCCCTCCCCACCACAATGAAGGAGATGGGGGCAAGCAGGGAGAGACCAAGGGCTGGAAAATCTATGTTTAGCAAATCTTTGCCCCACTCCCACTACATGACATTGCATAGCTCCTTTTCTAACAGAAAGCTAAAGAGCAGATGTCAGAGAGGACATATGTTTCACATGCTTTCTCTGATGCTCATGGCTGATGATTCTAGCACTTTGGAAGCCAAGGGATTAGTTGTCCGAAAGGTGAGGCACCCATTGACTTCCTGTGAAATTATGGATCAGCATGCCAAAAACAACAAATGACACAGGAAAGCAAGTCTCAGCCTTGCTGTGCTCAGAGGACTGCCTCCTCTGAGCAAAAGAGTGCTTAATTCAGCACTGCAGAGCATTGTAGTCTGCTTATTTCTCCCAATATCACTGCTGTTCCCTCTTAAGAGGAGGGAGCAGCCTGACAGCTGCATTGATTTTCTTCCTGCCTCTCCCCTCGCGTGCAGCCGAGTACCTCCTGCTGTCCATGACTGGGCAGCAGTAACAGAATTGCTAAGGATTTAAATTATTCAGCTTCTGCTGCTGACTCAGCTTTAAAACTGCATTCGTGTTTCCTAAGGTAACAGCTTGTTGACCAGAACTGGGGAACCTGGCTGCTCCTTGGAGCCTCAGCAGATGATGGAAGCCCAGGAGCATTTTTCTCTGTAAGCAGAAAGGGGAAGCGCTGGAGTAAGGCGAACCCCTGGCATACCCTCGTCCTTGCAGCAGGAGGGCACAACGAGCACTCAGAGAGGAGCAGCTCTCCTTCAGTGACTTCAGCCCTGGACTTGTTTTAGCATCCCTTCTCAAGCTGCTGAATGCAGAAAGGGCTGCATATAATTCCTGTGACAAAAACAGTTTCCTCAAGGTAATGAAGTACAATGTTAAAGAAAGATATTTACCCTTCCCAAAGGCAGGGTGTTTAAAGCTCTGTGCTCCCCACACTCCTCATTCCCTTCAGTGAAAGGAAAAGAACAGCTGAGGATGGACTGGCAGCAGAGAGCAAAGTGGCTGGTGCCCAGAGATCGCTTCTCTAGTTACATGGAAGATAACAGCACAGAAGAAGGAGCCTTGCATTCTTTCACGGCTACATCATAGTGCAGTTGAAGAGTTTCTTCAAAGTCTCTCAGGAAAAGGTCAGAGGCAGCACTTTGTATCTTGAAAAAAACCAAAACTCTTTGTAGCTGAAGGCAAAGTTTTCTTTACAGGTCCCCTCTTCTTTCTAATTCCTGCCAAAAAGTTTCACTCTGCCCCACCAATTCTGTCTGCAGTTGCTGATGGAATTCATTATTTTGGGGGCTGCTGAGTTCCATCCCAGAGCTATTGCGGGACAGCAGAAGGAGAAATCATTTTTCTTATGTGTATGATAGATTTTATAGCATCCAGGGAACGGCACTTAAGAAACACTGGAACCCCTGCTTGCAAAAATCCCCTGAAGCCCATGGGGGTGCATAGTGGCACATGTGGGAGCTGACAGCTATTATTCACTGCAGTTTTTGTCCACTCTTTTGCATCATGAGTTTGCTCTTCTGAGAGAGTGTTCCTGTTGTGTTCATTGTAAATCTTTTCTCTTTGCAGAGCTCTGATTTAGCTCTGTGTCAGCTTTTGTGGGTGCAACATGACACTGACCTGTAGAATCTCAGAAGCCTTTAAGGAGACATTCACATACTCAGATGCCACTAGGGAGAAGACATGGTGTAAAATTTTAGGGAATGAGCCAACCTCAGTTCAGGATCAGAAAACAAGCAAATGTTAAGGAGTTGCCTGAGAACTGAATTTTTTGAGGTGTTTTTGTGGAAATGGAAAGAGCTCTTGGGACTAAGAGCTATTAATTTACTAGAGCTGTATTCATTAAGTTTCATGCTCTTCTGGGCTCTGGTTTCTCAAACAAGATTGTGCCCGTATTGCTGTTTTCTCCAGAACAGTAAGCTGTGTCAAAGATGTTGCTGTTAGATCTAACAGGCAAGAGGGTGATGACAAAATGCTAGTAAAATGAGTTGATCTAGAAAGTTAGTTTTCAGCATTGGTATATACAATTCACCTGTCCACAGTTAGATAGGGGGATCTTTAGGGACAGAGTTCGCCTCAACTGGGGTGCTAGTGAGTGAGATGAGATCTAGTAGAGAGATCATAGGAAGCGTACAGAAAGATGTGATTAATGACGGACTGCAGTTAATGTAGCAAAAAGACCAGTCCCCTTAGGGATGAAGCTTGCATCAGCTCTGCAAACAGCCAAGGAAAGCAATGGATCTTAGTATATTACATGTTTCAAGGCATGGAGCTCTGTTCTTCCCCTTCTTCTGGGAAGGGAGCAAGCAAGCCACCTTGTGGGACCCTGTCCGTTCATGCTCTTGCAACCCTCTTTGTTTCTAGAGCTATGGAAATGTGGCTGATAGATTTAACCCTGTGGCCTCTGTACAGTTGCCTAAAGACAGATGTCTAGTGCCATGTGACATGCCCATCCACCTTGGCTGTTGGTCCATGGGTCTGCCACCATCCTGTACCTGCTAGCCTGTGTGGACGCCATGGATAGCCCAGGACCCCTCAGCTGCGTCCATGCACTTTCTCTGATTCACAGGGAAGCTGGTGCAGGGCAGTTCGGTGCTGTTTGGGGGAACCGGCTCTTCAGGAGCCTGGCAGCAGCTGTGGGCAGAGCCCCGGGTCTCGAGGTGGGAGCAAAGGCTTCTGACTTGGCTGAGCTTGTCAGGACAGTGCCTGGTGGTGAAGTCTTTTCATCCTTCGGAGTAGTTCTGACTTGTGAACATCCCTGTCAGGGGCTCTTGAATTTGGGCAGTTTTCTCATTTCTTATGTCTGCAGAAATGCTCTGGCTCAGTGTTGGGGACCTAGGGCAGTTCCTTCTTCTGCCAACCACATGGCTGCTAGGCATGAACCAATATGCCCTGTGGTTACCATTGCAGTATGCCACCATCACCACAGCTATTTCCTGCTCTGCACACGGGCCCAGGGTTTCCCTCGTCCAGGCATGGTGCAGCTCTGGGCAAGCAACATGCATGAAGGAATCCTGGGCAGGAGCCAAACGCCAAAGAAACGTCCCTTTGCCCTGTGCAGGGCCTGTCTCCACCCTCAGGAGGAGGATATGGCTTCACTGGCTAGCTGGAAAGCTGTAGGACTGAGCCAACTGAGACCCTGCAGCCAAAGGGTTTACCACCCTGGAGATGATCCTATGCCTGAGTTTCCCTGTACCAGCTTCAGGAAAGCTGCTCTTCCTGATCTCCAAGTGCTTACCAGTGCCAGAGGCTGCACAAATCACAGTGAAATGCTGTGCTCTAGGTGACCCTGCTTGAGCAGGGAGGTTGGACTAGATGATCTCCAGAGGTTCCCTTCCAACCTAAACGATTCTGTGATTCTGTGAAATCCTTGTCCTTGCCTGAAACAGTTCTCATAAAAAAAGTGTGTGTGTGTTGGGGGGGGGGGACTTTTGTTCAGCAAGCAGGTGGAGAGGTCTCACAGCTGCTTTTACACTGCTTTTCCCAGAGGTGCGGCATGAGGTAACCCCGAATGACCTGGAGCCCCGAGGTCCTGTTTCTAGGGCTTTTTCAAGTGTGTGTGTTATTTTGGCAGTTGCAGGGCCTGGAAGAAGTCTGCAGTATGCTAAGCCAGGGACTTTGAATGGGTCTGTCAACTCTAGTTGGTAAGGTCCTGACTCCAAAGTGCAGAGGACTCTTATTTGCATTCATGACATGCAGTTATGCACAAAAAAATGCAATAACTGATATATTGATGCTGCTGTTCTGTAGGTTCAGAGCAGCAGTGCTTTTTGGAGCAAATGTAGTGTGCCAGTCAGCAGCTGCAGTGCCCGTCCTTTTGGTTGTTTACATTTGAGCTCTGTCTGTATTGGAGGTAGAGTCCGTTATAGGTCAAACATCTGAGGGATCCCAGACTTCCAGGGAAGTACTAAATTGCACTGGACAAGGGGAAGGTGTTTTCCTTATACTGAGGTAAGGATTCTACTTTGTTCTAATGTTTCGACCTGGCTTTTGCTCAGTTATAAAAATTCCCATCTCTATATAATGCAAAGCATTTTTCTGTCCTAACAGGTTGTCTTGATCTACTTTTTCTGCTTTCTCAGTGGTGGGCTGGGCTGTTTTATAGGAATTCCCCAGTGAAGACAGATCGGCAGAGCTGGTTTTGTTCTCTCTGAAGCTGCAAGTGCTACAAGTTGTATTTGTTTGTATTCCGCCTAGGCCTTTCCATGTGTGATCGCCTCAGGGCCTCGCATTCACTTGTTTGGCCCTGGAGCCTGGGAGAAAGCACCTTGGCCTTCTTGAATCTATAACTCGCAACAAGGACCTGGTGAACGATAGCTAGAAATAGAAACCAAGCTGTGCAACTCCCCTGCACTCCCCTAGTGCTTTGTCAAGACTGCCTAGTTTAGTATCTGGACCCAAAATTGAGTTAGCAAAGCACTGGCATCTTTTACTAACAGAAGGATGTGTTCTGCCAGCCAGAAGTGCCAAGTAAGCATCACTTGCTGGTGCGCTATCCTGTGCCTGAGTGTGCGGTGTGAGGGTGGGTGGGAGCTGTCTCCAGGAGGTCTGTTCCTATGAACAATTGGTGTGACTCCTTGCGTGTCTTTCAGAGAGGGCATGCACCAACCACTGTGGACCCCTTGCCTTCTTGCTGCAAGCAAGGATCTCCTGAAGGGATGCTGGAGCAGGAGTCTGCTGTGCAGGTAGAAGGGGGGAAGGGGCGCGTTCATTGTATTGCAGTAGGCCCCGGGCCCTGCAAAGGGCCTGGAGCTGCTGTCACTAGATGTTATTTGCCATTTCAGTTCCTTCTCAGTGTCCCTCACTTTGGGACTGTGCCCCAGCCAAGGTCTGCAGAGACCATGAACTGCCTGGGATCTCATGTTAACTGCCTCTGGCCTAGCATGCTTTGTGCAGCACAGACCAAGAGACAAGTGTTCTTCTGGCCATGGAGGAGTTTTATTTTGCTTTGTACTTCTGAAGTTTTGTCTTCATTTGTACTGTTTGAAGAGCAGGGTTCAAGCACGTGGGCTCCACCCTGTTTACGGCTCACAGATATGTTTATGAAGCGTGCCTTGGGCACAGCACTCATGAAGCGCTTCGTGTCCAGCCTGGCAGCTCTCCTCAAGCCCCTGACGTGGGACACCCTGTAATCTCCAGACCCCAGGCAGGAGCCTCCCCGTTGCGCCTGCGTGCAGGCACGTGTAAGCAGTGATAGGGTGCAGTCCTGCTGCTGATAAACCTCCTCCACACTGGCCGCTCGCATTTGGTTTGGCTACAGTGTAAGTGGGCTCATCAGACCTGCAGACCCTGGCTATCCAGGGTGACCTGACTTTCTCCTGCAGCGATGCCATGCCTGCGTTACTTGAGGGTGAGTATTTGGGCAGCCTCAGGGGTTGTAAGGGGCTTGCTGGGCAGCACTGGGGGAAGAGGAATAAGGTCAGCTGTCAGAGTGTTTATTTGCATGCAGGAATATGGATATATCCTGGCCAGTAACATGGACCTGAGTCTGGTCCAGAAAGAATGGCCCTTTTCAAAAAAGACTGCAGTGTAAAGGGACCGGAGGAGGGCAGAAAGGGTTTGCTGGGAACTTGCCTAAAGTCATGCTGGGAGACAGTGGCAGAGCCTGGCACTAAATCCAGAATCCCTAGGTCCCCCTGGTGCTGTGCTCACCTCTGTCCTTCTCACTAGTGGTTTACTGGGATATAGGAGGTACCTCCCAGTATTTTTTTTTTTTTTGCTCTATTCTAATGGTAACTGTTGATTTTTGTGTCATCATATCTTTTTTTATCTAGCAAAGCTATGGGCCAGGTGCACAGGATGACGTTTTTTTTCTAGGCATGGTGCTGCACTAGCTCTGTTGAGGAGCAGGTGGCTTTGCTGCCACAACTCTTGCTTGCATGCCCTTCCTAGGGATCAGCTGGCAGGAATATATTGCCAGGCCTGTGCTTCAGGTGCTTTCTTGGCAGTGCTTTCTTCCCTGCATGGCTTCTGGAGGATGTACCCCCCAAGCGCTGGCCAAACCACCCTGGCTGAACACTGCTAGCTCACAATCTATTGCAGCCATGGTGTAGGGTCTGCACTGCGATCCCTTGCAGTGTGCAGATCCTAACAGACAGCCCACTGCTCAGAGCTGTCAGCCCTGCGCAGGCAGGCAAAGCAGGTGTGGACTAGCCCTGCTGAAGCAGAGGTAGAGGATGAGCCAGAGCAGACTGCAGAATTTAGGAGCAGTTTATAAGCAACCCTAAAAAAGAGAAGGAAGCTTCGTCCAGAGGGCACTGGGTCAGATCCTGACAGTATTTCTGGACTCCAGCCCATCTCCTCACCACAGGGGCGCTGTGCAGAGGCAGATTGACAAGGTGTGCCTCACAGTCCCTGGCTTCCACCCCTGCAATGGCAACCTGCTAGAGCCCGGCCAACTCTGGGGCTCCCCAGCACGCTCTGCACATGCCTGACTGAACTGTGTCATGATCCAGGGAAGAAAGTGCATTAGGGAAGGAGGAGATAAAATCAAGTAGTCGCATTTCTGCTGCATCTCTCTAATCAACTCCAAACCCTGTTATGTTGTAAGAAGAGGTGTAGCATCTGAGCGACAGGCTCTGGTGTATTGTCTTCAGTCACAGTCTATATACTTTCTGGTGAGGTAAAAATAGCTTTCCTTTTTCAGGATGTGCAGAGAGCAGAGGCTCCTGCTAACATCAAAGGAGAGTGACAGCTTTCCCCTGGGTGTGCCTGGCCCCAGCTGGCAGGAGTGGTAGCTGTATTAATGCTTGCCTTGCCTTTAGCTCTCTGTGAAAGGAATAGTGCTCTGGTCTCCAGCTCCCTGTCCAAACCCCTAGACTGGCCCCCGTTTCTCTCTCCCCTCACTGCTGCTGGACCTAGCACTGTACTTCACTGGGGAGATGAAGGTTTGCAAATGACAGAGCAAGATCTTGATGCTGCTACTTAGAAAAACTCTTAGTAGCAGGTGGGAACTGACAGAGGTAAGCTTTCCTAGAGCTGTGGGATGTAGCACCAGGGGATCCTTATCAGAAGGATTGGCTCCTACTGTGTAGGGGCAGCTCCCAAGTCATTGCTCAAGACAGATTAAGTGGTTTCTGATATCCAGCCTTCTTGTAGTTGTGAACCTGTTCCAGCTTCAGCAGCTAGCAAAGGGGACCTGTGAGGGGGGAAAGGAGGGCACCAAGGCAGAGGCTGTCAGGATATGAATGTGCTCAGCAGGAACAGAGTTAACCTTGGCACTGAACTGCACCTCCAGTGACAGTCCAGAACCACCCCTCCTGTTAAAAGTGTGCAAAAATGGGGTTTCTAAAAGCTAGTTACTCGTTATTATGTAATGATGGAGGCTTGTGCATGATGAAGGATCCAGACTGGTGATTGCACCTGAAAACTTGCCCCTTTTTCAGTACTTTCAAAACTCAAACTAATTGACAATTGCCTTCTTTCCTGCAAACCCACGAGGGGCTCTCTTCCCTTTGCTTTGGTATTTCTCCTCTGTGAGTTTTGTTGAGTTCTCTTCTCAGCAATTCCTTCTCTTTCTGCATCCTTTGACTCCCCTGTTGGACCTGTTAGGTCCCTCCTTGCATTCTGGTCACTGGGAATCTCTGCTGGGCATGAGCCATTGGCCTGTGACGGGCTGTTAAACAAAGGTGTGTGTCTTGGGGAAGCTTGGAGGTACTGTGAAATCTCTGCTTAGCAGAGAGCAGCGTAGACAAAGGGTTTACTTGGGGTGCTGCATGAAATAGGGACAAGCTCACTTGGCAAATGCCCTCCACAGATGGCCTCTTCTTGTCAGTGCCTTGACTTTTGTCAGTCCTGTTGAGATCTGTGGTCCTGTCCCGCACCATGTGGACCAGGGATGAGGATGGCGACAGAAGAGTATTTGGGTGTATGGATTTATCCTTTTATCTGGCAAGCTTTCTTGATGCTTTTGCTTTTCTCTTTCGTCTGAGTTTGCAGTATATGCCTGGTGGCCTTGCTGCTATGGCCTCTCTGGAGATGCTGTGCTCTGCTGAATCCTCTCTTCTACCCAGTAGGCAGAAACCTGCCAGAAGGTTTTATTTCTGCTGCAGGGACCACTGGGAGTGTCAAGTGTTTTGCATACAGATAGGGGAGAAAGCTCTTGTAAGGCAAATGCAGTGTGATTTCTGTTTCTGGGCATTTTGAGTTGAATCCCTGATTCGGCTCCCCTGATCTCCTTAGGGAGACCCTAGAGGCCAGCTCTGATTGCCTTTGGCAATCTTGTGTGTTTCCAGGGCTGACATATTCTTCCCAGCTGATGAGAAAGGATCCAGATTATTACCTGCTGATCTGGACACTTGATGCCTGGAAGGCAGGGAGGTTTGTATGAGCTCTGGCTCCAGAGAAATCCCTGGGTTGGCCAGTTTCTTACAAGTAAGCTGCTACATTGATGTAAGGGTTTGCTCTGTCCGCCGGAAATAATGCATCAAAGGAGTTGGCTGTACCTGAGAACCATACCCACTGCTGGACCCAGGCCCACATGAGCAAAGCAACTTCATTCTTTTAAACAAAAGTCAAGGCATGTTACAAGGTTTATTGCACTACCTCCCCAGCTGGCAGCACTGGTGGTGCATTCCAGCACCCTGGCACTAAGAACTGGAAGTGACTGAAAGACCTCCTAGGATGTGGTTTGGACCTTTGCGTAGAGTCTAGGTAGGATGCCCATAGCTTTGGCGGAGACGTGGCTTTGTTGCCAAGAGTCAGCTGTGCCTCTTGCTGCCAGTCCTAGGGCTCTGTTGGTTGTTGTGATGATTGCGTGCCAACATCAGGCTGCCAGGTGCATCCTTGCTGGGCTACCTCTGTCCACTGCTCCAGAAGCCCATGGCAGTCTGGCTCTGTTTCTCCCTGTTCATTGGTAGACTGGCTGCATGCTTGGTGGGGCCGAAAGCCATCACTGCCTCCCAACAGTGCAGATCCCATGTAGGGCCAATGGTAAGACAGTGTCTTCCTCTTAACAGCAGCGCTTGACTCTTGGAAGAGATTGTGGTTCTCTTGTTACTGTCTGTCTGCTGTCCCCATGCTGTTTGCACATCCCAGTTTGCAAGATGCCTCAGCCAGCTTTGCTTCTAATGTATCCCAGAGGAAATGTGGCACATGTTGCTCCTGATACGGGGTTTGGAGAGAGTGTTAGAGCCATGGAGCTGCAAACAGATGCCAGCAGTGTGCAAAGCGGGAGCTACTAAGCATCCTGCTGGTAGGAGCACATGGCGTCCAGAGAATACAAAGGAGATAGGTTTGAAGATGCAGAGTTATCAGCAGTGGCAAAACTCATGAGATAGGAACCTGCTTAATGGTTTAATTGGGTCTAATTGCTTTCAAGATTTCTGCTATAGAGCAGCCTTAGGAAGCTTTTAATGCAGCTGTCTGTGAGCCTCCTCGCAGGCAACGTTTTTCAGTAGCTAGGCCTGGAAGAAGCCGAACTGAATGAGTGCCAGGGCTGGCAGGAGGGAGCCTGTCCTAAAGACAATGTACTGGACTGGTCTGCCTCCCTCAGCCCCGGCATGCAGGTGCTAATGTAGAACAGCAGCGCAGCCAGTTGTCTTCTCTTCTCATGCAGGTGTCAACCACGTGCCTCAGCAGCAGATCAGACCCAAACTCCCTGGCCGCTGGGGCTGACTGCAATTTGGCAGAAAGGGTAGTTTTGCCCCTCAAGGCATGGGAAGTCACTCATCATTTCAAAATCTGCATTGCAATTGCTCTTCCCTTGCGTAAGAGCAGCACTGTTCCTTGCTGAGAACAGAGGCTCTGAAGACATAGGGCAGAAACCCGGAAAGGCGAAAGCCAAGGGATGAATGCCATGATTGAGAACTGAGCCTCCTGGAATTCCCTGTAGCGCTGCATGCTTCAACTGCAGGCAGCTTTGGCTGTGGAATACCTCTGGGCAGAGAGTGAAGACAATATAGCCCATTTCAAAGCAGAAACTCAAACTGATAGCAAACTCTCCCGCTTTTCCTTCTCTGTAACTAGTCCTTGTGGCTCTTCCCATGGAGTAGGGAATCTGCTGGTATCAAGTGGGAAAGCACTTTCTTTTGCAGGCAGTGGGAAAGGCTAGTAGATCATGGCAGCACCGATTACACAAGACCTCCCTGGCCCACTAGCTGGGCAGGCTGCCCCTCACCTGCTTATATGCAGCCTGGCTGTCCTGTGGCTCAGGCAGAGCTGTTCTCCAAGGACTGCTGGAGTCAGAGACTCGTTGGAAAGGGCACCCAGTTTCTTTCTCTTGGCATCTTTTGCCATGTCCATAGCAAGACATGTTCCCAGGCAGTCCCATGGACCTGTGTATGCATCCTTGCATTGAAGAGGTCTCAGCATCTCTGGAGTGTCTCCATGTACAGTGCAGTGAGCAGCCAGCTCAGGCATCCCCCTTGCGCTGATGCTGTAGGAACAGCTGAGGAGTTGCAGTCCTTGCCCAGGCTGCCTCCTGGCTCCAGCAGAGAACTTGCAGGTAGAAGAGCCAAGTGGGCAGGTGGGGTGAAGAGGGCAGTGTAGCAGGACACACATGTGCCTTTTGCCAGTCTGGAGCAGCAGCAGCAGCAATTTGCTTCTTGCCTGTCTTTGTGGCCCAGAAAACACAGTGAGATCAGCATGAGTTTCTGAACTCATTTTTACTTGGGAATCATCTACATTCAGCATTTACCAGCCTGCGCAGAATGGGTTTCTGGGGACTGATAAACATGTCCGCCTTTCACAGAAGTAGGCAGTGTTGTTGAGATCCTCCCTTCTTTTATCAGTGATGTGCAGAGGGGGCTGGTGGGGGCCCCTCCCTGGGTGGGAGCAAGAGCAACTGCACTGCCAGAACAGATTAGAGAAGGACTCTGACCATGGCCAGAAGACAAGCAGAGCAGGATTGCTGAACCTCTGACTGCAGCCTGTGAAATCCATCCTGAAATGTTTTGGTGGAACTGTCCATTTGCATGTTACTTTAGCCACAGCTAGTGCAATGGACTCCATCAGACCCTGATGTCTTATTTTGGGGTGAAGGGGAGTTGGGACTAGGGCACATATCTGGCAGCAGTAATGCTTTGCAGAGCAGGGCTGTAAGAGCAGAAAGACATCTGTGAATAGGAATGGAGGAAATCACTAATCAGGGCCAGGAGAGAGAAAAGAGAAAATCTAGATTGTCAGGAGACAAGGGGTGCTGTTTCCTGAAAGAAAAGAGAGGGAAGGAGACTAGAAGCACGGTCCACTGTGCTGTGTTATAGTTTTTACTTTAGATAGTCTTGCAAAGTCCAGATTTGAGGATTCTCCCTCTGGAAATTGTTGGAAATAGCATCCTCCCATTTCACAGGTCCACGAGTCTGTGGAGCGCAGCACCTGTGTGGGGGATGTAGTAGCTGCGTAGGAGTGCAGGTGGTACACAATGGCAAGTGAGGAAGTTTGTCTTCTCCCCTTGAAAAAAACTCCTTCCTGGAAAATTGCTAGGAAGACAAATGAGAACAGAAACACTACAAACCAGAAAGATAGGAAAACCACTAGAGGCATTCTCTGCATTTGGAAGCATTTGCTGCATATTCTGGGGCACATGGATAGCAAGTGACTGCATGTGCACATGTGTGCAGCAGTGTGTGTGTGTGCACAAATGCCAAGTGGGTGCATGTAGTGAGGCTGTGTGTGTGTTTGTGTTTAGGTACACTCATGTTGTGCCAACTGAGCTGTGCGTGCATCTTTCAACATGCATATCTACTTATGTTCATAGAGTGTCTCCATTTCTTGCTCTTGCAGCTTTCTTTTGTTGAAATTTAGGAGTTGCCAGGGTCCCAATCCATGCTTCAGTTCTCCTGGCTAATTTAGTGCTATCTTGAGCCCTGTGACACCCCAAAGTAACAGCAAGCGGCTGTGAAGGAATACCCCTGAGTAATAGGTAGGCAGTCCCAATAATGCATACTGATGTCAGGAGGGCTTACAGATCTATTTCCTCTGCTTTTACTGTTTGAGCTGAGCTATCCCGTCTTCTCTGGCTGCATGCGTGGTCTAACTGCTGGTGTCTGATGTCCTGCAATTTTCTATGCATCCCTGATCATGGGGAGCAGAAGAGCAGTAGGTCTGATGCACCCAAGCCTCACCATGTTCTCCAGGGCCCCAGCCCCAACATCTGGAGGGTCGGAGAGGGGGCACTGCAACTCCCCTCCTCTGTGGCAGGTGTTACCTGTGAAATGCCAGGCTCCTGGGGATGTCTGTGGGGCTGCTCTTCTTTGCTGTCCCCAAGGTGGCACCTGCAGCTCTGATCCACTCCCTGCACTTGGCAGCGGTCATCTGCTTTCTGGAGGCGGCTTGGTATTAAATATCCTGTCTGACACAATAATGGAGAGAAAATGAACAAATTCCATTAGCGGCTGGCGATCCCTGCAGGGTCTGTGTTGGAGCGAGGAGGGAGCCTGTATTTTTAGACAGAATGCAATGTAACTTACTGGCTCTCTCAAAGCTGGGGAGTAGATAACCAAGGAGGGGGAGAGGGGACACCAGGCTCAGGTTTCAGCTGAAGTGCCGGACTATGGCAGCACGAAAGGGCAGGTCCGGTCCAGACGTTGCTGTGAGTATACAACGCACTTCTCCTTCATGCCCAAAGAGACCTCCCCTTGCTTTTCTGCTTGCTTTCTGCCTATGGTCTCTGCTGCTGGGTGTGCTGGGGCTTTGGGAGCCCCTTTGCTGCTGGAGCCTGTAGAGTTTTTTCCTTTTAATCTTTGCAGCTCCCTGTGTGTCCTCTGGGTGGGAGAAGCTGGCTGAGCTGTGCTTTGAACTTCCGAGGGGTTTGCTGTGGAAGGGCTGTGCTGTAGCTAACATGTCTGCAGCACAGCTGAGGTGCTGCCCTGTCACTGCGCCTGACCGAGATGCAGAGGCTTCTGGCAGGGTCCAGAGCTGAGAAAGTCCTTTGCATTAAACCTGTTGCTTGGAGCTGTCGGTATCTCCTCACTGAGTCGTGGCCCCAGACAACATGCAGGACTAGGAGCACAAATGTGCATTTCTGAGAGCACAGTGCTGCTGCCGTGTCCTGCCTAGTGCAGTCGATAAGCCTGAATGAGCAGGAAGCACCGAAGTGCCACACTGTGGCTCTTCAGTGCTTGCAGCCCTCCACAAGGTCAGCAGGTCTGTCTTGAATTTGGGGACTCTTTCCAAATGAGCAAGGCTCTCCTTTGAGGTGGTAGCAAGCTGGGTGGCAGGGGAGGTCAGGCAGGCAGCATGTGCTCCCCCCAGCTCAGAACAGCAGTTCTGCCCTCTGCCACCTGTTCCCATAACAACAGGCGCTCCCATGCCAAGAGTGGTCCCGGAGCAGCCCATGGTACCTGGCCCCTGCTTTGGGAGCCGTGGCCGAGTCCTGCTGGGTGTTCCCTGCAGGGTGGGAGCCCGGGCACCCTGGCTGGGCGCCTTGTTTCTGCAGACCCTGGGCTTGGCTACATTCCTCTGGGTTAGGATGGTCAGGGCAGGAAGGATGGGCCAGGGTAGGCAGGTGGAGGAGAGCAGAAAGCAGCAGAATTGCACCCTGCTTCATTGTCCAAATTCAAATGACTGACACTGAGAACAGAGGGGAGGAGAAGAGCCCTGGGCCCAGTCGCTGCATTACCCTGCCTGTCTCTGCCTCAAGTACTGCTCTCTTTGGCCTTGCTGCTTCCAGATCCTTTCCCAGGGGCTTGTTAACCCTGGATGCTCTTCCGTAGAGAGGCTGCAGGCATTGCAGGCCAGCTGGGGCTGGGTCAGGCCCCAGCAGGATGTAAGCTCTCATGGCACAGGAGGTCTCTTGGTCAGTCCTGGCATGAGTGGTACAAGAGGATTTCTAATTTTCTAGTGGAGGTGGAGGAGCGTGTCCTTCCCCCTTGCTGCAGGTGTCTCGTGGCTCTTTGTTGCAGAGAGCTCTTCAGGCCTGACCCAGTGTGCAGGCACCAGCCCTTGGTCATCAGCCCGGTATCCCTACCACGTGGAACTGTGTTACCATATTCCTGCTGTGTTGCTCTCCAGCTTCTAGTGGTCCATCCCGTTTGGTGCCTTATGCTACTGAACAATGTTGCTCAAAGTATTCCTGTGCATTGCCCAACGTGGCTGTGCTATAGTGGTGCAAGGGAGGCATTGCCTTGTTTCTGTTAAAGAAGACTGTTGTGATTCTCCTGGCTGCAGGCTGCTTGGTCAGGGTCACTGGTGCCAATACCTGAACTTACTATCATGGCTAGCGAGCAGTCTCTGGAGAACAGCAAAAGTGGGCTCAGCCAGGACGAGTGTTTCCAGGGCCAGGGGAGGCTGCTGTGGTTACAGCAATCCCCTTAGAGCTTCTTCCTCACCCTGCCAGGGGTGTTGGGGTGAGCTGCAGACCTCGTGTGACTCTCCTCCCCCTTGTCATCTCTGTCAGCAGACTGTCATTAGAGGGATGCTCTTGACTCTAGGTCCTGTTCCCAGCCCTGCTATGCCCTGTGTGATTCTGGGTGACTCGGTCTGTTCCAGCAGCTCCCACCTTGACCTGCCTGCCCTCTGCCTTTTCTGGGTGGTTTCTGTAGACTGCCAGCTCTTTGCTGTGCAGCCGTGCTGTGCCTGGTGCACAGGACCCGCATCTTGAGGCTCTGTGGTGCCAAGGTGCCCCTGGCACAGCCACAGGGAAACTGCCAACTATGTGCTTTGGGACAGGGCCATAGCTCTTGCTGCAGCCTGTGTAGCCCTCATGCGTACCAGCTTGCGCAGAGCAGGAGATCATAAAGTAGCAACCCGCTGTCTGGACACGGCTGTCAGAGGCCCTTCTTCCACATCCAGTCTTGAGGGCCTGGAAACACTCTTTTCCTCACAGCTCTTTGCCTACTCTCTCACCTCCTGCTTATGGTCTGAACTGTGTGCACAAGGTATTGCAAGGGGTGGGCACAGTTAATAACCCCATGTCTGCGCTCACCTGTGCTGGCTTGAGCACCTGATAATCCACCTGTGGAAGAGAAATTCCTCTCCTCCTCGTGGCCAGACAGATGCGGTGGGCTCATGCCAGGGCTCTCGTTGGCACTACTGTGGCTGGCAAGGAGCAGGCACAGGAGAGCTGCGTTGTCAGGCACCTGTAGAGATGGTCCCACTGATGACTGACGTTCAGGAGAGTGTCCGGTGACCCATGCTGGTGGTGCATTGCCACAAGCCTGTTTCATGAGGTTTTCACTGCTTTCCATGCTAGCAGCCCCAGCTTCCCCTGGCCTTACCCTAGGGAGGCAAGGGACTCCTGTAGCCACTGCCAGTGAGCAGCTAGACTGGCTCTGCGAACACTAGAGAGGGAAATAACGTCTCTGTCTCCTCCCAGCTGCTGTTGCTGTGAGAGGACCATGCTTCCCAGCACTGGCTGCTTCTCCAAGCAACTCTTCCTGCAGGTTTAAACGTAAATTCAAAGCAATCCAGTGCTCTCTGACTGGGGGGTCTAGCTGGGGAATGCATGCTACTCCATGAGAACAAGGATCCCTTTAATTATCCTTTCAGTACCCTGAGAGTCAGGTTGGGTGGGAACCTTTGGAGGAGATAGGAGCCCTCCCTCTTTTTAAATGCATCCTAGGCTTAAATCCGTCCTGGCCCTGACTGCCTCATCACTCTTCTCTTCTGCTCCAGCACAGACCCTCACCCAGCTGTCTCTGGTTGTTTGCATCCTAGCTGCTTCCCAAGGCTGCTGGTCAGCAGCAAGGTGGCCGGATTCAGTGCCCTGTGCTGGGGGCTGACTGCAGTCAAGCTTTCTGCAGCAGAGTGAAGAGATGGCCCTGAGCCGACTTGGGGGGGAGAAAGGGGGAATCTTGAGTCTTATGTTTTTTTCTTTTTCCCCCAAAGGCTGATGCTGCAACCAGTTTCCTGAGAGCTGCAAGATCTGGGAACCTGGACAAAGCCTTGGATCACCTCAGGAATGGGGTAGATATTAACACTTGTAACCAGGTAGGTGAAGCCCATAGGGGTTCTGGTACCATCTCTATTTCATGTGCAACTGTGCCATGCTGTGGCTCCCCAAGGCCCAGGTAATGGTCACTGCATCCCTCTGTTACACTGCTCCCATAGGATAGAGGCAGGGAGGTGGCCCACAGCTGCTCTCTTCTCTGCCCTGTGGGTTTGGTTGGGTCTGCCTTGATCCCACAGCCCTTCCTGGCATGGGGCAGGGTATAAGCTGACTAGTAAACATTGTGGCAGAAGTTGTTCAAACACTCTGCAGGAGATGCTGCCTGTCCTGACCCCACTCCCTTCCTGTGCCAGGTGTGCCGGAGCGCTGATAAAGCTCTCCTGGGATCATCTGCTCTGCCAAGGCACTGTGCAGCCTCCAGGCAACTGTCTCTGGAGCTGTGACATGCCTGGCTGAGGGGCAGATGCACAGCACCTGGCAGAGCACAGGGCCAGGACTGCCAGCCCGACAAGATGAATAACCTGTGCTGAGGCCACTCTTTGAAGTGGAATGAGTGGATGGTGGGACTACTGTCTCTGTGGATCCCTTGGGTGTGGACCTGAGTGTTCTGGCAGTCCCTGTCCTCCCCTTTCCTCCCCCCACCCACACCATGCGATCTGCAGCCTTTGTCCCAGCTCAGGCAGGTGACCCAGGAGCTCCTAGCCCGGACTGAGATTGGAGGGGGAGAGGGGTGCCACACAGGGCAGACTGCAGCATGAGAGCAGTTCCTCGCTGTGGGGGCTCCCACAGCTGAGCTGAGTGCAAACAGGTCCTGTGCTGGGGAGGAAAACAGCTGACAAGAAGGCGGGTCTGGGCCATTTGTCTTTAGGGCAGGGAGGGCTGTGATACCTAAGAGTCTGGGGTGCTTGGCAGCACCGGCTGGAGTGTAGCAAAGGGAGTTAGCAGGTGGGCAGAGAGGTTGATGTGAGGCTCCTTCAAGGACACAAGCAACTGAGACAGATGGAAGGGGCTCAGTTGCTTGTCAGAGGGTGGAGAAGATGTCTGTGAAGAGTGCAGCACAGTGGCTAGGATGTTGCAGGATTCGTTCTTGGGCATAGTCTCTTTGCTTGCAGTGTTCTGGCTTTCAGATTTGCAGAAGCTGCAGCTGAATACGAACAGGGGATGTTTGCAAATGCCTGTCTTGCTGGCCTGGGATGTGTTGGGCAGATGAGGCCCCTCATAGCTCAGAGCAGAAGCAGGTCTGACCCAGGGAAGAAGAGCTGCAGGCACAGAGGAATTGTTTGCACATAATCAACAGAACATTTTGTATCTGGGCAGCTGTCAAGTGCAAGTGGCTCAGGCTGAGTCAGGGTAGGTGCTGCGGGGGGGGGGTGTAGGCTCAGCAGGGGTCACAGACTGTACTGTTGGCTGCTTTCTGGAGCAGTAGTGATGCTGGGGAGGCTGGCTCAGAGGGTAGCACAAATGTGTGTTCACCTGTTTCAGCATCAAGCCCTCAAACCAAGCACGGTTTATACTTACTGATCTAAGCACTGCAGTGGCTGGTGCAGTTACTGCAGACAGGTTCTTCCTGGAAATGTTGCTGTCTCCTTTCCTTTTCTGACCAGTGGTGCCGTGCAGAGATGCTGAGCTTTTGCAGGCCTCTGGGGCACATTGCAGCTTGCGTTCTGCGCTCTGGGACGTGAGAAGAGGTTTGGAGAAAACTCAAGAGATGCTGTATTTTTTTCATCATTGTATTATCTGAATTATTAATGCATATTATCAGCACTGATGGAATCTCAAAGACTCCTACCATCAGGCTATGTGGGATCATAGGGGTTTTAAGTTAGAGGGAGAGGTAGAGAACTTTCAGTTTTGTAGTCCTTTGAAGATGAGATGATGGACTCCTGTTTGTGGGATAGAGGCTCTAACCCCATAATCATTGTGGATTTATGTATGGTTTGTAAAGAGGAGAAGCCATGTGACATGCTGTTGGTGCTGGGCTGCGGGACTCACCTGGACTCAGCACTGACCACATAACATGCTTGCACCGAATTGCCTCAGAACCAGGCAGGATCTTCCAAGTTGCCATACTTTATTTCAGAATTTGGCCCCCTGATTAAACTCAACTGCTATTCCCTTGAGCTCACATGGGGGAGCATAAGCCCCTGTAATTGAGCCACGGCAGCAGGCAGTCACTAGAAGCACTCACAGTGCTCGTGGTTCCGTTCACTCAACCACAAATGACCAGAGATAAATAGTTATTTAATGTACCAGCTGCTCCCTTACAAATATCTGGGAAAGCAAGTCACGGGGAGCAGAGAGATCATGCTGCTCATAGCTGTGCCACACTTCTCTCCAGGAAGGACTGGGGATGCTGCTATGTGTGGCACACTCATGCTTCTCGCCCCATGTGCACAAAGGTTGGGGCATAGCCTGTCAGGGAAACTCGTCTTGTTTTGCCTGTTTGCAAATGGCTCAGAGAAGTCCCTCCTGCCAGTTTCCTGTGGGCGTCCAGAGGAGAGAAGCAAGAGCAGGTGGAGGGGCTGCATTTAGCCAGGCTGGCCCATCCCTTTTGAGACGTGAGAATCCACAAGCAGAGACTGTCGTGGATGTTCACTCATTTCTGATTACAACCCTAAAGGCAAAGGGAGGATCTCTATGTCCCCCGCTCCTGTACCACTAGTGCAAAGGAATACATGGTTCTGGAGAGGGCTCTGCAAGGAGAAAAAAAGAGAGACCCAGTCACAAGCTAAAGATGATGGCTTTAAACTTCTCCCTCCTCACCCAGAGGGATGGTCAGTCACCAGCTGTCTCCACTCGCTGGCTGTGGGGCCAGCCTCCAGCCAGATTTCTGCTGCTGGTGAGGGTATTTAACACCTTGATGGGGAGCACCCGGCTGCAATAGTATGAGGCACCTCTTTCAGTTATGTCTTTGCACTGGTTCCTGCCATCTTGCTGTGGTTAGATGGCACTTTGGGGTTTCCATCTGAGGAATATCAGACCTGTGGGAAAGGTCCAACCTCACATGTCCTGTATAGAATAAAGAGGGATATATGTGGTCAGACCTATCCCACAGGCCCTGTATTCTTACACAAATGCAGAGACCTTGACATGCCATCTGATCTTCATCCTGCCGATTTCATCCTTATCATTGCTGGCATCTGCATCATCGTCATCATCCACCTCTCTCATGTCTCAACCTCCTGCACGCTCCTCTGTCATGTGTGAGGAGCTGGTGGCCTGAGGATGAGCAGACCTTGCTGCCAGGACCCTCGTCAGCAGAGACTGGAGCTGTGCTGGCACACAGGCTTCCGGAGATAGTCTCTGTTAGGGTGGCCAGTCCTGGCGGGTAGTTCAAGGCAGAGACCGGCTTTGGTGCAGGCTAAGTGCAAAGCCTCATCTTTTGTGTTTTCTGCAGGCCTGCAGCCAGTTGCACTGGCAGCCAGTGACTGGGATTTCTGGGAAGTGTTTGCAGCACTTAGTGAGGGAAATGCAGCACCTTTCAAATTAGGGCACCACAAAGGCACATCCTGTGGAGGTTTGGGGTCAGATGAGCTGTCAAGCCGAAGGAAATGTACAAAACAGCTTGTACTGTTCCTGAAGCAGAAACATGACAGGACACCAGAAAACAGTCTTCTACAAACACTGTGCTTGTATCACCAGAGAATAATCATTCCTTACAGGTTTTCAGTATTTAAAATGTTATTTAGGAACCTCTTGCATAAAAGGACATATGTGCTGAAGAGAGCAACTGAGTGTCCGTGGTCCTGCACTCCATGTGTCTGTTGTGTGAGTGCAACAGAGAGAAAGGCTGTGCGTCTGCAGCCACAGATCAAGCTTGTGAGCTCACGAAGCTAAGGGCATCAGTAAGCATCCTTATGGGGTTGCGTAGGTGAGTCAAAGAAGCTGGCCTTATTGGAGGCCACATGTCCAGTGTTACAGGCCTGGTGTGGGAGCATTTCCTCTTGGTGGCCCTGTTCTGGGAGTGTTGCAGCATTCTCACTGTATTTCCCCTTAGAAAAAAAGCCTCTTGTGTTTGAGACTTTTAGGGACTTTGGAGTTAGTTTGCTGAGGAAGCCTGTGAATATGTAGGATTTTGCTCTGCTATGTGTTGTAATCAGAGTTGAACAAAAGAATTTGTGTCTCTCTGACTGGGGTGTTAGATTAGCTATTGCTTCCAGTGAGAGAGAAGTGGAAAGCCTTTTTCCAATATGATAACCTGCTCTTGAAGCTGTTCTAAGTTTAAGTGGAGCAGGCTGGTGCTGGAGCCTCCCTAAGCTTTTTCTGCTCTCCTGCCTATATTCAGGTGGGGATGAAGCAACTCTATGAAGTGACCTTCTAGGCTTTATAGGAACAGAAACAGATGGTTGGGAGGTGGATTACTCGGGCAGAGCTGTGTGCTCCCCGGGAGCTGACAGCTCTCCACTGCATGACAGAGCTCCATAGGGGTGAGTAAGCTTAGCACATCTGCCTGGGAGAAGTGAGACACATGGGAAATTTCCCTTGGAGGGGAAAAGGTGTCATTTGAAATTGCCTCTAAGTATTTAACCTCTTCGCTAGCACATATCCCAGCTCTCTTGCTCACATCCGGGAAACAGAAAAGTTTGTCAGAAATAACGGAGGAGAAGCTGTCTCAGCAGCCTCTAGAATGCTGGCTGTGCTGATGCCTCGTTATCACAGCTGGAGATGCTAACGGGGCTCCGGCCAGCCTTCTGCACTTGGTGCTCAAGTTCTGGGTGCAGCAAAAAGGAGAGCTAAACTGGGGCACACATCGATATGTCCCTGGGAAGTCACTTTACTCTGGAGCTGGTAGAGCTTAGCAGCTGCACAACCAATGCTTCCTCTGCACCCTTTGCTCCAGCAAAACTCTGAGGGAGAAAAGTGGACCCTCAGCAAGGGCTGCAGGATTGTAGGTGGGTAGCCTGCAAAGCCATCAGGAAGCTAGCTGCTGGCTTGGATGCTCCTGAATCATTATGAATTAAATTTGACTGCTGCTTGGATAAAAATCACTGTCCCAAGCAGAGCTTCTTGCTGCAATTCTGTTCGGGTAAATGTTAAATTTTAAGGCTTGTATGCAGAAGCAGCTCTGGTGCATCTTCGCTCTGAGCCATAAACTGAGCACAGCTCTGTGCTTTAGATTTGAAAAGCATGACTGTGGGCAGGCAGTCTAGAGGAGGGGACTGGCACCCCTAGGAAAGTCATTTTTGCAAAGACAGGAGTTAGAGGGCCCTAAAAGTGCGCCAGTGAGCTCAGGGATGTGTCATGAGCAGGGAGGACTGAGACAATGCCTGTGGAGCTGAGGGCACAGACGTTAGGTTGTGGTGATACCCATCCATAGGAGATAGTCTACGGTAGCTGCATGTTTTGCTCATGTGAGAAACCTCCGGTGTCAGGCAGCAAGTTGGCATTCAAGGCTACATGCAGGTGCTCTGGCAGTGTGGAGCCTGCTACAGCCAGCACAGGGCTGGATGGCAGGACGACTGCTCCTGCTCCCAGCAGGAGTGCTGGACCATGTCGCTGCTGCCCGGCCGTGCCGTGGGAGCCCGACAGGTTTCCTTGGCTCCACAGCTGTCCCAGTGGGTGGAGGGTGTTTTGGTGCTGGCACATTGCTAGCAGGTTCCCTGGCTCCTGTACCTTCCCGGTGGGGATGGAAGGTGGCTGCTTTCCCAGTCTTAGAGCTCTTGGAGTCTAGCTCCAGCAGTAGCTGGTACTTGCTGGTGCATGAGGAAGAGCATCTAGGAGATAAAGGCAGGGGTGTGGAGACCTCGGGCTGATCCCCATCACCCCTGCTTCCTTGCTGTGCCCTCACTGGGGACCGTGAGCTGGTTATGCCCTGGAACTGTGGCAACAGAGAGGCTGAGAGGGGGCTGTATGTCCCCATCCTGAAGGTCCCAAGACCTGGAACTGCTTTCTCCAGCATTGTGAGCCAAGCGCCTACAGCTCTGTACAGGAGCTTGGGGCAGGTGTTTCCTCAGACAGCCCCAGCGGGTGACTAATGCCCCTCTCCCACTTCTGCTCCCTCCAGAATGGGCTGAACGCTTTGCACCTGGCCTCCAAGGAGGGCCACGTGAAAATGGTTGCAGAGCTGCTGCACAAGGAGATCGTGTTGGAGACGACGACCAAGGTGAGGATGAGGGAGGCTGGTCAACATTAGTTGCAACTTGCAGCCCTGCCACTGCTGCCAGATGCACCATCAATAGCTGCACAGTGAAAAGTGTTGTTTGTTTTCATCCCTCTGGAAAACTTGTGCTGGGGCCAGCGCTGCTGAGCTGGGGCCTGGGTGGAGGCTATGCTCTGCTTTTAGCTCAGTTGCAGCTTTGCTGGGCAGCTCCAGGTGGGAACCTTCCTCTCCATGCATCTCCCCCTTGGGAGCTGGGAAAGCTAGGGCATCACAAGCCCAAGAAGAGTGTGACAGAGACCATAAGATACACTAGTGCTGTCTTCACCCATGTCTCCTGCTGGCACGGGCTGCCGTGTTCAGACTAAGCCCTTGTTTCCTCAGGGCAGCCCCCTGCACACTGCAGCACTGAGATGTCTTTGGTGCCATTGTTGCAAGCCTAGAGTGCTCTGGTGCTCCATAAATAATAAATCCTTGTCACCTTGCATCACCACAGTGGGGAGCAGCACTCGCTCAGTGACAAACAGGACAAAGGCACAGGCAAGCAGGGCTGATAAATGAGCAGCCTCCAGCACTGTCTGAAGGGAGGTACGAGTGGGAGGGAGCCTGGCTCGCCAGCCTTCTCTGTGCTCTGGCAAGGCTTGGTGCAGAGCAGAGTCTGGCATCTGCTCTAGCGTGGGTTCTCTGCCCCCACCACTCAAAGGCAAACATCGGAGAAGCCTGCATCTGCATTTTCCAGCCTGCTTATCCCCAGCACTGCTGGGATGCCTTGGCTGTCAGGGCACGCTCTGCAACGTTGCCTGAAGACTGCCATCTCAGCTCCCTCTCTTCCCTCCCCTGCTCATCTCTTAGTGCTGGAGATGCACAGAGTCTGAGTCAAAGCTTTCAGCTTTTGCTGCCAGTAGCTTAATGAGCAATACAAAATCACTCTCCTCCCCAGCCAGCAAATGTGAATGGAGGCTGCCCGATCTGTAGTATGGATAGGGTGCAGAGCACAGGCTGCATGGCCCCAGAGACTTGCCCTGGCCAGATGCTGTCAAATGGTGGCAGCTCTGTTTGTGTGTGTGCTGACACATCAGGCCTGTTTTTCCTTGGCATCCATGTGCTGCCTCTGAGTGCTGCCTCATGGTGTCTTTCAGAAGGGGAACACAGCCCTGCACATTGCTTCCCTGGCTGGACAAGAGGACGTGGTCAGGGAACTGGTGAACTACGGGGCCAATGTCAATGCACAGTCTCAGGTAGAGTGATCTGGGTTGGAGTGGGAAAAGCCCTGAGCACACATGGTAGTGGTGTCCTTGTGGTGGGAACTGTGCCCAGCATGGGCACCTCAGCAGCCCTTGGCAGCTTCTCCCTGGTCCTGCTCAGGCTTTGGGACTGCTCTGCCAGACTCCTGAAAGAGCACGAGCGTGTGAGCAAGTGGGGAGGGGAGGCATGAGGGAAGAATGGGGAAAGGAGCATAGTCTCGTTCCTGAAGGAGTCCATGGCAGCACATACAAGCATGCTGAACTCTTCCTGAGAGGACTCATGGGCGATGCTGCCCTCGTACAGCCACAAGCTCCCCATCACCTTCCTGCAGCTCTGTGCACCGTGTCTCCTTTGTTCTCCTTTTCCTGGACCTGGTGTGGTTGCAAACTCTTCAGCATGTACCTGGTGGGAGAAGCATCCCTAGAGCAAGGGAGTGCAGTGGCAGTGAGTGGAAGGCAGTATCATGCGGGTTGACTGCTGTTGTGAAGGGTGCCCTGGTTCTTTCGGGATGTGGGGGCCTCAAACTCTCTACAATTTCTCCATGATTCCTGCTAGGTTTATACTTGTCCCACCCAGGCTGTGTATGCTTTGCCCCAGTTCAGTGAGCTGGGTGTGAGGAAGGGGCATTGGTGTGTAGGTCTGTAAGGGGCTTGAGGCACTCGAGGAAGGGCTATGTTGACATGCATGACTCTTTGTCTGCAGAAAGGCTTCACACCCCTCTACATGGCAGCGCAGGAAAACCACCTGGAAGTTGTCAAGTTCTTGCTGGAAAATGGAGCTAACCAGAATGTAGCTACAGAGGTGAGACATCTGGGGAGGATCCTAGAGCCTTGCACGCTGGGGCTGCTGTTGGGTGTGCTGAGGCCCCTTGGTTCTGCACCTCTCACCTACCTCTCCTTGGCAGGATGGCTTCACACCACTGGCTGTGGCTCTGCAGCAGGGGCATGAGAACGTGGTTGCTCACCTCATCAACTATGGGACAAAGGGTAAGGTCCGCCTGCCCGCCCTGCACATCGCAGCCCGCAATGATGACACTCGCACTGCTGCTGTGCTGCTACAGAATGACCCCAATGCCGACGTCCTCTCCAAGGTGTGTGGCTCTCCCACCCTGTCTCTGGGAGCTTTCCCACATCCCCAGGGGAGAACAGCAGCTTGTATGCTGTTTTATCCCTCTTTTCAGCAGATGTGAGTCTGCTGTGTCTGGCTAGATCCCTCCCTTCTTTCCCCTAGACTGGATTTACCCCTCTGCACATTGCAGCCCACTACGAGAACCTCAATGTGGCTCAGTTACTGCTGAACCGTGGAGCTAGTGTCAACTTCACGCCCCAGGTGAGTGCAAAGTGGGGAAGTCACCGGGTTTGGCATTGCTCTGGCATCGGGGAAGGGAGCTGTGCCTCCTTTCCGTGTAAGTGCACCAGCGGGTACCAGCCATGGCTGGTGAGGTGGGACCATGTGGAAAGTAGAGCACTGGGCATGTCTGAGGACTTGCCATTAACACCCAGCATGGGCCTTTTCTACTACGTCTCACCTCTGTTGCAACCATGCACCCCTGGAAGCTCTTGGGGGCCTTGTGTCCAGGTGGAGGGAAGCTGGTACTACCATTGCAGGGCAGAGCTTACAGCCTCTGCCGTTGACACCCCTTTCCCTGACCCAGCCAAACACATGAGTAGGGAGTTTTCCTATAAGATCCATGCAGTTTCTGTCTGCAGCCTTCAGCTCCAGGCAGGAGCGGGTGCTCACCCTTTCAGTCAGCCCGGTGAAACAAGCTGTTCCTGTACGCCATCCCCAGGCAGGAATGTGGAGTGCTTCTCTGCCCTTTGTTCCCTCATGCCTCCTTGCAGCCCGATGAGGGAAAGGAAAGGGGCTGCTCCCTCTAACGGACTGCCGTTCCTCCTGGCAGAATGGGATCACTCCCCTGCACATTGCCTCCCGTCGAGGAAACATCATCATGGTACGGCTGCTGCTGGACCGTGGGGCCCAGATAGAGACAAGGACCAAGGTGAGACCACTTCTGTATCACCAGCAAGAGCCAGCTCCCTCCACCCAGGGAGCAGAGACATGCAGCGCTCTGCAGTGCAGACCATGTGAATGCCTCACTTGTTGTGTGAGGGAAAGTCCTGGGTGGCCAAAGTGCTTGCCTGGTGCATGCAGAGATGAGAGGAAGCTGCATGGCCGTGTCTGGCGTGCCCGGGGGGGGGGGGGGCTGAGAGTAGACTCTCCAAAGTCCATGTCCCCCTCTTTCCCTAGGGTGCCCTGCCCTTTCTTGCCCACAGCAATGGTGCTTACCTGGCCCACACTGAGCCTCTCAACCCTTTTCTCTCCCCAGGACGAGCTGACTCCTCTCCACTGTGCAGCCCGCAATGGACATGTGCGAATCGCGGAGATCCTGCTGGACCACGGGGCTCCCATTCAAGCCAAAACCAAGGTGCCCATGGGACTCTGTGGTGTTGCCCTTGACATCAAAGTCCCAGGGATGATGCCATCCACGGCTGGGCCTCAGGACTACCCTTCTCCTTGCCCTGGGGGCTGCTTCTGTGCAGCCAGGGCTGCCCTTTTGGCCTGCCAAAGGGCAAGTAACTGCTCAGCCTTCTCCTTGGCCCTGGCTGGAGCCCTCTGCCTGAGGGGTGCATGATTTGAAGGGACTAGCACTGCTGGGCACAGCCTACTCAAAGGCAGCAGCTCTTCAGGCCCTCCCCTCAGCTCAACATTACTTCCTTGGTGGGGGATCTCGGGGCTCCTCTCCGATGGCATTCTTGGGAATGTGCGATTCCCTTTTGCCATGGGGAGAATGGGGCAGGGCTGTGGTGCAATGCCCAGCTCCCTACCTGGCCCAACCTTGAGGCCGTGCTCCCTGCTTGCAGAACGGCCTGTCGCCGATCCACATGGCAGCGCAGGGCGACCACCTAGACTGCGTGCGCCTGCTCCTGCAGTACAATGCTGAGATCGACGACATCACCCTGGACCACCTAACACCGCTGCACGTGGCTGCACACTGTGGGCACCACCGTGTGGCCAAGCTGCTCCTGGAGAAGGGGGCCAAGCCCAACTCGCGAGCCCTGGTGAGTGAAGGAGGGTCAGGCAGGGCCAGGGCCTGGGGGATAGGGGGATGTGCTCACAGAGAATGACTCACCTGCCTTGTCCATCTCTCTTTGCAGAATGGCTTTACACCCCTGCATATTGCTTGCAAGAAGAACCACATCCGGGTGATGGAGCTGCTGCTGAAGACAGGTGCCTCCATTGATGCTGTCACGGAGGTAGGTGGGGCTGCAGCCCAGTCCCCAGCTTTCCTGTGCAGAGCCAGGTAGGACTGCAGGGGAGTAACAGCCCTGCTGCATCTGCTTGCCCCCAGGCACCTTCTTTCTTGTGGCTTAGAGCTCTCTGCAGCTCTGTGACCACTGTGCTTGGCAGCATCTGCCCCTGGCCCTGCTCCCCATGGGTGAGGGGCTGCAGGGGAGGCAGCAGCACTCCTGCTCCCCTTAGCTCACCTGCAGGACTGCTGGGGCCAAGGGTCTGCCTCTGTGTTGGAGCCTGCCCCATGGGGGAGCGGGGGGCTGCAGGAAGAGCTGCAGCCAAGGCCATCACCCCCCTCCTTGGCTCTCGGGCCCTCTCTCTCCACAGTCTGGCCTGACCCCCCTGCACGTGGCTGCCTTCATGGGGCACCTACCAATTGTCAAGACCCTGTTGCAGCGTGGAGCATCTCCCAATGTGTCCAACGTGGTGAGTCCAACCCTGGCTGGGACTCTGGGAGCTCATTGTGGCAGGGTGCAGCAGGAGATGGGGAGTCCCTGAGTCCTACTCTGTCTGGTCCCCTGGGCAATCCTTGGTGGGCCTCCCCTGTGATGGCAAGTAGGGGCCAGAACAAGGTGGGGACAGGGCTCCCCTGCTCTCGGGGACCAAAGGAATGATTGCAGCAAGGCATCTCCCCTTCTATGGCCTCACTGCTTTATTCTGTCCCTGGTACAGAAAGTGGAGACACCCCTACACATGGCAGCCAGAGCAGGACACATGGATGTGGCAAAGTATCTGCTGCAGAACAAAGCCAAAGTGAATGCCAAGGCCAAGGTAGGTGTGAAGAATCTGGGTGCTAGTCCAGTTTTGGGAGCAGATGGTGCTGGTTATTTTGCTCTTATTTGCCTATGGCCCTGCCTGCCAGGGGCTGTGTAAGAGCAGGAATAGGGCCAGGGCTCCCTTTGAGCATTGGAGGCCTGGGACTGGTCCAGGATCTGCCAACCATCTCCTGCTTCCCTCACAGGATGACCAGACTCCTCTGCACTGTGCTGCACGCGTCGGCCACACCAGCATGGTGAAACTCCTGCTGGAGAACGGTGCCAACCCCAACCTGGCCACAACAGCTGGGCATACGCCCCTGCACATCACCTCCAGAGAGGGGCATGTGGACACGGCACTGGCCCTGCTGGAGAAAGGGGCCTCACAGACCTGCATGACCAAGGTAGCTTGATGTGGCCTGTGCTGCTGAATGTGTGACCCAGTTGGGCCAAGGCTGGGCAGGCTGGTGGCACAATGTGTCTATCAGAGAAGGGGCAGCCTCCTTGTATGCTGCAGCCTCCCTTCCTGTGCACATGCCAGTCCTTTTCTCATCTTCCCTGTGCACCCTGTGATGGTCTCACTTTCTCCCCAGAAAGGATTTACCCCTCTCCACGTTGCGGCCAAGTATGGGAAGGTAGATGTGGCTGAGTTGCTCCTGGCACATGATGCTCACCCCAATGCAGCAGGGAAGGTGAGTGCTGCCCCTGAGGTGGCCAATGGCTGTGGGAGGAGTGGTGTGGGGACAGTCTCTGTCTCACTTGTCTCTGCTTTCTCCCCCTCCTCAGAATGGCCTGACCCCACTGCATGTGGCTGTGCACCACAACAACCTGGAGATTGTCAAACTGCTGCTTCCGAAGGGGAGTTCCCCACACAGTTCAGCCTGGGTAAGGCTGGACTGGGCATTTCTGGGGGCATGGGGATGTGCCGTGTGTCCAAAACAGTCCAACCTAGGGCCAGCTGTGCTGTGCCCTGCATCACCCATCAACTCTGACATGCTGTCTGGGTGGCTCCTGCTGCTGGAGTGTGTGCAGGGGGCTGATTGTCCACCAGCCTCTCTCCATGCATGCTGCTCATGCCTGCCTCCTCCCTTGCACCAGCCTGTGGGTCTGGCAGGGCTGTCAAGCAGTTGTCCTGTTCAGGCAGGCAGGCTGTGTCAGGGATCTGCCCTGCTGGAAAGGTAGTGGCTGTTGCTTGGGGACGTGGTTTCCATGGCAAGCCCTACTGAGTAGCATTGCTGTCTGGCAGTTTGGGAAACCACACGTGGATATTTGCATGCAGCTGGGAATCAGCAAGAGAGAAAACCCACCATCTCACGAGAGGCCCAATGCACAGGCAGCACATCTCCTCAAAGAGCAGTCCAGCAGCCTCAGTAACTGTGTTTGCAGAAGCTGAACAGGCAAATGCCTGCTGGTGCTGGCCCTCCCCATATGGCACTCCCCTCTCCTCCCTGCACTGGCTGCCAGGAGACATGCTGGGCAGGCATCAGGGAGCAGCCGGTCCACATGCTGATCCCCTCATTGGTCTGCGTCACTGGCAGCCTGCGCATCATCTTGGGCAGAGGGTGCCTGCCACGCGCTGTGCTCCTGAAGTGCAGCCGGGGGAAGAGCTCAAGCCCTGCGGTCTATGCCTGCTGAATACTGATCCTGCATATTGCTGGTCTTGCTCCACACCTCAGCCAGGCATTTTCTAGCAGAGGTCTGTCTGCCCCAGCCTCTCATGGTTCCAAGTGACCGAAAGCTGCTGTAGAAATTCATGTGAGCAGAAGCCCCAGGAGAGCTGATACTAGTCAGGACTGAAGCAGGTGGTCTTTGAAATCCTTATACTGACTTGACTGGAAAAACAGGATTTTCCCTCAGGGTCAGGGCTAGTTGCTGTCAGGGAGGTGGTTTAAGTGTAATCCTGAATTCCACTCTGCAGGTAGCTAGGAGGAGCAGACCTGGCCTGGAGAGGCAGTGTGGCACCTTCTATCCCTGCTGGTCTGCCCTGTGAGTACAGAATGGCAATGCAATGGGTCCTCTCTCATTGCAGAACGGGTACACCCCCCTGCACATTGCTGCCAAACAGAACCAGATGGAGGTGGCCAGCAGCTTGCTGCAATATGGGGCTTCTGCAAATGCAGAGTCCATGCAGGGAGTCACCCCGCTGCACCTGGCTTCCCAGGAGGGGCACGTGGACATGGTGGCACTGCTCTTCTCCAAACAAGCCAATGGCAACCTCGGCAACAAGGTAGGCTGGCCTGGCGCTTCTCTGCCAGGCTGGAGGTGGACACCCTGGCAGGGAGTAGCAGACAGGGTGGCAGTCCCTGCTGCCTGCTGGTAGACAGCCGCAATGCTGGCATTGCCACTGTGCCTGTGACCCACTCTTTTTGCAGAGCGGCCTGACTCCTCTCCATCTAGTGGCCCAAGAGGGACATGTGCCGGTTGCTGATGTTCTGGTGAAACATGGAGTCACAGTGGACGCAACAACCAGGGTAAATTAGAGTGTTGACCCAGAGTGAGGGTGCAAACACATGGAGGAATCAAGTCTCAGCCTCCTTCCAAGAGCAGCTTTGCTCTTCTTTTTTTCTGTACAAGGGCCTTCCCCTCTCTCAGGCTTGCCCATGGGATCAGCATACCTAAGCCAGAATGGCAGAAAGCACTGATGAGGACAGGCTGAGACCTTGTCTTGTCTTTCAGATGGGCTACACCCCGCTGCATGTGGCCAGCCACTATGGGAACATCAAGCTAGTTAAATTCTTGCTTCAGCACCAGGCTGACGTCAACGCCAAGACTAAGGTACAGAGATGGCCTGTGCTCTAAGGACCCTTCCGCCCTGGGCGACAGCACCTGAAGGCTAATGGCGAAGCCTCAGGGACCCCCTCCTGCTCTGAGCCCTCCAGGCTCCATGGTTGGGTGCTGCTGTAGTCCAGCTACAGCCCTGGGCAACTCCTGGGTTCTGCAGAACCCTCTGCTCACCCCAGCAAGGAGGGAGCAGCCCTTGTGCTCCAGGCATGAAGTGTAGTGTGAGGCCTGGGAGCATTTCTGGGGCAGCAGACCCCTGGAGCTGACAGCAGCACCCTCTGTCCTCCCCTGCAGCTGGGCTACACCCCCCTGCACCAAGCTGCACAGCAGGGCCACACGGACATTGTGACGCTGCTGCTGAAGCACGGTGCATCTCCCAATGAGATCAGCACAGTGAGTACGGCACTTGCCCTCCCCGCTCGCCCTGGGGCAAGCTCAGACACCCACCTGCCGGGGCTTCCCTGTGGCTGCAGCTGACCCATGTCCTGCTTCCTTGCACAGAATGGCACCACCCCTCTGGCTATTGCAAAGCGACTTGGCTACATTTCTGTCACGGATGTGCTCAAGATTGTCACAGAGGAAACCAGCATCCCGGTGAGTCCCTGGAGGATGGGGCTGGCTGGGCCCAGAACCCTACAGAGGAGGGCTGGGGCTGGAGGCAGCCACTCAGGAGTCTGCTGCCCTTAACCAGGCAGCAAACCCCAGGCAGCTGCTGTGGGCTTGCTGCAGGATCAGAGGCTGACTGGGCATAGCTGAACCCCTGTTGGCAGCATTGCAGAGCCAGTGTTGAGCGCTGGGTGCTAGCGCAGGGCTGGAGGGGTCTAGGCAGTGGGTGGCTGCACGGCGAAGGGCAGGCCTGCTCTGACTCCCCTCTGCTCTCACAGTCAGTCAGTGAAAAGCATCGCATGAGCTTCCCGGAGACCGTAGACGAGATTCTGGATGTGTCAGAGGACGAAGGTGAGGGGTCGGAGCTGGGATTGCACCACCCCAGGGATCTGCTGACTGGCCAGTGCGGCAGGCAGGAGCCCCGAGGATGGATGCAGATGTTTCTGCTGGCCAGGGTGGGGGAGCTGGGTGGCTCTGCAAGGGTCTTGCGGAGAGGAAAAGGGGAGCCTGTGAGACTCTTGGGTGGCACCTCCTGGCCAGCACACTTCCCTGCACTGTGCAAGAGAGATGTGCCCGCACCTCTCCTTGGGCCCTGTGCCCCAGAGGCAAAGCCCTCACAGAGAGTCCTTGGGCATGCAGAGCATCCTGCAGTGCCCTGCTCCCCAAGGCAGTATTACTCCCAGCCAGTCCGCCGCTGGAGACCTTGTGTTCCCTCCCACCAGCACCTCACCTTTGCCTCTTCTTACTTTGCAGGCACTGCTCATGTCACTCTAATGGGTATGAAACATGTGTCCCTATGCCCTGGCTCAATGGCCCATTTCACCCCATGGCCACTAACCATCCGCACGCCACATCCATCTGCTGAGCCTTGCTGATGGGCTGGTGCTCTGCGGCACAGGCCCTGCCATCCCGCCCTGCCCATCTGTGTCTGTGCTGCTCGCTGCGGTGTGACTGCATGAATGGGATTGTCCCTCTGGCGTCTCCCTGTCAGCCCTGGGCCCTGTCCCTGGCTCTAGCTCTGCCGAGCACTGGTACCAGTGCATGACCGCCCTGTGCCATTTTGGCCAAGGGTAGGGGGGAGGCTTCTGCCCATGAACTAGAGTGCTGGGGGATCTCCATGCTGCTCTGGTGCCCTGCCCATCACCCAGGGGCTGGCTCCCTGCTTTAGGAGGAGCTGGAACTCTTCCTGAAGGGCATTAGCACAAGCTGAGCGCTTGTCAATTCCTTAGCAGGCATTAATTGGTCCAGCGGGTAGTGCTGGCCAGGGGCTGTATCTCCGGGGAGGGGTGCACTAATGCACTCAGCAGTGTTACAGCATCCTTCCTGCAGCATTGGCCCTATCTTCATTCTTGTCCCCAGCATCCCACTGTGGAGCGTTCCCAGCGGGCCCTGCTTTGTGCTTGGCTGCTGCAGGAAAGGGGTTGTCTGGCTGCCCAGGCTACTAACAGCTATCACAGCTCCTGCTGCACTAACCCACACTGCGGGCCTTGCTGTGGCTGACACAAAGCCCGTCTGGCCGAGGGTGAAGCAGGCCTGTGGCTGCTGAGATCCGAGGGCTCAGTAAGGCCAGCAGTGGGAGCAGAGAAGGGTCCTGCTGGCTCGAGCCCTGAAGGAGAGCAGGGGCAAGGGCTGGGCACCTGTGCGCCCTGTCCTTCTGCCCCTCTGTGTGCTGAGCCAGCTCTTGGTTTCAGAGGAGGAGCTGATTGCACCCAAGCCCGATTCCAGGGACCAGGAGGACAAAAGGGAGGTGCAGGAGTTTGTGACCGAGACGACACTGGAACAAATGTAAGAGGGAGCAGGGGCAGGGCAGGGGGCTGGCCTGGTGCTGGAGGCAGGAAGGGAAAACTCTGGGCAGCAAATAGAGCACTGAGCATCCTGGGATAGCAAGTTCCACTGGTGCTGGCCCAGCACCAGGACTTTGGATCGCTGCTGAGTCCCCCGTGCCCTGCAGCCCTGGTGTTCCTTGGAGATAGGCTGGGGGGCTCAGGGGCCGGAGAGTCTGCTGCTTCAGTGACCGTCACTGTCCTCTCCTGCACAGAGTGGAGTCTCCAGCCATCCTGCAGGTCCCTCGTGTCCCACCCGAAACTGTGGTGACCAGAGCAGAGGAGCCCGAGCAGGTAGGACCTATCGAGGCAGAAGTTGAGCAAGTCAGTCTGCTGCATGCACCCTCAGTTTCCCCGCAGGAGGTGAGCACAAGCCACAGATCTGTCATGGGCCCCCCCAGCTCCGGGGCGTTCCTGCCATCCGGCAGGGTGAGCCCACTCCACCACTGCTGGGCACAGTCTGAAATGTGGGGTGGGAGTGGGGACTGACTGCACAGTGGCGGCTGCTGAGGGGAGACCTCCCTGTGAGGTGGTGTGGGAAGGGCAGGTGGGTTCAATGCCCCCAGGCAGGAGCTGTGTCTAGCAGGGCTGCCCCTGTCTCGCGCAGCCCTCCAAGGAGTTCGATGAGGACTCGCTGATTCCCAGCAGCCCTGCCACAGAGACCTCAGACAACATCAGCCCGGTGGCCAGTCCCGTGCATACAGGGTGAGTGGCCGGCCGCTGCAGCAGGTGCGTGCCCTGCGGCTGCGGGCCCGGTTGGAGTGCGCCCGTCTGCTCACGTCCCTGCCTGCCCTCCCAGGTTCCTGGTGAGCTTCATGGTGGATGCCCGTGGCGGCTCCATGCGGGGCAGCCGGCACAACGGGCTGCGTGTGGTCATCCCGCCCCGCACCTGTGCTGCGCCGACCCGCATCACCTGCCGCCTGGTGAAGCCCCAGAAGCTGCCAGCGCCCCCGCCGCTGGCTGAGGAGGAGGGCTTGGCCAGCCGAATCATTGCCCTGGGGCCCGCTGGTGCCCAATTCCTGAGGTGAGTGGGGAGGGCTGGTGCTGCCCACGTCGGGGCTCTTCCCTCCCTCCTGGGACTGGGGATGGATCTCAGTCCTCCAGAGGCTCTGCTAGCTGGTGGCAAGACCAGCCAGTTTATGCCTGTGGAGGGTGCAGTGCAGAACATCCCCGACCATGTGTCCTGGCAGAGGCTGGCCAGCAGGATGCACCCTAGGCTGGGTCCAGCGTGCTCCTGGGTGGGTTATTGCAGGGTAGCAAAATGGTGGCTGTGCCGTGATGAGGAAAGCCCTTATAAGCAGGGTCTCACCAGCGCAGAGCAGCCCCATGTCCCAGGGAGGGGTGTAAGGGGTCCTGCCCTCCTCCTTTGGAGAGCATTTGGTGTGGGCGAAGGGCTCTGCCCAGGCACTGGCACGGGGCCGCTCGCCAGCTGGGTGTCCCAGTGGGCAGGGTTCAGGTGTGAGTGCCCTCCCTCTCCTGTCTGCAGCCCTGTGATTGTGGAGATCCCGCACTTCGCCTCATATGGGCGTGGGGACCGTGAGCTCGTGGTGCTGCGCAGTGAGAACGGCTCTGTCTGGAAGGAGCACCGCAACCGCTATGAGGAGAGCTACATGGACCACCTGCTCAATGGCATGGATGAAGGTGAGTGTGCCAGGCCAGCAGGAGCTCAGTGTCGGTGGGGACTTGGCATCCGCATGGCTCTTGCCGGGCAGAACAGCCCTGAGCCCCTGGCCTGGTGGGGAGCAGGAGCTGGAGGCTGCAGTGGGCCTGGGGATGGGCCATGCCCACAGCATGAGGTGGTAGGGTTGGTGCTGAGCATAGTGTGGCATGGTCAGCGCAGCTCAGACAATCTGGCAGATGTGAGCCATGGGCCTGGTGTGTGGCTGGGCCCTGCACCCTGGTCACTGTGCTGCCTTTGCAGAGCTGGATAGCCAGGAGGAGCTGGAGAAGAAGAGGATCTGCCGCATCATCACCACAGATTTCCCTCTCTACTTCGTGGTCATTTCCCGGATTTGCCAGGACTGTGACCTGATTGGCCCTGAGGGAGGATATCTGAAAAGCACACTGGTGCCCATGGTGCAGGCCACCTTCCTGGAGACTGCTGTCACCAAGAGGGTGAAGCTAGCCCTGCAGGTGAGCCCTGGGGGCGTAAGGCAGCCTGCTCAGGAGCCAGGCTATGTTCCTGCGGGGGCCTGGAGCTGGCTGGGGCCATCCACCAGATGGGCCCAGCCCTGACACCCCCCTGTGCTGCCCACAGGCACAGCCTGTGCCCGACGAGCTGGTGACCAAGCTGCTGGGGAACCAGGCAACCTTCAGCCCCATCGTCACGGTGGAGCCACGCCGGAGGAAATTCCACCGCCCCATCGGCCTCCGCATCCCATTGCCCCCATCCTGGAAGGACAGTCCCCGGGACAGTGGCGAGGGTGATACCACCAGCCTGCGCCTGCTCTGCAGCGTCATCGGTAAGGCTAGCCAGCCCTATTATGCAGGGGAAAGTGTTCTCCAGTGGGGATGGGCTGGGTGGCCTTGGTGGATGCAGCTCCTGGGAGCTAAGGACAGATCACAGCAGTGAAATGGAGAGAGCAGGTGTCAGGGGAATGAGCAGGCCCCAGGCTTAAAGGAAAGGCAGTATGCTCACCCCTGCTTTCTGCTGCAGGAGGGACAGCCCAGGCTCAGTGGGAAGATATAACAGGCACCACGAAGCTGGTCTATGCCAATGAGTGCGCTAACTTTACCACCAACGTGTCCGCCAGGTGAGCCGTGGGCGGGCAGGTGGTGAGCAGGGGGCATGTGGTGATTTTGGGCCATCCTGGGGTGCAGCCTGTGCTAGAGGGAGCCTCCAGCCTCTGTGCTCACAGTCTCCTTGGTGAGATTCCCATGTGCAGGGCAGTTGAGTGCAAGCCTTGAGACTGCCCCCCCCCACCGTGCATTGGGAAACACTTGTGATGACTGGGTGTGCAAAGGGGAGCAGGCACTCTCTGTGCCTGGGTGGTACCTGCCTTGGGTTGTGCTGCTCCTGTACCCAGGGCTGTTGGGGGCACCCTCTGCAATGCAGTTTGTTACGGGGTTGGGATTCAGCTCTCTTGGTGCCCCTGAGAAATCTGCCCCGCAGTCCCTCTGACCCAGCCCTCCTGCAGGTTCTGGCTGGCAGACTGCCCGCGCACAGCTGAGGCTGTGCACTTCGCCACCACGCTGTACAAGGAGCTGACAGCTGTGCCCTACATGGCCAAATTTGTGGTATTTGCCAAGATGAACGATGCACGGGAAGGCCGTCTGCGCTGCTACTGCATGACTGATGACAAGGTCGACAAGACTTTGGAGCAGCATGAGAACTTCACAGAGGTGGCCCGCAGTCGGGACATTGAGGTATGTCCCCAACGGCATGCTTGGGGGGCAACAGGGTGAGGGCTGCCCTGTGAGGCGAGACTGATGCCTGTGGAGGGCCTTGCCCTGATCCAGGGAAGAGAGCCAGTGGTTACCTGACCCTGTCCATGGGAAGGGGAAGCAGCACTGGCTGTGGAGGCACTGAACCTGTTTTCTGCTCCCCTGCCAGGTGGTAGAGGGAATGCCTCTACATGTCGAGCTTTCAGGGAACCTGGTGCCTATCAAGAAGGCCACACAGCCACGCAGCTTCCTCTTCCAGTCCTTTCGGGAGAACCGTCTTGTCATCCCCATCAAGGTAATGGCAGGGCCCAGGGCTGAGCTGCAGAGCAGGCCCCGCTCCTGCCCGGTGTGGGCCCAGCTCACCTGGCACTCACCATGCAGGTTCGGGACAGCAGCCGGGAAGCCAGTGGCTCCCTGTCGTTCCTGCGCAAGGCCATGAAGTATGAGGACCTGCAGCATGTTCTCTGCCACCTGAACATCAGTATACCGCCCTGCACCAAGGTCAGTGCTGGGTCTCGGGCACATATGGGACAAGGCGGAGGGGGCCCGTCTCTCCTCCAGTGCAGGGAATGGCACTTACTGGTTGACTTACCTTCCCCAACTGCTCCAGGTGGCCACATCATACTCTTCCAGGGCTTTGGGAGAAGTGGTGATGTCAGGGCAGAGCTGCTGCCCTGCCTCTGCAGGCTGGTAACCCCTTGGTCTGTCACCTCACGCAGGGAAGTGGCAGCGAGGAGCGGAGGAGGACGCTGACGCCGTTGGCTCTACGGGAGAGATACAGCATCCTCAGTGACAGCAGCCTCGGTGCGTAGCCTGTGGGCCTGTCCAAGCCCTCCCATCACCTGCACTCAGGGGTAGGGGTGCCCGGGCCAGGTGAAAAGGCTGACCCTGTCATAGTCACACGCGGGGCAGGTTCCCTTTCCCTGGTGGTTTCCTTGATCCTGCCCTGTGGTGTCCTGAAAGGCGAGTGCAATGCCTACAGGTCTGTGCAGAGCCCCTGCAGCTGGCAACCCTTTCACCTCCCCACCCCTGGTGCATGGCCCTGCACAGGTGAAGCTGTGACTTCTCTCTTCTCCTCCAGGCTCTCTGAGCAGCACAGACAGGCCAGACCAGAAGATGGTTGATATAGCAGAACAGCTGGGCCTCAGCTGGGCAGGTGAGTTGATGCCTTTCAGACTCAGATGATACACAAGGCACCTCTGAAAATTGGTACTTAAGAAGGCTGGAAACATGCTGCTGGGCAGATTTTGCTTTGTGCTGTCCAGGGGAATCATGCTGAGAGCTGGTTCCTGGTGCAGCTTGTATGCGTGCAGTCTGCACTAGCTCCTCTGACAGGCTGGCTGTGCAGGTCCCAGCACTTCTGCTAACCTGTCAACATACCTTGGCACTGAAATGAGCCTACCTGCAGCTGTGCATGCAATGCAAAGCATGCACACAGATGCCAGGATGGGGTTTTGCTCTGAGTTGTAAGCCTTGCTGCTGTTCCAGAGCTGACGTGTTGGTGCTGAGCTCCAGCCACATGGGCCCAGCACTCTCACTGCAGCTGTCTGCCCAACAGCAGCACCTACGCTTCTCATTAGCCTGAGACACTGCTGAGCTGGCCACAGCCTGCCTAGGCAGAGGGACTTCAACCTCTGCCCCATCCCAGCTCCTGCTCCTGCGTGTTCTGCTGTGTTTGGCTGTATGCAGTATGGGGGGACTGCGTTGGGTCTGGCTGAGCCCCTCACGACATCCTTAGCCTTTTTGGCTCAGGAGCTGGTGGCTGGTGCCTGAGTGTGATGCTGAGATGTGGTGTCTCCCCCAGAGCTGGCACGTGAACTGCAGTTTGGGGTGGACGACATCAACAGGATACGTGTGGAGAACCCCAACTCCCTGCTGGAGCAGAGCATGGCCTTACTCAACCTCTGGGTCAGCCGTGAGGGCAAGAACGCCAAGAGTGAGTACCTGCCATGCCCTGCTGGCAGCAGCCTGGCCGGTGGCTCTGCAAGGTGGCCGGTCTCTGCTGCTCGGGTCTGTTCTCAGCTGCAGCTCCAGCCCAGCAGTGCTGACCTGATCTCTGGGAGTAGCTGGGGTAGCTCTTCACCCTCTGCTCAGAGCTGGGGGAGGTCCCTAGTGCCAGGCTCTCTCCAGATGTGTGTGCAGGGCCTCCCGGCACTGGTGCACACACCTGCGGTGTGTTATGCATGCGGAGATGGCCATGCTGGCTGTGCACAGCAGCCACCTAGCACACCCCTACGTGCCTGCTCAGGGGCCCCTGGCTAGATTTACGCAGCTGTTTCACGCATACCTGCCTGCCTTGTGGGCAGCTGGGCTATAGCTGCCTGCTCAGCCATGAGCCTGCCCTGCTGCTCGGTGACACTGACTCCCCCCTGCAGTCGAGGGCCTGTACACGGCGCTGAGGAATATCGACCGCAGCGAGATTGTCAGCACCCTGGAAGGCTCTGGCCGGCAGACCCGCAGCCTGAAGGGCAGCTGGCGCTATACAGACAGAGACTACTCCCTCTCGCCGTGCCAGATGAATGGTGAGTCCTGGGTACCGTCCTGGGGCAGCGGGAAGAACCCCAGGGGAGGACAGCAGAGCAGAGCAGAGGCCGGCTTGGAGCTGACATCCTGCCTGGCCAGAGCCAGCTGGCTGCAGGCGAGGAGGTCAGCAGTGTGCGGTGGGTGCTGACCCTGCACCCCCAATGGTACAGGCAGACAGATGCAGCCTCTGCGCTGGGGCCTTTGCTGTGGAAAAACCTTGGCCTGCCTTCAGGCAGAAATCCACCTTCCCTGGAGCTCTCTGGGTGGGATGGACACCTAGTGCTTCCCTATCTGACGTTGCAGGGAGGAAGCATGCCTCTGGCTTCCTGGGCTGAAACGCGGCCCGGGAGCTCACAGAGGCCCAGATGTCTGGCTGCGGCTGCGTGCCTCGTCCCAGGCGAGGCATGCTGGGTGCGGGATGGCCGGGCTCAGCTGCAGTGTGTGTCTTCAGGGAGCAGGGATGGGGCTGTGTGCCGCTGTGGCCCTGTGCTGCGGCACTGCCTCGTGCGGCTCCTGCTGATTGCTCTCTCCCCTTCTTCTGTGCTCTCTCAAACATGCCACCCAGCGCCATCAGGTGTGGGCACTTCTGTGGGTCACGTCTTGTCACCTCTCTCCTCTGAGCTCATCCTGGCCTCTTCTTCTCTCATCCTCTTCCACTGCCTGTCTCCACTGTCTCCACCTCAGCTGAGCCCTCCAGGAGCCACGTCCAGCTCCAGTGACTGCATGTCACCAGGGACTGCCCCCATGCCTGGCTGTGTCACACTTGCAGGCAGCCACCCTGGGCCACCTCCTCCTGTCTCCTGCACTGCTTTGCGCACCTTTCCTCGGGGGCCCTGCACTGCTTGCTCCTGCTCAGGGGAGAGGGCACCGTCACTGTGCTGGTGGCTCCCCATTACACTCTGTGTCTTGGCTGCTGCTGGCAATTCCTGGGGAGCAGGACAAGTTCTCTGGGAATGAAAAAGGGGCTGGTGGCTCAGAGCTGAAAAAGGGCTGAGCAAAGCCACCTGCCTGGGTGGGAAGTGCCTGGCTCAGCTGCAGACCACATTGATGTGCCTAGGCTGTCCACTCAGCCGCAGATGAGGATGTGACAGCCCCTGGTAGCCCCAGAGACACAGACAGGCTTATAGGGCCCCGGCTACATCCCACAGAGCCCTAGGGCTGCGTGACGTGTGCCAGGTCCCCTGTGCAGCACTGTCCTTCCCTGCTCCTGGTACTGCTTCCAGCCTGCTCTTCTGCACTGGGAAGAAGGATTAACTTCATGAGCTGGTGCCTGCGGGACTTGGCAATGTGAGCTCTAGGCAGACCTTTGGCCAGCTGGATGGGGACTGTGGGCAGGCACGCGGGAGCTGAGACACTGAGGTAGCCAAGAGGCCTCTGCCCTGCAGTGTGGATGGGGAATTCATGTGGCTCCCTGGCCAGTGTCCTCAGCATCCCCAGGGCCTGCCCAGCTCAGAGCCGGCACTCGAAGGGAGGCACTGTGGCACTTGCAGGAGCAAGAGGGATCATGCAGAGGCAGCAGTTGCTGCAAGCCACCCCTGCTCAGCCTAGCAGCTGGGGTCCAGTGTGGCCAGGAAAATGCTGTCCCCAGGGCAGGCACCCTCCCTGAGGCTGCTCCCCTTCTCCCAGCTGCGCTTGTGTGTATGTGTGAGACGGCTGCTGGAGATGTCGCCTCTATCTGCCCATGTAGGTTATGCTTCGCTGCAGGACGAGCTGCTGTCCCCTTCCTCCCTGCATTACACACTGCCGTCCCCGCTGCGTGCCGACCAGTACTGGAATGAGGTGGCCATCATGGATGCCATCCCCATGGCTGCCACTGAGCAGGACGCCCTGATGGAGATGTCCGACATGCAGGTGTGGTCCTCGGGGCTCACCCCTTCACTGGTGACTGCTGAGGACTCCTCCCTGGAGTGCAGCAAGGCTGAGGACTCGGATGCCACAAACGAAGGCCGATTCCTGGGTCAGCTCTTGGCAGACACACATGGCCCAGACCATCTGGGCTCCATGGACCTGGTTGAGGATGACACAGTGGACTCAGATGCTATGAATGGCCTGATTGACCTGCTAGAGCAGGAGGAGGGTCAGAGGCCAGAGGGGAAGATGCCAGCCAGTGATCGCCAGCCGCGGATGGCTGGGGAGCAGGACCCAGAGAGTGAAGTCTCTTTTGTTTCAGTTCAGCAGAAGGCGCAAGTCAGGATCACGGCATCACCTACTGTTAGCCACGTTGCTGAGAAGAGTGCAGACAGGTACTGTGGCCTGGGGTGTCAGGGAGGCTGTGGGAGGGAAGCAGAGCTGCATCACCAGCTACTGTCCTGTGCTGGGCCAGCTGTAGGCATCTCCCAGCCCTGCTCACTGCTGTGCTGGTCTCCAGCTCTGGAGCCCTAGCACCTGCTGGCAGACAGAGTGGCAGCTCAGGCTGAGCCCCTTGCACCTCTTTGGAGATGCTCTGTGGGGCTCCTCACAGAGCAGCTGGGAGGGACCCCACACAGATAGCCAGGCCCTGCATGCAGGTCATGCTTGCCAGAGGCAACTGAGTCTGGGCCACTTCCTCCTATGCTCTCAGTGGCACCAGTCCTGCTGAGGTCCCCAGCAGAGCCTGGTGGTGCAGGGTGCTGCCTTAGACCCTGTTGCAGACCAGGGTGTAGAGCCTAGAGACAGACGGGCTGTGAGGCCACAAGACAGGCAGGGAGCATGGGGAGAGGAGGTTTGTGCCTTTTGCACATCTGCGTCTCATGTTGCTTGCTCTGGGTGCTGGCAGCACCGTGAACCAGCGAGCCCTGAGCCTGGGGGTGTGCAGGGTGCGCAGGTGTGGTTGCGAGAGGCAGGCTGGTGCTCCATGGTGCAGCGACTCTGTGGCAAAGCTGACTGCCTCTCTCTCTCTCTCTCTGTCTCTCTCTCCCTGTCCCTGTCCCTCTCCGGTGCCCAGGCTGAGGGACTGGAATGCAGAAGGCTCCTTTATCTCCTGCCTACAGGACCTGACAGCGGGCTCCTGGCAGGAGGGGGTCACCCGAAGCCTGCGCCTGACACACACTACGGCCTCCGGGGTGCAGGGCCAGGAGCAAGAGCAGGTCCTGGTGCCAGCCGTGGAGCTGATGCGGATCAGCTCCGCAGAGGACAGCGACTGGCAGCCCCAGCACTCTGCGGGCCAGGCCTTCGGCCGCTGGCAAGAGAAGGCAGACAGCAGCTTCTTTGTGCAGATGCAGGTAAGAGCGAGGAGACCTGGGCCATGGGAGATGGAAACCCCACGGGCTGCTCATTTCTGAGCTGGCCTCAGGGACAGCTAGGCTGACCTGGTCTGCAAGAGGTGGAGGTGACCTGGCAAGTTGCCTGCCCCCTCCGTGGGGGCCTCACTGTCCCGGAGCCAGCCCAGAATAGCCTGGTTTGCACTCTGCAAGTGAGCGCCTGCTCTCCATTTATAACCAGCCAGTCACCCTGCTCGCTTCCTAATTGAGTATCTCCTGCGGCCCCTGTCCAGGAGTTTGCCAGCACTGGGCACAGAGAGCCCAGGAATAGAACTGGCCTTGAGGGCCAAGCTGGGTGATGGGCGTCCTGCTGCAGCCCCACAGGGCCAGCAGGTGCAGAGTGAGGGCAGGTGTGAACTTGGGCTGGGCAATGCACTGCCATCCGGGCAGCACAGCCGGTGTGCGAGGGTGAGTGCAGGTGTGTCCCTGGGACGTGCACCGCCATCCGGGCGGCACAGCCGGTGTGCGAGGGTGAGTGCAGGTGTGTCCCTGGGACGTGCACCGCCATCTGGGTGGCACAGCCGGTGTGCGAGGGTGAGTGCAGGTGTGTCCCTGGGACGTGCACTGCCATCCGGGCGGCACAGCCGGTGTGCGAGGGTGAGTGCAGGTGTGTCCCTGGGACGTGCACTGCCATCCGGGCGGCACAGCCGGTGTGCGAGGGTGAGTGCAGGTGTGTCCCTGGGACGTGCACTGCCATCTGGGCGGCACAGCCGGTGTGCGAGGGTGAGTGCAGGTGTGTCCCTGGGACGTGCACTGCCATCCGGGCGGCACAGCCGGTGTGCGAGGGTGAGTGCAGGTGTGTCCCTGGGACGTGCACTGCCATCCGGGCGGCACAGCCGGTGTGCGAGGGTGAGTGCAGGTGTGTCCCTGGGACGTGCACTGCCATCTGGGCGGCTTCAGGTGGGCAGCTGCTCAGCTCTGCAGTGCCCTGTCTGCAGCATGGCGTGCGATGCCAGCGACCCCCAGATCCTTGGCACCTGCCGAGGGCGGCGTGCTGCCCCCCAGGCAGCGGCTGCTGGCAGAGCCCAAGGGGGCTGATCGGGCGGGTGACAGGGCTGTCCTGACCGGTGAAGGGTGGTGCTGTCCCAGTCCTGGCTCTGATGACTTTGACAGAAGCGAGTGCAAAGGACACCCTAGCTGCCCGCTGCCTTCTCGCCGCCCACAGCCAGCTGGCTGGGGCAGCTCGAGTTACGCAGCGCCCAGAGCGGGGCCCCACGCCGCGGGCCGGGGGCTGCTCCTGCGCCGCGCCGCGCTGCGCCGGGCCGCGGGGTTTCCCCGCTCGGCGGGGTCTGTGGCTGGCGTCGGAGCGGCGGGCTGGGAGCAGCCGGGGTGGCGCGGGGCGGCTGCGCGGAGGCGGGATGTGGGCTTTCCTGGCACAGCTGCTGATCGCCCTGGTGCTGCTGGCCTTCTTCCTGGCCAGCTGCCAGAACGTCATGCACATCGTCAGGGGCTCCCTGCGCTTCCTGCTCAAACACGCCCACCGAGAGCTGGACAAGGAGCTCGGGGAGAGCCCGGGGCTGGCGGACGACGAGGAGTCCGTCTCCACCAGGGTTGTCCGCCGGCGCGTCCTTGTGAAGGTAACGGGCAGGGGGCTGACAGCCCAGCCCCGGGCTGATGTGGACAGGAGAGCAGTGAAGGGACTGGGGCCCTGTGGGGGATGGAGGCCGTGGGTGTGTGTCAGCGTGTCGTCCTCCCCCGGCCCCCCTGAAATGCCCTGCTGTCCTCTCGCTGCAGGGGAACGAAGTCCTTAGTCTCCCTGGGGAGCAGGTGACGGAGGAGCAGTTCACAGATGATCAAGGCAACATCGTCACCAAGAAGGTGAGTGGCTGGGGCACCGTGCTGGCGCTGAGCACGCTGCAGTGTTCTGCTCCCTACCTGCTGCCGCAGCCTGGGGCCCCCGCAGGGCTCCAGCTCCCTGCCGCTGCCGGTGGAGGTCACGGTGCTTCTCTGGCCGGACCCCGAGCACGGGGTGCGGGTGCTGGTGCTCTGCCCCGCCGCGCGGGCTGGCTGTGACACCCGCTGCTGGGTCTCTGCAGGTCATCCGGAAGGTGGTGCGGCAGCTGGGCCCGGGCGACATGGACAGCAGGCGGGAGCATGGGGAGCTGCTGCTGGAGGGCTCCCTGCAGGAGCCCCGAGACTTGGAGGCCGAGGCTGACCACTTCTTGAAATATGCCAGCCTGCATCGGGACGGTCTGGGGGCCAAGGTACGGTGCAGCTCGTAGCCCTGCCCCGCAGGCGCCAGCCCCGCAGGCACCGGCCCTGGGCCAGCACCACCTCTGTGGTCCTGGGGCTCCCTGGCCCTCTGTCCTCCTTCCTGTCCTGCTCTCCTCTCCTATCGCCCCTCTATGGCTGCTGGGGGCAGCTCTTGCCCACTGAGCCGTAGTCTTCTTACTCAGTGTCTTCTGCCATCTGACTCTGCCTTTCCCTCTCCTGTCCTCTTCTGTGTGTGTGTCTGTCTGTCCATCCATCCACCGGGGTGGTGCCTGCTTCCTGCCCCTGCAGCTCCCTCAGGAGGAGGTGCGAGTCCATGTCCCGAGATTGGAGGTCTCCGGGGGCAGGATGGGGGCTCAGATAGTGAAACGTGCCAGCCTGAAAAGGGGAAAGCAGTGACCCCTCAAATGGCCTCTTTGGAGGTAACCCCACCTTTGCTCATCGTCCGTCCAGCTCCCCGTGCTGCCTCGTGCATGGAGCCGCTGGACGCATGCCTCGTCCCAGGGGAGCGCCAGCAAGGCTGCGTCCAGCTGCCAGCCTGCCGGGGGGTGCTGTGCCTCAGCGAAGCGCTGCAGGCAGGCAGTTTTGCTGCCCCAGCCGCTAGCCCATGCCTGGGCCCAGGGTCTGGGTGAGGTGCGTGGACTTGTGCCCCTCCTCTGTCACGGTCCTCAGCCAGCTCCTGGCACTGGATCCACATTTGCCCTCAGCTCTCCGCTGCGGCACAGCACGGGGGCTGCTACTGTGGCCACAGCAGTCTGGATCCTTGGAGTAATGGTCCACAGCAACAAGGCCATAGGATTGTTACTCCTGGTCATGGCAGGCTGCGGCAGAGGGAGGATGTTTGTCCAAAGCAGCTCTAGGGAGGGCATAGTATGTGCACAGGGGCAGTTCCAGTTCTTGGCATAGTTTCCTCCCCTACTGCCCCACGTCTAGCCTGGAGCAGGACCTGATGCTGCAGTTACTGGTGCGGAGCTGACAGTTGCCCCATGACTGTGCCCTCCAGGGCAGCGCCAGGACTGCCTCAGCCCAGGACAGAGCTGTCCCCTTTGTCCACCGCTGCCAGCCATGCAGCCTCGCAGCAGAGGGGAGGTGCCCCTGGAGCCTGCCTCCACCTCCCCGTCCCCTGGGATGCAGCCAGTGCTGGCACAGGAGCGAGGCAGAGCGGCTGTCATGACTCTGCTGGGCCAGCCTGGTCTGCTGCCTCTGCTTGCAGTGTTCCTGATGGGAGATGCGAGCTGTTCCTACTGCCAGCCTTCCCTGTGTGGCGGCACGAGAGGGCGGCAATGAGGTTTTCTCAGGCTTATGCAGCTGGGAAAGGGCGGCAGGCGGTGGCAGGATGCTGCTGCTGGGTATGAGGGGAGCAGGGGTGCAGGAGCAGTGAGGTGCAGGGACATGATGCTTATTGTAGATGAGGGCAGAGAACGTGTCCTTGGCGCAGGACACTTCTTGCGCTGCTCCCCAGGGTGGGCACTGGCGCATGCCTTGAGCCTTGCGCAGCCTCTGCTTCCCTGGCCTCCCCTCTTTGGTGGAAGTGGAGCAGGCCCAAGGCATCATGCTTGGCATGGCATACTTGGACCCAGCTGCACCACTGTCCTCGGTGTACTCGCTGCTGGGCTGGGCAGCCCAGCGCTTGTAGGAAGGTGCTGCAAACATGCTTTCTGGCTGCCAGGGGCTGCCTGAGCTGGCAAGGAGACTGTCAAGCAAAGGCGGCTGCTGCTCTGGCCTCTGCTGTACACACGTGGCTGTGTTTGTCCTCTCTCTCACTCCCTCCTCTATCCTCACTGTGTTAGTGGGATCTTTGGGTGCATAGCGGTCAAGAGGCTTGCACCTGTGGATGTGTGTTCGTGCAGACCCTGTGTCCATGCCTGTTGCCTGCCCTGTGCCCTGGACAGTGCCTGGGGCTGCCTCTGCCTGCGGCAATGCTCCTGCTGCTTTGGTCTCGCTGCGCTCTGCAGCGTGTGGAAGTGGCCCTGTGGCTGTAGGCAGAACGTGCGGGGTCTTCCCTGCTGCTGTGACAGCAAGGTGCAGTCAGTCACCCTAGACAAGGCATGGGGCCCAGAGCTGGCCTCAAAAAGGCAGGTGTCTGTCCCACAGCCTGCAGCTCCTTCCCAGTGCTGTGCTGCCCTCGGTGCAGCCCAGCCCATGAAGCGAACTGGGAGCTCCAAATGCTGCTGAGTCCTGCCCAGCACTAGCAGGAACTGAGGACTCCTGCTGCGGGGATGGTGCCTCCTGTCCTACAGCACCTTCCCTACCTGAATCCCCCGAGGCTCTGCTTACATGGCTAGCCCTCAAAGCCTGTTCTCTGCTTGAGGTGCTTGTCGCAGGGGGTTCACAGGAGAGGAGCTGCCACAGGCTGGCCCACCCCCCGTGCAGGACCATCCCTCCCCACGGCAGGTGATGCATGTGAATTCACACATGGGCAGCCCCTCTGCGCTCCTGGGAGCTCCCTGCAGCAGGGAGAGTGCTGCCAGTGCCACCCATCCCGTTGTTGCTGCTGGCCCCAGGCAGGGCGCTCAGGTAGGCTCTGATGCTGTCTCTAATGCCCCCTAAAATTTGCCCTGTGCTGGCTGGGCAGGGTGGCTGCATGTGGGGTAGACACAGGGTGCAGAAGGGGCTGGGACTGCTGCGTGCCCAGCTGTCCTCTTCCTTTTTCGCTGGTGTGCCACCGTGAGCAGCTGGTAACCCCGTCTCTCTCTCTCTCTGTCTCTCCAGGATTTCACCTCAACACCAAACCACTAAACGCCACACATGTTCTGACATATACCTGAGAAGAGGAGAGAGGAAAGCAGAGAGTGGAGGGGAGCAGGGCTGGCTGTACATGTTTCTATAGGCTAATGGCATGATTTCTGTACAAGACATACTTACTGTCCTATTCGCATGACTGACTGACTACAGACGCATGAGCTACAGTACTTAATACTGACGGAGGGGCCTCCGTCCCCGACCCGCTGCCGCCAGGAGCCCAGAGGTGGCCGCGTGCATTAGGGGCACCATCCTCTTGGCTACTCTGGCAGGCAAAAGCTGGGCTGGCAGCAAACGTGAGGGAAGGGAGAATCCACCCTCGCGTGCTCGCGTGTGTATATGCGTCCCCATGCCCGTGCACCAGCCGCGAGAGGGAGACTGGGGCAGCATGGCACTGCCCACCGTGCAAGGAGAGGGTCTCAACCCCTGTCTCTGTGCTGCCACTGCTGGACTTGCGTCTCATCCCCCAGCGATTGCTGGGGTATGGGGAGGGCAGCAGTGGCCAGGAGCATGAGACAGCTAGGCTGCAAAGGGCACCGCTGGCCTCAGCAGAGCAACTGGCACGGGGCTGCCTTTCCTCTCCCCAGCGTGCAACGTCTCCCACCAGGGCAGGGCTCTGGCCAGAGCACTGAGCTCGTTGCTTGTGTTGAAAGTGTAAACTGTACAGCAATCAGCCTTGTGTATATGAACCAATAAATACTATGCAAACCCCTAGGGACACTCTAGAGTATATACAAAGCACTAACAGCTCTGCTCCCAAATACCTCTTCAGGCTGCAGGATGGGCCAAGCCATTGGAGAACATGAGCAGCTCTGGTGACTGGAGCTGGGAGGTTGTAGGAGTGAAGGACAGCAGACTGCTCCTGCCCTGTGCCCCTGTCTGGTCACCTCCTGGCCTGAAGAGAGGGGCTGTGGGACCTGGGCCTAGTCATGGTGCAAGCCCCAGTTTCTGTTGGCTGCAGCTGGGGTGAAGCTGGTAGCCTGCGCGGAGGTGCTTGAGGCCCAGGAAGGATGGGTAGTGACAGAGCAGGGGATGCTTGTGCCGCACATTGGGCTGTGCCTGGCTCTGCACAGCACAATATCTGCTCAGGAGATGAGCCAGGAGCTGGCAGGAGTCAACAGACCTGCACTACACACCCCGCGCAAGGGCTCTGCAGGGTCTCCTGGCCTCCTGCAAGGGCACAAATGAGCACAGTCCCTGACCCCAGCAATGCTGAGCCTCCCAGGACCAACCAAGCAGCATGCGGGGCTGCTCCCCTGGGCAGCTGGACTTTGGCCATGCAAAAGGCCCTGCCGTGGCAGCGCGGACCAAGCAGTTACCCTGAGAGCTAGAGCCAGCCACTCTCGCAGGAGAGCAGTAACGGGCAGAGCTGCCCATGCAACTGAGATGCACCGCAGGCTGAATCTGCTGCAATACCTGACCTCGGGAAGTCAGGCTGCTGGAAGGAGCAGTAGGTCCCATCTCCCCTGGCTCTGTCCTTTACCAGATCCAATGCAGGGGCCGGGGGTGTGCGGTGCAGGGCTGTGGGGTCCCCTGCCCTCTCCCCAGGAGGTGGCCATCAACCTCTTTCACAAGTCTGCAGTCGCTCCCTGTGACCACACGCAGAACAAGCCTGCTACTCACTTCCAGCTGTATGATGGGGACCCTGGCAGGGGCCCAGCTCCCCTGCAGTGCAGGGAGGAAGCCTTGCTGCAGTGAAGCAAATAGCCAGCTTAGTCTCAGAGGGCAAAGCAACCCCCCCAATTTGAGCCATGTAGGGCACAGACTCTCCGTCCATCACCCTTGCTGCATACAATAACCTCCCTAGACCCACCGCTACAGCTGCCTCCGATAGCACCGCCGTAGAGTTGTGTGTGGGTCCTTGCTTTGGCCTTGTATACTCCTTAGGGAATGTGCTGTGCTGCAACTGTGCCAGGCACCTGCAGTGACATCGCTTTGCGCTCGGATTGCTAGTAGGGCTGGTAGGGGGAGGCTGCATCCGACATGAGCCTAGGGAATGCTGCAGTCTGCACACTAGAAGCTTTTTAGAAGTTTTAAAAATTACTTTTATTTCCTTTTTTTAATTGTTATGGAAACAAGCCTTTTGGATCTCCCTGTCTTAGCCCCTGATGTATAGATCATGTCCCTGTACACCAGCTACCAGACTATGAATTAATAAAGAAAATGACACAGACTGTCTCATCTCTGCTTTCTGGGGACTGGTGGTGGGGTGCAGTTCCAGGGTGCATGGCCAGATGAGTTTCCCCTCTGCCCTACCAGATGGCGGGGGGGGGGGGGAGGGGGGCGGGCAGCAGCTGTTTGTGCCCAGTCATGGATGGGGAAAGGCCAAAGGGGGCAGAAAGATCCACACACACCCTCCCAAACATGCACCAAGTCAGAGTTGAGGCTGACTTGGCAGCAGCCTCTCCCAGGAAGGGCTGGGAAGGGGCTGCCCATCTGGTGTCCTCTCCTCTCCCTGCCCTTCTGCTGGTGCTCACCTGGTGCACGCACGAGTGCGTGCTGGCCTGGGGCCACAACCACCTTGTTTGCACCCCTGTCCAAGTCAGGGGGATGGGATGATCGCTCAGCCATGCATAATGGCGGTGGGATCATGTGTCCCCTGGGAGGTGATGCTGCTGTGTCCTGTGGGAGAGGGTGCTGCTGTGTCCCGTGGGAGAGGGTGCTGCGATGTCCCATGGGAGAGGGTGCTGCTGTGTCCCAAGGCAGCTGGTGCTGCTGTGCGGCCCGCTGGTGCATGTGCACAGGCCCCGGCAGGCGTGTGCGGCTGGTGGCATCCCCAGCGCCGCTGGCTTTCAAAGGACAATTTGTCTGGAGTGAGCCAATCCCGGGCTGGCCCCGTGGGGCAGCCAATGGGAGCCGAGCCCGCAATGGCCCAGCCAATGGGAGACGCGCCTGCAGCAGCCCAGCCAATGGGGGCCGGGTATTCTAATGGGCCACATCTTTATCAGAGAAATGTTGCCTCTGCCCAAGCCCAAGTTGAATGTCCGGCGCTGGTGGCACGTCGGGCGAGGGGTCAGCCAGGGCCGCCGCCGTCCCCGCCGGGCCGCCTGCCCGTGGCCCCCGGCCGGCGCCGAGGCCTGACCGCTGGCGGGCATGGGCCGGTCCTCGCGGCTCTAGGGCCGCCGCGCGGGCAGGCGGGCGGCTGGCGGCGCCATGGACGCCAACCTGCCCGGCACCTTCCTGCTCAACGGGCCGGCACTGGGCCCCTTCCCCGAGGCCAAGGCGCCCGTGTGCCAGTACTCGGTGCAGAGCTCCTTCTACAAGCTCGGCCCGCCGGGGCTCGGCGCCCAGCTGGCCGCGGGCACCCCGCACGGCATCTCCGACATCCTCAGCAGGCCGGCGGCTGGGCCGAACGGCAGCCTCCTCCCCGGCTACCCGCACGCGGGCGGATTTAGCGGACTGAGCTCCCCGGGCGTCTATTACGGGCCCCAGGTGGGCACCTTCCCCAAGGCCGGCAGCGAGTACCTGCCGCGGAGCCGGAGCTGCTGGGCTGAGGCCGCCCCGGACTGGCGCGGTGGCCGGCAGTGCGGCGGCCGTAAGTACGGGCGGCGTGGGGCGACGTGGGGCGGCATGGTGCAGCGTGGCATGGTGTGGTGTGGGGCAGCGCGGGGTGGTGCAGCATGGCACGGTGCAGCGCGGCACGGGGTGACGCGGGGAAGCATGGTGCAGCGTGGCGCAGGGCGGCATGGGGCAGCGTGGGGCGATGTGGGGCAGCGTGGCATGGGGTGACGCAGTGTGGCACGGTGCGGGGCGGCATGGTGCAGCGTGGCACAGCGTGGGGTGGCGTAGGGCGACATGGGGTGGCACGGTGCGGCAGGGCCGGTGGCGTCATCGCGGGCCGGGCCGCGTCCGGCCCATCCCGCAGCCCTGCGTAGGCACGGCCGGAGCGCCGCGGTGGGCTCCCGCTGCGTGGCTCGAGCCGGGGCAGGTCCGAGAGCCGGCGTTAACGCTTTGCTCAGCCCTGACGCGAGTCGCGGCCGGCTCCAGAGACCCCCCCCCCGGCAGACCTAGGCCCTGCCCGGCGGGGGGGGGGGGGGGGCTGCCCTGCCAGCGTCGGCCTTCCTGGCGCAGCGCCGCCGGGGGCCGGCCGGAGCCCCCGACCTGGCCCGGAGCCCCGACCTGCCCCGCGGCCCTGGGCATGGGATGGTCTTGGAGCGACGGGCCCGCCGCTCCCTGCCGCCGCCCGCGCTCCCGTCACCCCCCCGGTGAGGAGCCGGCAGGGGCACCGGCTCGGGCACCGGCTCGGAGCGACACAGCAGCGCTGGGCCCGGCCAGGCGGTCGCAGCCCAGCTCCAGCGGCGCCGGGCCGGCGTGGGGGGCCGCACTGCCGCCCGGGACGGGGCGCAGCCTCGGGGACGCGCGGTGCGGAGGGGGGGCCGGAGCGGTGCTGGCGCGGGGCTGCGGCGGGGCGGGCGAGCCCCAGCGCTCACCTGCCCCCTCCCGCCGCAGCCCCGGCCCACCTGGCCGACAGCATCCACAAGAAGAAGCACACGCGCCCGACCTTCACGGGCCACCAGATCTTCGCGCTGGAGAAAACTTTCGAGCAGACCAAGTACCTGGCGGGGCCGGAGCGGGCCCGGCTGGCCTACTCCCTCGGCATGACGGAGTCCCAGGTGAAGGTGAGTGTGGTCCGGCGGGGCCGGCCAGCGCCGGGCACGAGGCGGCTGCCGCTGACGGTGCCGGCACCGCTGGGTGCAGGTGTGGTTCCAGAACCGCCGGACCAAGTGGAGGAAGAAGAGCGCCCTGGAGCCCTCGTCCTCCTCGCAGCGGGCCGGGGCCGCGGGCGGGGAGCGGGCAGCCTCTGAGACGGAGGACGACGAGTACAACAAGCCCCTGGACCCCGACTCGGACGACGAGAAGATCCGGCTGCTGCTGCGGAAGCACCGCACCGCCTTCTCGGTGCTCGGCTTGGGCTCGCTCAGCGGCTGAGCACCGCCGCCACTGCCGCCCTGGCCCGGCACCTCGGCACAGCCTGCCCCACAGCGGCTGTGGGGCCGCCAGCCCTGCCCTCCTCGTCGGCACGGGTTGGGGGATGCCCCGGCCCCAGGAGCTATCCCTGAGCTGTGGAGCCCTGGCACCATCCCTGATCCTGGGAGCCCTCTCTGATCCCTGGGAGCCAGCTGTGACTTCTGGGAGCCATCGCTGATCCCTGGAAGCCATCTGTGATTTCTGGGAGCCATCCCTGGTGCCAGGAGCTGCGCCTGCAGCAGCCAGGCCCAGCCCTGGGCCACTTCCCCTCCGTGGCAGGAGACCACGTCCCCCCCTGTGTCCCTGTTGTCAGGTCTCTTGGGGCGGGGGGGGGTGTGGGCAGGTGGATACAGCTCACTTAGCCGGGCTGGGCCGGGGCCAGCATGCTGGGGGCCAGTGTTGGACATGGTCTCCTCATCAGCGCTGATGAAATAAAGGTCCCAGCCCCAGCTGAGTCCCATCTTTCATGGTGTGCAGCCGGGGGTGGGGGGGGAGACACGCGTGGGGCTGGGCCGGGGGGGGGTGTGTGTCATGGTGCCATGTGTGTGGTAGGGGCTGTGCATGGGGCAGGGGTTGTGTGTGGGGCAGGTGGGAGCCGTGTGTGGGGCAGGTGGAGGCTGTGCATGGGGCAGGCAGCCGCTGCGGTGCCCTGGCTGAGCTCCAGGGACCCCCCCCCCCCCCGGCTGGGTGCGCCGGAGCTGCCGGTTCAAAAGTCCCTCGTTGGGGCCTCTTGTTGGAACCTATTAGCAGCGAATAAATATCATTTATCTTGGCAGCGTGAGCGCGAGCCCATTCACCTGTCGGGGCCGCAGGATTGATGCCGCGTCGATAGCCGCGGCGTGTTTGCTGTGCCCGGCCGCGCAGCGTGGGGCCCGGAGCCCGGCCCAGCCCACGGCGGCGCCCTGCTGGACCAGGAGGGCCAGGGCCGGGCTGGGCAGGACCGAGGGTCCCCTGCGCTCGGCCGCCAGCTGCGAGCAAACAGCAGGAATCGATAGCAGACCGGGGGGGCCGCGGAGTGAGGGCCGCAGCTCAGCCCGGGCGAGGTGGCACACAGGCCCCTCCTGCTGCCCGTCCCGCCGCGCCACACACCCCCGGCTGTGGGCAGGGATACTCCCCCGGGGGGGGGAGTGTCTCTGTTGGGGCTTGTACTCCCCGCCAGCTCAGCACCCCCCCATGGGGCAGATCCCACGGGGTGGAGGGCCAAAGCCCCCTCTGCAAAGGGGAGCCCCGGGGGACGCGACATGGGCTGCCGAGGGCCGTGGGGCTGGGCGAGGTGGTGTGCCAGGCTGGGCGCTGACGCGGCCAAGGGGCGTTGGCATGGCCGAGGAGCTCCGGCACAGCCAAGGGGCTCCAGCACGGCCGAGGAGCTCCGACCAGGCCGAGGGGCTCCGGCAAGGCCGAGGGGCTCCAGCACGGCTGAGGGGCTTCAGCATGGCTGAGGGGCTCTGGCACAGCCGAGGAGCTCCAGCACGGCCAAGGAGCTCTGACAAGGCTGAGAAGCTCCAGCACGGCCGAGGAGCTCTGGCAAGGCTGAGAAGCTCCAGCACGGCTGAGGAGCTCCAACGAGGCCGAGGGGCTCCGACGAGGCCGAGGGGCTCCGGTGCAGCCGCGCAGCCTGGCTCCTCGCAGCAGGGGCCAGGGAGGCCGCGTCACCTGCCGGTGGGCAGAGCCAGCCCTTGGCAAGTGCCAGCTCCGCACCGGGAGAGAGGTGCCGAGCTGCTGTCGGGATATTTTTTTGACATTTTCTAAGCTGCCCAGCGTGGCTGACAATTTTTAATGTACTAACTGCCTGGTCCAGTGAGCTGATTAATTGGTGCTGTGGAGATCAATACAAAACAGAAAATTAAAACAATTTTAAAGTGATTAAGTAGTTTAACACCTGTCTGATGCCACGTCAGGGCCAGGAGACAAATAAAGCAGGTGGCAAAGGGCCTGCTGCAGCCGGGAGAGTGACAAATCGCAGCTGCAGCCTGGCTGCCCCAGCAGCCGTCGTCTCTGGATGGGCCTGCGGAGCGGTGCTGCTCGGCCCGTGGCCCCGCGCTCGGCCCCAGTTTGGCCCCCACAGCGCCAGTGGCCGCCGCGTCCTGCCCTGGCTCGGGCTCAGGCTGGCTCTGGCCGCCGCAGCTGGTGCTGACGGAGGGCATCTCCGTGCAGCCGGGGCCGGGCCAACTGCATGGAGTCTCGCTGGGGGCGAGTGTCCAGCTCTGCCCCGTCTGGTCTGCACCTGCAGCTGGGGCTGGCTATGCTGCTGTGGGGCAGGTGGGCAGATCTGGGGCCAGGCACTCACGGAGCACGTGGGGCAGAGCTGGGGGAGTGCATGGGGCAGAGATGGGAGAGTGTGTGAGGCAGAGCAAGGGGAGTGCGTGGGGTAGAGGTGGGGGATTGTGTGGGGCAGAGCTGGGGAGCACATGGGGCAGAGATGGGGAATTGTGTGGGGCAGAGATGGGGGATTGTGTGGGGTAGAGGCGGGGAGCACATGGGGCAGAGGTGGGGGAGTGCGTGAGGCAGAAGTGGGGGAGTGTGTGGGGCAGAGGTGGGGAGCACATGGGGCAGAAGTGGGGGAGTGTGTGGGGCAGAGGTGGGGAGCACATGGGGCAGAGGTGGGGGAGAGTGTGGGGCAGAGGGGGGAGTGTGTGAGGCAGAGGTGGGGAGCACATGGGGCGGGGGGAGTGTGTGGGGCAGAGGGGAAGGATTGTGTGGGGCAGAGGTGGGGGATTGTGTGGGGCAGAGCTGGGGTATTGCATGAGGCAGAGCTGGCGGAGCACGTGGGGCAGAGCTGGGGTACTGCATAGGGCAGAGCTGGCGGAGCACGTGGGGCGGAGGTGGGGGATGGAGTGGGCCAGAGCTGGGGTATCATGTGGGGCAGAGCTGGGGATATTTTGTGGGGCAGGCCTTGGGGATCGTGTGGGTCAGAGCTGGGGTATTGCATGGGGCACAGTTTGGGGATCGCATGGGGCAGAGCTGGGAGATCGCGTGGGGCAGAGCTGAGGGATGACGTGGGGCAAAGCTGAGAGATGGTGTGGGTCAGAGGTGGGGTATTTTGTGGGGCAGAGCTGGGGGATGGGACGGGGCAGAGGTGGGGTATTTTGTGGGGCAGAGCTGGGGTATTTTGTGGGGCAGAGCTGGGGGACGGCTTGGGGCAGAGGTGGGGTGTTTTGTGGGGCAGAGCTGGGGTATTTTGTGGGGCAGAGCTGGGGTATTTTGTGGGGCAGAGCTGGGGGACGGCTTGGGGCAGAGCTGGGGTATTTTGTGGGGCAGAGCTGGGGGACCGCGCGCAGCGCCGAGCACCCGCCGCGCCCCGGGGGCCGCTCTGCCCGTCGCGGCTCTCGCGCCGCCTCCTCGCGGCGGCTGCGGCGGCTGGAGGGCGGCGAGCGCGGCCGGAGCCTGGCAGGCAGATGGATAGCGGCTCCGCTTCAATTCCGCATCGCTTTTCTCCCCGACAAACCCCGTCGGATTTTCATAAATCAAAGCGCCACACTGTTTAATAAAAATTTATTGACTTACAAGTGATTATTTATCAAAAGGCCATTAATAGCGGCTCCGGGAATGATGTGCTACTGGGTGGTGCGGGGAGACTAATAGCAAATCAATGCCGGCATCCGGGCTGAATGCATATGAGGGCCCCCGGCCCCGGCGGGCTGCGCGGCTGCTGCCCCGCGGGCCGCCCAGCGCTCCCCCCAGTTATTTATCGCTTACAAATGAAATGATCGATACTTTTAATCTAGAGCTAAATTTATTAACTTTCCCATCGGAGAGAGACGTATTGACTGGGGCCACGGGAAGGGGGAGCCGAGGCGAGATGGATGCGTGCCTCTCAACCTGTCCGGCCCGCGGGGCGGCCGGGCGCGGAGCGGAGCGGAGCGGAGCGGCGGGGGCGGCACGTCCCGCCTCGCCGCCGAGCCTGGGGCGCCGCGGCGGGAGCGGGGCCGGTGCCCGGTGCCCGGTGCCCGGCTGCCGCGCGCCCCGGGCCGGGCCCGTCCGCGCCGGGCTGCGCAGCTCGGGGCGGCCCCGCCGAGGCGGCGGCCCCGGAGGGAGGCGAGGGCTGGGGCCGGCGCTCGGCAGCCTGCTCCGTCCAGCACTCGCACCCCGGCAGAGGCCTGCCGGAGCCGCCCGGGAGGTGAGCAGCGGTCTTTCGGGCGAGTCTGTGACTCTAGAAGGAGTTGGGATGGATGCAGACAGTAAAATAGTGTGATGAAATGGTATAGGCAAGAACTAGAGGGTAAGGCACACCTGCTTGGAAACTGAAGCTTAACCATGCTATGGGTTAACTGCCATCATGCATCTGTTGCACACAGTATTTCTTATAAAAGATGATGATGAAAATCTATGCTTAAATGTAACAACTGCCAAAGACATAAGGTTTGCTTCCCCCCCCCCCCCCCCGCCCTTTTTTTTTAAAGTAACAGAGAGGCCCAACAGTTATCAAACATGGACAGGTGACTGGTGAACGGTGTTAAGAATATTACCTTGGATAAGAAAAAAGAGAAAAAATGCTAGTGAGTACACCCTTAATATCACTATACCACTTTAAACTCCTACACAGGGAGAAGTTCTAGCCTGAGTAACTAAGATATCCATTAGTAACAAACTCTGCTATTTTGTCTTCCATTGGTAGCACATGAGCCTAAGGAATCCCTTTCAACCCTGTAGATAGTGTTAAGCAGCTGCTGCTCTGCTTCAGCTGTTTTTGTTTTATAACCTTAGGTGGAAGGGGAAAGATATCAGACCTTTTTTCCTCCCCGGATCGATTACCATGGCTGAAGTTAGACCTACAAGAGTAATATGAAACTGGGGTAATAACGAAAAACATGGATCCAATGTAAAGGTGTCTCCGCTGGCAAGCAAGAGCAACCTCGTTTCTCTTGGTGAGGCTGGATGTTAATGGTGATCATGTGTAACAGATCACTGATAATTGCATGCAATGTTTGTGTAGGTGATGTGTCTCTGTGTGTGTATATTTATAAAGGATCGTATTTTGAGCACACAAGAAGCAAGGGTGAATCAATTAAGTATAGAAATATCTCCCATAATTGTACTTTAACAGATTGTGTACCTTTACATCATTGTGACTAGAAAGACTGTCCCTTCTCAGAGTATTGTATTGGGAGTATTTTAGGACATCTGTGCTTAAATTGATGGTCTTGGGATAGGTAGAAAATTGCACATGGTGGAAACTGGGGTTCCTCAGTTATGGGAACAAATAATATGCAATTATGTATTAATCTGTTAGAAAAGGTTCTTTTTTATTATCAAGGAGCTGACTAGGTTGGTATAAAAAAAGTTTGACTAATGTGTTCTGGGTTCAAAAAAATTACAGCTGGTATCCATCACTGTAAAGAAGTCCTCTGATTTGAAAATCATTCTTACTTTTATTTTTATATTTTTTTTAGTTCTGCAAAAAGCATGTATTATATGGCATACAATGGTAAGCCAGAACACATTTTAAAGATTGAGATCACGCTTTACAAGCAGGGATTTTGTGTTATGCACCTATATCCCTCTGCTTGGGTGTGCAGAACCGGGCAAAACAAAAATGCTCTTTGAGTAATTTTTGGTGAAATCAAGTCTTTTGTAGTCCTCCAGCGTTTAGTATGTTACTAATATTTTGTGCAATTACTGTGCTATAGTAATATAGATCACAATATTATTACATACTATCATTTTGCGTGAGTATTTTTGGAATCATATCTCTGAGTAAAACCATACCAAATATAAATTGTTTGGCTTTTAGCACTTTGGATAAGAGTAATGGTACAGGATTCAGGAAGTCTGTGTCATTTGAGCTGAAAGCCAAAACCCTTGCAAGTAGGACTGATTTGAGAATTGTGCATACTCTGCTTGCAGATTGTCTGTGCACTACTAACGCTGCCCTAACTGACCCAAATGAAGGTTTTTGAAGCCATCAACAACATGAAGTGGGGAGGCTGCACAGAACTGAATAATGGAACTGAGTGAGTGTGGTTATGTCTTTCGGGAAAGGCTAGGGCAAGTTTTTGGTCTCTTTCTCTCTCTTGCTTTCTTTTCTCTCTCTCTCTTGATATAATGGTGTTTTACTGGAATTGAAACAAGCAGAAAGGAGACTACCTCGAATCCATGTCAGGAGCTTGTATAGAAAGATTCAGATTTAAGGACACTTATACAGGAGAGTGGTCCTACCCTTGGCAGTTAGCTGATGCCTTCTCCCAACAAACTACAGTTGGGGGTGCACAGGAGACGTTTATCAAACATTGCCTCCTCTGTGGTTCTAGCAAAGGCAAGCAGGTGAACAGTGCCTTACAGCTTCTGCAGGAAGCAGTTAAACAGCATTTGCTTGTAAGAGCAAGCAGAAGACCTAACGGAAGTGTAAAAGTTGGTAAGAACATAAGGGTAATTGGAAAGTACACAGGATGAACGTGCAAATGCCAAGGTGTTTTACTGGATAATATACGTATAGGGCTCAAAGGGAAAGGAGTACCACCTCTAGCACAAGATTTCAGCTTCCTCACAACAAGCTCAGGTTACACATGTGCACGTTGGTGACTAACAAGGCCAGATCCCATTGTCTTCCTCTGGAGACATTTGGAAGGGAATCTCCCAGCACCGCTATGGAGTCTCAGTCTCTCCTACCTATCCTGGGCTCCCACTATGGTGCTTATGAATTTGTCAAAATTCTTGCACACCTGTGACAGCTGCCTAGCAACCTGCAGTTCCAGGAGATAGAGGAAGGCTTCAAAGAGAACGATCCTCACTGCTTGAGGACCTCCAGCAAAAAGGCTGTTACTCTCATGCTAGAGAAGCAATGGGCTAGGTCAGGACAGGACAGGACAGGAGGACAGCAGAAGGAAGAGGAAAAACTTATCCTTGTGGAAATAAAGCTGGAAATGACCTGAGAGACCACATACTGCTCCCAAGAGTTTTATGCTGCACACATGAGAGGCATAGGCTCATCAAGACTCCCTTGGTTGTCAAGGCAGCTTATGTCAGCACAGCTCACCATTTTCTGTGCCCTGAGAGACTTGTGACTGACACACACAATAATCAACACACCAGCCCTCCCACTGGGCCTGTAAACACCATATAGAAGCATATGACATCATAAGTGTTTCATTTAATATTGCCCCTGCAAGAGGCTTCACTGTAACAGTAACAAGAAGGCATCTTTGCCAAGAGCTGCCCAGGGCCTAAAGACTCCAGGCAGCAATAGTGCCTCCGGGAAAAAGTCAGAGAATGAAGGAGAAAGTCCGAGCAGCTCCAGTGTAGCCACAGTCCAAAGATACAGAGCTGCTCCAGACAAGCGCTGGCCAGCACTGGAGGCGAGGACTCTGGCCAGGTCCAGTAACAGTGCTGAAGGCAGAGGGCTCAGGAGCGGCTCCGGTCTTCATGGTTGCCTACAATCATTTTGCTGTAGAGTTTCTGTTGTTCCTCCTTAAACGTGTCTTTCACCTTCTCCCTCTTCAGACCTCCATCCCTGGGGAAAGAGTCATATCATCACAGGAGCTATGGGCAAGCACTGTGTGAAACTTCTGCTGGGGTCGCTCAGAGCGGGCTGGAGCTCCCACGACACCTGAACAGCTGTGTTTGTACCTCAGGCTGCCAGGGCTCACTGCAGACAGGTCATCCCTAAGGGGAGTTACTTTCACACCTTGCTCTGCCCGAAGGCACACCCACGGCCCCACGCTTTGCTCAACATGGCCCCACTGTCAGAGGTGGGAGCTCCAATACAGTTAACTGGATGCTGCTTGCAGAGTCCCTCTACCGCCCAGGCCCTGAAGATGTCAGTGTCTGAAAAGGGAGGTTTCAAGCTCAGCCGGTTTTGCTGAGCAGCACTGAGTCAGAATCAGGGCATCCCAGTGCAAGCTGGGATCACAGAATGAGGCCCTGCTGCCCAACACACACAGCAGAATCAAAAACTTGGGTCCCAACTTTATAGAACAGCAGTTCTGGAGGTCACAGGCAAGATATAGCTTCATTTCCCCACAAGCAAGACACAAACTTAGCACTGCAGCACACAAGCACATGCTGGGACTCAGGAACAAGGAAGCCTGTTACCAGGTAGAGAAAAGCCGACTTGGACTTACCAGAGCAGATCCACAAGGCCTCCCTGCCTGGCAATAGCTGATTTCACTCGATTGGCAAACTGGACAGCGTCCTCTTCAGGCTGTGGGAGGATAACACTCTTCAGCAGAAGCAAAGGGAGAAACAGGCAGCAGCTCAGACAGGCCAGGTCCAGCTTACTTACCTGCCTGGTCATTGGGGGCAAGTACCAGACACTGCAGACAATGGCCCAGCTGGTCATCATCCTAAGGAGGTAGGTCACCATGCCATATTTGCTGCTGTTCCAAAAGGCATCTCCAAACTGTGGGTCATACTTCAGAGACAGGAGAGCTCATGAGGCTTGGGTGATGTGCACACCCTCCCTGAGGCTCCAAGTTCCACCCCCTCCCCCCAAGAGCACTACACAGAGTGACCTCAGCCCCCCCATGCCCTCGGTCCAGACCATTAACCCAGCCATGCCAAGACTGAGCACCCAAGATTCAGCTCTCATACACAGAACTACTACTGCTGTAAGAATATTTGCCTTCTCATACCTTAATGGCTACAGGATAAACTGTGGCTCCAATTTCAAAGCTTCCTTTCTTGAACATCATCACAGATGTGTTGTTGATGCAGGTTCCTGTAAGAGGTGAGCACAATCTCCTCAACTTCCCTTTCCAAGTCAGTTCAAGAGTCTAAGCTATATGCTTAAGGGCTAAGGCCACAGGCACCCAGCACCTCCCCTGCTCACTCCAAACCGTGTTCCCTGCGGCTTGCATGGCATACGTAACATCACTAAGACATTATATATCTGAGTCCCACATTCTGGGTTCAGTCAGCTCTAAAGATGCTATATCCCCTTTGCCTCAGCGAAGGGTCTCAAGGCCCTTGGCTGAATAAGAAGAGAAGCAATACAGACTAGGAGCTGCCTCAACATGCCCTCTCCACCAGCTGTTTGTTTAGCCTTACTCCACAACTCACCTTCAGGGAAGATAAGAATAGGCAGTTTACTCTTGTCCTGGACATGCTCTGTCAGCCTAAACAGGAGAGAGTCACTGATTAGCACAGTGCTCATGCATGCAGCATGCAGTCCCTCAGCCTGCAGTCAGGGCAGACTAACTGGGTGCAACACTGGGTGTAACACTGCCAAAACCTCCCAACAGCCACAAGGGGAGGCAGTTTCCTCACCCAAGGGAATTGGGCAGCCCCACCTCCTCCCTGGCCTTCAGCCCTCCTGCTGCAGCCAGCACCTGTCACACCTTTTGGCGACGAGGTGACGATCTCTGACCTCAGAGCGTTCAAACCAGACGTGGGGGCAAGCTTTCACCATAGCTCTCTGTATCACACCCATGAGCCCTCCATGGATCTGGCCCACCTGAACAGGGCAAGAAGAGACAGGTTACAAGACTTGAGGACACATGAAGGCCAAGGCAGCTCCTGGCTTCACAGCCAAGTTGAGCTCCACTTTCCATCCCTGCCCTGGTAAGGCTGAGAGGAAAAGTCCCAGCCTCTGACTGGAAGGACAGATGTAGCAAGCCCCAGTGCTTTCCACATTAAAGGATGCCAAGCTGAGGAAGTGCTCTGCCCTCCCATGGACAGCAAAGGCCCGAACTCTACTTGCAAAGCAGTGTCCAGAGACCCTTGGTGCTCTGTGTCCCAGGCCAAACTTGCCGGCAAGTTGCACACAGCAGGGTATGTGTGCATAGGGTCTGAGGCAGCCCTGCAATGTCATGTAAGGCAGTTCTGCAGCTCAAAAGCCTCTTGCTGCCCACTCCTCGACCCATGCAATACAACTGCTGCTCCAACTATACATAGGGCAGGGCCTTGGCAGGCAGAGCTGTGGCTGAGGCGCAGACCTTACCATCGCATAGTAGCCATCGCTGGCTAGGATGATCACATCAATGGGGGATGTGTGATTGGCTACGCAGATACCTCCGTTTCGGGGTCTGTTTTCTCTAAATGTAAAACAAAGGTACAGATGAGGACAGGGGAATGAAGTGTGAGGCCTGTGAGAGCCACAGCATGGAGCAGCTAGCGGTGAGGGATATTCTGCAGCAGACAGTGCCTCCTTACCGGTCATGGTAGGTGATGATGGCTGTGAGGGCACGCACACAGATCCGGTAACACATCAGGTGGACATGCTTGCTCAGGAACTCCTTACACCTGCAGCCCAGGACAGAGAACATCATGCCCCTGTTCCATAAGCCCCCTGTAATGGTGCCACTCAGACCAGCCACCTCAGGCAACGAGATCCAGCTTTAACTTCGCATCACTCCCATATAAACACTTCCTGTGCTGGGTTTTGCTGTCAGCTTGTGACCACTGATTCTTAACTCATGAGAGGCAAATTTTGCTCTTTTTCTTCCTTTTAGAGCTCAGGGCTGAGAGCTCTGCCAGGGGCATAGTGCTCACTTTTAGGCCCTTTGTTTAAAATTAAAGGGCTTCTGTTCCAGCGAGGCGACAGAAGCCAGGACCACCTGCCTTTTCCTTGTCTGCAGCAGGCAGAATAGCCAGGCCTTTGCAGGAAAACTTCAAGATTATCAGCTTTCAAACGGCTCTGTCCCACAGGGGGGCTGCTCTGTCCCCTCTTCCCTCAAAGACCAACTCACCTTCCATTTGGCAAATATCCCACCACTGTAGTACCAGTCACCAACAAACTGATGCCAGTAAAGGCCAGGGCTATCCTGCAGAAAGAGCAAAGTTACATGCTAGCAAATCCAGGCCACAGGCCCTACTTATCAAGCAGCCTGCCTCGCCTGATCATACTGAACAGGATCAGTGGTGCTTGGAGACTAGCTGTTCCCTCGCTGCGGTGGGAACGGGCTGACAGCACAGTCTCAGCAGGCAGGTTCCTGCAGCAGCACTCACCTGAGGGGCAGAAGGAAACAGTAGCGGATGAGCATGCCTAGTCCCCAGAGTACAGTGAGGCGCAGGCTGATATACTGGAAGTTGTAGTTGGTCCTGCTGAGGAGGTTCCAGGACTCCAGCTCTTCAGCTGAAAACCTCTTGGTCACTTCATCATCCATGATGGTCTCGATGCCTTTGCGGCAGAAGTAGAAGATATCTGAGAGCTCAAACTCAGGTGTGTCCAGGGCTTTGCCACTGCCACTCCGGCGGATCTCCTTGATCTCCTCTTCCAGTGACGTAGGCTCCTTTGCAATGATACCTGCAACATGCCACAGGCAGCTCTGAGCAAAGTGTGACTTGCCCACCCAGAGAAAGCTATGAGCCAGGACCCTTACCCCTTGCCCTCCCATAGGGCCCCCTACCTTTCTCCAGTCCAGACAGGCATAAACCAGTCCCTTCCACCAATCCAGAGATAAGGCACTCCCTGGGTGCTTCCCTCACCTTCCTCATGAAATGGACCTTTCCATAGTTCCCTCCTATCTATCCACATGAAAAGAGCTTCCCAGAACACATCAACTGCTCAGAGACATCCCATTTACCTCACCTCCCATAAAGAATCTTGCACCTTCACATGCACCTAAGCACGAGGATAGCTAGCACTCTCGTGGGCAGGATCTTACCGTTGACATAGGGTTTGTATAACGGATGGTTCTTCTCCTTGGCACCACGCTCTATTCTCAGCGTTGCCCACTGCAAGAGACGCACACAGTAAGCAGGACTCTCAAGGCCTGCAGTCCCACCTCATACAACCCCTTCTTTACAGGCAGCTTCCAGGGATGACCACAGGTAAGGGGAGAAGATGGGACTAGAGCAGGAGGCTTACAAACAGAACTGAAAGAGCAAGTAACGAACAGAGAATTGAATAATGTGGAAGCAGAGAATAAGCTGGGAAACAGTTTTACCACTGACTCCTGTCTACAGTGGGATAAGATGACTGATGGGCAGGTGGCCAGCACAGGGCTAGGAAAGCCATGGTTTGCACACTTTCTCAGAGTCTCAAAGGGAAGAAATCAGAGCTAGAGGGTGGAAGTGTGCATAATGATGAGATGGCATAGCAGTGTTTTCTGCAGCCTCTGCGTCCTGTAGGCTCTGTTGCACCTGAAATGTGGGTGCCACTGGACAGCCTCCAGATGGACCTTGTAACCTGCATGTGCTCCTGCGGGGGTTGTATGCATCACAGCTCAGGGAGCAGATCATGGGACTGGCACTGTTTTCCAACTCTCATTTTTTCCAAGCTCAAATCAGAGACTGTGTTTTCAGGCTGCTGCTAAAAACATTAGGCTGATCTCGTGAGGGGATGGGATCCTTCCTTCCCCTGATTCAGCTAACAGGTGCTGCTGCTCCTCAGCACAGCAGTGAGTCCAAAACAGGAGCAAGGGGCACCCTCAGACTGCCAAACCCCATGCCCAGACTACCTATTATTCACAGAAATCTCTCCTCTTTCAGCTGCTTCTCAAGGGCAGCAGCAAAAAATGTAGTCTGAATTTCTAGCCAGTCGTCCTGCCTGCCCTCCAAGTAACCATCTCACTGTCACACTCTTCTGCATTACACAGGCCTGGAAAAACAAGTTTCCAAAGGATGACTTGTGCACAACATGCTTATTGCTCCAGGCTAGCTTCTCCATCAGGGGAAGGGCTACTGGCTGCTGGGAACTCCTGGCATCCCCAGCTCAACCCATTCCAGCATCAGATAAGGAGATAGTGCTGTGGGAATGCAGCTCATCTAGCAGCCTCCTCTGCCAGCAGAAGGCACTGCAGGATTGCAAAAGATTGTCCAGATCCTGCCATCCCAGCAGGAGACGTCAGAAGAGGTGCTCTGACCTAACAGAAGTTGGGCAGCCTATAGAGGTGTTGCTCACATTCCCAGCAAGTCCCTATCATGATTGTGGTAGCAAAAGGCCTAGACTCCCACCTGGGAAGCACTAGATAGGTCTTCCTCACCATCAACACATGTGTGGATGCAACTCCAGACGCAGCGGTTCTGGCCTGCGTCCCACAACTTGCCAGACTCAAAGCGCTGCTCCTCTGGGCTAGACTCGCAACATTGGTCTCCAGAGCCAGGAAAATCTGTTGAGTGAGTAACTCTTCCCCCAAAAGGGGGAACCATTCAGAACCATTCCCAGTTCTGATAACTAATTCTAATGCCTGAATTTTGCACCAAATCTTTGAGCGGTGCTGCCAGAGTGCCCTTCTCTCCCACCACAAAGATTCTTTGATAAAAGCTGAAACAGATTTCAAAGCAATTTCAGAAAAATAGTTTCAAAATTAAGCATCAAAATATGTGCTGAGATTAAATGTTCCTGAACTGACTTAAAAGAAGAAAAAAATTTCAGATAGAGCAAACTTCTTTTTAACTTTTTTCTTCTCGTTCAGCCACTAAATTTGAAGTCAGGTCATCAGACATCTCTGTTAATGGAGCACCTCACTAAGCCCTGGGTCTTTCCGTTCATACCTCATGCTTTTGGGAGAAATCAGAGTTTAAAGAGCTGAACATTGTGAGCTCCAGGGCTGCCTTCCCAAGCCAGCCAGCACAGAGATACTCCCTGGGAAGACCAGTCCTGTTCAAACAACAACAACTGTACCACATAATTTTTAGCAATTTGAATTCTACATCTAAAAGTGTGAAACTTCCCTAATAAGTACAGGGTACCTCTTTTCCTTTCCCTTGGGCTGTCAGGGTGGGGTGGTATAGGTATCATCTATTGGGAGTTTGGTCTCACCAGAGACTTGACTCAAGTAGTGGTGTTGGCTGTGAGACAGCCCAGAAAGTCAGTCTGCCAAAGGTAGGCAAGGGAACAGCACGACCCCAACTTGGAAAATTCTACTTGGCTTCTCTGTGCCAAGAGGGGCAGTGAGGGCTGCTGGTTGTCCTCAGAGGGCTGCAGGTCCAGAAATGGCTGCTGGACTCAGCAGATAAGCAGACAGCACTCTGCGATAAAAAGATATTGAGAGGCCTGGGTTCTGGCCACAGAGCATTCAGGGCTTGCAGCCCAGAGCACAGAAAGTCCTGACTTGCCTACTGCTTTTGCTTCATCCAAACATGTATTAAAGATAAGCAGCCCACTGACTGCAGCCTTGTCCTTCCCCATCCATGCCCTACACTCCTCTTGGCTTCTTTCCATATCAAACTGTTATAGCACTCTGCCTTGCCTGGAATATTAACCCATCCAAGCACCTGCCTCTTGCAAGAGATCCGCACTATCCTACTAGACTACTCGCAGTCTTAACAGTTTAACTACAGGGAAAAAAAACAGCCCATGAACAGAGGTCTAGTAAACTGCATTAGCTGAGATGACTGCAAAAGGTCATCTAGCAATTGCCAGCCCCACCACATGCCACCAATAAACCAACCTCCCACCCCAGTGTCTAGAATGCTCTGCTGAGGGGCAAAAGCCTCTCTTGCTAGCTTGACTGTGCCTGACATAAACATGCCTCCAACACAGCAAATTCTGAAAACATGACTTACCTGAAAAATCTTTAATAATGTTTTCATGTAAACCTTGCGGATGCCAAAGGAGACTCCAAAAATTGCTGGCACAATGATGAAAACCAGAAGCAGAGTGAAGAGGACAGTTAAGGAAATCCCCAACAGGTTAACAACCAGGCTGTCAAAAGGGAGCAGGAGGAACATGGTGAAGGGCCCAGGCAAGGCTGGTGCCCTGCAACCCTGCAGCCAGAGGGGAAGGCTGCCCGCAGTGATTAACCAGTCCTCCTGTTATTCAGCAATAGTCTCACACATGCACTGAGTCTGCAGCTGCTCACAGACCCCATTCCAAAGTTCACATCCTTTTGGGGCTCTGCGAGGGAGGGAACGCAACAGGATCAGGAAAAGTGGCTGGGAAGACAAGCAAACAGACTGTCAGGAGCCCAGGTGAGTTCAGACAGCTTGGGCTGAAGAGCTCAGGAAAGATGGAACATATACCTAGGTTCCTCCGTGGGTTTGCAGTGGGTACTGTAGCAAAACAACTGTCTGAATGGGTAGTCTCCTGAGGCGTTGCTGAACAGGTCCTGCTGTGGAGCAGCTTGTGAAGAAGCTGGTAGGAGATTTCCCTTCTGGCTACTGAGAGCATGCAGAGTCTCTTCACGGGGACAAGGTGGAGTCCATCCCTGAGCCTGCATTGGAGGAGATCTAGGGAGTTGGCACTTCCAGGAGCCTACCGTATGTGGAGCTATTATTGTTTTTTCCACGAGGACACAGGCACTGGCGCAGATCCTCTCATGACGCCTGTACAAGGTTAATTCCAGAGGCCCCCTGGCATCCACTCACGCTGAACGATCGTAACAGACACAAATGAAGCCTGTGTCCCTGGAGAGCTCTTCAAACAGCAAGTTGGCTTCTTGGCAGAAGAGGCACTCACATGCCACCCAGCCCTGGGTTGGAAAGAAAAACCAACGTCAGGCAAGTCACACAACTCGAGGAGACGTCAACTCAAGAGATGGTGGCAGGAGGCCAGGGACAGTGGGCTCTGAAACCAGGAAGACAGTGCTCAGGCTGAGGACACGTCACTTACTGAGCAGCTCCTGGAACACAGCAGACTTGGGCTGTCACTCCAGCTACTCTCTTGCACTGTTAGAGCCTTGGGAATCAGCCCCCTGCCGCCACATGCCCTGTTTTCATCCCAGATCCACAACTCGGATTGAGCAGACTTGTCCAGAACAACCCTTATAGGGAAGATGTTGACAGCCTCTCTAATGAGGTCCCGAGAACAGGAGAGGAGCCAATGGAGTGTCAGAAAACCTTTCCTAATGACAAAGATCTTATCGATTCTCTCTCATTTCAGAGGAATCCAAAAGCACTGAACTAGCTACAGTACCCAGATTCCTGGGTAGGAATCATTTCCTCTGCCACTGTACACACATCTCCTGGGTGCGGTTCACCAGCTGGTTAACAGAGGGCAGCTTTATAAACAGTTCATGACAGGAAGTTAGCCCAAGGGGAGAATTACTGCTTATGATTAGCCAAACTAGAACTTGTCTGGGCACAGAGACTAACCAAAGGTCAAAAGCCTAGCACTTTGCCTCTTCTGGGGGTGGATACCCCCAGCAGCACAGGTACACATACTAGAGCACAGAGCCAACTGAGACTAGTAAAAAGAGCTAAGTCTGCTAAGGGGAGACTTCTCTCCGGATACCACCTTCACAGGACTATGAAAGGCACGAGTGTCACCCCGGGGCAGGCCTCAATATGTACTTGACGTGAGCGTAAGAGCAGTGGTGAGAGGCTGGGAAGAGTCCTTAGCAACTCTGCATGGGTTGTTCCAGCTGCTGGCTCAGCACCATTATTCTGATAATGCTAAGACATCACTAGGGCTTCAAAGAAACATGCAAGCTTGTATAAACTATCTCCTGGAAGAAGCAGCTTCTGTTCTCTGTAGCTGAACAGGCAGCTGCCCATCATGCCAGACCTCTCATGCACCCAAGCCAAGACTCATGCCCCCAAACTAACTGGTCAGACCAGCCGTTTGAGCTGGCACCTGAGTGTGCTAAAAGGAACTCAATTAATGCATTCCCTCACTGTATCACTCAGTTGTGGCCTATCAGGGCAAGCCACGTGCCAGCAGCATGCATGGCCAGGGGCAAGGTGTGATGAACCCTGGGCCAGTCTAATCAGCTCTACCTGCTGGCTTCAGCCCCTGCTAGCTCCAGCCAGGACAAGGCTACGATGCGCACCAGCTGCCTGGATTTCTGGCCAGCATCACCAGTGTAACTCGCCTGCGTGGAGGTGGGAGTCCTCCTGGTGGAGCCACAGCCTAAACAGCAGGGCCATCACACCCAGCAGAGGCTGCCCCCGGCAATCTACCGCCCCTAGGTTCCAGTTTCTGGTTCAGCAGCACCAGCAACCTTGGAAGAAATCCTTCCACCCAAACCACCAGATATGCATAACAGTACACCCAGGGCTGAGCCTCACGCGAGCCGCAGCAAGGCCTGGCTGGGAGCCGGCGAGGCGAACGTTATTCTCTCGACTTTATTCACGGAGAACAGCAGCACGCGGCAGCGGAGAGCGGCCCGTGGGCGCAGCGGGTCGGGCGGCCAGGGCAGCAGCCCCGCAGCCTTCGGCCCTCAGCGCTTCGCTCAGGGGCCGGAGCAGGAGCCGACGCGTCCGGGGGGAGAGCAGAGCGGAGGGGCCGGGGCCGGGAGGCGCCGGGTGACACGCAGGGGGAAGGCGGCAGCCGCGGCGGTGACTCAGCTTCCGCCGCCCGAGGAGCGCCGCGGCGGCGCGGGCCGCCGGGAAGGCCCCGCAGCAGGGCCCGGGCCCGGGCCGGGCTGCGCCGTGGCGGCGGGGGGGGCGCTCCCTGCGGCCGGGGGGCCGGACGGCACGGCAGAGCCGGGGGGGGGCCGGTGCCGCTGCCGCTAGGCGCGGACCGCAGCGAGCGGGGGGGGGGCGCGCGCTCCCTGAGGCGGCCGCCGGTTAACGGTCTGCGGCCGGGCCGGGCCGGGCCGGGCCGGGCCGGGCCGACGCGCCCCCGCCGGTGGCCGGTCGCGGCGGGAGGGCTCCGGAGGCCCCGGGCGCGGCCGGGAGGGAGGAGGGAGGGAGGAGGGAGGAGGGAGCGGCGCGGCCGGGCCGAGCCTCACACTCACCTGCCGCCACTGCCGCCGGGCGCCGGCTCCGCCCCGCCACGTGCCGTGCGCGCCGCCGCCGTGCCGCGTGCGCCGACGTCAGCGCGCCGCCCGCGGGGCCGCGCACGCCGCCCCGCCCCGCCCGCCGCCGGCCCTGCCCGCCCCGCCCCGCCCCGCCCCGCCCCGCCTCCCCGGCCCCGGCAGCAGAGGCGGAGGCAGGAGTCACGCAACAACTCGACTTTATTAGCCGTCCGTTACAGTCTCTACCAGCCGTCGGCGTCCCCCGCCCCCGGCGGCACACACGCTGCCGGCAGCAGGCTGCAGCAAAGAGCTGGTAGGGCCGCCCGCGAAGCCGGCCGAGCCGCTGAGTCCTGCTGCAGTGCCCGGCCTGGGAATCTGCTGGCCAGCAGCCTGGCCTATGCATTCAGTCATCTGCAAGACTAAAAACCCACCGGCTGCCCCTTCCCAGGGACCGCGGCTTGGAGAACCTGCAACTAGGACTTGTCCCCCTACACTGAGCCCTTTCCCAGGGAAGCTGGAATGACACTGGAGCTAGTCGCTCATGCTGCAAAGCAGGCACAGCTCCTGCCCAAGACCCCTGCTGTTGCCTTAGGTGCAGCTTGGGAGCCTTATGCTCTGCTTTAAGACCCCAGGCACAGCAGGAGGGGGTACGCCCTTTCTCCTAAACATCTTTCCTACACAAGGCACTTGGGCCGCACCTTTGACTTGCACTGTTCCATGTGGCTGGTTCTCACCCTAAGCAGCTTCTAAACAGAGATGTGGTACATGGGCCATAGCACCTTCCTTCTGTCCCTCTCCTGCTCTCACAGTAGCTTTTTGCCTTGAGAACCTAGAAACAGGAATAACAACAAGCAGCAGTTTCCAGCCTCTAAGGCAGGAACCAGCATTGAAGAAGCTTCCGTGAAGACCTGTAGCTGCTTGTACAGCAGCAGGTCAGAGATGTGGAAGAGTTAGCAAAATAGCAAACAGCATCTTCTGCAGCTGAACCCCTCCCCAAAGACCCTTGTACCAAGGCAGGAACATGGAGGAAATTTACGCTCCCCAATACACTACTATCCTACCAATAAGGACCCTGGGTCTCTGAGTGCCGCCAGGTCTGCAGATGAGAAAGGACGAGGGCTGCAGCCCGAGAGGTGCCGAGATGCCCCTTGGCCCCATTGGCACTCTTTGCAGGATGGGAGGGTGAGCAGATCATGCCCACATGGCAGATCTTGTAGTTCCTCCCGTGATTGTTGTCCCAGTGGGTTGCCTGCCTGCACTGAAAGGAGATGCAGAACTCTGTGGCTCTGTGGTAGTTGGATGGCTTGGGCAGGGTAAGCTCAAAGGAGAAGGTGTCTGTGTCGGCTGAGCCGTATGTGCTGTGCATGTATTGGCAGGAGACATCCCGGAAGCTCCTCCAGCCATCGAAGGTGATGCGGACCATCACTTTCTTCTCGTACTCGATGTTTCTGACCTTCACTGTCCCTGACAGGGCACGGTCCTGGATCAGACAGTTCTCCAGGCAGACTAGGTTGCTGTGTAGGCGGCTGCGGAAAGCCACGTAGTCCGCAGAGGGCTGTGAGAAGTCCAGCACATACCTGCACACCTGCGGACGTGGGTCCCGCAGCCTGGGCCGGAAGCAGGCGAGGTCAGACAGGGCATGTTGCAGATCACACAGATCCTCCTCAATCTTTGAGAAGAAGCGGACAGCAGTCAGTGAGAGCCCCTTCATGTCAGCAAACACCACCCTCTTCTTCTTCTGACCTTTGGAGCTCTTGGTGCTATCTCGCCGCTCGGGCTCTGGTTCTGCACTCAGCTTCTGGTTGAGACAGGAGCGGAGGGGTTTGCATCCTCGGCTGCCCCGCAGCTCCTCATAGGAGTTCAGCAACTTGCGGATGGGAGGTGAGTGGCTCAGACAGAGCCTCATGGCCAGGTCCACGGGCATGGCTGGGGGGGCGATGGCCCGCGCGCTGAACACCTGGAAAAGCCTAGAGGCAATGGGGGGGGGAGGTCAGGCAGTGGTGCCCTAGGCTGCCAGGCAGAGCAGGGACTCCAGCTTGAAGCCGTGGCTGCCAGTAGCATCCCTGGCCTGCCGCGAGCACCCCGCGAAAGCGAAGAGCACCCCCTCCTCTCCCCCCACCCCAGCCCCGCACTCACTCGCCGCAGCTCATCGCTCCTGTCCCGTCCTGTCCTGTCCTGTCCCGCTCCCGGCAGCTCCGCACCCTCAATGGAGCCGTGGGAGCACCCGCGGCCGCGACACCCCCGAGGCAGCCAATCGACGCTGACGACACGCCCCCGCGGGGCCCCGCGGCCAATGGGGGCCCGGGGCTGTCCGCCCTCCCGCCCCACCCCGCCCCACGCTGCGCGGTGCAGCTCCCCCGGCCGGCCGGCCCCGCGCCCCCTCCTCCTCACTGGAAAGGGCCCTGCACCTCCCGAAACGCCGGGGAAAGGGCGCAGCCCTTCCAAGCCCTGTCGCGAAGCAGCACCCTCTCAGGCTGATTAATACAGGTTGGACCGACCCGGACTGGACAGGGGGCACTGAGCACAGAAATACACAGGACTTTGCCAGCTGTGCTGAGCACTGGTGGCAACACCAGGTCTCCTCATGCCTGCCCAGCACCCCGCGCGCAGGAGGACCATCCTCTGCCAGGTCCTACAGGCCCTTATCATGCTCCCCCGAACAGCACTGGGGGTAGCTCTCTTGGCTGCAGCCTTCTTATCCTCAGTGTGAGGAGAGGAGTTCCCAGCTTTTACTGCTGAACTCAGCTATGAATTGGCTAAGAAGAGCTGGAGCACAGAAAAAGCTCCTTACGCCAGAACAACTTACATACTTTTACAAAAAAACCCCCAAACATTTACCAAACTATCAATGCCCAGGGGAAGCTATGGGAAGAAGACAAAAGTGCTTTCTCACACTGTCCTTTGTGATGGGAGGTCTGAGGCGTTTTTATGTATCTCTTTCTCTTCAGGTGCTTGTTCTAAGACAGCTACTCCAGAGTGTCTAAGCATGAAGATAATCCCAGACTCCAGACTCATCCTATACCAAAGGGAGTCTAACTCAACTTTTGTCCCTGGTTCCTTTCCGAAAAAGAAATTCCGTTATACCTGAGTAGGCAAGAGTGCGGTGTCCCTGACATTCATACTCAAAATCACCTTCACTGTTCAGCTTACATGTGACTCCTTGACAGAAAAGACTGTCACCTAAATCAGATCACCCCTGCCCTGTACTACCTGCTAATCTCTCCAGAGCTGTCTAGCTATTTATGTTAAGCAGACCTGATTTTTCCTGCTGACAGCACAGATCTTCATCAGCGCATGACACAACCTATCTATCAATATTTATACATGGCTTTCCATCGCCGCTGTGTCTAAATGTCTTCAACACAATGCAAAACACATCTCTCAGGACGGCCAGGAGAAGTGAGCATGAACTCAGTGCTCAGTTGGCAGAAGTTTGCAGTTCAGTTCTGGCCTCAGTCAGCAAATACTATACAAAAAGAAGCAACAAAGCCAAAGCTGACATGCTGTACCATCCCCTAGAAGCACTTGTGGCATTCAGGTCATCGCTGGTCAGACGCTCCTGCCTGGAGAGAAGCACCACAGAGCTCTGTGGGTAAGCAGGAGCCAGACATGCTTGTCCACCTGGGACTGCAGGAGCTGGATGGCATCTATTGTTGGTTAGTGCTCTGTGGCTGCCCAGCCCGGCCAACATCAGCAGCCCAGATACCCCTATTGGGCCTATTAAGTCCATACCCAGGCCAGACCTTCTGCTGCCAGCATGCACCTCATATGTAGATGGAGAAGCCTTGAGCTGAAACCTTGGCCGGTGACTGCGCTAAGGCCTGAGCTAGAAGCAGCACTTCCCCTTTCCTGAGGCCAGCTTTGGGCAGATGCAGTTGGGAAACTAGTCAGTGTCACATCCTTCCACAGAGTTCAGCTGGAGGATCAGCCACAGCATACTCACCCCTACAAGACTTAAGCGCAGCGGGAATTACCTAAGTTACAAACCCAAACGACAGCTCCCAGGGTCATGACAGCAAACTGACCCCCTTTTCTCTGAACTAAAGGCTCTTGCTCATGGTCTCACACATTGTCTGCTTCTGAATACTTAAACCTTTTCTGGCAGAATTTCCAATTGTTTCCCACTGTGACTTTGTGCAGGTAGTTATTCCTACCTACTAAGGAATAATCATCCTCAATGAAATACAAGCTATTTCAAACCAGGAAAATATAAACAAAAACACCTTTCAATTGGTTTTGCTATACAGGACTTTTCAGAGGAAAAACTCCCTCGATACCAGCCCTAATACAGACATTCCTCAGTTCCGAGCAAGACCCTGCCACCCAGAAGCACAACAGCCTACACCCAAGGTTAAATGCGGCAGCAGAAGAGAAAAATCCACATAAAAATGCCAGGGATAGGTTTTCCACACTCCACATTTCACACACTCCTGGGTGCCAAGGGAAGATGGTCCCCCTGTGCACTGCAGTGATGGATTCCATACTAGAGGAACTGCCCATGCTCACAAGTGTAGATACCCTCCAGCACCATACAACGCAAAAGGTGATGAGTCAATTTTCAGCAGCAATTGGCTCAGTTGCTGAAACTGGCTGAGGTCTGACTGTTGCTTTCTGAGAACCATCCGTTCATCACATCCTCTCCGACTGATATGACATGTCTTCCGCTTCAGTGGCTTGGGGGAGTCAACACAGCAGTGAAGCAGGCTTCCTAGCAACCATAGCACTTGCACCATCTTTTTTCCTGCACTCTGAGGAGAGCAGATCCAGTGCAGGCTGGAGGCTGGGAAATCACAGCTCACCATCGGTGCCCTCCGTGTGACCTCTTTCGCCATCCTCCTACTTTGCCTTGAGAGCTAATCACTCAATAAGCCCAAGCCCTCTCTGCCTTAGAGGGAGCAGAGAACAGGGGATATATTTCAGCCCAACTCCTACAGCAGACCCAAAATAAGCTGGAAAAGCTGCTGCCACTCTGTGCATTCTCTTCCAGAGGCACAGATTAGGGTGGATGGACCGCTGGGTAATCCCCTCTGTCTAAAAGTACATGCCAGAAGCAACCCTTCCTTGACAAAGTGGTAGACCCTTCTCCTTCTCCCAACACAGACAGAGAAACGGATGCACCGTGCTAGCAGTGAGACAATACCCAACCCCAGAGGTGTCCAGGGATTTAGCCATGGAAGGACACAAAGAGCAGACAGTGAGATTTTCAGGTCTGCCTAATCTGAACACTTGCCTCACTCATTTCGGCATATATCCAAGCCTCTCTAATAACTACTTCCAAAAATCTCATTGAAACTAGTTCTGATGCAAAGTGCCCACTCCCTTCATCCTGCACAGCCTGTGACGATGTTGTCATTGAAGGCCCCAGAGGGGGAGCTCTGTACTGAGGCTGTTCTGAGAAGAATCAGATCTGGCAAAGATTCAGCTTCCAGGACAGTACACAGGGGCTCCTTTGGCTCACATTGCTGCTGACACGCGAGATGCAGCCATAGGGCAGACAGTAAGCTGTCTGGACAATTGTTCAGTAAAACTAAATGGGGCCAAGGAGAAAGTCTGCCAGACATGCCGCATAGGCATTCTCCAAGCAGCTCTTCTATAGCGCATTTCTGCAGCAGCAGATTAACAATGACTTTGGCTGGGAGATACAGTCACCTTTGTGAAGCTGCCTGGGAGGGGGAGGCTATAGGTATGGGCAGAGCATGGTCTACCAGCCTTTCTTGGGGGCTGTGCAGAGGTATGTGCTACTGATTCCCAAGGATTAAACTCAGCTTCCTCTTAACGTCTATACTTAAAAGAATCTTCTTTACCTAAATGGATTCATTAGGAACACTATAAACCACACCACACGCAAAGCCACTCACACTACATGACACACTGCGTCACCCCCTGCCTCCCCCCACCTGGCAGAGAAAGGGGAGCATGTCAGAGGAGCACCAGGCTGTTCCTCATACAGAGTATGATATAGGGAAGACCCTGCCCTGAAGGAAGATGAACCACAGCCTGCCCATGCACCTGACAGGCACTGGGCTGAGGCAGCAAGGGGCACCCTGAGAGGCGTGCACAGGTCAGCAGGGCAGAAGGAGCTTTTTCTCTGTGTGACTAACGTAAAGGAATCGCTTGTCCCTCTTGCCATCCAGTCCAGTATCCTGATATTAGCAAGAACCACTCACAGCCACTTCAAAGGAAAGTCTTAGAAACCTTAGGAATCATCTTCAATGCAGCCTTTTTTTTAAACCAGCTCCAGCAGAAGGGGGCTTCACAGTTTGCTACCCTCACAAATGCAATCAGAGGCTGTAATGCAACACCATGCTCTGAGATAGGATGGTTTTCAGAACATGCAGAGCAGAAAGTGGCTTTCTTCTGTGCTCATGTTTATGGTTGTTTCAGTTTAGTGAAACTGGCTGCCGCTGTTTTAAAAAAAAAAAAAGTATCCAGACAGCTACCCACTGAGGCTTTCCAGAATATTCCCTCTGACTTGTCACTGCATCTGTCCTATTGGCTCAAGTCTCTCTGCACATGTAGCTGAATGCTCTGCTGCAGAACTCAAATACAGCCCTGGCCTCATGGTAAGGGACATGAATAATGCACAAAGCACAGAGAGGGAAGCAAATCTGTTCCTCTCATACTGCAGCAAGAGACTGCTCTGGGAAAGCTCTGTCAACCTCGTGCTCCAATACCTCTCTAAACAGCACAAAGGCACCCACAAGCTGACAACATTCCTCAGAACTCTCCCAGACAGTGCCCAGGTGCTGATTCATGCATACCACCCTGCATCAAGGGCCCTACTTGCTCTGGAGTTCAACCAGAGAGTCAGCCTTGAGCTTGAAGATTAGCTGTAATGGTGGCACAATCTTCCTGAAGCCAGTCAGTCTGAAGAAGCAGGTAAGAGGCCAGAAAAGCAGGAAGGCCTCTGACCCCCCCCCCCCCCCCCAGCTGGACTTGACAAACATGCAAAATTTCAAGAGGTGAAACAACACTTAAACCCTCAGTGCAACAGGATCTGCTCTGGTGTGGGCTTTATCCAAATCTGCGCATGTAGGAGAACAGCCGCTTGAGACATGAATTTCAGATGGGGTCATATGAAGACCCCATGGCTCTGGCACAAACACCCTGAGCCTGAACTAGGTGCTCTTGTTAAGAGGAGGTTTAGGCTGAGCCTGCAAATGCTGTCTGACATTTTCAAAGCTTTGATCGTGACTGCAACATTCACAACCTGATCAGAGAAAAGAGCTGCCTGTGGCTTCCAGAAGCACTCGCTCCTCAGCCCAGGGCAAGAAATACTACTTTCAGCACAAGGTTCAGGAAGCAACCCCAGAGCCAGGCCTACTCTGCAGACAGATCTAAAATACTTGTAACAGTTAACGATGGATGTTTTACCAGGACAGTTCTATTAGTGCCAAAATGCCAGGACAAAGCAGCATAAATCCTCTCCAGCCATATTAGAAGGTGTTGCACTGACACAACTGTATTCACACTGAGACACAGGCTGCTCAGCTTAACTGGACAGGCAGAATACAGTTCGTGCAGCCTGCAAGTCCTTCCTACCCCAAAGGCAGAAGCTTTCCCCCAGGGAGGACAAGTTTGCTGTTTGGCCTGCATAACAATCCTTCAAGGGAAACACCAAAGGCAAGGAGAAATCCTGAATTCCAAAGCTCATGGTTACCTCCCAACTGATATTGTCAGAAGCACGAAAGGAACATGCTTGGTAAGCTCTCCACCCCCTCCCTTCGCGCTGCAGGTAATAAGGTAGTGCTAAGCAACCCACAGATGGCCCTGTGGCTCTCCTCTGCTTGCCCATGGCATTTTCTTTGCTCTACCTGAGCTGCAGTTTCCATCCTTAACTTGCTCCCAATCCTTCCTGCTCTTTGTGTGAGAATCAAGATTTGCTCTGCAAGCAAATACCTTCACATATGGTGTTTTTTTGCTCAATGCATCGTGTGGAAAAGGTGGTGCTGAAGTACACGCCAATTCACCTCAGAGCAATTGGGCACTTGCACAACATCCAAAATCGCACAGCCCCTGTGACAAGATCAAAGCTGAGGGGGGAAGGTGGAGTTTACATAGCACACCCTTCTGTCACAGTTCCCACCTGATAGCCTGATTTAAAGGACAGCGCTAAACTGGGGCAGAAATGAACGCACACAACTGTAGGCCAAAACAGAGAACACTCTGCTGTTTATAAGGGCTGTATTTGCCTCTGTGGAGAGATGTGCTCTGTCCACATCTGCTGGCAAACCAGCCTGAGAGCTGGAGAGACAGTATCTGCATTTGTCTTCCCCCGGGACTCCAAGGGAGTGCTGTGACACAGGCTGCCCACGCAAAAAAATAAAGGAGTTTGGCTGTATTCCAGGCATGTCATAAACCATCAAGAGTCTGATTAAGCATAGGGGTAAAGAGCCCCTCTGCATTAACAGAGGAAAAGATGCTCTGCAGGTTTATTTGCATGCTTTCTAGGATACACCTGTGAACACTCCCCGCTGCCTTGTCCAGCACCAACCCCCACAGCCACATCACTTAGGGGCCGCTGCCCCAAGCGGGCCCCACGGCCCCGGTCCCTTCCCGCGGCGCAGAAACGGGACCGGGCGCCGCTTGTGCCGGGCGCGAGGGGTCTGGGGCGGCCCCGGGAGGCGGCGGCGGCGGCCTCCTGCCGGCCCCGCTCCGCCGCCACGGCGCCACCTGCCGGCCGCGCGGGGCGCCGGCGGGTGCTGCCCCCTCCCGGCCTCCGCGCCGCACCGCCTCCGCCGAAGCGGGCCCGCCGCGGCCTCGGCGGCTCACGGCACGGCAGCGGGGTCGCAGCCGCGGCCGGCCGCCATCGTGGAGTCACCGAGGTCCTTACCACACACCCCTCAGATGAGCTGGACTGCTCCCGAGGCCACCAGCGGGGCAATGGTTTTGTAACGGATCAGATGCTGGGAGCCCTCCTCCAGGTCAATTGTGTACTCCCTGCAAGAGACAGATGTGGACTGAAGCTGCTGCTTCTTTTTCACTTTACCTACACTAGTTTTGCAGAAACCAACTTATGCAAGTGCACTGCACAGGGAAGGACCAACCTACCTCTGTTCATCAGTCTCTGGCTCAACCAGGATGTTCTCCTGCCTCTCTAACACCCTCAGGAATACAAAGGAGTCCAGGTTGGGCTTTGGAACTGCAGAAGCAATGGATTCAGAGCACACACTCAGCATTCATGTATGCTCCCCTGCAGGACTCTGAGCTAACAAAAGGGTGCTAGGAACAACAAACTCGTGGCCAGTAAAGGGAACATTAGAGGCTTCCGATCAGATGCAGCGCATGCTGCTCCAACATGAGATGACGCCAAATGGCGGCGGCCAACGTGAACCTCTGACAGAAGCACCAAGGGACAGCAGCACCAAGTCATGTACCACGCAGCAGAGCAATGATGTGATACTGTCACTACATTGTGTGTCCTTCTACTAAGTGCCAGCTGAAGGACCAATACTTACACTTCACAGTCCCAAGAGCATTCCCCACACAGCTGCTGCTGCAATTTTCCAGTTACCCTGGAGTTTGGATGTACTCACCTGATTTTAGGAGAGACACTTTCTGCAGGTTAGGCGGCATATGTTTTAGGGCCACGTTTTTCAGGTAAGTCTCTGTGTTTGCCATGTACCTGAAACATATAATTGGAACAACTATTGGTTTAATCAAAAACAAATTTGCTGGTAGAATATTGACTTAGAATACCAGCAAGCAACACCTCCTGGCCTTACAGGCATGGCCAAAGACCAGCCTAATGGCTTGCCTCACAACTGGTCCAGAAGCCAGGCATGATAGAGACTAAGCAGAAAGGTTTTTTTTTTTTTTTTTTTTTTTCCACTTCGACTCTTTCCTTGATCATAAGGAAAGCTCCTGGTGAAGCCCCTGATTCTTACTGCAACTTTGTATGCTATTCAGCATAACATAAGGGGGAGTTCTACAACCTGTGCAAAGGAAGGGGGATACATTCAAAATCTACTCACTCTTTAGCAAAAGCAAACTCCTCTGGTGACAGAATGGAAGGCTCCCCTTCTGCTCGAGACTTCTCCTTCTCCAGGACGTGAGGGAAAAACTTCTCAATCTGACATCAGAACAAAACCCCAAAGACTGAAACAGAGCTTTCCTAGCAGTCAGTGCCTAGAATCCTCTCTCCTCAGCCAGAAGCTTCCCCTAAAAGAAGTGATCTATCATTGCACAGGTGCATACAGCAGCCTCAGGCCTGCCCAAATACATGCCTCTGAAATAATAACGATATGGTCCGCTAAGGTGCCTAAGCTGCGTGGGCATGCGTGTATGTGGCAGGACCCAGGCAGAACATGCACGAGTTCAGCTGTGCCAACCTGGGCCTATGTCTACATGAGGTCACAAAACACTCATGCCAATACCATGATCCTCCTTGATCACAATAGAACAAGGAGGTCCCGTGAGTCGTGCTTAAGAAGACAGAAAGAGAGAGCACTTTAACTGAGTTTTACTAAGGGTGTTTAACTAAGCTTTAATTTGCTGAAGCAGGAGGCATGGCATGGGTAAGAAAATCACTTTTGAAGCACCCCTCTTCCTCCCTACTGCAGCACAGCAAGCATTACCTTCACAAGCCTACACCGCAAATAGCTGCTGAGCACGTAACGGATCCTTTCAATCTCCATGTGGTGGATGCTGACCTTCAAGTCTCCTTTCTTTGCTCGTTTCAGGTTTGCCTCCTGCAAGGAAAGGCAAAGAAAAATTAAATTGTTCAAATGCCCAACAACAAGAAACACAGAGAAATGTTTCTTTTCTGTACGCAGGGCCCACAGAAACAGACCGCAGCTGCTTTTAGCAACACAAAGCACCGGTCCCCTGGACCTCTATCACATCTCCCAACCCTCTCTTTGTGAGCTGCTCTCAGAATTGGCTCAGAACAGCCTTCCCTCAGGGACAGAGGAGCAGACGAGCCTGGCAATCCCAGAGGGAGCCTGGCACGCACCTGCTGTGCCGGCAGGTGCCAGGTAACTGCGGCGCCACACCCGGCCCGTCCCGCCACTGCGGCCCAGCAAAGCCTACCATGTGGTCCAGCTGCTCCACGACACACTCGACGATCTCAGGTTTGCTCTCCAGCAGCTCCGGGGCAAACTTCTCATTCAGCCAGGCCTGGGGGGGGGGGGGGGGGGAGGGAGGGGGACGGTCACGCTGTAAGCGGGGGCCGAGATCGCTCCTGCTCTATGCCCGGCCTCAGGCTCAGGCCCCCCACTCCCCCACAGCGCCGCGTCTAGCCCGCCCTCGCCGCGCCACCTGCTCCAGGCTGCGGATGAGCTGCGCCGGGGTGAGCACCAGCTCCTCGCTGCCCCCGTCCGAGGCCGAGTCCGGCGCCGGCTCCGACCCCTCACCGCCCGCCGCCGCCGCCATCTCCCGCCAAGCGCCGCGCGCATGCGCCTCCCCCGCCGCTCCCCCAGTGCGCAGGCGCGCGCCTCCCCCGCCGCTCCCCCAGTGCGCAGGCGCGCCGCCCGCCCGCCTCTGCCCACGGCGCAGGCCCCCGCAACAACATGGCGGCCGTGGGATGGAGCTCCGCGCGGAAGGAAATAGCACAGTCCGGAGCTGTGAAGAGTTTCTTAAAACAGTAAAGGCGGAAAGACATAAACACATCTCAGAAACCACCTCCCTTTCCTGCCATGGGACAGGGAGGAAGCAGGGTCGGCGCGAGCACCCGCTCCTTTGCCAAGAGAGGGAAACCTGTGTTACACAGCGGCCGAGCTTCACACGCGCGTGTCACACACTGTGTTTTACATACAAAGATACCCTATAAACTCTTAAGTCTAGCTGAAATAGTGCTTGCTTAATTAGTGTCCTGTCCAGGACAGTTGATGTTGAAGTTATGTTTGTTCAGGTAAATGCCAAAGCTCAACAATGTGGCTACTTAATGCAAGGCAGTGCTCTCAGGTACGACACAGACACAGTTTAAGAAAAAATTTACTAGTCCATTGGTACTTCTGCAAGTATTGCAACAGATGTGAAAGGCAAACACTGTTACAGTTTTAGAAAAAACAAGTTTCATACAATTAAAACGTTAAACAAATCTCAAAAAAAAAAAAAAGTGGCTGAGTAGTAAGCCTGGAATTTCAGATCCAGTATTAGCACCTACAGAATCACCAAAAGCCAAAACACTCCATCTATTCCACGCTTTTCCCCTCATTTTCACAATTCTTGAATTCCTTCCGCTATTTGACAATGGCTCTTAGAACCTAAACCAAGACATCCTTAGTTTGATAAATGAGAAGGATACAACAGAAAATACTAAGCCAACTTGGTTTGTGGGAAGTTTACATTTGCAGGTATTGCTGAGAAACGTCTATGCATGGGAGATACTAAATAATGCACAGCTCTACTTTTCAACAGTTTGCCAGCAGCTAGAGTGAGGAAACCATCTTACACAACATCTAACAAGTTGTCAAATCAACATTTTCCTATAAATTATATGTAATAAATCCATAAAGAAACAGCTTTACATTTCACATATTAATTTTAGGGTAGGGATTATTACGTTCATTGGTTCAGCATCCATTTTATTGTACTTACTGTTTCATGAATGAAAAAATAGACCTTCTCTTCTGACGAGCATAGACAGATGCAATAACAGCACAGATACAGTAGTAGCAAAGCACCCAGTATTAAACTCTAGCTATTTCTCCCTCTTCTAGGAAGAACAAAAGCATTAAAACAAGAGACACTTTGCCTTTTAGTTTTTATGAGATTCAGCACAGGAAACTTAACATTCTCAGTGCCTTGAGTCACTTCTTGCCAGCCAGAGGCACTGCACATCACTCCAGTACTGGAGTGGAGGGAAGGCCTTGTTCCTGGAAAACACCAACACTGACTTGTAGCTTTCCAAAGCCCGAATGATGAACAGAAAGACTCAAGAACTATGGAGGAACAGCGCTGCACTCGGGTCTAAAACTAGGCTTCTTTTGGGCTAAGTGCCCAATCTCTTTCAGCGGAGTAAGCAGCTTTACCAGTTTTTCTTCAAAAACTAAAATGATCCCATCGCTTAAAAGCGGGCCCAAAAATGGATGCTGACCAGTTAGGAGGTCACCCCACGTGGAGTAGAGTTTTAGGAAGTTAGTCCTTGTAGTAGATGGCACTGTGGATCTGGCAGCAGAGAGAGGAATGATGCTCTAAAGTAGGAGGTAGGGGAGCTTTGATACGGTGAGTCCGTTGCCAAGTTATCTGCTAGAAAATAAGAGTTTCATAGTATTAGAAATAACTGGAAAAAAAAAAAAGCCACACACAAACCTTTACATAGCCATAATCTGTTCTCTCAGAAGGTGTGCATCAGGAAAGGTAGGGATAACATATGCTATGATAAAAGTAACAGGAACAGAAGCCAGTACTCTGGATTTCATTTGTCCAACAGTAAACGAAGCCCTTTGTTTCTGTGTTCCTTTCTGCACAACAGGCATAAACACTTACAAATATTTCCAGCACACGCTGCCAACAACCTAGACTATCACCATCCCAGGACACGCAGAGTACCTAAAACAAAGGTGCCAGTTCAAGTTTCAGCTTTTCAAAATGAGCTTATTAAGTACAGTTAGTCGCATTTTTCCTTCAGGCTATGTAAGATTTGGCTTCTGGTATGCTATATCCCTGAGACTCAGGCCAGCAGGTAAAATATTCTGTAATGGTTATGTAATATCTTCTCAAATGCTTCAGAGCTCAAAAGATTGGAATAATCCCATCACCTGGCATATGAAACCAAAACACTATCCCTGGCAATGCTTGTTCATTGTTCAGCCCCTTCTAGAACAGAAAAGCTGCCATTCAACAGTATACAGAATGCAACGTTCTATCTACTTGGCACCAAGGTAACATGCAATTACACTGATTCGTCAGGATTCTGGAGCTAATCATATTGACTTCTAGGCAAATTCAAGGGGATCCTTAACATGCTATGGTCATGGGGTTGACTACATGTGCTTGAAACATAGAAGCTTTTACAAGAGATCCAAGCCCCATGTACTTCCGAAAAATAATTTGATGGGGAAAACTGCATCTTTGACAGCAGTACAGGAAAAACATCAATTATTTTTCCTGATTATTTCTGAATATCTTATGCGATTAGCCTGAAATCTGTTCTGAGATCCAAAAGCAACCTATTTTAAAGTCTGCTTTTAAAGGGAAGGCTTAAGGTTCTGAGCAATCTTATGACAGAGAAACTTCAGAATCAAGACTCATGGCTCTACAAGTGAGAGAACAATTTTTGACACTACACAGCACAAGTTAGATTTATATGTATTTACACAATCAAGACCTGTATTTCATTAAATCTAGTATCATCTGAACTTCACTATTATTCAGTGGGATACTGCTAATTATTGCTATTTTTACATCTTCAACCGGTATCTGAAAATCTAATCCACACAAGATTTATGTTAAACGCCTTTGATTACATGCAGTGGTTGCATACACATTCTCCCTCAGCAAGACAGTCTATCCCTCTGAGCGTATAGGAACGGGTTTAGATTGACATGTAATATAAAGTGAATAATACCTTAGACTCCACAGTTTTATCTTCCACTGCTCATACCTCTGTCTTCATAAATGGTAATTTCAATCTGCAGAGAAAGGCCGTTAGGGAAACATACTATAAAAAGATTATGAAAACAAAACCAGAAGCAAGACATTAGAACTACAGAATGCCCTTCTAACTGAGATAAAACGTCAGCGTTTCATAGACGGACAAACCAGCAGACAATCTAAGAAACCACTAAAGGATACAACTCTTAATCCTCTTTCAATAGGGTCTGTCAGAAGGAGGCCCTGAGGAGCATAGATCTTCTCATTCTGTTCCTGAATGAACTTGGCAATTTTCTTTAGAACCTGATAATAGAACAGCATAGAGGTCAGTTTCTTAACCAGTTTTTACTGCATTAGAGTCAGAGCCCCAGCTTTATCACAAATATAACAACGTTAGGGGACCCTAACGTCACAATGCCAGTTTTCATTACAGATAGAAGTTACATGATTCTTCTGGAATTTAAAGCACAAGTCAACACTCAGTTTGACTAGATATCTATCAAGAGGCTTGCCTATATGTAAAGTCACTCTGTAGTAAGCTCTGGTGTCTATATGGAATTGTACAAGAATGGTACAAGTCACAGAAAATCTACCAGGAAACAAATCCTTAACTGAAATCTATGGAATACACTGCCTTCCAAGCAGTAAGGTAGACTTACCTTTTCATAATGTGTTTCCATGCACAAGAAGATAGTATAGGCAGTCAAACAGGCTAGACACCCTTCAAGGTAAGACTGGCCTCCAAGTTTTTCAGCTTCTGCATAAAGGTTATTCAGTGTTCGGACGGTCTCTTCAAACTGCTGCCTATCAATCTGCAGAAGAAGTCAAATTTAACAGTCATGCCCTGCACACTTCAGAACTCACAGATATCATCAGATATCTACCTTCATTTATTGCTCACGTGCACTTCCACACTTTGTCAGTAGCGTCACCTACAAACATCTAAAACAGGTAATACGTTTAGAGCCAAAGTTTGAAGGACACCTTGAATTACAGACCTGCAGTTCTTTGGTAAATATCCGCTAAGCGATTAGATCAAGTCTGAATTCCAAAACAGTCTGAACACAAAGAAATTAGGAGTAACAACTAACTAAACCAAAGGGCAATTCACTTAAAAAAAAAAAAAAGAAAGAAATCCACAGGCAGAGATATCTACTAGATTAAAAAAAAGAGCATTATGTGAATGGATTAACAAAGCTAATTCCTGATACCAGTAATTCCTTGGGGCTTCTACAGTGCTGCTCAAATAAGCCCTCAACTAAACCAACAGAAAAAAGTAGAAAAGAAGAAAAGGACAGTGAGAAAAAGAAAAGGCATTATCAAGGAGTGGTCATTTGGCTATCAGTTGAAGATGTCACGTTTGACTGCAATAAACAAAATTAAAGTACTTGAGACAGTACTTGTAAGGCTACTGAACAGGCTCAGCAGACCTGTCTGGTCTCCACAAGAAAAGTCAGCGTTAATGCATCACAGTGCAACAATGCACGCTTTATTCTCATTGACATAATGAGTGCATTTTTATTTTATTGCTACAAAAGGACTGCTGTTTTCCTCAGGATTAAAGATAGCACAAACCACCAGCGTTTCAAAACCACTGAAAAGAAGCATTTTTGAACATAGATATTCTTGTCAAATTAGAAGCATTTTGTAGCTACAATAAATCACAAGTGACATTTATACAATGAACAACGTTTACATGCCCAAAACCAAAGAATGTGGAAACATTCTTTCAAACTTTGCTTTCAAACTCTGAAAACATGCCCTCTCATGATGTGCATCAGACAGGATCAAGATGAGGAAAAGAAACTGCTACCGTCTTTAAACTTGGAAGTAAACCTGACAGGTCTTAGCAGACCCCCCGTGGGGCGTGACGGAGGAGAGCTGCTCCCCGGCCACCGAGAGGGGCTCCGCTTCCCTCCCCCGCCTAGAGCGAGGGCTGGGAGCGGAGGCAGGGAGGACGAGGAGGGACCTTCCACGTGCTCGCGGGGCTCCGCCGCGCCGCCAGGGCTCTCCGGGCCCCTCCGAGGAGCCCGAGCCGCCGCCGCTCGCTCACCCCCGCCCCCCACCCCGGCCTCGGGCCCGGTGCTGCGGCGAGCGGGGCGGGGCGCCGCCCGCCTTACCCGGTTCTCCAGCTCGGCCGGGAACTTGCTCTGGAACTGGCACCGCGTGCCGCCGCTGTAGTCCCGCTGGATGAACACCTTGCCCGACACGGGCGCCTGCTGCGGCCTCATCGCTCCGCGGCGAGCCGCCGCCGCCGCCGCCGCCGCCGCACTTACGGCTGTCGCAAACGCGTCGGCGTTGCTGAGGGCCCGGAAAGAAGCGGAAGCGCCCGCCCTGCGCATGCACCTCCCCACCCCTCTGGCGGACGGGCCGGGAGAGGCCACCGGGGATCCTCTGCGCATGCGCCTCGCCACGCCGCATCCCATTGGTTGCAGGGTGCCTGCCCCGCCCATCACGGGTCTGTTTCCCCGCAGGCGCGCGCGGCTTGGTGCAGTCTTCGTGACGCACCCCCCCTCCCCCGTCAGCATGGTACAGTCCTGCTCCCCCGCGGAAGCAGATGGATCCTCCTGGGAGGCCTGGTCCCGGGGGGCCGCCGGGGCCGCCGCGCTGGCCGGTAGCCCCGGGAGGCGCCGGCCGCCTCGCCTGCGCTGCGGCGGGTGAATTGCGCTCCGCTTGGCGCGGGCTGGCGTTCGCTCCGGCTTCGTCCGGCGTTCGCGACGCTGATGAGCGGGGATCGTGGCCTCCCCCGTGGGAGTCCCGCTTCTGCCAGACGTAAGCAAGGCCGAAGATCGTTTAGTTGAGGGGCAACTGGAAAGCCGACGCTGGGCCAGCAGCAAGGGGAATCATTAACAGTCTCATCCCAGAATTTTGCACCTTGTCTGGCCTCCCCTCTTCGACTCACGCCGTTGTGACACGCGTGGGAGCGACGGGCTGGGGAAACGCTGCCCAGGCCTGCGGCTGGGCTCAGCGGCCCATGGCTGGCGCGGCCCCAGCAGAGGCCGCTCCCGTGCCGAGCCCCGCGGACCCCGATCTCCGTGGACCCCGATCCCTGCAGACCCCAGGCCCTGTGGACCTTGATCCCCATTGACCCCAATCCCTGCAGACCCCAGTCCCCTTGAACCCTGATCCCCGTGGACCGTGATCCCTGCAGACCCCAATCCCCATGGACCCCAATCCCAGCGGACCCCAGTTCCTGCAGACCCCGATCCCGGCAGACCCCGATCCGGGCAGACCCCGATCCCTGCAGACCCCGATCCGGGCAGACCCCGATCCCCGCAGACCCGAGTCGTGAGCAGCTCCATGAGGATGTGTGTGCGCGAGATGCGCCCACGGCAGCCCGGCCCGAGCCAGTGCTGCAGGGGAGCAGCCCAGCTCGAGGAGGTGTGAAGCGCCTTCCGCAGGTTCAGCTCGTGTGAGCCAAGATTTTATTAGATTGTTGGTGCACTTGTTGGCACATCTGCAAATACACACTGAGCTGAGTGCCATAAAATGCAGAAATAAGCAGAAACATCTCTCTATTGAGGGAATGCTCTGTTTTCGTTAGTTCTTGGCAGTGCTCTTTTTAAAGCACTTCCTATTTTTTCTGAATCTTTTTCATTCTTGCTGAGAAAAGGATTATGATATTTTACAGTGCAGTAATAAACTATTATTATTTATTAAATAAGAAGACCCTGTAAAAAATAAAAGGAGAATTCAATCCAGATGTTATCTATTGCAAGGGCATTGAAATTCCAGATGTTGGTAGTAAAATGTGGTCTCTAATTTGTGTTCTTAGGGACAGAAAACGCTCCTGGCTGAGTAACCTGGCCTTGCTCAGTGTGCCTGTGCTGTTTCACGGGCCTGTGCAGCCCTGGCACGTCTGCAAGCGGCTGCAGTATCTAGCTGTAGGGTTCAACTTTATTCCTCTGCTGAATGCACTTTTCTGCATTTTTATGGCTAAAAGCAAGATTGTAAGCAAATCAAGACGATGGTGTACGTGTTTTATGACGGCAATAAACCAGCGGCTGCGGAGCGGGCAGCTGCGTTCAGGCAGCGGAGTGAAGGGCTCGGGAGCCGTCCAGCGCAGGCGCTTGCACACGGATCACTGACCCGGAAGAAAACTAACGGCAGCATGTTTAGGGCTCTCCCATCCCCGACTGCCTGCCCTGTCCCCTGCGTGCTTCCTTTGGCAGCCTCACGCAAGGCTTTTTCCCGAGGTGCCGCAGCACGTTTGGCACTGCCGCCTGTGCCCCGCAGCCTGGAGGGATGCGGCGTCCTGCCCGCCCGGATCAGCCCGAGTGCTATTGCCCTCGCCCGTGGGGCTGCTTTTCCGGGCCTGGGCCACCACCTGCAGGCACCAGCGCTGCTGCAGGGGGAAGGTCGTTTCATCGCATCTGCCCTCCATGACGATGGCCTCTGTGCTCTGCAACCGTTTGGAAAATTTGACCTAGCCCAGATTTTTGGGCTTTATCTCCTGCCATTGGTCCTATAACTGCTCTGTTCAGGCTGTGCTGAAGAGGGAAAAGCAGGAAATCACCCAAAGAGTGCAAATAAAGAAAAAGCAGGAGGGGACAGGGCTTGTTGTTCTGGACCTCTTTGGCCACGCGCCGGGAGCTGTGTTTGCAGTGTGGAGTCTGGAGAGCAGAGGCAGTTCAGACTTTCTCCAGACAGCCCCTTTGGAGCGTCGTTTCCTTTAAATTTCCAAAAAAGCAGATGTTATTTCTACGTGTCGTGCTGGAAATGTTAGGGCAGCTGGACACCTGAGAGCTTGCAGGTAGGGTGTGTTGTAGCTGCACAGTTAGCAGGGTCTGGACCGGTCCTGGGAGTTTTCCTGGGGGTCCCAGGACTCTGAGACCCCTAAGGCACTCCAAGCCAAGGCAGACCGAGCGCAGACCCGGCGGCGTGCGGCTGCAGCTGCAGCGGCCGTGAACCCCTGCTTCTCCCCGGCCGAGGGACAGCGGCACTCGGATTTCAGGGCAAGGTGGCTACGGGACAGATGTCTCTGTACAGTAATTGGAAAATGCCAGTGGAGAACGCTGCCCCTGCAGGGCATCGCTCTTCAAAGCCCTCATGGGGCTGGGCAGGGACTCTGCCGGGGACCTGCAGCTCCTCAGGGGAATCGCCATCCTGCAGATCACACGGGGCGTCTTTTAAGTGGAAATGACTGTTTTTTCACAATTAGCTGGAGCAGAAATAATTAGGCAGGGCCACAGCAATTGTTATCTTGTACCTGATTGCCAGAGTTCAGTCTGGCAGTCTGAATTACTTCATCCTGCCCTTCTGCTAAGCTTACATTTTCTTTTGCTAAAAAGCTGATAATGTTTGCTCTTCCCATCTAAAGGGATAGGGAAATCTGCATTCAGAGGAGCCGTTCTCGCACCTAAACAGACCTGCGGGAGTTTGCGGGCAAATAAATCACAGGAAAGGCCGTTAGTCCAAACAGAGAATATACAGAGGGTGGCAGACTGGGCCTGGGGGTGTCTGGGTACATGGCACCGGACCATCTTAAAGACCTTTTTTTGCCTGCATTTAACCCTTGTCTTTTTGGAAACTGCTCTAATTCATTCAGGAGGCGGGGCAGGCCGCTGGGAGGGGAAACACGGAGCCAGGTGGAAATGGCTGGTCCTCTCCGGTCATGCGTGGAGCATGGCAGGAGCGAGCTGGGCGTCCGCGGGGGGTTTCTGACACTCCTGTGAATCCCACGTTTTTAGCATTTGCGGTTCCCCCTTTGCACGTTGGCCAGGCCGGGCTGCTTCATTCACATCGCTGCGGTGACCAGCGCAGCGCTGTCCTTCCTCCGCGAGAGGCCTTTCGATGGCTGGGATGAATTCGGTGCCGATGGAGCAGCAAGAGACGATAGCCCCTCTGCCTCCCTGGGGCCTGCCGGGTGCGGAGGGGATGGGGCAGGGCTGCCCTGTCCCCTGCGCCCCCAGCCTCCTCTTGCCCGGATGCACTCCATGCGCTAAGCAGTTTGCAAATCCGATAATGGCACTCCTAATTTGCTCAGGGAAGAGAGAAAAAGGAAAAGAAAAATCAGGCTAGGTGGTGGGTTGCCCTGGGAACCTGGGTATCAGCTGCTGCTGATCACCCTCAAGCCCCGTCGGAACAGCCTGAACTAATTAACCCTCTCGCACTCCATAATGAAGGCTAATAAACACCTAATTGGTTTGCTTGAACAAACAACCTCCGCACAGGCATAGGAAGCGGGGAGCTGCGTGGAGCGGCGCAGCGGAGCGGGTGCTGCTCCAGACCTTCCCGGTCCTCCTCGCGCCTCGGCTGGGCCCCCGCGCCGGCGAGCGCGGTGGCGTCCTGCTGGCTGCCTGGGGCAGGGGCCGCCCTCGGCCGCCCTGTGTCGCGGCGGGGTGTTGCCCCTTCTCCGGGGACCCGGGTCGTGAGCGCGGTGAAAATAAACGGGGCAGATTCCTGCTGTGGACGATGGGCAGCATCCTGGCGCGCGCGTCGCAGCGCGTCCGCAGTTCCTCCGAGCGGGGCTCCTGCGCCGCCGCCAACCAGGTCCTGAAGGAAACGCGCTCAGAAATAATCCGTTTGGAGTACTGTACCAGATGGGCCGCGTTTTCCTAACCTTTAGCTGGTTCCAATGTGCAAGCAGTTAAGATCATAATGTTAACATTTTCTCAGATGTTTTATGTGCATATAAAATATTCTCCAAGAATGTGCTTTTGAATGCAAAGTTTGATCCAATTATGATTTTACTAGAGTTTATAAAAACAAAAAATATGTTTTCAGGGTGTCTGAGATCCTGCTGGCCTTTGTAGTAAACTCTGAAGCCCTCGCAGTGGAATATAATTGCTACTACATGGGAGATGGCTCTGTGGAGTTTTTATAACTGGGCAAATGTGCCAATTGTTCAGTCCCATATCTGGTCATCTCTGGAGACAGATGCCCTAAGAACAGTTAGCAGCAAATGGATTCTGTCCCTGCACCAAAACTTGCTTTTGTTTTCTGTCAGGGCCCGCAAGCTTGGCTCCCGCAGACATCAGTGGGTTAGGATCAGACACTGAAGATACAACTTAAGAACTGAGGACAACCATTCGATGGACTGAGTTGCGTAGCTTATTTCCCAGCACGCTTGAGAGTAGATCTCCCTTTTCCTGCATGGAGACTGCAGCCTCTGACAGGCCCAGAGGTGTTACGTGAGAATATATTTTTCTGTGGCTGAAAACTTGAGTCAAGAAAGGAAGTAAATGGAATTTAGTCGATATTAGTTTTAACACATCTACTGTTGCATTTTTTGGAATAGATCAGATGTCAAATACTCTAATCATTGGGAATATTTTAGGCTTGCTGTGTTAACTAGAAGGCTGAGCATGGAAAAGTTAATCACATAATCGGTCCAATTCTAAAAGATCCACTTACTGCATTAGAGCATTTTATGATGCCATGCATAAGTAGTTCATAATTTTAACAGGCTTATTCGTATTCAAAGATGGTGAATTAGAATAACCCTGTTAAAATTATATAGCATGTGTGCATGAAATCATAAAGAAAGGTAGTAAATTACGCTGTTAAAGCGAGAGCGAGGCGCTGTCTCCAAGCTGCACGCCCGTCGAGCGGCGCCCGAAGCGGCTCGGCCCCTGCCGACAGCGCCGCTCGGCTTCCTCGGGCCGTGCCTTCGGCAGCGCGTCCTCGCCTGCGCCCTGCTGCAAACGCGGGAGGGAAACCCGTCCCGTGCTTGCACCAAACCGAGCCCTTTCAAGCCCGCGAAGGTCACGCAGCAGCGTGTTTGCAAGCTGGGAAATGTAAATGCAGTCGTGTTGAGGGGAGCGCACGCGCAGCTGAGGGAAGCAGCGATGCACGAGAGCCGGGGTCTGGGCGGCCGGCTGCCGAGCCCTGCGCCTTGGGGCAGCGTTTCCCGGGACTGCCCAGCCTCCGCGTGGCTCCTGCCATCGCTCCAAGGCCGCGCAGACAGGACGGCCGCTTATTCCCGGGGCTGGAAGGGGTCAGGGAGCTGGCGGAGGCTGGGAGTGGAGCGCGGTGCCAGCCCGGCCGTGGCCCCGCTGCTGGTGCCGGCGGCCCCAGGAGCGGCAGGGTCCGTCCCGGCCCCGCTCCGGGAGGGTTCCCGCGGGTTTAGGGCTGCTCGGGGAGGGTAATCCGGACCTGTGTCGGTGGGGATCCCGCTCGGTGTTTACCGAGAAGAAACAAGCGCCAAGATTGCGTTTGTCATTTGTCAGTCAAACCAGCTGCGATCCAGAGGCGGCAGATCCTGCCTCTGGGAATTGCCAAACGTCGCTGCTGCTCGGCGCCTCGTCCCTGCTGTCCCCGCCGGAGGCTGGTTCTCCTCCGCGCCGACCCCGGCTGTCGATTCGCTGGGCGAAGCCCGCTGGGCTCCGGCGGGGTCCCCGGCGGGAGCGCCGCGGGGAGCAGCGGTGGCGCCGGGCAGGCGGCGGCGGTGGCGGCGGCGGCGCGGGAGGGTCCGGCAGGCTGGATTCGTGCGGAGCTCCCGGCCCGGCGGGGCCGAGCACGGCAGCGTGGGGCGGCGGAAGGAGCGGGAAGAGCCTGGGAACAAAGGGTCTTTCAGGCCACCGAAGGCAGGGGCGATCCGAGGGGACAAATCCGCTTTACAGGCATAGCTGAGATTGTGAGATATGCTTGCAAAGCCAATTTGTTTCGTTTTATAGGCTTGAGAGATTCCGAGTCGGGGCTCCCTGTATGGTTTGAATTAGGTTTGGATAGTGGCATTCTGGGAAGCTGGAGTGGGAGACGTTTTCCCGGGGGGAGTTTGTAGCTGAGTAGGGGCCATCTAGCACTTCCGCAGTGCTGTCAAATAGAATCGTCCATGTGTGCTCCAAAACGAAGAACTTTCGACGTAGTTAAGAAAACGGTGAATACCTGAAAATGGAGGTATCCGTCCGGTATCAAGCGTTTAGGAATAGGGTACCACACATGCAACAGCAGGGAACGCGGGAGTTTCGAAGGGGTGCTACTTTAAGAAAAGAGAAGGTAGCTCTTAGCACCGAAATGGAATTTTTTCCTACCAGTGCGTATCTCTGCTATTGAAAAGGTTATTGCCTTTTTTGTCTGTGACTGTGCAAAATCTAAAAGCTGCAGGGAGCCGCCGTGTAAAATCGCGGCAGTGACAACGCTTTAGCAGACAGGCGGCTCTCCCCCCAGGCCGTCATGGAAAGTGCGGTTATTTTGGTATAAAGTTTCTGGGGACCCTGTGCAGCTCTGGGCAGCGCGGGCCGTGCCCTGCAAGCCGGCTGGGGCACGGCGAGCGCTCCGGCCGCGGGACAAACCCCGCTCCCGCCGCCGCCCGCGCTGCCGGAAAAGTTGCCCGGGAAGGAGCACAATCTTTGTTCAGTCATTAAGGCAGAAAAGAGAGAGGGGATCTTAGGAAATGCTTGAAACGATTAGGTGATCTTAACTCTAAGGAGCTAAATAAATGCAAAGCAATTCCCCCCACCAGCCCCTCGTGCTGCTGTAGAATGTAATCTCATTTCTAAACACACAATTACAGAAAATAAAAAGAAAAGAAAAGAATAATTAATTTCTGCTTCCTCATGCAAATCCTCTGACCAATCATTTAGGGATCAGGAGCAATTCAGCTTCTTGTGCAAATTCCAAACTGAAGGCATGAAAAAGGAAAGTGAATGGATTTAGTTTTCTAAGAACCAGCGTTAACAAAGGTCCCATTTTCCATGGTTGTGTGTCTGGCCAGACAGCCCTTGCTGACAAGCTCTCAAAAAACATGTGTTGGCCTGTTGAAAAGGCCTCAGTGTTGACTGACAGACAATTGGAGTGACAAATTGTTCCATTGTCCCGGGCCGGGAGAGCGCTGTCTTAGATAATTGTGGCGCGGAGGGAAGCAGCAGGTCGCAGGTCAGAAGACGCGTCTGACCCCGGCGTGCCAAGGCCCCGCGAGGAGCCGCTCCCGGCAGGACCGATCCCGGCAGGAGCCGCTCCCCGGAGCGCCGTGCTGCCGCCGGCCCCGTCCCGTCCCGTCCCGTTGAACGGCCCCGACCTGGACACACAGGGCAGCGCCGGGCGCTGCTCCTTCGGGGCTCCTTCGCCCTGTCCTGCCGCCCGGGAACGGCTGCAGGAGCAGGAATGGGAGCAGGAGCAGGAGCGGGAATGGGCTCGGTGTGGCTGCAGGAGCGGGAATAGGAGCAGGAGCAGACTCAGTGTGGGAGCAGGAGCGGGAGCGGGAGCAGGCTTGGTGTGGCTATGGGAACAGGAATGGGAGTGGGAATGGGAGTGGGAGCAGCAGCTGGCCCGGCGCGGGAGCAGGAGCAGGAATGGGTTCAGTGCGGCTGTGGGAGCGGGAATAGGAGTGGGAATGGGAGCGGGAGCAGGAGCAGGCTTGGTGCAGGAGTGGGAGCAGGCTCAGCGTGGCTGCGGGAATGGGAATGGGAGCGGGAGCAGGAGTGGAAGCAGGAGCAGGAGTGGGAGCAGGAATGTGCTCAGCGCGGCTGCGGGAATGGAAACAGGCTCGGCGTGGGTGCAGGCGCCGTGGCACGGCTGCGGGAGCGGGCTTGGCGATGCGGCTGTGGGCACGTGGTGCCGGCAGGCCCAGCGCTCCAAGCATGCTGCCCGTGCTGTGGTGCCCGCCGCGGTGCTGGCCCGGCCCCGGCGCGGTGGCTGCAGCGGCGTGGCGTGGTCCGGTCCGGCAGCTGCTCCGCGCACACGGGGCGCGACCTGGCCGTGCTGCTGGCCGCAGCCCTGGCCGCGCTGTGGGGTCGGCACAGGCAGAAACCCGTGGGAAAAGAACGGCTGAAGCCGTTCTGCTGCTCGGCGGAGCTGCCGCGGGACGCCCAGCCCGGGACCCCGCGGGGCCGCGCGCGGGCACGGACCCTTCCTCCTCCTGGCGCTCGTCTCCGCTGCAAACGCTGACCGGACCCATCCACCCTCGCTCCGGCCTGTTTTTTCCACTGTCTGCAATGGAGTACGGCTAATAATTATTGAAGCCTCTCTCCCACCATAGAAATAAAATATGGCAAGGAATCGCAGCACAGCTACTCCATTGAGAGCACTGCTCACTGGAGTAATGCCGATAATTCAAAACAGATGAGCCGCAGGCTCAAACACTATAGACTCAGTATCCCGGTCTGCCCTGACCCCTGGAGCTCGCTGAAAGTTACCTTGAGACTCACCAGAGCTCTTTGTAACTTCTGTGAGGGTTATTTATTGCAAAGTCATAAATATTTGTTATGGATTTTCTCCATCAATCTAGAAAATGAATTAGGTTAGAAAAAATTTATGTACTTGGATTTTGGGCATGTGTTTCTCAGGCAGGGGAGGAGAAGTCGGATCTCCATTGTGCCGAGGACCGGCCGCTGCAGAGCTCTGGGCTCTGCTGCCTGCATTAATTAATTCCCTTCCGCAAACGGTTTAAACTGCACAGCACAACCGAGCGGGGGGGGGAGGGAGCGAAGAGGTTCTTCCCTAAATCCCTCTTAAAATCTTCCATAAACTATTTATGGGGGAAGGAAAAGTCCGTTTCCCCCTTCTCCCTCCTGAATGCGCTGCCAGTCCATTAAAAACACGAAGCCTGGGGGCTGTTGTGCCCCAGGAAAGCGACCTCAAACCAGCCTCTCCCCAGGCCCCCTCCGAGGCCGCCGCGGCAGCAGCTGGGTGCGGCGGGGAGGCACGAGGGAGGATGCCCGACCGTCCCGTCCTGTCTGGGGCAGAGCCGCTCGCCCCGTCATTTTAGGGGTTTTGCAGCCCTGGGGAGGGGCCGTTCCTGCCCGCAGGGCCTGTCCTGCTAAATTAAGAAGTTTTTATTCAGGAGAGCACTGAAGCGAGACCTCGCCTTTGGGGATGCTCTGCAGGTGCCGGTGGGGTCCGGGCCCGGCCGGGGGGGCGCTGTGCCGGAAGGTGGTACGGGCCGGCGCCGCGCAGGGACCGCCGCGGGAGCGGGGCGACGCGCGGAGCGAGGCGCTGCCCCGTCGGTCCCCGCTTCGCCCGGCGCCCAGAGCAGCCAGAGCATCGCGGGCGCCCCTCCGCCTGCCGTGGGTCCGGCCTCTCCGAGTCCCCCTTTCCACGCGCTAACGGGAGGTGAAACACACTTTGCTCCCCAGGGCTCAGCGGCTGTGTTTCTTTTTCGCATTAGTCTCATAGGAACCCCAGAAAATCCCAGAAGACCCTACAGGATCCTGCAAATCATGTCAACACTTTTTAGCTGTTGGCGCTGGGGCTAATGAGCTGCTGTTTTAAGAGGTTATGGCTAACAATTACATCTGTCTGATTTTTTTTTTTTTTGGTTGTTTTAAAATAGTTTGTAGCAGCTGTGCTTACCCCGAGTACAATTTCAACAAGCTCGGAAGAGACTCTGCCGCAGTCTGGAGCGGCTTTCTGCAGGCGCGTCCCGGTGCCTAGGTCAGCAGCCAAGGACCTGCGGCAAGGGGCTGCCCGTGCCGCGGGAGCGAGGTGCGCGGAGGCGGAAGGGGTGCAGCCGCCGACCGGCGCGTCGGGCCTGCAGCGGGGTGCTGGGCTGGGGCACAGGCAGCGCAGAGCTCCTGCCCTCGCCTTCCCCCAGCGACCTGGCAAGACCCTGCAGCCCGCTCGGCTTCCCCGCTCAGTGTTCGTCTTCTGCAGGCAAAATGATCTTGTCTTTTCCTGCTCTTCTGTCACAGCAGCTAAAGGTGGCTGTGGAGCCTGTGCTTGCTCTCGGTACCTGCTGCTTGGCTGAAGTGAGTGGCCAGTGGCCACCACCAAGGTGGTGTGATGCCAGCAGCGAGCGTGTCCCCTGCAGCTTTGCACGCAGCTCCGGACCACCGTTGGGAATTAAGCCTGTTTTTTTTACATTGCAATTTGCAGGGGTTGATTTGTGCATTTCTAAAGACATGAAAGCGAAGGGAGCACTCAGAATTAGTTCCCTCTGTCACCTCAAATACTGGAAATCTCTGTCACAGGGGGAGGATCAAGAGGAGTAACTTGCTAATGCTTCTGCGGGGTTCGTCCCCCCGGCGCGCTGCGTGCGGGGGAAGGACGCCGGGGAGCGCGCCTCGCTTGGCTCTGCTTCGGCTTCCCCAAGCCGTCCTCGTGGGCTCCTGGCCCCGGTGCCTTCGTCCCGCGGTGGACCCCTCTCCCAGGGCGCCCACGCCTGGCACCACGGCGAGGGTGGATGCGTGAGCTGCCCTGCGGGAACGTGGCCGGATGCGGTGCCTTTCCCTGTAGAGGTAACTGGTTTTACGGATCTCCCTGCCTCCGTGAGCGCTGTTTCTAGCCGATAGCGTTGCCCGGCACCCTCGCCTTTGCAGCGAAGCCGGCTGCGTGCAGATCGCACAGCTCCTCCTGCAGCGCCGCAGATGAGCGCTGCGGACGGGACTGCGCCGGACGGGGCAGCCTGGGCGTCCCCGCCGTGCTCTCCCATGCCTGCGGCTCCTGAGAGGCCTTGCGTGACTGAGCCGATCGAGCTTTGTCTTTTCCCCCATGCCTTGCCCTTTCCCCTCTGGCCTTTGCCCAGCTCCGTGGCCAGCGGAGCCGGCACTTGGCCACGGATCGCTGCACAGCTGGCCAGATGCTGCGGCAGGCGTGACAGGCCATGGCGGCTCTGCACGCAGCGGGGCTGGCAGCTCCCGTTGCTCCCCAGCCCCGGCACCGGCACGCCGAGCGGCGTTTTTCCGTCCCTGCAGCGAAGGCTGCAGCGAGGGAGCCGCGTGCGCGAGCTATGTGCCGTGCCCCTCCGCTGCCGCCCTCGGCACGGCTCCCCCTTTCCCGCCTGCCGCGGCCAGCTCAGCACCCCGCCAGTCCTGGCGTCGCTCCCGGGCGCCGGGCGGGTACGGCCCCTCCGGCCGGACACGCGTGAGGCTGCGGGCGGAGGAGCAGGGCTCCACCTCGGACCTTCGCCCTGCCTGCTGGTGGGGCTCCCAGCACAGTGTCTCCGGTGGCAGGGCTTTCCCTCCTCCCCAGTAAGCTGTGCCCGGGAGCTGCGTCTCCTGGAGGACGAGCAGCCTCCGGACGCCGCGGGAGCCCTGCTCGGAGGGGCGCGGAGCCAGCGGGACCTGGCCGGCGCGAGGACCCGGCGCGCTCTGCAAGCCGATGCTGCTTCCCCGCCCTGGGGAAGGGCGTACCAGCTGGGCATGCCGCGGACCTGCACGGGTTTTTGTGTCCGGCAGGTTTGCGTCCAGCGAGGTCTCGACTGCAGCGACACCCCGGGTTACCCGTGCAGACCTCCTGGGTCTGCGCGTCGCCGCTCGCGCGGGCGCCTGCACATGCCTGCCTGCAGGATTCGACAGCCGCTGCGGAAAACAGGGACCGGAACAGACGACTCTGCACTGGGTAACATAGTAGTGGAAAAAGTTGACAGAGGGAGCATGATACCAGGAGCTATTTGTTCAATCAATGATTTACCAGATGTGTACACTGTACTAAAGGCTTGTAAACATACTTTAATGGCCAGCTGTAAATCCAGGCAGTAGCAGTGCCAACTTCATCTCCATCGGACACATTTTAGGAACAGCAGCATAAGGGCTTTGAATCACTTTGTTTTAGGCTCTGTCAGTTCTGCAATTGTGCATGTAAATCAAAGAACCAATGTCCTTAGGTCAATATTATTTGAATGTCAGAAAAGGTTTTATGATCAGCAGCTTTTCCTTTTCTGGGTTCCCTGCAGGTCCTTGTCTTCAGCAAACCGCATCCCCAGAATGCTGGGTTTCCGCCGAGCGCCCCAAGTGCGTGGCTGTGTTTTCACTGACTATGTTGGAAGTCTCTTTTGTTAATCACTGAAGCAAAGCATCATTAGTGAGAAGCGCAGAGTACACACAAAGAGGAACTTGCCAAATTACTAATAAGCAGAAACTCCATCCATCTTAATGAGATAGGGTTAAGAAAATAGCAACCTGGAATATACACAATGGAGCCTTTCCATGCTGTTTATTTATTCATGTTAGAAAGTAGTTCAGACTCCGTCTCTGCACTCCTCAGATTGTAGCATGGTTTCCAAACCACAGGCTCTTTATGCTTTTGCAAATCATTAAGCATGAAAAAGATAAATAAATGGATGGATGGCTCAAAAAATTATTAGGGGGAAGATAAACATCTGGCCTCCCCTCAAGTGAAACAACACCAAAATCAGACAGAGGTTCGAGGCTCTCTTCACCGCTGAGCAAGTCGAGCTTGCAGCAGACAACGATGAAGAGCGTGCTGCTCGCGGCAGGGCTGCGAAAGCTGCGCTGCGGGGGAGCGATGCCGCGCGGTGCCGGCTCCAGGCTCGTGCTCTGGACACTAGCCCCGGGCCACCTCCACTTCCTTGCTCAGCACAGAGCTAGGCTGGGGAGAAGCAGAGAGAGGCTTTCATTAGGCATTAAGTCAGGGAAAAATTATAAATCCATTATTTTCCGATTCCTACTATGGAAGTTCAAAGAGGAACCCGCAGAAACCCGAGCCCACAGCCTGGCTTTCCCTCGAGGCGCAGATGTGGTGAGCTCTGCAGGCCCTCGAGATTATTCGCGTACTCACCTGGTGCATGGAGCAGACACCCGTGAAGGAGCCTGCAGTCCCTGGTGTTCAATTTACCGAGTGAGGACCAAAGGTCCCGCTGTGACTCCTGCTGATTCTGCAGGTTTCAGCGGTTGGAGAGGGCAGCTCAGGGTTCAACATGCCAAGAGAGGCTGTTGCCCATCTGCCTCGTGCCAAGCTGTTTTCAGTGACTTCTGCTGACTCTGGAGCGCGGTAGGTTGGATCCTGGGGGAGAGGTTTGCTGCAGAGCGAGAAGCGTGAGGACGGACGTTTCCTCCTGGCGTGCAGGTCTCCAGCTCCCTTCCTGGCATGTTTGGGCTGGGGCACTCACTTTTCTTAGGCTCCTCATCAAGGCGGCCAAGTGCCTGTGTGTTAAGTCGCAAGGGGGTTGCTCTTGGGCGCTGTGCGCCGGGCTGAGGCCCCCATCGCGTTAGCCCCGTAGCGTGATTTACAGCTCTCCAGTGACTTGCAACACTTCCCCAGGTTACTCTGGCAACGGGAAGGAGTTTTCACCCACACCAAGGTCTCTGCACACCTGTGCTGCTGAGCCACATTTTTCTTTTGTTGGGTAAGAAATGACTTGCAGCGCATTTCACGCAAGCAGCTCAGCTGCTGACTATTTTATTGAACTCCAGTGCTCGCTGTATGTTTTTCAGACGTACTTTATATATGCTACAGACCTTCTCAGCTGCCTGCACCTGGGCCAGGGTAAAGCTGAGTCTCGTGGAGAAGAATGTGCTGTAATGCAGCAAGTTATTACAGGATAAATATTTATAAGCCCCTGTAAATATTTGCCATCAGTTCGCTGCTGGGATTAGGGGCAGACGGTCAGATTTTCAGCAGGGCTGAAGGCATTAGCTGTTATAGTTCTTTATACGTTATCTGAGCTATTAAACCCTTTGCTGATTGTGTTCAGTTACAGAATTTAATGGTGCTAATTTCATACTAACAGGAGACGTCGGCTGGAAGTACTGAGTGCTGTGATCCCGACCCAGCTGCGGGTTAGCCCTTGGAGTAAGTGTCGTCTCCAGCCCATCCCGGGTTGGGATGGCAGCGTGGGCTGCTACAGCTGCAAAACGTCTGCACACAGATTTCCCCGTCGCAAGGGGCAGGGGGACATTCCTGGCTGTATCAGTGTTATTGAAACCTTGGAGCTATCTGCTGAGCAAAAACAGAAAACAAACACAGCAAAACTAACATCCTCCTCAGCAGCCTGACCCCGGCAGGGGCTATCAGCTCTCTGCTGGCAGAGGGGGTGTCTAATCCAAAGCAAATATTCCCTGGGGGTTTCCGGGAGCTGTCCTGGGGCGGGAGGCGGGGTGGCAGGGCTGGCTCCCACCGCTGGGACGTGGCGGGAGGTGGCCGGCCGCCACCGACGCCTTCCGGCCCCTCCTCGGCTGGGGGACGAGTGCAAGGCGGATGCTTCCCGCCGGTGCAGCAGCGCGAGCCCTGGCGTGGACCGGCGTCGGTGTTTCTCCCGTCATCACTGCTCGGAGCAGGGACGTGGGATGCCTGTGGCCAGCCGCTATCAGCTCTCCCATCACCGCTGCCTCTGGCGGGAGACGGGGCTAGTGCTGCGGTGGGAAACTGTGAAAGAAATGCCAGGGCAGGCAAGGCCGTGACTCCTCCATGCCCTCAAACCCAGAAGTAAAACAATGGGCCCTGGGCAGCAGCGCTGGCTGGATTGTTGCACGGGACCCTCTCTGGGGCTCCACTCTGCTGCTCATGCACGAAAGCCAGTCATTTGGCAAAAATCAGCTCAGTTAGCAGCCATTGTTCGTAAAGAGCCCCAGGCTGAATGGGCTCAGGGGCTAATATATTCTATTATCCCACGCCTGCCCGTGCCCCCCGGAGCGGCACAGCGGAGGGCGCGCGCATTCCACAGCCCCCCGCCGGGGCCGGGGCCGGGGCTGGGGCCGGGGCCGGGGCCGGGGCCAGGGCCGCGCGAGCCCCGCGGCCCCTTTGGGCGGCTGCTGCCCCACGGCCGGCGGGGCCGATGGGCGGGCCGGGGCCCCGCTGTGCGGGCAGAGGTGGGTGCCGAGGGTGCGCGGCTCAGGGCCTCCCCGGTGGTCTCGGGGCAGCGCGCTGCACCAGGTGGAGCCCCGAGGACCAGCCCGAGGGCTTGAGGTTTACAGGCCCTCCCGCATCGCTTTCTGCTCTGGCTTGGTGATGCCTTTTCGGTTGCCTTGGTGAGGGCACAGCGGTGCCAGCTGCCCGTCAGCCCTGTCCGGTCCCTCCGAGGCTGCGAGCCCGGAGCAGGCTGGCACGAAGGACAGCAGTACCCCCGGCTGGGCACGGCCGGCAGAGGAAGCCGCGGTGGATGGCTGAGCGCTTGGGCCCTGCAGGCTGCAGGGATTAACGATGGAGGCACAAACAAGCATGGTTAATTGGGCTGGGCTTTTCAAAAAGAGTAGAAGATGACTTGGAATAGCCAAAACCGTGCATGTTGCAAAGCGTCTCATTATTCAATAAGAACATGTTAGCCCCTGTGGGAAAGCCAGCAACAAATGGCTATAAAGCAAAGTTAAATGATGACATTAGAGACTACGTGCAGGCTTAAACAGCAGGCTACATAATTACCAACTGAAATGGCTGCACAGGCTTCACTCAGGAAAGTTAACACCCAGTTTGGAAAGGGTTTGTTGGAAGAGCAGCCCATCTTGGGCAGCTGTTACTCAAGGGGCTTTACATAGTGTATTAAGCAATTTAGTGGTCTAGACCGGAGCTGTGGTTTTTCTTTTTCTTTTTTTTGGTTTGTTTGTTTTTTAAGGAAAAGATGGTGTGCTGGACAATTCTGCTTCAGTTTGCGATTCACTCTTGGATGCCCGTATAGGTGCCGCTGCCGTGAACATGGATATCAAACACAGCAGAGAGAGGAGCCAGTGAAGACTCTCCCTGGGCTGAGGTCAGGAGTGCAACTTTGTCCATACTGTCCATACACACTTTGAGTGTGGATGGATTTAGCAACCAAAACGCACCATCTTGTAGCTTTCCTACTGGGATCAGGAAATCTGAACTCTGGTGGGCAGCCCTTGGACCTCAGCAACTGCCCTCCCATATGTCAGGGTTGCATCCAGCCCAGTAAGCAGTGCAGGCATGTCGTACCACCCGTCGTCCCTGGAACAATCATGAGAGGACATTTACCTTTCTACCTGTGGTGTTTGCTCAGCTGTGGACAACCAGAATGATGACTGTAGTTTTATTGCAGCGTTACAGCTGTCACTTTTGGAGAGCTCTCCAGCTCTTGAACAAGAGCTTTCGTAAATCCCCATCTTGCCTGCCTAGCTATGATGTTTCTATCACACTGTTCAGCCTAGAATAAAAAGATTTTATAGCCAGGTAAAACAAGTCAGATGGCTCAGCTCATTGCAACTCTGAAATGGAGAGGCACTGAGACTTTCTTATGGTCTTGCAAGCAAAAACGGGGAGTTACTTGCATACGTTGGTCCCCAAGTGCCCCAAAGGAGAAGAGGGTCTGCGTTCTGGACCAGAGACTCATCCCTGAGAACACAGCTCTTGCAAAGGTTCTTGAAAGCAATTCAGCCAAGGAGTCCTGAAGCAGATCAGTGTTTTTTGTTCTGCAAACCACATTATATCACGCTACTTGGACATTGCAATATTGTACAGTCTCAAACCAAAATGTTTCAATGTTTCTAAATCGGCAGATTCTAGGATGTCAGAATTCCCCATGGGATGAGAAGTCCATTTTGCAGCTCTTTCTTGGTGCAAACAGTGATCAGCACTTTGCTACCATTTACTGAGCCCAAGCAGCAGGAGAGGGCCCCGCTCCATCCAATTGCCTCTTTCTTTCAGCTACTGGCACCTCATGGCTACGATTTCTCTTGTTTACTGCTGAATTCTCCACTTCATTAGTAGTGCTAACTGGCTTCTCTCTTCTGTTAGGCTTCAGGTGAAAGTGGCTCTTTCAGCTTCCAGGCTGCAGAGCCTCTTCCATTTACCTCTCAATGAGCTGTAGTTCCTGTATTAAATAGCACAAGCTGTTTAAGCAAAAGGCAGCAGCAGTAACGGGAGCTTTGTATGATTCCAGAGGAGGGAGCTTAGGAGAACTCACTTGGAGGTGGATGCCTGGGCACATGGGGCAGATTTGCTTGATGGACAAATCTTGTTCTCATGGAGAGTGAGACAGCTCCTTCCGCCCGGCTCAAGCCGAGAGGCACCCCGCTCTGCCCGTGGCATGTCTGTTCTGGCACCCGGGGAGATTCGCTGCCACCTCCCTGAGTGCGTTTCACTCCTGGCTTTGGGGAGCACTGAGCGCTTTGCAGGCCCACTGGGGGAACAGGGCTGATTTCTCCCCTCTCCGCTCTAACACAGCCATGCTGTGACAAGCGTCTCCTGGCATCCCGTTCCACATCAGGGCTGGGTGATTCCTCTCCAGCCTGGGTTTTTAAGACCGGGTCTCATTTAAGACTGAAACAAAAGTGGGGGCCAGTCTGAGGTAAGGAAATATGCAGGTATCCAGACCCTGCGCTGGATTTTCCCATGACCTGCGGTTCCCTGGAGGAAGCCTGGTCTGGCCGCGGATCCTTTCGAGGCCAGTCCTGGACTCTGCAGGGGAATGCGTTGGCTGCAACTGCAAGCCGTTAGACTTGCTGTGGCCCAAGTCTTGCCCCGCAAAGCTGTCTGGAGCAGTCGCTTCCAGGAGCTCCAGAAAGCGCTGGCCTGTGGCAGGCAGCACTGCTGCTTTGCTTTATGCTGTGCCATTCTCCAGCGAGGGGCTGGCAAGGGGCTGGCAGTGCTGTTAGGGGACAGTGGACACTGCTGTTGCACAGCTTCAGCTTCCCTGGCAGGACTGAAGATTGAAGCCAGGTTTCCCAGAGCGCAGTACCTCTTTAAGAAACAGACCTACTCTCTCTCTTGCTCTCTCTCTCTCTCTCTCTCTCTCTTTTTTTCAAATACCATAGTTTTCGTTGGAATTTGTCCATAGGGAAATGAGGTCTGCAGGGTCCAGTCCAGGTTCTCAGAAACATTTTGCAACCTTGGAAAAACCGTTCAGGGTGCTTGGGCCTTCCAGAGCCGCTCAGGCTCTGACACCCCAGGGCGCACAGGAGGCAGCCAGGCTTTCGGTGCCCGCGGAGGCAGCAGGCACGCAGCAGGGTCGCCCCTGCGCTCGTGTGTCCAAAGCCAGGGGAACTTGACGCTGCTTTTGAAACTCCCACCGGCTGCCCAGAGCACCTCGCCGGCGCGGGGCTCCGGCGTCCCCACGTCCCCCGCCGGGCGGGCGATGCCGCAGGGAGGTGGGAAAACGCCGGCTGCGGCGTCACCCCGCGCTGCGGCGCCCGGGCCGCGCGGCTCCGTCGGGGCGGCGGGAGCGGGCGGGCGCCGCCGCGGGTCCCCGCTCGCGCCGGGCCGGGGCCGGGGCCGAGGTCGGGGCCGGGGCCGGGGCTGGGGCCGCCCGGGCGCGGCGCCGTCGGGCCGGGCCGGGCCGGGCCGGGGCGGCGCGGCGGGGCCGGGGCCAGGGCCGGGGCCAGGGCGGGATTGGCTCCCGGGGCCGGTGATTGACACCGACGGGCGAGCGCGGCGGGCGGCGCCGCCCTGATTGGCTGCCGGGGGCTCACAAACCCGCGGCGCGGCGCGGCGGGGCCAGACCGGGGCCGGAGCGGGGCCGGGGCCGGAGCGGCGGCGGCACCTGGGCGGCGGGGGGCGCCGGGAGCCGGCGGGGGCAGCGGCGGCAGCGGCTGCGCGCCCGGGCGGGAGCCCCGCGAGCGGCGGCAGCGGCGCCGTCGGCGGCCGTCGGGCGGGCGGCGGCAGCGGGGCCGGGCGGGCGCGGCCATGGGGCGGGCGCGGGGCGGCTGCGGGCCGGCGCTGCGGGCGCTGCTGGCGCTGCTGGCCCTGGCCGCCGGGCTGCTGGCGCGCAGCGAGGCCAGCGAGTACGACTACGTGAGCTACCAGTCCGACCTGGGCCCCTATCCCGGCGGGCGGTTTTACACCAAGCCGCACCAGTGCGTGGCCATCCCTGCCGACCTGCGCCTCTGCCACAGCGTGGGCTACGACAAGATGGTGCTGCCCAACCTGCTGGACCACGAGACCATGGCTGAGGTGAAGCACCAGGCGAGCAGCTGGGTGCCGCTACTCAACAAGAACTGCCACATGGGCACCCAGGTCTTCCTCTGCTCCCTCTTCGCCCCTGTGTGCCTGGACCGGCCGGTCTACCCGTGCCGCTGGCTCTGCGAGGCCGTGCGTGACTCCTGCGAGCCTGTCATGCAGTTCTTTGGCTTTTTCTGGCCAGAGATGCTCAAGTGCGACCAGTTTCCCCAGGACGACGTCTGCATCGCGATGACGGCTCCCAATGCCACCGAGGTCTCCAGGCCCAAAGGTAAGGTGTGCGCCTGGAGCCGTGGCCCCTCTCCTCGCCCCTTCTCCTGGGTGGCAGAGCAGCGACTAGCACAGGAGAGGCTGCGCTGGGTGGAAGGGGTCTTGCGGCAGGGCAAGGCTCCCCTGGTCGCCCCTTCTCCGGAGCAGTCCCTTCTCCAGCTGCCAGCGGCACTGGCAGCCTCAAGCACGCGCTCCGCTAGCATCCTGCGCGGCAGCTGCTGTGTGCGCCTTGTCCCTGGACGGGCGTCCTGCCTGCTCGGCGCCTTTATCTTGCTGCTGGTCTGGGGCAGGCGGCGCGCGTGAGCGGACAGCCAGGAGCGGCGGGCGTGCGGCTGCCGCGGCTCCGCAGCCGGTGCCTGGGGTGGGCTCAGATGCCTGCGACCAGCTTCCCTGCGATGGGAAGGGCGCCGCGCTGCATCTCCCCAGGAAGAGTTTCTCTCCCGCACCGGAGTTGGTGGAACTGCTCCACAGCGCTAGGGCGCGTGTTCCCACGCGGCAGAAAGCGTTGCCTGACCTGAATAAACGGTGCAGATCCACCTGATGGTGGTGTCCCGCTTTCCGAGCCGCTCCAGCGCGGCGGCTGGGCGGCACACTCTAAGGATGTAGCCTCGGCGGAGGAGGCTGCGCGTAGAGCAGAAAACCAGCCCCATCCCCTCAGGTAGGGGCAGCGCGTTGGAGAGCGTGCTGGGCAGGGGCTGCGCACCGGAGAGGGTGCTGCAAGAGGCTTGCTAAGAAACTACTGGAGCAAGCGGAAGTAATTCTTGTTTGTTTTGATTATATTCAACAAGCCTGTTTGAAATTAGACCATCTTTTTTGCAGTGAGTTACAATGGGTGTTGCTTGTTGATTAAAACTTTTAAAATAAATGAATGCCCTAGTGCCTAGTTCAGCCATCCTACCTTAAAGCATTTTGAAAAGCTGGCAGGAAAGATTTTTTGCAGAGAGGGACGGCAGGGAATTATAAAGGAGATTGTGATTTCCCTCAACCCTTGTGTCCGGAGCTGCGTTTGAAAGGGAGAGCGGCCCCGTTTCGCTGCCAGCAGAAGCGCAGGCTCCCTTGGAAGAGCTCGGGGCTGGCGGCGCCGTGTTGCGGCTGAACAACTCCAGCGACTTTCGCGCGGTGCGTCCGGAGCTCGTCTGAAGAGCAGCTCGCCACTGCGAAGGCTGCTCAAGCGCGATTATCTTTAGCAAACAAAGGCTTTATGCTCAGCTCCGCAGAGAGCCCTGGCCCAGCCAGCCCGGGTCCCCCCTCTCGAGGGGTTATACAGTATTGTCTTGCTTTTCCCAGCGATGCTCGTACTTGGTGGAGTTATCCAGTTATCGTTTGGTTTGCCCGTTTTTGGAGCGGAGGGGCAGTGTGCCTGGGGTGCTGCGGGAGTCGGTGCCGGGGCAGCCGCAGAGGGATGCGGGGAGCAGCGGCTCGGGCTGGTGGGACGGGGCGGGCGAGAGGGACCCAGCGCTGGCCGTGCGGAGGCAGCCGGCTCGGGAGCAGCTGTGCGGCGTGGGCAGGGAGCACGCCTGGCTCGGGAGGCTCGCTGGGGATGTGCAGGCAGTCTCTGTCCCTGCTGTGTCTCGGCAGCAGGGTCTGAAGGTGGAGGCTCGTGCAGCGTGTGCTCCCGTGCTGCGGGGCGAGGGCCGGGGTGCTCTCGCTCCCGGGGATGCAGCCTCTCCCTGCGCGGAGCAAACGGCCGCGCAGACACGCTAGCTCTCTGACTGCGGCTCGTGCTCACCCATGCCATTGCTGGAGGAAGCTCTTTGTTTTCATGCAGGCTCTAAAATCGCTGTCCCGTGTGAACTTAGTCCCTTGGTCGAGACTGCCGTCACATTGTGTGTGCGTGTTCAAGGGTTGCTTTTATTCCCCCGGGACTTGCCAGCCAAGCGCGCTCCTGGGAGAGGCAGGGACTGAGCTGCCCCTTCGCAGGTTCGCTGCCCTCTGGGCTGCTCGCTGGTCGTGCCTTTTAGAAGCATGAATTGCCCGAGAGCTGGGAGCAGTCCTCAACGTGAGCAGCGTCTGCTCCGTTTTCCCTGCGTAGTTGGACAACTAACTTTTCACTGAGTTTTCAGACCATCCTGAGGGCAGCATTGGGCTGGGACGACACTGCTGTCTCCTGGTGCTGCTAACATCTCACCGGCACAGCGTTTCGGCACTGTGTCGTTCTCAGGCAGTGCTAAAGTGACCTCACTACAACAAATCATGTCAGCTCAGGCTTCAAGCGTTTGTGGATCTCTCTTGCCGCCTCGCGTTTGGGATGCAGAGAGGACTTATTCTGCACAACCTTCAGGGTGCATTCACAGTTCACTTGAAGCATGAATTAGTAATCAGAGCTGGGGAAGTGGTGCACGCAAGTATCACAGCCGCTCAGAGAAATGCAGCATCTGCTAAATAGGGTTCACAAATCTTATGTCCCATGCATTTTTAAATGAGCAATTTGTTTGCAGAGATGTTTACAGAAAGTAAGTCTTTAAAATTCTTGTACAAATGTGAATGCTCTTGAATGTTCAGTAGAGAAGTTTATGCAGCCGTCTTTGCATCCCCCTAGCTGCTTGGAAGTATTTCAGGCAGCCCAGCTGTAGGAGAGACTATTGCACGTGATAGCTGAGCCGTGGGAGCCCCAGAGGTGGGTCAGGCTGAGCCCCCTGTGCTCATCCCACCGCCTGGAGCACCCCTGCAAGAAGGGACCAGCAATCTTGCTGGAAAACCCTTTCTCTGAGGGAGAAGGCGAGGCCCTCTGGAAACCGTCTGGGCTAGACCTGGTGCCCTCAGGTGCGCTGGCTTTCATGGAGTGACGCTGACCTGCAGCAGAGGGATCTGGCATGCAGTTGCCTATGGATAACCTGCGGAGAGGGAGCGGGCTCCCCGTACCAGGTACGCTGCGTGCCTTGGCTCTGGGGCCCCGAGCAGCTGAGAGGGAGCAGAGCACACTTGGAAGGCGATTGCAGCCACGGCTGGAAGCTGAACCACCGCAGCGAGTTCTCCTGCGCTGGCGCTGACGCTCTGTCACAGCTCTGAACGTGGCGCTGGGGCAGGAAAACGGGGGCTGGAGCTTGTGAGCGGCCGAGCGGTTCGTGCACGCCAGCTCGGGGCGCCGTGATGCGTCCTGAAGAGCGCGCGCCCTGCGGCCCGGCCCCGGCTGGGCGCTGCGCTGCGGCTCGCGGGGGCCCTCTGCCCCCCGGGGCTCTGCAGCCGAGGGAGCTCGTGCATGGCGTGTGCACGGCTTTCTGTTAGCGCAGGCTCCTGGAGCCCCCTTCGACTCCAGGCACTGGGGTGTGTTTCCTGTTGATTTAAAGAAGGTCAGAAGCCAGCAGTGTCCCCCCTTTTTCTCTGGGCATTAATAAGAACGAGCCCTTTCAGTATTTTCCCCCATTAACACCTTAAAATTGGAATTTGTTTCTGCCTCTCAAAGAGCTGACCTGCCGAATTCCTTTCTCCTTAAGCACGAGGCGGTAAAGCCTGCAGGCCCACAGGATGCATCAGGGGAGTTGCAGATTAATATAGCATTACACATTCCTTTTCCTGCCCCTGGAGTAAGCCGGCTCTAAAGCCATGCGTTAGAAAATGGTCAGCGGGGGAAAAGCAAGCTGGAAACAGGCTGAAGTTGTGCTTGGAGTAAAGCTGCCAAATGCAGAAAACGGGCCCCATCGTAACTGCTGCGGGGTAAGAGATGGTGACCGGTCTTTACCCCACGCCTGCTTGCCGCTTGGGTTGAAATCGCCGCGCGGCCCGACCCTGGAGCGGTGGCGCCTCGGGCACTGAGCGCTGCTGGGACCCCGAAGCCGGGGGACAGGGCTGCGCAGGAGCCAGCCTGGGCCCCGGCGTTGCCGGTCCTGACCTGGGCGCACGGGGGTGTCCCGGGGGGAGGTCCCCTCCTCGGCGGGCTGGGGGCAAAGCGGCGCCACGCAGCCTCGCCGGGACGCTGGAGTGGCGCTGTGGCTGCGCTGGAGGCGGCGGGCGCTGGGCTGGGCGCGAGGGGCCGTGGGAACGGGGCAGACGTGGCGCCCCGGGAACCTGCGGCGGAGGCTGCTGCGGGTGCTGGGTCGGCACCGGCCTCTTGCCCTGCGGTCGGGTCCGGTGCCGCTGGCTCTGCACCGGGCTGCCGGTGCCGGAGGGACCCGGCGGCTGCCGCCGTGCAGCAGGGACGAGGCCTGCGTTCCTGCCAAGGAACAGATGAGTCCTTTTTCTTCCCTCCCGCTTTGGGTGCGTGGGGCCGATGAGCCGATGTGCGGCAGGTGCCTCCGTCCCGCCGTGGGCTCGGGATGGTCTCCGGCGCAGCAACTAACCTCTTGGCCCTGCGGCTGAGATGCCGCGGGGGCTGTCACCCTCCTGCCAGCATCCCTGCTCCCGCTCCGTGAGTTCATTAAACGTGCAGCCTGCGTGGAAATCTCCCTTGACTGCTCACTTAAAAATGAAGTCCTGGGGATGTCACCGCATCCCCAAAGGCTGCCTCTTGCTTCTGTCTGTGTCGCTGTAAGTAGAGGTGGTAGGACGTGCTGGCATGTTAGGGTCTTGGAGGCGGCTGTTCTCTAGCTGTGCTGCCTTGTCTCCCAGGGACAGAGACACCCCTGAGCGGGGTTGTTGGCTTCCGGGTGCTGCAACCACCACCTTGTACCTTGTTAGTTGTTCGTACGTCGGGGCAGCTGGAAGGCCAGTTGTCCTGCGTATGTGACTAATAAAGACACGGTGCATGGCCCCAGGAATTTGCATTTGGCACAGAACGGACCGCAGGGGAGAAACCAGCGGCAGCCAAAAACCCAGCATTTTGCCTGAAGTCCTGGGGGGGCACCTGTGGTTGAAGAGACCTGACTGCGTCTGCAAGGGTCGTGGCAGCGCCCTCCCGGCCGGCCGCGCTGGGTGCCGGGCCGGGGTCCCCCTCCCCGTTTTGTGCCCAGCGGGGCAGTGGCGGGTGCTGCGCTGCAGCACAGGCCTGGAGAACAGCTCTTGTGTGGGAAAGAGCCTGCCGTCCCGCTGGACCGGGAACAGCAGCAGCGTCTCCCAGCTCAATAAATTTATCCGTCGGTAGCATAAATCTGCGTCTGTGCTGCTGGGTGGTCTCTGCTCCGGCTGGAGACAGGAACCTGGAAGCGGTTTCTTATTCTCTGGATGGAACGAGTTTTCCTCCCGAGATGGATCCCAGTGGAGCGTCCCGGGCTGCTGTCCGTGCCGGGAGGGCGTCTCCCGCGCCGGAGCGGCTGGCGAGCGGAGCTGGCGTCCCCCGCACCGGAGCGGCGAGGCCCAGCGAGCCCGCAGCCGGCCGCGCCGTCCCGCGGTGGGGAGCCGTGCCCCGGGGCTGGGCGCTGCGCCCGGCTGGAGCGGCCCGGCGGGGCGTCCCACGGGGCGGCCGGCGAGCAGCCTGGCTCTAGGGCTGCTTCCTCGAGCCTGCTCCTCACGGCCTCTCCTCTCCCTTGCCAGGAACGACCGTGTGCCCCCCTTGCGACAACGAGATGAAGTCGGAGGCCATCGTGGAGCACCTGTGTGCCAGCGAGTTTGGTAAGGAAACCGTTCCTGCTGCTTTGCCCCGTTCCTGGCTCTGGGTGCACGTGGTGGGGCGGCGCTTGACGCCCGGGTACGTGTGTGCTGGGCTGGCCCAGCTGCTCACCACCCGGCTGCCTTTCCCGGTGCCTTCCAGGCAAGCTGGATGGATGCCCGCTCCGGAGCCGCTGTGCCGTGGCTGGGGAGCGGGAGCGTGGGAGGCGGCGCGGAGCATCCCCGCCTGGGTCCCATCCCGCCCGCCGGTCGGCGCGGGGTCCGGCGCGTGGCCCGCGGTCCTTCCCGGTGGTGAGCGAGCCTCTAGATGTCAGTGTTGCCCCGCGGAGGCGCGGGGACGGGGGCTGTCCCAGCGGCGGGTGCAGCCTGCGGGGTCCCGGCCAGCTCCCGACTCGGGCACCTTCGGATGGCGTTTCTGCACGCCTGTCCCGTCCCGTCTAGGTGAAATGCCTCTGGCAGGATGAGGCCTCTGAGCATGGGGTCACCAGCTGAAACAGCAATGCTGCGGGCTGCGAAACGCTGCTGCTGCCATCTTCGGCCCCACCGGGGAGCAGAAAACCAGCAGCCTTCACCCGAGCGTCGGAGCTGCTGGGAAGCCGGTGATGGGTTGAGTCCAGGCACAGGGCAGCAGTGGAGAGGTCTGCTCTTCACTGAGCTCGGGGAGCTCATAACTGAACCCCAGCGTTTGCAGGCTCGTGTGCGGGCAGGAGCGATGTGCAGGATGGACGCTTGCTCTGCTTGCAGTGACAGACCAGCTTCTTCCTTTCCCCCCAGATCGTCTGCACCACTGGGTTTCTTTCTGTCAATGTTATGCTCTTCTTGTCCAAATCCACGTGTATTTTTAAAAAAAAAAAAAGGGGGGGGGGAAAAAAAAAAAGCCAAAGCCAGCCCTTGACTTGCTAGGGCTGAGCAATGAGGGGGGGGGGCAGAAAAATGCAGAGCTACTTGAAAGCTGTGTCCTAAATCCATTATGGCTAAGTAAGTGAGTCAGACAATCATAAGTAAACAGAACTTCATAAAAAATATCACAGAGAAAAATATTAGCTTTCTCAGATCAAACCCAGAATTAACTGGTTTTGACATCCTTGCTGGTGTATGTAACTTTCCTGGAAGGTTATTAAAAGCATATTGAACAAGGTGTGCATTCCTCAGGGATTAGCACTTGCCTGTGCCCTGTGCCAGAGCGTGCTATGCAAACCCGAACCTGCTCTGCACGCTGGTGTTACCCTTTCTGCTGGAAATGAGTTCTTGACTCTCCTGCAGATTTGGTATGCCAAATGTCCCAAGTTCAGTGCAGACTTTTTCCAACAGGGAAAAGCATCAACAGGAACACCCATGTAATGGTTTCTCAGGAATGCGCATACTTCCAGCTGGATCGGGTAGCAGAGGCACGAATCCGGTCGGGCTGAGGAGCGGGATGCACGGCTCGCCCGTCCGCGGAGGTGTCCGCTCCGTGGCGCAGAGGGGCAGCGCCCCCAGCTCTGCCGGGCAGCCCTGCCCACGCTGCTCCCCATCCCGAGGGCTGCCGCTCACCCTAGCTGAGAGATGAATAAAAGGCAGATTAAGCGACACAGCCCTAACCCTTAGGTTAGGGATGGAGCAAGCAGCGCACCTTGCTGGGGCAGGGGCTGGCAGGGCCGCGCGCTCGGGTCGCAGTGATGCAGCGTGGGGGCTTCAGGCTCGGAAACTCGCTCTCGGAGCAGATGTAGGTGGGACCTACAGGACCTCCTGCAGGGCAGGAGCAGCAGCTCCCCACTGCGGATGTGGGTCCTGCCGTACCTGTCGTGTCCTCCGACGCTTGAATGAGGAATGAGTCGTGGTGGTGTCCCACTGGTGGGCAAACGCCGAGAAGGGAAGTGGAAGTTTAACCGCATGCTTGTCGTCAGACCCTGCTGCTAAATATCCTCCCCGTGCTCCAGGACAGTTGCACAACGAGGAGGGGAGGCCAAACCAGAAGTATTCACAGCCTCGGCAGAGAGGCTTGAGACATGGACTTGCCTGCAGGGTAGGTTGATTATTGAGAAATTTTGCGGTGACAGAGTGCAGAGGATGGAAAAATTTCCTGGCAGGCGGTTCCCGGGGTAGGGCTGTGGGGAGCAGGCAGATAGAGGGTTACTGTGTGCCGAACGGCCGAGCTGGAAACGGGGGAGACCTCAACCTCTGCGTGCTCCCCTGCTTAACCCAAAACTGCGGTGAAGGTTTTCATGGAAACCTCCCTTCTGCCTCCGACCAGCTTTGCAGATGGACCTGGCCAGATCTGAACCAGGTGCCTGGGCGCTTAGGCCTGGCAGGGATCGCATCACTCCTGATGTCGGGCATCATACCTGTGTCAACGCACTTCTTGGCTCCCTCCTCGTTAGTGCGTTTCTCCCGCTTTATATAGAATTGTCTCTTTTCTCTGCCAGAGCAGTCTGAGGGTTTTTCCAACCATTGTAAGTAACTTAGGATCGTTCTTTGTTCTCTGGATCAGCGAGACTCCAACGTGTAACTTTATTTTTAAACACGTCAGAGCTCTTGCTGATGCTGAGATTCCTCCCATTCCTCTGTCTTCCCACTGCTGCTTTCTCTTTTTGTCTCAGAAAGAGGTTTTCATCTCGCAACAAGATGACCTCCCTGCAGTAGAAAAGTCCAAAAGCAGCTGAGCAGGACACAGCTGGTGTCTGCTGCATGTGAACCATCATTCTTCTCTCACAATGGGAAGCTGGTTGTGTTTTGGATCTCCTTTTGTTCCTCTGTTCCTGCCTTGTCACCAGAATAAACAGCAGTGGAGAAGCTCGTTTGCATGGGTTTGCAGTGGTGTAGGTTTCATGCAGCTGCATTTGGTATTTTCTTTCTTCTGTCAATGTGTTTCTCCTCTCCATCCAGCAGAAGTCCCGGGTACGTTTAGCAGTGCTGCCTCCAGATGTGCCAGGTTTGCAGCCAGCTGGGGAGCCAGAGCAAAGGGAGAGAGGCAGCGTGTCTCTGGTAACTCGGCACACCTGGCAGGTAGCGTGCCGCATGCAGGGCAGGACGTGGTCCTCGGGCCGGCGCCTGGCGCGGGCGGCAGGAGCTGGCGCCTAGCTCCTCTCTGCGCCGCCCTGAAGGGGCTGGTGAGCGGATGAAGCGAGGCCAGCAGCAGCCGTCTTCGTCCCTGGTACGTCCCTGGCACCGCTGGTGTACTTGGCACAGAGGACAGGTAGCAACGGGAGATCTCGCTGGTGCTCTGAAAGGGAGGAGAGCGCTGGGTAGTCCTGGGGACGTCCCCGACCTGGGGAGAGCAGCCAGCTAAGGATGGATTGACTCCAGGAAGTTTTCTCAAAGCAGTGTGTATGGCCCTTGGATCTTTGTTTAGTCTTTGGAGGTTACTGTCATAAGGGTGATTTCTCAAGGGGAGCTGTTTATCTGGCATTAAAATAAACTCCCAGCCCTTCAGACTGAGGTTTCTCATGCACGTCCCCCAAGGTAAACACTGGCAACTGACAGGTTACAGATCCTCATCAAAGCCAGACACGTACAATAAATGTTTAAACTAACGTGTGCTGCAAGGGGCAGCTGTTGGTGGGTCCTGCTCACCCGCTGTTCCTCCACCGAGTCCCGCAATAACGTTACTGCGGGTTTCACTTGCGTCCCAATGGCTCGTTGCAAAGGAGACGTGAGCAGTGCTTTGCCCACCGCTGACGGGTGGCTGTGCCGGGGTGGGAGGCAGCAGCTGTGCACCAGCCCCAGGAGCAGCGTTTGTCTCAAGGACAGTGAAGGAAGAGAGGTGGATCCAGCTGTGAACACAGGAAGACTGTAAAGAAAAGGGGTCTTTCTTTCCTGGGTCAGGAGAGGGGGCTTGGACAACGTGCTGGTGCTCGGAGGAGTGCTGGGATCTGCCAGCCTCGTGGGTGAGCAGGACTCTGGATTTGCATTTGTTTGAACCGTGGCGAATGTGTTTTGGGGGGAGCTCTGCTCCCTGCTGGGCCCAGGCAGCTTGGCAATTCCTTTCAGAGCAGGAACGGCCAGGCCAAGCTGAATTTGTGTGATTAGCAAAGTCAGAGCCCCTGCAGAGGAGATCAGAGCCTGTTCCAGGCTTTGCCCAGTGTGCCAATGCATTTCACGGCGTTGGTGCTTTGAGAGCACCGTGCTGTTGCTTGAAAACAAATGGACCGGAGCGAGCAGCTGCCCTGGCAAAGACGAGCGTGCCCCTGCGCAAGCTAGGCGGGCTTCCTCCAGGTTGTCGACAGCAGGGCTGTTCTCTGCTTGCTGGGGACGCAACGTTTTTTCAGGCATTTCCAGCAGTGACGTGTCAGAGCAGCCCTCCCCGCTGCCAGGCACTGCGGATTTAGGTGAGTGAGCCCTGGAGAAAATGACAGATAATGCAAGAGTGGCTTGGTGTTTTGGTAAAGCTCGGCTTCCAGGCGCAGTCCCAGGTGTGAATCCCTGCTTCCCGCTGGACCAAGGGCGGGACGGTGGGGTGGCTGCTTGGGCTGTCACTGGGGAGCAGAGGAGCAAAGATAGGGAGGAAGAGGACCTGGAAAGACTCCTGGGGTCTGGAAGCGGATGTTCCCTCTTGCACTGCAAGCTCTCAGAGTCAGCAGGGCTGAGGGGGATTTGGCCACGGCTGCCACCTAGGAGTCTCCTAAGTCACCACATACTTGGGTTGGCGGGCACCTGCCAAGAGCTGGGAGTCTTGAGCAGCTTCCCAGACATGGAGGAACCGCAGCAAGGAACCACAGTGTGTCTCTGTACTGAGAACATAATCCTGTGGGATTGAACAGAGCGTTGGCTTCGTCGTCTGTCTGGGCCAGGCGAGTTGGGCCTGCTGACATGCAGCGTGAGTGCTCATCAGCAGGGTTTGCTGTCTGCCCTCAGTCCTGGGTTGGTCCAGGTGTCTTGCTGGGACCTGCAAGAGCAGGGGACGTGCCTGGAGCAGACGTGGTCCTATGGGGAGGGGCAGAGCGCTGGCTGGAGGCTCTGCAAGGTGGAGCCTGCGGTACCTGCCTCCTCCCAGCTGAGCATCCTCTGAGCATGCGAAGCTCATCATGGGGCTGGTCACAACAGATCAGGGAAATCTTCGTGGCGCCAGCTCAGGAGTAATATCACTGCTGTGGCGATCCAGAGGTTGAGCAGAATGGCTCTGGAGCAACAGCGTTTCTTGAGGTGTCCACGTGGCCCTGGCTGGGGCTTGCCACAAGATTGCTGCACCGCAGGAATGGCGTGGGCACTCCTGTACCTGGGCAAAGCGTTCAGCTCCGTCTCTGCCTGGTGCTGTGGTTGTCCTGCCCGTAGGTGGAACCACTGGCTCTGCACTGCTGGAAGTGCTTGGAAATTAGCTTTTTTGTTCTGTAATTCGGCAGCCTCCAGGAGCTGCCTCTCATCTCCACCCCAGCTCTCTTCTTGGAAGCACCAGCAAAGTGCCTCCAGCAAAGGGGAAAGTGTTTGACCCCAGGATCTCTGTGTGTGTGGCTTCCCAGCGTTGCACCTAGTTTGCTGCTCAGTTACTTGCTGTGGCAGCAGTCCCTGTCCCTGTGGTGTGCAGAGAGGTCCTGTCGTGCCTCTGGCTATGTACGGGTGCTGCTTCGGCAGGTCCCTGCTCCATGTCTGCCTGCCCGGCGCCGAGGGCTCGGACCAGGTGGCAGAGGCATTGCTGCCGTTTGGAGCAGGGCTGAGACCTGCAGAGGAGGTGGTGGTAGCGAGTGGGGGGCTCCAGGAGTGGCTGGGCCAGGTACGCTTGGGTTAATTGCAGTTCAGATCTTGGTGCAGCTCTGATGTGCTGGCGATGGTGATGGATGCATGATGAAGTGTGAGATCGCCCTTCTGTGCCCCCACAGCCTCTTCCCCCGGCCTCCCTGGGCTGCAGCCAGGTTTTATTTCTTACTCCTTGTGCAGGCTGGGCTGGCCCTGCAGTCTCCTGGAGTTCATTCCTCTCTCTCTCTCTCTCAGTGATTTTATTTATTGTTTCTGCCCTTTCTCCGGGGTCTGAGTGGATCCTGCTGAACAGGCTCTCACTGCACTGGAGACTGCGGTACAATCAATACATGCTGTTTATTTTTTCCCTTGACTGACAGTTTCTTGCCTGCAGCCTTCTCCTGTTACGGCCCTAATGTATCTTCTGGCAGGTTTCCTTCTCTGAGTGATTTCTAAAGGAAGGAGCAATGAGGCTGAAGGAACAGCAGAGCTTTTCCGTTCTCTCACGTTCCCTTCCCGGCCCCTGAAGGTGCTGGAGTGGGGCCTCTGCCCATGCATGCGGGAAAACGGCAGAAGCGGGGTCCCAATCCCAGGCTGCTGCATGCTGGAAAGGAGGGGTTGGAGGTGCCTGTGGGGTACAGTGGTCGTGGTGCAGCTGCAAAATTCAGAGCTTGCTCAGCTGGGCCGTGCTGGATGGGTGGGAGTTGCCTGTCCAGCTTCTGGGACGGCGCCTGGGTGTATCGCGGAGAGCCTGCGCGTGCCCTGCTGCCTGGTGCTCCTGCAGCCCCACGGCTCCTCGCGCCGCTCTGGGCACCCAGCTGCGGGTGAGGCAGAGGGATGCACGCTGCCGCGGGAAGCTTCATCCATCTCCTTTGTCATTTTTGGAGGCTGCAGAGAGGAGCTGCGAAGTTGGGTTTGAGGACTAGCGCAGGGCTGTCAGACCTGGGCCCTCTGCTCCCCAGGCTGCAGGGCAAGGAGCAGGCACTGGGGCTCAAGGCTGAGGCAGAAGCAATAGGAGAGGAAACAGTTTGGAGACTTCTATGAGAAATGTTGCAAGGCCTAATCTCTGCTTGGGCCCTCGGTTTTATAAAGGGATAAAAATGCACAGTGACATCCCCAGTTTTCCCCAGGTCTGTTTGCAGACTAACATTTCATTGAACGCTTGGCCCGTTCCCGCTCAACCTGAGCGCACGGCTCAGTTGCAGATCAGAGGAGCTCGGAGGGGAGTGTGGGAGCTTTGCTGAAGCCCGGAGGGGTGCGATGGGTGATTTCCACCTGGTGAGTAAGCGGGGAGCGACGTGGGCTGCCGGGACGGCTCGTGTGCGCATGCAGCTCTTCACCCAGTACGCTCCCTGGGCAGATCAACAGCTGTTGGACTTACTGGGGAAGACGAATAAACAGACTCCACTGTCTGACACATCTCCCTTCCCCAGCAGTGACACGAGTGTGATGCTCACAATGCCCGGGGAAAAGTAGTCTGTAAAGTGGAAAAAGTGCCTCTGGAAAAAGAGTAGGTGGCCGAACTGGGGGAGCCCTGTGGTGTGGACAAAGCTGCGGTGGGGAGAGGCAGGTAGGAAATTGCTGGGCTCTTGGCGTGTGGTGGATGAGTAGGAAAAGGTGTGTATTGAGGAAGGAGATAGACGCTTTCCTTGAGCGTGGAGAGGCTCCTGGTGCTGCAGCGATGAAGCTGTACCCACAGTTATCGAGGCTGCTTGTTGGTGGGTGCACCCTGGTGTTGGGGCTAGGTTGCATGCAAGTGCCCCACGCTTGCCAGCCTGAGGCAACTGGAAGGACGCGTGTTGTACGGCACGGTCCTTGGAAACACACGGGGAAGGCGACGGAGCAAAGGGTGTCCATGTGTGGGAAGGAAGGCGCTTTGCTTCAGTGCCTGCAGAGAGCGATGCTCCCAGCTTGCCCAGGAGACTGGGGTTCCCTTCCTCATGCTGGGGATGGAAAGCTGGAGTGGCTGAGATTTCAATAAGAATTGTAGCAAGGGATGAAACACAAACTATATTTTGCCAGACTGGACCCCAACCAACTTTGTGAGGCCTTTGCTCTTCCTGGAGCTGTTGCTGCCCAGACTAATTTCAGTCTGAGTGAACAAACATTTTCATACATCCTGTTTCATGTTAGTAGACATAAAGACGACATTTTTATATCTTCAGTGCTCACTGGTCTCTCTGCATTAGAGATAGCAGAGCTATGCTATGATCTGATATGAGCCATTTGTAGTTGGGGCCAAATTCCTGGCTCTGGTCTAATGGGAGTGCATGTTGTCTTAGAAGAGGAGGGTCTGTCCCGGTGGGAACTGAGGCTCGTGATGTGGCAGCTGTGCATCTGGAGCCGATGGCTTTCCCTCTGCGTGTCTGCCCTGGACATCCAGGAGCGAAAGGAAACCTAAAGGGGGAAGCGCGAGGCAGAGGAGGACCGTGGAGGAGATGCAGCCACTGATGCTGGCCTGGCTTGCAGGCACCAGGGCAGCTGTGCCGGGGTCCGCACTGCGGCTGTGCCACCACCAAGCACAGTCTTGGACTGAGCTCTGGCCTCATCAGCTTGTGTTGGAGGCTGGCTCCGATGCTCGATGCTCGCAGCCGGCTCCGGTTGTCAGTCCTAGGGGATGGTGCCTTGGGGCAAGGAAGGGCTGACTCATGCTACAGTGCTGTCTGGAGCAAGAATGCAGGGGGAAACTGGTCCCAGGAGCCGTGCGGTGTGCGCAGCCCCTTTGCAGCAGCCCCTGTGGTGTTTCGGGGCGATGGAGATACGTCTGCTCCTCGCACCATGAGCTTGCAGTGGCAGCGGGGCAGGAAGGGTCGGGTCCAGCGCTGGGGCCAGTGTCAGTGCTGGGTGCCACCTCTGTCGGTGACCTTCAGCGAACCCCTTCTGGGGACGGGGACCTGCAGGGCGTCCGTCCGTCTAATGCCGACTTTGCCTTGCTGCGTGTCCCGCTCGGGCTGCGCGCGCCGGCAGCGGCAGCGCCGCGGTGTCCCCCCGCCTCTGCGGGGGAGGCTGCCGGGAAGCGGACGTCTCGGCAGCGAGCAGCGCGCCGGGCAAGCGCAGGGTCGGCGCCCCGGGAGCGTTGCTGCTGTTGTAAACGCAGCGTGGCTAACAGCCGTTGCCTCCCAAATTGAATCCTGAAATCCGTCTTTGTTGTGTTGTTCTGTTTTTTCCCCTCCCAGCCTGAATAAAGCTTTCACTTTTGTGTATTCTGGGAAGAGCTTTTGAAGTGGTCGGCTGGACGCTGGCTTTCGCTGGCGGCCGGCTGGCACGGCGAGCAGGCTCAGCGCGGCGCTGGCGGCGGAGCGAGACCTGGCGGCCCCGGGGGCGGCCCCGGGGGCGCGGCGCCTCCCTCCCTCCCGGCGGGGCGCGAGCCCCCTTGGCACCGCGCCGGGGTCCTCGCCCCGCCCCGCCCCGCCCCGCTCCGCGTAACCCGTCGGTGCGAGCCTGGGGTCGGGGCCCGAGCGAGGCGGCGGCGGCGGCTCGGCACGGCTGCCGCAGCCGCAGCCGCAGCGGGGGCAGGCGCTGCCGGGGGTCTCGGAGGCCGTCTCGGCTCTGCTGGCGCCCGGCGCGGGGGCTGCGAGGGCCGGGCTCCGGCTGCTCGGGCAGGGCGGCGGGCCCCGAAGCCGAAGCTGTCCCTCGCTGCTGGGGCGGAGGTGTTTCCTGGGCGGGGCGCGCTCCCCTGCCAAATCCTGCGTTTCCAAGCAAGCCGCAGCCGCGGGGGCCCCTCTCCCGCTGCGCCGTCGCGCTCCCGGGATCGGGTGCGCAGCCTGGAAGGGGATCGCCCCGAGGCACCGCGGTTCTGGCGGGCGGAAGACGCCAGAGCCGTGCCCGGCCCGGGCGCTTGCGCGACAGCCCGGGGTGCCCCGAGTCCGGCCCCCGCCAGCGGTCCGAGCTGCAGGACGTGGCCCGAACGGGGGACGGGGCGTCCGGGTGGCTCTCGGAGGGGTGAGAGACTGAGCACCGGTTGTAACGTCACCGTCTTGCTCACGTGTGTCTACTCAGTCCGCGGCACGGCGGCCGAACCTCGCCAGCCCTTGAGCCAGCCCGTGTTTAGCTGGGCAGCGCTGCAGGCTGCCCGTGCTGCTGGTGGCTGAGGGGCATCGGAGCTGGGACCAGCACAGCCCTAAACTGGGATTATGTGCTTCCCCTGTCAGCCACCTTGTCGGTCCTCCTCGGTGTTATCTGATCTTGGCTGCGTACGCTGCTTTGCACGAGTGAGGCTGGGATGGGTTTCTAGCAGCATCTGGATTTATGGTTCACCTGGACAACTTCCATGCTCCCCTGGACCTGCTCTGCTGGCTTGCAGACGGATAGTTGCTGCTGTACGGGGAGGGAGCAGCGGTGAGCTCCCACGGTGCGGGGTTACCGGACCCTCTGTCTTCCATGTACGGCGATACTTGGAGCAGAACAACACCTCCGCTAGCTGCCAGATTGTTTTCTTCCTCTAGCAACGAGGATCTAAACTTGCAGTGATCATAGCAAAGCAATTTGCAAACAAGCTATTTTGAGAAAGTCTCTTGTTAGTGGTGCTATACCATTCCTCCCACACTGGAAACCACTGTGCTTAGTGCAAGAGTTCAAAGTCAGAACTGATAAAGAAGTTGAGGTTCATAATGAGGGATGCTGCTGCCCAGTTTATGTCATGGAGCTTAGAGCTGCATGAGAACTGCTGCGCCGCTTTCCAGATCCAGTGCAAATTGATCTGGTTCAATGTTTTTAGTTCCTTAAAGCTTTTATCTCTTTAGCTCCTTAAACATCCTGAATTTGGAAAACAGATGGGATAAAAATTTCACTTAGGTTTCTAGTCCTCGATTACTTTCTTGTACAGTAACAGTATAACACAACAGGGCTCTTGGCAAGCGCAACAGATATTTTTGGCACAGGAGCAGATAAATACCATTACTCCTGTTGCCAATGCAGTGGCTGGGAGCAGGAGGGTCATGCGCAGACCCTGCTGCCTGTTGAGAGTTGTCATCGCACTGTCCTGCTGCCATTCGTGTCTGGAACGGCGAATAGCGCTGCCGTCCAGAAAGCGACGGGTATTTAGAGCAGCAGGTTCCAGCAGAGCAGGGCTTCGAGGAGCAGGGCTGCGGGGGACTCGCCTCCCTGCCAGACCCGAAGGCTCTGCGGTGCTGCCTGCTGCACACGCGTTGGCGAATCAAACGAAAAGGGACAGCAGACAATTAATCACTATCCAGGCGCTATTTATCTGCAACTCTGAAGTAAACTCCCAAATGATGGAAATATGTTAGTAATTTTTGGCCATGTGTGCCTTTCCCCAAAAACAAGGCAGAGCCAAATGGCACAGAAGTGATATTTTAATGTACAACATATTTTCATCATTTTTCCCATGTCTACTAAATTCCTCTTCGTGGTCATGGCAAAGGAACATTAATTTTTTTATTCGGGTTGCGATTAACTCGGGAAAGTGCTGAACCCAAAGAGGAAAATACTTTCCATTGAAGTGGTATCGGGTTAACTCCCCCCTCCTGGAGAAGGTGCGTGCGCTGCCGCCTGCTCCGCACACCGTTGCCGGAGCGGCGCGGTCCTGTCTGCACGGCAGGTCCCCGTTAGACACGGCCATTTTCATGGGACCTTATTGCTCAATGTCGAAACGTGCCGTGCTTGGAAACTTGTTTTGCAGACACCTGAGGGGCAGGAGTGACTGAAAACAAATGTTTGAGAAGCTGAGTTGACCTTTTAAATGGCCCTTTCGGGAATCTCTTGGCGCTCCTAAGGCAGGGAAGTCGGTTGTTTATTCAGCTAATGTTTTGCTAGCCAGGAGTGCACCGTGTCAGCCGAACAAGTCTCCCTTTCCAATAAGAAATGCTGAGCGTGGTTTGTGGAGGGGAGGAAAGGGAAAAGGGGTTGTTAATGCTTTGCCCTCCTGTTCCCCTTGCGGGGGGCATGGCTCTGCTCCAGTCGGGGAGGACTTCTGTATCGCATCCCTGAGGGCTGGGTCATCTCCACCAGCCCGGGTTAACCAAGGCTCTCGCTATTCCTGGGAACAGTTTCATTTGCGCTATACCCAGTAGCAGCTCTTGCCGTGGCCGCTCTACGAACGGGTTAATGGTCCAAATAATTCCAGGGACCGGGAGAGAGGAGCGGAGAGGCACACGGAGCAGTGCAGGGTGGTGGGTGACTGCAACCAGGCAGAGAGGTGCTGGGACGGGGCGCCCAGGTCCCTGTCGCCCAAGGCGTCCTGCCTGGCCGCCAGCAAAGCAGACGTTTTGTGCGAGTGAAGGTTGCTCAGAAGTTATTTTGGTTTTTGCTTCTCTCTGTCTTGTTTTTCAGCTCTTAAGATGACCATAAAGGAAGTGAAGAAGGAGAACGGGGATAAAATGATTGTTCCAAGGAAGAGAAAGGCACTGAAGCTGGGGCCCATCAGGAAGAAGAACCTCAAGAAGCTCGTACTGTTCCTCAAGAACGGGGCCGACTGCCCTTGCCATCAGCTGGACAACCTCAGCCACTACTTCCTGATCATGGGCCGCCAGGTGAAGACCCAGTACCTGCTGACAGCCATCTACAAGTGGGATAAGAAAAACAAAGAGTTCAAAAAGTTTATGAAGAAGATGAAGTCTCCCGATTGCCCAACGTTTCCATCCGTCTTCAAGTGACAAGGCGGGCGGTGGGGGTGCTGCTGGCCTGGACCTTGCACAGCCCCGGGCATGGCGGTTCAGATCTCGCTCCTGCGCGGGGGCTGCTGGAGCCCGAATCCCGTCTGTTTGATCCTCTGTATTTGTTTAGCGCTTCCTTCACAGATCCCAGCCCTCCCACCTCCCCCGTACCGGTATTTTCCTGAACGCCAGCGTGTGCAAGTGTCACGAGTTTATACCAGTCACCGAGGTCACAAGCTATTTTACATCTGCAGTATCCAAAGACTATAGCTGTAAGGATATGTAAATTCATTTAAATATCAACTATCAGGTAAAGAGGGCAGGCGGAGGGGTGTGAAGTTACAGCAAGAGATTATATGATCAGAGAGGACCCCTGTGACCTGTCTTACCCTTGTGTTTATGGCTGCAGGATTGCCCTAGATTAATTCCTGGTTGAACCAGAGCCAGTCTCTTAGAAAAACGTCTGATCCCGATGATAAAAGTTAATTAATGAGTTTCGGAGAATCCATTACAACCTTTGATAAGACCTCCCAATAGCTAATTGACCTCACTGTAAAAAAAATATCATTCTATTTCTAGTCTAAACGTGTTTAGTGTAAGCCTTAGCCGTGGGATGCTCATGCTCTCTGGACCTGCTGGAAGAAGAGCCCTGCTGTTGGTGCTGCGTTGTGCAGGGTCTTGTAGCCGTAGGTAGGACACTTGTCCCCGCTGAACTAGCCTGAACGATCTGCTCGAGGCCAGTGCTGTGCTCCTTGTTTTCCTGTCCTCAGAGCTGCCCGCGGCTCTACTCCCAGCCCTTCCCGGTTTGCCGGCTGGTCTCTGGCCCACTCGGCCGAGCGTCGCCGGTCCTCGTGCTCCCCGTGCTCGTTTTTAGCCACGTGGAGGTGCATGCCGCGTGCTGGCGAGCCCGGCGGCCCGGGACGCCAGTCTCGGGGAGTGCTCGCAGTCGGCTCCCCCGGTTTCTGTCACTTGCTAACTTTACCAGTGATGTTTTTATAGTTTCTTCAGGCTGCTGGCAAAATATCGGGTTGCAGAAGGCCAAGGACCGGTCCCTGTGGAGCGCCACGGGAAATGCATCGTCTCCGTGATTCCCTCTTTACAGCCACTTCGGGACCTATCAGTTTCTAGTTTTAATCCATTTGATGTGTGACAACTTGCTTTGTATCATTCTGGTTTTTTTTTTCTTAATCAAAATGTGATGTAATGTGAGGTCAAATAGTTTATGAAAGACAAAGACTACTGCATCCAAATCATTACCTTTATCGACCAAGCTGAAACTCATTATTCTGTTAATTGGACAAGCTCTCTTTTCCTTAGACCCACATTGCTCCACATTAATTATACTATCCTGCTTCCATTCATGACTCTCATCAATCATGATTACTCTAACAGAATGAGTATCAGGCAGTCTGACATAATCCTGCTGAATTGGAGTTAAGTGAAATAACAAATCCCTATTTTTGAGGTTTAAATCCACCCCTCTCAAAGCTGGTAAATTAATTATTCTGTAGCTCGAGGGGCTGGTTATTCCCTACACGGGGATAGAGCTGCAGACTTTATAGCAGACAAGTTCCACGAAGAAGCCAAGCGCTCTGAACGATGTTTTAAGACTTAAAGAGCGATGCATTTAGGACACGTAGAAAATCCCACGGGGTTGTCTTAGGCCACTGTTTGTAGTAGCGTTGTTTCTTTGATGCAAAACTAATCATTGCAGATAATGTATTTTACCAGTTCATTAAAAAAAAAAAAAATCACAGGCTTGAATGTCGCAGATTGATGAGATGAGATGATGGGGAAGGCTGACAAACGAACAGGGCCCCGGGTAGGGACTTGGCATGCTGGAGCTAGGAGCACCCGCGAGGTCGGCTGGCGGCGGCGATGCAGGGCCGGGCTGCCGGGGCTCCTGCCGCCGAGCAGGGGCTGGTTCTGCGGTCGGAGAGAGGCGCACGTGCCGCTGGGCTGGGGACCTTGGTGCCGTCGCCCCGGCTGCTGGGATGCGTCGCAGAGACATGGGTATCATGGGCTGTTGATTTGGAATTGAAAAAAATGTGCATTTCAGCAGGAAGTACCAAATCGGAGAGCAAACCGGTTCACGTAGGTGTGTTTAGAGCCGTTTTCAAGCCTTGCTGCTCAGAGCCGCCAGTTCTGCCCCATGGGAACCTAAAGCCTGGTTCAGCGGCGGGCGAGCTGAGTGGGGCCGCACCGCCTGAACCCCAAACCCGTACCCGCACCGCGCCGGCTCTCACGTCGCTCCTGCGGCTCGTGCGCCTTTCCGCGCAAATCGTTTGGACGAAGCGGTAGCGGGAGCTCCCGCGAACGGGGTGCTCGGCTGCGACGGCGTTCGTGGGCTGGAGCCGTGCGGCGGCTCCCTGCCTGCGGACGGCCGTGCCGGCGGGAGCCCCGGGCGCGGGGAGCAACGCCGCGTCCCGCGAGGGCCGGGCGATCCCCCAGACTGCGTCCCGGAGCTGTGGGAATTTATTGCTGTAATTGCCTACCTAGAGCATAATGTAATTGTATGTCACTAGTTGCTGTATCTATTGCTTTAAACACGCCTCTGATTCTCTACGTTTGTCCTTGGAAAGGAGATCAGAGCTGCTGAGCGGATTTGCGTAAAATACTTCAGACAAGGGATTTTGGACGTATCCATGTACCTGGATAGTAATTTTACTGTTCTTTTGCTAAATTGCTCTGTGATCTGTCAGCAGTCCCTGCATGGATCTAGTGGGTAGATTGACTAGTCGTCACTCCAGTTCCTTGCTGCTCTCTTTGTACATGGGAGTTTTTTTGGTTAAAATTAACAGCACTAAAAGAGATGTGTTTGATGTAACATCACGTTGTTTGTAGGTGGTTAAGGTATCTTTAAATTTCGTTTTAATGTAACTTTAGAGCGTTAATTTAGGAAAGCGTGGCAGATTGGGCGGGGGAGCCTTTTTCTGTTTGGACGTTTTGAGAAAAAAAATGTAAAAGACTGGTGAAAATCAGCATTGTGAAGAGCCACCTTCTCTGGGCAGTGAACAGAAGCAGAAGGCTTTTCATTACTGTCGCTGGAATGACTTTTCTTTTACTTTGGAGAATAATCTTACACTCGTTAAAGGCCAACAGAGGTGCAGCAGTGGCAGCGTGAAGGTTGCCAGAGCCCGCGCCCTGGGAAAGGAAGCAGGTGCCGGGTGTCTCAGCGCGGTCTCCAAAGGAGCTTTTTATCCCGCCCGGTTTCGTCGGTGGGGCCTCGCTGCCGGAGCGGTTGGCCGGTGAGCTGACCCGGAGGCGGTCAGGGCGGCGCGCGAGGCTGGAGCGGCACCAGCAGAAAGTCCCACGTTCGCCGGCGGATTGGCAGGACGCGGTGCGTGTCGCGTGCGTCGCCTGGCTCCGGCGGACGCGGGCGCCCGCGCCGGGAGCCGCTCCGAGGGCAGCCCGGCCCCGCAGAAGCGGCGTCCGCCTCCGCCGCGTCCTCCCTGCGCCGCGAAAGCGGTCGGCATCCAGCAAACTTCAGCAGCGTGTTCAAGTCACGTTATTTTAGCAGATGTTTTTGATGTTACGACTTACATTTATTTTCAAATCTAATATCGGTTCTCTATCTTTACTCTTTTCCTTCCATGTATCAATATTCACTTAACTAAAATTGCTGAATTACTCAATGACAATGTGATTCGCCCCATTCCCCCCTCCCCCCTTTTTTATAAAGAGATGTGGTTTTCTAGCCTGCGTTGGTGCTTTGGAGGGTGCTGCAGCGCGCCGGGTCTGGCGGGGCGCTTGGGCGGCTGCCGGGGTCCCGGCGGCGCCGCCGTCCCGCACCGCAGCGACGCGCCAGCCCCGAGGCTGGACGGCCGGTTGAAGGAAGTCCTGGCGCGCGCCCTGGCCTGTCCTGCGCTCGTGTTTGGTTCAGCTCTCTGCCTAGCACGGCGTGATTTCCTCGAGGAAGGTTTTGGCTGTTCAGCCTGTCTCGCTATTGCCCTGTTCTGCTCAACATCTTGGCAGTGGGAGCTATTGTGGCCTCTCTATGCCTAGCGCTAAAATTTCAGTTTATTGACGGAAAATTGCTGTGGCTTTTCAGTAATAAGATATTGGGGCAAAATCTGGCCGTATCAGACTGACAAGATTCTGTAAACCCGGCGGTGATGGGAAGCGTAGAAATGTTTTCCCCTCTCTGTGCGCAGGTGACACTGCCGGAGCCTCTCGAGGTCCGGAGCCCAAACCCACCCGGTGCCGGAAGCAGGGATTTCCATGCAGGCGTCATTTTTTGGAGAAGGGGTCAGGCACACCGGGGACGCACGCATGCACGCACACACACACACACACACACGCATGCACGCATGCGCACGCATGCACACGCATACACACGCACACGAACACACACATGCACACATGCACGTTTTGCTCCAGCCCTTGGCACTCAGCAAGCCTCTTGCAGCCAAGCTGCCTTGCAGCGCGGCGTGCGAACAGGGGAGCTGCTACGCTTGCCTGGTGCGGCTCAGGCTCTGCCAATGCACCCGTGCGGACCGGCGGGGCGGACGGTGCTGGGCTGCTTTGCAGCAGGGTGCGGGAGCCTTCAGCAAACCCAGCGGGGGCCGCGCGGAAGGCGCGTGGGGCTCAGCTCGCTGCGTCCTGCAGAGACCGCAGCGCTCGCTGGTCTTGGGGACCCGCGGAAGCGAGCAACGCGGCTCTGCTTCCCGACGGTTTGGCCCTGACGGCACCCAGCTCGGTCCTGACCACATTGTGCAGTAGAAGCGATGTAGCCGGGCGCCAGGGATGGCCCCGGGGCAGGTCCCTGCGCGCACCGTGCCGTGCCGGTGCTGGCGCTGGCCCTGCGTGGAGCGCGGGAGAGCAATGCCGCTGCCACCGGCGCTGCGCTGCACTGCGCTGCAGGGAGACAGGTGCTGCTCTGCACTGTGCAGCGTCTGCTCCAGTTTAAGTGCTTTTTCTTACCTTATTTACCTCCAAGGTGTAAGGAGAGCAGGTCGAGCTACATGTAAAACGCTTCTCGAACAGTGACGCCGCCGAACGTTGTCCTGATGGAGAGCGCAGGCATGCAAGGACCCTGATAAAGCGGCTGGTGCTGTGCAGGAGTCTCAGAGCCTCGGGGGCACGAGGGCAGCGTGAGGAGGCCTTGGGGGACGCGGGAACCTCCTGCACGATACGGCCCAGCCTAGCGAGCACCGCTTGTTTTTCTCACAGTATGTTTTGATGAAGAAATCTGTACTTGATTGCTTTTAAACTTATGGTTGATGTAAACGCACCATGGCTTCTATTTCTCATCTGCAATTGGTACAAACCCCCCCTCAATAAATGCCTCTTGTCTTTTAAAGTTGTTTTTATTATTGCCTTTTCCACATCAGCTGCATTACTCACTGCATGTGGTGCTGCATCGTCTCCCTGAGAGACAGCAGCTCTCCGCTGCTGCCCAGCAAGGAACGATATAAGAGTTTAAATCACAGAACCACAGTGTTGGAGACAGAAACGACTACTGTCCAATTACTGCTGTTGGATAGTATTTAATCTGTGTATTTGATTCCCCACTAAATAGCCCTGCTGTGCACCAGCTAGCGGAGCTGAAGCTCCTCGGAGGTGCTCCTGCCACTGCTTCTGCCCGGCAGCTGGAGCGCCGATGGGCACGTTGGCACGTGGTGGCTTTGCTGCTGCTGGAAACGCCAAGGTGGCCTGGTCTGAGCGACGTCTGGAGCGGCTCGGAGCAGGCAGGTGGTCTGCGTGGGCCCCAGAAAAGCCCCTGGCACCGGGGCGCCCAGCGGGACCGTCTCCTTCGTGCGCGGCTCCGGTTGGGGCAAGCTTGTGTCTGGCCCAGGGCTGGCATCCGCGCAGGTACCCTGCAAAATGCTGGCTTGCTCTTCGCCGTGCGATGAAACGTGGCCCTGTTAAAGTAGCTATGTTCTTATTTTGTGATTTGCTCCATGGAGAGGGGAAAAGGCAGAACGTGAATAAACATGAATGAACCATATATGTTAAAAACCCTGGGCACACAACTGCTTGGTGGGTGCAGGTAAGGCTCAGCTAGCATGGCTGGGCTGCACCTTCTCTGCGAGAGGTAAAGCACTAAGTGTCTTAATCTGCCAATATCACTTGTCTCTAGGTGGCACAGTTGTCCTAGGGCAGCTGCTTTCCCCAGCAGCATCTCTTACTGTCCTGCTCCTCTGCAATCCTTGCTACCACTGGGCAAGCCCCTAATTCCCTCAGACAATCCCGCACCTGCAGACTTCCCTGAACCTTAAAAGGTTTTAAAATGAGTGCTATCTGCTTTTCAGTGGGAAGTCGGTGCTCACCTATTCCCCCCACCCATTCCTGCACCCTCGCTTAGGAGTGCCACCCGCTGAGCACCAGCCCTGGGGCCTGCGTGGAGCAGCCCGGGCCCGTCGGGAAGTACCGAAGCTTCCAGCAAGGCTGTGGTGTCTGTGCTTGTGCCGTGAAATAGTCATTTGCCATAGCTTCTTTTCAGGAAGCCTTTGTTTTGTTTCAATGGCTGGTGCTTGTGCTTTGCGGAGAAGTGGCACCAGCACAGTCTTGCCCTTCTGCTTCCAGAGACAGGGCACATCGGCAACCAGGGTGCACAAATTTATCCTCATTACAAATGTGGCTCTTTGCAACAGCTAAACTTTTTGAACATGAAGAAAAAGAAAAAAGTCATACTCAAAGCATGCAAAGACTGTATTTTGTTTTATTGTGAAGTACTTTGGCTTTGAAAATTTAAATCCACTTTAATTTTCTTTCATAGAATAATACTGTGACTGAACAGGTTAACTCTCTTTTGTATAGTGGGTGCCAGGAGTTTAACACATGGCAGAGCTTGATATTTGAGGCCATTAACATGAACCACCAGCTTCCTATAAAAATTCCTGCAATGCTTTTCCTCCACAGAGAGACCCCTCTGTTTAGACTGCCCAGAAAACAGGCTCATTACAATGCTGTAACCATGACAATTCACCCATGCCACCACATCCTCCTTTGTGCCATCAGATGTCTCGTGGCTTCAAATAAACTCATACAAAGAAAGGAAAGCAACAAGCTCCTAGGGAACAAACAGCATTGTCTGGGGGAATTGTCTTCCAGTTGTTTCCTGGAGGAAGTTTGTAATTGCTCTGGTTATCTGGTTGCACTGAAAGTAGGCAAACTTCCTGGAAAACTTCTGCACCTTCAGCCAGTCAGTGCAGGTTTTGGCTGTCAGGTTATTTTGATTAAAATAGCTTCCTCACCCATCACGTGGGAAATGACCAACTGATGTGAATGCATCACAGCCTGGGCTAGGTCCCAGGTGGGTGGGAGAGGCTTGATGTCCCAGGGAAATGAGCAGGCTCTGCTCCTGCAGTGCTTTTGGCCAGAAGCATCAGTGGCAGCAGTGGTGCCAGCATGAAAGCAGACAAGGTCAGAAACTCTGGTGTTTCTTGGGGGATCCTTGCTTGGATTCGGAGCTGGTATCTGGGATAGCTCATGGGTTGGGGTGGAGGCTGGCTATTTCCTCTATGCTTTGTGGCTGCTGGAGTTTTATTGCTGGTTCTTCTGTAATTAAACATGATCATGATCTTTGATTACATGATCTGTAATCAAAGCATGAGCATCAGGTAGAATTGAAGAGACAGGGGAAGCTATGCAATGTGTTGACAGAAAACTGATGTGCTTGGTCCTTTTGTTAGCTTCTAGTGGTATCTAATTACAAAGGGGAACTGGCAATTCCTGCAGTGTTTTTGGGTTGTGGAAAAAGTGAGAGCTGCAGTCAGCTGTTGCAGGAGGATGCTTTTGCTTCCTTATGTTTGTCATTTTGCTCTCTGACAAAAAAGGCTACTGAAACTGGAAGCATCTGATAAGTGTAAGCTATGGGGAAGTAGTACTTGAGAGAGGAGAATTATACCTGTGTAGGGGAATAGGGGGGGAGCAAGCATGCACTGATATGTGGAAGTGTGAGAGCCTGGTTAAATCAGAAATCGGTTGAGTTATCTGCTGACTTGGCACTCCCTGGGAGTGGAAAGGCTGGTGTGTGTGTGGTTCATGTGTCTATTTTACACTTTAACTGTAACTAATTCAAATCCTGATTGCTATAATGAGTTTGATTTTAAATTGCCCATGTGCTCAGTTTAAATTGAGATATACCCCATCCTGCCAGGAGACACCTTCCTGTTTTGCCTCACTGGAGGTGGTGGGGCACTTGGAGAGTGGAGCGTGCTCTCGGGGGGATGGGATGCCTGGTGCCTATCGGCGTGCATGTACTGTCTGCTCTTTGAAGCTCCCCTGCTCAATAAACTGGGCTGTTTCTCTGAACTGCATGAGCTCTTTGGGCACCTTCTGCCTGCATTAGTGCTCCCAGAGGTGTTGGGGCTCCTGTGCATGCTTGAAGCCTGTTGTGAAGCAGGATGTGCAAAGAAATGCCCACAGCTGGGTGAGAGCTTCAGCGCTCCGCGGATCTGCAGCCCGATCCCGAACGTGCGTTGCTTCAGGCTCCCGCGCTCGGCGGGAACGAGGCCTGGCCCCAAGACGAGTTTTGCTGTTTGAGAAGGCTGAGGATAAGACTCGGCCACACCTGGGCCTCGCTGTGGTCCCTTTGCAGGAGGCTGGGACCCCCAGCAGCGCCCGTATCGCACCCAGGATGTCCCGGCGCTGGTGATTTGGGTGCTGAACCCTGGGGCTGCGACGGGCGCTGCCTCCGCAAGGAGCTCGGGCTGAAGAGCCTGCCGGACACCTCGCTGCCCCGTGTGCCCGCGGAAGGTGAGAGCAGCCCCCCGCGTCGATGCCCCCTTGTCCTCCTCTGCAGCCGGAGCAGAGGCCGTGTGGGTTTTTGCCCGTGGGAAACCATTTCTGACTTGTGCGAGGGGTGCAGCAGCTGATCCAGCAGGAGAGGGGAGGAACGGCTGTCCAGGCTTGCTAACTGCTTGCCCGAGGTATGAATCTTGCATAAAATAAAATACCATCATTTTGTGACTCAATTTATCCTCCTAATAATGTTTATCTTGTTGTTTGCTCTAGCATTCTTTCTGCTAAGTATCATCTTTTAATTGAGTTTCTGGCCTCCAGTTTGTAGTTAAGTTATAAACAAACACAATTTTCTTTCATGCTATACAAAATCCATCTTCCACCCCTCAATTAATTTTCTATGTTGCTGGCAGCCTGCGTTCTGCTCTGACCCCTGCTGGGAAATGCATGGCCTGGAAAGAGCAGCTGAGCGAGTAGGGAGGATTCCTCCTTCTGGAGAAGGGCAGATACCATGTGCCTATGTGGACCTCTGTTAACCCGAGGAGTCGGTGTGCCCAGCCCCTCGGGGCAGCCTGGTGACGCCGTCTGGGACGCGACTCCGCGTTTACCTGCTGCTTTGTGGGCAGCAGGCCGGTCCCTGCGCAGGGCTGCTGTCCCCTCGGCAGGTTTTGAGTCGTTCATACCAAAGCCCGTTTTTGGTGTGGAGTCCCTCAGCCTTTTCTGGGACTCGTGCAGATGCTGAAGCCTGGTGCTGCGAAACGCTGCTCGCGTGCCCCATTTGTAGCTGTCCCAGCAGCCCGAGGGGTTGTCCCTAGACCCTGGAAACTGCCGTTTTCATCCCCTCTCTGGGGATTAAAAGGCAAAGCTGTTTTGGCACAGCAGCCGTGCTCCGATGCGCGAAGGGCCGAGAGGCAAGCGGGTGGGTACGGTCATGCAGAAGGTGTCCGCTTTCTGAGCACCCGCTGCTCGCAGCTCTCCGGGGCCGCGGAGCACGTGCTTGTCCCTCCGGTACCTCGCAGCCCTCCAGCCCGCGGGCCCCAGTTGGCAGCTGAACAACAGAAGCTCTTGGTCTCATTAGGGGAGAGATTTTTCTCAAACCAGTAGATTTTGATAAAAAGCTCTGTGTGTTTAAAAAGCAACAAAGAAAAACTGCACTTGCCCACCTTGGGAGAAAGAAGAGGGGTGGCAGAGTCGGAGTCGCGGCTGTCGGATGACAGATGCCCTTGCCTGCACCTCAGCACCGGGTTTCTCGTCTCTCGAATGGCAGTGGGCATGCACCGTGTGGCAGGCCCTTGGCGCGGCGAGCTAACGAAGCAGCTAGTTGGGCAGTCACAAGCTGAATCCTCCACGAGGAGTCTCGAACCTTCTGCTTGTCAGCCACGCAGCCCGCACCCAAGGGTTTTCTGCCCAATGCCCCCTTTTCACGCTCCTGACCGAGGATGTAACGTCCTGTAGATGTGGCTGAGAGCTATATGCATTGGTTTCACAAATGGGAGGGATGTTTATGCTCTAATATGGAGATGAAACCCTGCAAAGCAGAGGGCTGCCTTTCTCCATGTGGCCACACGAAGCGTAGACCAGGAGAGACGCACAGAGCATGAACAGGGAGCGTGCGATGTCCGAAGATGATGAACAGAGCAGGAAGCAGGAGAGAAATGGTTCCTTTCTTTTCAGACACTTTTGTGGAAAAAAGATCCATCAAGGATAATTGGACGCAAAGATCCCACCTCTGGCTGAGCGTTGCGGTGCCCCGAGCTGCCGGAGGGCAGGGCAGGCGTGGGAAGCGTTGCTCCGCGCTCGCCCCGCTCACGGCCTCCTCCCCGGCTCTCCGCTGCCGGCCACGGCTGGCGCAGGAGACGGGGACGGGGGGCCTCTGCCCCGGCCGTAGCAGCCGTCCTTGTCTGATGGCCTCGGCCACCGCTCGTCCCTCAGAGAGGCCGGGAGGAACGGGCTGCCGTGGAGGCTGGCAGCTGTGAGATGGTGAAAGTGCATTCAGATAATGAAGGATTTGTGCACTATGAGTGAATATGAGGGCAGCATTAGCTGAACAGCAAGAGAGGCTGAAAACACCAGGTCCTGGATAAAGCAGGGGAGGCAGCTCTGCTGCGTGAGCAAGGACACTGATGCCTGTTCTAGATAGGTCTGCTGGGGCTGGAGGAGGCTTGTCGGCTCACAGGCAGCTGATCTGGGCTCATCAGCCAAACATCAATCATTCTGTGCAATTTCCCTATTTAATTGCCTTTTCCAGCAAACAGGTACCCTAGCTCCTGCAATAATAAAAATGTCATAACTGGAATGCTCTATCCTCAGGAGGAAGAAATAATAAGAAATAATGAAGCTCCTCCCTTTTGCTTGCAGACAGAGATACGTTTACTGTGTGTGCTGCCCTGTGACGGGTTGCAGCATCTGGCAGGGAGGGAGGTGGGGTGATGCCGAGTCCTGCGCTGCTGGAGAGATGGGCCAGGCGGTGACTGGCTGCTGGGTGAACAAGGGATGTCTCTCCTGATAGGAGTTTGGGGGTGTCTCCTGAAACGTTCTCCAAAGCCAGGTCAGAAGTCACAGCGAAACCTTCCCACTTCCCCAGTAGTGCCATGGAGAAACTGCTGCACGGAGTTTGATTGGCTGCTCCTGCTTTCTCAGTGAATGGCATCTGATGACCCTTACGAAGGGCACGCATGCGTAACTAAAGCCAACCCCCACCCTAAGGCCGGAGTGGCATTTGGAAACCAGTATTCCCTGATGCAGGGGCTCTCCTCTTCCATTTCAGACGAGCAACACCTAGCCAAGCCTCGCATGCGCTGCAACTGCACCGTGATGGAGAGAGGTCTCCATTACATCAAGTCGGGGGAAAGTCTTCTAGGATGGCTAGCAAGCGCTTTTAAAATCTGTTTTGTGAAAGCCTTTATTTTTTTTTTTTTTTTTATTTCTTCTTCAATTAATCCCACCTATGCAAGCTATGCATTGGCTAAACTGCTTCCTTTTTTTATTGTCCATAGTTGTCTAAGTCACGCTTGAATGCCCTGCTTGGGAGGAGAGCAGGGAGAGCTGACTGGCTCCCTTGCAGACAGACCCACACGCAGGGTCCAGGGAATCTGCAGCACGTGGCTTCCATAAGCAAAGCCACATCCTGGAGAGCTGTGAAGGAGGGAGTGCAGATCAACCTGTCAGGGCAGCCGGCTGCACCGCGGAAGCTTTCCAGCCTTTAGAAAATGAGAGCTTTGTTTCAAGACCTTCCCAGCTGAGACTGGAATCTCCCCTGGACCGGCAGCCTGCCACAAGAATGCCGTCTCCGTTGCAGGAGCAGGGTCCGCTACACCCCTGCCATTCATGCGCAGGACGTGCCAGAGACCACGAGCACCCGGAGGAGCCTGGCCCTGTCTCCTCTCGATGCATCAGAGTGATGGATCTGTCTCCTTTCACCAGTGCAGGGGCATCAGTGCTCCACCGCACAGAGGGCTTTGCTCACAGCCTGCCAAGATCCTGAGAGCCGCAAGCAATCAGCACACAGTCCTGCTTTCTGCAAAAATGTGCACAGCCTGGAAATTCGTTGGTGTCTGTACCCTTTTTCCTTTAGAGACAAATAGGAGATGTTTGCCAAGTCATTGCTTTAGAAAGGAGGAGGAGGAAAGCCAGGGCATGGCTGGAAAGAGCCGTACCTGATAGCAGGCAGCTTGTGCTGGGGCCTCTTGCAGTCTTTGGGATCCAGATCTCCACTTCCATCCTGGAGATGCAGGGAACTGCCCTATTGAGTTCCCATGCGGCTGCTTTGCACACATATGTATTAGACCCAGTTCATAGAAGAAAGGCCTGTTGAGGGCAATAGGAAGTAGCATTTGATATTTTCTGTGTGTGTCCATGTGGGTCAGTGATGTTTGCTTGTGTGTTCTGGTGACATCAGGGTGTTTCTGGAAAAGATGTTCTGACCTGCTATCTCAATTGCATTTGTGAGATCTCATGATTTTTTTCAAGATACCATCCCCTGCGACATGTGTGTGTAAAGGGAAGTGGTCGTGTCATCACATGCTTCCTAAATGATAACCTGCACCCTGACAGTGTGCTCTGGCTGCAGACAGGTATCACCTACCAAAATAGTATCCCTCATGTGAGTATTATCTATGCTAGGCCTCTGTTGTGCTTTGGACAGCTGAACTGCTGGTCTACTCTCTGGGCTCTGATCCACACAAATCCAAGTTTATAGATTTTTATGGCCAGAATAGGCTGTTAAGACACTTCAGTCCCTGCTCCAGGTAGGTGCGCGTGCCACTGAACAGATATTGAAAGGGCAGTTTGTGCAGTGACGAGGAGTGTTTTACAAGAAGTAATATGCAAGGGAGATGAGGAAAATGGAGATGTCGATAGAGGGACTGTCCAGTGCTTGTGCCCACATTTGGGTTCAATGGTGCTAGCAAACTGCTGCTCCGAAGTCACTGCCAGAAATCTGAAATGTGAAGGTACCTCAGTACAGCTGATAAAAAGGATTCTTCTACTTTTCCTTTCCTCTAGTTCAACTTGGGGAACAGTGTTATTTGCAGCCTCTGCTTTTGCAGTTCACTACCTCAATCTGACTTTTGCCAGACTCCTGAGTTATTAATGCGGCTGAGAGATTAATTTACTAGGAGGTGTAGTGTTGCATATAAATAAATTATGCCCCAGAAGGATGGTGGGGAGTGAATGCCTCTGCCGCTACTTTAAAGCAACAGAGAGATCGGTGCATTTGTCTTTGGTCTGGCTAGTGAGCACTTGCACAGGCTCTTGCGTACAGTACTCAGACTAGGTTAAACCAAACAAATAGTGAACCACCACCCTTTTATTCAGCGGCATCACTTTTGTGTCTGGCTCGGTTGTCCTCGAGGGTGGGACATCACACCCAACCCAAACAGTCTCCTTAGCCTCGTACAGCACGGGTAAATAACTGATTTGGAGAAGGCTGAGCTCTTCTGTGGAAGCTCCAAGGTCATCTAAGATGTGGTCGTGTGTGGCTTAAACTGGGTTTAGCTGAGTGAATAACACTTAATTTCAAGCCTTGTTTTGGAGGTGGAGGCACCACGGGGCTCGTGCGGCAGCGGCGTGGGCCAGCAGGCGATTCCCGCTGGCAGCCGCCCCGTGGAGGGGGGTCCCGGCTGGGCCGTGGGGGACCTCGGGTTACAGAGCTGGCGTGCTGCAACCACAGGCAAGCCAGGATGGCATGTTTAAAGTTTCATGTTAAATGGTCTTAATAAAATGTTAATATCAGGCTAAATGTTTATAGAAATCTCTTCTCCTGAATTAGTGCTTGCCAGAGAGCTGAGGCATAATTATGGGTGATACTGCTTTAATTATTAAACGTTCTGCTGCCCAGCTGAATTAGTGTAGTCCCTAACCGCCTGCTCCAGAGTGTTTACAATTTCTTCACCGTTTCATATTCTTTCCTCTCACTCACCCTAAATGTTTATTTAATAATCCTGAAAGACCTTTTAAGCTTCCTGGGTTTAATGTTTGCTAAACACCCTGTCACTTCCACTTCTATTGATAGTTCCCGGGCTGCTGCAGGATGGCCGGGCTCTGCGCCGCCGGGAAGCCTTTGCTGGAGGATGGGGCCGCCTCCAGCCTCGCTTCCTCCATCCCTAGGGCCCGGGAGCCCTCTTCGTTCACTGGGAACAGAAATGATGGATTCGGCCCCTGATCAGCAGCTTGGAGCCAGGCCGTTGTCCCCTGGCTGGCTGGCTGGCTTTGGTGGGGAGCGCGTGCGTGGATTAAAGATCCAGGAGACCTGTGTGCTGCGGGGTCTGTGCAGCTCGGAGACGCTGCTCCGATGGAGCGAGCCATCCCGGCAGCGGTTCCCTGCCTTCCCCGTTCCTGCCTGCCACGGGGACCCTTGAAGGCTGGACCTGGTGTCCAGGGCTGCTTCGCGTCCCCGTCTCAGCCTGGGTCTACCCGTGCTATTATAGACATCTGGAAGCCAACATTGCTTGTGCAACATGTACGTAGAGAGCCGACACTGAGATGTCAGCTGGATAACCTTGCCTTTGCGGCATGTTATCTCAGCCCCCGAGCTCGCCTTGGGCGCTGGCGGTACTAATTTCAGCAAATTCATTTTCCTTCGCAAAAGCTTTTGGTTACTTTGGGGATAGGGTCTGCTTTAGAGCTCACTCTTTTCCCAAGCTGCCGTGTTTGCTGCAGCGTTTAGACGCCTGGTCCGTGGGAACTTCACCTCGCTGCTCCTCCAGCAGCTTTGCTCTGTGAAATCTGTTCTCTGCTTTAGTGCAAATTGGTGACAGAAGATAGCAGAGGGTCTTGCTGCTTCTATTTAACGTGTCAGCAGAGAAAGACATCTGCTTACAATTAGGGGTATGGCCTCGCTGATGGATTGGTGTGGTAGATTTCATAAGATGATAGGAAGTCTTTTATCGATTCTTAATTCCTTGTGTCATACAAAGGAATATATACTATATATATTTTACAAAATCAAAGGATAAGCCACGAGATTGCCATTGGGGAAGACCTGGCAGGGAGGAGCCACATGTCTCCCGCGTGCGGATCTCTGAGGGGAGGAGGGGGGAGAGCTCAGTGCGGGACCGCGGGGGCCCTCAGCTCCCCACCGCGAGAGCCTTGCTCCGAGAGGCGGACACACCATCGGAGATGTCTTGTTGCTGGTCTCGTAGCATGCTCCAAATGCAAACATCGTCCCCAACCCACTACCCAAGGTGCTGAGAACTCTTAAATGGGACTGTTGGCTGGAGGAAGCTGCTGTTAGCTTGCACCTCCTCGGCACTCATGGGCACAGCCACCACGTTGGGTGAGCTGCCGCGGGACCATTCCCGCATCCGCCCACCCCAGAGCGGTGGAAATGCTCTCCCTGCTCCCAGGGTCCTAAGACTACTAACCCCGGGGCTGAGACTCCTCAGGAGCAGCTTTAGTGACTCCTCAGCAGGAAACTGCAGTGCGAGCGCGAGAGGGGAAAGGAGGCGGCAGAGGGAGAGCACAGCGGTGGTGCCCGGCGTGCAGCCCACAGCTCCTGCTGCTGCTGCCTCTCGGTGCCAGAAACCTCCTTTCCCACCTCCTGCCCGACGCTGCAGCCTAGCTCCCCGACGCTGCGTTAGCTGGCACAACAAAAGGCGTGCCACAGCGACGGTACGAACCGTGCCCTCGCCCAAAGAAGGGGGGGGTCTGTGCTGCTGTCGGGTCACGTTTTTCTGTACCCAAAACAAAAGGTCCAGTGGGAGCCTGACTGCAGAAACCTCTGAGCGCCCTGTGCAGACGGCTGTGCGACAGCTCTGCCGAGCTGGGTGAAGGCACGGGACGGCAGCTGCTCTGCTGTGGGCTGGTGTTGCTTGGACCCAGCTGCGGCGGTCTGTTGTGCCTTCCCCTGTGCTCTTCAACTCGTGCCACCACCAGCGTGCGCGTGTGTGAACGCATGCAGGGGCCACCACCAGCTCCTCGCTATCACCCAGCCCTGGAAAGACTAGCGAAGCCGCGTGTGTTGCAGACAGACCTAGGAACAGAATACACAGAGGAGAAGGGTGAAAATCTTGGGCTAATTGTTAAAACATCACAAACTTCTGTGTGCTGCTGAAACAGCCCAATCCTCTCGAAGGGTGGGAGAAGGTGCGAAACGGGGAACGCCACCTGGGGAAGCGGCAGACAGTCCAGGACCTTGCTGTGTCACGGAGGACGGCAGCGGTTCAGCCTGGGGTGAACCCACCGAGGTGGTGGGCTGCGGGCTGCTCCCCACCCGTGCCGGGGCTCAGGCTGCAGCGCGCTGGGAGCGCGGTTTGCAGGGGCTGCGTGCTCGCGGTCGCGGCTCCCGCGACCTGTGCCAGCCCGTCGCCCGTCCCAGCGGCGCAGCGGGTGGCTGACGGGCCGGGGGCTGCCCGGCCCCCTTGGTATGTCGCACAGGGGTTGCCAGGCTCCCCATGCTGAGGATGTGTTTGTTCCTCGCAGAGCTGGAACAGTCTGGTTTCATTTTAAGCTCCCAGATGTTGGTCATGTTACCAAAATTTCTTTTTACTGAAGCAAATTCAAAACATCTATTTTTCTTTAAGTTCAGAGACAGAGGGAAGTTCATGTCTGTACAGCTCCTGACCCAAGCGCAAACTGGCCTGGCGACTGCCCTGGCCTGGCAGGGATGTGCCATGGCATCCGGCTCTGGAGCGGGATGAATCTGCCTCCAGCTCGTGCAGGGTCTGCAGGAGCTCAAGGTCGGGGCGTCCTCCTGGGCAGAGAGAGCACCCTACAGCATCTTGGGCGTGTGCAGTCATCTTCCCCAGGCAGCGAGCTTTGGCTGGCGGGCTCGTGCCTTGCAGCCCCTCTGTGGACGGATCTGTCCCCAGCAGTCCCCTCCAACTGCAGCTTTCCAAATCCCCATGGGGTGGTAAAGCAGGCTGCAAGACTGGTCCTGCACCTTGGGGCTTGGCTTGTAAGTGAGGGCAAGGCAGAGCAATCAAACTAGATGGGAAAGATGCTCCTGAGGAGAGACTCGGCCCCGAATCAGGCTCAGATGGGTCCTGCCGGTGGTGGCCACAGGAGTGACTTTTATAGAAACATATTTCCAGAGTGCTTTAGGATCTCTGTTTCCCACTATCTTTGATCATGATGAGGTAGAGAAGAAGCTCATAAACTTTTCTTGCCTGCATGGGATTAGTGGGAGCTGCCTTTCTGTGCTTTTCCAAGGCCTCTCAACAGGCAGCTCTACTGTTTGGCCAGTTCCTGTCTGGCCCCAAGTACTTCTGCAGAGCAATAGGGAAACTCATGTCTCCAGCCGCTCAAAGACAAAAGCCAGATTTCACTTTGGTCTTAGTGGAGTCTCAGGCATTTGGGCTTGGAAAGGAAAATCTAGGTTTTTTTGTTTTGTTTTTTGTCCCCCCCCCCCCCCCCCCCCCCCCCCGGCCTGGCTGGGGCATTACGAGATAGCGACGCAAGATCCAGGAAATCTCCCTCTCAACATCCATAAAGACCCAGTCCGCAGCCAGTTCATCAGGTTTCACACGCATGAAGGTGCTGATAAACTGCCAGCCCAGATGTGTGGAGTAATGGAAATTCAAAGCCTTTTTCATGGGCCTGTTGGAAGATTATTAATGAGCAATTAGTTTCCGTTAAGTGCTTGACCTTGAGGCTACTTTATTTCCTCATTTGCCACAGAAAGGAAATAATAAGCGTGCATGACCCGAACGTTACTGTGCTCCCCGGAGGGCCGACTGCTTCCCTGGACAGCCAGCGCCCCGGCTGGCGCGGATGCTCCTTGCACCCATGCAGAAGGCGAGGGCCGGCCGGGCCGCGTCTGCCGTGGGGTTGTGATGCTGCCCCGTCCTCAAGCAGCCTTCGCCGCCAGCGCGGGGTGAGACGCTCAGCGTGGCGCGTTCTTGGGCAGTGCGGTCCAGTGCTGCCTCGAGTGCTGTTCCTGAGGGAGTTCACCCTGGTTTTAGTTGTACAGAGAGGAAAAAGGTGCCGTCTTGCTTGTGACTGGACTTTGCATCTTTCTTGCTTGGAAACATCACTTATTAAACAAAAGCTAGTCCTATATATTTTAATCTTTAGCCAGAAGCTTTGCTTGTGCTATATCCAGGCAGCAACACAATTTAATGTATCTTTCAAGAGAGGTCTAGAGAATTAAAACCACTTCCTCTTCTCTCTTGGCTGTTGGAAAAGTGACCTTCCTCCACTGTGCAAGTTGCACCGAGCTTGATTTCGGGAGCGCTGTGCTGCAGGCACCACCCTCTTGACCAAACCCGGGGAGCTCAAAACTCGCACGGGATTTACCCCGCGAGGGAAGACGGGGCTGGAGCGCTTGGGGCGACGGGACGGGGCAGGCTGGCAGGGAACGGCAGGAGCATCGCTGCCGCTCTCGAGGTGCACTCGCCAGGAGCGATGGCTCGCGGCGCCGGGTGAGCCCGGGCAGTGGGTTGAGTCTCGCCTGCGTGGCCAGGGCTCCCGGCCCTCGGGGGCTGTGTTTCTGGGCCACTCATAGTCACTGTTCAGGTCGGCTGCCGTAGTGGGCCAGCACCTACCTTCATCACTTCGGGCTAGGAGGCATGAGAAGCGACTTCTACCTTCTAGCGTGGTGCGTAGATTTTACTTAAGGCTTACTGGGCTGTTTGATCTTGATACCATCAACAGGGCAGTGGATCCTTTGAGTTTCTTGCTGCCAAGCTAAAAGTCTCTGAGAAGCAGAGCAGACCTTAATGTTCAAGGGGGCTGTGAGCTCGCTCTTGTCCCATCCATGCCCAAGTGTGCAGCTGGCAGGACTTCCTTCAGGGCATGAAGAAGTTAGGTTAGGGCAGGGGGTGTTTGTGTGTGTTTCTGTTTTGTTTTTTTTTTAATTGTCGTTCAAAAGCCAAAGGAACACTGGAAACGGAAGCAGGCAACTCCTTGCAAGCCCCAGGCCTCGTACCAAGCCTCAGGGCTTAGCCCCTTGCCTGCTCCCTCAGGTGCTTTGCCAGGGAGGCGTTCCCTGCACAGGACTCGCCGTCCGCAGTGCTCCTGTGGGACACGACTGCCGAAGCTGGCCCGTTCTCCCTGGAAATGCAGCAAGCCCAGGCTGCGGGACCGTGTGCTCAGGGTGCGTGGCCCCCCCGGGCCGCCAGCAGGCATCCGCCGGGGATAACCGGGAGATCTGAGCCGCTGCCCCCGGGGGAGGCGCTGCCCTGGTGCGCTCGCTAGCGGTCTCCTGCTGATCTGGAGCATTAGATTATGCAAGATTGAGTTTGATTTCTTTCCCCCTCCTCCGATTTTTAGTAGCTGACAGTTGTTACCAGCGTGAGGTACTAACTTTTTATTTTGAACGCATGAGTTCAGGCTCGTTAATCACTTCCAAATGCCCTCCTCTAAAGGCTATATTGTTTCAGCATTCAGCCACTAATTTTTTGAAATCTCTGAAATAAGACTCTGCTCTCGAACATGTGCCGGAGAGTCATTCCTTTCTGCTGTATTTTTAAAATATACATATGGTTTAATTCAACAAGAGGACTGGAGGGGACATTTTTCCACCAGTTTTTTTCCTCCATTTTTTCTTTAGAGCTGTGTCTGCCAAACCGCTTGGCTCCGTGCCGACAGCAGCCCCTTGGATGATCCCAAATGCATCTGGGGGTTACAGTGTGTGTTTCCAGCGAAGTCTGGAATTGCTGCCTTGCAATATGGTACTTGACATGCCCTGGGGGCTGTTCACACTCACCTGCTGGCTGGGGACAAATGACACCAGCTCTGGGATGCTGATACCAAAGAGAAATGAGGAAAAAGGTCTTCAGATGGGGTAGGGTTTCCAGCAGCTCCAGAGTGTGTTCCACCTTGCGGTGTGCCTGGCTGAACCGAACAGCTGGACGGTGCCTGGAGCTGCGCTTGCCTCGCATCCCCTCCGCACCACAGCGCGGAGGACGGGCTGTCCGGAGAAGTCTGGACACCTATGATGAGCAGTGACAGCACAACTCACCAGGCAGCTGCCCTCCCAGGAGGGCAGAGGGCTTCTCCTCCCCGTCGCTTCCTGAGCGAAGAGGGGAGGTGTGTTGCAGTGCTGAGTCACTGACTCTCCTCTGAGCTGGAAGCAGAGCCACTTCGCCTCCTGGTAGGAAAGGTCTTGCGCAGGAGTTTGGGCCTGCCAGGTAGGGATGGTTTTTGCGAGGTTATCAGCTCCCCATCTGACAATGCACTGGGGGTTATGAGGGTGCTGGTTTTGGAAAGGCAGCAACTGCTGCAAAACTAGGGGAGAAGCAGTGGTGACTTTCTGTGAAAGCTCACAGATTGAGCAGACCGTGGTAATCCATTGATAAAGCAATGGGCAGTTATGACTCAAGAATGTGAAATGCAGGGAGGATTCCTGCCAGCTGCTAAAGCCCTCAAAGAACTTGGTTGTGTCTGGGCTCAGGGTTGCCAACTAAACATGTAATTCTGTGATTAAAGTTACTTTTATGTTCCCTAGCTCTGGTAAGACTCTTGAAAAGACCTGGGTGTTCTGCAGGGTCTGGCAGATGCAGGAGTTGCTCTAAACCCAGATATCAGGCAGAGACCTTAGGCTTTCAGAGGAGACTCTTTTGAATTATTACTACTTGATTTTTGAAGAAGAAAAGAGAGAAAAATATTTTTAAAAAGACAAGAAAAAGCTGTTGCTGTAGCATCCAGTAGAAATGGAGCAGGGGAGGGAGTTGGACACCAGGCCGATGCTTGGATAATGACCGAGTTGAGGTTACATTTTATCTGGGCAGACGGGGCGATGGCTTTGCTGGCTTGGCAGTGCCTTATCCCAGCTTCTTCCCCAGCAAGCACTGCTGCTGCCTGCACCACCTGGGAGCTGGAGCCACTCTGAGCCCCGCAGGGAGCTGCATCCTCACGGTGGGTTGTCCCATGCGACCTCCTTGGCACGGCCTGGCTGGAGCCACTGAGGTGTCCCGCTGAGCTGGGTCTCTGTTCGCAATGCAAACCACAAAGCCTCTCCCCTCCACTGGGGAACTGCTGCTGGTGGAAATCCTCTTCCAATCTCAGGCATTTGGAAGCTCTCGAGTGTGTCTGAGGCTGTTACGCCCTGCGGCTTGCTCGATATTACAAATAGATTTTGTAAGTCAACATGAAAGAGTTTGTGCTGATCAAGGATTGCTCTTAGAGGCGGTGAATGAGGAGGGGCTGATTCCTGCCAGGCCCCCTCCCTCACATCGTGTTATCCTCTGGCCCCCGCCTCCCACAGCATCTCGGGCTCCCCAAGGATGTGTGCTGCAGGTGTGACCGTCACGGTGGGACCCTCTCCCCGCCTGCCCCGAGGCCCCATGGCTTTTCCTGGGCACCTCTGGCAACGCGTAACCCGCAGCTGCCTGCAGTTTTGGGTGCCACGGGGGGAATCTGGTCCCTGCAGAGGCACTCGCTGCAGAAGACAAGGGCTGGGGAGAGGGTGTCACCTCCCGGACACCGTGGCTGCATCTGGATGCCAGAGAGCGAGGTCTGGGAGGGACCCTGTGTGCGCCGAGCATCTCCCACCCCCACAAGCGCCGTCCTCCCTCCTTCTCAGGGTCTTATCAGATGGGAACGATAACGGGACCTGTTGCTGGGAAGCGTTTATGCTTGAATAAACCACAGCCCTGGGGCTGCATGGTGCGCTGTGATCCCTCCGGAGCTGCCATCTCGGTGCCTGCTCCAGGGGATGCCTCGTGCTGTACGAGTGCTTTGGGTCCCCGTCTCGTGGGGCGCTGCGGGCGGCTGCCTGGCTCCTCTGCCTGTGCCGGCGAGCCCCCGGCGTGCTCTCGGTAGGTGACGTGCTGCTCCTAAGCTGCCGTGACTCGTGGTGTGCACTGCTGGTGACCATGTATTGCTCATCACCCTGGAGGAAGCCCAACTGGGAAACACGGATGTTCCCCAGCTCCATTCCAGTGCCGTGGAGACCGCATGCGTGATTGCTCCAACATGGCCTCGTGGAGTGGCTCTGCCGTCGCTAACAGTTAGCAGAGATCGACATTATCAAACCAAACCGGCACGAGCTCCTGTGAGCCAGGGGAAAGCTCTTGAGAGTAGATCCTACTGGCGCAATGCTAACTCTGTGCACAGTGAGAAAACTAATGCAAACTCTGCTCTTTGTTGTCTATCTTTAACCTTTTTAAATTGCACAGATCTTGGATGATATGGTAGTAAGCCAGGGAGGAGCCTTTCTAGCAGTAACACTGGCAGCTCTGTCGATTGGGAGCTCCCGAAGGAATGTTATTTGCATTGTCAGAGTTGTAAATCCTCCAGGACGCAGATGAGAGCACAAGTATTAAGATTCTGAGCTGTCTTGTATATAATATCTGTGTTACATTGATTTGTGAATCACTAGGCATAATTATTTCTGTTCAGCATCACTGACCTGTTTGGGGGGGGGGGAGAAGGGAAGCTTGTTTTAAACAAGATACAAAGGGAGAAGATGGAGAGCATACATGAGTTTCAGCTATCCAGCTTTCTGTAGTGCCCCAAAGGCAACAAATCTGATTGGCTTATATTGATCTTTTCGTTGGTAATTTCACATGAAATTTCTCTGCAATAATTAGGGACTGGTAGCTCTCTCCTTGTTGGTTCTGAGCAATGCATACTCGATTTCTTTCTCCATGATTTGTCCGGTTTTGGGTCCTAAAGCCAAGGACCACTGGCATAAATTACTTTTTCTACTAGCAGGTTACAGTCAGAAACAGCTACTCTAATAACTACATTCACTACTACACATGAAGCAAATGGCCTTTTATCATTAGTCATTTCTAAAATGCAATAACCCTGTGCTTCATGCTTGGCAGATTTTTTTTTAAAAGATTATCCATGCTGCTTTCTGCTCGCGTGTTGAGTGTTTCTGAGCACCGACCGCCCTCTGAGAGGGAGGGTGCTACTCCCCATGGGTTGTGCTGCTCCAGACAGCAGAGACTCTGTGATGGGCCCACGTCCTGGCAGTTATTTTATAACTGGGGAGCAGCAGAAGGATGAAGGAGCAATAAAGCCCCTGTGAATGTCTAGGGATCGTCAGAGTGGGGAACTAGTATCGTCCACAGGTTATATAGGGCTGGAGGGAGCCGCAGACTTGAGAAAGAAATGATGGATGACTGGAGAACCAGGGCCATGGCCAGGAAGGCTTGGCCAGTCCAGGGATAGATGGGCAAGACTGGGCCAAGGAGTGTCAGCGAGATGGTGACAAGTTAAATGCAGAAGGGATGGAGGGACTGAAAGTCCTGACAAACCCAAGCGAGTCACTGCAGAGCCCAGCTGGGGCCACCAGGGATGCGGTGGAGAGCTTAGTGGGGTGTCTGGGGCAGAGAGCTGTCTCTCCAGCTGTGGAAACATGCATACCTCAACTGCAGGCTGTCCTGACTTGTTAAACTGGGGCAATACTTTACTGAGGTTGCAAGTGTGTCAGCAGCAAATGTGTGCAGTAATACACGGGACAGTGTAGAGCAGCAAGCCTCAGGCTTGTAGGGCCACGAGCGTGCCTGGCTCCAGTGCGATGGGAGATCTCTGCCCACGTGTGACTGCGGAGCAGGGTCAGAGGATGGCGCTAGCAGGTGACGTGCTGACCGGCTGAGTCTGCTTTTCCTTCTGCGTGGCATCTGGCTACCTGTCAGCTCAGACAGCATCTGTCTTCAAGTCAGGTACTTAGTGCTGGGGGTCCAGGTACACATAAAGGGGAAAATTAGCTTTCGTCTTTTAAATCCTCCCTGAGCCATGGGAATTTTTACCTGCACATGGCAAAGTCTGCTGAAGAGTGTGGAGAGCTTCCTCTGGCTTCCTGCAGCAGTGTGGGGACACTGGAAGGAATGGGGAGCCATGAAATGGGCAACTGGGTTTCTGCCTGCTGACGGGAGTCTCGGGAGCAGCTGAAGCCTCTAGATCTGTGAGCTGGGCATGCAGCTCAGCATGGCCTGTGTAATATAGCAATTTGAAGATCCATTACATGCCATTGCTGCAAGAGCCTGACATGCTGTTTGCACAGATCATTAACCAGCCTAAGGGCTGGGACCCAAATAGCACGTTAGCATCCTATTGGAAATGCAGGTAGTGTCTTTGCAAAATGCCTAGATTATGTTTTTCTGTAAATTGCCTTCTGGGCTTGGGCATCTCGGCATCCCTGTACGGGCAGGTTTTATACAGATTCCCACAAGCTCTCTGCCGTAGTAAGAAAAGCTTCCCTTCAGGTGCTGTGCAGCAGGCAGCTCCAGATGAGTAGCCCTCTCCCAGGCCTCTGGGAACATGTGCATGTTTGTGCAGGCTGAAAGGAAAGCCAGGAGTGATTCGGCCCTAAACCAAAATACAGCCTAGCCCTTGCAATTCTTCTGCTTTGCCAGTAGATTCTCTGGACTTTGCTTGGCTCGTGGTGGATGCAAATGTCATTGTTTATCTCGGCAGGAGGTTCAGCATGAAAGAATTGATTTAACGTATTTCACTTTGGCGGCCTGGGCTGGTGTGCTCTGCAGACGACGTGTCGTTCCAAAGTCAGCATCTCAGCTTGCAGAAGCACACCTATCTCGCCATCCTGCTGTCCTGGAGTTTCAGCTCAGACTTGCTTCTGTTGACCCAGGGAAGAGACTTTCCAGCCCCTAGGTTTTCCTTGGTTAACGTCTGAGCTATGTGTGCTTCTCCAGTGCACAGGAGATGTTAAACTGATGTGCTCACTGCTAGTGCTGGAGCTGCTGGCTGGGATGCCTGTGGGCTCTCTGCCGTCGAGCTCTCCCGGAGTCGGTGCTTGTGGAGGATGGTCCACTGCCAGCGGCTGTGCTTGAGGCAGAAATGTCGCAAGGGAGAGGCCAGATGGCTGGACCTGCCCTGTGGCTGGGCAGCGGGTGGCATGCCCGCAGCCTTCCCCGGGATGCGTGTGCAGCTTTCTGTGCTGCCACACTTCCCAGTTCGGTCAGGAAACTCCCCGTGTCTCTGCTGCCGTGGGCATGGGGTGCAAAAACCTTCTCTCCTTTTCCCCATGTTTTCTAAAGGAGGAAACTTCTCCTCCAGCAGGAGGGCCAGGAAAGCTGAGCAGATGCTCCCTGTGGTTATAAGACAAAAAGCTGATTTAAAAATATACAGGATCTAGGATTTTAATTCTATCTTTTGTGTCTGGGCATCCTGGCTTGTGTCCTTCCAGCGCTTGGGTTCAGCATCCGTGACCAGCAGGAGCAGAGGTGCTCCCGCCTTCCCAAAGGTGCTCCTGGCTCCCGTAAATGCAGTGTAATGGCTTGGGTGCCTGCTGCTGGTGCTCTCTGCCTGGGATGGAAAAAGATGTGCTGTTTTTTCTGCTTTGAGTTACTGGAGATTCTCACAAGCCCCCTCAAAGGTAACTCAAGCAGAGGAGAGAGGAGCTTTTGAGCAGGGTTTTGTGCAGTTACTCTCATTACGATCAGATTCGGCAGCCAGAATGAGCAAATTCCCATTAGCTTTTACCAGAGAAACAATAAACAAGGGGATTAAGTGGTCTTGTGTGGGGACAGCATGTCAGGCTCTCTGCGTTTTTTGGGATGCAGTGTAACATGAGGCAGTGGGAATGGTTTCGGCTCTGATGACAACAATGGGACCTTCAGAGGCTTGTCAGCATGTATTAATATTGGCAGGGCATGGGGAAAAGCGCAGTTTGCGGGGGCCGTTCGTGGTGCAGCGGGGGCTGCTGCGACATGCTGGGTGCCTCTTGCCCCGCGGCGGTCCGCGTGGCGCTGCTGGAGATCATGCTCTTGCACCAGGGCAGGGGCAGCCCTGCTCTCTCCTGGTGCAGCCAGCGAGGCGGGGGCCACTGGCAAGGGGGCTCGCAGGGCCCGTCTAAGACCACGGTGTCCCAACACCCTCGGTTGCTCAGGGTGCCAGAAACCCCGGGGTGAGGGGCACGTAGGCAGCGCAAGACCTGGCACCAGGAAAGGTCAGCACAAGCCAGCAGGCGCCCCAGCACCGGCGTTGCGGCAGCGGTGAGCGGGGACACAGCGGCTCGTGGGGGACGTCTCCGCAGCTGGCTTATGGCTGGGGCCCTGCAGTCCCAGCATCCCACTTATGGGTCATGTCTGCCGCCCGCCTAATGCCTTCAGCAGGGAATGCAAAGGCCTGGACACCGGATGATTCCCGTGCGTGCTCCGGGCATCTCGCTGCGGCGCTCCAGCTGGGCGTCGCGGAGCTGGGAATGTCTCCGGCTGGGCGCCAGGCCTCTCCAAGCGCCCGGTGGCGCGGTGCGCGGTGCAGTGGGTGCTCAGCATCGTGCCCGCAGCCGCGGCAGGCGGGTGCCATCTCATGGTGGTGCAGGGGAATGGGCTGGGGACTGGTGCAGGCGGGAGCCTCCCTCCAAGAGCATCTCTCCCTGAGCTATGGCCCCTCTGAGCACTAACACAGAAGATGCTGCCCTCGATCCCTGGCTCTGCGTTAACCATTGCTGCATCCCACGAGGAAGGAGATGCGCTGTACGGTGTATTGGGAACTGACTGTGGATGCAATCCCTGGTGGGTCTTTCGGTGAGGAGAGAGGGCTTGGGCGCGCGGCTTTGTTTAGAAGACGAACGTCTAAACAGCCTTGCAGCAGCGATCAGGATTTTAAGCATGCAATTTCAAATCTACCAAAGAGTTAATATGAAAAACTCCTCCACATCCATTCCTGCAAAATGACCTCTGCAGGACCCTCCCAGAGATGCAGCTATCTTGTCTCCGTGCTGTAGGAGACACTCCTTATCCTGAGCCTGACAGTTTGCCGCTGTCTCCAGACACTTCCTTGCAGCGGCAGCTGGTTTTCATTATAATCACCATGTGGTACCTCACCTGCTCTTGCAAACTTGGCACTGTAAGCTACTGAGAGACTGAAGGAGTATCCCATGGTGTCCCCATCATACTGGACAGGAATTATTGCACTGAGAGTCAGCATGGGAAGCTTCTCCCATATAGCTCCTCTGTGCAATGCACTGGCTTCTGCGAAGGTTGAATTTGGCCCAGTGAATAGAAAACATCTGCAGGAAATGCTGCTTTGCGCCTCCTGCAGCTCTAGAAGTGCACAGCAGTTGCTGAGGACCGACCTGGCCAGGGAGGTGGTGGCTGTGGCCAGAAGGAGCAGCTGCCCGTGGCCCATCTCGGCAGGCCTGGTGGCCCTCAGTTCCCAGCGAGGCCAGGTGAGAGGCGCAGCCCCGAGAGCCGCGAGTGGCCAACCTGGGGCATGCAACGAATCGCCGCTGTGATCTCCAGCGGAGACGCACGAGCACTGTGTACGCGGCGCTGAGAAGCGCTGCTCTGTGCAAGAGCCTTTCAAAGTGTGTGTTTACACCAACCTGTCAGTTAACAACAGCCTTGAAATAAAGCAAAAGCGTCCCAAAGAGAGGAAGGGAAGGAACCAGCCGACCAGTTTGGTGAAGTTCATGTTGGTTTCGCTCCCTGGAAAAGAAATAAAGCTGCGAGCCCCAACCAGCACGCTTGGAGCCTCTTGGTGACAGAATCCAGACTGCGTTTGTTTAGGAGCAGAAAACACACTGACAGGTTAAAACAAATATTACAAGAAGGAAACTACTTGTTACAGGCTCTCAGACTGCGGAAGGTTTCTTCCCACTGCTGAGAGTGTGTTTCTTCCCCGGTGTCCTAGGCAGGACCAGGCACCTTTTTACTAGAGAGCTTTTTCCTTGCAGTGTAGGGTCAGCATGGGCTGAGCTTTTCCAAACTGCCCGATATCTGTACTGTTGCAAGGATTAGCCCCAGCTGCATCCTCTGTGCTCTGCCCCAGCCTGCTGCCTTCCTGTGCATCTTATTTCTCTGGGCTGCCTTCCGCTGTCTCCCTTGCTAGCAAGTCCCACTCGTCTCCCTTCTACCTGCAAAGCAAGGTTCAGCAGGGTGTGTTTGCAGTTGAACTTGTTTTTTAGATGCAGAGGGTAGCGAGTGAAGTGGCTTTCCCGCCCTCATGCCCAGGGGCGGTGGTTGGAAAGGCCTCTGCTGTCCAAGTGAAAGCTGAATGCAAGCTGAGGGAAAACAGATGGTTTCAAGATCAAGCCCATCATATGAATTAGAAGCCAAACTGCTGATGGATGGGGCAGCGTTTAGCTCGGGCATGGAGCCAAAAGTAATGTTGTCCTTCCCAAACTGCAGACTTGCGGATGACCAAGAACCCAACCCTTGTTCAGGTCCAGATGAGTCAAGCTGCAAACAGAGAGTGTGAACTAGCTGCAGCATGTGCTGGGTCTTTGCGTTTCTGCTGCAGCGTCATTTCATAGCATAGACTCTTGCTGTACGTTTATATTGCAGTCAGGTGGCAGCAGCTGGTGCTGGTCTATTCAAGAGTGGTTTTCAGCTGCCCAGTTACGGCACCGTGACTCACTGCAGGCTGCTGCACCCCTTGGAGTCCCATAGAAGCAGTAGCAGCCTTGGGTATTTGGACTGCAGCAGAGAGAGGCCCTCACTTTGCAGAAGCGTCTTCCTCTAGTCTGGGTCTCACTGCAGCCTCAGCCACTGGCAAAGCATCTTCCTTGGCAATGGAGCCGAGAGGTAGCTGAAGGACACTACCATGGTCTCTCTGAGACTTGGGATGTGACCCCAACATTAGATTTTACCATCTCTGGCTCCTGTGATCAGAAGGTCCAATAAGCCTCTAGAAGCTGGCCTGTCACCTCCCAGGTTGGGATATGTTTCTGCTTTTTAGCTTTGAATGGCTACTAAAAACAGAGCTCGGATCTGAGCTTTGGCCCTGGATTTCTGGAGGCTGCCCTAACCTTGCTGTCTAGATGCAGTCCCTTGTATTTACAGGCATCAAGATTCAGCACTTTTGCAGGCTGTGCAAGCTAAAGGGAACAGAGGGACTATGTGGTTTCTGCAGCCTGCCGATGGCATTGCAGGTCTTTGTGGCCAAGGAAAAGGCTGACTGAATCGTGTCTGTTCAACAGGCTGAGAAAGAAGCAACTCAAGATGCCAATAGCCGCTGTGACCAGCCAGACCCGTGCAGCTCCATGCTGCCGGACAGCAGCTGTACCGCTGCACCAAGGCCCTGGCTGATGCCGTGCCCTTTAGGAACGGAGAGATTGGCTCCATTTTGATGAACACCAGACGTTGCACTTGGGTCTACCCTGCAGCGATGACTCCTTTGTGCGTTGCTACAGAAAGGATTAGGCTACTGTGAAGGCATGGAGGCAGCAGAGTGATTCCAAGGAAAGGAGAGTAACTGCTTAACTCAATGCAGAGCTGGGCTGTTTTCCCACTGCCCGCGTGCCAAAGCAATTAGTGGGCACAAGGCTGTTTTCAGCACATCCCTGGCTGAGGCAGAGCAGGCGAGAGACGCATGATGCTGCTGGGGAGGGAAGTGCCTGAACAGTGAATATAAATCATTTGTGAGAGTGGAGGGAATTGCAGCAGGTTGTAACGGATATTGCTGTCACCGTGATGGAAGCCGTGGGCTGAAGTGGAGCCGCGGGGAAGCCCGGGTGGGCTGAACCAAGGCAAGCGGAGAGCAGCGTGCCGGCGCTGCTGTGCGCCTGCCCTCGGAGCTTCCTCGGCCCCTGCTCGCGGGGCAGCGGCGGAGCCGGTCGCTCGCTCGGGGTGTTTTGGCTGGCTTGCTGGCGAGGAGCAGACCTGTTAAAGGAAATCAGATTTTGAATTGTCTTGCCTGGCTTCGGGGAGAAGGCTTGTCGTCTTGGAGTGTGGGATCAGATGCAGGGCTGAGAGAGGGGGTCATTCATCACGAGTTCATTAAACACGGGAACCCAAAACCCAAGGGAGCGTTGTGCTCCGAGACAGCCCCCTGCAACAGGGCATCTTTGCAAACCTGTCTGCAGTTGTGATTTGGCAGTCATGAACATACTTTGTTTGGTGGCCCAAATCCATGCCCAAATTAGGACATTCTGGTCATTTTTAACATTACTTACACATTATCTGCTGCCCCCCCCCCTTTTTTTTTATCCAGAAGGACCAAATCAATGGTATTAGTTACTTTTGGAGATGGCAATGCTTTGTTTCTGTAAGGTCTCCTGATAGAGTTGTGCTGTATTTTCACTTGCATTTCTCATGCATAGCTCAGTATGTGAGTCATATAGAGCAAATGAGCTTTGTGCGTGAGCACGTAGCTGCATGGTCCGGGGGAAGGAGTGCCCCTTGCTTGCTGTTGCCGTGGTCGGGACAGGATGGGCCCTCTGAGCCACGGCTCTGTCTCTTCTCCCCACTGTCCCGATTTGCACATCAATGTGCTCTCCCTTGTGGGGTGAATTCAGAAAAAAACGCATTTGCACTTGAATATCCAGATAACATATGGGCAGGCAGCTGATGTCTCAATCCATTCCCAAGGCACACCACTAAAGCACTTAACTTTACCCTTGCCCAGATGTGTGTGCGTTTTATGTGCTGCACATAAAAAGGCAGAAATTGCACAGGGTGGAATGTGTTGGAATTTGCACTTTGGAAAATGCACACTCTGCTGGAATGTGCTAACATCCAGCTCACATAGAAAGGCAATTAACTCTATTTATGTTCATGAGACTGAATCTAAACCCGGCTTCAGAAAGCAGCTCACTCACATTAAAGGGCTTTATAATCATTATGCTAAAGTATTTCTTTTGAAAACATTTTCAGTTTCTTAAACAGTTAGGATATTTATAAAATATGGCATCAATTACTACATATTTCTTTATTCACACTCATTATACAACCTATAATTATACTTAAGCCTCTTATTTGTGTATCATGGCAGCATTAAGAAAAGCTCTGTGATTTGTCTGCATGTTATTCTTTCCAAATAGCAGAGGGCTGCAGTCTCTCCCCTCCCTTTAGGGAAGTAACACAGTTATGTTGCCCAAATGACAGCAATCCAGGTGTCTGCTCCCTCCCAGCCAGTTTTTCACAGAACATAGAGGCTGAGGCTTACAATTTATCTTGACAGGTAACATTTGACTTTGTATTACTTGGATCCAAACGCTGTGTTTACAGCCAGCTTTTCACAATAATTTACTGACAGGAAAATATTTTCCTGGATCCCTTTTGCTTGCTGTAAAACAGTCAGCATTGGAGTAATTAAACTCTCATAGTTTGCCATTAATAAAGGTAACATGGACTCCCGCTATCTGCAGCGGTACTGCTGGTGCGGTGCCTGCAGCCTGTGCGCTCTTCTGGGACTCGAGTCCCCGTTGGCATCTTGTCACAGGGATGTGAGGTCTCACTGGGGTCCCACGAGCACTCGGGAGGCTCAGATGCAAGTCAGGGACAGTAAAAGCATCTTGGTGGCTGAAGTATTGCTGGTGATCACTTTGAATCCCCCCTCTTGTGAGTGGCTGCAGACAAAGGCCGTGCTTGAATTAGTAAGGAAAATCGACTGTGTTCTTTGGAAACAAAATTGGTCTGATATGAAATAGCCGGGCCCTTTTAACTTCTGTTACGGTTTCACTCAGTATTGAAGTCTTATTGCCTGTATGTAATGCCTTGCTTGCAAAATTGCTTATTACAGACGAGAAAGATCCTGCTGGCTCCTCCTGAGCTGGAGCAGCCAATTGCACAAGCTCATCTTTGCTTTCGTGATGACTTACTTGCAGGGGGTCTGAGGATACAGAGCTTAAACCTCAGGCTGAACCTGGCATTAACTTGGGCTGACTTGAAAGAGTTCTCTGCGGTGGGAAACTCATGAAAAACCTGCTCTCCTCCACTCTGCTAACTGTAATAACAGCTGGTGCTTTTCAGCAAGCAGTTTACCAGGTGCCCTTGCAGACTGGGAACTGATGCGAGTCCTTTCTTCTTGAGCCACTGAAAGTCTGCACCCTCTTGGGCAGCGCAAGCGAGGCATGAAGCTGGACTCTGCAGGAGGAAAAAACCCTGAGTGTAGAACACAAACAAGAGAGCCATAACCACCAAACTTGAGCTTTCGTTTGACAAGATTTAGTGGGAAAAGGAAGTAAGCACTTCGAAAAGGAGAGGCAGTTGGTTTTGGAGCATCATTTGTGGCAAGGTGGATGCTCTGGACAAATTTCAGATAGAGTCTGTTCAAAAATGGGAGACATCATTCTGTGAAGGACAATCACCTTCCCATGTATCAGCGTCAGCATCTGCAGTACAGCCAGCACATTTCTGCAGGAGAAGGTACTTGCTAAGCCTCTTTTCAACTACTGAAACACAGTATCTTCAGAAAGGCCTGGAAATGTATTTGTGGGTTGCAGAGCTGTGATGTTTGTCTTACTCTTCTACAGCCAAAGAATGCTTTGGGCCCTGACTAAATCCACCGTCGCTTCTCTGTAAAGAAGCAGCCAACCCCCTGTCTTCTGAGGGGTGGGATCCTTGCAACGAGACCAGGGCTTGGGAGTCTTGCCTGCTGCGAGCACGGTCTGGAATCCAGGCTGCATTGGGGTGTGAGTGAGGGTCAGCAGCGGTGAAGTTATACTCAATAGTTGTCCAAAAAAAAGGTACCGTTTGATAATCTACTGTTGGGAAATGCTGCAATTGCCAGCACTTTGCTTGCAGGAGGTTTTATATAAAGTGATTCAGATATGAACCAGCTAAGGAGGAGGGCTGGTCCTGTGGGACTGGGCCTTGGCTGTTCTAGCTTCATTCCTGGCTTGTTACGTGACCACGGGACAGGACCGGGTGCTGAATGAGATGAATGTCAAGACTCGGGCCTTAGATCTTTCCGTACTGTGGTTTCCCCATACTGCAGTGGCAAGAGCCCAGTTTGCCCTCATGGATTGAGGCTGCGAGCTCTCCGAGGCAGCTGTGGTGCTCTCCTGCGCACAACGGGGCCCCGACACTCTGCCACAGACCTGCTTCGGGAGCTCACCCAGTGGCACAGGCTTCCCACGGAGGCAGCACCAGGCACTGAGCCTGGTCCCAGGGAGATTGGTCTACGAAAGCCTAGCTGAAGCCGGTCTCTGTCAAAGCCAAAGGCTTTATAGCTCATATCACGTGGGTCCTCCCAAAAAGGGCAGAAAAACTGCAGGACAATGGGAAAAAACAGTCCAGATGTTGAGGGTTGCAAACATATTTCAAAGGGAACTGCTGAGAAACAGTGACATGCTTTTTTTTTGAGAGGTGCGAGAAAAACCAACATGTGCAAGGAAAGTCTGCTATAATGATTATACTAGCCATGCCCATAAATTATACTAATAAATCCCCTGAGGGCCCTAGCTTGTCTCTGAAACTATGAGAGCAAGTTGTGTTTTAATCAAATGTTGAACAAAGATCTGGCCAGGATCACTAAAGGGTGTGACAAGATGCAGAGGATGCTGCATTAAACAAGCCTGGAATATGGGACCAGAACAGACATCTCTGCTCTGGACACCATGGGAATTCATCCTTGTGGACTCGACACACACTCTTGTCCTCCTGTTTTGGCTAAGCTAGTACTGTGGCATATGACCATATTAATGCATTTTAAAGGATTTTTACCTTTAAGCGATGACTGTGGAAAAGGGGCAAAGAAATGTCTCTTTACCCCTCTTCTGTTCTCACCACACTTTCCCTATGCGTGTGCATGGCAGCATAGGGGTTAAGATAGTGGAGCACTGAAATTTCAGTGCATAAAGAAACCTCCCTTGCAGTGGATAAAGCATGTACACAGCTTTCCTTGTTACGCTTGACAGATGTGCAACAATAGACAATGAGTCAAAGTGGGGAGCCAGAAAAGAGCTCAGGAAAAAGCTGCTGAGAATTACTGGCGCGGCTGGGAGACCAAAGCCCTCCTATAACAGAGCATTGTTCTCCTGGATATAAATCTCAACCGAAATATGAACGTCAGGCTTCCAAGGACTTCCCAAAGCTGGAATGTGCAGCATCAATAACCAAACCCAACGCGTCCTGCGCAGAATCCTATTTATCACCTTTATACTGAGGCATGAAATCCCCACCCTGTAAGGCTGGGCTGACAGACTGGCTTCCAAGAGGTGGCAAAATTAGGGTCAGGCAACAGGAAGGAGGAGGAGGCAGTGCCCTTTCCTTGGCAGGAGCAATGGCCAGGGGCTGTGCCTACAGCTCTCCTGCAGCTTGTGAAGGCCCTGGAGGTATGCAGGCCCTTGCACCTTGCTCTCACCATGTTTTTCATGAGGTTCTCTAATTGCTACCTTAAACTGCTTCTTTTGCCCTGCTGCATGCACTAGGAAAAGAGACAAACGTGGAGAAGACGTGTCTTTCACTGTCACTGCCTGACCCTCCAAGGTAGGTTTCATCTACCCTAACTTCATCTGCCTGCACCTGAGCTTGCTGGTGGGATGTTACTCCCAGCCAGTGGAGAGAGATGAGGCACTTCTGTGTTACTGTTGCTATGTCTTCCTTTAATTGTCAGCCTTGGGTCTGGTCTTGGACAAGTACCTCCTGCAACAAGCTGGTGCAATCATGCTGTGAGTCTGCACTCAGTTAAGTTCACCAGATAATGAGTGTTCCAGGAACGGATTGTCTCGTGTGTTCGAAAACCCCAAGCAGCATCACCTCTCAGCGTTCAGTGGCAGCTCTGACCTGTGCCTCAGAAGGGAGCAGGAGCACTGCTTAACTCCGCTCTGCCAAGCGCTTCCTGTCCAGCGTGGAGCAAGAGCCTCATCTTGCTGGGAATGCATCCTCCTAGCGCCCTCTGAGCATGTGAATCCATGGAACGGGCATTTCTCACCACGCTATGCTCAGCCAGGGCGGTGAAACTCGCCTATCATCATGCCTTGTTGTGTTAGATAGAAGTGTTTGTTGATATATGAATGCAAGAGATAGGGGTACAAGATGGAAAGCACCTCTTCCTTGCTTTAGCTGGGAAGGAATTCCCATTGTGTCCCAGTATAGTCGCTGCAGCCTAGAACACACGAGTGGAGCTGAATGAATAACAAACTGAATGAAAAAGAACGTTATCTTTGCTCCCTTCCTCACGCAGTAAGAAGCTACGCAACGTATTTGTTCTCCCAGATTGCTGGTGAAAGTTTTCTGTGGATAATCCTTATTCTGTAGCTGTTTACAGTCAGCAGCGCTGTGACCATTCCCAGGTGGCAGTCTGGAATTCATACTGCGCTGGCAAGTTATGAGCTATTGTTTCTCTCCTTGATGGAATGACTGTCTACATTCCCAGCACAGCATGGGCTATGGATTTTCTTATTCTGACTGTAAAATTTCGAATTGTTTCTACTGACCTCAGTGTTCTTGAAATGCCTTTTCACTCTTGTGAAACTGGTGCTTGCCTTCTTGGAAAGTTTGCGAGACCGAGAAGGTCATACTATGGGAGAACTGACACCTAGTTTCATTTTTCTACCCTGTTTTTCCTCAGTGCTCCTTTTGATCTGCTCAGTGATGAAATACTAGTACTAAGTTTGATAACTGATATATTTTTTATATATATATATATATACACATACATATAATGGGAGCAGACAAACTGGTCCAACTGAGAACTTTACTCATTTTCAAAAACCCTACCGAATACTTCCTAAGCCACATCTGATCCTTAAAAATCCTCATTCTCTGTGATTACCTCTTCTCCGCTGTCTGTAGTCAGCCCGCCTTTCTTGGGGCTTCTGCTAAGCACCCTCACACTGCTCGTGTGGCTCCTGCTGTGCGTGTTTGGTATGGACTGAGATACTTCTGGAAAGAAAGGCATCCTCTGCTCATCCCGGCAGGTACATAAATGCCTTTCCCATCTGAACAAGGGCCTTGCTTCAGGCTGAATAGCTTAGTTCTAGCTGGCAACCTGAAGGTCCTACTCTTTGATAAGTATCTCACAATACCTGAACCGTTTCCTCAAAGTGAAAGGGACTTAATGGCAGGATACTTGTATCACTTTTGTGCAAATATCAGATTACAGTCTAGAAGCCAACTGTCTGCAATTACATGACTGAATAAAAGGGGAGGCAGAGAGCAGCAGGTAAAATATGAACGAGGCTCATTGTTTGCCTGCAGATATTAAAATTTCTCAGAAAAGCACTGTTGTGCCTTCCAGAGCGGTACAAAAATTTGATCTGTTCCTGCTTTCAGTTTGGGGATGGAGGCCGAGACACATTCCCTGCAGATCGCCTTACTTTCTCCATGAATAGGAGCAGCTCCTCCTGCAACACCTGTGCTGAGAAAACCCTGGTGGGAACGCTGTGGCAGTTGTGAGCGACCCGGGGCGGAGGGGCACCTCCAGCCCGGTAGGTGCCGACCGGCCGGGGAGCGGACACTGGGCCTTGGGCCGGCTGCCGGGGGCTCGGGCAGCGCGAGCCTGGTACGCTGCCTTCCCGCAGCCCGGCCAGAGCTCTCTGCTTTACGCTTGCCCCTCCAAAATGCGATTTTCTCTGTTCAAAGCACGCAGGAGGAGGAATCTTTTAATGGCAGGAAAGCATGTGACTCAATATGAACATTCACATGTGGTTTGCCCTTAATTATACTGCAGCTTTTAACTCAAATCACTTGTGCAGCTGGGACTTTCTAAGGCTGGCCCCTCCAGCAGCAGACCTGCCTCTCACAGTCCTGCTGGAGAGATTTGTTCAAGGACTTATGCAAACAGGCTGGAAACTTAGTTTGTAACTTCAAGTATTTTGCCTTATCATCTTGAAAGACTGTACTTGGGCATCATGAAACTAGCTGGAGCTGATGCCAGCTTTGCTGCAGAGTTTGTTTCCCATTTATGGAGCCGCTCATGAGTGAGTCAGTGGATGTCTGCAGGGTGAAGGCACCTTGCCCACCCTCAGAAGCTGTAAACTGGAGGGAGAAGCAGGGATTTTTCATTTTTCCCTCTTCCTTTACACTCTGGTGCCTCCTGCTGACAAGGCTGCAGCCCTGAGATGCTGTTGCTGGTGCAGCTGGGGTGGCATTTAGCCACCCTTGGTCCCTGCTGAGAGCCCACCACGGCCCTCGGTGGGGCTGGCGGTCACAGCTGGGCGCAGGACAGCCGTGCCAGGTCTCCGAGCGGGTTCCCCACCTCCCAGGAAGGACGTGGGAGCGTGCCAAGGCGGCCGGATGGAGCACCTCTCCCGACACCTGGCTGACATGGGCCCACTGGAGAGCATCCGTTGCCTGCGGCATTAAACGGGGTATCCCGGATCGGATCTGCTCCATCTCCCGTTTTAATTCAGAGCACTGGTGTGGGGCGAGTGGCGTCGCGTAGGTGAGGCAGGAGCAGGCAGAGGCTGCGCTGGAGCTGGCTCGCGGCCCCCTTGTCCCACCGAAACGGGATGCCACCAGGGATGAGCACGCGGGGACCAGCGTGCCGGACGGAGCGGGCTCTGGCAGGCCGCTCCGAAGCCTGGGAGCGGGGCAGTTCCCGGTGCTGGCTCTGGCATCGGTACCTGGTGGTCCGCGACGGAGGTGAACGGGGAGTTGGGACGAGCAGCAGACCCTCGCCCTGGGGCGCGCGGTTTGGGGACGGCTGGAGGCCGGCAGTGCCGCTCACCCCGGGCACGCGGGGGCTTTGCCCGGCTGCTGCCGCCAGGCAGGGGGAATTGCGCAAATCCAGCGCGTGCCATCTGGGCGACGGCAGCGCCCCGAAAACCAGGCTTTCTCCCCAGGTCGGTCCCCACATCAGCACGCGTGCCACAGGGTGGCGCGTTTTGCACAAAAACGCTCGCTGCGCCTCTGCGCTGGGCTCAGAACCGCAGGCTCTGCTTTCCCAGAACATTGCGTCTCGACAAAGGCTCCCTAAACCATGCTGGCTCTACCGTTAACTTTTCAGCCGTGGTCTTAGTTCCTCAGGGCGCCGCTAAGAGTGTTTGGCCCCTTTATTTTCAGGGTGCTGCTGATGCAGCTGTGCCCTTGCTGTACCTCGTCCTTCCGTCCCCAAGGGGGTGACGCTTCCAAGGGGAGTGGGAGCAGCCGTCCTGGTCCCTGCCTGGCAGAGCCGGGAGAGCAGGATCTAGGGCCTGGGCGCTTCTAAAGTTGTTCTCTCCTCAGCTCAAGGCCTTGTCTTTTTTTTTTTTTTTTTGCAATTGCAGCTCTTGAGAGAGTTGGCAAGATTCAGTTGCCCTAAATATTGCATTTTTAAAAATAAGTCAAAATGCTAGAAGCAGCTTTTTGCATGTCCTCTGCCCAGATAATAACGTGTAAAATGATTTATGCTGAGAGCATCATGATGCTTGTGAGAACGTACTTCTGAATTTTGCACATCTCCCATTTTGCAGTATCAGGTGCAGTAGTCAAAAACTTCCATTCCGGTTCAATTAGGATGGCGTCTCTTTATGGCGTAACCAATCTGGACATACAAGCTGCTGCTTTATTCATTTCACTAATTGCTTGCGGCTGTTAAAGCTTTTCATACTCAAAAAAAAAAAAAAGGTAAAACTCAATCCCCAGTAAATTTAGAAATTGATAACCATCTTCACGCTGGAAGGAATGGAGATGAGAAGACTTTTCATTTGTAATTTGCAGTCTAATAAACTAATTAGGTAGGAAAGAAAAATAATGGAAGATTTACTGGTTTTGCATAACATCTAAAAGAAAAAGCAAGTCAGTTAATTTTTGCCACACGGCTTTGAATGCTAACTGCGTGGTAATTGGGGACCTCCCCGTCAGACGCCAGGGCGGGGGCGGGAGGGGAGTGCCAGCGATGGGAGCGCTGGAGAGGCGCCGAGAGGAGCGCGAGGAGGGTGAGGACCTGATGCAGATTGGAGAGGGTGATAGCGCAAGGCTGCGAGGGGCACGTCTCGCCCGCGGCCTGGCCGCTTGCAGGTCTGGCTCGACGTAGGGATTTGGGCGTTTGCCGGGAACGCCGCAAAGGCCTTGCAAGTTGTGCTGCGTTTCATGGTTTCGATTCCACGTAAAAGCGTGAGCAATGACCGGTACCGTCTGTTTGAGTCTGGGGGTTTCCGCGTGGAGCCGCTGCGATGGGAGTGCAGCGCTGGGAAGGGGATTTGATGTTTCGGTGGGTTATTTCCACGGGCGCCCTGGCTGGCCGGTGCTCCGGCAGCGTCCTCCAAGGGCGCCGGCGTTCCCGCGGCGCCCCGAGCTGGGGAGCGGGCGGGATGCTCATGGAAAAGCTTTGGCGTAGCTCGTTGGCTACGAGCTCGTATACTGAGTCCAGCGCCCGGTTCCTGTTGAGTCTCTCGCCTTTCCCCTCTGTCCTAAGGGAAAATCACATCCGTGCCCGTGGGCTCCGGCTCCCGCTGCAGCCGGGGGAATCGCCCCCTCCGTCTCCGCAGAGCTCGGCGCGGCGTTCGTGCACGACATTCCCGAGCATCCGTGCTCTTCTGGCATCTCCCGGGGCAGCCGTAAGCGGAGATAATAAAAAATGATTGTTATATGAGAATGATATATCAAATTAGGACCCTGTGAGAAAGGGAGGCCAGCCCCAAGATGTGTTGTGACTGCGATCCTCATTTAGCTCTGTGTGTTGTTTTCTCTTCACCCTGTCTCTGATACAAATGAGTTCTTAATTTCCTTTGCAGAGAATGGGCTATCATACCAAAATCCATTAAGTTATGGGGCCTGCAGCAAGGCTTAATGACGATTTAAATTAGGAACCTGAGTGGTGGCGTTGTAGCATTAGAGTGAATGGTATAATTGGGAACGTAGCGATTTCCCCATGACCTTTTATTTTGTAAGTGTTTTAAATGGACCAGTCTTGTCTCTGCAGCACCCTCCCTCTGTGAGAAGTTTCCCTCTAATGTGGGTCACGTCTCCACCGTTTGCAGGTGGCACAGTACAGAATCTGCATTTTGTTTTTCAAAGTTGAAGTGTCTTTGAAATATGATTTTGCATCTAACGCAGAATGTAATAAAAAGACTTTAAAGAGATGCTGACGCCTTGTGGAAAACTGAAAAACATTCTGTCGAGAAACAATTCTGCTGGCCTGTCTTATCTGCTGTTCCCTTTGCTCATTTTTGATAGCAAGGGGCACTATAAATATACACAATTATATACAAAAATGAAAAACCTTGGCAACCAAATAGGAGGTTAGTTGTTTTCTCGTGTTCATTCACAGCGGAGCAGATGGGTGAAGGGAAACGCAGTTCATCAGTCGGTATTTCATTTGCACAGCTGCTGGACTGATGGCAGACCGGACTCCGTAGCAGCTTGTTTAGTGCTGGACGGCGTGTCGGACGGGGACTGGCGTACCTGGAGAGGTCTGCTAGCCCTCCCGAGACAGCCGTGGTGGCTTCTGAGGTGCCCTGAGTGGGTCGGGGCGGAGGGAACCGCAGCCTGAACAGCAGGACTACGGCAAGTAGTGCCTTGCGGAACGGACAGAATTGGTGTCACCTGCAAGACCCGAGATTAGACCCCACAAGGAACCAGGTCTCTGCTCTGAGGAACGCCCTGTGCTGTTTCCAGATGACCGGACAAAATAACTTGCTTTGTCCCTTCCCCGTATTCATATTCTCTGTATTTTCTGTTAACTCCTGCACGTAAGTGCAATAGGCAGGTGGAGATTTTTGCCCGAGACGGGATATTTCAGAAGCCCAGCAGAGTCGTCTGAGCGGTGCTTTGCTGCTTAGTACAGGAGACGGGAGATTTCATTCCTGGAGACCAAGCAGCGTGAGGAAGCCTGGCTGGTCTTTCCTGACGCGTAGCTGGAGAACTGCAGACAGAAACTTGCAGTGCTGCAGTTATTGAGCTAAGTGCTCCTTTGCCATTGCGTTAACTTTTCCAGCAAGTTCCCTAGGCAAATTATGCAACTACTATTTTCTCAGCAGAAAGCACTTTTTGCCATAACCATTGTCCTTTCAGTAAGTGAAGAGTTACTTTGGCACCAAAAAATATACTTGACTTCCCTCTGAAATTGCATTTTATTTGTCATAAATAGAAACTTAAAACTCAGAAGACAGTTGGAGTGATATTTCCATCTAGTATTGCTAGATCTACATTCCTACTATTAGCATTTTTAAAACTAGACTGCTGCTACAGAAATTCCTCTGTGCGCTCTTAGCAAATCCTGTGGAAAAGAAAGGTAGAGGTTTGACAAAGGACAACTGGGTTTACAGCACACGTGTGCAAGTACTGCAACAAGCTGGTGAAACGTGGGTAGCTGTGTAGCAGAGCAGCGATCCATCTTGCTGCAGCCTGGGCCATGCAAGCCTGCGAAAAACACTCCTCAGTAGGTCTAAGCAAGCAGCTGCCTAGTAAAAATAAGGCAAGCCAATTTAGAAGAAAGGTTTAATTGGGAAGCTGACATGAAACATGTCTTGGATATAGTCATATCACTCACTGATTGTGAGCTGATAATTAACCACAGCTGATGTTTATATGTAAGTGCAGCTCTGCGAGATGCCACTCAAACTGACAGGACTCCTTTCGGGTAACCTTGGGGTAGATACGTATGCCAGATGTCGCATTTGATATTAAGTACCACCTTCTATATTCTGCTGAGCTTGTGGCTTGGGATTCCTTGAAATTGAGAGATGATGTACAGGTATGTTCTGCACAGAGCAATCCAGCCGCACGCCGGGTGAGTGTGCTCACCAACTGATGGTGATATAATTAGAAAAATCATTAATCTTTGCTCAGCAGTGCTAGAAACTATTTATAGCAGGGCAGACAAACAGTACGCTGCATCTTGGCATAGGGTGGGTATGGAAGATGCCGACCAAGATGACTCCTGGCACCATCTGTACTCTGGGGCCCGAACTGCGGAAAGGTAATTTGTGTCTGGGAGGGAGACTCCGGTTCCGGCTTTATGCCGACAGAAAGAAACTGTCTGCTCCGGCCAAGGTATCCCTCTCTGGACTTGCCGTTGTGGATCATTTTGGACCTCGCCTGTATGTTGTCACCATCCTCAATTTTGAGGCTTTCCTCTCCCGGGAGCCCCGTCCTGCCCCGGCCGGCGTCCCGACGTGCCGCAGGGCTCTGTCCCACGGCTGGGCACAGCGGCAGTGTGGGCGTGCAGGACGCGTGCCGCTGCTGGTAGCAATAGCGCTGGCCACGGCAACGCAGAGCACAGGGCCGGAGCAGGTCTCGGTCAAGAAACAATAATGAATCGACTCTGCGCAACGCTCCTCTTCCCCAGTGTTGCTGGAGAAAGGCACCAAAACCAACCCAAACAGCCCTCCTGATAAATCAGCAGTGACAACTGAGCAGCCTGCTGTTCACGCTCGCACCCTGGCGCCGGGCCGGCTGTTTGCTGATGAATGCTCATCTCTGCTCTGGGGAGCCCCGATCCGGTAGTTTAAGTGATGTTAAACCCAGAGCAAACGCATTTTGCATAGACCGGTCTGTGCTGCGTGCACTGCTGCCCAGGACTGGGGCTGCTGAACCTGCTGCCTTGTTCTGCCCTGCCAGCTGCTCCGTTGTGGGGTGCTCCTTTAGCATCCTTCCCTGCCTACTCCGACAGGGTAACCGGGACCCATTTAAGCAATTGGCATGAGGCTTCCCCGCCCTGTACAGCCCTGTGCAGCCGGGTGCAAACCTCTGGATTGCAAAGGCAACCGGCACAGATGCGCTGTGTGTTAGCTGGGCTTTCTCGGAGCGAGGCCCCGCAGGTGTGCAGGCTGCTCCTGCCGGCCCAGCTGGCCCGCGTCTCTCATCGCTCGCAGAGCAGTGTTAACTGCCAGCGCTGGCCGCCTGGATCCCAGCTGCTCCTGGTGCTGCAGCGCACTGGACCCCGGCCCCAGCCAGGGTGAGGGACAGCAGAGCTGCGAACGCGCGCTGGGAAAGGTACCCGCGTGTGTGCACGAGTCCAGGCCGGCAGTCTGAGAGCAGCTTCCACCCACCGTCTCCCCATGCCTGGCCTTGGCCGTCAGCGAGTTTCTTCTGGCTGCTGAGGCAGGTAAGCGTTGCTCACCTTGCTGCCCGCTTGGGAGGCTCGTGACGGCCGTATCTTTCTGTGCTGTCACCGCCCCGCTCCAGATTACTGCTAACCGCGTGGGCAGAGACACTGGTCACTGCTTGTCCAGCCAGAGAAAAGCCAGGACGTTAGCCGTCTCTAGCTCTGTGAGCCGCAGGCCAAGCGAGGCCGCTGTCTGCAAGCTCGTGAGAGGCTGCTCAGCCTGGGCTGAGGTCCATGTTCGCCTTGTGCAGGAGCCAATCTCTCTAGCAGGTTTTCTGCCTGCGGCGGCCCATCTCCGTGCTGTCTCCTCAGTGCTTGGGCTCTGCCCTCTGGGCCAGACCTTGGCTGGCTGCTTGCTGGCTCCCTGCACGGTCATCGTTTTTGTGCTACTTTGTTGTACAAAGCGACGGGGAACAGTCCAAACTCTCTGAAGCAGCCAAAAGAGGACGCAATGACAAATAGTGGACAGGGAGAGCAGCGAGAGCGGGCGTTGGTGAGGAGCTCGGGGTGTCTTGTTGGCCGCTGGGCTGGGCTGGGCTCAGCTCAGCCGGGCTGGCAATGCTCCGTGAAACGCTCCCGTCGGCAGGTTAAACGCTTCAGTAGACTCTGCCCAGCGAGGCACAAACTGCGCGTCTGCGCTGGCAGCCCGGCTTCAGGGTAACCCCGTGGGAAACGCTTCTGTCTGAACTCAGTGCGTCCTCCAGGCTTTGCTGTGAGGATTTCTCAGAAGAAAACACAATGTTTTTTAGCCTGTAAGATTAGGGGGCCAAGCCTCCTCATTGTCAGAGAGCGTTGCAATCCCTTGCCAAGAGTCCCAGCTGGTAGCCGATTTCCCCCGTGCCTTGCCTCAGGCCAGTGCCTGGGCTGGTTGGGCATCCGGCATCTCCGCACAGGTGCTGGGAGAGCCCAGCGTGCCCCGGGTGCTGCACGCCATCGCTGGTGACGTGCCGCCGGCACAGAGCTGCGGGTGCCGAGAGCGCGGGCGAAGGCCGCTGGCAATGACAGCGCTTGGGGGGACTAGATGGAAAAGGCCCAGCCTCAGGGAGCCGTGAAGGTCCGCTGCCCCGTGCAGATGGAGCCTCCTGCACACCTCCACCAAGGGAGATGGCAAGTAGACCGGTTGAAAACGCGGTGACTGCTGTTGTGTCGCTGTGGGAAGTCCCCAGTGCTGGCTCTGGCTTGCAAAGGCAGTGCTCGTGCTCTGCGCTGTTTGCCTGGATGATAAAAAGGTGACCTCAGAAATTGCATTTCCAAATATCTTCTCCTCTCTGTGAGTGATGGCACTGTTCCCAGTGTTTCAGGCTGGGACTGCCTGGGGCTCTTTGTTTAAGCTCCCTGGGTGCTGCAGATCCTATGCACAGAGCTAAAGATGCTCTGCCGGAGTCTGAGATCCTGGAAGGCGGCTGTGGTTCAGGAGCTGCCTTTTGCTGTCCCCACGGATTAAAAGCTGCAGCTGAGGATGACCTAACACAATCAAAGTAACCTATCTCGGGTTATCCTGTAGGCATGTTTAACAGTGTGATGGAGCTAGGGTCAGCTACCAGAGGCACTGGCAGCTCTGCTTGTCCCATGTTTCACTGACAGTGTGGAAATGGGAGTTCCCAGTTCAGATAGTTTGCTGCGAGGATGTCTCCTAAACAACACACAGGTGACCACATCTTTGCCTACAGTTGCCTTTTTCCTCCCTTCCCCCATGTTTACTAACCTCAGAAAATGGAACATGAATGCCACGATATCGCCCAAAGGAGAGAAGGAAAATAGCAAGCTTGGAGAGCAGCAGCAGATGTTGCTGCACTGCACAGCGGGGCATCGTCTATCCTCTCTCCAGAATTGACTTGGGATCTGCGGGCTGATGTCTGATCAACGGCGTTGCAGGGGAACGCCTGGAACTGCTCTTTGCTGTCCACTGGACAGCGCAGCGTTTGCCACATGTCGGTTGTTTCACTGAAATGAGATAAAAGTAGGTTTTAAAGTGCTAAATACAGCTACTTCCTGCAGTTTCACCCTCTATCTGACAAGGTGACGTGCATCTTGCCAGCCCTGGCTACAGCGTGCTTGGGCAGATCTTGCAGTGTCCTTTGACATGCTCTGATGTACAGGCATTGAGCTGTGAACGCACGCATGAGCCGAGTCTGCCTGTGTATTGTGAAAACCCAGCTATTAATTTTCCTTTGCCTGTTTCCCTTCCATCCAGTGCCTTTTCCGGGCCCCGTGACCTGGGCAGTGACTGCTAATTAGCAAATGGCTTTGAAGACAAGGTGTTGTGGTGGGTTTTTTCCCTTTCTTCTTTTCTTTTCTTTTTTTTTTTTTCCTTCTCTTTGGGGGAAAGGGGTAAATTGAGCTTTCTCATCAGGGCAGATCAATAATCCTGCAGGGCCCAGTTCTCATTTATCCTCTGGCCACATTATGCCACAAGTTACATTTCCACACTTGTCGTTGTGCTAATGCATGCTCTTAGCGCGAAGGAGAACCGAAGCAGTGATTTGTATTCCTGGGCAGTAAAGCAACATGGAGCTGTGCTTACAACTGTGACAAAAATCTTGTTGGTTTCCAGAGATTTTGTAATTATTCACTGATCCAGGAGCTCGGTGGTGCCTCAGGAACCGGATGTCAGAGCAAAGCAGTAGATTAGTAGCAGTCAGGCAGACCAGGGCTTCTCTCGGAGAAATCTGGTTTCCAGTTTTTGGCAGCTCACAAGACTAGCAGCAGCACTGAGAGCAGAGGATCTCCAGCGCTGCAGGCGACGTGCTTGCGCTGGGGCAGGCTGGGCTGGGCTTGGGGGTTGCCCTGCCGCCTCTCCGTGTAAGTGAGGTCTGTTTGACAGAGCAAGGAGCCTGTCCTTCCTGATGAGAAGGGAAGTGAAAGCTGCAAGGTTTCTTCAGATGCTGCAAAGCTCGACCTCCACCTCCTCTGGTGCCCTGGGGCTGTGCCCGTTTGCCTTCTCTCTCAGTTTTAGGCTGCTTCAGTACTGCAAAAGTTGCTGCAGGTCTCCTGGCGATTATACCACTTTGGAAGCATAAAATGCCATCCAAAATGCCGTGCTCACTTGACCGTGTTTGACATACTGAACAAGTGAGAACACTCCAGACTTCAGCGGCTGGTTCTCGCTCCTTGAGCACGCTGACATGGAAAGGAATCCGCCTGTGAGCAGGTATATCCTGTTGCAGCAGGAAGGTGACTGCAAGGAGGCAACGCAAAGCCTGCGGGCGCCCGGGCACGTGTGTGTCGCTGTCCTTGCTGGCGTCCGTGCACAGCGTGGCCCCGGTCTGGCAAGGCGCTTTGGTGGGTTTGCTGCCGCACGCCTCTGGGCTCCCCGCAACGCTGTGCTGCGAGAGGGCCGCTCCTTCGGCGCCTCTGCCGGCCTCTTGGCTCCATGATGTTTTTGCCAATTAATTGCTGACCAGATAACAGTTCTGTATTGTAACTGGTAGCTGAAAAATATTTTCCTAAACAGCCCTGCGGGATGGTGGGTCAATGTAAAAATGTGTTTGTCGTTGACAGAACCTGCCTCCCCCTTTGGGGAGGAAGTAGGGCTAGTGGAAGAGGTGAATTAATCAATGTGACTGATGGTCACCAGAGTTAAATTAGGAGAATTGTTTTTTTTTTTTTGAAGGCCAAAATGGAGTGTTTCCATAAAAATACTAGGAATATGAAATATTTCACGGCCATAACATGTGTAAGAGGAAAGCTTAGCTTCCTCCAGGTGAGAAGGCTGGATGAGAAATTCAATTATTCAGTAGGTGGCAAGGGTGCTGGCTTCCCTGTGCAAGCGAAGGGAGCTTCGTGCCGAGGCACAGAGCAACCGGTACCCTCCCTTCGGACCGGGAACGCTAGCGGGGTGCTGTGCACGCTCCGTCGCTGTCAGTCCTCCGCAGCGAGGACGCCGGCCCCCGGCAGACCGCCCGGGGTCTGCAACTGGATGGGATGTAGCTAGGGACGTGCAGCAACGCTACGGCAGAGCAAAGAGCTTTCCCAGACGGCGCCCGCCAAGGGGTGCGGGCCGGCTCTGGGCCGGCTGAGGCTACTCCGCGGGACGAAATGCCCCTGCTTACTCGCGTGGCACCGAGCCCGCTGGAGGCGGCATGAAGCCACCGCCGAGGGCTTGCAGGACTCCGCGGGAGCGGGCTGAGCGTGCCGGTGAGCCGCCTCGCCGGAGCGGTGCGGGCGGCACGCGTGCTCGTCGCTTCCCGGGGCCCAGCCCCAGATGTCCATCAAACCCTTTCCTTCCCAACCAGGCAGCCAGCCTGGTGATTTCACTCATCTATCTTGATCTCTTTTTTGGCTAGAGGCGCTGTGAGAGGCAGCACAGCCTGTTCAGAGGCTTTCCAGGGAGGGAAAGGCCCCGATTTGTGCTCCGCTTTGTTCCATGCCTGTGGTAACCTCTCCTTCTTTGGAGAATAACATGTTAAAGAGCTTTTGAGAATGATCAAACCCTTCAGCTTCGCTACTGTGATTAATCAATCACAGCTGCTGCTTTACTGCTCCGCATTTTGATGCATTTCAGGTTGTTCCAAAATTAGCCCAGTTCTGGGCCAGTAAACACATTCCTAAGCCCTGGCAGTGTGCTGGGATGGAGCAAGAGCTGAATTTTCCAGTGCTGCACTTCATTCAAAGCCAAGGCTGTCCAAGTCTATCAGGGAGAGCTATGGGGTAGCCTTTTGTCTGGCACAGAGGAGGGCAATAAAGAATTACTCAGTCTTACCATTATTTTCTGCAAAAGAGAATTCTGCTGGGAGGCATTTTTGTCCGGGAAGCCTTGAAGTGGGCCTCCCGGAGCTGCGCTGTGCAGGCACGCTGACCCGGCGTCGCTGGGATGCTGCCAGGCTCTCTGGGAGACCTTGGAGAGTGTTTGGGACTCTGCAGCCCCAGGGAAAGGAAAGGTTCCTTGTCTCTCCATTGTAACAGCGCTCAGCTCGGCGTGCCAGCTTTCTGCTGGCCAGCTGGGACCGAGCGGTGGGGAGCCATAAAGCCTGTTCTTCCATGGTTTATTTAAGGACTTTTGGTCGTATTCTGCAGTTCATTTCTTTGCCGAGGATGTAGAGTTCCGTATCTGGACCGGCTTGATGCTTCCCCAAATGCATGTGTTGGGGATCACAGGGTGGTCTGACCCAGCTGAGCCTGCTGCACAGCAGTATGTGCGAGGCAACCAGTGCCTCCGAAGCTGCCAGCCGGGCACTGGCACAGGGAGGGATGGGGATTTGCCTGTCAGAGAGCCCAGGAGACTGCGGGAGCCACAGGAGGCATTTTTTCAGCAAGCGCGCCTGGGTGCAAGGGACTTTCCCGTCCTTTTGTGGTGGTTCCTGGGGCCTTGAGAGACTGATGCCCAAACTCGCAGAGGGAAGGAGCAATATGGGAAAAATCACTCTGCTGCTTAGGTCCTTATGCTCCATAATAGACAGGAATGAGTTTGCTAGGAGTTGAGATCATGCACCTTGAAAAAACTTTAAAAATTTATTAACTTGTAAGTTATTTTTAACATTTCTTGTGCTGATGCTGCTATTACAAGGGAGCACGTGATGTTCCTGGGAGTTATGTAATCCTAAAGAAAGTGAGGAAGAACTTTAAGAAATATCTGTTCCTTGGATGGTAGCTGTGTCACTGTAAATATTGTCTGATCTGCCCTTCTTAGCAATGGAGTATCTGACGCTCCAGGTGGCAGCTCTAAGGAGCTCGTGTCAACTTTGGAGGCTTAGACGCTTGGCTTAAATGCTCTTTAATAGATTTGTAAAGCTAAAGAACCAGGCAGGATCATGGAGCATCACAGCTCAAATAGTTTGTAAAAAGTCCTGTCAAGCAGATTAAGCTGGAAATGGAAAAATTGCTGGCGAAGTCTTTCCCCTTCTTTCTAATGTTTTTGGGATAGAGGGTGATTTAAAGTCCATTTCACCACTAGGTGAGTGTTTCAGATACCTGGTAGCAAAAGTGCAGCAGTGTGGCTCAGGCAGCTACTCTGCACTGGCAAAATCCCTGGGACTGTCAGCAGAGCACATTTAATAGAAACAAATCAAACTAAATAGACTCATTTCTTAAAGGTACTCCAAGCACACCACCTTATTATGACCATCAGTCATAGCTCAGCCGCAAGCACCTGGCAGATCTCATGCCCAGTCCACCAGCCAGGATTTTGCTGTTACTGTTATGTATGCAACATAGGCTTTCCAGTTAGATATATCACTTAAGATATGACGTTTTTATCAGGCTCTGGCAAGGGTGATAGTTAGATGGGAGAGCTCTTCCATGAGAAATGGAGGAGGCCTGTAATCACTTTGATCAGCCAAGCATCGGGGAAGGGAATGCAGCATGCTCTGTTTTACAGGGCTTTGGAAGCGAGGGAGTAAAGTCTCTCCACATCTCCACATGGAAGATGAATATCCCTCCAAGGTGCAACCTTTTGTTGCTTTGCACAGCAAAGATCTTCTGGAGAGCTCCCCTCCCGTGCAGAAGACCCAGCACCCTCGTCCCTACCGTGACATGTGCTATGGGAACAGAGGCCCGCAGAGCCACTTAACTGTGTCTTCAGGCTGTATGTATATATGTCACAGGCTGGAAATGTCACTTCCCAAGCCTTGGAGCAGAACCTCTCTCCACTCCGTGTATGGTTCCCCCCCCTCCCCCCTTGTTTGAACCCTTTTCTTACTTAACCTTCTAGTTCTAAGGAATTACCCCACCACAAGCAATGATGCCACATCATCAGGGTCATCCAGCTCTTCACCTATGGCTGTTTTCCCTTTCTCCTTTCTGTGCCTGAGGTATTTTTGGCCTTTTTGATACGGTGACAGATTTTGATGGGCCGCGGTTGCCTCGTGTGACAGGGCCTGATGCTGGTACAGCAGCAGTTGTGTGCAGTGTGAGGTGCTGGTTTGCACTGCTTCGAGTGTGCTGGGGGCAACCTGTCTGAATGCTTCTGCTATCTTGCAAGCAGCACAGAGCGACTGAAACCTGTGTTTCGTCCACCTGTAGCTTGTCCCAGAGGACATTTCTAAGCCCTTGTGTTATTAAACATGTAGAAATGCTGACCAGACTCTGTTCATGGGGATGAGGGATGCATTTGGAGGTCTTCACCTCTCTCTTCCAAGATTCCCTGAAAGTTCCTGTCATTAGTTCTTATTTTTGTTGCTGCCTTGTCATGTCGAAACATCTTTGACTCCAGAGTACCAGGCAGGATGCTGGCTGGAGACGGACCCCCAGAGGAGTCGGACTACACTGGAAAGAGGTGCGGAAGCGAGCGAACTCGGGCGCTGTGCGGCCGTGCGCCGCCAGCCCTGCAGGAGGGGACGGGGAGGGCAGCGCTTGCGCTGGCGGCAGCAGCCCGCCGGTTTGACCCAACAGAGCAGCCTTGTGCGAGCTCGTTCCTCCAGCACTGCACGGCTCCTCCGGTCCCTGCGTCCTTGCAGCAAGGCGGGTTAGCAAGGGTCTGTCCTGTTGTAATGCGTTACTTTGTCTAGCTGTGCTAGCAAAAAAGGGGTTGTTTTCCTCAAGACATTTCATGTAGAAATGATGGTGCTCTCTGAACATCACTGTAATAATAACATCATAGTGAATTTGAAGAGATCTGATGTCAAATACACATCAAAATAGCAGCAGATTTTTGCTATTTGTAAGTGTGTTTTCTAAATCTCCAAAGTAATTGGCCTGTGGGACACAAAAGGAGTTTCTGTGCCATCTGCTCGGAAGCAGGCATTTGGGAGGACTATCCGCTGCTCTCCCGGCTGAGTTGCTGGGCTGGGGCAGGGCTCGCGTGGGCACTGCGGGGGATGGCGACCTCTGCGCCCTGCTTTCACGTCTGCGCTCACAATGGGTTTGCCTCGAGGATTTTGCTCCCCTTGGCTTCTCCCGTGTGTCGGGTGCTTATTTAACACCTGGGGCCTCCGACCCAGGTCCGTATTTTGGCCGGTGATGGGCGATGGCGGCTCCTTCGTCTCCCTGGGTCCCGCGGCCGACGCAGAACCACCGCGCCGGGAGGAGGAATCGCCCCGTCCAGGTGCGGACGGCTTGGCCGTCCTTACTTATTTATTCTTATTTCCATTCTAGAGCCTTTGCTGAGGAAGTATTTACCCCGAGGTGTGTGAACATCGCACAGAAACGGTGCGCGGGCAGTCCTCGTCCGGCAGCAGCGTTCTCGATTGCGCCGTGCAAAGCTGCCGGCTCCCCCCGGGGCGCGGGGAGCACCCGGCCCCGCGCGGGCGCGCAGGGAGGCAGCGGCGCGCCCCCGGCGGCCCGGCCCGGCCCGGCTCCCTGCCTGCGCGGGGCGCGGGGCTCCCGCCGTGCCGAGGGCTGGGCGCCCGCGGGGCCGGACGCTGCCCAAGCGTGAGGCTGCGAGTGAATTCCTTCGCCCTGGAGCCTCTGATATCCTTCGCAGTCTCTGCCTTGCAAATCAGACTCGCACGTCCTTACGTTCTCCCAATAAGGAAAATCCCTCTCCGCTGCTTTGCTTTAGCCTGTGCTGCGTGAAGCCGGGCAGCTCTGCCTTTCCCTGGCCTGCCCCGGGCCGTGGAAGCGGGTTCTCTGGACGCTCTTGACGGTAGTAGGAGCTGGACCGGAGGGCGGCTGCCGGGGCCAGCGCAGCCTTGCAGAGCGCCGCGGAGCCAATCGCAGCTGCTAGGGGTGGAGCTGGAGCTCGGGCAGATCATCGCCGAGCGCCTTTCCAGCACAGTTGGTCTGGACTGCCGAAAGATCTGCTCGCGGGGAGGGGAAAGCTGCAACTGCAGCCCCGGCGCGCTCCTGCCCCAGCAGCATCGCCAGCGGCTCCCTCGGCCTCCGCGCAATACCCAGGTACCGCCCGCGCCCCTCCTCGCTCCTGCCCTGCTCGGTGCTGGGGTCTGCGCTGGTTAGAGTTTGCAGAAAGTTTATTGGGAAATCAGAGCTGTTTAACGAGGGGGTGCCCGCGGGAAGGCGGCGGGAGGGGATCTGCAAGGCGTCCGGGGCCCGGCGCCGGGTGCTGCAGGTGGGTTGCTGGGGAGCCGGCTGGTTCCCCAGCGCCAGCGCTGCTGCCGGAGGAGAGCTCTGCGCCCGGCCGGGGCCGGGCAGCGGGGAGCCCTGCCCGGTGCCCGCGCTGGCCGCGCTCCCCTTGGACCCGCGGCGGGGGGCCGGAGGCGGTCTGAGCGTGTTGCAGGAGCGATCCAGACCCGTCCCAGGCTTTGCGATGTTTCCCCCTTGGTGTTTTTATCGAATGCTGCATTTCACCTGTTAGCAGGTGGCTCGAAGCTGAGCAGGCCCGTCAACGCGGGCTCCTCCTGAGAAGGAGATCCCGTGTTGGATGGAGACTCGGGGATGCTTTCGCTGAACTGACTTTACGCAGGTTTTCCCACAATCCAGCTCGGGAGAGCGAGGTCCTAGGGCTGCCGCATGCAAGAACAAATATCTGTAGAGGCAGGAAAACAAGCTTATTTCCGCTATTGTTTGTAAAGTTTGGAGAACTTTCCAAGCCAGCACCGCTCGGAGCGACGGCGCCTTTGCACAGAGGCAGTCGTTGGCGGGGGCTGGAGCGAAGCCGCCGCTGCCGCAGCGGAGGGGAGAGCAGCTGCCAGCCTGTGCCGGCCGCCCGGCGCCGGCGGAGGGCTCGGTCTGCGCCTCTCCGCGGGGCTGCCGCCGGCACGTGTTGCACGGAATCGCCTGCCGGTCTGACAGCCTAAACAAAAGGCAGACCCTTATGCGGTAGGAGCTGGGTGACAGCTGCTTTGGGCTGCGTGACAGATCTCCGACTGACTCATGAGAAGTCTGAATTGCTGGCGATCCGTCTCCGTTGATTAGAAATGCCGGACCTGAGCAGTGCCCAGTCAGTCCCCGAGCTAGACAAGCTCCTGTCCCTGCCCTTCAGGCAGACACATGCTCTTTTTGCCCTCCTCTGATGTTGGAGCGACCTCAGCGTGCGGCGCTGGGTGAAGAACAAGCTTTGCAAAGCCTTGAGGAGCCGGTTAAAAATCACCAGTTTGCATATTCTGCCTGAGACCGTGCTGTTGGCTCTCGCATGAGCACGTGCTGTCCATCTGCAAACACAAACAACCAGCCTGAAATGCAAAAGGTGAGCCCGGAGGGAGCCGCGGGGATGCAGCCGGGGCGCGAGCTGCTCGGCCAGGGGGAGGCTGGCCAGACGGGCTCCAGCTCTGGGGCGCTCGCTGTGGCACAGGAGATGGGCAGTGACCTGAAGGATCTCCTGCTGCTTTTCCTTGTGCTGTGCCGTGGGGTGGGAGCAGCAGTGACTTGATAAACAATTTTAAAAGAGATGCTTTGATAAAGGATCCTAGACAGTGACTCATCTACCGTAGGAAGGGACTGGAAGGAGGGGCAGAGAGGAGCTTTTTAGGGTAAAAATGGGTCTTTCCCTCTCTTTATCAGAAATAGTGAGGGTACAAATCCTTCATTACTCCTGGAGTGGTATAGATCTGTTGATCGGAAACCTCCTAATCTGTGTCCCCTGCAACCTGTTCCAAGTGCTGTCTGCATCCCTCTCCCTGGGGAGAATCCTGCCTTCTGATCACATCCCTGGCTGGGACTTTGTTCTGAAGTTTGTTTGTTTTTTTTTTGGCTTGGGTTTCCCCCACCCCCAGCCCTTGATTTTATCTGATCATTCTTAGTCACTTCTGAGTCACCCTAAATAATTAATCTTTGTCCCTATGTAGCTGTTTGCTTTGCATTTCTGCATGCACCTGGCAGACCTGTGTGTGCACATTTCAGAAGCCACTTTGCTTCGCCCCATCTGTATTGCTTTGTTTTAACTTTCTTCCAGAATCTCCCCCCCTCCCCCCAACACCCCCAGCCGTTTCTGCACTATCGCAGTGCTGGAGTCACGGAAAGCCCAGAAGTGCTCAGCGGCTGCATCTCCACCTTCTCAGGTGTGCTGTAGAGCACATGCATCTCCAAAGGGCTTCCCTAGCTATTCACTGCATTGCTGACTAACCTCCCCTTGAAAAGGCATTAAGTTGCCTGTGTACAGAGATGCTTTGCAGGTATTTGCTGTGATCTGGTTTAATCTGCTGTTTCCAGTTTACAATGGAATTGGTGCAGCCAGCTGGTCTCTGCTGATTTAGCACCTTATTCCTAGTGAACAGCCCTGCTTCCTCTCCCTGGCTGTTTTTATAGCACTGTGTTATGCTAAGTAATTCCTCCTCCTCATGCCTAGAGAATTACCTGGGAACATTCCTGGCCAGACCTTTCCTCTGTGCCAGCAACTGAGCTGTGGTCCAGCTATGAACTTATCATCCCTCCATGCAGGCGTTTTGCTGTTGAGCCCCCTCCTCCCAAATCCACCACCAAAAAAAAAAAAAAACCCACTCCAAAACTTTAGTGATGAAATATATACAATAATAATAGTGGCTTGTGTTTTTTGAAAATTATTCCTTTGCAAGAAGTGACTTTTGACAAACAGTCTGCATCTTTTTCAGACCTATTAGTTTCTAATCAGAGCCATCTTTATTGCAAGGTATTTTTAAAGTCAGAAATCCTCCAAGAGGGTTGAATACGTCAACATAAAGTGACCTGAAGTCACTGCAGAGGTTTGAGATGGCAGAAGCTGGGAAAGGCCAGGACTTCCGGGTGCTGTTCCTGGCGGTGATTGCTCTAGGTCACTTAGACTCAGACTGTCAAATCTGGGTGTCTTGCTTTCCTTGGGAGCTTAACCCAGATAAAGAGGTGTGACTTGAAATCCGGAACTGTTTTGATAGATCAGAACTGGGCCATGGTTGTTCCCAAGGGTGGATTTGGGTACGGAGGCAGGAACTACTAAGTTTCAAGGTTCTCATCTCCCTCTGTTGCATGGACACCTTCCTCTTCTGAGCACAGTTTTCTTCCTGACAGCCCCCGACAGGTAGCAGAACGTACAGAGGTTTCGTTGTTGCTCCCCAAGCGTGGAAAGCACCCCTTGCTGCGAGGTGCAGCAGTGCCAGCACAGAAGGGGCTGCCCTCAGGAAAGCAGCAGTTAAAGGCGAGGAGGGGAAGGCTTTCCGCCGTGCCGTGCCATCTCCTCCACGATGAGCAGCACTTACTGTATTTGCATCCTCTAAAGGACGGTTCAGCAGAGCCAGGCTTTGCTGTAGCAGTTTTGCAGCTGTGACCTTCAGGCAGCTCATGGGTGGGACTGGAGAGACGCTGGCTCAGTGGGGTGTCGCAGCTTGGCCCCTTCATTTCATTTTCTCTGTAGTTTCTCAGGCACTTGGGCCCCCGGCTGAGCACTGATGCTGCAGCTCGCTGGGCGTGAGGGGCTGCAAGGCAGTGGCACTCGCTGTCCCCTCTCGTCCCGTGAAGGCTGTGCCCCAGCTGGCCGCCCCAGCCTTGCTGGGCTGGCGGAGGTGGGAGCCAGACAGCGGCGGCGGCAGCTCGTGAGACACCTGTGCCGCCGTGGGCTGCCGAAAGCTCCTCGTGCCCCGACCAGGACGCAGCACGCAGCGGAGACAAACACCCAGAGGGCTTCCTGCTCCTTTCTGAGTGTGCTTGGGCAATTTGGTAAACTAGGTGCTTAACTCTAGGTAGGCAGAGTGAGTGAAAGTTGAGAGGAATTAAGTGCACACTTCTCTGGGCCATGGCTCTTGGGGGATTGTGAGTAGGAAGCAAATGGGTTTTATTTGGTTGCTGTGCAGATAATGAGCCTGCCAGTGTTGCGCTTCGCTTCCTCGTCTCGGTGGCATCCCTAGCGCAGAGGACTGGGTGTCCTGCTGTCGGGAGAGCCCGAGGGACCCCGGGGCCCTGAGAGGCTCACACTGAGACTGGATGTCCGGGGAGGAGCCCAGGGTAACGCATGTCCTGGTCGTACGTGGATCCTTGCTCGGGCTGGTCCTTGTGCTGCGGTCACCTTGCAATGGGAACATGCTGTGATTCCTGCTCTTGCAGCCTTTGCACTCTGCTCTGCTGACAGCCACGTTTCTCCTCGACTTGGCGGCGCAAACGTCTCCACCTGCCACCACCTCGTGCCCTTCTGCGCTCCCGAGCAGAGCAGGAAGGTGGCGTTTTGCAGGCGTCCAGGAAACTGTGCTGTTCACTTCTGCATTTATTAATTGGAAAGAAATAGAGTTGCAGGGAGCGATCAGGTTTTGAGAAAGACCCTGAGTTCCAAAATGTTCCCAGAGGAGAGATCCCTAATTGCTCTCTAATTGCAATAGGGTTTTTTTTTTTTTTTTTTAACTGTAACGTTCCTGTTTTTCTAGATAGTTTGTTTTGTTCTGCTAGTTAGAAATGGCTGGAGATGAATAGTCTCAGTATTAAATTTCGCCTGTTGTGTGATGCTTGACTGCTTTTAGGCCTTTAACGTGCTGGCTGGGGGGGGTCGATGGCTTGGCCGGGTTTGGCTGCCCAGCTTTCCGCACCGGGCGTGTTCGCCTGCACGGTGCGGTGTTCGCCCCACGGCAGCGTTTCGCTCGCGCAGCCCCGGTCCGAGTCTTGCACCAAGACCCATCCTGGGAGTGTTCGGAAGGTTTTGTAGTCGGAGAGCTGGTGGCTGCACAATAAATGCTGTAGGCCCAGGAGGGCCCCAACCCCGGGGCGGAAGAGGGAGTCAGAGAAGGCCCCACGTGGCGTGCAGTGCCCACCCAGAGTGGGCCTGCCTCCTGGCCTTCTGCAACTGCCCTTTAATTTCTTGCTGATGAAAACGGAATGGCTTGTGTTTCTGGAGACCCTATCACCCAAGGAGCGGGAATAGTACAATGGGCATTGATTAACCATTTCTCACTGCTTGTCTGATGGTGAGGGAGAGAATAGGTTTTTTTTCCCTAGAGATGGGAAATGAAGCATGCATTATCTGACTGACTTGCTGAAATGCTCATAAATACCAGGCAGGGCTGGCATAGCACTTCCAAGTCCAGCCTGCCTCTGCTCGGTGTGGATCAACATGTAAACCGTCCCTGCTTCTTCGAAGAACATAAATGAAAACACAATAATTTTTGAAAATCAAGGACAAACAAAGGAAAAGGCAGTGGGAGGAGAGCAAAGGTTTTGTTTTACTTAAGATAAAGCTGTGCGTGGTTTGCTGTGGCCCACAGAGCTAGCGGACGGGCTGCAGGCTAAGGCGAAGAAGTTCAATGGGATGTGCTGGTCGCGGCTGGGGATGCGGGGCCCTGGGGGTCGGGAATTGCAGTGAGCCGCAGCTGCGAGCCTGCCGGGAGGTGGCAAAACGCACTTCAAAGGGCTTTTCATCCGTGTCAGCAGTCGCCGAGGGGAAGCACATCCAGAATTCAAACCGGAAAGCTTCAAAACGGGCTTTCGAGAACTTACATCTGTTTTCAAATTAAGAGAAGGACACCACCCTCTCTAATTCCAAAGCAGAAATATGTTTATTTTGTGTCGTTATGGGGGAATGGGGTCAAAGTAGCAATTAAGCTTGGACCTGCTTTTTGCCAACGAGTATTTATTGGGAAACAGACCCTTGAGTGTAAGTAAACCTTTCCAACACATCAGCCTCTGCACCTGAGACCCCAGAGGTGCCACCGCTGCCCCTCTGGTCTACTTGCTCCTGTATCGCAGGCAGGTGGGATACGTGCATACTGATGGTGACTGCGGCAGTGGGACAGGTGCAGCTCCCCGGCAAGCCGGACACAATGGGCTGCAGCAGCGGCTCCGGGGAGCGGGATTAACGCCAGCAGACGCAGGCAACTGCAGCGCGTGTGTAAAGCTGCCGCCGCCGTTTGCAAAGCTGTGGGTGGATTTGGTGGGAAAATGAGACACAGGTATTTAAAGCTGTCTTGGAGGATACAGCTACAGACGCGACACACAGCCGCCAGCTCCTCATATGCAGCACACACTGATTTTGAAATTACAGAGAGAAAATGGAAGAAGCTCTGAACACGGGATCCTTTGCCCCTGGAGCAGCTTGTCAGAAGCCCCAGGAATAGCACAGAGTTGAACACCCACTGCTTCTCACGCTGTAAATTAATCAGTTAAAAACCCCATTGTCGAGGACACTGCACGAGCTCCTCTATTATTTGAAATATAATAAGCACATGCGAGCTGCAGCAAGAGAGGCAGAACCGGACTGGCCGGCACGGCATGGATGCGGGGCTGGAGGGGCCGAGCTCGTCTCTTCTGCTTGCGGCTGCATCGGAGGAGGGTGGTGGAAGCCCGCCGTAGGGTTATGAGAGCTCATCCATGTCGCCCACGAGCTGCCTTTCCATCCCTGCGAGCGGTGGCACCGGGAAGCCTTTCACCCCTGTTGCAGAGCCGCTCCGGGACGCTGGTGTTCTCCGTGTGTTCCAGTGCTGCGGCGTGCCTGGCTGCAGCGATGGGGAGAGCCAGAGTTTAGTTTGCTTTAAAAGGAAAACTAATTTAATCCATTTTGGATTTTCCACCTTACAATATTGTCGGACGAAAGCCTCAAAACGATAACTGCAGATTCAGCTGCTCATTTGAAAATATCGGGCAATTATATGAGCTTGTGACAATATTATTTCTGGCCACCAGAGATGCTTCATGATAAAACTAATTATAGTAACAACTAATCAGCCCAATTTTCAAATGTGGGGCTGTCGTTCACAGGAATGTGGCAGAGCGCAGAGCCGCGCAGGCTGTGGGGACCTGTCACTTTCCCTTTGTAGTGGTCGGGTGTTTTTGCAGCAATTTTACTGCCAAAAAAGGCAGTGGGAGGAGAGCAAAGGTTTTGTTTTACTTAAGATAAAGCTGTGCGTGGTTTGCTGTGGCCCACAGAGCTAGCGGACGGGCTGCAGGCTAAGGCGAAGAAGTTCAATGGGATGTGCTGGTCGCGGCTGGGGATGCGGGGCGGGACGCGGGATCACGGCCGAGGGGCGGAGGCGCGCCGCGCTGCGCTCGCGCTGTCCCGCGCGCAGGCGAAGGCAGCGAGCGCGGCGGCGCGGGGAAGCGGGGCCCCACCCTGATTGGCCGCGCGGGAGCACGTGGGCGGAGGCTGCGGGGAGGACCTGACACCTGCAGGCTTCAATTTGGTCCGCCGACCAGGGGATGCAAATGAAGGCTCGCGAAGTAGCCAATCGGCGCAGGGGGCGTCATCGCGGCGCGTGCCTGCGGCTCGGCTCTCTGGAAAAGGAGCGCGGCGGGCGGCGGGCGGCGGGCGGCGGGCGGCGGGGCTGAGTGCTGCCCCGCCCCGCCCGGGCGCTCTCTGGGCTTCTGGCCCGGCCCGGGGCTGGGGGTGGTCGCGGCTGCGCTTGGGGCTTCGTGAGGAGCTGCAGGCCCCCCCCCCCCCCCCGTTGTTTCAGGCTGTTGGGGCGGGAGTCCAGTGGAGGACACGTATACGTGTAAAAGCACACGTCTCGGGGGGCGTGGGGGAAGGTGCGCCGTGGCCGGCCGGCCGACGCCGCCAGTCGGGTGTCAGTGCTGGTGCTGGCACGCCTTCTGGGTGCGGCCAGCTGTTGCCTGCAGAAGTGCAGTCTGCCCCGCGGTTCGGCCGCCTGCTGGCTGCGGCCACCTGACTTCCAAGGAAGGGATAGCGGCAGGAAGTGCGTCTGCCTAGTGCGGCCCTTCAGGTGGTTTTTTGTTTCTATCTAGGCTTTGTGTTTCTCTCTGTTTGTGGTGGGTTTGGTGCTGTGTGTATGTGCCCGTGACCCATCTATTCCGTTCTTGTTAACTGTTGCTGTATGTATAGGTAATGACACTGTTTACAGGTTCTAGCTGTTACCGCGATCGCTATTTGGTATTAAACATGGATGTTGTTTGTAAACTTATTCCTCACTGGTCAAACACCTATGCTGCCATCCCAAACAAGTTGCAGTTGCCTTCAGTATCCCTGTTGATACGCCTTTCAGTTGATGCGCCCGTCCGTCCCTCAAGCGTGTAGCATAGTGCTAGTGGCGCAGACCTGTCAAACCGGAACAGGGTCGCGGCCGGTGTCTCGGGGAGGCTGGTGCAGTGGTGGGTGCCCTGCAGCGCTGGTGTGGTGAGACGGCATCGCGCGCTGCCCGGCAGAGCCTTTGGCGTGCACTGGCCTGTGGCCGTGCAGAGCTGGTCTGCTGCTGTTCCACTTGGTCGCCCCTCGCCCGGCTCACCGGTCTATGCGTGGTGTCCAAGCGTGCTGTGCGTGGCATGCCCTTCCTGGTAACATGCCCTGGTTGGCAAACGTCAGAGGTGTTGAGGAAGCAAGGAGGACTGTCCCCGGGAGGGAGAGGAGACCTGCCCACCTGTGGGAGCCGCAGCAGCAGCTGGCTTTACCGGGAGTGTCTCTGCTTCTGCCTTCACCACCTTTTTTGGAGCTTTGCTGTGCAGAAAGCTTTTGGTGCAGTTTGCCAACAAGCAGTGACATTAAACTGATTTGGGGCTAGTATGGCAGAGGCAACCAGATGCTGAAGGTGTTTTCTGTAAGAGGTGCTTTAGCTGAACCAGCTAGGCCAACATGGAGCCTTTTATCAAGGAATACAGTGTTAAAGTAATCTCCCTTCAGTGATAGACAGATTTGTTCTCCAAAGGTTTCTTCTAAGCTCATTGCCACCTTAGATGGCTTTGCCTCTTGGGTTTCTGAGCTGAAGCTGATAGGGAATGACAAGCCCTGATTATGCAAAGTACCAGAGGCTACAAGATGTAGGCACAGGATTCAGTTCAACTCGCTTCCTACTGTTTTATATGTTATTAGGGAGCCACAGGAAAAAGTAGGTCCTGCTTATCCAAAAATAAACGTGGCATTCTGATTGTAATTGTATGGAAACATTGCACGTGCAGGCTGTTTGCTGGCTTTTCCTTCCCGCATCAGCTCCTCGCTCTGGGGCAGGGACCGGCCGGGCAGCACGAGCTGGTGGCTTTTGGGGCTCCTGCAGCCTGGCAGCGTGGACCTCGCTCCGGGGAGGCTCTCGAGACTATTTATGCATTTCTCCGTGAGAAACCACGGTTTCCATAGCAACCACGAGCATCACATGGTGGCTGTGGCTCTGCCGCATGTGAAGTGCAAGGCGCCTCGGAGCGAGGCTGGCTTTCGTCCCTCCCGCAGCTGGCGGCCTGGGTCCCCGGGGCGCGCGCGGCGATGGCAGTGCCCCTGCCCAGCTCGCTGCGCCACGCGGGCCGGCGTTGCAGGCGGTGGAAAAGTGTTTGAAATGCAGCCGGCGGGGGGAGAAGCAATGGAAGAGTTGAGAGTGGAGCGGGGGGGAAAGGGGAGAGCGGTGCAGCGCCCGGGAAGACGATCTGGGCGTTTAAATCAGGCTGGCTTGGACGGGCAACGTGCCGCGCTGCAGCGGGCACTGAGCTGCGCCCCGGCCCTGGCCCCGGCAGTCCTGCTGCCAAGGCGCTGAGCCGCGTTACAGCGCTGCGCCGCAGCAAGGCAAAAGCATCGTCCTTGAAGTGTGCAGGACGCGGAGTCAATGCCTTGCGGCATGAGACGTGATTGTTCTTAGTTCCGTTCCCACAAACTTTATTAGAGCGGTGTTAATATATCAATCTCGTCTTTAAAATACGTTTTTATTTAGGTCAGCATATGTTGGCAATTAAATCTTGTCGCACCATGAGCAGTGTGAATAATTAGAACAGTTCACGCGCGTAACTGGATGCACACGTTGGTAGAGAAGGGACGGTGCCGCGCTAACGTTGCAGCGTAGCTCCTTTGCACTTGGCAGCATCCCACCTCCGTGAGCCCTGTGGCGGTTCCTAGGACTGAGGGCTTGCTCCATGCTGCGTGCGCTGGTCTCGCCTTTGCTCTCCAAACTTAGGTGCCTCTGGTTCGGTCGGCTGAGCCTTTGCTCCCGCCCGGGACAGGCGGTGGGTCAGGCAGGCTCCAGCTGGATGTGGTGGCCGCGCACAGCTTGCGTCCCCGCCGTGCGCTGCCTGTGCCAGGTGCGTGCTGTGCTGCCTCACGTGCTGCTGGATGGGGAAGCGGATGCCGCGCTCACGAGCTGAGCATTGGCTCTGCTGCTTTCCCGCCTGGAAGGCATCACCCGCGCTTCGTGGCGTCCCTTCTGTTTTTTGTTGGGTAGCCATCATTTTTTATTTGCTTGGTTCTGCTACTTCTAAGCTGTACCTCGATGATGCTTCTAGTTGGGTGAGGAGATGGGAATATCTGGCAGCTTTTCTCCCTCTCTGCTCGCTGGTGTCATGGAAGTTCAGCGAGAACTCCCCAAGATCCTGCTCTCTTGGCCCGATCCGGTGGGGAGGAATATGCAACTAGTCCCATTTTCCATGAGCCTGGAAAAAAAGCCCTGGAAAAGGGCTTTTCTCGCCCCTTGCTGAGAGGAGGCTCCCCTGGCTGCGTGGGCGCTGGCGTGGCAGAGCTGTCCCCGTGCCGGGAAAGGGTGCCGACGCTCCTCCTGGCGCCGCTGCGGGAGTCTCGGAGGGCAGCGGGCACAGGGGTGTCTGTAACTCCGTGCACCGGCTAAGCGTGGGCTGCTCCTGCCCTGTCTCCTTGGCTGCTGCCGTCACCCTGCAAGCGAGGAACGAGGTAGATCTCCTTCCAAAAATGCCATTGCTATTGGCTGCGAGAGGCCGCTGCCTGTTCCAGTGTCCCTTTCTTGGTCCTGAGGAGCACCAAGGAGAGGTCCCAGCCAAGGAGCAGCTGACCGCTTTGCTGGGGGAGCAGCGGGGGGAGCAGCCCTTGGGACGCCCAGGTCGAGCTCCGTCTCCTCTCCGCTGCGCGTCTCCTCAGCCTTTCCTCTGTTTTGACACGTGGAGCAGACATGTGCAGGATTTCTCCTGCTCCCCAGCTCATGCCACACACAATCTTGTTCTGATTTCCAAAGCTCCAATAAAGCATGTCAAAACGCATCAAAGGCTGAACGCAGCAGTGAAGCAAATTGGCTCTGGAGAGGATTTCAGGGGAACGGCGGGGAGCAGGGAGATGAGCCTTGGACCCGACAAGGCTTGCAGGGAGGGCGAAGCGTGGCAGAGGGCGGGCGGACGCCGGAGGGACGGGCCGTGTCTCCGGTCCGACGGGAGCCGGACAAGCTGAAAGCGGCAGGGGCTGCCCGGGGGACGGGGCTCAACGCGCTCCTCGCCGGCGGGACGCGGGCACGGCGCGGCACCGCTGGGGTGCAGCGCGAGCCAGGCTCCTGCTGTCGCTTTGCCATGGGACGCTCCCGTCCCGTCCGCCCCGGTGACATTCTTCGTCCCCGCAGGAAACGGGCAGTGGATGCGCTCTCGATAACCTGCCTTTCCCCCGGTACCTGCAGGTGCTCTCTGGGCTGGGGGCCTGCTGTAGCTGCCGAGCGTCGAGAGCGCTCCTTGCTAAAGCCGATAAAAGCATAAGGAGAGCTTGAACTCGCAAAACAGGCTCAACCATCCATCATGCTGATAGTGCTAGGAATAAGGCACTTCAAAAGGCAGTATTTTGCATTTCTTCAGATGCCTTGTTGTAAGTGCAGTGACACAGTTGCTAAAAGCACATTAATTATTAGCAAAGACTTTTTTTTCCCTTTTTATTGCAAGACAAATTAAACAACTGAAGAAATCAGAAAACGTTACATGAGAGTTAATCCATGGGAGAGTGACAGTAGGAAAAGCTGCAAATAATTCATGACACGTGAAAACCCGGGCATTTAATTTTTGGCTTGTTGTTTGCCTTTGGCATTCATGCACATGCTCAGTTGTCACATCTCTAGTGCTTCAATATGGAGGGTTTGGGGAGCTGTTAGTTCTGGGAAAGGTGATTAAGACCTTTGAGAATACATTGAGTAAGGGACCAAAAAAGTTTTCTCCCCCCCCCCACCTTGACTGAAACAGAGTTGCTGAATTTAGTGCTTTATAACATAGTGTTACTTGTCCTTGCTCGTACAATATGACAAATCAGTGTGTGCAGAAATTCTCTTTTCATCGCGACAAGCAGATGATCAAACAATCTCCGTGGCAAGGCTCCGAGCAAGACTTCCCGAGTCCCCAGCGCGATCCCCATGGCCTCTCTCGTACCTGATAAGTGCGTAGCAAAACATGCTGGTGCGTGGCGAAGCACGACCTGGTTTAAGGGAGCTGGGCATAAGCGCGGAGACCAGGCTGGTGTTTTTCCAGGTTTATGCAATCCCAATTATAAAAGGGTTGTTAAAAGAGCAGAGGAAATTAACTGTCCGGGTTGGAAGGGTTTAGCCTTCCAGAGCCAGTGTCTGTTGGACTGTGAGTGGACCAAATCAACGGGACTGAAGCGCTCCAAAGTCTCAGGTACTTACTGGTTAAATGATGATGCAAAACCTGTTTTCCTGTACCAGTTACTGATTTTGGTGAGGCTGATCTGGGTTTATGCACGTGCAGGAGTGAATGTGCCCGCATTACTGCAGACAAGGAAGGGGTCTGGGGCTGTTGCAAGAAGAACAGCCCTGTGCAGAGGGTGGTTCGAGGATGCTCCCTGAAACCTGGGAGCAGGGTTTGGAAGCGGGGGGGAAATTTGGGCAGAGAGAAGCAGTGATTAAAAAATTGTTCAATCAGAAAGCCAGAGCTGTAGCTGGAAGCAACTGGCAGCGGGGAAGAGTGGGGGAAAGCGGTTTCCTTCCCGCAAACACCGGTGGGTTTTGTCCGCCCAGAGGGTGGTGAGAGGGAGCCTGGACACGGGCCACCCGAGGGCTCGCCTTTCCTGCTGGGTCTGGTTGCAGCTGATTTTTCATGCAGTCTCTTTTGGACACTTGGCACAGGTTCCTGCCCCCTTCTCCTTGCAATGTCCTTCAGGACTGTGTATTTTCATCTCCTCGCCGAGGTGAGGACGAGGCTGGGGATGTAAGGTTAGCACGTCTGCAGTCGCAGCAGAGCGGGGAGCAGCTGCTTTGATGTTTGCCTGTAACTTTTACACTTGTACCTGAGGTGTGTGTTGTAAAGTTTAGACAACAGTTACCCAGGGATTTGGCTCTGATCTCAGATTTAGATCCTTTATTTGCCGTCTCCATTTAACATGTCCCGTCCTGAGCCGTTGCTCTAAGTGCCGTGGGACCAGCCTGTGCGGGCACTTGCAGGCAGCACAGAAGGAGCGTTTGGAAAAGCTGCAAGCCGTCTGCTTCTGACAACAGGCTGGTTAGTCTAAGGATGGTGCTGCGCTTTCAGGCTCCCTACCCTGAAAGGACATGAAGTGGTCGGCAGCCGCTCAGATTTTTCATGGTTTTCTGCTTATTGTTGTTGAAATATAGAAATAAATGACAGTGTAAAGTAATAACTGTAGTTTGTGAAGTGATAGAAAAGGCAAAATCTGGAATTAGAGCAGCTCTTTCATGTTTCAGAGCTGGAATATGGGCCAGTTACTCTGGAGCATTTGCATTTGTGAATTTCCCATTATTAAGGAACTTATTTTCCTACACAAATCAGCTCATTGCTCAAGAAACAAGGGGACGATACACTTGATAGCAGCACAAAAATAAAAATAGAAGCAGCTTGCTGAGGGAGTTTGCTTGAAATGGGATTACCGTAGTGTTTGTCGGAAACGTGATGGGATATACTTGCCAGAGGTGAATGCAGATTGTGCTTCCTCTGCTCCTGTGTTATCAGCAAAGGCCTCTGAGAGCTGTTGCAACAGCAGAGGACTGCTGCCGCTCGCAGCGACCCAGCTGCCTCTCTATCCCTACCTGAGGTCTTGCAGCAGTTTTGCTGCCTTACCTGGGTCTGGATTGCAAAAGCATTTATTGCAGGGGCACTTCCAGCACCCTCCTTGGTGACACTTGCACACGCAACACGTCTGCGTCTGGTATGAAGCATATCCTTAAAGAAGGAGTTTGGCTTTGAGCGTGTCTCTGATGTCAATATGTGGATTGTTGTCCTCTAAAATTTAATGCAGCTTACTTGGAATCTTTCTAGCTGTTGCCAAAAACGGGAATCAGCCCCATTAAATTGATTTTCATTAAGCTGTAATAGTCGCTGAAACTGCTGAGAAGAATCATAGCCATATGGCACAAGGTGTTTAAGATGAAGTCTCTGGTGACACAGTTTGCCGTTCCTGGAGATGCTGAGCTGACTTGTGCAGAGGTTACTGGTCGGAGTGGGGAAGGGGGGGCATCTTCAACACTCGACTGCCAATAAAAGAGGAAATAATAAATAATAAACCCCACTGAAAGAACAGGAGACAGTGATCAGTGTTTGGAGGCACCACTGTTTATGCCTCTACGTAAGGAAGAGGAGAGAAGAGTCTGAAATATGTAGAACTTGATGTGCAGTCCAAGAGCTTCTGTTCAGCTGAAGGGTTTGAGTCCAGCTGGCAAGGATGAGAATCGCACATTAATTCTTCAACTTTCTGAAAGAAAACCTCTGAGAAGGTACAGGGAACATATCCCTTCTTGCTCAGCATCTGTGGTTTTCGACAAGCGCCTCAGACGCACACGGTATTTCGCAGCCACAGACACGCCGAAGGCTGAGTGCTGCCTGGTGGCGGTGGAGCAGAAAAACCCTGGTTCCGCACTGCTTTTGGACCAAGGCAGGTTACACAGTGCAGATCAGCCAAAGACTAGTCAATTCTAGCAACTCTTAGGCACTTGTGGACATGGAGAGTTAAAGTGGAATTAAGTGATTAGAAATACATAAACAATAATTGCCTGGGTACTTCCTTTATGACACTTGCAGGTGGAGGAAGTTAATAAATCCAGTGTTAGCATTGACCTACAGAGCAATAATGCAGAGTGTATCTGAGATGAGACAGAATGGAGAAAAAGAAACAGCTTTTCTGGAGCAAGAGAAAACAAGGTCAGGTAAGCACACAACAAAGCTGTTTTCTCCCACAGCCTCATGTCTAGAAGGTGCCCTTTGCTGTAGACGAGAGCCCTTGCAGCTGTGCACAGATGCCAGCGGCGGGTGCCTCGCTATGGCTGCAGCGTCTTGCAGGAATCCCTTCCAGAAGCAGGTAGGTTCCTCTTTTGGACCTTGCGTTGCAGCAGGGTCCCTGCACAGCTTCCCGGGGGAACATCAGCCGTGGACCTGTACGAGCATCCCGGGGCACCTGAGGACCACGGCAGCAAGAGCACCTGTTTTACGGTGCCCGGAGGGGCTTGGGTGCAGACCCACAAAGGACACGCTGCCGTGGCCAGCGAAGCAGCACCAGGAGATGTCTTTCGTAAGCCCCTGGGGCAGCTCAGCTTCCCCGAGACGCACACCGGTGGGGAGGAGGCAGCACCTCTGCCTGCTCTAAGGACGAGGAAGAGATAACCAGAGCTGTTTGAGCAGAACCGTTGGTGAGAGACGATCCGGATCGGTTTCCTCTCATCACCAAACGTGGCGCTGTGGCCTGGAGCCTGGCAGCTCCCTGGACGCTGCAGCAGCAGGAGAGACCGTTAACCTAGCTCCCTATCGCTGATCTGTTTGCAAGAACAGCTAGATGAAATCAAGGCGGGTCTAACTTCTGGAACGGAAAATCAACTTTGAAAATAAAGCAGCTGTTTTCACTGCGTATTACCTTGATGTTCTTTTGATGTACTACTCTGGAATGTTATTCTATAAAGGAAAATATAAGTGTACTAGAGAGAAGAAAAACAAAGGCAAGCCCGCTAACAGCCACCAAACGTGAGAGGTTTGTTTAGAGCCGGAGCAGGATGCAGCAGCCAGATTAAAGGGCTGCCCCTCGGAAAGGCTGATTGGGAGCGCTCTGGCAGCGCAGAGACGAGAGGGTTACGGAGAAGGGGAGAGGACTATGGCTGCTTCTGCTGTATTTACGTGGGACAAGTAAAAGCCTGTGTTTTCTCAAGTCAGGGGTCGATACTTCAGTTTAAACTTGTTCTCAGCCTGTCTGTGTTTCTAGTGGCAGCTTGGCTAGGGTGGTTTGTATAAATGGTGCTGTGGTAATGCAATGCTTACATGGAAATCTGCCTTCTAATGGAGGCAGCAAATATCCTTTGTGAAGGTGAATCTTCTATTTTTGTCAAACCGTTCATAATAAATTTTGTCCTAAGCAGTTATTGCTACCAAAGCTTTCTAATTATTTTAAGTAGCCAAGCTTACATATGCCTGAATCCTCTCTACAGTTTAGCCTAGTATATTTATGTAAGAGCATAAAGAAGGCTTTGCTTCCGCTTATTCTCCCTAATCTCCATCCCTCACTCTTCTGCCTTTCTGTCATTTTCATTACTTTTAAGAAGCAATACATGCGAAAACAGAAGTGAAACCCTCTGGCAGGCTCCTCAGTCTGATGAGGGCCCTCGGCTCTGCCTCTGCTCCCTGACGTGTAGCGCCTGTCTCTCCGTAAGCTCAGCAGCCCGACCCAGCGATCCTGGGCTTGCTCCGCTTCCAGGGGCGCAGGCAGCTGCTGGTCCTCTCCGCCTGTCGCTGAACGGAGAGCTGCATCGTCAGCACGAAGGAGACTCGCGTGCTCTGCTGCGCTCGCTGCTGCAGTTATGCGTCCGGCGCCTCAACCGAGCGAAAGAGCTCGACCCCTGAATGACACCCGGGGGGAGCAACAGCCCTGTGCTTCTGACAGCAGCTGAATGAGAGGAAGGCGAGGAGGAGCCAGCAGCAGGACCCGTCATGCTGCTTGAGGAGGTCAAGCGATTTGGCGTGTGGCTGTCCTGCCACTGAGGGCAGGCATGAGATGGTTCCTGCGGAGAAGCTGAGGTCCTGCCTGGGCAGAGCACTCGCAGAAGGGGAGGATGTGGCAAGTCACTTGCAGCAAGCGTTTCCCGGGAGTAGGGCAGAAAAATGGGACAAAAGCGGCTATTGCCCCGAGTCAAAACTATAAGGGTTTGCTTTACGGGCAAGAGAAACGGAGCCAGCAATGGGCAGTTGCTCGGGAAATACGATGTGTTGCACAAGGCCTGGAAGGGCAGGTGCATGGGGAAGGTGGGGGGCTGGCGGCTGAATTCTGCTCTCGTACGAGCGGTGTAAACCGGGAGTCGCTCCGCAGGCTGCTGTGACAGCACTGGAAGGAAAAGGCAGCTGCAGTGGAAAGCATCAAGCCTTAGCTGAAGTGAGCAAGGGAATTGCTGCTGCTGTGTTGTAAAACATCTGCTAGGAGGTCAGGCGTGGTCTTGGATCTATCCCAGCACAGAGGCCAGGAGGATGCTGCTTTTCCCGTGAGTGCTGGCTGGCATGGTGTGTGCTCCTCCACCCCAGCTGGCTGGCATCAGTCCTGTCTGCTTTCCGTCTCGGGGAAATGCAGCTCTGTGTCTGTATCAAACCAAGAGCCCTGAGGTACATACTAGAGCTCCTTGGTACTGCAGTAATGCAATTAATACGTGCAGCCATCAGTAAGAGGGCAAATTGCAAATGTGGGAGTCATAGGAGTAACGTTAGCTATTGCGTATTGGCCTCACTGGTGCTCACAAGTGCATGAAGATGCCCTCATCCCTCAATGTCCAGGGCTCCCTGGGGCAGGTTAGAGAGCGAGCCCTGCCGGCAGGGAGAAGATGGGCTGGAAGAGCTGCAGTCTGGGTTTGGGGAGGATGTCTGATCCAAGGTCCAATCCCAGATTTCTAACGGGTAGCACATTTTTTCTGTGATGAAACTGATGTGTTTAAGATGTGGTTTTTCTTGTGTGTAGGGAACATAGCAAGGGGTTTTGGCTCAACTGCAGCTGTAGGTGTGCTTTTTCTCATGGGTGATAGTTCCTTACTTCTAGCTCTGTCAAGCATCATACAAACAGCTGTGACTATCAGCAAGGGAGACGTCTTTCAGCCCAAGTCCCCTTTAACTTTTAGCACCAACTTGAATGTCACAACTGAATCACCCTCGGCTGAAGGTCATTTCATCTGTAGGCTGAATGAGGAAGGACTGAGTCAGCGGCAGATGGGAGCCCACCTGGGAGGGGAGGGTTGGGTCGGGTCCTGTGGGTGTGGGCATTTTGGTGAGTGCTGCGTGCTTCCCGAGTCAGAGCTGAGTCAGTGCAGGTGCGAGCGCTGCTTGAGCCTGTGCGTGGAAGAGTTTCCAGGCAGTGTTAGCAAAGGGTCCTTGACTGTCCTGAGCAGAGCAGGAGCAGGATTCAGGTTCTCTCACAGAAGAAGATGACAAACTGTAGGTTCTTAAATTCTCCTTGGCTTCCTAGTGATAATTTATTACTAACCAAAGTCCTTTCTTCCATTGGCTTGTACTGCTAGCGGGATGCATTGGTACTCAAATTTACCTCCAAAGATACCACGTGGGGAGTGCTTCTGTCATGTGTAGCCTGTAACTGTGCTCTTTAGGAATTGCTTTAGGGTATGCCTTTACGGAGAGGCTTTATTAGGTAAGTTGGATAGTTGTGCATGAATCATTCCACAGCGCTTGCTGCGTAGCCTTCACGTAGTTGGCATAATAACTGTATTCACCTGTTGAGATGCGTTATATCCTCGTGTAGTAACAATAGCGTGTAAAACCTAACAGGCAATATTGAGGCTAACAAATCTTATACCTACACCAGAAGCTACTGCTTAAAGACAAGACATTAAATCCTGTTGCTGGTTAAGCCTGTTTAGCCCCTGCTGCTGCAAAGGGAGGGGGGGGCAGAAAACCCTATTCATATGCACATATGTTAGAGGCAGAATAGACTTGGTATCTGTTTTCAGAGCTTGAAGGGATAAGCTGATACTGAGTAGCTTTTGGTTTGCTCTGATTTTTGCAGTGAGAGTTTATACTGTAAGCATTGCACGCTGCATGCAGATGAAGGCAGTATTACCTGCCTCTGCCTTGGTTGCTGGATTAAGATTTAATAAGATTCTTAGCTTTGCCTTGTGTCAGTCTGTTGTATTTAAGTGATGATTTTTTTTTTCATTTTATTTTGTCTTTGATGCAATTTTGCAACGTTTCTTGTACTCTTAAAAAGGTCTATTGGTGTCTTGGAAAGTTTCTCAATGCAGCATTTTTCTAGACGGAGTAAATGAAGATTAAATCTAGGCAGATAGCAAAGGAAAACAAGCAAACATCCGTGCAGAAATGGAACCAGTAGAGCAACTCTCAGGTTTGTCTTTTGTCTGATAGACCATGAACACCAAAATAAGCTTTCTTCTGGAGGGAGGCTGGAGGGGGAGACTAGTCTATCTCTCCAGGGTGAGAGTCTCTGGTGTCTGCTCAGCTTCTTGTTTTTTTAAAAAGTGCAGGGATCTTAATACTCTCGAGCTCGCTGTTCGGCTGGGGGATTTGGTGCAAGCGACCCCTCGGCTCGGCAGCTCCGGGAGGGCCGGCAGGCAGAGGTGCCCCGGGAGCGCGGCTCCGCAGGCCGGTCCCGCGGGAAACCGGCTGCAGTCGGCCATGGACGGCGCCGGCCGGCGTAGCGCGTCCCTGTGCCCCGAGGCAGCAGAAAAGCTGCCCAGGTCTTTGCTGCAAAACCCCACAACCGACAGGGCTTGCTCCACATGATCGTTTTTCTTCTAATGATATCTCCTAACTTGTTTATTTCATGTTGTTTTTCATTCCAATCAATGAAATTAATAATATGCAATCTGTATCATCACTCTTCACTGCGCCTGGGTTTGTTATGACTGCGAATTAATAGAGACTTAATCTTGGCAGTACTCAGGAGGTATCAGCCTCTATTTCCCTCTTGAATTGCAAAATAAATTTTATTTATTTATTTTAAATACCCTGCCTATGAAGCTACTTCTGGTGTTTTTTTGGCTCTCCATGTGTTCAGTCTCTTATAAGCCTCAGCTCTCCTAATATGCGTTTTGGCTATCAATACAGAGTTCACGCAAGCAAAATCAGGCACCAACGAGGAAGGTATGAAGGAGGACTTAAGGTCTCCTATGAACCAGATCACTCATCAAGCTGTGAGTGTCGTTACTGGAAGTTGTAGGGAACACAGGAATACTTAAACAGCTGTTTGGGAACTGCAAAGCCCAGTAAATCACCCAAGCAATTTCCTGCCATGTCTAAATTGAGAAATGTAGCAGAGCACCTTTCCAGCTGTAAAACACCTTCCTCCAGGTTATAATGAGGTTCATGTTTTATAGTAAACTCCTTATCAGCTCTTTCTTATTGTAGAACAAACGGTTGAGTGTGTTTCAAGCCATGAGCAATATAAGGTGTAGCTGGCTATGTACGTGGTTTTGTTCGCTTGCGGTGGAAACAGCTCAAGTATTGCTTTAGCCTTGTCTCTTTAGGGATCCTCATCAAATGCAACGATATCCTGTTTTACCAGTGTTTTGTAACTAATTCTCTTTGTGTCTCTTTTCTTTGCGTTGCTGCAAACAGATGAAATCATCTGACATCGACCAGGAATTATTCACTGAAAGTTACTGCAAAGTATGCAGCGCTCAGCTGATCTCGGAGTCCCAGCGCGTGGCGCATTACGAGGTAGGACGCTCTTTGCTGTTTACGCTGTGGTCTGCAGCTGCTCCGTCCTCCCCTCCTTCCGCTCTGCGTGTGTCAGGGTGGTGCCAGCTTCTGTGCTCCTGGCAAGTAGCTACACCAGCATCTAAAATCGCTCTCTTAAAAGTCAAAGTTCAAAATAATATTTTCATTGGTGGCATATTAATCTGCAAACAATGTCGCTGCAACATTGCCTGTTGCATTTTCTGCCTGTCTGAATTTGCAAAGACAGGCTGCAATTTGAACACAATTTCAGGCTAGTTTTCAAAGAAATGTAGTTAGCAAGGAGATCAATTAAGAGTTCAGCAAAAAGAACTCAAGTTTTAATATTCAATGTGCTGCGCTATGCTTTACTGAGTAGGAATCACTGATTGTGTAGAAAGTAGATTAGTATTTGTGAATGTATTTAAGCACTTAAGAAGTAGGCAAGCAATAAACAATTAGAAGGGATATATCATTAGAGACATGTTAGAACAGCAATTAACAGCACTGCATATCTTCAAAACAAAATTATATAAATTCCTATTAAAAAGAGGAGGAAATTACTGAAGGATGTGCTGCTGTGAAATCCTCTGAGAAAGGCAAAACACTGTACAGTCCTTATCTTGACACATGCTCTTTGTGGGTGTGGGAAACAAGGAAACATTGGGCTCTGCAGCAGAATGGCATAAATAATCAAGGTGGGGCTGTCTCTGTTAACCAGGAATGAGAATAGGAATTTTCTTCTTCATCTTCAAATTAAGAAGAGGGTGAAGGATCACTTTCTGTGGTGGATGTTGTTGGCAAAGTATTAGAGAACAGACAGTCATCCTTTGCATGGTATTAATTACACGGGGACCGCGGGACCGTCCTCTCCGGGTGGCACCTGCTGCGTCTGTGACCGTGTCCAGGGAGGACAGGTGATATGGGTCCAGCCTTTTCTGGAGGGCTCTAGGAGAAAGAAGTGATGCATGTGGAAAGCTTGGGGAAGAGGGATTTCTGCATTCATGGGGGCTGTGTGGCTTAGCTGAATTTTGCCCTTGCTTTTGAATACACTAAAACCATCAATGTCTGCAGCATTTCAGTGAAATCAGGTTTTCTGCTAAAAGGCCTTGAAGATGACGTTTCCCCAAACTTTTGCGCTGATTTGAATGTTTACAATGGGTATACAGGGTAGATGATTGTATGTCTCCACGGGCCACCCTGGCACAAGAAGCTTAATCAGCGTGCAGTATCCAGGAGTGCTGTGTTGCATTAATGAATTCACTTTACATGCCCTACGGAATTTGCCCAAGCACACGTTCCCTGTGAACGCTGCTCTAGCTGCCCTCAAGTGTGCAGCAGAGATCTCTAGCAGCTGCTGTGAAGTCTAAGGCTGTAGTTTTAGGGACACCTTCCGGATCTTGATAATGTGTGATGAGGATGCCAAATTTTGGCCTGCAGTTGGCCAAAGAAGCTGCGCTGCAGAAACAGGAGTAGCTACCTGCGAGCAATGGGGTATGCAGCCAACCTCTTTTTTTCCTGTGTCTGTAGCCGTGGGTATGAGCTGAATCACTGATTCATAGCAGATGTTTTGGAAATGTAGAAAACAACACATTTTCTGTTGTATATTTCTGGTGTGAGGTGTTGTGCTCATTTGTCATCCCCTGTGAAATCCCAGTAGATGTTGTTGACGTTCGACACAATAATGCCATTATATAACCTTGCCTGCTGGGTTGCATAACACAAAGCAGAGCGTTGGAAACCTGAAGGGACAAAGCAAGCAAGCCTGTTAGTCCCAGGAAACGGGGCTTGCTCGTGCCCAGCCTGGAATCTCTTCTGATGGGCCCAAGAGGTTGGAGATGCCTCTGCTCTGCAGCTATGCCATGCTCTGGCCATGCATCAGCAGCAGCCTCTGCTGTTGGTACCAAGGCTCGATTTCTGGAGCGGTTGTTCTAGTCACCCCTCCGGCGCGTAACCGAAATGCTTGTGACATCCCAGTCCAGGGGGACCTGGAGATGCAATAAGAGAAAAGTTCTGAAAATCTGCCCTTAGGTTTTATGAGGAAGGTAGTGGTGGTGCAACATGCGTGTTTTCAGGAGTAGATCTCTCTGGGGCTTGGGCAGATCTGCGTATTCTTCACCGCAACTATTGATGCTCCCTCTGGTCGCCTTTGCACTGCCTGCAGCTCAATGTAGCATTGAACTTTGCGGGAGAGCTTCCAAAGAATCAACGTGCTCTGACTGCAAATGCGAATAGAAAATCTTTCTGCAACGCTCTAGTCTCTTTTCCAATGAGTTGGATGTGGCTTCAAGAGACCTGAGCAAATAACTTGTAGTGAATCATTTATTAGGTGAACTTAGCCTCTTTTTCTATGCAGATATTGGACAAGCAGTGTGTGATTTCCCCACATCCATTAATCATTGAAAATTATTGGAGAGTAATTTCTGCAAATAATTCTTGCTCTGACACTGTTTCATAAGCAGCTTGTTCCGAGTACCTGCTACAAGAACTGAGAAGGCTATTTTTTTTGTTAGACGCTTGAGTCATAAGATGTTTCTATTCCCTGGCCAGATGAATAAATTAAGTTTGTGGTGAACGTATTCACTTTTATAACATCAGGATTCACAACATGACTGTTCTTTTACAAAACCATTGTGTCAAATGTACTATAGCTCCATCCTGCCAGAGACCTCCAGCCCTTGCTGCAAGCCAAGTAGTTAATAGCATCCATGTAAAAATCACTGGTTCTTCCTAATTAAAAGTAGTCATAATTTTCTAACAAGTTTTTTTCCTGTTAAAAGCATTCAATGGTCAAAACTGTTTTTTTGTAATGGGGAAAGTATCAACTTAAGATGACTAAATTTTCTGCAAGGAGATTTTCACCTGATTTTCTAAAGCTGCTTTGTTTCAGCTTTTTGATTTGGAGAAAATTAGTGCCAATATAAAAGTGCCAAGTTGAATTTACTTGAAACTTTATGGGGAAAACTGAAATGCTCCAAAAGGTGAATTCCAGACAATGTTGTGCGTATGCTTGATGTCAGAATCGTTCAGTACTTCCACCCAGCTCAGAAGGCCCGAGAAGAGTGTTCGCTGAAGCGTTTGGAGAACCGCATGGGAAAATGTCTTCAGCTGAACGGCTTAGATACACATAGCTTAATCCAACCTAGTTTTCTGAAATTTCACTTTTCTTTGGCTTTCTGGAATCAGCTGATGGGAGATATCAGGGATGGGCTTGGGTGCGAGGTGATGCAGCAGCTCTGCGCAAGCCGCGAGCGCTTCGGGGAGGCACTGCAGCTCCTGAGACGTGCAGGAGGGCTTGCTTCCTCCTCTCACCGAAACTGGTGGCAGGGCTGTCTCCGAATTCAGCAGTGCTAGAGCAGGGTCCAGATGTGCCCGGGGTGGCGAGCGCGATCCAGCACCGCGACGCTGGGGCTTGCGGGCGCAGCGAGGGCACGGTTTGTTCAGGTCGGCAGCACCCAGACCCTTGCTGAGCTGCGGATCAGAGAGGAAGGGAACCCCTGACTTGCCTCTCTAGCACTGCCGAGCAAGAGCTGCAGCCTTTTGCCAGGCCCTGAAATCTTGGCTCCTCTGTGCATGCAAAATAAGACATTTCCCTATGTTAAAATAAAGGGAAACAGCGTATGAAAGGGGGATGTTTTTATCTTGCCAAACAGAAATAGTCACATTCAATTGCTCTCTCATCTCCCTCTCCAAATCATCAACCAATAACTCTTCTCTTCTTCTGCACTGCTTTGCCAGGAATAAAAAATAATTTGATGTCAGTTGCGCAATATTAAGCAGTATTATTTCCAAGGGCAAGTATAGTGGAAAAATGACAAAAGAATCAGAGTGTTTGTAGCACATTTTGGCTTCGAACTTGACATACAGCAAAATACTGTTCTTATTTTATGTGTTTTGTGTAACTCTTGTCTGTGGTGTTGTCTGATATTTCTGTTGTACTTCTGCTCTCCTCCACGATAGAATCCACAAAACCTTTTCCTCTTCGTGAAGCTGCCAGGTATTGCTATTTAATCCAGGGTGCACTTTAGGGGAGAGCTGATTCGAGTAGCTGCCCTTGGGATATTGACTCGCCATGAGGTTGCAGCTGCCCAAACGAGAAAATGCCGTAAGCAGCTCTCTGCGTGCCGTGGCGCTGAGCGTCGCGGGAGGCTGCTTTGAAGATGTCGGTTCGCTTCCGCACAGCGGTAAGCGGGAGAAGAGAGGGATCTCGCTGTCTGCTGTCAATGCCCAAAAGATCAGGCATCTGAATATTTTAATTCTTAAAGGAAATTAATACTGTAATTTGCCCCCTGTAGTATCAGCAAACTCTCTTCCTGTTTCTGCTGTTGGAATAAAGCATCCAAGTCTGGATGCCTGGTAACGTCCCTGCTAGGTAGCAGCACGCCTCGCTGCCGGGATGGGCCGAGTGTTCCCCGTGTTCGTTGGCTCACCTTTCTTTTTCCCCATGGGAGAGACAAATGCGAAATGGGGTGACTAATTAGGTAAGAGTTACCGTAAAGGACACCGAGCGATGCAGCACACTCCAGGCATGTGCTGGCTGCGCGGGGCAGGTCCCTGGTGGCCAAACGTGCAGTGCCCAGAGGAAAATCTGCCACGGATTGTCTGGTATTTCGAGCCTCTCCGGCCCTGCCTGGCGCCTCCCGAGCCAGCGCGGAGGACGGGCGCTCGGGTGGGACCGCGCCGGTGTTGCGGCTCCTCCGCCGGGAGCGCCCTCCAAGAGGGGCTGGTGCCGCATCTAAGGGCATCTTCTGTGCTGGCCCCGGAGCCAGGCAGCCTCTCGCAGCGAGCGACCTTTGTGCTCCAGCTTTGATTGCACAGCACAGTGTGTGTCTTGAAAGCAAACTTTAAAATAAGGGGATTGATTTTTCTTTTTTTTTCTTTAATAATATCTGTGGGTGAGGAAAAACAGAAGCCAGTGACCCAGAGTCTGCATCTGGGTGCAGAGGAGCTGGGGGAGCGGCTGGGACTCGGAGCAGCTCTGTGCTATAGCAACTCTATCTCATATTGGGCTCCCGTGACTTTTATCAACAAGGTGCCCCTGTTCGGATGTCTTTCACCCTTCAAAGGTGGTGCACAGCATCCCTGAGGCAGCTGCCCTGTGAACAGAAGCTCTTGCAGCTCTGTGCCCATTTGGCCGCTGCTTGACGTGCTCAGGGCCGCTGCCGTCGCTCTGCGAGGGGCAGAGCTAGAGAAGTCGGGGAGGGGTGGATTGCACCAGGTGGGGGGAGCTGCCTGTGCCACAACTCGCTAGGCAGAGGAGGAGAAGAAAAACCACGGGAAAGCAGGGAGGGAAGGATTGTCCCCGCCAAGGTGGCTGGAGACCGTGGTTGACCTGGCACAGAGGCCCAGGCAGGGCATCTAGAAAAGAACCAGCCGCAGTCTGGCTGTGGAAGTAGGAAGCAGGAAATGCCGACGGCTGGACGAGGGCCTGGGAGGATCTGAGGGCTGTCCGGGCAAATACCGCTAGAGGTGGGGTGACGCGAGCGCTGCGGAGTCCCCAGCGGTTTTGCTGGTGTCCCACTTTCACCCCGCCTCTCCACGTTTCTGAAGCATGTTCCTGAAAACGGGAATCTCTTGTGCATGCTCCGTTTCTGCTATGTTTGTACAGGTAGGGTTTTGTCCATGAGATATTCAGGCAGTACAAACGACAGTCACGGCGAGCTCCGATACACTTCCACGTGCGGTTTGACCCTGCCAAAGCTCAGGGGAGCTGGTAGCATTGGAAAGGATTTCAGCATGTGGCTTCTAGTTCAGTGGGCTACAAAAATCTCATCATCTCTTATAGTTTATTTGCTGCAGTTGCACTGAAAGTCTGTGCTCTAGAGATGGGTTTCTCCTCTTCTCTGTTTCCGCATCTTACCTTCCTCTGGAGTGGTAAGCCCCTTTGTTGCTGGATGCCATCAAGATCACCCATAATTTAACATTTCCTTCCAGCTCTGTCTTTGAGAGAAGGCTGTAGCAGTCCCTTTGGTGCATTGCTCTGTAAATTAAAAAGATCAGCTGTCTTAGCAAGCTCTGCATCCTCATCTCTGTACAGAAGTGTTCACAGCCATTAGAAAGATGTTACCGTTTATTTGCAAGTTTCTCCTTGAAAATCCTGCAGGAAAATTACCAAATAGGCAAAGTTGCCTTCAGATTCCACCTTGAGCTGCATATTCATCACCACATTTGCTCCTGAAGCTGCTATAACACTTTCCTTCATTGTAATCTTTATTGGTTCGGGTATTCAGAAGGTACTTTACTTTTTCATTTAAAATGAAGAAATATGCCAGGTTTGTAGGTAGAGAAGCCCAGGAAGGTGTAATGTGAATATGCTGTTATTGGCTCACCTCGCAAAGAGCAGGAATGGTACTCAGAAGCTTGCTCTGGTGTCTGAGAGGTGATGGGGAGGGCAGAAGCAAAGTTTATTAAAATTCCGTTGCTGAGCAAACGGAGGAGAGCAAATAAAGTGCGGTGTGCCCTTTGGCTCGGCCTGTGGGAGGCAAGCGCTCCCCGGGATTTCCCACCCTGTCGCAGACGAGCGGTTCCCGTGAGCAGCATCGACAGCCTCATCAAGGCTCTTGTCTGCGCGTGGTTTGAGTGGTGCTCCAGTTAATCTGCTTCCAGTTGGGCTGTCCTTCCCCAGGAAACTTTGCATAAAATGATCTCTCAGCTGGAGGAATAATAAACATTGTTTACCACTGGCACATTAGCGCCTTAGGACTGAGATGCGTGTGCTCAGAAAGGCAATCCTACATCTGAAATATTAATGCAGTGGAAGAGCACATACGTTATTTAACAAAATAAATGCTGCGCTACAATAGAGCTCAAATATTCTGTGTTTGATGTGAACTCCCCACCTGAGATGCTATAGGCTAAGAGGGGCTGCGACGTACCTGCAAAATCTTTATTTTTTTTTCCTGCTTCCTGCCCATTTTCCTTAGCTCTTTGGCTTCTAGTCCACTGATAGAAAGAGCCACTAAATATGTCTTGCTGCTTGCTTTGGCTGAGGGTGGATTTTCCTTTGGCGCCCCTACCCGTAGCTGCCCAAACGGCAGTGCTCGTGGGCTGAGCAGGTTTGGCTGGTGCCGCTGCAGTTGCGGCTCTCAGGCTGGACCTCGGCTCTCACCTCTGCGACGCAGCAGCCCTGAGAGCTTTGCACAGTGAAGGACAAATCATTGACCCCCCTGGAGGAGCAGAAAGGACATGCTGAAGCTGGAAACAAGGACTGCAGAGGGCTCTCGTGTTGTTTGTCAAGGTGTCTGCTGGCATTAGTTGCGTATTATCGATGGGAATACTAACATCTACTAGCGTTGGTTTCCTCTGTCCGTTCTGCCGTTGCTGCCGCTTACCTGCATAGTGGTGGTTTGCTTTAGCGAGGGGAACCTGTCAATACTTCAGAGGATGAAGAAGGAGGAGCATGTCCTACCTGTTCCTGTATCCTTCCCCGCAACTGATGAGGAATTGTCCCGCTGTGATGTGCACTAGCTATGTAGGTGTTGGTGGCAGCTCAGGCTTTAGCAATTTTTCTCCAGACTGCTGATGTTTGATGATAGGAGAACCTTGGCTCGGGAAGAAAAACTCAGGCTGTGGAAAGCTTTTTGTGGTTCTGTTGCAAAGACGATGTAGGTGCTGTTCTGTTTTTTGAGTGTACATGTATAGGCCTTCTGCAAACTACTTTGGTACCCATTTCACGTAGTGCCATTTAACAGTAGAAGGTAAAATTTGGGGTAAATGTGGCCACACATCATAGGCAAAAGATACACATGGGTGCCAATATTTTATGATGTTGCGATGCCTCTTCCATTTTCTGCATGCGGTAAGTATATACTCACCAGCATAGCGTTAGCTACTGGATTACAGCGTGCTTCAGAAAACCAATTTAGATTAAACTGGTACTTTACAAGGCTCCATGTTACCACGCTGTTGTCAACATTAATGGCTAAGCATTATTTTTAATGCACTCCCTGGGCCAAAATCTATTACTAAACAGCAGCAACACAGTAGAGATAAAGCCCTCTAATTCAACTCTGTCTCAAGGCTCCCTCCATACGAAGTCACATTTCTGACTAAAAATAGCTGAGGTTCAAAAGGGTACTTTTCTTAGAAGAGTAGTAAAATCCTCCACGGGTGAGACCCTGGGGTTAGCAGTAATGGAGAGCCACAAGGGATGTCACGTTGAGCCTACACAGCTCCTGGAATAAAAGTGGCCACGACTGCACATGCCTGGGTTACTCGAGACGGGCTGGTGCACTGCGCCCGGCGGACGTCTCCTGCGGCTCCGCGTCCCCTGGGCAGCCCCGTCCCGCTCCCCGCGCCGGGGGAGGCGCTCGTTTGTCCCGGGTATTCGGTCTTGCTGTTATTTAATACTTTAAGCTCACAAGTTGCGTTTGGATTTGGGTTGCAGCTGTTTGAAAGAAGAGTCTTTAGTCAGCTGCCTGTGTTGTGACGACGAAACTCTCCCACGCGGGCGCACCGGGGCTGAGCAGGTTCTCCGAGACGAGTTGCGCTGGCAGACGTTAGGAGGGACTCGTTCGCAATGCCGGAAGATGGGACGAGAGCGAGCGTGGCAGCGGTGGCTTCCTCGCGGAGCGCCGTGCTGCACCAGCATTACGGAGGGAGACGTTATATCTGCGCCAGCTCTTCTGTCGCTGTTCCCCGCTTGGTGTTAGAGTTTCTGCATTAATCGTGACGTTAACGCAGACCTTGGGCATCTGTACGTCAAGGCCAAGGGACTTCTGGTGCGCGCGGGGGAGAAGCAAGGGTCTATAGGGGAGCCCAGGCACCGGGGGCAGGTCTCGCTGGGACCACTCCAAAATGCGTTTCTTCTTTCCCAAAGCGGCGGTTTGACACGAGCCGAGGTGCTCAGCTTCGCTGCCGATGCTGCTCTGCTCGGGCGGGACTGTAACGAGTGAGTGGGTTTTCTCTCTGCAGGGCACACTGTGGTGCCTAGCACAGGAAATGCTTTGACTACAGTCAGAATTGATATAGGAAACAGTAAAGGTAAAGATCACATAGTAGAAACTGCTATTCCTGAGACAGAAAATCCATGCCCTGCTATTCTGGAGATCCGCAGCTGCACATCATGGGGGAGCTGGCAGAGCTGAGCCCGGATCCCGTTTGGGTTGAGAGTTGCACGAGAGCAGGGTTTGGTCCAGAGGGATGGTATTCCCGATGCAGAAGAAATCCTGTAAGTAAGGAAGTATCGCAGATTTCTGGGAGCCTGGTGCGCCTTCTCCGCGGCGCGGAGCACCCACCCGGCTCGCCTGCATGACGGGCACTGCACCAAGGGGAAAAACCTGCAAGGCAGTATTTTCTTTTCTGTTGAAGAAGCGCAATTTAGAAACGCTTTTCTCCAAAGGTCTCCCGAGTTACCTGTGTGAGCCCTCTCCAGCTCTGCTGTAGGATTAATATTTCAAATGCAGCAGAGGGGGGAGGAAGGGAAAGTGTTTCCTGCTGCCGGCATGTTTCTGAGCTCTCTTGGGAGAAATGCATTTTCATGTGACCATGAGAACGGCTTTGAGTTCATGCTAGAAAGGAAATTCTAGGGGGTGAGGTTTTTTTTTCTCTTATGAAGGTAACGGTAGCAATAACAATGTTGATTTTAATTAAACTTGTCAGGCTTTGATTGGCCATTTTGACCTCGTGTGACTGCTGAGCTGAGTGGCAGAAGAACCAGCTCCTTTTATCCCTCGCAAGCCATTGACATTGGGTGCAGCAGGTCACTGCTCTTTGTTTCACTTGAAATGTCTGTAGTCTTGTTTTCTTTAAAATTGCAGTGGTTGAGATTTGGGAGAAGCTACCAGGGCCAGTGAAATGTTCTCGGTCGCAAACACACCCAGCAGGGACTTCTTGGAAGGGTAACGGTGCTGCAGGCATGAGGGAATCTGTGCTAGATTCAGCTTGACAAGTAGGGAGGAAACGATCACGTTTTTGGAAAAAAATAACATGAACGAATGGTGAATAGATCACCAATTAATTGCCTTTAGGTGTAAACAAAATAACATCTAAACCAGTAACATGCCTACCTGTTGCTTTAAAGGAGCTAGTTTCACGATGGTGAAAATCTAGTTGCGTGCAATTGGGAATTGCAAACACGTATCTAGGTGCCCGGAAAGTCATAAGCGTGAGTAGACACTTTTAAAAAAATTAACTCACGGAGGAAAAAGGGGAAGTGAATAGAAATGAACATAAATTATAAATGAGGCTTTGCAAAAATTTCAAAAGAAGAAAAAGGACATTGGCATCCAGCAGCGTCTGGAATAACAGAAGGGAGTTTGTCTCTGTGACGAACAACAGGGATCTTGACAATAGTGTTTGCTTGTTGTGTGGGCAGAAGAGGCAAAAAAAGAAGGCGTTTTCTGAAAATACGTCTGTCCTCTATCTAAATAAAGGCAGAGGATGTTGTTATATCACAGAATGAGGAATAAATGGTTTCCATTCCAGTAGAATTTGGAAGTTTGTTAGTAACTATGAAATTTAGATTTTTTTTTTCTGAGTCATCAGGTCTAGTAATTTGCAACCAAGTGCTTGAAAGGTGCTGTCCATGCTCTCTGCATCATTACTGCTGATCTGTAATGGACTTGGGAAGGGGAGGAGGTTTCCGAGAGGAAAGCGAGGCAGAGCCAGGCGCAGCTGTGCGGGGAGGAGCGGGGGGAGACGGAGCCCTCCCAGCCAGGCAGCTGCCGAAAAGGGGCTCCAAGAGGCAGTTTCAGGAGGGCGACGTTATAGGTATTCTGCATGAGGTTTAGAGAAACGCATCTCACCAAAATAACTTCATGGCTTTGACAGGATTACAAGCCGGGCTGATACAGGTAATAAAGCTGATGTAATCATATGACTGCACGTTTCATAGCAATTTAATTAACAAACTGCCAGGATACAAAAAATCAGCACAGTACACACTAAAAGGATTCCAACCAACAGGTTTCTAAGTAAGAGTTTATTACAAACTAAGTGAAGCCACAGCCGGTAGGGTTTGCTGGGAAAGTTGCTTTTTTCACCTCCTGCTGCTGCCTGCGCTCCACGGCCGCAATTCCCCGGCGGGACGGGCTGCTCGGACCGTGGCCTGTGCCACAGGGCTGGCCCGGGCAGAAGGCAGGCCGGTGGGAAGATGTTACTGGGAGCAGAGGAGTGAAAAAGCAGAAGATAGGGGAATAGAGAAATTAGATCAGAAGCAGTTGCTGCACGAGGAATGCAGCAGAAACGGCCGACGTGCGCCTGGCGAGGTGGCGGGGGGAGCATGAAATCCCTTGCAAGATGGTGAGATATTTCAGACTGTCAGGTCAGCTTAAATCAGTGGTGCGAAGTGGGAGCAGGTCCCGCTGCTGTTGCGGGATTACTGAGCTCCGGCTGCAGAGCATCTCTCGCATCGGGCAGGCAGACCGCAGCGGGAAGAGGCGTTTCTGTGCGTTAACGTGCGGGCCAGCAAACCCCACGCTGAAGCCTCTGCGAGCAAGTTCTGGCTTTGTAAAGGCAGATGGGTCTGAATCCTCCCTGGGACATCGCTGATATTACTAAATTTACGCGGAAGACGTTCAGGGACAGCAGTGATGAGCAAATCTTCCCTGAGCCAGGGAGCTGACCTGGCCCTCGCCTTCCCAGCTCCAGAGGTAAAACCAGGGTTCGTTCCCTGGACAAGGAGGGCTGCTCCGTCTGAGCCCACCCCGTCCGTAAGTCCCGGGGTCCCGCGGCCGCCGTTATCCCTGCAGGGACGCGACTGCCTGCTCCGCTTCGGCGCGGCGCTCTCTGGGAAGACGCCTGCCCAGGCGTGATTTACGCAAAATCACATTGAGTTTCACAGCACAGTGCAGCTCTGCTTTGCCCTTTTGTGTTTTAGGTTGAGTTGTCAGGACTCTTCTGCCTCTGCCACCAGACACTGTATTAATATAGATTTGATGTAGATAGAAATGATCTCTTTATTTACTTCTATTGATGAACCCTCGTACAATAGTGTCTGAGCTTACAGTGCAGAAGCCTGCAGTTGCAGGCTGGCTTTCTAAGCTTTTTTTCATATAGAGACAGTTGTTTTTAAAGTGTATAGTATTAAGCTAGACTTTTTACCTTCTAACAGAGCTGTCTCCAGACACTAAACGCAGAGAATTTAAGTGAGAATGCCTTTGGCATACCACTTCGTAAAGCTACAAAAGATATATTTACAGGCGGCGAACTTCTCCCTTAGTTCACCCTAAGATAAAATTCTGGTGACTATCGATGAATAAACATATACCTTTAAAGGCAGTGTTCTCATCCCAGATTTTAGATTTACGGATGTGTCAAAGTTCTGTCTTTTCTAAAGCTTGTGCATGCTATGAGACATATCAAAATGGGAGTTGTATGAGCCCAGATCCTGCTTAATCCCAATTTCCCCAATTCCTGTATGTAGTTCTTCTTTTGGCCCTTCTTTCCCACATATCTGCGCTAATTTGGATACTGGTTGTTAACAGATGTTTAACTGGCAAACCAGTTATGAGCTAGTCTGCAGGAATGTCCCAGTGAACCTTTGCATTTGGGATCGACTCAAGGATCCTGCAGCATGGTGGGGATGGAGCATTTTTATGCAGTATTTATTGCCATTTCTTACCTCTTATAGCTATTTTCAGACATTCTTATGTCATCGTATTCTCCAAAACTCATTAAAACATGCAGATCTTCTGAACTGGATCATCTAGTTGGGTTTGAGCCTGGGAGTGTGCAAAGTCCCTTGCTGGGCGGGCGGCAGCAGCAGATCTGCCAACGGTGGCTGTATCGCCACCTCTTTTAGCACTTACCCTTTCACACACGTCAAAGCTGCAAATTTCAAGTTGCTTTGTGGAGGGGAAAAGATAACCAGCAGGGCTGTTTGCAAGCAGTGCACTAAGAATAATCACTTCACTCTTGCCTTGGTGTTAGGATGATAAATACACATGTAAATGTAGAAAATACCAGAGATAAAATGGGCTGACAAATAGGCTGTGCTACCTCCACTCCCTCAGCGGGAATGAGATGCTACTGCATACTTGCAAAGCGCAGGGAAGGTTTTAAGCTCTGCTCTTATAACCGTAGGATAATAAAGCTGCACTTCATCCATGTAGTTTTAAACTATGCCAAATGTAAGCTATTCCTTTTCCTTAGCATTCATAAATCCAAACAAATGCATAAATAAAGGTGAGAGGTGTTTTACAGAGGGCTGGAGCTTCGTTGCCTTTTAACGCTGACATTTGGACGTCGTTTATTGCACAACTGACTGCCACAGGAAGGAACACTAAAAATGATTACTGTTAAAATCTTCTCTCGTCTTGTTTGCTTGTTTTGTTTTGTTTTTGTTTTAAAGTCTTTTTATCTATAAATTCAGCCAGGCAGCAGGCTATAGTTGTGTATAACTAGACAGCATGAAGTGCTGGATTAAACTAACCCAAGGGAAGAGCCTCATGATTGTGGGAAGGACACTTTGAGGCTGGCTGGCTGCTCCAAGAAGTATAAATATTAAGCAGTGGAAAGGCATTAAGCTGCAAGGCTCTGGATTTCAGCCAGTCCCTGGCTGCTGCGGGAGGTCCAGAGCCTTGCTGCGGAGCATCGGAAGTGTCCGAGCCCGGGATGCAACCGCCTGGCTCCCAGCTGTGGAGGCAGAGGACCAACGTGATGTTTGCTGCTTCACGTCCTGCCGGCCTGCAGCCTCTTCGCGGTGCATTTAAATCTCCTCCGCGCACAGCGGCGGTGCAACGTGTCTGAAGGGAGGCAGAGGTCCCTGGGCTCCCGGCCCACAGGGTGCTCTTGGTGTTGTTGCAGTTTCATGCCTCTGCAGACCTAAGCCCCAGCACTTACTTTATCCTTTCCTAATGACGCCATCAGTGTCTGGACTTCTATGCACTGATAACTGAAGCTTTTGCGGTTTTTTGTGCTTATCTCTTACTACACCAGGTGTAGAGAGAGCTGAGCTCTGTCAGAGAAAATCACGTTTCCTGAGAGCATGCAGGAAGAGAAGTTGGGGAAGGATATTTGAAATTATTTATCCTGAATGATTTGCTCCATAAAAAAAATTATTGCATAGTCACATTTATGCATACAAATTTAGTTCCGTGCAAATTTAGCTCCAAGTTCACACCGCAGGAAAAAGAACGTTCCACTACGTTCTAATGGTAATTTAATTTTTTAAAATTGCAAGTCTGTGATCTGAAATTATAATATTATGGTGCCGTTGTTCTGCAAGGCAATCAGAAATGGAAATTCAGAAAAAACATTTGCATAATAATAGCTGCTGTGCATGTCTGTTTCAGATGCATTTATTTAGTGGTTGCTGATTTTTTTTTCCCCCTCCTGCCCCCTTACACCTACTGGAAGACAAGGACTCTGATTGTAAGTCAGTGCAGGCGTGTTTTGAAGGTATGTGTCTGAGCTCCTGCTGCTGTAGAAGCTTTTAAATCTTCCTTTACATTTTGAAAATCACAGGGATTGCTTTGTCTATTGATGCTGGTATGACCAAAGCTCCAGTTGTGCCTGAACATAGTGTGAAAACTACTCTCACTGTCTTAGTCTCCTGGTGTTTCCTTCATAGGAAAAGTCTCATCCAGGCATCTCTCAGCTTTTTCTGATCCCTCTACAAAAATATAGGTCCCCTGAAAACTTTTCTGTGGTGTGAATAGTGTTTGAAAGGTAGGTGCCTGCTCAGTGCCTTTCCTGGAAGAAAGGAGCGGTTTTTGTGCTGGGCCAGGACCGCGCTTGCCCGCACTGTAGGGTGATGCTGGGCAGGACTCAGTAAAGCAGAACGACCTTGAAACGGTGCCGCGGCTCCTGGGATTGGTTTCTTTAGCAACACAAATCAGGTTGGATCAGGGATTTCCCTTGCTGGTGCAGCTCAGCCTGGAGCACCAGCCCTCGCGTTTTCATGGCAGCATTTGGCTCTGCTGGGGAGAGGGAGAATGGGCTCAGACCGGGGATCCGCGTAGTCCTTATCCTTGCTCTGCAGGGGCCAGCACCAGCTGTTTCTGAGGAAACCATTAGATTTCATAATGCACAATTATCTGATAATTTACCCCTAGGAGAAATTTCTTTCAAACCTTTGGCAGCTCTCAGTTGGCTTATTTCCTAGAGCATGAGGTTTTATACCCCTCGTATCTTTCATCCTACTGAAAGTTTAGGAACTCTGGATTTTCTATTGTTTGTAGGTATGCATCTAATCCCTTAGGATGCTCTCCTGTCTCCAGTTGAAACTAAGTAACCCTCGTCTTTTCAGTCTCTCCAGCCATGGAAATTGCCTGATAACAAAAGTTGCTCTTCTCTCACCTTTCTTTTTTCCTCTGTGTTTCCAAGGGGCTGTAGGCAGCAGGACTTAGGACAGTGTTCAAAGCAAAGGTGGACCACTCCCCTTGCTAACAGCAGGTGCCATAATCGTTCCACAGTTCACTTCAGCTCAGTGGCGAGCTCTGTGAAAACCCATGGACTTGTCCATGAAATGCAGATATTCCTCACTTGGGTCTTTCCCCCTTTTCTCCTCCTGTGTCGGATACATATCTCAAGGGGATGTGAAATCTTAACTGCGTTTTGGGTTTGTAGAGAGTGCAACAGACCAGAACATCTTGCTTTTTGTAACTTCATTTCTTGCTTTTTTTCTTTTTTTGCAGAGTCGGAAACATGCAAGCAAAGTTCGCCTCTATTATATGCTTCATCCCGTAGATGGAGGCTGCCCAGCTAAAAAGCTCCGATCAGAAAACGTAGGTATAATTTGAATCCCTGTTTACTCAGCTGCTTGGTGAATCATTGACTCTGTGCTACATTTTTTCTGTTACAGCCACAGATAATTAAGTACCCAGAGGTAACATTTAAATTAACTGAAATGTTTAGTAACTTTTTTTTAGTAACTTTTTTTGAAAAAAAAATTATTTGAATACTGTTTCATAGGAAAAACATATGTTGACAACAAATATCCAATATTCACTTAGTTTGTCTGACAGAGACCAAGCTACTGGCAGTGGCTAGTTTCTTGCTGGTGAGCTACTGTGCAAAGGCCTGGGAGCTAGAGGGAGGCTTGTGCTTTCAGGCTGCCTTTGGGGCAGCTTCTCTTTAGCGGCCCTGGCTGGAACCTTACAGTCGCTATGCTTGAAGCCTGTGCTCAGGCCACTTCTAGATGCACTCAGATGACTTTCAGTATGCAGCTTTCTTCCCAAAGGGCAAGGGGCACCTGGTACAGAGCAAAATTGTCCATTTGGCCAGCATTTTGGGTGCAGCGCAGCAGGTTATAGGGCTGAAGAGGAGGCCTGTGCCTTGGGTTCAGTGCCTGCACCCGAACCCCAGGGCAGCCCATGCCCCGAGAGGCAAATGGAGACACGCTTGATGGATTGCACCACTTCCTCCCTCTTCCGGGGCCAGCTGAGTCCTTAGGTGTCGACATGTGGAGGTCTTAGTGATCATGGCAGAGCAGCAGGTGCAGAAAGGACATGGCTGTGCCCATAGCTGCACCTTGGATCTCCAAAAAATGACACGGGGCTGCTCTGCACTGCCAGCACAGATGTGCCCACACCTTGGACCTCCTGCCTAAGAGGAGGCCGGTAGGTGCCACAACATGATTGAAAACTACGAAGGTTAGAGAGCCCCAGATGTGAAAGGAAAGGTCACCAGAGACTGAAGCAACCTCTGGAGGTCTCTTCGAGCCTGAGGTTTTCTATGAGTCTATGAAAATTGACTTCTGCATCTGAAAGACTCCTAGCAAAGTCTTTGTGAGCAGTCCACAGAGTTTTAAAAATTGCAATCAAATTTCTCAATTACATTCTAAAAAACACATACATACATACATAAGGAAATCAGACCTGCTCACAGCCATTTGTTAGGCAATAAAGGGAGGCTAAATTTCTAAGTGGACGGCTCTCAGTGAATTATTCATTCAGCTCCTTCCCGTGTTCTCAGGCCTGTGTGAGTGCTGTAGATGAGATTCCCAGCAGATAGATTCCAAACATTTCAAATCTATGGGAGTGTGACTATAGCTTAATGCTATCAATATTTAGTGATATCTTCTAATTAAAGAGAGAAGCATGTAGGTTTTGCCAAAGGGATCTGAAAGCTCCTTCACACAGTAATTAAAATTTTAGTAGAACTTTTATGTTGCATACAGGGTAATTGCAGATGCAATCTTCCTCATAACAACAGAATCTTGCACTGTTTTTATTGAGTTATTAATTACAAAATGTGCAAGATACAGTGTACACTTTGTAAGATGCACATATAGACTTGGTGCATAAGCCTATAATGAACTTCACTACAACTAGCAAGAAGCCGCAGACCAACATATACACATTACCATGTGGATACAGTGGATGGAGAAGCAAATATAAGTCAAAGATGAACTATTTCCCATTTCATTTATGGAAGGGAATAGTGAAGATTAAGAGAATTCCATATTTCCTGGGCTTGATTGTGCCAAGAGCATCCCTTAATAGGGGATGAGCGGAACAATCTTTATGAACTAGATGAATGCTAAACTATGCAAGACCTAAATGCTAAAAATCATTAATATTTTAAAAGTATGGGAGGGAAAAAATCTGCTAACATTTACAGCTTAGTATTTGCAAAGTTCGTGTATTGCTGATGAGATATTATCCAGGCCTTTCCATTTAAAGAGAACAGAAATATTTAGGGCATCTCTACGGCAGCGTGATATCATCATTATCATGTTCATGAGGCAGATCTGTTCCCCATTTCAGATGTTTAGCAGTGCTAATCAAGCCATGGCGCACTGACTTCAATGAATATTAGAAACAGTCCTTGAAAACCAATTAAATTTCTTTGTAGAAGCATATGAAACTAAAAAGGGTATATTCGCTTTCTTCCATCAAAAACTGCACTGTTTGATGACTTTGTATTCTTATTTCTTTTGTAACATTTTGGCCGTAAAACCAAATGCCTTATCTTTCTTCCAAACGATGGTAAAGGGTAGGAAAAGCTGCTTCTGTTGTAATTACCTGATGAAATTGGCTTAGAAACAGTATTTGCTACCTGACCTTTCAAAGACATCGAGGATAATATTTGCTGTTATTTGAAGCTCATAAAAATATTCCTTATTCCTTAAATACCCATTATTCTTTCATAGCAAGAAGTACTAGACTTATACAATTTGTTGTGCACTGGATAGCAGCCCAATTGTTTGGCTGTTCATTATTTTTTTTTAATCTTGGGGGGCGGGGCAGAGGGGGCGTGTCTTTGGTGTTTTATTTTAAATTTCCACTTAATGTTTCAGCTGAAAGTAGTCCGAGAAGGTCACAGGCCATGGCAGGGGCCCTCTGAGATCAGGAGTCATATCCTCAAGTCTCAGAATTGGCAAATTAGTTTTCGTCAACCTTTTCTTACTACCTGTAAAAATAGGACTCCTTTTCTGATCAAGGTAGGCGTGATGAAATGTGCTGGTGTGCTATGAGGCATGCTCGTTGGGTGGGAGAAAAACCTTCAAATTCTTTCTAGCCCTGTTCGTATTATAAAATAGGGTAATTGCTCTATCCTGGATCTTCTCTCTTAAAAAAGAAAGGGGTCACAATGTCAAGGTGTGAATTGTTTCAAGGAAGATAGACAGGATGTGAATTTTTGTTGCCAAGGGTAGGGCATGCCCTGCAAGGCAGCGCTGGGGATGGTTAAGCAAGAGCCGAGACTTGTTCTCGGGGACCGAGGCGCAAGCGATACCAGCAACTGTCTTGGGTTGCTCCGCTTCAGTTCCTGATGTTCAAGGAAATTGTCGTTTTTATAGCTTCTGGTGTAAAATTTACTGCATGATATAACTTAAATCTTCAGTGATTACACAGAAACTAAGATGAAATATCTTGTTTTAGAACCAAAGTTCTTACTGTGTGTTTTGTACCTGCTTAGAGGTTTTTAACCAAAATGCCTGTGACTGGTTTCATCAGCAGAAATTAGTGATGGATGACTTTAATTTATTCCTCAGTAGGAGGCTGAGATTAGGGCGGAATTGCTATTGCTGCGTGCCCGGCCCCGCGCTGCACGCAAATCGCAGCTGTCCCTCCTGCCGGCAGCTCCGCGCCCGCGGCAGCGTCCCCCAGCGCGGGAGGCGCGCGGGGATCGCGCCGGCGGCCGCGTGGGAAGCTGCAGCTGGCAGCGGTGCTTCCTGCAGCCGTGGCTCGGGTCTGGTCCTGTCTGTTGTTGCGTGCTTGTGCTATGCACTGATACCTGTGCGGCACCCGGCACCTTGCACAAATAGCCGTCAGCAGGTGGGGAGCCCAAATCTAGGACGGGTTAACTGAGAAGCATCTGTTGGCTCTGTTTATCTCCCTTCACTTAGACCCAACGTTTGGGAAGTAAAGAAACAAGATCAGAAAGAAACAAGGGACCCAAGCAAGCAAAGCTGTTGCAGGGATCACGCCTGTCTTTGCAGTTGCTCTGGGCTTTTTGCTTATGCCCCAAGGCCAGCCGTAGCTGTCCCTCCTGTCCCGCAAAGCAGCCGCGGAGGGAGCCTCAGGCCGCGCTCCGGGCTGCCTGCCGGGGGAAGGAGCCGGCGCCGCGTCGAGGCAGGCGCGGGCTGATGCGATCTGCCTTTCCCTCAAACGCGAGCCTGGACTAGGGGAAGGGACTGGCCTTCACGCAGCCGGAGACGCCCGTCAGCGAAGGAGGTGGAGGAGCCCACCCGGCCGCTCTGGCCATTCGGCTTTTGCCCTTGGCAGGGCTTAGGCGATAACTGTCGCAAACCCTTGTGCAACCATCTCTGTGCTTTAGGGCACAAGTTGAAAATAGAAAAAAATAATTAGGCAATTAATGTCCTATTAGACACAGAAATGACTTGTTCTCTTTGGTAAATTCTCCAGTGCTTTGTCCTATGTAGTTTTAAATATCCACTTAGGTCTGCTACAACTGAAAGGTGGAATCCAAGGTCTCTGGGTAGGGAAAACCCCATCCGCTCCCAACGACTTGCGAGTGGCTTTGTCCCTGCCAGGGCTCTGAACTTGGAGCATGTGTTTATTTGTGAAACATATGCTGTACTTAATTTAGGTGTTTTTTTTTTTTTAGAGAATGTGTAGTTCTTAAGATGCTCTGAGACTTGATGACCACACCAAATTTAGATAGTCATAGGTCAGTACGTGCTCTTTGCTTGTACCACAAGAAAAGCAGACTCCAGAATGGAAGCTGCCTAAATTTCACACAGAGCATTATGCAAAATAGCTTTTAAACAGCAGCACCTTCTTCATGCACAGAAAATTAACTCAAATTTAAAAGATACTTCGCAGCACCTTGAGTGCTATATTTTATATTGCTATATTTCAAGGGTTCATATAATCTTTTCTTCTTAGTAAAACCTAGGAAATGAAGACAGCAACTTTGTGTCTGTGGAATAAAAATTATTTTCCTGCGGTTTGCTTAAGGGACATCCAGTGCGGGACTGCCACTGCCTGGCTTGATGTGAGGATTATGCCTTTTAGCAGCTTGTTAACAGGCATATAAAGAGCAGAAGTTAATTCTGTTGGATGTACAAGGTTTGCTTTGAAGTTTGTAATATTTAAAAAAAAAAGAAGCACTAGAAATTAGCAGATCACTGGGAAGCGGGCACTTTATTTCTAAGCCCACGGTGCGTTGTGTTGTGCTCTCGGTAGACACGAGGTCACTGGGTCCCCAGGCAGCAGCAGCAGCAGCAGCAGTGGTGGCAACGTGCCATGCAACACGTGCCTTGCTGGGCATCGCGTCCTCTCCTTCTGTGGCAGAGCCCCTTTGGCAATGACCTGAGGTTGGGGACACTTTTCACATCACAAGCCAAACTCATGGCAGAGCTTTGCCCTCCTCGGTCTTACATCTCTGCAAACCTCGGAGAGAGGGGAGTGTCTGGAGAAATTTTCCAACAAATGGCAGAAATATTCGTTGTGCGTTGGCTCAGTTGAGGTGGAGGGAGTTAGAGCCGCTCGTGTGGGTCAGCAGCCGTTTGCTCGGCTGCAGCTCACCCCAGGTGTTGGTGCCGCTCGGGCAGGACCCCGCGGCCCGGCTTGGTGCTCGGACGTGCCGGAGGAGGGGGCAGCACGGGGAGCCCCAGGACCGCAGGGCAGGGCGTCCGGGAAAGCGGGCGCCCGTGCTGCGTGGGCTGCCGTGGCTGCAGAGCCCGGCCGCCCGCTCGTGCGGCAGCGTCACTCCTGGGCCTCCGATGCGCGAGGAATATCGTTTTACCAGTTGACTGCGCGGTGCTGTCGTCTCGGTACCGTTCAGTGGTGACAAAAGACACCTGGATCGGGTTCCCCACAGCCCATCTGTTTACAGGTAAAACAATCCCTGATACGCCGTAATTACCCTTCAGGGCTAGATCGTGGCTCGGGGCGCCCGGACGTCTCCGCCTCGGGCGTCTGTCCTGGTGGAGGGCAATGCTGCTGACAAATGCTACAGGCTTGTATAATTAATTAATTAATAGCACTGTAGCCCAAACTTCTGCTTTATATTGAGTGAAGAGTGAGGGTCTGTTTGTCTGGGACTCTCAGACTGACAGGACGTCAGGGAAACTGTTCTGCTTCAGGTGAGCGTAGTCTGGCGGTGAGATTCCCATCCCGGCTTCGAGAGGCTGGGTCAGAAACTGCTGCGGCCAGAGAAGCAGGCGCACGAGCTGCGTGGCGATCTGCTGGTCAGCGCCTGTGAGCTTGGGGTCTTGCTGAGGTGTCTCAGGGCTGTTTGAGGGGTTTTGTGGTTTTTGTCCTCCTTCAGTGTACTCTGCCTGTGAAAGGGGGCTAGAAAGGAGGAGGATGTCATGGGAGAGCAGAGCAAGCGCAGGAAGAGACCTCGGCGTGTAAACACTGAAGTGTATCAGGTTTTCAAACGGGCTCTGTAGGAGGCTCTTCATATGCTACTGCCACTGATGATCAATAGAGTCTGTGAATTTTTTACTCCGCACTTAACTTTCAAGTGATTTCTCTTTGAAGACGTGTAAAATATCTTGAGAGAATCCTATGTAAAAGAAGTGCAAATTATACTCAGAACAGTCGTTACCACCTCTTGAGATTTCTCCCTAAAGTTTAAGTTGATTCATAGTTAACAACAACAACCCAAAAAAGGGATGAAAAACGGTCCTCCTTCTAATTGTGCTTATTTTGGGGAGAAATTGACCCTAAAGGGTGGTCTGGGTGGTCTGGGTGCATGGTCAGTGTGCTGTCCCAAGTATCGTGGTGCCCCTTTCCTTCCCCGTCGGTGTGGGGAGGAGCAGGGAATCCCCCGCGTGGGAGCCGGGCGTCGTGGAGGAGCTCGCTGGACGTTGGTCGGCATAAACCGGCAGCGCCTGGCTCTTGGGAGCGCTGTGTTGTTTTGGGGTCTGGTCGTGCTTGGTGAGACCCGGGGGGTGTGAGGGGACCTCAGGGATGGATGCTCATGCTAGAGCTACTTCTCGTGCTTATACGGGGAGTCAAGTTTGGGCCCTTCATCCCGTGCCCAAACGTAAGAATGAGATTTGCAAAGGGGAACTGGGTGTCTGACTTTCTGTTGGCCTCTGATCGCCCTTTAGTGGTGTCCCTGTTTTCCCTGTGGACAGGGGGCAACCCCGAGGAGGCAGCCGACATGACTGTGGTGGTGCCGCGAGCACGTACGTCGCTTTCTAACTCTGCCTGGGGATGGGTATCAGGACCTCTTGCTGGCGCTGAAACGCCGACCGGCGCGATGCGTGAGCGTTAAAACCCGCAGTCACCTGGCAGCTGACGTAGAGGAGCCCTTGGCGGGTAACGTCTTCGCGCCGAGGGTTTCTTTCCGCAGATCCTCGGACAGGGCTGCAGGCCGCAGTTCTGAATTCGCTTTAGGCATCATCGGTTTCTGGGACGTGGCTTTTTTGCCGTTGCCTGCAGAGAGCCTTCGTCTTTTACGACTGCCTTTTCCGCCGCGGGCGCCGAGCGGTGGCGGTGGTGGCGGCGGCGGCTTCTCGCGGCGCCCGGCCGGCGGAGAGGGCGGCCCGGGCCCAGCGGCGCAGGCGGGAAGGCCGGGGCGAGCGCGGGGGAGCCCCGGGCGTCGGGGCCGCGCGGCGGCGCCGGCGCCGGCGCCCGGACCCCCGTCCCCCTCCTCCGTCATGAGCTCGGTGGGCTGACGCACCTGTCTCTCTGTGTTTTTTGTCTCCACCCAGGGCGGTGACGGTGACTCGGTGGATAAGAACAAGTGCTGCACGCTATGTAACATGTCCTTTACCTCAGCAGTGGTGGCCGACTCGCATTACCAAGGGAAGATCCATGCCAAAAGGTTAAAACTGTTGCTAGGGGAACAGCCCGCCTTGAAGGCCGCAGGTAGGTGCCGAGGGGCCGCGTCGGCGCCGGAGGGGCGCGCGGAGCCGGGGTCCGGCGGGCGCCGCTGCCCGCTCGCCTGCGGTCCGAGCAACCTTCACGCGTCGGCTGCTCGGCCGGGCCGCCGGCGCCGGGCCTCCAAAGCGCGCCGCTCGGGGCATCGCGGCCTCCCCTCCGCGCTCGAGAAACCGCGGCTCGCTTTAACCGCCGGGAGCTACTCGCCTTGCTCAGCTGAGCTGACGTGTTTGGTAACCCTCTGCGCTCGCGGCTCGCGCTCCCTCTTGCCTCGGCCCCGGGGAAACCTGGTCCTCACAAATACTTTGGAGCGACTGTCCTTTCGTGTCCGCCCGCGCGGCGGTTCGTGCCCTCCGCCGCCGTGGTGCCGATAACGCAAGCCTGTCAACGTTCACGTTTACAAACGTTGCAATCAGATAATTTAGCCGTCCTGTTCTTTGCTTAACCATAAAATCCTGCGAAACCGCTAACGTACTGTGAAACAAAACTTCCTCTGCGGTTGTCGGGCCGGAGGATGCTTGCGCAAAGTATTCTTCGTGCTAAACAGGTGGGGTGATTGTGCGGTCGTCCTGCGAATAGATGTGTGTATTTCATTATTACTACCAGTGGCACTTCCTTCAGAAGAGAATATAAATTTAGCTGTGCATTTTATATCCTGTCTAATGAGATGCGCATAAATCCTAGCTATAATTAAATAAGGGGGCTTTGGCTGTGTGTGTGTGCGGGTGGTGGTGGTGGTTTTTTTTTAGCTTTACAGACTGTAGATGCTGATGCATAAAATATCATTTGTCCTTTATCAGGATTGGCTTGGGAAACGTTCTCTCTTTTGCCTGAGGGAATACAGGGAATTGCTTTGGCTTGTGGATTACTTGTTTTAACTAAATAAAGTGTTCTCCGAAGGCTCGTGAAGTCGAGGAGCAGCAAGGTGCCCCTGGAAACTTTGCCCTGTGCTCCTGGGGTCCCGGAGGGCAGAACCCGTGGGAGTTCATGCGCCGCTGCGGGGCGGAGGGCGCGAGAGCTCGGTAGCGTCTAACCCCTCCCCACGGCGAGCCGAGAGGACGGGTCTAGCGTGGCACCGTGACACTGATAATTTGCAGCTGACTCACTTCAGGACTCCTCGGGCTGTTCTCCGCAGCTGGCAAATAATTATAAGGGCACCAGGAGAAGCCGTGTACTCGTTTATGTCATTTAATTGTCCACTGTTTGCATTAGTGCTTAAAAATCCTGCTCCTTTGCGAGACTGTTGTTTGCAGCCTTCTGCTCTCCCCGATTTATCCGCCAGCACAGAGGCCCAGAGGACCTAGCCCCAAACCTAGAATTTTCATTCAAACTCCGAGCGAGTTACTGAGGGGGATAAGGGTGCTGAATTTAAGGAAATAGCGTCTAGACAATTTCCCATGTAAGTCAACAATTCAGATTCACCTGCTGCCTCCTGCTATGGGGAAAGAGTCTCTGTTTGGTCTGTCATGTAACGGTAGCAGCTAGGATGTCTAGTCGTGGGCCAGGACCCCCTTAGTTTGGTGCCGTACAGAACAGGCCAGCGAGAACAGCTGAGCGTCAGAGAGCTCAAAATCTGAGTGTAAAGCAGGAGACATGCGAAGATAGGGAGACAAAACATCAGTTTTTGATCAATGGCAGAAGAGAATTGGTCTCACCATACCAGGTGCTAGGGGAGATGGCAGGTTCTGGTGAACCAGCATATCAGTTCACGAAATCAAAGACCTGCGTGGATTAGCCACAGCTAGAGGAGAACGAATCCTGCTGCCTCCTGTGCTGGAGACCTCCTCTTCGGGCAGCGCTGGGGGTGACTCACCTAGGTCTCTGCGAGGCCTGGCAGCGACCAGCGTGCCATGCTGCGCTGAGACGGACAGACCGCAGGGCTCTGCCAAGGCTGTACTTTCTAAGAGCTGCAACTTTGCGTTATGTTTATACCTAATTTTTTAATCACCTGGATCGGCCCCACTGAGGCTGTAAGCAAGCTGTGCTGTGTGCTCTGTGAGAGATGGGCTCTTCAGCAGCAGTAATCACTAGGAAAGAATAACTCAAGTACTCATCAAGCCTTCCAGATACTTTATCTGATGAAACTGAGCTACAGGAATACGTTAATGAGCACCTTCTTGCTTCTCCAGCAGTTCTCAGAAATTGCCCTTTAGACACTGCATTTGTCTGTGCTTTCCACAGAGTTTCTCAGCATTTTTCCCTGGAACGGTGCCCTGCTCCTTCATGGCTAGCAAGGCAGGGGAGCTCTGTAGTGTCTCACGCAGAGCTTTGAAGGTGGAGGTGTTCAGGTCGAGGAGTCATACGTGTACAGCCGCGAGCGTGCTGGACGCTCCGAGGGAAGAGCATCCTACCTCTGGGGCTTCGTCGTGTGTCTTTAACAAACAGCTTGATCTGGGAGCAGTGTGATATAAAATGTCCGGTTTGCTGTGCAGCGTTTGCAAGGTGGCTGCGTTGTTTCTGTTATGAGTCTCATAATTGAGATTCTCTGTTAGGTTTTTTCCCCGACCCCATGGAAGGCCCCTCCAGAGACTCCTCTGCACCATCATTAAAGCCTTGGTTGCCAGAACGGCCAAGAACTTTCCAGCCCCGGCTTTGACATCCTTGCCATGGAGGTTGTAAGTGTTGTGGAACCGGTCTTTGCCCTGACTCCCTGTAATTGAACGGTGTTGTTGGGCGCTCTCAGCCCACAAACCTCCTGTTACCTTGCTGGGACTGCGTGGCAGGGAGGTGGCTCACTCCATACCGCTTTTTGTCATAGCTTGCCTTTTCTTTATTTCTCTCATTTAAGAAAATCAACTTTTAATAGATGATGATTTTAATTTGCTCAAAGTAAACTGCTAGCTTGCAGCAATTAAGATGTACCTGCAACGGCTTGTGGCCGCTGAGGAGTGCAACCCCTTCTTGTGTCCTGGGGACCTGGAAGTTAAGCCTGGGCTGACGAGTCCTCTGCTGTCACAGCTTGCAGGAGCCTGGGGCTGTGGCGAGGGCTCTGCCGCCGCGGGTGCTCCTGCGAGGGCTGCGCCGTCCCACCAGCCCCCCGGGAAACCCCCTCAAGCTGCACTGCTGCTCAGCGTTTATGATCCCCAGGGTGAGAGTCCTTTATCAGAAGAGAATATCTCATTTGTGTGATTGGCCTGCAGATGCTGTATTGCTCTCTGCAGATATACACTTTGTTGTGTGATCGAGTGTGCAATTCTCACCTGATTCTCAGCAAGAGAAATGCTTGCATTATTCAGTCACACAAAAATCTGGTGTCTGATCTGTATTTCAGATGACTGAGGAATAGATGCTGGTAATTCAAAAGGCATGAGCTCAAGCATGCGGTGTAATCAGGTAACATCTGTAAAACCGTAAGGATAGGACCAATCTATTATTCTGATCTTAACATTGTAATCCTTCAAAGGATTAAATGAGTTGTATATTTTATCTGGTGTCTTCTCAAGCTCTTAAAAGTAAAGCAATTTTTACCTTGTACGTGAGATCAAAAGCAGTGAGAAAGTAAAATCTCCACAAACATTTACGCTCTCATAGTCTTTTAATTCAAAAAGGCTTAAAATGTTTTGAACCTTCTCCAAATGCTTTTATTTTGGCTGAGATTAAACATGTACAGTTAGTCTAAAAATGTTTTAGAGGCAATAGGAAAGTAAAAATAAGTATTAATCTGCAGATTGCGATGTCTGGTTTGCAGTTTTACACGTCTTTACTCTGCTACCCTAAACTGTTGTAAAATTCTGTATTGAGCATTTGCTTTTAAATAGTGGGTCTGTTTGTGAAGGGAGGAAAGAATTTGTGAAATTCTTCGTACAATCGTCTTTCCAGAAGTTATTTCATTCACCACAGACATACAGTCACATATGTGGAGGGTAGCATCTCCCTCCACACAGTACACAGTAACAAAATGAATTTAGGGGACAAAACGAAGACTAATGAATGCAGTTGAAACTGCAGGGGAAATTTGGAGAGAATTCTGGAGCCCTTCGAAGAGCAGCAGGGTTTTCCAGTAAAAAACGCATAGAAAAGTACGTAATACTTTCACTGAAAGTGAAAAATTTGAAAAATGTCTGCAACTGGAATTCTGTTCCCAGTCACAGTTCCTGGAGGCAGGCGGCAGCGCAGACTCCGAAATCCTCTGTGCTGTCAAGATTACAGCTCTGGGACCTTGGGCGACTGCAGGTGGCCAGAAATTTTCCGAGGCTTCACCTCGGCAGAGCAGCTCCTCTCAAAACACAGGGCCCTGCGGTGCCATCCTGCATGCGCATCTATCCCAGGTGAAATATTTTCCTCAACTCTGAATTAGTAAAGAACAGAGACTTCTCCATCATGAGCATGGAAGTTACATAAATTCCAAACTTTGAGTAACATATGCTCTACCAAGATCATGCAGTGCAAAGCATTAATCAGTATTATATCCAATGCAGCAGCAGTTCAGTGCTCAGGGAAGAATTACCCTCATATTCCTATCAGATAATCTGGACGCACTTTCTGATCGTCTTAGACTGGAGTATTCGCTTCCCTGGCTTCGGGAAGATTGCAGGTCTGTTTTGCAGATGCCTTCTGCACACACTGACGGCTGCGTTCTGCCTGTGAGCAAACTGCTGCTTAATATTCTGTTTTTTTCTGTCTTATCAATCCCCTAGAAAATTAGGTCTATTTTCAAATTTTTAAGGAGTTACAACTTTCCTTTCTATTTTACCATCTTAATGAAATACTGATCTTTAATTTCTCTGTTGGTGCTTTTAGAAGAGGGAGGAGTGACTTGACAATGAGGTTTTCACAATAGGAAAGTGATGTCTTGTCACTGTAGTGAAATATTTGTGCTGTTTTTCTCTTGCTTCTGCTGTACAAGGTTGTAGCCCTCAGAGGCTTTGTCACCACTATTTCTGATGAATTTCACCAGTCGTTTCCAACATCTTCGGTCAGCTTGCATCCAGTCATCAGCGTGAGTTATAAAACAAAGCATTGTGGGAAAATAATAGCTGCTACCTTCATTTATCAAAGTGCAGGTACCTGCAGGCTTCCAGGTGGAAATTAGCACTTCGGCACCAGGAGTACTGCACGGTCGATTATGAATCATCTTTTCAGGAAGTGCCATGGCTCCAGGGCTAATGGTTAATGTGTGTCGTGTCTCTGGGTGATGGATAGGATGGAGCGGGAAGTGCCAGCGTCGGAGTCCCCTGTATTCTGGGCATGGGAAAGGAGCATGCTTTTGCCAACAGGAAGCTAACTTGGCTGTTTTATCTCCTTGTTCTCTGATTCCTGCTGTGGGACTTCAGTGTCAGACGTGCTGAAAGCGATAGAATAAATCGCTTTCGGTTTTGGTTGCAATGATCAGTCCAGCCAACAGTTAGGGTCTGTCTTATCCCCAGATTTGTCTTTTGAAGAAAACAGTATTTCTTCAATGCCACTTTGTCATGATTCAGTTACTTTCTCACTCTCATGCCGAGTTCCTGGAGGATGACAATTATAAAAAGTTGGGTGCCGTTTAAATGTGGCTATGAATAAAAAGCTTTGCATGCAAGAAACAAGTCAAACATTAGTTCTTTGCCAGAGTGCTAAAGTGTTTCTAACTTTACATTTTGCTTCTTGCAGTAAAGTAAGACTTTCTCACTTCCCTCCCACAGCAAAGGGAATATAAGGCAGACTGTCATGAGCTACTTAGCATTTTGAAATAGTTGAAATAGTCAAACTTGTAGCTTTTATGTTTGTGTTTTAGGATGGAGAAGCACATTTTTAACATTTGATGTTTTGTGAGTGTTTATTATTAATCTTCTTCTTGCTGCTGAGGGAATGACAATTTTTCCTGTGCTGTAGTAGTTATGGAGTGCATATCAAAAAGATGAATCCACATTTGTAGAGAAGTCAACTTTCATCTATTTCTCTTCAGGAGGATTTGGAAGATGTTGGATGTTTTCATTAATGGTCAGATTGGGTTCTGCATGCCTTAGGACTGGTTGTAGCTGTAAAGCAAATCTGAGGTGTGTGGCTTTACGAGAAAATAAGATGTAGTATTACGAATGATAACTGCAAGTCCCTCTGATGACCACTTTCCTATAACTGTTTATAAGGCACCAGATGCCCAGATGTCTCCACAGTTGCAGCCACTCCTTGTAGCCAAAGGTAGAGGTAGGAGTAGAAAAGGGTTTTTCTGGTAAGAGTGCAGGCTATAGCTCTGGTGGCTAAAGCAAGCGCAGGCTGTGCACTCCTGTAAATAAAGCAGGCAGCAAAAGCCCTTAAAAGTGCACAGAGGTGGAGCCACGGGGAGGGCTGAAACGTGCCTTTGGAGCGACGCTGCCGGACGGACCTGAGCACTGAGGATATCCTATCCTGCAGGGAGGCTTCTTGGGCAGTCTCTGCTGGTAGTCACAGAAGCAGGCAAGGAAAGCTAAACTTGCTTTTCGTGAGTCAGCTGCACGCAGTCTGCAATAGTCTTAATTTGGACCGGCAATATTAATATTTCCTGATTTTTCTTCTTAATTGCCATGCTTTGTCCTGGTGCTCTGCCCTTCAGGAACTTGTGTTATCTGTGCTGGGTGCACCTTCAGAGGGGCTGGGGGTGCGTCTGTGCTGCTGCCGTGTGAGGCTGAGAACAAGGCATTGTCTTTAGGTATTATCAAACACGTTATTTTTAGGAGCAAACTATAGTTCGGTCCTTCCCGAGCCCTGGTTGCTGCATGCCAGCTCGTTCAGGGACGGAGGCCAGGGCGCTGCTCCCGCCGCCCGTGCCGTGGGAGCTGTGCACGGAGCCAGGCTCACCCACACCCGGCCCTGCGGTCCCCCGGCAGAAAGTGAGCAGCCTTCCAGGGGCAAAGGAAAAGGAAAAACGTTTTATTTGTTGGCGTTATACTTCATCTCTAATGAGACCAGTCACGTAGCAGCAAGGCAGGGACTCCTCTTGTGGGGGGAAGTAAATCCAAACCGAACAAGTGGACGATTTGCTAGACAAGACAATGAGGAGAACAAGTATCTTCAGCAGAAATCAGTTCTGTAATCCCTTTATTAGCTAATGTCCAAAAGAGGTCATTTTGTTAATGCTGCTGAGTGCAGGTCATGTCAGCAGAAATGGGAAAACTTCTCAGAAAATTCTTCCCCAGGCGTTTCTCTGCAGAAGACCTAGGAAGGAGAGCGATGGTGTTTCAGAACCAACAATAATTCAGACAGTGAAAATCTGATACCTTGGCAGTTGTCATCAAAAACAATAGCAGCTTATAAAAGCCTGAAAATGGATAAGGTTATAAGTAACATTATATGTAAGATACAATTTCCTGGAGGAAAGTTAATAGACATCCGTTCTCTGCAGGTCAGTAGATGATTTGTAACAATATTAATTCTCCTGAGCCATGGAGACAGCCGTGGTGGGTCTGGGTCATGATTATATGTCCAAAGGGATCCTGGTGTTGCTCGCTGATGGAGTCAGGTAGCGAAGTCGTTCCGTCACGCATCAGGGTCAAGGCGCTCTCGTTAGGGCTCGGCTGGAAGAGCAAGGAGCCTCTTGATCAAACGAGGGACGTTCAAGCTCCCTTTCAGAACCTTAAAACTGCCCTATTCTTGTATCATGAAGCAAGTACAGTTTGTTAATTATTTAGACAGCAGACGTTTCATCTAAAAAAAGGAAAACCACATAAAAAGGAATATTTGAATGAGGTGTGATAATTGCGTGCTAGTCACTGTGTATTTTTATATACCAATGTTATCTAAACTTTGTTTTATTTTAAACTGTTTTTTCATGGCTTTGTCATTTATATTGTACAAGATAGAAAAACTGTGGCAAACAAGATGCTGCTGCATTGCGTAAGGACTAATCACCTATTTTTCTTTTGAAATTATTTGGATCAGGTTTGTGTTCTCAGAGAACCATGTAGCGAATCTGGTGGGAAATGGAGCTAAAAGAAGGTCACAGAATCACAGAATCACACAGGTTGTGTGTTGCTAGCACCTGTCATTTCATAATGTGAAGACATTTAAATGAGGAGACTGGCTACTGAATATCTTTGGCATCTGTGACAATTTAAAATTATAGCTTTGTCTGTTCTTTCTGAGATCAAATAAATTGAAAAATAAGAATCTTGAGATAATTATAAATCTGTCTCCCTATCTTGAGAAGTAGATGGCTTTGCATTTTTTGTTTATTCGTCACTGGCAATTTTTCATGGAAGTAACAATTTAAGCAAGAGAACCTTAGCAGGTTTAGTCATAATAACGATAAGCCAGGTAACTGCAGGGAAATGCAGATAGTTGAGGAACAGTTTTATGCTTTCTTTTCATACTGCTTTTTATGAGAAACGGTAGATTTCCAAGTGGTGCCATCCAGTAGACCCAGTGAGACATTGTAATTGCTGCTAATTCTTCCTTATGTCTAATGTGGGATCTGCTTCAGGGGCTGGTGTTACTTAGACAGTAACCCAGCTTGGAAAAAACTAATTTCTGTCTGTTTCCTTTTGCAGAAACCACTCTGAGTTCCCTAAAGCAGCCCCACGCGGAAGGTTCCCCAGTGGTGTCCTCGCCCCATCCGAGGAGGGACTCGGACAGGTACTGCCAGCTCTGCGCTGCCTGGTTCAATAACCCCATGATGGCTCAGCAGCACTATGATGGCAAAAAGCACAAGAAGAACGCAGCTCGAGCTGACCTGCTCGAGCAGCTGGGGAAGACCCTGGACCTGGGCGAGCTGCGAGGTGAGAGCTGCTCGCTGAGCAGCAGCGTGCTGCAAGCCACCAGTGGCTCCCGTCGGGACCTGATGGCCGTGCCGTGGTCACTCTTGTGTCCTGCTGTAGTTGTCCCTCTGACCGGCTGCTGGATGGAAATGCACGGTGCAGTTATTGCTTTTGAACGCTTGTGTTACCATAAAAAAAACAGCTCTCCTTCTACGGTGACACTTTGCAGTTTTAACAGCATCATTTAGAAGCTGTTTTCTAGGGATTTCTTTTGCCTCCTTCTAAATGTATCCCTTCCATTAGCACATATTTCTGTCCTCAAGCAAATGTTGGACTATCCCTGTGAGCTGAGAGAGGAAAACATGTCAAAGTATTTAGCCCAGCAGGGAAATCAGGACCAGAGGGTTGTTGCTGTAGGCAGAGCACTTCCTACATCACAGCTGGTGCAGAGGGGCACTCCATGTCTTTCACGATTTAATCAGTGCTAGTAAAACATTGCCACGTCCCTGGGTCAACAGCACGAAAGCAATATCAAGTATTTGCTGTGGGTGCGCTAAACAGCATTTTCCCCCACTCTTCCTGGAGCGGTGCCACGCTGGGGGGAGCGGAGCCGGGATCCAGGAGTCCAGGGCTCTTGTGCTCGCCTGCGCCTGGCTGCTGAGCCCGCCGGCAGCGACGGTGCTTGGCCACCTCCACCCAGCATCCGGAAATGCCCAAGCGGGTTGTATTTCGATTAGCAAAAGGGGCCCCTGGAAGTGTCCTACCTGGGAGACCAGGATGCCACTTGTGTTGAAGTGCAGCCCTGATTTGGGCCTTTGCACTTTTCCTGGGAGCTCCTCTCATAGCGCGTACTTTAGAGATGAGCTGCAGCCCTATGCATTATTGCACGTCTGGAAAACCAGCAGGCATCTCTGATCCCTCTTTGGCTGTCCTGGAGGTAATAGCCACTTTGCACTGAGAAAAGATTGGCTCTGATCCTTCGTTGGCGTGAAGTTCTGTGTGCTCACAGAGATGGACTAATTTATACCACCTGAGGATGTGGCCTAATATTAAATTCTAAAAACCTCTCCTTTTTAATATTGAGATGTAATTATGGGAGAAGAGGTAAGGCTCTCCTTTTGAGAGAGTTTTCTCTGTGGTCCCCAATTATAATCCTGTATGCACACAGTATATTTAACTGAAAAAGGCTGAGGAAAAAGTACAGGTTTGATTTTCAAAACCATGCAGGAGAGGACGTCTGGTTTGCCAGCAAGATGTTCCATTAACGTTTTTTTTCTTGCTAAATGAAATAATTTTCCTTTAAATACTAATGACTGTGCAGTAGGCTATGCATTTCTTGATCTCAGATAAACCTGTAATGGTTATCCAGATTCTTCATGTGCTACCTAGGATGAGTCACAGTGCCATAAATGATTCATATGGCTGAGTCACTATCCTCTGTTGCAAACACAGGGAAAAATAACCTGGGACAATAACATGGAAGTGCTTGATGTTTTGAACTATGCCAGGCTTGAGTGGCTGAGGATGTCATTGACTGTCAATAAATCAGTTGTGAAGTGTTTTATTCATTTAGTTTGTGTCTAGGAGAGTTGCAATTGGAGAACTTTATGTACTTATCAGTCCATGCTTGCTTTAAAATTTACAGTGGTCTTCAGCTCCCGTACGTGGTTTGGATTTGCAGATAAATCTAGTGTGATTCTGATGTGCCTTCAAAAGTGGAGGTCATAGGAGACAGGGACCTGCAGAACTGGGCCATGCCACAGGCGCAGGAAAAAGTGAGCCCTGGTCCTCTTGTTGGGCACTTCCAAGCTGTTCTTCCAGAGGTCAGAGTGCCACATCTCTCCCGCGTCTGCAGCTCATGGAGGTCCTGGCGCTTTCTGACACGGAGGAGCTGTGCAGCCGGGTTTGGCGAGCCAAGGAGACGTCCTTGAGCAGGGCAGCCTGCTGATGGTGCTCTGCGATGCATGCCTTCACCGCCAGAGCAGTTGTACAGCTAGAAAACCCACCTTTTCACAGATCTTGTTAAATAGATACTTTCCTGCATGTGTTTAGCAGTGAGACTAACGCAGATCTCTATGGATGTAAAAAGCAGATCTCTGTGATAACTGACATGGAATGAGATCTTCCTTATGTCTAAGAAAATAGCTTTACCTTGGTGGATAGAAATGTATATATCACTTCAAGAAAAATGGTAATGGTGACATTTCAGAGATACCCAGTGCTAGTCTGTCACGTTTTGGTCAGTGAAATCTTGTGTTTGACCATTGCTTTAGCGGTCTAGCAATTTTGGTGTTTGTCAGGATGTGGTAGGGATTGTAACCGTTTTCTGTATTCTGTGCTTGTTTTGCTACCTCAGTATTCACAAGAACACAAACTCATTCCCTTTTCATGCTATCCCAGGTGGCTTATCCCATCACGATTTAAATATTAATTCTAGTTTGACTGCTGTGGGAGCCTAAGATTTGATGCATTGTGTAAGCTTGGAATGAGCTGTGGCAGTTGAAGTACAATATTTCAGCAGCCTTTGATGTTCTGATAATGGCTATAATAAAATATTTATTGATAAATATGAATGTGCATTTGGAGAAATAAGAATAGGGATATATTTTTGGACAACTGATATTTGTAGGAACCAAAAAGCATTGATTCTTATCAAGTGCTCATCCTGCAATTTTCAGTCTTATTTTCTTTTCCGAAATGAGAAAAGAAAAGAAAAAAAAAAGTGAAAAAAAGAAACTTAATAATAGCACCACTTCTCTGGTCTGTGTTAAGTTAAAGCTGAGATACAAGCGAGTGCTTGGTCTCACAGTCCAAACACTTTGAGTAGAAGGTTCTTCCAGATGTAGCTGTCTCTATTTCGGCACCAGATCTCCTGCTGCTCTTCTCCCAGATTTATGCTGTGAGATATAGTGTTTTTTTACAGCTATCAGATAGGTTAAGTCAGGAAAAGAAACAGGCCTCAGCAGGACTCATAAGGGAACATATCCAGGAAGAGAAAGAAATTGAGTGTTTTCGTCCTGCAGTGCTGCCTCTTCTGGCTGCCATTGCACCCCAGCCAACCCTGGAGTGGAGTCACAAAAGACGAAAATTGGTGAATATCATAACAAATCATAAAGTTTGGGATCTTCCTGCCTGACAGCTTGTGACTGTTCAGCAACACTGCGTCGAAGCTGCCACATCAGAGGCACCGAGGTTCCAGTCTGGCAGATTTAAGCTTCCCACAAACTGTGCCAGGCATAAAGCGAATTGCTTTTTTTGCTCCATCAGGTCACATTTCTCCTGTTTTATTTCATGTCTGACATTATTCGTTGCTGATCTCTCTTTTGTTCCTCCTCTAAAGCAGGAGGTCTCTGCAGGGGCAGAGCCCCAGCAACAGACACTGGCAGGTCTTTGGAATGACATTCCTGGAGAATTTAATTAATAATGGACTCTGCTTATTGCTAGCGCTGAGCCGAAACCCTATAGCAAAATACTTTCTCTTTGAAGGTTGGTGCAGTGTTTGAAAGTCGGGGCTTCGTTAAGTGGATTCAGAGTGTCTGTTCTGTTCCTTTCCTTTCCTATATATACTCCTTTGAATGAAGAAATTGAATGGAAAGCTTAACACATAGACCCTCCTTTACCTTGTCAGTATTTATAACCTGCACTGCTGTGCCTTTTTGTGTAATGACAAATTACTTGCCAAGGCAAGTAATGCCAAGGCACTGTAACACATCTCTCGAATATGGTGACTTTGCATGAGGCCGAGGTGACAGGACAGGAGAAGAGACCGTAAGCATGAAACTAGGAAGACCAGTCTCTGTAGCTGGTCATTATTTAAGTTCCTCCAGTGCATGGTTTTGCAGCTCAGAGCTCTTTTGGCTGAGACGGTGCGCTGCAGCCCAGGGGTGCCTGGTTCTGCCCAGCCTCACCTGGGGCTGCGCGATGCTGCATGTCCCCAGTGTAGCCGTGACCCTGCGTGCTCCTGGCTCCATGGAGGAGCCGCGGAGCCAAAGGTGGGGAAGCACGCTAAGCATGCATCAAGGGAGCAGGAGCCTCACTCCTCAGGGACTTAAAACGTTCAGCAAGAAATCCTGTCAACTAATGCACCAAGAGCAGCTGGAGCAGAACCACTCCCAGTGGTGCTGAGACTCTGCTCTCACCTTTCCGTTGGCTCTCTTTGATGCCAGCTGGTAAATCCCTGAATTTTATGGAGCGATGGAGGGAGATGCAGGGACAGGCTTGTGTACCTGGTGTGGATTAGATGGGATCCTATAGACCATAGGAACATGAATTTTCTTCCCGGAGCTTTTTCGTCCCTGGGGGACAAGCTATGCACAGGCATGAGGGAACAAGGTCCAAGGGGATTACACTGTGAATCCCTAGGTAAAAGAAAAAAGCAACCTCAGCCGTAAATCCGAATTAAAATGACTGCCCAGGGATGTTGTCATCTAAAGCCTTTGTATTTTCCACAGCAAGGTAAATTGTCATAGTTGCAGGCACTATCTTGAAAAATGTGGCAGAGCTGAGTTTAATTTTTCTTCTCCACTCATAATTTCCCTGTATGCCATATAAATATTTTTCGTTTTGTGCTGTCACTTTTGCTTAGTGAAAAACAGTTTAACAAGTGCTCCCCTGGAATATTTTGTAATGCATTTTATGCAGAATGACATTAATGACTTTACTTTTTAATATTTTATTTAATGGATATAGGAGTGCATTCAATTTTACATGAATGCATGTCATCATTCTGGGGAGAATGCTGATGTGTCATGACGTTGCAAAAGTAAACATGAACATAGGCAGAACACGGAATTTCCTAACATAAACTGTTCAGGTTGAGACCCAGCTTTGCATTGCTGACTGCCTTCTATGCGAATACTCAATTCTAACTGAGTTTGTTCAGGCTTTGGTTGGGTGTATTTTGTGAAATCACAGTTTTGATCAAGTTGACAGCCTTTGTAAACTTGAGTCAGATCAAATATTGTTAATTTTGATAGTTTTCTGTGGATCCCATGATAATTGTTGCCATTAGTTTCATTCTGTAGTTTTTCTGAAGCTAATGCCATTTTTCTGTGTCTCAGTTCTGTAGAGTGTATTTCACACTTAAGATTTTTAATGTAAATGTCAGCCTCAAAACGTTGAATTTCAGCTGAGAGATGTTGCAGCGCTTTCTCTCGCGGTGGGAACGGTGAGTCCTGCAGCGTCGCGGATGGGTGGCGCGGGAAAGCTGCGGCTCCGGCAGAGCCGCCTCCTTTGGGGACATCTCTGCAGCGCGGGACGTCCCTCTGGCAGGTCATCCCAATCGTTTGCTTTTCACCCTGGCAGAGAAAGATCTGCTAATATTTCCATCTATCTAAAATGTGCCTGTATGCACAAACAGAGGTGCGTTTCTGGTTAATAGAGGTTTACAGGAATGGGTCAAATCCTGCCGTCGCGTGTTGTAGCAGGCAGAGAAAGCGGCTGCTCCGAGGCCGTGCCGCGTCTGTCGGGGAGGGCTGGAGTCGCCGTTATTCATCCTTACGAGCAGCTTTGACGTGCTGCTGGAAAAAAACAGTGTCCCTGGTTCGACACTGTAATCGCTGGCAGTGTTTCCACCTACACAAGTAATTAAGATTCAATAAGGCTGTGGTTAATGTATGCTGTTAAATTAGCTGCTAAGCATTAGAACCTTATTACCTTAATTTAAAGCATTACCAATTTCTTACTGCCGCGGTCCTGCTCTCTGACAGTCCCCGGTCATGGCGTCGTCCCCAGGTTTGCTCCGCGGCGAGGGCTCGAGCGTGCGTCCCGTGGCGGCGGCGAATGCCTGCGGAATAATTCTTTTCTTAGATGTGCTGCGTATCAACGCTAATTGTCACTCCTGGGTCTACGCTTGTCACAACCCGACACCACAGTGGCTTGAGATTTAGTAACCTGTAGAACCAATCAGAAAATCATGATGGAAATTAAATGAATAAAAAATTCCCTGTGTTTTTCAAAATAAGTGATTTTATGAGAGTCTCTGGCTAGAGCTGGGGAATGATAATTATATAGCCTGTACAGTTAATTATAGTAAGCATAAACTGGTCACATTTGAGAATGCCATACATTACGTGTTCTAAATGAATTATTTAAACAATTTATATGAAGAACTAATACTGTGGAAAGTCAAAAGAGACTATTACATGGCATGTTAAAACTGTTCTTAAAAAGCACAGCAACCCATGGTAAGAATTCCACAACTCTGGTGTTTTTAAACTGAGCCCTTGATTAAGCTTGAAATGCTCTATTTGGATCTTCATGGAAGAGAATCAGTGCAAAATACCAACCTGACCTCTCTAAAATTTGCAGTTCTCTTTTTTTTTTGGAGAATAGGACAGAAATTACTTTAGCGTCAATGGTTTACTGTAATGCCAGTGTATGTTTAATGTCAGTGATGATAATACAGTCTGTAATGCCAAGGGAATTATTAGGAGGTTAAAATACAGAAGAGAGGAGGAGAGAAGAAACCACTCTTACCTTCGGAGTATTAAGGGAGACAACAGAATCAGGGAATTGGAAACACTTAGGCCTGCGTTTATATGCTTAATTTATGTCAAGTTTTGCCCAACATAATAGGAATAAGGACCCTGAGATTTCCATCTCTTTTTCAGGGATGTCCAGAAGGGAAACAGGCATTTAATGTACATTCAACTCCACTCTGTCTTTTCCGTAAAAGCATGTTAGCCGAAGCACAGCAGTGACTGTTTCTGTAATTCTGCTTTCAAAGCTCTGCATGCTTTTCCCAAGGTGAAAGAATAATGGACTTAAATTGTATGTACACTGCAGAGAGAAAAGAGCCTTCCTTCTTTCCCGGGGATGCTCTGAGCTGTGCTGACCCATGGTGTCTTGTTGCCACGTTTGCTCCATTTATACAGACTAGGAGTTGCTTCTGTTTTACTGCCCTTTGTTCCTGCAAAGTGCGAGGGCACCGAGTGGAAACGAAGCCCTCTCCTTGCCACGCCTCGTCTCAGCAAAACCCCCAGGATGGAGCAAACTGCTCCTCTCGCTCCAGCGGTGCTGGGGGGGGGGGGATTGCTGCTGGTCCCATGTGCTCGGGGCTGGTGCTGGTGGGGTGATGCCACCTGGCCCCCCATGCACGGCCAACACCTTGCCAAGGGCACACCAGCAGCTGTATACCCCAGCCCTTGCTGTAATGAAAAAGCTTTCAGTGCTGTGGATGTCTTTTAAGGGTCCTCTGGAAATAACTCATAGGCAGCAAGGGAGGAATGAGTATAACATATTATAGAATATTATTCCTTTATAGCATATGAAAGTGAGCTATTGCATAAGTTCAAGGAGCAATATTATCATATCTCCTAAAAGAGGCTTCTGAATTTTCCCCCGCAAAAAATTTTGAACCCAGCTAATGGCCTATCTCTTGGCCCAGGTCACTTAGGGAAAGAGAAGGAAAGAAAAAAAGAAAATAAACAAAAGGAATCTGCTATGCCTAAAAGCTTTTGCAGCTCTGAGAGGACTTGTCTAGCAGTATTACTTTATTCTATGATTGCAAAAGTCATTAAGGAGTGTTTTAGGTGAAAACCTGTCTAGGAAAGCAAAGCCAGAACATTAGTAAGTAAATAATTACTTGTTCTGTCATGCACTAAGCAGGCTAATATCCTCTCCAGCGGAGGGAGGAATGCACCAGGACACTGAGAATAAACACCTCAGATGTGGACCAAAAGGCACAGTTTTGCAGGAAATCTAAACTGACACAAATCAGAAATAATATTGGCTATTTTGGCCAGCCACTGGACAGCAAATTGTCTTGGGAAAAGGCCTTTTCTCTTTTACCTCTGATTCTGATTGCTGCCTGTCTCCTAGGTTCCTATTTTTGGATTTTCAGCTTTTTGGAGAAGATAAAATCTTTGTTTCCTTGTACTGTAGCAAACTGAGAATACTCTCAGCCTTAAGGCATTAAATAATAATTCTGGGAAACAAACTATCAAATGAGGAAAAAATTGATTTCATACTTGTACAGAACTTGGAGGTTTTTTTTTTTTTTTTGGTATCTCTGGGCTACTCAGGTGATTGTACAGAGAATGAATTGCTCTGTTTCCTTAATTCTGAACTTCCCTGTTCCCTGGGATCCACTCAGGACAATTTACTTTATTTGAAGTTCTGCAATTACATGGAGTGGAAAGGGTGCTATTAGAAAAAAACCCATAATAATTGTCCCATTCTGAATATCAGTCTCCAATACAAAACTGAGCTTCCGAAGCAACTAAAAGCTATTCGAGTTTTTAAATGAGCAATTTTTCGGTATCCACAGATCAACTTCTGTTTCCTGCTTTTTCTATGTTAGATGCCAGTTAGCCAGTTAAATACTGTTTGTACGTAACTCAGTCAGAAATGTCTCCAAAGAAGGTGGCTTGTCTCATTATCGTGCTCTCGTTTGCCCTGTGACTGCCCTTATAATCCCACAAAGTGTCATATTCACCTTCTGTGCATGCACGCTCTCTAGGTGAATAAAAATGTCTTGTCTGTAGTGGATGTCTCAGAGACTTTACACCCAAGCTGTGATTTGATCTTAGCTGAACAGACGAAGGACAGGCCAATTCTGTTCAATTTAGTTCTTCAGCTCAGATGTTTTCCAGAGAATGTGCAGAGAGACTGTTTTTGCGACTTTGCTCATAAATCGTTTTGCAGCTTCTGTTTGAGATGTGCATGAATCTGCTTAATTGCTTGGGTTTTGCCCTGCAATCTGTGCCCAGAGGCAGCACAGTGAATTAGGAGAGAAATGCTGTTTAAACTAAGCACTTTTCCTGCAGATGAGTAAATACGCTATGCGCAGAAAATCACAAGAGCACCTCTTCAAGGTGAGGTGAGTCTCCATGGGTCTGACGGCCCCTTCTGGGGATGCAGCACGGTCCTTCTGTGACCATGAGAAGAGGCTGCGCCATGGTCACTGCTTGTGTCATGCTGGAAGCTTTCATAGGGTTTGATTCAATGCTTCTGACAGCGACTGTCTGCTTTTTGCTGCCAGTGGATGAAGTTTGCATGCGTATGACCTGCATACTTCATAAAGTCTGCCACAGTTACCTGCACTGTCTGCCCTTGCATTTATTTGCTCAGCCAGCTGGACTGCGGCGCTTACAGATCATGTTCTCTGCAGTTTACATCACAATTACATAAAATGTGTTATATCAACTTGGAAAATAACTCGTAGCTGTGGCAATCAAATAAGCAATGAAATGGAAAGTAGCAGAGGCAGCAGGCATTTGCTAGAAGAAAAAAAAAAGCCAAAACCCCCCAGTTCTTGGTAACCTTTTCACTGTAAGCCCACTGATATGTTATTTCTAGTTCAGTGGTACTCAGTGGGCCAGCAGCCAGAGCAACGCCTTTATAAATAGTTGCTTTTTATTGTACCTGTGAAGGGCTAAAATTAGTAAAACAGGGGCTGCTTTGCGGTCAGGAGCTGTAGGCAGGTATTGTGGCCAACGGTAAACCTGTCAGGCAAATCAGCTGCTGGCTTCCAGCTGTTGGTATGCTAGCTGTTAACCTGCCCCGGGCTTCCAGTGTTCACCTTCAGGCCAAGGCTGCGGAATAACTGGGCTTTGGAAGAGGTCAGCAGCTGATGTGTTCAGCAAATCTGGCCACTCATTTTGGTAGCTAAATGAGAGTTGATCCTTTGGAAAAAATGATCCTAAGTGTTTTGGCTTCTCAATACAGTAATAAGAAATTGCCCTGATTTGTGCAGTTAACAACTTCGGGGTTTTTTTTGCAGGTCTGAAGCGCAGTTACACTTGCAACACCTGCAATGTCACGCTGAACTCGATAGAGCAATATCATGCTCATCTGAAGGGCTCCAAACATCAGACCAAGTGAGTACCTTTGTATTTTTCCTGATAGCCTTCGATCTGTCTGTACCTGTCTAGATGAATAGATATAATAATAACACTTTACACACCAATAAACCTGTCATCCGAAGAGCTCTGAGTGTTTTATAAACATAGATATTGGAGGTACCTACAGGGACAGAAATGCAGGGCTGAATCCAGATTGTTTTCCCTGTATCCCCAGAAGCAGAGTGCTGTTTGCTCTTTATTTCCTGTCAGTCACGGCATGCCCTAGTGAAAACCTGTTGTCAGCTCATCATTGTGCCTTTCGGGAAGCCTGCTGCGTTTTGCTGCTGGACATTCATGCTGGTTTCTCAGGTTTTTTGCTTGCAGAAGTCTGGTTGTCCTGCAGGCTCAGTGGGGACTGAGGAGTCCTGCAGATGTCCTTGGACTGGAGGTTCTTGTCTGGGTAGTTAAAACGAATAGAGGTCCTGCTTTCCTGAACATCTGTCCTCTCTCCTGGAGACCCCTCCTCTAAGCACCCCTTTTCAAGATATCCCCACACCGGGTTATCTTTCTGAATGTCATTTTGGTCTTGGCCCTTTCCTTATCTTCTCTTTCTTAGATTATAGGCTTTCAGGCAGGAGAGTTTCTTACTTCTGCTCTCTGCAATGCTGTTTGCATGTAGCACAGCCCAAGCACCTCATGGCTTTGCACATCTTGTAACCCAGCTGAGGACACTGTTGTTCCACCCCGTTGAAACGCCCTTGGCTTGAGACCTGCCAGAGGATGGTGGGGAACCTGTGTATTTGCCCATACCCTCCTCAGACTGAAAGGTGCATCCTGTTTTGGGACAGATAAAGAACAAATAGGCAGTAGTGGCCCAACAAGCTGACAAGCTAACAGTATCCAGTCTTGATGTCACAAGCGTTCATGCCTAGTGATACTGAGTTTGGAGCTTTCATGCGTTACACCTCAGGAGAGACACTGAGAGTATAATGGGATCAGAAGTTTCCGAGTGAAAATGTTTACGCTGTGATTTAAAGCAATTATCTATTAGCCAACTTTCTGAGACTTGAAGGGAGTCTGCTCTGTCAATTAGTACAAATTGCTCAAATGAAGTGATAAAGATACATGGTACCAAAGAGTAGATTAATAAACTAATCTCTTTTAATACACTTATATGTGAGCTTTGGGAACTGTTTCAGGCTAAAGTACTGAGGACTGCCCAGATTAGAAGAGGGATAGAAAAGGTGCCATTAGTTACTGGAATACTGCAGGTAGTTTTAAGAGCAGTCTGAAAGATAAGGCAGGATGATCAAAGCCAGCCGCAAGTAGCAATGTCTAATTTTGCTTAAGTTACCAAAGGACAAACCCAGTTTTTCCCCAGCTGATGTTAGACCTTCAAAGATTCCCTGTACTATTCATATTAGCTCGATCCTATTTATTCACTGAGTGTTTGAATGTCTCCCAGATATTACCCTTCCTGGACCTGAGCATGTCCTCATATTCGGGATCTCAATTAACAGAAGAAACTGATGTCATCAGATTTCTTAATGAGGTGGTGTTCTCCCTCCACCCTTCTTACGAAGGATGTATGAAGTCCTGCGGAAGGAAGGGCGTGTGTTGAGTGACTGCTCATTGATTCAGCACCATCTGCTAGTCTTGGTGGTTTGTAGAGCAGAGGGCTGGGGTCACGCAATCCAGACGCGGTTTTGGGCGGTGCCACAAACTTTCTGTGTGCCGTGGGTAAATCATCTACTGCCTCCATGCCTCTGTTCTCTTTTAGCACATCTAAATGTTAGCATATCCCAGCTCCACCAGGTTACGTATATCGCGTACAGGTACTGCGCTGACAGGAGCAGTGTTAGTACATAGCACAACAAATTCCCACTGCTGGAAGACAGAGCTGACAGTTCTTCCCATCGGAGACCTGAACGGAGAGCAGCTGCAATGTTCTGCCCAGACGCAAAGCTGTAATTTATCCTTCCTCTGCCAGTCTTTTTGTGTTTGTGTTATTATTAGTCTTGCTGCTGCTGTTATTATTGCAAAGGATAAAGCAGTTCATTTCAAATCAGAGCAGCCTTGTGGATAGGAAATAGAGATGTGCAGAAAAGACGCACTACTATTTTCAGCATCAGGAGGGGTGCCTGTCTTCATAGTGTGGTTAGACGCATTCCCTCACACTCTCTGTTTTATGCCCGTGCCTTCTGCTTTTGTTTTTCAGTCACCTGCAATTAGCAGTGTGTCTTGTCCAGGTGAACCCTGCAGAAGGATAATTCCTTCTGTATCTATTGCTTTCCCAAATGCTTTCTTCTAACTTACTCTAACAAAAATTTCGAAGACTGAGGATCTTTCTGCTTCATCTTTTTCTTTAGCTGCTCCCTAAGAGGGAGTGTATTCGCTGCAGAGCTCTGGATTTTTTTTTCCTTGACTTGAGCTGAGTATCTGGGTAAAAAATCAGCAAGAGTTAAGATGATAATTCACATGCCTTTATTGCTCCCCATAGGAGAAAATAAACTAAACTGCACAGCTGAGAGTGTTTGACAGTAGGTCAGGCTATAGCACTGGGAAACTGGAGGAATCCCTACTTTGTGGCTGCAATGATTGCTGTTATTTGACAGAAGTACCTCTCATCTTTACTCAAGCTTACAAGAGCAACTCTTCCAGACCGGAAACACCAGGGAACCAGGCTATTGACAAAAAAGTCTCAGAATTCGGACAAATGTTGTACTTAAGATCAAAGGGCAATGAGGAAAGAAACAGCACACGGTGCTGGGAGGACTGGGACCAATATTTCCTCCAGTTATATTGGTGGAGTATCCTGGCTAGGAGTTAGCAGTTTGGTTTTCGGAGGCTCTGGTGTCTCAAGCAATCTCATTCGGATGCCAGCAAGCCAAATGACATTATGTTGTTTTAGTGTAAAGGCTCAGTGGAATCCACAGATTCCAGGGATTTCTGAGCTCTGAAAAACACAAAGTATTGAAAGAAAGGCTGATTTCTCTTTCATCTCAGTGAGGACCAAGTCAGCCAGTGCAGGGAACACCATAACGGCCTGCAGGACTTCCACGTTTTTTTTAAGGACCTTCCTCTTTTGCAAATTAATATTCTTACTAGTCTTTCTAAATTTAGTTTCTTATCGTTTATTCATAATGATTTAAATCTGGCCCCAAGAGATCTTCATGGGCATTCAGTATAAGAGGAAACAAAGTAAGAAATTCATAAGAAAGTATGTTAAAAATGTAATAATGGAATACCAATTAGAGACATTCGTCTGACCAATTTCTATGGGAAATTGCTCTGATCATTCTATTTCCTCTGTTCATTGTTCATTCTTACACAATTTTCTTTGATGCTAAGTATCTCAATATAGTAGCACAGATCTCTTTTGTAGGAAAGTACAGCAGCATGCGAGACAATAGATGGGCAGCTTAGGTTTATACAAAACAAAAGCTTTTCTCACTGAGTAGTTAGTATGTAGCAGATTTTATTTTCCTAGTTTAAAGAAGTTTTTGTGGCTTCGTTGTCTTCTGTATGTGACTGATGGAATGATTTACCCTAATCTCTTGTGCTGAATCAGTGCAGACCCAGCTCCAGTTTAAGGGGTCTGTAGCAGTCATCTGCACTACTAAACGTAGTTGGAGATACAGCTTTGGAATAAGTCTGCAGTGTCTTTAAATCAGTTCTTCTATTTGTCGCATACACAGAGATGACCTTGTTCACAGTGTTTGTGCAGAGCCGGGCTGCATAGGCATATGCTTATGATAACAGCAAGTGATAAAAGGATTCAGCAGTACACACGCTCACACTCCTGACTATAGAAACCGCTACAGACAAAGATGAAGAAATCTTCATTGCTGTTCCTGTAAACGAATACCTTGTGAAAAGGTATTCCAAATGCTTTCTTGGACTGTATGCAAGTGACTAAGGATATGTGCCCACAGTTGACCCTTGTTTCCAAAGCAAAGGACTATCCAGAGAAGCAGAAACACAACAAACTGTTTGACAGAGCTGCATCTAGGTTTTTGTAGCGTGCTTTCTACAAGTGATTATCTCTTTTATATGTAGAAAGTTAATGTTGAAATCCAGATGAGATGCTTCTATGTGAGTTTCCACTATCATTTTGTTCCTAGGCCTGGTAGCATCGGATTGTCAAGGTTTAGCACTCAGAGCGAGGCTCAGTTTCTGCAGAAGCTTGGCTCTCCCAAGTGTGGGGTTAGGCAAACAGACTCTGCATTTGTGTGCTAAGTGAGGAAACCGTTCTTCTTGCAGCCCTCTTGTGTACCTTGGCTGGTGTCTTGCCCACCCCTTTGCTCTGTTTTGCTGGTTAGTGCCAAGACTGTCCTCTTCTGAATAACTCAATTTGAGGCTAGTGGATTGCAGTTTCCAAGGTAACAAAACATTTTAGGTAGCTGTCATAGTTAATATAATAAAAAAAGAGGTTTGTAAAGGAGAGGGATTTCCTTTTGGGACAGGTTAGCAGGGAAAGGCGATCACAGGCTGTGGAAGTTGGTGGCACCCAGAAAACGCCTGGCCTTCAGAAGATGCATCTTCTGAAAAGCTGCTTTAACAGAGAAGAAATTGTATGAGGAATGAGTCAAGTAATAGATATGTATTATAGTTCTTGAAAGCTCTCTGGAGGATAACATACAGCCAAGCCATGCCAGAGTGTACTTTAAATAACCCACTATCTAGCAGCCCTTGAGCTATTGCTTAGCAGACCACGTTATTTGGGCCTTCCGTCACTTCTCAGCGTGGGTGCTGGTGGAGCTGGAGCTCTGTTAGCAAAGCTATAGCTGTCCTTTTCTTCTTTTGGTAGTATCCGTAGGGGAGAACTTAGCTGTTTATTTACAGGAATTACAAGGTCTCATCTGAATGCTTCCTACTGAATTTATTTGACCAAAATATGGGGAAAATGGCGGGGGGGGGGGAGGGGCTTGAAGTGCCTTGGCTGGTATTTTGGTGTTGAATTAAAGATGTAGAGGGAGGTAGCTAGTACTGAGCTAGTCCTTATCCCCCTGGACAATGAATATGCAAAGCAAGATGATGTCTGCTAGCTCCTATTATTTTCTCCAGGGTGCAGATATTTTAAGCTGTATATTTGATGATGAAGAAAAAAAAAATGTGTTTTTTTAAATCCTTTAATAAATTCACGAATTTGGGGTTAGAGTCAGATATAGAAGAGTATTTCTGATAAGGTATCACAAATCTGGCATCCAATCTGTTTACATCAGGGTCAGGCAGTGTTCCTCATGGCTCTAATGGGAATTATGCATTCACACAGAGCAGTTGAGCAAGAGCTGCTTTTTAAATGTCTTATAAAAGTAGAGCTCCAGTTTGTGGCTCCGACAGGCGAGCCTGGTGAATGCCTGCGCACACGCATGCACAGAAGCAGGTTTTGAAATGTGGCTGGACTCTGGAACATCTGCAGTGGGGCGGAGCACTAAACCTTTAATTAGGGATTTATGAACTGTGTAGAGATGATTGAGTCATTGTTTGACTTGCTTTCCAGAAATAGATACGTTTTTTTTAATTCCCCCTTCCTCCCCTCCCCTCCCCCCCCAAATTAGCAGCAAACCAGCAGAATGACAAGTAAGGCACAAGACTTGCTGTGGTGTGAGTGCCCATTTGAGCTGGACCGTGGTCAGCAGAGGCAGCTCGGTTTCTATGGGGACCAATAGCAACCGAAAAACAAGGCTTGTGAGGAACAGCAGGAATGAGGTCACGTTATCTCTGAAATATTGGAAGAAAATCACATGCCAGCCTTGCTCTTTACTGCTTACAATAGGCTGAAAGAAACAAAACTCTTCTCTCTTTTCAGGTTTATGTAAACTGGAAAGATCAGCTAAAAAATCATTATCAATAAAATAACAGAGAATTAAAGTCCTGGGCAGGCATGAAAGAAGGCAGAAAACATTCAGATTCTGGGGTCAAAGAAATACTAGTACAGAATATTAACTTAGGGCTTTCTAAAAAGCGCTTCTCTTTTTTTTTTTGTTAGCCTGCGCACAGAGTGGGATTGGGGAAAGTGTGCTGTGTTCGTCACTGCATCCAGGCGAAAATAGCTGTGTGGGGGGAAAACGAATCGAAGGGCTCAGTTCCAGATTTGAAGTAGTTCCTTGGGGGGTTGCAAATGGAAGGACGGAAGATCCTGTTGGTGAGAATACTAGAGCCCAGATCCAGATTTGATGCAAGTGCCATCTCTGGGCTGGTTGCAAATATATCAAAGGGTATAATAATGTGCAGAGTACCGAGAGCTTTGAGTTATCCTCTCCCATTCTGGCTGTCAGTGATTGGAGGCTGAGATCCAGCCCTAGTAATTAAGAGTCTTACGATACAGGGATAATAATTCCAACTTCCATAAAGAAGAATTTTATCTTCTAGCCTTTATTTTGTCTCTTTGATCAGCCAGACCTCTCTGCCATGTCTGGAGCTCACAAATGCGTTCTGGAGTTTTATAACTGCTCATTTACACATTCATAGATGCTAATACAGGCCCAGGTTTCCCTTTCAAATTCATGCTTTCTGATTAATTTTAGGATTTTTGCAGAGACGGGGTCCAATCCTGCAGCTATTGCTCTAGTAAAACCGATTCAATGGGAATGTAAATGTACCAAGGGAGCGCAGTATGCAGTCTAAGAGTCTAAATGAATGCCTGGGGATTGCAAATAATCATTTTTACTTTGGAAGGTGTGTTCTGAAGATCTTTCTTCATGGCCCTTCAGGTAGTCATTGGGTTGCCTCCTGCTAAAGCCCAGGTGATTAATGGCCTGCTGAGGAGCAAATGACAGCAGGCTCAGTGCCCGTGAGGTTTTTTTTTTTTTTTTTCTGATTGAGAACACAGATGTCTAGTTGGAATAGGGTATTTATTAACATAAGCTGCTTTGCTATTCAGAAATCGGAGCTAATCAAAATATTGTAAATTTTGTGCCTGGAGAAATGTCACTCTTCACCATGATTGCATTTCCATATTTTTTCCAATCTATTTAAGAAAGTGTAAACAAATATTTACAGCCTGTTGTGGCTGAAACATGTTCTGAGTTGTGGGATCTGTCGTAGGGAATGTGCGCTTAGAAGAAGCTGAGAAATTAATGCAGCAATATCCCACCATTTCTCTTGCTCCTGGGTTGCCTGGGCTGTGCTACAGTAGGTCCTTGGCATTAACCGCATGCACACCAAAGCATGGAGTGGGTGCTCTGCTGGTCCTCTTCAGGTGCTGTAAGGCTATGAAGTGGCACAGGGTCTGGGACAGTCCTCGGAGGAAAACGAATCATTAGTGATCTCCCTGCCTCTGTGCTCTAAATCGCAGCAGAAGCTGAGAACTAGCAAGCCTTTCTTCACCGCGGAGGAAAGCACGCTTGCTTGTGATTTCCCTTGGACGAGTAAACATGTCGAGCAGCAGGCTGCCTCCGGGGACTCTTCACAAGAACCTGCTGCTACCATTGCCCTTGTTTTTCCTATTAGAAGAGTGTCTAGAGATACTGATTAGGAACCAGTCATGCCAAGTGCTGCACAGACAGGACCAAGCTGTCCTTCCTCTGAGGGTTTTTGCAGTTTAGTACATGCCAAAAGAGCAAGAGATAAGATTAAAAAAAGGCTTGGGGGTTCCTATCCTGAGTTCCTTCATGCTGGATTTTATGCAAAAAAAGTAGTTTCTCTTTTCCCCGGAGCTGGCCCCCTCCCGCGTGCCCTGGCAGCCCGAGGGCTGGGAGGTCAGGCTCCCTCCGGCCAGTTCCTGCCAAGCAGGTCAGATGTGACGGAGTCAAACGTCAGCTCGGAGCCGGTTCCCTTAGGATGGGATTCATCCCATCTTCTCTGGAGTCCGAAAGGCCATCATCTGCCTTGGGTCACTTGTGCAAATGCATTGCCAGAGAGGGGTTCGCCCGGTTTTCTTCATGTTATTGGCCTAGAGAATAGTTGGTGGATTTTAAGTTGTTGCTGCTAGTCTATGAAGTCGATGGGTGTCCTTGGAAACACTCCCGTTATTAAAAACAAACACAACGTTTTAGGTCCTTTCAATTCTCTCTATTGCATTTCTGAATACTTTCTTGCAGTTGCTAAATTAAAATTACATTCTTAGGTGTATGATTTTTATTATCATATATTTGTTTTTATTTTGTTTTACAAATAAGTTCCATTCCTACAAAATCCATACCAAGTTTATTTCCAAAATAAACCAAGTTTATTTTCCAAGAATGAACACTTTCTTTGATATAAAGTTCCCATTAAGTTTCAGGAAATTATTTTAAATATTGGAGTTGTAGCATGTACCTGGCTCAAATTAAAATGATTTTTTTCTTATCTTGATGACTGCAACTTTTATTGGTAGCAATGGCACTTTCCATGTGCTTTCTGTAAGATACTGACTGCTGCCTAAAGTATGAAGAAGCCTTTAGAGTGACAATAACTCCAGAAGATGAATAGTTATAAAAGGTAGATGGAATTGAAAGGCATTTTAATTTGTCATTATTTCAGTGGTTCCAGAGAACAGCTGAATAATTACACTGCCTGTAAAGAGTGAGTGTGTAATACTTTCTCTCATTACAGGATTAAATTGTCTTCATTCCCTTTTAATGTAAGTGAAAATAAAGATATCTCTGATATCTTCTGTTTTGATCATAATTTGAAAGCTGCCAAAAGGCTGGTGCATCTTTGGTGTCTGGTATATGGATTAATTATTTTAATGTAAAGCATAAACATTAGCCCAGTTTCCCAAAGTCTAACTGTGAGATCATATATGCTTTCTGAATAAGAAACTCCTCGTTTGCCAGTGAAGCGTTTGGGTCATTTAAAAAAAAAGCAGGTTTTGTGGGGTTTGCTAGTCTCTTACAAGCAGCTTTAAATTGAGGACCTATAGAAAATACACTTTCCCCCCCAAGCCATTACAGCAATTTTCTATCATAAAATCCAAAACTGTGCTTAAAATTGAGGTTGTATTTCAGGTAGAAATGTTATATACATTTTTTCTTAGAATGGAAGTTATCTCCATTGTTCACATACAAAATTTTTTTAGTTGTTAAAAAAATTGCATGTTCTCCCCAGTGTCAGTTTGCCTAGAGTCAGCTGCTACCTGCCAGATCTTGTTATCGCTTTGGCTGCTAAAAAAGGGGTGGTGTGGGAAGTCCACGGGGTCTGTGGGGAGAAAAGGAAGCGAGATGTTGTGGAGGCGCCAGGGTAAGGGGTGGAAACAAAGATGCACAGACGGAAACTTCAGGAGGTGCAAAGAAACCAAGCCCCAAGCTGGAAATGGCAAGGAAGAAGCTTACTGCTGCTTCTTTTCTGTGTTGCAGCCTGAAAAATCAGTAGTAATTCATCAGTCCAAACAAGGAAAAGCACCAAGACTTCTGCAGAGAGGCACTGATTAGCAAGAAGAAAGGATACTTTCTTGGACAATGAGCGTTTCCTGTGTGGATTCGTTAATTAACATGTAACTAACCTTCGCTTTGGACAAAAACATGGATTTTCTTTTTTTAATTTTGTGGTGAGTTAAAATATTTCGATGGATTTTTTTACCCTTTCAAGATAATATTTATTCAGCACAGAGTCTAAAGTATGATAACTATCCTGTAAAAACAGTACTTAACCGTCACTCACCTTCAGAGACAGTGGGAACAGAATATTTTACTTTTTCATATTTATTCTTAGATTTCTTCCAAGAGTATAAAATTATTCTGTTGCATTATCCATGATAGTGATGTAATCAGTCTCCAACCAGAAATAAACATGATTTCTTCACCACCTCCAGCATGGTTTGTGTCAACAGCAAAAAAAAAAAAAAAAAAAAAAAAAGAACTGAGGAATGGATGATGGATGAATTCCTTCCTCCTTGTCTTCAGAGAAAGAAATGGTTCGCTGAACAACGAAAAGTTAAAGAGTAAAATCCTTCCACTGGAGCAGGATGCGCCAAGGCGGCTGCGGCCAGGCCCCCCGCGGCGCCGGGACCCCCTCGCTGCGCGGGGCAGCGCCGGGGCGGTGGCAGCGGCGCAGTCGGGGGAGCCCCCGCTGCCGGCTTTGCTCTCCGGTGAGTTTTGCACCCAGGTGCCGAGGGGGCTGCGCTGACGGGGGGGGAAGAAAACCCCACGGGATGTGAAGAGAAAAATTGTGACTGAAAACCAGCCGGGAGTTTGCAAGAGGCGCACTGCTTGGGCAGAGCCCCCGCCGGGTCCCGGGTGGTAGCGGTTCAGTGCCCACCTCTAGGGAAGGGGCTTGTTGCTCCGTGGCTCGGGGGTGAGCTCACCGAACCCGCTGGCAACGAAGGCGCTTGCAACAGCTTCCGTTTTTCTGCTGCAATCAGCAGAAAGGGAACAGGTTTCTAACCTAACCCACCTCACTTCCGAGAGCTGTAAGAAACGTGGTCAAGTTGTACGTAGATACCGCGAGCGATGCAAAACGAACCTCGCTGGGCCCTGTGTTGTACAAGCTTGGTCAGTGCACTGTGCGCGCAGAGAACCTGTCTTGTGAATGCTGATAGAGATTCAGCACTGTCTTTTTAAAGAGCAATCTGATTGTTTTATATATATGTAGTAGCACAATTCTCCTGAGACTGAGGCCATTTCCCTGCTGCTACATCTCTGAAATAATAGGCTTTGACATTTCCTTTTTGTGCCCACTGAACTAGAACTGTCTTATCTTTGGAAATGAACAGTGATGTTTATGGATCCATCAGTTAATTTACCAGAAGTCCCAGCAAGGTGCAAATCTACTCCTCCAGCATCTCAAGGAAGAGCAGTGACCCGCTGCTGCTGGCTCTGCATCAGGGAAACTTTTAATTTAATCCACAGCTCACCACAGTGGCCTGCAGGTTTGTGAATTTTCTGCCAAGTGAACAAATCACATATAGGGGATTAATCTGTGTCCTCCATCCGCTCCTCTGCACCTTAATAAGCCAAAGCAATGAAGTTTATTGCTGTGTGTTTGGGTTTTGAGCAGTGCTGTACATGTCTCAGATGAGTTACCTTTGGGCAGGTCACTTGGAAAATTGTAGTTATGATGCAAAAGTTATTTTGAATGGTCATAGAATTATTATTATTGTCTATTTGCAGTATGGTAGCCCACAAACTAGCAAGATCTGTAGCGGAGGATGCAGCAGGTGCTGTGCAGTAGCCTTAATTTTCCTCTAGCTTTGAGGGAAGCGGCCCCCGAAGGATTTGTACAGCAGAGCAGTCTTTCGTGGCTGATGTGCAAGTGAAGTCAAGGCAGCTTCACTGTAAACCAGTGGTTGCTTTGGGCAAATGCAATGTTTAAAGCCCAGTCAGTCATTAAGTCACAAGGCAGTACATACTAAGTAGTAACTGCTCTGAAACCATGCTGGTACCTATAGGACTCTGTTGCTAGGACCAGCTCAGTTGGTCAGTGAGTCCACGGGATGAAGGGAGAGCAGGCTTTTAGCGGGGGGGAGCTGGTGAAGCCAGAGGAAGCGATACAGTCTTATCTGCTGCTGACAAGCTTCGGTTTCTCTTATCTTTCCCTATCATGGGAAGAGGTTCATCTTCGGCAGCCTGCTGGGTCTGAGCACCGCACGTGTAGCCAGCTGCAGGGTGTTTCTGTCGCGGCTCTGTTGACATACACAGAAGGCAGCGATGCCCGAAAAAGCCACTTTGGCTTTCCTTGTTAATGATAATATTGTATAACTAGCTTTTTACTACTGTCTCATGTGGGACTTGGAAAACCCTCCCTACCTTGCTACCGGAGTCACCCTTTTAATGAAAAAGCTTATCTGTGTTGGTGAAAATGACTCTTTTACCTTGCAAAGGCAATTAAAAGCCCAAACTCACCAGTTCTTTTCAGAAGATTGTTATTCCAAATCTTCAGGAGAGAAGAGAGATAATTCTCTTAAATCAGGAGGAAGATCAATAACAGATGCTTCTCTGTGGAAGCCCATGTTATTTTGCCTGCCAGCAATGAAGACAAAATAGACTCCTTCTAGTCTAAGAAGAAACGAGGCTTATGTGATTATGCTTTTCCTTGCCATAGCATATGAAAATTAGTGGCAAATATATTTACCAGACAATCTTTGGTGCTTTTTATTTTCTTTTGGCATTTAATCAAAGGAACGTGCTAAATCTTTATAATAGCTGGGCTAATTGACTTAAACAGAACATAGCTATCATGTTGGTCATTTCATATTTCGAATAACTAAATATTAGTATCATCATATTTGATGGTAGAGATTGCAAACAATTTGGAGCAATGTGCCTAGCTCATATGTTTTAGCTATGATAGGTAGGAGCTGTAGACAAAATTCACACTAAATATTAAAGTTTGTCTACATGCCTCTCTGCTTAGGAAAATCTTTCCTGTTGTGTTTTGTTTATGCTTGGCTTAGTTAAGCTTAAGTGGTGCAGTGCAAGAGTGCCAGTCTTACTCCAAATGAGCATTTAGTGCTTTTAAACGTTCTCTCTGCTCACACACGAAGTGAACGGTACTGGGGGGTGATTCAGAGGACACTTAAACAGTCACATAACCCATGGGAGCAGCAGGACAAATTCAGATTCCTGCCTCCACCGCCCTTAGAGGGACGTCAGACCTGTGCGGAGACTGTGTCCAGTTTTTGTGTTTCAAACAAATGCACAGGATGCGGTTCTGTACCTGAAGAATTTGTTCTGATTACAAAATGGACAGGTGAAATAAATTACAAATTCTTCTTGATTACAGTCTGTCTGGAAGTGATTTTTCCCTTCATCTCTTTGGTTACAGTAGACAAGAAAATTTCTAGTGGAGGAAAACGATTTAACAGCAAATATTCTTTAGATGACTATGTCTAGTGGGTGTTCCAATTAGAGGGGTAATTAGGAAAGTTTCAGTGCAGTAATGAAGTGCTCCATCCTAAAAAGCTCAGCATCTGAATTGCAAAAGGTGCTAGGCTCCCCTAAATTGCTGAAGGGGGAGAGTGAGAATTCATGGAGCTCATAATAAAATTTTTGTCCCTTCGGCGCTCTCACCTCTTGACTAACTCTTGCTGATTTCATGTTACATATTTAAAAAATTATTTTCTATGTGATTGGGATAACTTGTGTGCCTATATTTGCATATGATGATATATACTACTTGCATTGGTTTTATATGTATTACAGTAGTATGCAGAGGCGCCAGCCTCAACTTTGAACAACTTTCTCCCATTTGAAAGCTCATAGCACAGAGGGGAGGTGCCTGCAAACGGCGTTAACCTCTGTGCTGTGCTTCAGACCTCTACGTTGTGGTACACCAGCAGCAGCATTTCATTTCCTTTGCCTTGCTAAGAGGGTCTAGACACGGGAAGAGAACCACGTAGCAAAGAGGACCTTTACTCTTCTACAGCCCAGAGGCTGCCTGGAGCTCTGCTCATTTGGAGGTCTTGGCCCCTGATGGCTGCATGGTGTTTTTCTTGTCTTTAGTCTTGCAAAGGGAAGGGTCAGATGCCTGCAGAATCTGATTTTTTACTCTCTAGGGACAGTAAAAGATACTAAAGAAGCTCTATATGATTAATCTGTGCTCTTGCATCAATGCCTTTCATGTGTGGAGGAGACTGGGTTGTTTACAGATGAGTAAGCATGTCCTTATGTTTCATTGCTATGGGGCTCTTTCATTTATTGTGTTCTGGGTAATAACATAAGAAGACAGTGCTTCTGAAGCTAAACTGCTTCTTTACAGCGAGAATGATTTACAGAGATAGGGCATATCATTTATGCATGTACAGATTGGCTTTTTTGGGTCTCCTCCCTGCCAAATTCTTCCTTCCTGCAACCTGTGCTCCTTCCTCTAAGTTGCACTCATGGTGCTGCAGAGGTGATTTTGGCAGGAGCAAATGAAAAAACCCTTCTCTAACTTGTGTGCTCAGGTAATCACTAGAAGCTCATTGCAGCAAATTAATCACAGCACAAACACAATTTCTTCCCCTAGGCAGGTGTGCAGATAGCTCTGACTGCTGCAGGGAGCAGGGTTGAACTCAGCCCCCATAACCAGCCTGCAGAAGTCTGTCTGGCCTTCCCAGACTGCTGCTCAGTCCTGCTGTTGGTGGCTTGCTCGGCCCATGAGAATGGCCAGAGACAGAGGACCTGCCTCTAGTTTAGCAGAGCAGCATTTTATGCTGCTCTGGCAGCCTTAAAATAGACCCGTTTGTCCCATGACACTGCAGGGGTGGTGCAAAGACGTAGTGCGAGCAGGAGGATCAGTACTCCAGACAGATTGACACAGCCCACGCCATCAGGCCCTGGCGAGCAAGAGGCATGTGGAGTGAGAATGAGATGCCCTGTCATATCCCCCAGCTTTGTCCTGTTTCAAAGTGAAGTAACTAGAGCAGCACGATATTTGCCTTCGTTGCTGGCATTGTCCTGGGCCAGTCAGTCAGGCTTTTGTCCCTAAATCCTTCTAATCTCTTGCTTTTCTCAAGTTCATTAGGCCTTCAGAGCAAGACATAAAAAGACAAATCGCCTAGTGGGAAGTCGATGATCCCTACAGAAATGTCTCCAGACTGCGTGTGCTGCTCTGATGTTGAGACTAGTACATCATACCTGGCTTAAGCACTGTGTGGGTGTATTAGAGATCTTTGGAAAGGGATGCAGTAAAACCACTGCATCCCCCAAGGCTACTTTAAATGGAGGGGTGGCAGTATTTGCATTTATTTTCTTCATAGAAAACACACTGCATTTTTCCATGCAGAACATCCATATATCACAAGTTAATTTTGTCTGTTGTGGTCAAACATTTTCCCAGCTTAAAATGCTGTGCAAGACATTCTATAAAGCACATCTCAAAAACTGAGAGTCTGGTTGCGTTTTGCCACACACCAAGGAGCCAGTACTAACCGGAATGCTACTGCTGGCACTGAGAGACAGCTGTAATTATAAACTCTGAAACCTTAATCCTTTAGACATGTTCCATAAGACTCTTCTAGCACAACCTAATAAAGTTCTTAAGGCTCTAGTGCAGATTCTGTAGGGTGTGTTTCGGAAAACAAGCCACTAACTTTCTGCAGTGTTTTATGCTCAGGCGTAATATGGCACTAGTAATGCATGTTTTTTAACTTGCTTCTTGTGCTAAGGCAATAAAGCTCTATGGCAACAGTGTGTAAAGTGATTCTACCCTGAGACACACTACTTAATACAAAGAAATTAATCACAGGAGAAGAATGCTCCTAGAACATAAGTGGTACTTTCTTTGTTAAGTTCCTATTGCATCAACTTAATTAGCAACTCCTGACCTTTAAAACCACCTTCCATAATCTTCAAATTATGTGTGCAAAAGTCTACATTCCTCCTTCTGGCTGTGTTAGCAGTTTTCTACAGTTCTCTGGATTCATCTGAGTTTAAGTGTGCTGGTTCCTGTGACCAGTTGCACGTCCTCTCCCACCTGTGCGAGGTTACTGGGAACATCCAGGTCGGCGTGCTGCAGGGTGAGATAGCAGAGACCCAATTTGGCTGCTAAAATTCATTATCTCAAGGAAGAGAAAGCAAATATCTGTTAATGTTGCAGTGTGTTCCCCACTTACATTACTGCAGTGAGGGCAGTTCAAGGCTTTAGGATAAATTTTCTAGCCTAATTTCCATTCCAAGTGTCTGAGTAGGGGTGATGGAGCTGTTCCTGTTGACCTAGTAATGTTTATCTTTACTAAGCGTGTTCTTCCAGCTGTGAAGAGCTGGGTCAGGAGACAGCTGCAGAACTCTTCAGGGCAGGGCAATGTATTGCATTTTTATATCTCCTGCTCATATACTACTTGTGCCTTAAGTCACAGGAGATCTAAACCAAACTATAAAATGCCTCCTCTATTTCATTTCCCCAGCACCTTTGTGCATGTCATAATCCTGCCAGTACTACTAAAAATCATCTCTGAATGCAGCTGACTTCTACTCTTACCAGGACTGAATTTCATATCCCTTAACAGAGAAGTTGCAGATGGCCTTTGCTAAGGGCATGGGACAGAACATGAGCAGCTAATGCTGAATACTTGTCTTGGACATCTCTCCAAGAGGGTTTTGCTCACCTTCACCCCCCTTATGAGACAGTCAACCGCAGATGCCGTGCCTCAGCGGTAAAAAGCATTTATGCCATGCCATGTTTGACAGGGTTGTTCATTATCGCACACCTTCTTGTGGAAGAGCAATATGCTTACTGTCATCCGCAGAGCACGATGGTGTGCCTGGTGGCTGTGCATGCGCTAGTTCGGCGCTGATGGCCCCAGCTTGTTTGCCATGACGGCGCACGGCAGGTTTGGCATGCCAGTTCTTGAGCGAGCGCGGTTTAAACAGCCTCCCCTCTGCAGCCCACTGCTCACTAATTGAGCCGTGTAGCCTGCTCACAGATCTTTGACAATAGCCTTTGTCTAATATGTTTTTAATCAGTGTGTGCATTTCAATTTGCATATTAATAGCAAGGAAATGTTATTATACACTGATGTTGATGAGTTGGTTGTCATGCCTATCCTTCCAGTCTGAGCAAAGAAAGAAACTCTATTGTATAAATAGGAAATAGCAGGAGATGCATGGTGTAGATCTGCCATTCTCTGCCTCTATCGGTATTTATCGCTGTCTTTATTTTTTTCTTAATAGCTCATATGAATGCATCCATTAATCGTTTTGTTGTTGTTGTTGTTATTTTTTGTCTTGGAACAAGTGCCATTTAACAGGAGAGTAAGACAGGATTTTGTGGCTGCTGTGATAAGACTAAGCTAGCCTAAATGTCACATTTTTGCTGGGCATTTTTAAATTGTAAAATGGCAAAAGCTTGACCCAATCTAGGAGTCCACTTCTTGCAGGCGACCCCAGCAGAATAATTGAAATGCCAGTAACGGACAACGGCGCTACTCGTTCTCCTGGCCTCCAGCATTTTACAGGTGCCACGGAGGCAGGCTTCCTCAGCCCGATGTCAGTGTGATGGGGATGCAATATTTGAGGCATCCCTCATGGCTGTATAGCAGCTGCAGTGCATGGAGGTGTTCGGTGCGGTAGATGGAGCGAGGCAAGCGCAGTGTTGTGTGCATGGCCATTTCCCTAGCAAAGGATGCGCAGAGGAGTGCGACAAGTGAGGGCTCAGGGAATGGCTCAGAACAAGCCCTAAATACAAGTTCTTAGTGCTGACAGTGTTTCCCAAAGCTTCGCTCCAGAGTAAGTGATGCCATTGTCCCAGATTTTCAGACTGAAGAAAGAGTGAATGTTTCAAAATGCGACTAGGTGACTTGGGAGCTAATCTCTGTCTGCTTGCAGTTCACGTGCCCCCTGCAGACAGCATTTAACCCCAAATCAGCCCTCTGGGCTTTTCTCCAAATTACAGCACGAGGTGATTGTTCCTCTTGGTTTCTTTCTGCTTTTCCTATCCCATGTCTTGACTTTTTCCCCTGCTCTTTCAGATGCACAGACCTTCACCGCACCACAGCCACTTCCAGGGGCTCTCCACGGCTTTCAGGTTTGGGAGGTGATTTTCTGTGCTCTGGTTTTGCTTTTACTGCACCACCTTCCTTCCCACATGGCTCAGCAGGGAAACGGCCTGAAGGCAAAAGCCAGGACTGAAAGAAGAGAGATGAAAAGAGAGACTGAAGAAATGGGAAACAGAAGAAACAGTCCAGAGGAAAAGGCACATCCCCACCAGCCTGCCTCTTCTAATGGCTGTCGAGGTTCCCTGGCACGGAAGGGAGCTGGAGGAAAAGCTGGGTGGTGGTGCAGCGCTGGCGCCGCGGGGAAGACGGCAGCACCTTTAAGCCCAGTTCGGTCTTTGGCGGAGTGTTACTAAATTTTAAACATGCTCCCTTAATCTGGGGTCACAGGACACAGACGATAAAGGACATTCTGGAGGAAGATCAAAGGAGTTTTGGGGTTTTTTTCCCCCCCTCTGTTCCACTCTGCCAGCAAAGCTGTCCTTGCTGTTCCCCCAGAGCTCGCGGAGCCCCAAGGATCAAGGATCAAGGGTCCGGGCGCTGCCGGCCCCTCGCCAGCATCGCCGCTCGCGGTGCGGAGCCGCAGCAGCCGGCGCGTGACTGACGACCGGGGTAGGCACCAGTCACGTCAACGCTGCATAAATATTGAGTGGCAATATTTTGAAAGCGGAGCCTCTCGGAGAGCTGTGAGCAAGGAGGCAGCGCAGAATCAGGAGTTTTCAGTCACACCAGTTCTGGAAAAAAAGAGTCGCTGCTGAATCTGAATCTGAAATCACAGTCAGCAGCTGCTGCCGGCACCCGCTGCGCACCGGGGCGAGAGGGACAACACGACAGCCAAGAAAACCCGGTGAACGTGCCCTGCAAAGAAGGTGGCTGGAGCAGCAAGACCGGGGAAAGGCATGGGATGGATGTGCCACTCCAGAACTTCAATCCATTTATATAATCATAGTTGTTATCATAATAAATGTAAATATCTGAGTGAGTTCAAACTGAGTATTTGACAGCGCTGACTGTTTGTCAGTACACACTGAATTCTTGTAGAATGACTTCATTTCATCAGACAATCTAACAATATTTTAAACAGTGTTTTAGGCATTTAGCTAGGCCCATATTTTGTGATTTTTTTCTCACTCCTGGAAATGAGGGATATAATCTCTAAAGCATAAAGCCTCTTACAAGTTCTCATTTTAAGAAATTACTTGAATCAAAAGCGGTGGCAGTTTGGCAGCCTGCCTGTTACTGCATTGCTGTAGCCTGTAATAATAGCAATAATGTTACGGGGGAAATATAAAAAAGCTGTTTTGCACCTTGTCAGCCCAAGGCAACAGCTCTCCAGGATACCCTTGATTTGTTTTCCTAGGGTGTGACAGCCCTCAGCACTCAGTGGTGTCCAAGGCAGGTGTCCAGACCCCACCTGAGCTCCATAAATCTCTGCAGACGCCTGTCTTGCACCTCGGTGGGTGCTGGAAGTCAGGTCCGTGCCGCACCAAGGCAGGTGGTGGCTTACAGCAACCCCCCGCCATGTCCATTAGGGCGTCTGCAAGCCCACCCGTGTCCCCGCAGCCCCCGACCGCCCCGGGCCGGTGTCCCGGCGTGCGGGACGGCGCTGCTCCCGCGGCTGCAGCGACGTGCCCGTCCCGGGCGCTGCTGCCTCGGGGCTCTCTGCAGAGCTCTGCAGATGGTCTGCGGTGCAAAGAGGCTGCTCCACCAGGTGAGGTCAACGCCATGCGGCTGGACGGGGGTTTCCAAAGGCCTGGAGAGAACTGGCTTTCAGAAACAGATCAGAACAAGTGTTTCCATCCAGAGGTGAAGAAATACTGAAAAGCCAGTTCCAAGCGGTATCTTCTATAATGTCCCACTTACACATGCTTTTAAATGAGACCAGCGCTGGTCTTGACAATCAAATGACCTAAATTCTCGTACAAAACTCAGTAGCTTAATGAGGAAATGAGCATTTTTGTTGGGGAATGCGGACTGTGGCAGGCGCGCAGTGTTAAATAACGGCCGAGCCGCTTTGCCAGCGCCCGGGACAGGAGGCTGCGACGGCCTGGGAAGCCCGGGCCCTGCCGCGGGCGCTTGCCGTGCACGTGGCCCCGCGGAGCGCGAAGCCCGAGATGCTGGTGCCGCTGGGCGTTTTGGTGCAGGCTGCCAGGAGGGGCTCTTAACAGGTACCACCTCGGTCTCTCCTCGAGCCTGCCCTCAAAGCGGTGTGAGGCACAGACCACTCACATCCGTGCCTCCGATTCCTTCTGCAAGTTGAAGCAGCGTGCCCCTTCGGCGCGGTCGGCCTGCAGTCCCGCTTACAGCACGCGTCTTTCAGTCAGCGTGAGCACTGTCACAAATGCCTTTCCCCCATGCCAGTCCCTTCCAGGTGCAGATTTGCAGTTCATTAATGCAGCGGTGCATTAAAATGAATCGCATTAAAGAGGCCACGCTGGTAAAACAGCTCCACCCCCAGACTCCCCCCCACAAAAAAAACTTTCTCAGCTCCCCGTTGCCGTCATCTCGGATGGAGAGAAGCACCCATGTCCTGCAAAACCGAGCCTGGAGCAGACAACAGGCTCCTGCCGGACCCGCGCCGGGAGGGCGGCAGAGGTCATCGCGGCCGGCTGCCCTTGCGCCGGCGGCGTGCGGCGGCCGGTGCCCATCGCGCCCCGGGCTGTGCTGGCGTTCGCCGCTTCAGGCACCGTCCCCGGGACCAAGGCCAAGCGGTACCTGAAGGGCCGTAACGTTTTGCTTTAGCAGTGATTGAGTTAGATGGTGATTTGTGGCATGTTATTCTGGTCAGCCAAACAGGGACAGACTGGGGAAAACGGAGGACCAGGATGCTTTCTCAGCTGGCAAGGACTGAAGCAAAGCAGCTTGCACAGCAGACCAGAGCCACCGCTGATAGTCAGCCGTAGAGCGCAGAAGGGAACGGCTGGATGACGCGCTCTTTCCAAGCGATGGTGCTCAGTGGGCAGCGGAGCACGGCTGATGAGCAGGGCAGTATAAATCGGCAGAGTTTCTGATACAGCCCGGCATGCGCTGGTGTGACCTGGAAAGCTCCTTAAGCCAAGCTATTAAATCATTTGTGCAAAAAAAAGCAGTCAAGTCCTGCTTTACCAGCAGGAACCAGCTCTTTTGTAAAACTCATCTTTATTTTGAATGTCGTCCTGAACATTACATAGATGGTCACTTAACAGTAAGTGCCTACAGGCTCTGAAAACGAGAAGGCAAAACCACAGAGACTTTCTGCTCTCACCACCAAAGGCCGGTTTGCTTCCCGTTCCAAACATGCCGGCGCTGGCCTCACCGCAGCGGTTCTTGGGTAGGACGCTGTCCGTATTTTGTGGGAGCGATCTCCGCAGAGGAGCGGGCGGGCGGTCCGAGCACCTCGGCAGCAGCTGCCTCTCCGGAGAGACGCTCCAAACGCGGCCCGCAGGAGAATAATAGCAAGTGGTATCGTGCACTTGAATGGTGCTTTTTCTGGAAGGATGCTCGGGAGTTAAGGCATCCTCGTCTCGGAAAAGAGTCATCATCCCCACAGCAAATACCGCGCTCGGCAGTGCCGTGGCCTGGCAGAGCTCACCAGCTCGGCTGGGGCAGAGCCGGGACCGGGTTAAAGAAGCCCTCCTGGTTTCTGCGTTGGAGTGGGCTTTTTTTTTCTTTTTTGGTTTCTTTAGTAGGGCAGTAAACTAATGAAAATACTGCTTGATCTGAAGATGTCACCCACAGGATCTGTGTTATTTCGCACGTGACTTTGGATGCCAGGACGGCCCCAGTCGTTTTTGTTGCCGCCCTTGGAGAAGGGCAGCGACGCAGCAAAATGCACCACGGTTTCCTTGCTCGCGTGAGTGCAACAGGAGCCCCTGCTTGGCAGTGAAACAGCTGCCTGGGATGCCTCGCGTTTCCTTCTGGGGCAGACGTAAAACCTCCAGCGCCGGGTCGCTGCACACTGGCGGGACGGGAGCAGCGCCCGGCCCGGGGGACTCCGCTTGGCGCGGGACCCCGGCAGGCAGCGGCAAGGAGGGCACCGGCCGGTGGTTACCCATGCCCGTGGCCCAGTGGCGGTTCGGGACCGGGATGCTCTGCAGCAAGCCTGCTCCTCCGTCTCACTAAAACCGCCGGGTGCCTCCGGGCACCCCGCCGCCCCTCCCTGGCGCCGGGTCAGAGCTGCCCCCGCTCACACGGCTTCGGCCGGTAACTGGCTAAAGATGCCCCGGGATGAATCCAGAGCAAGCGGTCGGGAAGCCGCAGCCCGCGCAAAGCGCAGCAGCCACCTGCCCGCGCGCCTTCCCGCGGCCCAGAGGCAGCGGAGGGCGAGAATCGGCCCCGGCCCCGGCTTCGGCTCCCGGCTCCTTTCTGGTATCTAACAGCAATAGTAACGGTGTGTGTTAGAGCTCTCGTTGCCTTTCGCCCTCGTAACCGGTTCTATGTAATGTAGCATTAGTGTTGTAGTAGTGAAGAGCTAAGGATGTAGGCAAATTAAGGTTTATAGTGAAATGTACTGCTTTTTTATTAGAGCATCCAGCATAGTTAGAAAATGGGCAAGCTTTAGGGCACACGGATCCTTCCCGGGGTCTGAAATAGAAACAAGCTTCAAGCTAGATGCAGGCTGGAAAAAAAAAAACAGGTTGAATTTAACCTAATTATGGCAACAAATTAGTTTGAATGAAAAAGATAGTAAGTACCTGTAGAACTTATATAATAAACTTCATGTATTATTTGAAATTTAGGAGCTTTAAATAGTGTTATAACCCTTGCCAAATTTCACAGCATTTGAAATAAATCTACTGTTTTGCATTGGACAAAAGACTGTAACTGTCACCTGGCAGATGTGAATTACACACATTGTGATTTATGTTTAGGGTTTTTTGTACAATACTCTGTGTTACCATTCAGCGTGTCCTGCATTTTGTATGTGAGAATGCCTAACCCAGTAATTTCTGTTCTGAGAACAGGATATTTATGTATGTACCATTTCTAAAGTGAACACAAGCATAGAAATGTATTTCAAAAGGAATGGTGGAAATAAACAATTTGAAATCTATGCTGTATAGTTGGCTTTTTTTTTCCCCGAGGATTTATTTTAGTTGCATCATTTTTCTGCCAGTTAAACACTGCTCACCTCGGACGGGCTCCAGGGCAGCGGGATGATTTTGCTCACACAACACGTTGCCGCCACCAGCCTTTCCCTCACCCACCTGCACAACTCTGATGTAATTCGTAACTCAAGGACCTGTTTCCTGTGCGAGGAACACTCAAACCCATCTTTTTTTCCTGACAGAACCTTAGTTCTTCATGCTTAAAATGGGAGCTGCAGTCGTATCGCTTGGGTCTACCACAGCTGAGCTCTGCTGGGAATAAGAGATGGGAGAAGGAAAAACAGCACTGCCCTTGGGAGTTACAGCTGCAGAGGAATTACACACGTCAGGTACCGCCGGGTACCACCAGGCCGAAAGGGACCTCTCATGCTCCAGACCATGTCTCAAAATATCTCCGGCAAACGAGCTGCGCGTGAGAAGGGGTGCCTTGCCAGGGAAGGGAGCGGGGGATCAGGGCTAATTTTGGGCCGCGTGGTCCTGAGCGGCTCGGACGCCGTTTCGTCCTCCAGCCCGGCTGCCGCTCGGCTCTGCGTTCCCACCCGCTCCCTGAACCCTGCCGTTCTCCTGCCAGAAGAACAAGACAAAGCCTTAAAGTTCCCTCCGAACAACCAGCTGCTAACACAGGCCAGAAGAAACGGGATTCAGCAAAGTTCGTCGAGCTGGCAGCCCCGTTTCACCCATTAAGAGCGGGACGCCCAGCACATGGACTCCAGTACAGCCAGTTCCTGCCAAAACCGTCCTTATTTGGACCTTTTCACCTTGCTGGGGATTTAATATTCAGGCTTTCTCACTCGGCTCCTTTCACCCCACCCCAAAACCTCTAGCATTTTTAGGATTTTTTTTTTTCTTAATCCCCCGAGGCAGGAGCGGAGCTGTGGGCGCTTGGGACCCGGAGCTGCTCTCGGCCGCGGTGCGGCTGCCGCCTGAGCATCTCCCCTGGGAAAGGGGAGGGTGGCTCAGACCGCTGCTCGCAGGCGGACGGGAGCGAGGAGGAGCGAGGGGGAGCGCTGGGAACAACAAGCGGATTGCGGAAAGCACCCCCTGTCCTGCCGGTGGCAAACCCACCACGGCCACGACCGTCCAGCCCGCCCAGCCCTGCGGCCCTGCATTTCCAGGAGCCTCGGCATATTCGTGGGGGGAATGAAGCAAAATCTTAAAGTGAGAAAAGGGTGGTTTTGTCCAGTTTCTCTTTGCACAGACGCACCGGGCTGGCTGCCCCCGGGGCTGAGCTGGAAGGGCCTCCGGGGAATTCAGCAGGGCGGTTTTCTCTGGGACGCTGTCTAGAGAGCAGCTCTGGAGCCGTTCCCCAGCGGGTGGTCGCCAACGTTCATGCTCTGAATAGTTGGCTGATGTGATTTAAATGTAAAGCCAAAGTATTCGGATTACCTGAACGTGGAGTTAAAGACTGCAAGCAGCCTGCAGAGCGCTGCTCGGTGGCTCTTCAGCCCCTCGGCCGGTCAGCGGGGCGGCGTTGCACCGGGGCTGCGCAGCGGGAGCGGGGCGCCTGCGCGGGCTGGGGAGCAGCGAGGGGGAGAGTCGCACGTGTAAGAGTAAATCTGGGAGAGCCATGCAGCAAAAGGGCAAGGCTTTAGCACAGAAAAAGCCCTTGCTCGCTCGCGCAGCGGCACCTCCCGGGCTGGTCCGCCCCGGCAGCCCGGGCTCGGCGCGGGGCGATGCCGAGCGCCTGCCGAGGCCTTGCCCCGGCGTCCAGGCGCGCGGGCGGCCGCTGCCTGCGTTGCTGATGCTGTTGGGCTGCTTGCAATCTCGGTTGCTGGGCTCGTGCAGTGGAAAACACGTGTTCCCAAGGGGCGTTTGCACTGTGCAGCTCTGCTCCCGTCCGTGCCCCGGCACAAGGCAAGGCGCCACGGACCTTATTTCCCAGGTACACCAGGTCTCTGTTCAGATGTGGCTTTGAGAGCAGCCAAAGAGCTGTTACAGAGAGGGACCTGAGGCTTATTACGTCCCTTGGGGCTTTTCTGAAAGGTTTGTTCATGTGGCCCAATGCAGATGTCGCGCCTCTGCCTGCCACAGCGAGCGCGGTGCCCAGCTCGCCCCGCCGCGGGCTGGGGGGCTCCTGCCTCCGAGGAGGTATCAGGTCGTCAGTCTGGGCCACCAGATATCTCCTGGCTCGTCTCCCCTCAAACTTCACCTATTTTTCTTGCCCAGGTAATTCCTCCTGCCCTTCCAGTTGGAGGCTGCGTGGGTTTTTACTTCCTTTCTCACTCCCCCACGTACCAGCAATGGCCACACACCAGCAGCTGCTCTAAGCCCTGGCAGGCCGCGTGGGTGGTTTTGTGATTAAAAACATTGTGGAAAGCCAGTGCGTTGTTGTGAGTGCTTCTGCACATGCGACACCAGCGCGGCAGGTCGCGGCTGCTGCCAGCTGTGCGCAGGACGGCACGTGCAGGGCGACGCACAAGCCCGGCTGAAAGCAGTGGTGCATTTGTTGCTCATGAGCAAAGCCCAGTTTCTGCTCATTAGCTGGTCCCTGATGAGGGATCACCTGCAGCTTTGAGCCCAGCTGGCCCCGGCTGTGCTGGGATCATTAGCCGTGCTGCTGGAGCATGCCCATAAAACTGCTGGGCAGGGTAGGGCACTCAGGGCTGGCTGGCAGGGCTGCTAATGTGGTGGTTTGTGGGGAAGGAGCTTGGTAACCCTGCAGCAGGTAACGTGGAATTGCATGGGAACGTGCAGCGATAGTGGTGCTGGGGCATGGTCCCAGCACCAGCTGGGATGCTGCCCTGGTGCAGCCCTGCAGCAGGATGCAGCAATAGTGGTGCTGGGGCATGGCTGATTTGGATGCAAGAGCTGTGGCTGCACTTGAGCAGATGAGGCCTGGTGAGTAATTGAAATTTCCTTTTTAATTTTTTTTTTTTGCTGTTGCTGTTTCTTCTTAATTTAATGTCCACAAACAACTTGTGCATGAGCATTTCATTTACAGTTCAGAATTTCTCTGTGATGTTTATTTCCTATTCAGTCTGCTTGGGGGCTTGCTGCACAAAAGCTAAAGCTATTGATACTGTGCTCAGTTGTCATTGCTAGCAAAGGGACAGAATTATTTTTATCCTCCAGAATATGAGAATTTTCATTTTCAGCAAATGTTTTTGGAGGAGCTGCTTTGTGGTAAAACCATTTGAAATGGAGCTAAGCATGCGCTAACATGTACAGTGGTGTGAGGGGCGGTCGAGGCTGCAGGGCTGTGTTTGCAGGACTTTTTTCAGCCGCATTGGGCAGCGCAAAAGCACCATTTGGGGAAGGGCAGCCCCGAGCATTTGTCAGGCATCAGGGGTTTTTCAGGGCTCGGCGCCAGCTGCCAATGCTGCGCAGCTCCCGTTGTGCGGCGAGGGAAGCGCTAAGGAGTGAGGCGGGGTGGAGGGGAAGAACTGCGACACCCAACAGGGGAAAAGCGACTGCAAGCTTATGCTCTACGCAAGAGCAGTTGTTACGGCTCGGCATGCTTGCGCCCTGTGCCTTGGTTTGCTGCCTTTCAAGGCGCTAGCAGGTCGTCCTTGGGTCCACAGCGCCTTTTCGTTCCTTGAGGGGAGCTTCCCTCGACTGTGCGTTAACCGGCTGTAATTTGCCAGAAGGCGTCTGCTGTTTTTGACCACTGTAGATTGCCCAGGATATGGCCAGTTTCCTTGCAAGGAGTGAAGCGCAAACGTGTGCTTCCCAAACTGTGGACCCACTCAGAAGCTTTTGCTCTACAACTGTGAAAATTATCTTGCATGCTCAACATTGCTATAATAGTTGCACCAGTGCTTGCAATCCCAATCAGCCAAAATCTCTGCAGGAGCTGTTGTAAGTGGTGGTTTTATAAAGTCGGTTTCTGTTTGCGTTACACGGGAGAGAAATGCAGAGTGCACTGGGGATGCCTGCAGCAGTCCTATCGGAGCGCTGAACTGCTCATTAGCTCCCTTATCTCTCCTGTGTGCGCTGAACAGATTGCCTGCAAGGCACTTGTAGGCACTAAGTTGGCACAGGCAATTCTGCTGGGCTTGTGGCTGTTTTCTAGAAAAATGCAGAATAAGCTCTTTGGGAACTCCTGTACTCAAGGTTTCTTAATTTATCTGTCTTCACCATCAGTGAAGGCACTGCAAAGCCTCGGACGTGCCCACGGTTGGGTCGGAGGCACAGCTGATAGCACCCCGTGTTAAGGATGCATCACAGAATGACCAGGGAAGTCCTACTGCAAGAAGTGGTGAATACCTGATCGCTGCTCGTCTCTTCCTGCTCCCCCAGCTAGTCTGCTCCTCTGCGAGGCGATGCCTGCGTTAACCCGTGGGTGAGCTGGGCATGCTTCTGAACGCTTGTGTTGAGTCGGAGCAACACCTGCCTGTAAAATCCACAGTAAAGCTGCCCGAGCCCTCCTGGACTGAGCAGCAGCAGCCTGGGCGCCCTTCTCTGCCTCCACCTGGCTTGGTGCATGCAGGTGACCCGAGAAAAAACAGCCTGAGGATGGCTCATGGGTGCATTTGGGAGGAAGCTCATCCCCAGATGGCTGAGCTGAAATTGCAATATCCTCTTGTGGAGGAATGAGGGGGGTGACTTGGGGCCAGCAGCAGAGAGATGGGGCCAAGGGAAATCCTGCTGCAGCTCTGCACGTGCAGCGGAGAGCTGGCCTCGTTGCTCTGCCTCGGGTGCAGCTCGTCCCTCTTTTGGAACACCTGGGGAAAAATATCCACACAACACAAGTGTGTTTTTCAGTATATACCGGGAATTCTGGCCCACAGTGTGAAGCAGCCTCTTTGCAACAGCTTTCTCAGCCCTAGGCCAGAAAAAATCAAATATCTCTTTGGATTGCATGATAGAGGGCTGGTCAGCTGGAATGATTCATTCTGCCAGCCAGGTTCCCTAGTGCTAATTACCTCCTGCAATGAATTAAACTAATGGTATTTGTGTAGTAACTCAGGTGAGAGCACTCCTTAATGTATGTTTGTTTGAAAAGCACTTAAAGCCATCCAGTGATGGAAACTCCACAGTCTCTCCAGAGCATCTGTTCCAGGGCTTTTCTTTCTGGTAAAATGCTGTTTTTCCCATGCCTGACCTGTGCTGGTTTTGCTACAATTTGACGCTGTCCAGCATGAATGTGGAGGGTAGAAGGTTTTTTGCTTCATCCTTTTATGTATTTCAGGATTTGGCACATTTCCTCTGTCTTCCCTTCTCCAGACAAAACATCCCTGTTTAATAGGGCACAATCAATGCAGTCAGATGAGTATAGATTAAAGGTGTGTGGCTGTTAGTTTAAATGTATTGCTCTGCTCCCTGGGGTGACAGACTGGTGACATGATGAGCTGAAAAGGTCCTATGCCACATCCCTCTAATGTGTTTGCAGATGCAACATGTATTTTGCAGGAAAATGTGCATCTGAGATGGCAAACCTGCACATGCTTAGGATTTCCTACTTGCAGCAAATTTTTCCATGTCTGTTTCTCCTTCTGGCCTCTCCTTTGCAATTAGAAGTGCTTTGCTGAGATATCTTTAATGTTTGCTAAACTATCTCATTTGTTTTCCTTTTGAAATAGATCTAGTTTGCCAACATACGCTGCTTGCTGCTCTGCAGTGACAGGGGCTTTTGCTTTTGGCACAGAGTTCTTTAAATGATGTTTGTTTTTTTTACGCTATTTCTTGCATGTAGAGAGTCCCTCCAATGCTGTAGGAAACCAGAATATATATTTGATTAGATGCATGAACTGATCATTTTTAGTTGCTTTTCCATTTGAACTGAGCTGGGGTGCAAGAAAGCTACATTAGTGCTTAGTGTTTTCTAGATATCAAAGTTTGAAAAGCGACTGCCTGGAACTTGTCCATGAAGCAAAATGAGTTTCTGCAGCCTGGTCTTTGCCCTGACAGTCCCTTAAAACTAATGCTGCCTGTCCCCCCTTTAACTTTCAAATGTGTTTTTCCTGCTGTGCAGAAAGCTGCTGCCTTTTGTTGTACCCTTATCAGGGCTGGTGCCTCCTTTACAGATAAGTGGTCTGAAACAAATGCCATCTGGGTGCTGGCAGTGCAGCTGCCCGCAGAGCAGGAAGTTGGGAGTGAGGAAACCTGTGTGCCTAACAAATGCTCCATGTCACAAACAGAAACTGAGTGAGTTTGTCTGGAGAAGCTCCCTGTGGCTTAAGTGCATATTAAAAACAGCTGAAATAACCCCCTAAAAAAGCTCTGTTATTGGAGTGAAAATCCCAAGGATGCTACTTTAGGGGGGGAAAAATGAAAATATTCTCAGGACCGCCTGCATGGCGGGATCCTCGGCCCCGGGAAGCGTCCTGTGCGGGTCTGCACGGGCTGGGGAGCATCGGGCGCTGCCAGAGAGCCGCGATGCTGCCTGGGACGGCAGCGGCTGCTGGACCGGAGGAGCCCTCGCGCAGGGAGGGCAGACGAGAGCCAAGAAACGCGGAGGAGCGTGCGGAGCTGCCCCGAGGCACCGTGCAGGTGTGGGGGGAGCAGGAGCTGCCTCCCGGAGCCGGGAGCTGGGGAAGCAGTCGGGACACTGTGGGGCCGGGCAGGGAAGCTGCTGTGGGATGCGGAAAGCCACCTGGGCAGAAGGACAAAGCGTAGTCTGAGGAGGAGACAGGGCGGTTATCCTGTTATGGAGGTGTGACGGAGAGGGGAAGCAGCCGGATGGCAGCGCTGCTTGCTGCGTCCTGCCCGAGCAGCGCTCCGCGCCCGGGCGCCCAGGTCTTCCGCAGCCGGTGGCGGCAGGGAGCAAGGCACCGGGTAGCTGTGGTCCTGCTGGCTGCGGAAATCTCACGGTGCTCTTGCAGGGCCGGCGCTGTCGCAGAGCTCTGTGCCAGCCCGTGCTCCTCGCGCCCGCGTCCTCGCCCGCCCCCGCGCGCAGCCCGCGGCCCGTTTTGGGCCAGAACCCTACATTGGGGCTGTTTGCAGGGAGCGAGGCCAGCGCCGCGTGGGCCGTAGGGACGCGCCTCGGGCAGGGGCGCGCGCAGCTCGGCGCTGGTGCCCAGGACGGCAGTGGCAGGGTGGGGTGGGAGCGTCATGCTGCATGCACAAAGGAGGCAATTGGAAGAGTCTGAATCAGGTTTGGAGGGTGGGGAGAAGGAGGATCAAATTCGGGGTCTGTTGCTGCTGCTCTGGCACTGGGCTCAGTGCACTGCCAAGGGCCATGGTGATGGGCTGGGCAGAGCAGCTGTTGTGACACCAGCTGCGGGGAAATTTGGGGTCAGATCAAGGACGGTAAAAGAAAGCAGCTGTTTGAGGAATGCCAGCTTTCTGTCTCAAACAAGTTCCTGGCCCCTTAAACACTCTCCAGGATGTTTTCTTGCGAGGTTTTGGACCTCGGGGCTGTCCCTCTGCTCTTGTGATGCAGGTTTGTAGTGAGAGCAAAACTGGACATAGCAAGGCATTGGAGAGTGGCATTAGGAGGTCACTTATGTGAGAGATTATCCTGAGTTTGCACTCAGGGACTTATTTTCTCTGCCAGGTCTTGATTTGGGAGGATATACATTATTCATATAGCAAAAATAGGTGTTTTCCCTTGCTGAGTTTCTTATGAAAATACCTAGCTCACTTGTGCCCTGAATTTCCTGACAGGAAAGTGATGGGATTTCACTGAGCACTCGTGGTCATACTTGGCTAAAACCTCCTGGTTTGCAAAGGTCCTCAGGACAGGAGGCAGAGCAAATGAAGGCAGCATATTTTTAGCCTCGATTAGCTGGCTCTCCTTTTGCTCTGAAAGTGAGTGGCTAAAACAGCGGGTATGAGAACTGGGGGAAGTGCGTGGTTTTAGCTAATGGAGGGAGATGGATCTGGGTGCTGCCTTTAATCTCATAGCCCTGCAGAGCTGCTGCCGGAGGAGGTCTGCAGCTGAGGAGCGTCTCTGCAGGGGGAAAGCGCAGTGGAAAAACGTTGTTTGCATAGGAGGTGCCTGCAGCAGCTGTAGTAATGTGGATGTGGAAATCAAAGCCCCTAATCAGAAGTCAATCTCTCACCAGGCAAGGTGATAGAAAGTGACTTGCGGCAACCTGGAGTAAGAAGTATTTGCTATGTTACACTAAGTTATCTGCAGGTTTATTTTTCTGCTGTAGAAATTCAAGGCCCTAAGATCCCCTGGGAAACAGTAGTAGATTATTTATTTGTAGCTGGTGCTTATTCATTACCTGCCGTGAAGGTGTTGATTTCTGCCGCTTGGAAACGCGCTCCTTTCCCGAGCGCCGAGGAAGGCGCTGGTACCCACCGCTCGGCGGCGGGTCCTCTCCGCGCCGCTGCTCCTCCCCGGGGCACTGGCGGAGCCGGTCTCCCGCCTCGGCGCTGCCCGGAGCCCTGGGTCGGGCCCCGCGCTCCCCGGGAAGGCCAGCGCCGACAGCAGCTAGGCAAAGGTTTCTGATGGTTTTGCCATCCGGTTCTGTAGCAAAGCAGAATTCCAGCAGTGGTACCCTAAAATCATTAACTTGAATTCTTCCCAGCTCGGTGTTTTCACTGTTGCATCTGAGAACTGCAGGTAACAGATCCACCAACTCTGCAATAATCCGCAGTTTCCCTTTCTGCCACTGGTTATGGAGCGACCTCGTTTTGAAAGGTCTGAATAACTCACTCCCAGCCCCTGGATAACAGCAGTGAGTGACTCCTTCCCTCCTTATTTATATCTCTGGCAATAACTATTCTTTCTCTCCAATCACAGCTTTTTCATCTTTATGAGAATTTGGTCTTGTGCTCATTTCCATCCTGAAAGTACTGTTCTCTGTTTTATTTTTAATTGAAAGGCTGGAGGGCAAATGCAATTAAACTGTGGTGTGTGAACTGTGACTTGTAACATTAAAAAAAAAATCACCTTGCCTTACACAAATTACTTGTTTTCTAATTCCAAATTTCAGTTCTCGCGATCAGAACAAATGAGACGAAATCGCAGCGGACTGGGGCGGGGGGAATAGATGGAGTGTGTTTGCGTCCCTTCTCTAAGGGAAGCCCTGCTCTGCTATGCAGAGATACAGCTGTGATCTGCAGTACTCGGGAGGTAACACAGCGCTCCCAGCTTAGCCTCGTGCAGAAGCGTGCGTGCTACATACCATATAGCACTTCACATCCGTTTTGGAGTGAGGGCCTGACCTTGGCGCCCATGGGCCAGGCTGGGACCCCAGGAGTGGTGCCCCCTGCTTGCCCTGGGAAAGCAGGGGGGTGCCTGGACTCCACGGGTCCATCTGCCACCAGTACTCGAGCGGGAGGGGTTGTCACGTGCGATGCTTTCTTAAACTCATGAGCAGAAGTAGCCCATAGGGCTGCTCTCCCAGTGCATGATTCCCACTCTGGCACTGATAGCGTTTGCTTTCTTCCCAGCTGAGCTTTTCTGATGTTCCCCATCTCTTCCTGAGGAGCAGGCCTGTCTACCATGCTCTTTCCAAAACAGGTTTTGAATTCCAGTTAGCTGAGAGCTGACGCCTGCTCCTAAGGCAGCACTTGTCTTCGCGCCTTGTTTTACCAGGAATGGGGCACCGCAGAGCCCAGCCGGGCTAGCGCACGGAGCTGCTCCTGCCCTGCATCTGGCATCCAGGTTTATAAAGATGAATGTGCTGTAGCCACTGGTGCTAAGGACTCATTCTTTGTGCTCAATGTATTGACAAGCGTTTTTAGAAGTTATTCTTTAAGTAGATTGGGTTGTGTTGTTTTCAGAATAGGGTAAAGGTTTTCAGTTAAAGCTATGAGACTTTGGAGATCCCCCTCCCCTGGGCTAGCTCTCTGGCTGCATTCACATTTAGAGGCTATTTAAGTGCTATCTTACTGGTGAGCAGAGGCTGCAGAGGCCTAGGACCCTCTATTGCCGCTGTGCCCTCTCCTGACACGTGTCCTGCTGCCCCAGGGGACATTACTCACCAGCAGAGAAAAGTCTCCTGGTGGGATGCTCTGCAAGGAGGAGACATGGAAACTGTCTGCTTGGAGTCAGTCTAGTTGCTGTTTTTACCTCCTTGCAGCAGAGGAAGGCTGCAGTCCCGTTGCCTCTTAGATGGAGTTACATGCCACCCTGAACTTCTGTTAGCTGCAGCTGAGCATCTCGCAGAATAAACCTCTTCCAAGTCTGCCTGTCCTTTCCACGCAAACCTTGCTTGTTCCTGCAGTGGAGGACGGAGGACAGCTGGGGAGCACAGAGTGACCTGCTGTTATTGCTAATAGATAGGATCAATAATATGAAACATATCATCCTTCATCTTTTCATCATGCTGAAATCAATACACTGTCTTGCTTAGGGGCCTCTTCTGAAGGCCAAACTCATTCATTATTGTTCACTATCCCCTGGATTTACACCAAATGCTCCATTTCTCCCATAAAAATGGGCCACATGTCAGTGTTGCTGATACCGTATTGGGCTCTGTAACCTCAGAGCCATTACACCAGAATTATTCTGTGAGAGTGTCTGCATTAATGATTTATCCAACAAATCATGCACTCTCCTGTTATGAGTCAGACTGGTTGCTTGTCATTGCAAAAAGTGAGAAAAGTACGGCTGCCTGAAATGTTAAAAAAAGTCACACTTTTAAGAAAAAAGTCAAAGGGTAAGAAGTGTTTAAGTAATAGTTATTAAGAAATAAAAGCTTAGTAAGTTCTGAGAAAATAGTTATTGCATCAAGCTCTTCCTCTGGAGCTGGTAGAGAATTCGAGGACAGGTCTGCCAGCCCCAAACACACAGGCAACATCTGGCCACACAGAACAGAAAATATAAGTAATCGGCGTTGTGCCCTTTCCGTAGGGCCTGTTTTGCCTTGTGCGGCAAGCACTCTGAGCTTCCTTACTGCTACCTCAACACCCCTTTATCACCCTCTGTTCAATGGTATTTAGCCCCTTTGTGTTACTAGTGGGGAAAGTATATTGGTTAAAGAATGTGCTTTAAAGTAGGAAGCAAATTTGTACGCAGCCCTAAATGAAGGGGATGATTGCCTGGGAGCGCGAAGGGGGGCGCAAACAAACTTGTCCATCGCTTCGTCCTTCGGTTCATGCGTTGTGTGAGAGGAGGCCAGGACTTGCATTTCCAGCGGGATCCCCCGGGGTGCTGGAGTTTGCAGCCGATGGTTTGCAGACCCTTGCGTGCGCTGTAGGCGCAGCGCTCGCTGCTTAGACAGAGTTGATTGCAAATTCTGTAACGCTGTCCATCGTGTGAGAGGTTTAAGAACTGTATTCACTCGATAAGAAGTCACTTGTAATATCTCCTGTTGCTTTCTGGGCTCTCATTATGCTTATCGCTCAATTTTGATGATTAGCGTTGTGTGCAAGGCTAGGACTAGCCAGGTGTCCAGGGAGTAGATGGAAATCTCTTGCTATTAACATCGGAGAGACCTAATACAAGAAGCAGCACGGTGACAATCAGTGATAGCAATCACACGCTAGTGGTGCTTTCCAGGCTACCCTCAGCAGGGTCTCGGAGGATTTTTTTTTCCGGGGTGGCTCAGGCTACGTTTCCACCTGGAGCCCCGAGGCAGCGCATCTCAGGATGACCGCGTGAGAAACGTCCCTCCGGGCCAGGTCGGTGACTGTCCGAGTGCGGGGCTCTCTGGGGCGGTGAAGCAGATGCTCGGTAGGGACAGCAGATGGGACCGGTCCCTGCAGTCAGGGTGCAGTGGTGAAATCTCCCACCGAGGAGCGGCTCGGGGGCTTCGCTGGCCGCCGCAGGCAGCAGCGGTGGTGGGAGCTCCAGGCTCCCCCGGTCAAACCCCCGGCTGAAACCCAGCTGTACTGACCATGCAGAAGGAGCAGCACTCGAGGGGCTCGCTGCTGCTCCAAGCCAAATGTCAGGCCCTTGCATTAACACCACCTTTTCCTGATTCCACTGAGTTACGAAAAGGTTTAATGAGGGCAATTTTTAGGAGCTTTTATAGCCTTAAGATCTTGAGACCATTCAAACCATCATCTGGCATAATTGCTGCTGAGGGTGGGGAGGGGTGGTCCTTCAGCTGACCCCCTTTTTGCTTGAGGAAACACTCAAGAAGATCTATATCCTCGCAGGCGTGCAGATTTGCTGCAGTCTGCAGAATGATGGGGCAGGTGCAAAGCAAAATTGCAGGAAGCTAATAAACTGTACCATTTACTAACCTATTAAACATGTTTTAAAGCATGATTTGGCTACCCAGCCAGCAGAAAACAAGGTACAGGGAAATACTGCCTGAAACAACTGCCATATTGCCATTATATGTGCATGTGTTAAAAAGCTGAGGTGCTGTTAATTTCCAGTGCATGGTTTTACCTTCCTAGAATATTTTTTGCAAGTTTTTATAGTGTTTATTATTAGATATACTTTTTACTTAAAAAAATCACAACATCTTAAATACATTGTAGATGTAATACATCTGCATGTAAGTAGATTAAAAATAACGTGTTTCTAAAATGCCACCTTCAGGCTGGGGGAAAGACTTCAAAGTGGATAGGAAAATTTGCCTGTCCGTCCTGCTGATGTCAGACTCTCCTGACGCTGTAGCTCATGCCATTTCATTTTTTTAATTAATAGCTTACTGAAATTCAAATACTGCGTTGACATGTGCTGTCACTGTTAGTTAAGTGCCTCACCTTTCACTGCTTTTCTATTTCTCTATGGGGCAAGCATGGAAATAAATTCCCAATAGAGTATAAAAAAATGTTACTTGCACCTATATATTGAAAGCCTCTCAAGAAAATGGTCTGAAACTAAAAACTTTAAAATGTCATATAGGAAAATTGAAGAGTAGCTTCCCAGAAGAGTTAACTTTTAATGTACTAAACAAAGGGCTCATCTCAAAAGAGACTTTTAAAGTTGGAAGAACACCTTCTTCCGTGATACTTTTCCTTTTAAAGGTCCAAAATAAAACCTTACAGGTCTAAATGGAGAGCTAGAGCTCAGCCTGCAAAGTAGTGATTTACTACTCGTTTAACAGGCTGCGCGGTTCCTCCTGTTGTTCCTAATGCCACTCTCCACTGCGGGCTCCTGGTCTTCTGTTGTTCGTGATGGGGAAAACACGTATATATTCATAGCGCCTTATTGTGATGTCTTCCAAAACACAGAGAAAAGGAGTTGTTAAAAATAAATGCTTCCAGCATCATGTGCTCTTACAACATCATTGTTACCTGTGGAAGCGTGTGATTTTACCAGTGGGGTTTGCATCTGTGCTCTAAGCAGGAAAGAAACACACGCGCGTGCACGCACAGTCTTTTGAGTATTATCCTATTATGTGTGATACTTGAAAGATCAAAATTTCCCAGCTAAGGGGAGTGCAATAATCTGTTGTAACTGATGTTTTCTCTTGAAAGTGAAATTTCAGTCCTCTGCGAGAGCAAGAGAAAAAAGCCACCTGCTACCTGCTAGCATTAACTCTTTGTAGAAGGCAATTGCCTCTAATATATAAAGAGACTAGGAAGATGAGTGCTTGGAAGTGCAGAAGGACGTTTGCAAGGGTTAAGTGTTCATAAAGCTTTACGAAGACGCAATTCTGAAAACAAACGAATGCATTCTGTTGAAATAGTGTGTATTATAGACATGGCTTGCATCACGTGAGGATCGGGGTCTCACTGTATAGGGGCACGGTTCAGGCAGGCGACAAGGTTGGCTCTGTCAGATGTGTACGTTTTCCCATGCACATAAAGGAGCACAGTCATAGGTGCTCCTGTGAAAAATCCTGGCATCAGTCACATCAGCAGCCTCCTTCCCCAGCGCGAGGACATGCGTGTGTGTGAGACGGCTTGCATGACTGCAGCCTGCTGCTTGCAGAGGTATTCCTGGCCTGATGCCGGCTCAGGTGGAATTTCAGGTCCAGAAAGCTGGTGATTGACTAAAATCGGGAATTTTGTGCTACAGAAAATTGGTAGTTTTGCAAAAGAAGAGAAGATGGAGAGGGCTTGCATGTGGTGAGGGGAGGAAAGGAGGGAGGCCGAGTTACTACAGAGTGAGCACGCATCTTCTGAAGCCCCCTCGCCCTGCAGGACTGCCCGCGAAAGGCGCGTTTGCATCAGGCTCCAGTGCAGAGAGCCAGAAGGAGCTGGCTCAGCTTGTCAAGAGCACTCATCTGTGCTTGGGGCAGGACTGGATGCTGGTACTGGGCTTGCTGGAGTCCAGGCCTTGGGGCATGCACATAAATTTTAGCAGAAAATAGATATAAAATGTTGCTTGGGATGGTCTGTATGTGGCAGATATGTTCCAGCATAGAAAATGAGGATCAGTCTTTTCTAATTGTAAATGGGTATCCCTACTGTTTCAATATTTATATGCAATTGATGGCTTTTAATGCAGCAAAATTATTCCAAGTATACTAGCACCTGTGCTTTGTTTACTGTAAAATACCGCTTTGCGTTCCTGGATGGCACCTGCTTAATCAAGTTTGTATTCAATAAATGCCTGACATATACGTGAAGGGAAACAAAACATTAATAGCATTCTCTGTTTTGTCCTTACAGAAATGAATTCTGTGAATACTTATTGTTAACAAACTACAGGAAAGTGATAGCTACGTGAGCCACACAGGCAAATTATACAGGCAGCACTATATGCGCTTGCATTCATTAAAGGTCTCCAGTATTATTGTCACAGGGCTTGACCAGAATATAAATTGATGAATGAGCTGCTGCTCTGAATTCCGTTTTAGACCATAGAGTATCATGCCTTTCTAATTGCTTTTGAATGCATGGGTGCTCGCCGCAGCTGCGACATGAGCCTCAGGCTCCATGCAGACATGGTGCTGCTGCCTCGGTGCGTGCCGGGTGATTACAGAGCCTACGCGCCCCTGCCTTTGCATATGCACTCAATTATTCATAGTGCAAACCTAAAAATGAGTATCTGCTGTTGGCCGAAAGGATGAGGGCTCTTTCTAGGCCTTCAGAGTTCACGTGGAGGCTGCAGAAACCCCTGCCTGTCCTGGTTGCTTGGCAGAGCTGCACTGCTGGGCAGGTCCCTGGGGAGACCACAGCTGGCCATCAGCAGCTGGTCCTCCTCAATAGTAAGTCAGTGCTAGCTAAGCACAAATACTGTGAGTGCCACAGTGTGCTAATCACAGCAGAAACAGGAGCAGCCCTCGAGACGGCCCGTCCATCCACTACCCATGGCTCCTGAGAATACGCTAATTTGTGCCGCTTAATATCTGTGAATGCTAATGCACCCAAACCAGCAGGGCTCCTGCTTCTGTCATAACAGCCAAGTTCAGCAAAGAGGCAAAGATAAAGCACTGGTTTACAGGCTGCATCTCAAGAGAACTGTTGTAGTAAATTCGGTTATATGTTCTTGTCCAGATTAAATGCTTATAACCTTCTTAGGGGTACAGATCTTGCTTATGAACTTGTGTTGCAATTCCTTTTAGTTGAACTAATGTATTTTACTGTCCCAAAATCTGGACTTTGTCTCTTGCTTTTTCAAACGTCTTGCTGCTGTATTTACACAAGCAATGTCACCTTTGCAGGGCTAAGTGCTAGATGGCAAAGATGACAAATTTTAATTACTCCCAAAGATTTTAGCAGCCTTAGCCTGTTACATATGGTGCTCTGCACCTAAAGATAAAAGAGAGAAGGAACCTATTGAAAACCAAATGACTTTCAAATGCACTAATGGGTTAAGTGCCCATTTGCTTCTGCCAGGACATGACACCTTACTGTTGATGATTATAGCAGGAGAGCAAAGGTCAGACTTTAGCTTCCTGGGTAACAGTGTGTCGCAAGTGGTTGTGTCGTGTGGTCACGTTGTGTCCCTAGCTCTGGAGAGCCCTGCTACCCAGCTAGTGCCGTGCCTGGGGAGAGGGCTCCTTGCTTGGTGGTGGGCACTGGACAGCAGCAGGGGTAGGAGAACGGAGACCCTTCTCCATGCTCAGCCCCTTGGCAGAGTTTGTTGGACAAGGCCATCGGGTCTCCGATTGCTGACTTCTTCCATCCTGCCTTCAGTCTGGAGTTGCTGTAGGCAGTGGGTCTGCGTTTTACGGGTGTGCAGGATTGCCCGGTTGTGCCTGCAGGGCCCAGTGCTGGTGGACGCACGGCGAGGTCGCCAGGGTCTGTCTGCGAGGGTCACGATGGCCGTAGGCCATCCTGCTGCCTGGTGGACCTGGCATGTTCGCTGCACAGGGCTCTACTGCTTGCGGGGGGAGGACGGGCTGGTCTGGCATTCGGAAGTGGCACCTTTGGTGACTCCCGGTGCCATTTCCTCTGGGAGAGGAACTTGCATGTTTGGCAGTAGCAAAGCTCATACCAGGGCTGTTCTTGCGAGTATCTCCTGGCAGCACCTTGCGGGCTGGCCCTCATCATGTAGCCATTGCTATGATCTGAAATTGTGAGCTGCGTTGCTAGGATGGGCCAGGCTAGAAGAGGACAAGCCTGACCTTATCCAGCCTGCTCAGCCTCCCCAGTGCTGCTCTGCTCCTGTGTCTCGGGGAAATGCACCAACTGAAAATGACCCTAAAGCCATGTGAGTAGTACGTGCGCTCTGCACAGAGTCTTCAGCCAGGTCGGGGCCAGAGGGACCGTCCCCGGAAAGCTGCTGCCGCAGCAGGGTGGGCTGGTGTCCCGGCAGCAGATGCTCTCGCTATAGCACCAGGTTCATCAGGTTTGGTTTTCACTTCCATAGTTTTGTACCAGCCTTCCCTGCGATGCTGACCCCCTCGCAGCAGAAGGCTGGCGGCCACGCGAGCATGCTGCAGCATGGACTTCTGCGTGTTTCTCCTGTGCATGACTTTCTAAAGTTATTAAAGCCTTTTATTCCATTTCTGGCACTAGGGCTTGGTCCCCCATGGCTGTAAAGAGTCCTTCAACCTACAATTAACCTACTAGCACTGCATTTCAACCCTCCCCTTCCCCCCAGCCCTCAGCCAAAAAAAAAATCCTTCTAATTGAAAAGGTGGCAATTAAGTACGCAAGGAAAGGCAGAAACAATAAAATCCAGACTGTAAAGACTGGGTGATGCCTTATCACAGGGTTGCAGACTGGAGTAGGAAATGGACTGAAATAAATATATGGAAGACAGAGGAGCTGCGAAGTGGGAGCGAGAGGAGCGGTGCGCAGCCTGGGCTCCTGCCAGGCCTGGGAAACAACCAGCGCCAGTTGCAGGAGCTCAGCGCCCACGACCGTGGCCGAGCGCTCAGAACGGCTCAGTTCCTGTTTGCAGCCGGTTTGTTCAGGAGAGCAGAGATCAAACACGCCGAGTGCTTTCACAAACCTGGCCGCTTGGCTGCAGAAAGCGCCGCTTGCTCGGAGCAGTCGGCAGCCCCGCTCCAGTCCTCGTGGCCGGGCGCATCTCCTTTGGTCCCGCGACGAGGCCAGGCAGCGCTGGCCGGCGCGTCTGTCCGTTTGCAGAGGTGTCTGGACAGGGCAGCACGCGGGCTCGCCTCCGCCCCGGGTCCGGTCCGAGGTGCCGGCGCTCCCCGCTCCTCCCCACCCTGCGGGGCCCAGGGGTCCGAGCTGGGACCGTCCGGCTGCAGGTGACAGCCCCGGGGCAGTGAAATAAGGCCATCCTTGCTCACCGAGTGAGGCGTTCCCGGTCCAGTGCGCGGCCCTCGCTTCCAAGCCAGTTCATAGTCTCTCTGGCATATTGCTTCTTATTGACCCTTCTTACGACCGGGGGCAGCAGCATCAGCCTGTGCCAAATCGCCCGTCGCAGCCCCGGTGAGCCGGAATCGGCTCTCGCTAGTGCCCTGCAGCGGTGTCCGGCTGGGACGCGGAGCCGTTGGTTCGGGGGGGGCGTGCGGGAGAAACGCAGATGCTGTCAGATCGGGAGTCAAATGGAAGAAAGCTGATAGCTTTTAAAAATGCATGCTTGTGTTAATGCACTCAGTCAAGTGTAATTAAACGCACGGAGACTCAGAGGTGTGATGCAAACGCTTTGTAAAAGCCTGTCACTCTTCCAGGGGAAGGAGCATCCTGCCGAGCACCTTCAGGATCTCCAGTGTCGCCTCTTCCAGGAGCAGCGACGAAGGCTGTGCAAAAGCCTCTGCCCCTTTCCGGTCTGCGCGGCGCTCGAACGGGGCCTGCCTGTCTTGGGGGCCACGGCGCTGGGGGACCGGCCGCAGTTTCCTGACCGAGCTCCTCAGCGCGGCTGGAAAATGGTGGGGCTGCAGAAAGTGGAAGCTTTAAACGCTGCCAGTGCCGCGCGGTGCCCACCTGCTCGCTGCCCGGTGTTGTCCCCACGCACGGGGAGTTTCCTCTGCCTCTTCTCCATGCTTTGGCAGCTGCTGGAGCTGCAGGGCCAAGGGAGCCCCTGGTCTCGCTGCACTGGGCCCACATCTTTGTTTCGGGAGCCTTTGCCTGTCGGAACAGAGGCTGCCAAACGGGAAATAGCTGTGTCTCAATTTTAAAATCTTGCAAAAAAGCAGAACTCAGGAAAGGAAAAAGCCCTGACTTCTAGGCAACCAGTTCAAAGACTGAATAACTACGAGATGTGACATCTGTTCACGTTAAGCAAGCACCTTGTCAGAAAATAACGCGCGTGAGTGAGCTGAGAAGTAATGGGCAGAAGAATAGGTGTTATGGGTGCTTCAGGGTCTCGGGGCTGGGGAACGGGCGGAAGTTCAGCAAACCAAGAGCAGTAGCATCTGTTTGAGGCAAGTGCCGAGGTTTTTTGTAGCCAAGCTCGAAGTCTGGGCTGTGTCAGGGTGAGGTATGGCTATCGCTGCTGCTCGTGGCCAGATGTGTGTCCTGGTGTGTGACGCGGCTCTGTCCCGGGGTTGTCCCGCTGCAGAGCTGCCCTGCCATGCTGGAGAGGGTCTTCCCTGCATGAAATCCAGCAGGGTGAAACGGTCGCCTTGCAGTGCTTCGATGTCCTGGAGCTCGTCTTGGTCCATGCACATGAAATACAGGAGATGGGAAAATCTAATTGCTGAGGATGACACGTTGGTGTCTTCCAGCAGGGAGAACTGATTCCTCCCTGGACAGTCGGTGTGGTCGCCCTAGATTTGCACTGGAGGATGGGCACCTTCTGTAGCTGTAACTGGAGGCACTGTGGTACCTAGGAGCGGTGTTTTGAACGCTGCGGTGCCACGACCCGGTGTCGGATGAGTGTCTAGGCAGCGAAGCGCCTGCCCCGTAGCAGGGACGGGCTCCGCTGGGAAGAGCGGGCTCGCGGTGCGTGAGCTCCTCTGGCTCAGCCCTACCGCGCTGGGCGCGTCTGCTGGCGTTTCTTGAGCTGCTTCTCAAGAACGCTTCTCCGGGCGGCAGCAGAACCGGCGGAATAACCTGAAGCAGCGCAGGAGAGGGAGGATCAGGCAGCTCCGATCCAGGGCAGAGCTCAGGTGTTCCCATTCATGGTCTTCCCTCCCCTTTTCTCTGCTCAGCTGAATTCAAACCTTCTCACAACAGTGTTTGAATATCGCTGTAAACTTAATTTACTCCTCTGTGAGGTTAAAATAAATATGAATGAAAGAATAATACATACTGTACTCGATATAAGACTAATGACATGTTCTCCCATTATCTTCAGTAGTGATAGGGCCATAATCAAATTTGCAGAGAAGTTGCCTTACTCAGTGCAGCTGACAAGGATGCAGTGAATTAAAATTTGTGCCTGCCTTTTATATTAATTTAGAAACAGTCAGCTGGCACTGGCAGTGGATGTGCTTATCAGGCCTCAGCATGAGATTCGTTAACGCAACAGGTGAAGTGTCATGTATTGCCAGAGTGTCATCCTGCCCCTCGCCTTGGAAACACCTGCTGTAAAAGCAGGAGAAATTAACGGTCGGTCCGCGGTGCCGGTCCTCCCCAGCCTGGCCCCTGCACCTCTGCAGCCTTAGAGGCAGGCAGGAAAGAGGAGAGAGCCTCCACGTACCTTCCCTCTGCCTTGCTCTAGTAGATCCATATCCCACCTCGGGGAGAAGTCAGAATACCTGTTTCTGGTGAGTTCTGGAAAGCAGAGTAGTTTCTTGTGTCAAATATCAAATTATGCAAAGCATCTTTGTTTTGTTTTTAACCTTTAGCCCAAATGGGAGTTGAGGCAGGGGGGGAAACAATGGTTATTTGAAGTGTCAGTTTGCACAAAACAGCTCCCCACCTTTCTGTTGTCCTCAGGCTGAGAGGAGGTCTTATTCAGAAACAGTGCAGGAACCTGATATTTCAATACCTTTGGTACCTTATGTGATGCTATTCAGTTTTCACAGTTGATCTAATAGCGGTATTCAAAATAATTGCTATAGAGGAAAAATATGTGCCTTATCACAGACAACAATGCTTTGACAAGGAAAACATTTCAGAACATATTTTTAGAACTGAAAAAAATCAATCTACATCTTATCAAGGCATATGATAAAAACCTATAAGTGAAAGGGGGGAGAAAAGGATCAGCGTTTTTGCTGAACTCCCCCATCACTAGCAGATCTTCAGCGGGGAAACGGATAAACACAGCAGACAACGAGGTTCAATGAGTCTCTTAATAACATAGGTGCTTGCTGGAGAGGGAGAGGGAAACTTTTCATCCAGAAAGTGAGATGGGCAACAAATGCCCTTTGGGGTGATTGAGAGGAATAACAGAACAAAAAAACAAAGAAAACAAAACCTTGTGTTACCAGTTGTTTTACATTTTTATAATCCCAGCTATTAGAGTGCTGGATAACCCAGAAGCGCTAATAAAATGAAGCAATTCCTGCACTGCAAAACAGCTTCCCACTGGGACTCGGGGGAGGGAAAGCAAGGAGCTCTGCATGGCAGTGATTGTACCTGGGTGGAACAGGAAAAATGAGAACGTGCTGCAGCAGCAGAGGATTTGGGGCGGAAGAGAGTTTACGTGTCCTTTTACGAGGAGAGCGGTGCTCCCACACCGGGGAGGTGGCCGGGCTCGTCCGCGGTGCTCCCCCGAGACCCCCCGGTCCCCGCCGCCCGAGGGGGCCGAGCGCTGGTGCCCAGGTGAGTCCGGGAGCCGAGGGCGGCTCGGGAGCAACCTGCTGCGCCGGCCGCGCGGTGCTGCCCTCCCTGCAAGGGAGTCGTTCGCTCGTGCCTGCCCCTGCTGTCGCTCTGGGCCTGCGGTGCAGATTGGGAGGCTTAATTATTTCAATAGAGATTAATCACATTAGACACCACAGCAAATCTCCAGTTTGTGCCATGCTTTCCAGTTCATTTAATTCATTACCCCCTGTGAAATTCACTAGATTTCTAAGTAGAATTGCTCGTTCAGATTGCATGTGTGCCTTGCAGCATCAGTCCTCCACACCTGCCCGTTCCCTCTTTTTTGTTGTTGTTTTTGTTCGCCCAGCTCTGCATGGCGGCAAGCGGCACAGCAGCGTGAGCGAGGATGCTGGACCAGGCTGGAGGAGCAGCCTGGAAAGCTCCTAGCTCCAAATTAAGACACTAGATAAAGCACTCTTTATCCAGCTGGCCAGCAAACTCCCCGCCTGGAAAGGGCAGGCTGGGGCCCCTCGGCCGGTGTAACCATACAGTGCCACTGAGCAGCCAGTAATTCTGGATTTTCATAAATCATCCCATTTCTTTATTGCTTCCTTGCTCAACACCTGGACTTAGGGATGTTTGTCCGCTCCCTGTGCGAGGAGTCGGGTGGCCATGCTGTGTCGGTCTGTGTTCACGGGCCTGGTTTTTCCTTCTTCCAGCCTCCCTGCGTGCACGAGAGCAGTCCATCCTGTGGGAAATTAGCCAGTTGTGCACCCTGCAATGATTCTTAGAGAGCAGTTCTTCATGCTTTAGTCTATTTCTGTAGGAGAAATAAATGGGAGTGCTAAGACTTTTGGATGTGATTTAATTAGTTTTACTGTGTCTTCCATACTCAGCAGAGATATATCTTAATAGCAGAGGGCTTAATACAAAGGCGTGCATTAGTAGGAAATTCAAACTGAAAATAATGCAAAGCAACGAAGATCTGCAAACGCACGCAGGCTTTTACAATTGCCGAGGTGAAGCAGCGGTGCAACAGGCGCACAGCGCGCCTCTTAAAAGTGAGTTATTCTCATCAGCCAGAGGCCTCGCTTCTCGTTCAGATAATGCTGGACTCTGCATTTAATCCTCTAGAGATGGGCTGAAGATGCGCGGACGCTGGGAAGGGCGTTCAGCAAGCTGTACCAGAACGGCAGAAGATGACTGTGTAAAGCTTATGTGAGAGACACTGTTAAGTTGGTGCGTGCTGTCACTTGTTCAAGCACATTTATTATATCCCGTGCTGCACCATGCACGGCGTTTACAACCTGACTGCCGTGAGAGTGCTCGCCCTGGTGCAGAACAACGCCCTGCTTCGATGAAGTGGCTGTGCACAGTCAGGTCTCACTGGTTTCCAGGCCAAGTTTAAATACTGGTCTGAGCAGGGGCTAACATGCCAAGGGAGCAAGAGCCCTGCTGCGGGTGTGCAGGGAGAAATCTGCCTGGGCAGTGCTTTATACCTGCTTTTCTGCAGGTGCCGGTTATAATCAGGTGCATGAATGAAACATCAGACTCAGGAGGAGATTCTGGAAACAGTAATTATCCTCTCATTGAGCCCTAGTGGCCTCTTTCTATTCCAGTCTGATGCCACTAAATGGTAGGAAATGATAGTAAATTAATTCTGGCGTGAATTATTGATGGCAGGGGATTCTGTGGAGTCCTGTAGCCCCAATGTCCAAACCACGTCTGCTGCACTGTGCAAGGGGGAAAGGGAGGCGTTTGCCACCTGTTCAGCTACTCTGCCACCTGAAGGGATGTTTCCTGTTTTTTGAAAGCTGCTTTTTTTTAAACAGCTGATTCCCAACTTTTTCCATGCTTGGCTATAGCTATCTTCCAAGACAGAGTTTAGCAGCAATCAAAGGCGTGAGCTGGTAAAGTCAAACACAAAGCAACAGCCACAAGGAAGTCTTTTCCTGGATGCAGACCTCTTTAATACACGGTGAAGATTTTCTTCAGCATAATGATACTACTTAGGATGCATGATAAAAAAAAAAAAAATGCAGTAATGGGCAGACACTGTTCTCAGTTGTCAGTCTGACCATTAGCACTTTGCTATCATTAACCTTCACATGATAAATTGCCTGCTTATAAAAAAGATCTGTCTTTGTTGGTCATTAGCAGGTCTTGTTTTGGCCAAGGATGTGGAAACAGGCCCACGTGGTATGCGAACACGGATGGGAACTGGGCAGAGGACGGGAAGGAAATTTACCACCAAGCAGGCCTGTGTAAATCAGAGAAGTTATTCCAGGTTTGGACCAGAATTCAGCCTTAAAGACCTTCACTGGTGTTGGCTTTGGCTAGGAAGCAATCTCGTCTCGCCCGGTGGAAGGAGCGGGATGCGCAGCGAGGCTGCCCACAGCAGCTGTGAGCTTGGGAAGCCGATCTGGCTGATAACAGGTAAGCCAGATCAGCTCTTTCCTCTCCTTTACCACATTTGAGCACTCTTCAGCTATCCAGAATTTTGCAGAAACTGTGCATTTTTCCCTCATGCGCATACCCTGCCATCCCTGGCGCAGCGCTTCGCGAGCAGGGATTTGCCAGGGTGCTTGTTGCAGATGCCACCCTGTGCTGGCAGCCCTGAAGGAGCACGTGAAACGCTTCCGCTGCCAGGGAACTAGATACACATTTATTTGGGACTCTGTAGTACACAAAGCACTTGAATAACCATATTCATCTAAAGGCTACATCAATAGAAAGAGTGCTGCCTGTTCCCTGTTGAATGCCAGTTAACGGGAACGCTGTTATTAACATTTAACAGGAGCTCCAGGTCACCTTGATATAATCGAGCTAACGCACATTTTAATGGCTGTTTAATTAGATTTACTATAGGGAAGATGCCATGTAGGAAAGTTGCATTTCTAATTTCAGAGCCTGAGATGGTGACTGGATTAAATAAAAATGGAAATAAAATATTGCAAGTAATAGACAAAGGCTAATTCACTTCCCTCTTCGGTACTGTTTTATATCATGGGTTGAATAAGTGTACCTGTTGTCACCTCTTTGCAAGTGTGGGGCCCTTCCAAAAGTGCTGGGACGGTGTCCTTTTCAGCCTGCAACAAAATCTAGGGCATCCATCAATGGGTGATTTTGCTCTTAGGTGACCTGCTGTTTTAGCACCTTGCTGTGAGGCTCATTAAATCCCTTGTGGGGAGCCAACCCTTTGTGCTTTAACAGGGCTGCAACAGAGGAAAGAAACACATCTGGTTTCCGGAGCAGTTTCCCAACGTGATGGCAAACGGATGTCCCTGCATTAGAGGAAAAAACAGCCCACGTCCATCTCCTACCAATTTTGGTACCTTCCTGAGACTATGAGAGACTCCGAGGAGTGTTTTGTACAACTGCCAGTTGTTCCTTCATAGAAAATAAACACTTGAAACATATCACTATAAAAGATTTGACTCTCCTTTCAATGGATTTATTAAGAAGACCCCTAGAGTAAAGAGTTATAAAATCTGATCAAGTCAGCAGTTCCAGCTGTGTAATTGATATCCATTATTTTCTATTGACTGCTGTGCAGGACTTCATTTTCTGTAGCATCAACAAATTCCCTTTCAGCCTGCTGCAGAACTACCCTGGGGTTCCTCAGAAAATACCACTGATCAGCAAATACAGAGCATAAATCCCAGGAGAGCACCAAGGCATCTTCCTCAATTGCTTCCATAAATACACACCTTTTTCCTAATCTACACTATTTTGCAAATTATTACATTTGCATAGGATAATTTTACAAGTATGCTGTGGCTGAGCTGGAGAAAAGAGATGGGGGTGACAGCTTCTTTTCCCAGATGATACAATTTCTTCTTGTCTGCTTCATTTTTATGGCAATTTTATGTTTTACAGAAGCGGAATGATTATAGCAACAATTCTACTGACACAAAATAGACAGAGAAAAGCTGTCATGACAAAATCCAACATATCAGTTTGTTGCAGCGTGAATTCCCCGGCTAGCAGCTCCGTGTGTTTCCAGGAGAGCCGGGAGAGGAGCCGTCGCCTCGCGGGCGCAGTCCGGTGCAGAGCTCGCAGTGACCTTCTCGGCGTCGTTTTACACCAAAGCAATCTCCACCTGTTACCGGGCCACCGTGCAGCTCCGTGTCTGTCTGTCCTACGCTTTTGTCTGCTGTCTGGCAGGACACTTTTCTGTTTCCCAGTTATGTGCCATATGCTGCGGTGGCAGCAGCTTCCCGCCCCAGCAGCGTCCCCGCGGCACCTCCGTGCTCCCGGGCGTCCCGGCTGGTCAGCTCCTTTCACCTGTGCTCAGATGGGCTGGAGGATGTGCAACAGCTTCCCCTCCTAGGACAGCAGGCTGCTGTTCAGTCCCTCCACAGAGGATTTAGGTACTGGGTTTATTTTTGGTGGATATTGCAGTAAGGTAGAATAACCGGGAGACTGATAGTAACTGTCATAACATTGTCAAACTTTTGTAATAAGTAGCTGCGTATTCCAGATCTAAAAGCACATTTTTCTTCCATTCTCTGCCTAATAAATATTTGCTGCTGATAATCATTCATCTCGTGGAAGAAAATGAGATAAAATAGAATGGAAAGGAATGAAACAGCATTGTCTGTGTGGTCCGGAGGCATGAAGAAATAGCGAGCCTGGGGAATAGTTATCAGTGCACAATATGCAGCTGGAAACAAGATTTTCCGGAGCGCTGAGTCTCCAGCTGGGGCTTCCGGTGGGCGTTGATGGGCGACCGGAGGGATCGTTGTCCTCGCAAAGTCCCCGCGGAGGAGAAGTTGGCACTCACACAAGGTTTTCTCCCCCTTTTCCACCAGGGAGGTAAAACGCTGCTGTGAAGGGAGATTTTTGCACCAGATAAGCACAATCCCATATTAAAAACCAAACTGTTCTGCTAACTTTTTTTTTAAACTTTGTTTCTCAAGGGCCAATATAGCCATTTGCTGCTCAATTAATTGATGTCAAACAGCAGCAGCCATGAAGTTTGGGTCCTTTTGAATTGCAGCGTGCACATTTATCGGATATTTTCCAGATGCCTTCCTGAACAGGAAGGAAATCAGCAGCATTGGATGGAAATTCTGCCAGTGCGAAGCAGCGAGATTTGTGCTGTGTCTTGCAGCTCGGAGCCCTCAGACGCGCTTTTCCTTTGCGCAGCACTTTCCTGCCAGGCTGGCAATGCGTCTATGCCAGGTTTCTCCTTCACGTGGTGGTGTTAGGCAAACCAGTCATTTGTCCCTCTTCTCTATGCTATCAACCTCCTGCCCCTCCCTCCTGCAAATCACTTGCTTTTCCAGATGCTTCACTATTAACTTGTACCATTTTGTTTAATTTTTTTGCTCCTTATCTCCCTTCAGGAAGGAGAGGGATTACCTCATTCTCACCACCTCAGAAATAAATCCTCATTATGGATTTGTACCTGGTGAGGAAGGAACAGATTTGCACTCCCAGCCAGTTCTGAACAGATATTTGAAGGTAATTGTTCAGTCTAGGGGCATTTCACTTGTCTAATAACCGTTAAAAGTGCTTTTATTAGCTATCTGTTTGAAGTTGGGGCTATTTAGAAGATATTTATGGAGAAGATATTATTGCAGGAAACTAGAACACGGACATCAGATTTATGTTTTTATTTCAAGGTAGAGCAAAGGGGAATGTCCTTACATCCATTACATGTTTGATCAGTGGTATCAGGCTCATCCAAGGTAAGGGAGTACTGCACTGCCCTCGCAGCACTCGCTTTGCTGATACTCCCTTCCTTTTCCCTTCCTTTCCTTTCCTTCACCCAGGGCGTGCAATCTAGTATGCAATAAAAAGCCTGGAGGTAGGAAATTCCAGCTTTCCGTTACCCGTCTTTTGGGATGCAGACTCAAATCAGGATCAAAAGCAGCTGCTTGTTCTGCAATGCACTCAATGCCATACAATGCTGTTGGGCTGTCGGGATGGTTTGATCCCTTCCTTGTACAAAATCCTTTTGCGTATCCCCCCCAGCACACATGTTTTTCAGGATTGCCTCGAATTTATCAAAAGTTGTCTCCCGAGGTGGCTGAAACCCAGCAGGGATGAGTGGCAGTTATCTCATCTTATAGCTGTGAAAACTCTGATGTGCGCTGGCAGACATTAATAACATTTTTATTCAGGATCCAGAAGGTACCTCTAACTTCTGTCTAGCTCAACACACTGCAATTCATAAGGCTGAAATTACTATGTGATGAGGCCCTTTCCTCTTGGCTAATTGCTGCAGGATGAAATAAGGGCCAGAATAAAATGTGGTCATCTGCTAAATTGCGCCTGTGCCCGGCTGTCAGACTGTTTACTGTGGCAGACGATATATTGATTGTCGCAGTTTTTGAATGCTCCAGCTCTGTTGAAAATTGGTCAGTGACTCCTCTGAGATTTAATACTCTTGGTTCAAAGCTTCCTTTCCATAGCTGGTGATGACTGACTACGTGAAAATAAATTAAGAGTGACCAGTGAGATCTCTCTAGAAGTAGCAGTTATGCCATCCAATTTTGCAAGTTTACCTGCCTGCAGTTACATCTGGGTGTTTTCACATCTGCAGATGAGCAGAAATACTTGACAGGTAAGTCAACAATCATGTGGCTTTAAGATACCTGGACTGATGATCTGGTGGCTTTTTTATGTGCTTGTGCCTTATATTCTGCTGCTAGCTTTGGTGATAGCAAGGAACCATCGCCCACGCTCTTAGCATCCAGCTGCTGGTAAAATTTTTATGAAAGGGCCTTAATTATGCATGATAAATGACGGCTCAGTTACACAACTCATCTCATGGGTGAAGAACAATTGTTTAATGCTAGCTGCTTCAGTGCAATAGGCTCTTTTCACACTGTTAGCCTTTTGGTCTTTTTTTAACCTTTGAACTCACCAACAGAAGACGGGAGAATTTGCTTGTATAGGTCGTGCTGTAGACAAGTCCAGCTGAGTAGGTGGTCGAGTTTCAAATGTTGAGTAACCCACAGATATTCTAGATTCCCTTAGACTCTACAGGGGGTGGGTGGTGGGCAGCTCTGAAAACCCAGCTCACCACCGAAAAGGGCTGTTGACAGCAAGCTAACCAAAGGGTTGCGTTTACTGTCCCGCTCTGCTCAGTTCAGGAGCTGATGCTCCTCCCTGACCCCCATCGCACTCACGGCAAAACGCACGGACGTGGGCAGGCTGCATTTAGGAACCTCGTGCGCTGTTCTTCGGGTGCAGATATTGCAGGCTCCTTGCATTGCATGGGTATCCCACGATCCACGCGAAACCGGGAGAATGCAAATCGGATTAAATTACTAAAAAATGAGGCAGTGGAAACGGCTCCTCCTGCAGGTAGTTATGGGAGCAATCTGATGCTTGCATGTTGCTTTCGCTTTACCCAGGATCGGGCTCAGAGGGGCCCGTGCGTGCTTTAGTTTGAGATGGCGCTGGTGGGAGCCCTGGGTCCCTGGGACAGCTGGGGCCTTGGGCCGCGCGCTCCTCAGAGGAGCCGGGCAGCGCTCGGAGCCGCTGCGCTCCGGCAGCCTAAAACACCATCTCCGTCTGCGACTGCAGGGCCCTGGGGAGCTTGGACCGAGAGCCGGAGCTCGTGCCGCGCGTCGTGTGGACGTTTGCCGCTGCTGCCCGCAGCGCTCCTGGGGCAGGACGGGCGGTGAGCGGGGCTGGCGGCGGGGTGGCTGGGATGGTGCCTGCGGGGATGGAGCAGCCCAGACATCAGCGGAGCTGCAGAGCTTCGCCCCTGCTGCGCCGCCTCCGGGACGTCTGCGGACCGACTCGGCAGCCCCTGAAAGGGGACTAGGAAAAGCGGGAATGGTCCGTACTTTTAATTCACTTAACGTTTTTTTCTGCAGGGGTCGGCAGACCGAAGCAGCAGAGCAGCGCGCGGATGCTCCTCGGTGCCCCGGCCCGCGGCTCTGCCCTGCACCGCCACGCGGCTGCCGCCAGCTCGGCTATGTCAAATACGTGGTAGTCCTGACATTACAGATATGTCCTTGAGCCCTTGTGCAATCGCCCCAGGCCTAGATACTTAAGACCTTTTGTTGCCCCAAATCTATATAATTTTCTTATTTTGTAATAGCCCATGCATAAAAAGGCACTAGAAAGCTGTGATTCTTCATGTTTTTTTTAAGGATGAACTGAATCCCAATCATGCTTTCCTTCATGAAACAGTTTTCAGTATAAAGAAGAACATAGATTAAATTACGTTTGACTGACAGATTTAAACTGAGACTCCTTTCCGCAGCCTCCGTATCCCGGCTCTAAATAGGAGGCTTGGGATTAGGGCCATTAAATTACTTAGTTTATTGGAAAAATAAAATATCAGGAACAGATGATGATGAAAAGAGATAGGAACACAAACTGAAGGAGTGTTAAAAAATGATTAAGCTAAGGTAGCAAACGAAATAGCATAGCACTAAAACTAGATGACACGTAAGAAATTCTCTCAAAGTGGCAGTGCTGCGGCTGTTAAAATAGAGAGGCGTGAAGTCAAAGACAGATGAGCTTTATATTGCCAAGAGCCTGAAGTAGCGTTTTTTGCCACCAGCAGAGCTGAAGGTCATGTCTTGGGGCAAAGCACATTTAAAAAGGGAGAGAAAGAAACTGCCTTGGGACGTTTTACATGTCAGAAGTTGCATAGCTTTTATACAGTGGAAAGAAACAGGTTGGAAGGCAAGGCAGCCAGGCAAATCCAGGGGAAGCTGGATGGTGACCTTTCATGAGAGCAGACTGCAGAAACACCTGTGTTGCTCGTCTGTTTGGCCACTGTGAGCAGACTCTTTCGTTGCTGATAAATGTGCCTTTGAGGGGAAACTAAAAAAGTGTTTTGAAAATTATTTTAATTTCAGAGTAATCGTGTTAGAGGACTGCTGCACGACTAGGTCCCTCCACTTCGCTCCCCCTGAATAGGGGTTTGCTGTCTTCTCTGCAGGATGCTCTGGAAATCCTCTCCTCTACCGAGTTTCTCTCCTCAGGTAGCAGCACAGCACAACTTACCGGAGCTTTGCACACCACTTAATGCATGTAGTCGCCACCCAGAACCTCGCCCAGGCCAGAGCAGCCTGTGGCCAGCAGGGCATGGCCAAAGGGACGGAGGAAATTAAACGCAGGCCGTGGAGGGAGTTGAGCCCTCTGCTGCCCTTGTCGCAGGCTGAAGGCAGCAATGTGCTCCTGCTTTCCATCCATCTCCATTCGCCTCTCCTGGAGAATGTTCCCCCATAACTGGAGTTTTCCAGATTGCTGTTGTCAGCCTTCTCCTGCCGCCCTGCTTAGCAGTTCCAGTGTGCCTCCACCAAGCCCCATGTCCAGGCTGAGGTACAGTTCAGTGTGTGGGCTTTGAATGACTTCTTCTAACCTCTTTGAGCCTTTGCATCTGTATTGCCTCCCTCATGCTTTCCAGTAATTACGTACAAGGCCATGGAAGGAGATCAAATTCTGCCGTCTCCTTTGAATCCTGGAAATTGCCTCTTACGGTACCCTTGAGTCTCTTTAAAGGAAACAAATTAAAATGCTGCAGCCCAGATGATTGCAGGTAAAGCTGTACGCCAGAGGACCTTGCAGTTTCCAAGCAGCCCTTTACATGGCCAGTGAAACATTTCCAACAGATTGATTTCATATAGGGCCTGGGGAAATTCCACAGCTCCACAAATAATCTATCACCATCTGCCCAGAGAAGGATGATAGATTCTTTGTCTTATTCTCAAGCATTTGTTGTGATTGCAGGAGGAGCAGCAGTGCAAACAGTTTTCCCTGCTCATGAAATAAAGCTAAGCTTAGGTCACAGGAGCACCTTTCAGATGCTCCTTCCCCTCCTGTCAGGGTTCGTTTGAATCAGGCTGCTCCCCCAGCAACAAGTTTCCCGTTGTGCTGTTACAAGCTGTGATGTCTGGCGCAAGTTATCGCCTGCTTTCTTCTCATCCTTTGCTTTAGATTAGTTATTGTGATGAGTTGTTGACGCTGCAGAATAGCAGCATATGTCCACTCAAGTGGTGTCTGTATGTCCCCACTGACACAGGCAGCTCGACTCTCTTCGCAAGCAAAATCTCTGCAGGTGCCTGCAAAGCTTGCGCACGGCCGCTTTGAATCCAGCACCGATCGGTCAGCGGAGCAGCGGGGTTTGATGTCTGCGTGGTGGTGCTCACCCAGAGTCAGGCTTCCCAGGTGCCTGCCCGGGCAGCCTGCCTCGCCGTCCCTTACCACCACCGGCCCGGGAGCTTTTCCGGCCGGAATCCCTGGGAAGGGCATATTCCCACTCGGGAATATCCCATGTGGTGTTTACAGGGAAAAGGCAGACGGCCACTAGGTGCCAGCATCGGTCTGCACGGGGGGAGCAGAGGGACAGCTCTGCCACCACCCCAGGAGATGAGGACTCAGATGCAGGCTTTGGACCAGGCTTAAAGGGGCTTAATTACATCTAAAAGCAAAGGGAATGGTTTGGATAAATGGTGTAAGAACACATTTTCTCTTGCAGGAAATCCCCATTCTGGGTCCTGTTGCCATTGGCAGCCTGATAAATATTTTGCATAGATGCTAAAGCGTAAATTAGGAAAACAAAATTGAAACCCAACCAAAACACCATATTGTGCTAAGATCGTTTCTCTTGATTCCAGCAGAGCTTCTTGAAATGAACCATCTCATTAATATTTACCCTTGTTTTTCTATCTGAATAAAGAATTTCATTTCTAAAATTTCTATAAAAATAGTGATTCTCATCAGTACTACCTTTCTGATTTTGCATTCAGAGGTCAATAGCCCCAGTCAGTGCCTTGGCAGGACACATGCAGAGCTCGGTTCTGGACGGACAGGCGCCCTTCCCCAGCAGCAAGGAGAAGAAATCACCTGGCTGATGCAATGCAGAGGGCGAAGCAGGAGGCGGGTGAGCGGTGCACCAACGCTGCCAGGAGCAAGGAGTGCACCGAACCATAAAGATTTACTCAGGTTCAACTTGCTGAGACCTCCCTGCCACCGCTCCCATTGCACGGTGAAATGACGCATGTCTTCTGGGTGTCAGCAGCAGTAGGGACACATGTAAGGAAATTCTTGCTGGGATTGCAGGCATCCTTCTGCATCCAGCTTCGTCATCCTGGACTCTGGTCTCCAGTGGCCGTGAGTCAGGCTACAGCACCCGAGCATGGTTTTGTTCTGCTGCACAAGCTTTCCCTGAGACTCCCCGCATGGCTCCCGTGTGTCTTTACCATTCAGCCAGTGCAGCTGTGAAATAGCTACGGCAACGTGTTAAACATCAGAGCAGGAACGCACGGGAAAGAAACAAGTGGATCTGGCAGGCGGCATAAAACAGCCCAGCGGTGAACAACCATCACAGCATCCTGCTGAGAAGGGCTGTTTAATTTTGAAAGGTTATTGATCCTTTTGCCAGTTTTCAGAGTAGCTTTTCACAGTCTCAATTAGTGCAGGTGCATCAGTAATTGTGGTGAACTGGCAAAGAAACAATATTTCATGATCCTTAAACTTGTTAAATTTGGAACCTTAAAAGACTCAAGGAAATCACAGAAACCCCAGATGAATATTCTTCAGCCTACTTCGTTATGTCTCTATAGAGAAAACAAGCTCCAGGAGGGATGAATCCAGTCCATAGTCACTTAAGCAAGCTACAAGAGTTAGCTGAAGAGAACATCCTGATTTACGCTGCAACAATGGGAACTGCGACCATGTGCCCTTTTTGACAGGGTTTGCTGCTTCTTTACCAAAGAAAGTGCAGAACCTGTCTAGTTTAGGAGACTACAGTGATGAGAGAATTATTTATGCAGCAACCACAGGACAGAGCAGGGAAAGTGAATGGCATTTCAGACAGATTGTTGTAGCTGCTATTGTTAAGTCTGCTCTAACTTCAAAGACTAATATTTGGAGGAGAGGAAGCCTTGGTTAACTATTCGGCACCTTCACACTTTCAATTACTGTCACCACTTCTAATGCATCAGGTTTAAGATTTCCCAAAAGACCCGTAGAAAAACTAGAGAAGATCAGACATGACATGCTGTGCTTCTATTATGTAAAGCAACTGGGAAAATACAGAATAAAATAAAGCACGAGAGAGAATTCTGGTTATACTTCGTACATTTAAAGCGGAATAAAGTGACACAAAACCATGTGCAGGTTGCTTTTCAATAGAGCATCAGCTAGAGGTGGGAGCAGCTGCTCATTGAGATGGCCAGCACAGGGGAACAACGGCTTGATGTGAAATCCAGAACACAGTCACTCAGAGCCCAACAAAAGGAGTGGGGTCGTTAGTGCGCCGTGTGTGTGTCTGCTCGTGCGTGAGTGAGAAATCTTTGCCGTATTGAGGAAAAAGTTCTGTCCTTTTAGGGTAATGGTTCCTATAGTGTATATGTTGAGACCCTATAGTTAGCAACCATAAATCTGTGTGATGTTCCAGTCACAGGTCCAATGGACGCTTGTCCCAAGAGGCGACTCTTTGGCGTTTCAGTGTAAAATGGACTTTTGAGCTCTTGTTATTGAGAATCTATCGGCTGGACCGAAACTACTCAGTGTCACCATGGATCAGCGTTACTTCTATCTTTTTTCGATGTCAAAGGCTGTTCTCTCAACCAAAGCATCCTGGTGGATACTGAAGCAACCCCTTTTTCCTACTGGTAAACGTATGCTACTTCACTGTGAATTTTTCTTAAATCCAGTCTAGGCTGTGGGTGGATGCGACAGAAAAAGCCAATCATCAGATAGACCAAGGGCTTGAGTTTGGCTTACCAGATTATCGGCGAATTTTTTTGTACCAAAATACTGGTGATTCTGAATTGGGGCTCAGGAGCACGGTCATTTCTTGAATGCAGAATATGAAAGGATCTAATTTTCACATTCACAGACAGCAAAACCAAATCATAAAATGCTCAAACTTTTCTAATTTTCCCACCAGCCCTACACTATGAATCTAATATTCATCTTTATCTCCAGGTGGAATTTTTTATGATTGTAGGGTGGGGGACAGTTAAAATTTAATGTGTAGGAAGGATGTTGGTGCAGTGAATCTTTCTTTTATGGCTTCTTTTTTTATTACCACTTCTTGCTAGGGCGTAGATCACAGGCACTTCAGCCTGAAAGTCACTATAAGCCCAAATTCTTCCAGTAGTTCAGCTCCACCTGGGGGTAGATTTTCAAAAAGCTTCAGTATCCACCAGCTTCCACCTCTACACGCACAGTCAGGTGTCAGCGGAGACACTCGGATACTCGTCCTCAAGTTGGAGAGCCAGCACCTGGAGAGAGGTTAAACGTTGATTTCTGCCCAGGGAGAAACTCTAAAGACTTGGTTCAGGGTTTTACTCTCTTTATGAAAAAGCAGGTAAAGGTTGACTGCAAAGGAGGCTTTCAGCTGCGTGTTGACCCTTTTCACATACTGAGATTTTTTCAAACGTTAGAAAGATTAAAAAGAAGAACTTGCCTGGGTTTGACCTTGGAGACAGCAGCATGTGTCTCACGGAGGTTCGCTGGGAGATGTCCCAAGCTGTTCTGCTTTTTGTGGACTGCTTGGCCAGCGGGTGGGAGGGAGCCCTGGGGTGCCGTGGTGGGAGGCAGCAAGCTAAGCCCTGCGACAGGCCCCATCGCTTAAGTGCTCGGGGCCAAAAGCACCCGCAAACGCCAGCTGAAAGGTGCAGAACCCCGGACTCGGGCGCAAAGTCCAGGGCCACCGCTCTCCTGCGGCCAGCGCGTGGCTCCTCAGCTAACGGCCGCTTCCTGCTGACATCTTCCTCACAGATAACAGTTGAGGCAAATTATGAATTTTAAAGACATTGTTTCAGAATACAGTTCCTCTGAGCTGGAACTGCTTTGCCCCGAATTGAACATGTCTAAACGCAGTCATGGCTGAGTGGAGCTATTCCATTCAGCGTTGGATTAACTCGTCAGCACAGAGCCCAGAATCTGATTTAATTTGAAAGACTACAAAATTATATTTCTCTGCTGATTTTCCAGGTGGCAGGATTAGATGTGGAGCTTTTAGTTTTCCACTGCTTCCTTTTAACTTAATTTGACAGAAATGGCTTTCAATACAAGACGCTATTTGGTGGGTGCTGCGTCGGGGATAATGAAAACGTCAGGCAAATGGCAGAGCGTAACTGGGGTAGCGTGTTGGCTTCCAGGTGGGAACGTGCTCGGTTTGGCAAACCGCATGGACTGTGTTTCCTGGAAGAGCCCAAACCAGGGAAATTCTCACCTCTCATGAGACATATACACACACATATATACATATATACATATATACATATATATAAAATGTGTATATAAATGTCTCTCAGATCCGGGGGCAGGCGAACAGATTGTTCCCAGCTGGCTTAGCACTTTCCTGGTTGCAATTGCACCTCCGTGAGCTCAGAACGGCTCTGCCACGGCAGGACGCAGCCGCGGCCCCAGCCGGGCGCCCAGCGGCGGCCGAAGGTGACGGCCGGGCGGCAGCAGCGCTTTGGGAACGCCTCGCTCGTCCCGCTGGCGAGGGCTCTCGCGAGCCTTTCTCTGCCGGTTGGAAGCTGCGGGCCGAGGCAGGAGACCCCGCGCGGGGGTTTGTTTGGGAAGCAGCTGGCGGAGCATTTAAAGAGGTGGACTGTGTTTGTAAATCACTTTCACTCCCGCGTTTGTTTCTCGGTGGTGGTTTAACCACAAACATTTACTGAGGGGAACAGTAATGAAACTGCAAGTTCTGCGCAGGTAGGTATTCACGGTAAACCTGGTCAGAGGATTGAAACATGACATGAGACCTGTTTTGTCACCTCCAAACAGCCTGCGTTTCTAAGGCAGCAAGTTTCTCGGGCACATCAGAATTTATTCAGAAAACTATTTATTAGGTGATAGTAAAAAAAAGTACAAAAAACACCAGCTGCCACTATGCAACCTGCAGGCAGAAAACAAAAGGCAATATTCGTGGCATTTATTCTTTGTTAGGACCCATTCCTCCACGTTTGTGTCTCTGCCGTGCCGTTTGCACTGGCAGAGCTGAAGCAGCCTCTGATGTGCAGGTTACGGACGGATGCAACTTCAGACAGACGATGCAGGGACAGAGGGCCGGGACCCGGCCGTTGTCAGAGTGCTGATCCACCCCTGCTCTGCACTGGCTGCACAGGGCTGAGCGAAGCTTGATGTGGCCAGTCCCTGTCCCTGTTTCCCTCCAGGTGCTTGCTGGAGGTGTGATTGCAATGGGACACGGGCAAGGAGATGGAGTTATGATTGCTGTGGGACATGGGCGAGGAGGTGGAGGTGTGATTGCAATGGGACACCGGCAAGGAGATGGAGGTATGATTGCAATGGGACATGGGCAAGGAGGTGGAGGTGTGATTGCTGTGGGACATGGGCGAGGAGGTGGAGGTGTGATTGCAGTGGGATGCAGGTGGGAAGAGGTGGGGCAGCCTGCTCTCACCTTAAAAAGGGGAAGGTGGAGGTAGTAAGGCTTGGCTGAGTCTTAGAAGAGGCATGGAGGTGAGAGTAGCTCTGGACTAGGGCCCTGCTCTTTCCTGTCCCTGGAGTATCGGGATTGCTTTGGTCCCCGTGGTCAGAAGCTGTCTGGCCTGAGGCTTGCTTTGGGGAAAAGCTCTCTGAAAAGGTTCTTGCGGCCCTGGACTGGGCTGGGTGCATGGAGGTTGCAGAGGCTCTTGGGGCTTTTTCCCTTCTCTGGGGAAAAAGGGGGTTGTGATCTGACCTCCAAACTGTGGGGATGCAGGGGGGCATTTCTGTCACCAAGGGGGCTATGTAGTGCCAGATGGTGTTATGAGCTGTGAGCCTTCTCCCCTGGTCATGGACTTCTTTGACTGCTAAAAAGACAAAGTTCCCCTTTGGTCCAGGAGAAGGAGTAGGTTCTGGTTAAGCCACCTCTGTGTGCAAACCCTGTAACTCCCCTCTTGGTCTTTGCTGTCAGGCCAAGGCAGAAGGATTTGGCTGGGAAAGGGTCTCTAAACTACCAGGCAATGTGCTTATGAGAGGCAGGTTTCTAATGGTTCCCAAAACTGAGATTTTTCTCCCTGTAAATGCAATTAGGTCTCAGTGTCCCCGATTAGCTTCTAGTGATGAATTCCATCTGCCTGACTGGGATCAACAAAAACCTGAAAAAAACAAGCACCAGACATACAGCCTACTGTGTTCACGCTGTGCTTTGTTCATTATAGGGAACCACTTACTAAACAGGAAGCTCTTCCTTGTTCCAGCCAATTTCTTGGGCTTATTTGCCATGAAATGTCACCTTCTCAGATGAAAGAATGGGATTTATCACAATTAAGAGAAGCTTTGACGTGTCCCTTTAAGTGAATCAAGTGTGCTTTGTACTCTGAATCTATGCAGGGTTTTGTTGGTGCAGCATGATTCTCATGCAATTTATAATACTCATAAAAACTTGCGCGTTCTTGAAGAGTGGTTACATAATTTTTATTGCTTCTAGCAATACTCACTGCAGAGAGGACCTGCTAGTCTTTAGTATGTGGAAGCTAATGAAGCATGTTTATGATGAGTAAATGTACACACATTGACACAGCACTGAACACAACCGGTTGCTGGGCATTGGGTATCAGTGTAGCATAATTGCTTGGAAAGCACACAATAAACTGGGGCAATTTCTCAATAAACTCTGTGCAACTGTTTCAAGTCAGTGACAGGATAAATGTTGAATGAGTTAATCTCTGCTGTAGAGAATAAAATGTGCTGCAATGTGCCTGGCTGCTGTTTGTCCCTGCTCCGCCTCGCTGCTCCCGTCCCCTGGAGAGAAACCCTGGGAAGCCCCTGGGCATAGTGGGACTTGCTGCTCTCTGCAGCTGTGCCCTGTCCAGCTCTGGACCGTCCCCTGGAAAGCCTCCCCCGAGGAAATGCCCCCTCGCACAGGCCTTGCAGCCGAGGGCTGGGCTGTGCCGCGCACCCCCAGGCAGGGTCCGGGGCTGTCTCGGACACTGGGAGCGTGCCGGAGCCGGGGCCGCAGCGCGGACCTCGGGACGGGGGTGGGTTTCCGCTGATGGAGGTTTTAGTAGATGGTGCAGCAGTTTTTAGCAGTTTCCTGTCATTCTTGGGGGTGATGACCTCGTTCAGGCTCGCGAGAGCATGGGGGTGGGAGGCCCTGGTGCCAAGCAGGAGAAGCTGAGGAAGGGATTAACGGAAAGCAAAGGCGTTGCTCGTAAAGGGTAATTAGCCAGGTGGGAGCTGGTGCTGCGGGGCAGCCACCCTCCTCCTCCTCCTCCTGGGCTGCCGCCTGAGCGCTGCCCCTCGCCGGGAAGCAGTTTCCTCCTCGGCTCTTGCCAAGTGTTGTATCAGTTCAGATATTTACTTTTGGCCTCGTAGTCTCCGTGCTAGCTGTTTTAATAGATGTTTTTCAAAGTGGAAAACAAAGCCAGACCTGCTAGCAGAAAAACAAACAAAGCAGCTTATTATGAGCTCTCTTACGGTTATAAACTCCATGTTGATATTAAAGATAACAAGTACAAGTTGAGGTAACATCCATGGAATTCCTCGTTGAACTGTTCTTCCTGCCTGAAATCCCACTGTTGACGGGCTACGCGTCCAAAGGGAGGCCTTGAGCAACCCCCGGCTCCCAGGAGCTGCGCTGGGGCTGGGGCTGGGAGCAGAGCATCCCCCAGGGCTTGGGTCTCGCTGAACAAAACCACCTCTCTGGTCAGTCCTGCTCAGCGCAGAAAAGAATTCATAGATCAAATGAATACGTGATGCAGCCAGGCTTTTGCATGTTGGGTTTTCCTTTGCTGAATAGCATTCTCTGCTTAAACTGAGCCAATAGCAGGAACAAAATTTGTTTGGGTTGTACCAAAATCGTTACAGGAACTACACCTCTGTTCTGGGGGCGAGAAACAAGCTGTTTGCAGAGATTTGTCTAAAACTTTCTGAACCTTGACAAATTTGACTTTAGTTAAAATCTGTTTGTTCTGAGGCAATTTTTCAACATAAGCTGTCTTTAGAAAAAGATCAGGTTTAAGTGAGAATATATGGTTATATTGCTCTGAAAAATAAGTACCTTTCTGTGTATCTGCAGGTAACAAGCAGCTGTGCATCATCCACCTCGCCGGAGGTGCCTACGCCCCCTCGCAGCCGCGTCCGACCCCAGCGGCGCCCGCGGTCCTCTGGTAGGTGCAGTGCTTCCATACATCTCGGGATATCTGCTGTATTGTTTTCCATAAGCGCGTCGTGTCTCGTAAGGTTGAATGCAAGTGAAGGATATATACTCTGACCATGCTTGAATGAGCAATGTTTTTGCTGGTTGCATGTGGCTCCCTAGACCCGTCCCGGTGTCTGCTCGAGACAGGAATGAGCCCCTGGGTGCCGGTGCCCCTGAGCGCTCCTTGGAGAGGGGTCGGGGACCAAACGGGCGGGAGGTTGCGCGGGGGGGCTTCTCCCTTTCCCATGCCGAGGGCGAGGGTGACAGCGAAGCACAAGATGCGAAGCAGGCGGCCGCGTGTGGGTGATGCTGGCTTATCGCCGCAGTGAATATCGCCGTTACAGCAAGTATCGCGGGTCCGCTCTTCCTTCAGGGAGGGAAAGTTCCTGGGCTCCTGGAGGGGAAGGGCTGGTGCTTCCTCGCGCAGGAGGTAAGGGGAGACGTCTTGCGCTGCGTTTTGGTTAGCGAATGATTTCTCAAGCATCTTCTAATATATTTGGGGGTTTTACGCTCAAAATATACAAAACCGTGTCACCAGCCTCTTCTGGGACGTTCGTGCGCCTGTTTCGGCAGAGCGCTGTGACGTGAGAAGCCAAAGAGGCGAACCCGCGCGACGCCGGTTTTGTCCCCGAGACCGGTTTGATGCGAAAGCGTGTTATTTGGAGGCCGACGCGCGGCCGGCGGCGGCTCTGCTGGGGCGCGCCTGGCTCCTGCGGCTGTCGGGCTGCCCCAGCCAAGGGTTTGGGCCATCGCGCAAGAACGCGCTGCGCCCGCTGTTGGCACAGTGCAGCGGGGAAACCCGGAACATGCCGCGGGAGGGAGTGAGTCACCGGGCGAAGTTTTTATCCCAAATGCCCTCGCCCGGGAAACCCTGCAGCGCGCGCGAACCGTACGGCGTCAGCAGCGCTCACTGGGAGCAGCGGGGCCAGCAGCAGCGTCAGCGGCGCATCACCCCGCTACCCGGGCCAAAGGCACGCGGAAACCTTTGGTGCTCCGGGGCCTCGGGGCAGGGCCCGTGCGGGGGGCGAGGAACGGGGCTGGCGGCGTCGCCGGCGCGCGCCTGGGTTGCTGATGCTCGTTAAAGCTCTTCGGGCACCGGCTCCCCGGCTGCTGCGCTTCTGGGTCTGCCCCTGGGTTTTCACTTCCCGCGGGCGGGATCCTCCCCGTTAGGAGAGGAATCAGTGGGCAGCGTCTCGCGGGAGATTGACAGATGCCACGAGGCATCGGTGTGATGGGTTTAGTCTGCACGAAATGCAGCCTGGAAACACGCTATTCAAAATATTTTTAAAATTAAGGTTTGTTTTCACTCCCGCATGAATTTCACTATGGCAACGCAAAACCACAACAGTGAGTAAAATCCCGAGGTATTCTGTGCTGTGAAAGTGACACGTTAGTGCATGTCCCTCCCACATACCTTTTGTCTTGCAGCTGCTTTGCTCTGGGCAGTAGCACAGCATCTGTCCCAGCGTCACGTCGCTGACTCCAAAGGTCACGACGGGTGAAAACCCCGTCGGCTCGCAAGCGCGGTCTCCAAGTCCTGCTGGCCTGCTGTGCCTTCGCATGCCCGCCGGGGAGTATCGCATCCACAGACCACAGTCGTGGCCGTAATCGCAGATTCTATAACTGCAAATTTTAGTTTCTCGCTTGCGTTACAGCGTTAGGTTTTTAAGCTGGGCTTGCTGCAGCTCGGTTAGTACCGGAGCCACAGGAGGGCGACAGCGCTGCGAGCTGCAAAAGCGCCGTTTGCAGCTTGCCCGGACTGCTGGCTTTGTCAGAAAATAAAACCTGCTTAAAGGGAAGAAAGGGGGGAGCCCTCGCGTGCCCGCCGCAGACCTCGCTGCGCGGGGAAACCTGGACAGGCGGCCTGGCACCCGGCCGACGGGCGTTTTGTACTACAAATAACCTGTTCTTACTGCGTCTTCCTTTTCAGGCGTTATCACTGAAACAAAGTCTTGCCGTTATCAGAAGCTAGGTCTGCGGTTAGGTGGGGGAGAGCAAAGCCTCAGGATGTGATGCTGGGCTTAGGCTTGACCCCGTGCCTGGGCGGGGGCCGGGGCTCCGAGGGGAGGGCGCTGCGCCCCTGCCGTGCTGCAGCGCGCGATGCCCTTCGCCGCCCGCTCGTCCCTGCGTCATCGGCGAGCCGCCCCGGCCGGTGCAGCAGGGCGTCCGCCGCTCAGAAAGCTGCTCTCTCATTAAAATACTCAAACTCCCCGCAAGGCTTCAGGGAACCAGGCTGCTGAGGTCTGTTGGGTTATTCCAAGGTGACTGGGTTTTCCTGGCAAAGCAGCCCCAAACAGCAAACCAGAAGAGATGATGATATCATTTCCTTTCCTTAGCCGATTGCATGGGCTGCATTAAGAGTATGACTTCCAGGGGAAAATGTTAATTGGTTTTCAAACCAGGATTTATCCCCTAAATCAGTTTTTGAGTACCAAAGGAAGGTCAAAAAATCCTGAAGTGTTCCAGCAGCGCTGGGAGCTGTTTCATCAGGCGGCTGAAGGAGCTGGACAGCCAAGGTGTCTCAGGGCCTTGTTTGCGGGACCTTTCTACGAGCAGAATTTACTACAGGGTATCTTGGGGCGCTCTGCCTTAACACGCTATTCATATGTCTGAGAAGTCTGTGCAAAAACTATTTCCAGTCCTAAATATCACTTGGGGAGGGGAAGAGATTTAAGTTACTTGTTTTGGTTGCATGCTTATAACAGCTTGGAAAAGAACTGAAACGGAAAACTAGTGCAACGTGGGTGCGTGTGTGCCAGAACAAGATGATCTGGAGAAGCAGGGTCTTGTTTTCAGGCAGCAGATAGCTCTGCAGGGCGGCCGTCACGGCGGTGGTGGTGGGCAGGGGTTTGAAGGCACCCCAGCAGCAGGGCAGAAGGAGCCCACACATATGTACTTCATTCATGCAAAGAAATTCATGCAGAAGGCTCCCAATTAATGTGAAAAAGTGCAATCGCTGGTCATGTGCTGTTGTGCTCTGCGGTGTTCAGTACTCAGATGATATTTAACCTGAATTCCTGCTCAAATAAATGGGATTTCGCCTATGTAAGGGGTGAGTAAGGGTAAGTCCAGGCCAAAACAGATTCAGTGGTGTTTTCCACAGCTAAAGATAACTTTGGTTTGCTTAGTCAAAGCTCAGTCAGCAAAGAGCAAGGATATTACCTTCAAAGAAGGCTTGTTTGGTTAGCGTAAACGAGACTTTTCTGATAAATATCCCTGCAACAACTTAGTCATGAGGGTTCCAGGAATGAGTTTAAAAATACCCTTGGCCACATTTGTCGAAGTGTGGCCGTTTCATGAGAAAAGCAAGCAGAGCCTCAGGGCGCCCGGCGTTTCTCAACAGCCTCCGCGCCCCAGACTGGCCGGGGCTGCTTTCGGGCGAGAGCCCTTCGCTCTTGCCCACGTTACAGCAGGACAGCTCTGTGAGGAAGGCAAGTGTCTTAAGGGCATGAGGACTGGTCTAGCCTTCAAAGTAGCTTCTCAAGGTTAAACAAAGAATTGGTATAAAGCTAAAAGGGACAGCATTTGGGACACGATAAACTGGTGTCCACGTTGAACTAGATAAATCCTGGGGGGAAAAAAAAAACAAACCAAGTACAAATTTGGAATTCCCTCAAAAATTAGTTGGGAATTATTTTATTAACTTCCCTCTGGTATTGCTACTGGTCTACTTTTATTTGTAGTTACGTGTGAGGAGATCATATTGCAAACCCAGAGACAGGGTTTCACAGAGGATGATACTCCTAGCAGTCATTTTAAAGGTGTATGGTTGAACCGCCTCTGGAGATGCACCCAGACTTGCGGGTTGCACAGTGGATTGCAGAGAACAGTGTTGCAGCAGAGATTAACGTATTTAGAGAGCTGGGAACTGAAAGGAGCACTTGACCTAAGACAGTACAAAAGGATGAAAACGTTAAATTTGTGGTAACCAAACCCTGCTATGCACAGCTCAGAGCAGAAGAGGGGTTAACAGCAGCTATTCAAACATATCAGAACGCTTTTCGAATTGCAAGCACGTGACTCTTTTTTTTCTTTAATAAGGTATTTATTCATGCTGTTTATCCTGTTCAAGATAAAAGGTTCTCAAAGGTAACAGCAAAGCTAAATTTCAGTCTGTAACAGTTGATCTCAGATTACCTCTGGGTTTAGTGGCAAAATAACTTGGATTTTTGTACAGTAATTCTTTGGACTGGGCTCTCCACCATGACAGGGCCAGAGTGCACGTGACTGTTATGTACATACTTGCTCATTAATTTGAGGCAAAGAGGAATAATTCCCTCCTTAAAAGGAGGAGGAATGACTTCCCAGCCCTGTAGGCCTAGAGAGAAGGACTGGCAAAGAGGCTGTGGAAGAAGAAGGTTTCCTTAACGCCACTTTACTCTGCCTACCCACAGCCTGCATATACAGCCGTTTTGCATTGCCAGAAGAATTAATGGAGCTCTTAATTTAGCTCAATTACTGAGCATTCACCTGAGAAGCTGTGAAGAATAGAACAGTAAATCTTACAATCAAATATTAAATTATTCCTAATTTATTTACTTATGGCAGACTATAAGCCCTGCAGTCAAGTGTGTAAAGGTCCGTAACAAAAGCACGTCCTGCCAGTGATGGAAACCTGCCTGGAAGCCCGCCTCGCTGCCGGGAAGGGTTTCCCTGCCAGCGGCGCTCAGGGGCTCGGTCGAGGTGGTGCACGCGGGAGAGGACTGACCGCTGCAAACCGCGACCTCCCGCCCGGGCAGCCACAGCTGGGGCCTCTCGGCGGTGGGATGTGGCCGTCTTCAGGTTCACTGCGTTGCGCGTCCGCTCTTCTCTGTCATGCGCTCGGCTTTCCAGAGCATGTGATTTGGCTGAGAAGAAAAATATTGTAAAAGAATTGCAAAATGTTTAGCTTTGATGGACAGGGAATATATGTGTAACAGTTCATGCAGGCAGGTGGAAAGAGACAGTTCAAATGCCCTAATCTGAGTACTAATTGCTCAGGTACATGTCACTTTGTGCTGGACATCCTTTCCAATGGGGAACAAGATGGAAATGACACATGGTATTTCTGCAAAGGTGCTGCTGATAGGCAGTAACCAGCAACAAAAAGCATAATAGGAAGGGGGGCTGAATGCAAGAATGAGTTGTGGAGGCAGGGGAAGGACTGTCCTGAAAGCAGCAGGAAGGATATATCTGCAATGCAGGCGTATTTGAGTGCGCAGCGTTGGGTTGACGCAGAGAGAGGCTGCGCAGGTCTGCAGAGCTGTGAGCGGGCGGCACTGCCCGGGCCTGCCACCGCCGCTGGCTGCAGCTGCGGGCGCCCGCGGGGAGCTGGACCGTCCTCCCCCTGCCTTGCTGGGGAGGTCACGCAGGCGATGCATTGTCTGGAACGAGGACAGGAATTATCCCGCCGACCGGCCCCGTCCAGGCGCCCGCCGCGGCTCTGGGGCGCCGAGTGCAGCACCGTTGCTTAAACTCACTTGTATGAGGGATCTGAGGAAAAGGCTGGAACAACTTTCTGCTCTGTGGCAGGAGGAATTTGCGCCAGGGAGAGCAAGTGGCTTAAGCAGTCCCCGCTTGTGCGCCGCGCTCCTGCAGCAGGGTAATTGGGTCTGGTGGCCGGTTCTCATGCTGGGCGTTGAAATTACAGCGAGAGGTGGTGCTGCGCTGCGACGGCTCCTCCGCTGGGACAGGAGGCCGGACGGGGTTCCCAGGCCGGGCTCTCGTGCTAGCGGGGGGAAATCAGTGGGGTTTTTAGCAGAGCTATGATAACTTGGGCTAATTTCTCAGCCGGCGCGGCGTGTCTGTGGTGCGCTCCCTGGCACGAGCCCTCCTTGTTTGTGTGTATGCGCGGGACAAGCAGTGGCGGTGGGGTTGCTTTGGAGAGAGGGTCCTCTTGCGCGCTCCCTAAGCCGAAGCGGAGCTGCAAATCGGTGCTGCAAGTCTGAACGCTGCTCCGCGTCTGCTTTGTTCCAGCCACCCACCCTGAGACAGGCCCCGTTTGTCTGCACGTGAATTCGCAACGAGCTTTGAATCCCTCTGCTAGCAGATGTCAGAATTCTGTTTTATCAAGCTATTTTATTTAACATTTCCTATTTCCCATGTTTAAAAAACATGTGCCTAAAAGATACTGAAATATTTCGGCAAGCAGAAATTTATTTATAGATTGTTGTCTCTAAAAAATACTTGTGGAACTCAGAGGGGTTTTGGTTAAAGGTGGCACATGGGTCATTTTTTCTAGCCGATCTGCAGATAATTAGTTTCACAAGGTAGATAATGTTTTATTCACTTTCATTTTGAAAAGCTATTTTATAACTTGGCCAGTTATTGAGGGCAAACTTAGAGTATCCCTGGTCCTTGGCTTTGGATAAATGTCTCCCCAGCATACTAATGCATTTTTGCATAATTTTTATTGCAGTCAAAACACATAGTTTAGGAAAAAAAGTTTATTGTTAGATTCAGGATAAAAATAGCATATGTTTGGCAGCACTTTCTGCAGAACACATACAAGGATTTTACCTCTGTAGGCAAAATCCTTCAAGTTGTTTAGATTTTTGTCGTGGACTTGGCTAGGGTCAAGATTTTGCCGTGCCTTTGAGTTCTGGGCTGATCCTTGAGCTCCTTGGCCGTCCTGTGCAGTCGTTCTGCAAATGGGCTCAAGAATGCCACTTCGATGAGGGGTGGTTTGGGTAAATCAGCGTCTTCCAAAGATTCTGGCAGCAGCGAGGGGACTGATGGCTCGGTATCACACATGTGAAATGATAGATTGAGTCTTGTACTTTAGAGAGAGAAAAGGAGAGAACTGCCTCTGGGTTTGAACTTGTACTATTCAGGATGGCAGGTGGATTTTGAATGCAATCCCGATTTAAGAATATGTCCAATCTGGCAAGCACAATTTCACAATTTTTCCCTTCCTTTGGGTTACGTAAATCGGGGGGACCTAGTTTAAGTTCATATATTCTATATTCAGTCCTATGGCATCAAAGCAGAACCTCTGGGAGGTGGGGAAAGTACCTCGAGTGTTGCCAAGTAAGATGCTTGTATGCAAGTATTTGTCTACTTTTTGAATCATGAAAACATCTTTATTTTGGAAAAATGCAACTTGGCACCTTGTTGCATGCCCTGGTAGTGGTGAGCTCCCCAAAAGGGAGGTCCTGCTGACCGGGGCGTGCGGGCATGGTGGCACAGGCGACAGCCTGTCACAGCCCCGTGTAACCCGTGCTTGCCCGACTCCTCCAGAGTTGAGACTTGGGGGGGACAGATGCAAAGGCAGCGTGGCGCCGGGTGGCTTTCGGGGGCAGCCAGGGAACCTCAAACACTGCCAAACCCAACCTTAAAACTCGGAGCAGCTCCCAGAAAGGACTTTGCGTCAGGGTGGGCAGACTAGAAAACCTTTCCGGCCCCTTTTACTCCCTAAAACGCTTCTCTGCCAAGTCTCCTCAGCCCCTTCTGGGCATTCACGTGGTTTCGTGCTGCCCTGGGAACGTCTTTTCCGGGGAAGGAGCTGACAGGCAAGGAAGTGACCTCCTGCCCCGGCCAGGGCATCCGCGGTGCTGCGGCTGGGGAGGTGCCGGAGCGACGTCCCGGCTCTCGGGACATGCCGGAGGCGGACGCTGGCCTCGGCCGCTCGCACGTGGGAGGGAGGCCGGAAACGCGTGTAATTCAGCAATATAAGCAAAGCCGTCTGTTCTGCAAACAGTGCTCAGGAGCTCCCTACGCCGGGGCTGAGCCGCATTGTTTCCACAATTACTGTTTTGCAAACTGGTCATTTTAGCATGACTCACTGAGCCCCCCCGCCCCGTTCTGGGTCCGTATTTGGTCATTCTGCAGTGTCCCCGTTCTGAGGGGGAAGCCGGGTTTTCCACGAACTGGATTAGGAGGCGTTTGGAGTCCAAACTGTTGCCTGGTTGCAGGAGCCTTGGCTTCTGGCGAGGACCCACCGCGCGCACGCACGCGGGGGTGTCAGCGCCTGGCCACGGCAGCGGAACGCGGGCGACTCATCCCGGCTTCTCCTCCTGCACGCGGGGAGTCGCGGAGGTGCGTGCGATGCTGCCCTGCGGCATGCGACGCCGCCCCGTCGCGTGCAATGCAGCCCCGTCGCGTGCAACGCCGCCCCGCCGCGTGCGCTGCCCCCCATTGCATGCAACGCCGCCCCGCCGCGTGCGCTGCCCCCCATTGCATGCAACGCCGCCCCGCCGCGTGCGCTGCCCCCCATTGCATGCAACGCAGCCCCGCCGCGTGCAACGCCGCCCCGCCGCGTGCGCTGCCCCCCATTGCATGCAACGCCGCCCCGCCGCGTGCAACGCCGCCCCGCCGCGTGCAGGCGAGCCCGGGGAGCCCCCAGCAGCCGTTGCGCCAGCCCTTCCTGGCTCCAGCCTCTCCCCGTGCTCCTGGAGGGCTCTTGAGAGTCTCCCGTGCGGGAAGAAGTGGCGAGGAGAGCTCATCTGCTAATAAGTGTGATGGAGTAACTAGTCTTGTCAGTGACAGCATTTAGGTTTTGACGTTTTGGAAATGTCTCATTGCCTTGAGATCCCTTGTGAGAGGAGGCTTCCGAAGCACCTACCGTTAGGTGCGGATGGCTTCGCTGCTGGCTAAGCAGAGCATCGCGATCTCCTGCCGTGCCGCGTGCACCGATTCAGCGTACAGCTCGGTGGAAATGAGGGCGTTTTCAGGGCTCTGCAGGCGTCAGGAAAACATACGCTATGTTAAGATTCTGGTCATAGCTTGACTTTTACTTTTTAGCGAAGCTGTGTGGCAGCTGTGCCCTCTCCTGCTGGCAGCAGTATTTCAGAGGCTTTGCTTCTCATAAAGAGCCTTGTCTAATTACTTCATTTTGACGCTGAAGCATCATTTTGCTCCATGTGGGGCATCCTTGCTTTGAAACCCCAGGCCAGCTTTGTCTGTGACGACCATACCAACCTACCTTTAAATCTCACCACTTTATAACACTCCACTCACATTTAACACGCTTTATAGCAGAGGTTTTCCTTTTGCGGCCGTAGATGAAGCGTGCTTCATCTCTGCCTTTTTCTTTTTTTTAAGAGCATGTGACAATGCGCCTCACTGCGACCTCCGATGCAGGGCTTGTGTGTGGGCCTGGGTGTCCCCTTGGGGGACGTCGGAGGGGCTGGGGGAGCCGGCGTGGCCGCGGTGAGCGGCTGCAGGGCCACCCATCTCCGGCGCTGCTCCCGGGGCCCTTCGGGCTGTGCGAGGGGGGAGTTTCCTCCAGGGCTCTGCTGGCCGGGGCGCTCGCACCAAATCCCGCCAGCTCAGGCGCCGGCTCGGGGCGGGTGGCCGGGGGCCACCCTCTGCCCACCCAGCACGGGGCACTCCTGCTCGCAAGGCCGGAGCAAAGTCTCCTCTTCGCTTTTCCACCTCTATCTCCCAGGCCTGCGCCGCGAGGTGGCCAAGGCGTGGGAGGACCGTGCCGTGGCGGGCGAGCAAGGGTGGTCCTGGGCCTTTCTGCCACCAGTCAAACCTGAGGTTGCGCGAAAAAGGCTCTGCGTGTTTTCTGTCCCTGCTTTTCACGGCTTGTCCACAGCCGCCTGCTGCGGGAGCCTCACCGACGTGCCCCCGGGAAAGCGGGGGGATGCGCGGCCGCGTCCCTCGTCTCCACCCGTGCCGCTGGCCCGGCGTTGGAAGCGCTAGATAAAATTAGTTGTTCGGACGCACGTTCCTCAGGATGCTGCGACAGAGGGACACCCAGTACAGCCAGTCTGACTCAGAGAGAAGAATTAATGGAAACGCCCGGCTCCTGGAGGGAGGAAATGCCTCCAGCAGGCCTTTCCTCCGTTTGTTGCACGGGGCAGCTGACAATGGGCTCTGGGTCTGGCCGGAGCGTTGCGGTGCCGTCTCGCGAAGGCAGCACGCACGAGCCGACAGACACCGAGTCTGCACCGCCGAGCGCTCAGGAAGAGCCCGGCACAATGCAGATGTGACCTGCCCTCCTGCACTTATTCTGCACGCGCTGGGTCGAGATCAGAGAGCAAGCCGCCGCTCGGGCATCGGCGAGGGCGTCCGCCTTTGCCAGCAATGCCCCTTGGAGCGTACGGGCTCCCAGGGGCCCTGAGTTCCCCGTGGTGGAGCGAGGGCGCTTTGGGCAGTCCTGTGCGACCCTGGCAAGCAGCAGCAGGGAAAGCCGCCCCACAGAAGCGGGGGGCCGGCTTGCGGCGTTTGGACGCTTGTACTTCAAGCTCACATTGGCAAATGTTTTCTGAGGATGCTTACCTGCAGAAATTGAGTAAGCAAGCAACTTTTTTGTAAGCAGCCTTTGCTGATCAGGGGAGCCGCTTGGGCCGATAATTTACATGCAATGAGACAAGAGGGACTATAAACTCCCTAAGTCACAGGATCTTATCAATCATGTTATGCAAATGTTTGTGAGCACGAATATCTTGGCAACAGGAGGGAGTACCAGCAGCCACTGCTTTAACTAGTGTTGATTTCAGTCTGCCACAATCACGACTTCCTTCAGATTTTCTTTTTTTAGTACAAGGGAAAAAATTGGCAGATGATGCCTCACGCTCTCCCTGACTGTTGGTAGCGTGGGGCTGGAGGTGGTTATAGGGACATGGGAGGCGTGGGCATGAACCGGGGATGCTGCTCTGTGGTGGTCGGGGACCGCTCTGGAAGCCAGGCCCCGAGACCGTCTCCTGCCGGGGGAATGTCCAGCTCCGGCTCTCTGCAGCAGGGCTGTCGGCACACGTGGAGACTTGCACCTCGTGGCGCGCCTCTCTTGGCGCAGGTTCTGGATGTGCAGTGTAACGGTACAGCTCGTAGTTATACATGCAAGGGGCCTGGTGGTGGACATCAGTGTTGTGAAGTCCACATGGCTTGCCTAGCTCTGATGCAATCCTGGAGGTTCACCGTTCTGCCCTGCCGAAGCCTCTTCCCACTTCTTGCAATCTGGCTGCCCTTTTGTCCGAAGCGCATGTCCTGCACAGGGTCCCCTGCTCCCAAACACCATGCTCCGCTGAGATGCCGAAGCATTTCAGGCCTTTCCTTCGTGCCTCTCAGCTCTTACAGTTCTTGAGTGTGTGGTTTGGATGTCTGGGGCCAAAAGGCTGGCTGGACTGTGACAAACTTACGGCTGGGTCTGGTGCAGAAGATGCATACGGAAAAGCTTGATGCTTGAGCAGAGGGGAAAGGGAGGCAAGGGAAGGTCCATGCTGAACGGCAGTCAGGGAAGTGGAAAGCAGTGAAAAAACATAAAGGTAATCAGGTGTCTACTGAGATTTTTTAAGAATATGCTCTTGCAGTAAGACCTGTTCAGGTCCCTCCCTCCCATTTTACAACACAGCCCACAGGCGGACGGACTTTGGTGGCAGCGTTGCCTCGTTGGGTGTCTATTTTGAAAGCCAGTAGGGATGAACAGGATGAAGTCCCCCAGTAGGGAAGAAAGCTAAGCTGCCCAGTTTGTGAAAAATGGCCTTTTTTTCGGAAATGCCCAACCTAAAGGGGTTTGTTTCGCTGTGGGAGATGCTGCCAGTTTGCATGCCGAGCCGGTGCAACGGCCCTGAGCAGCTGCGAGATTCGGTGCCGGGTGGACAGGCTGACGCAGGAGCGCCGGCAATCCCCTGCTGAGCAAATTTCGCTTTGGATCAGGTTTTCCTGAGCGGGAGCCGCTCTGAAAAGCCTTCGAGGACCACGCAGAGACGGGGACGGGGCCATCGCGAAGCAGGCGTGACCCCGTTTCCTTCGCGAGCCCCAGAATAGCAGCAATGTCGTGTGGCCGGGGCCGGGGGCTCGGGGGCTGCCCGAGCCGTTCGGCCCCCGGCAGCGCCCCGGGCTGCGGCCCTCTCGCCCCCCTCGCTTTGGGCCGGTCGGCGCCCGCGCCGTCCGCAGAGAACTGACGACGCTCATCAGCACGCTGCGCGTTTTGTCGTCAGACCTGGTGCTCCGGGGGAATGTTTGGATGTGCTTCATCGCTCTATAAATAATTACAATTATCCATGCTATTAAGTAATTTAAAGGGATGTTTTCTAGTCTCCCTGGCTTATAGGCAATTTGTGGTTTTTACTCTAGGAAAAAAACTTGTGGCTGGGCTATCGTTCTCCTGAATTGTTCCAACTCTGTTGCACTAAGCAGAGCCATGGGAACGTTTTTTTTCTAAACCAGCAGGTTATTAGAGGGCATATTTATAAATAACTAGTCTTAGCTATTTTAAAATATTTTCTACATGCTCTGCCGTGATGGTGCAGCGTAAGCTGTAGCCGGACCGAGTCTAATCCCGCTAGCAGGATTTAACTTCATGGTCAGCTTCTGCCCCTTGGATGGCGGGGAGCTGCGTGCCACTCGCCGGTCTGCTTTGCAGGAGTAACGAGAGCCCGAGGAACCATAGCGCTTGCTGTTGTGGGGAACTATTCATTTTCTAAATTGATTTTTCGGTTGCAGTATTGCAAAGCACATCATTGTCTTTTATTACATAGGAGAAACTCACAGTTGGGTTCGATTTATAGTTAAATTGTGTCAGATCTTCCTGGGAATGCCAGGGTCAGCAGAGCAACCACGGGTAAGACCCTGGCACTGCTGAACAGGGTGGCAGAACTTCAGGGAAACCAGGTGTCACTGTAGAGTCTAAGAAAATACTTCCAAATTGGCATTCTTGGTAACTAAGGGGAGGTGCTAGGTAGTCTGCTCTTCAGGCAGAATCTATGTAAAATGACCAGGAAAGCATAACCCCACTCCTCCCGGAGAACCGAGCATTTCAGACAAGGAAATTTATAATACCTTTATAATTTATTAAACTTTCAGATTGCCATATGCAATAAATTATAGTTGGTATAATAATAGCATTATCATAAAATATTACCATGAAATACCTTTCTAATATCTATTGTTATCTATACAAATAAGAACTGGAATTATGAAATTTAGTGTTAATGGGAAGTGAACAAAATATTAAGGAGCTTCACAGTAAATTCAAGGGGAAAATGTCATTATTATTGCTTTTGTGCAAATGATTTATAATGTACACATACTGCTTGAGAAAGAAAAGATACAGTTATGTAGTGTGCCTCTAGAGCAAATGCATTCCCTGAAGGCTGAACCTACTACACCCATACGGTGCATTTAAATGCATTTTAACAAATGCAAAATTATAAATGATCAATAGCTGATCAATCTCCAGAATCCTCCATCCTAGCAAACAACAGTGAGGCTTAGAAAAGTTTTAAACTCTAAGTAAACCAGTTCAAAAAGACAGAGCAAACAGATGAAGTCAGTAAACAAGTTCTTATAGAGTTCTGGTGCGGCGGCCGGAGGCGCGGGGAGCGGAGCCGGCTGTGCACGCGCCTGCGGCGGTCGGGGACGGCGCCTGGACCTCGCGCTGCCGGCGCCCCGCTGCCGGGGCTGTGTCCCCCGGACGCCCCCGGCTGCAGTGTGGCTGCGTGCGCTCCGGGGTGAAGTCTCTTGGCCGGTCTGTCAGGTCCGTCCGTCCCGCCAGCAGCTTGCAAGGCAGTGGGAAATGCCACGTTCAGCAGAATGTCGCCAACAGTCTGGTTCTGAAATATTCTCTTCCATTGCTGTTCCTTTTGATAGTTCAGTGAATTTTGATGGAATATTTCCGAAATTTCAGGAACTGGAGAAGTTTGTCTTTCCTCCTTTGCTTCAAAGCCATCAGCGCTCTCGTTTTCTCCTCCAAGTCCTGATCGGTGGCGAGGATTATCTTGGCTCTTTCCTCCGCCTTCTTGTCTCCGGAGTTTTTGAAGAGTTTCTGAAGAGATTCTTCATTGATGCTTTCGAAGATATTGGCCACAGCTTTCTTGCGCAGGGCTGTGTCGAAGCGGTAGCCGTGGACCGAGGGGCTCACTCTCAAGGATGTGGACATGGCTGAAGTTTTAGTGCCTCTCTTTGCTTTCATCTACGTCGGATGCTCTGGGGTTTGCCTTCGGGGCTGATCAGAGGGATCGGTGCAGTACGCGCTCCGAGACTGCTATTTAAAGGCAGTCTGGAGAGAAAGCCTGAGGGCTCAAGTTACAGCGGTGAGATCATGCTGATGTCAACGCTGAGTAGTCATAGGCCAGTTTAACAGTTAAGTTGCTGACATTCTGCATTATGCGACTGAGATGAAAAGTTTATTGTATTTCTGTGGTGCAAAGGATGATTTTCTTTGCTTCAGTGCAGAATGGGCTTTGCACAACTGCAGACATCGTTGTGCAACTTTGAGCTGGCGTGGTTCAAACTGGGCCCACAGCCTTCACCGTGCTCTGAAAAGCACTGCGTTCAGAAAAGCTGGGCCAACTAAACCAGACTCTTGCATATAATAAAAAGTTGAAAGTCCAGGCGAGAACCTTAGCAGGCTACTGCAACGCTCGCCGGAGGTGTTTGCCGGGAGCCAGCGCAGACAGAGGTGTACTTGGCTCTATCTCGGTCAAACAGAAGCACAACCAAGCTGCCAGAGCCGCTCGGGTCTGGGTGCGGGGTGCCTTTGCTGCTTCCCGGATGACACCGGTCGCGTTTAGCGCGTTTCCTAAGCGGCGAGTGGTTTGCCGAGGCAGCTGACCCATGGCGTCCCGGGAGGGGAGCACCCCGGGTGTTGTACCGCCGTGCCGGGCTCTCAGCAGAGCGGCAGTAAAACCCCTCTGCCCCGGCCAGCGCTGCAGGCGGGCGCTCAGCACCGCCGCGCTCTGCACCGCGCTGCCGCCGCGGCCCCCGGCTCTGCCTCCTGCCGGCTCCGCCGCCGCGGCCCGAAACCACGCGTGAACAGAGCTAATGAAGCCAACGTTTTATACGTCTGCCCTGGCGCTGATATTGCAAGTGACGTCCCTGACGTCTCGTATCTGGTGGCGTCGCGCTTCAGCTTTTCTTCAGCCAAAGGTCTAAGCAGCGTCCTTCCAATATGCAGACTCTTTGCAAAAGTTTATAGGTGTCTAACAGGACTGAGAGCTGAGCCTTGTTCAGTCTGGCCCAGAATGGCCGGTGGTTTCAGCAGCCGCTGGAGGCCGGGGAGCCAGAGCCAGCGGTCTTTTAGTTAATATTCCAGCGTAAATGCAGCCGGATGCTGCAGAGACACTCTTTGGAAAATTAGTTGCTTTTTTATTAGTTGTGTTTATGACCCCCTTAACCCCGATTGTCACTGAAGAGCTCCACGGACAGACTTTGTCCCAGAGAAGTTTAATTAATGGGCCCCAGGGGTTTTCCCTTATTTACAGGAGATTCATGGAGGTGAATATGACTGCAGCAACAAACAGATCCAAAGTAACATCACCCTGTGGCTTGTCACTCCGTATTCTCCTCTTTGAAAACTCCTGTCCCTTCAGACAGACAGGAGAGGTGTGATGAGGACCGCAAGGACAAATACGGCCGCAGCCTGGCCAGGCATGAAGCCGTGGAAGAGGCAGGAGCACGCGACGTCCCTGTGCTCGGGATTTGTGCAAGCGCAGAATAAAGAGTAGGTTTAGATGTGAACGGCATCGCTTATTGAACAGTAAGCGCAGCAAGCCCGGCTGCTGGTCGGCCAGCAGAACAATCGGTAGTCGCCAGCTCCGTGCAGCCAGATAACGACTGAACCGGTGTACTTCCTGCTGGCCAGGGCTTGCCGGGTTTTTATCTTTAGACGAGGGAGTGGATTACACTTAACTGTTTGACCACTTTCCTATCTGTGACTTCAGAAATCATAAATAAGTGCTAGACACACCCTGGTCTCAGCCTTGTACCCTTTATTCAGCCAACATCCTGCTGAAACAACTGAGTTTTCCGGAGGCTGCATTGTCGGGACTTTGTTTAGCACCATTGTTACCTGCAGGATCTCTCCCTGCACGGGCCCGTGATTTTTTTCCACCGGTTCTGCATTCTTTTCATTGTAAGGGTTACCGATTAAATTGTTGTCCAAATTTCTTTTGTATCTGTTAGCTACTACATGATTTAGTGTATAAACAACTACTTTTGAAAAACCTTGGGTTCTTCCTGCTGCCAGACCAGCCCATCTCTTACTTTGCTGAATTTGAGAGAATCGTGCTGCAACCAGTGTTTGCTCAACATTTGCAGGGCTGGTAAATCCATCCTGAAAACAGGATCTTTTTGCTGTGGCTGACTTCTGGGCTTCTGCCTGTGAAAGAGCCTCATGTTTTATACACTCCTCATCAAAATGAAATACGAGGGGGAGAGCAGTAGAAAGGACAAACCTCACAGCTATTGCTCTCCTGCTCAGAGGCAAAGGGCTGCCTGAAGCGCTGGGTGAGGGGAAAACCTGTGTGTTAAAAACGTCTGGCTGAAATGCTCAATGTTCTTTGCTTCACTGGGCAGATAAGTACACTTTCAAACAACTTAGAACAAAAAATAGTGCCAGGAGATCAGCAATGATCTCTTAGCTCTAGAAAGGAGCCTTTCTTTCACAAAGCATGATTTCCCCTAGTCAAAACCTAGAGCCGAAGCATGTTAACGTATGCCTGTTCTCTTAGAGCTCTTATTGCACATGGAAGTATTCTGCAGGTATTTACAAAGATATGGCTGATAGAATAAATTAGCAACATTTGTGGAAGATACAAGCTCAGAAAAGTGTATGCCATGGAAACCAAGAATAAAGCTGATGCCTTAGGAGTAAGACATCAGAAAGCTGCCAAGATGAAGCATGCATTTTCTTGCGAGCTCATCTTGCACAGAGCAGTAACAAATGTCTTTGCCCCTTAGTATAAGTGTCTCTCCCCACGCAGTATAAATTTAGTCGATTCAGTTCTGATAGGGAGATGAAGCTTGCCTCATCTGGTTTATTCCAGTACTTTTTGTTTATATCATTCATTAAATACTGCTTTCCCAGTGACGCCTAAGAAGAATTATTCATGTTTTGCGTTGGGGCAAGTCTTTAGACAAGATGCGCTTTCTATCATAGCACTCCTGCTATTAGCGTGTAATTGCTTCTTGAAACATAAATGCTCTGCTTCATGCATTAGTAGAAGGCTCCAAGTTCCTGTTCTCACCATCGCCGCAGACTCGTTTAGCCCCATCCCTAAGCGTAGTCTGCTTTTTAAAAGGGGACTCACTTGTGATATGGCAGCTATTGCAGCTCTCCTGGCTGAGGAACAGGCAGGTTTGTTCTTGGCTTGAAGGTGCAGGGGGCTCGTTTTATAGCAGTCGGCAGTGCCGCTTGCCAACCACATTCATCTCGTCCCAGAGCGCGGCCTTGAAGCTTTCGAAGCTGAAGCGCTTGTGATTTAGCGTGGGCTAAGCCATCCTCCAGGCCTGGCAGTCAGAGCAAGCAATTGATGGAGGGAAAGATTCAGGAAGGATCATGTCTCGGGGGCCAGACTGTCTCAGTCACTGGCAGCCTTCGCTTCTCCCCCTTTCCTTGCTGGCTGGAGAATCCTTCCCTTCCCAGGAACAATAAATACAGCTCTTGATATGTTTGCTCTCGCCTGGGAAAGGTATCTGGAGATCTAGTGCTCTGCATGCAGAAATAGCTGTGAGATTGCTGTAAGGTCAAAGAGGAGCCAGTTCATCATGTTCCTCGTGGAATCCAAATTCCTGAGAATTTGTCAGACACCCCGGCCGAATGGCCGTGCCTGGCCAGCTCTCCAGCTTCCTCCTACCGCTGCTGACATCTGCTGTCAGCCCCGTCGCAGTTTTGGCTCTTTCTTTACAGCACAGGCTCTGTCTGGTTTTTCGTGGATTTTTGTTTGTTTGCTTGTGGGGTTTTTTGGTTGTTGTTTCTTTAATAGAGCGTCTGGGAGCATTCGTCTCCAGATCTCAAAGCTGTGCTCGGTGCTCTGCTTACAAAACAGGAAAAATTAACTTGACTGTGCATGCTGCCTGTGACTTGTCTTGCGGCCTCCAGTTTAGATGCGTGGTAGAGTGTGATGGATTGTAGTGGTAGTTCAGCTACAACTCAATTGCTGGAAAGTTAAAAAAGAAAATCAGTTCAGTTCTAGAGATAATTCTGCTCACACAGCTGCCTGCTTAAAAAATAAGAAAAAAGCTATCATTTTTCAGCCCCTGGAAGACATGATTAAGCTGGTTGAACTGCAGCTGAAAAGTTTTTAATGGGGAAAAAATGTGCCACCATGTCTGCTCAATACATTTCTTTATACATTCCCATGAAAACTAAATGAGGTGCTGGCTGCCGGGCTGCTAAGACATGCATTGTTATATCAGGCGCAGCACTAATCCTGCACCCCAGCCCTGGCACGTTTTATGAATTGCAGCCGCTCGGTTCCAGCCGGGGGCTCCTGGGCTCCCTCAGCCCCGTGCCCCGTTTCCTTCGCTCTTAACTAATGCCTCCGCTCTACAGGCACTTTGGGAAACGTGGGTCTGATCACCCCTTTCAGGAAAAATCCAGCTCAGTGACAGGAAAGGGCCGTTGTTCAGAACCGGAGGGCTCGTTTTCTCCGACGAGCAGTAGTAGGTCCAAGGGAAGGGAAAGAAAGGGGAGGCGGCGGAAAGGAGGTGGCCTGGCCAGGAGCCCGGCGGAGGGCAGACCCCAGGGGCTTGTCGCCGGCGACCGCGAGGGTGAAGAGGGTCTCTGTAGTCCTCTCGCTATTTTAAGGGCGGCACAGGCCGAGGGAAAATTGAAGAAAATAAGAAATTTGCAAGGCGTCGGTGCAGGACGAGGAGTCCGTAAAAAGCGCCAGGGCTGCAAAGCGAGAGCCTGTCGTGGCCCCGGCTGGTCCTGCAGCCGCCGGCTCCCGGCGCGGGCGTCCCTGCAGGCGAGTGGGCCACCGGCCGGCGACGCCGCGGACGCCGGCTGGGCTGGCCTCAGCCGGGAGGGCTCCTTCCCCGGCCGGGGGGGAAACCGCTCCGGGGCACAGCACCTTGCAGCCGGCGCTGTCGTTGCCCGTCGGTGTTGATAGCGCTGTTTCGCCGCGGCAGCTCACCCTCGTGCCGTGCACGGAGACCATATAAGAGTAAAGTTTGTGGTGTTACTGATAATTGATGTCTCCCCGCTTCCCATAAATTCTCTGCTAACTGTACAGTCGCTGAGTTAATAACGCAGCGCAGGACATAATGAATAGTCAGTTACAGTGAGTAAATCACGCTGGCATTCCCGGGGGAAAAACAGATCAGAAACAGAAACCTCCGGCGCTTTTTGAAGCCAGCATCCTTTAAAAGAAACGCTGCGCGCAGCAAAGCTAAGCTGGGGCCGCCAGGGCGTGAGGAGTGAAGGGTTTGCCCTGGGCGGCGGGCGGCTTCCCGGAGCCGCGAGCAGCAGGCAGGGGCGAGCGCTGTCGGGGGGGTCCAGCCGGGGGGCGAGGGGCCGCTGCAAGCCCTGCTGCGCGGGCACGGCCGCAGCAGCGTCCCGCGGGGCGCAGCCCGGAGCAGGCGGGGCGCCCTGGGGTGCGCGGCGCGGGGGCGCCCGGCGGCACCCGGGGACGGGACGGGGCGGCGCGCCGTGCCGGCTGGACCGGCTCCCGCGGGGGCACCTCGCCGCCCCGTTCCCCGCCTTGCTGACAAGGCGCTGCTGTTTCCGCGGGAGCTGGGGTACGCCGCCTCCCACTCTGCCTCCCGCGCCAGCGAGTCTGGGCCGGGTAATGACAGCTGAGGCTGCCCGACACGAGTCAACTTTTTCTTTCTGCGCCGAATTTCCTGCCTGATCTTCCTGAAGGTCCCCGGGCCGGGGCGGGCGAGGGCAGCAACGTCTGCAGCTGTCGGCCGGCGCATTGTCCGCGCCGCGGGACATCCTGCGCGGGGCTGGGCCGCGTCCCCAGCGCCCCTCGGCGAGGCCTCCAGCCCCCGCGGTGCGCCGGGAGCCGCTCCTGCAGCGCGGCGGCCCCGTCCCGTCCCGTCCCGTCCCCCCCCGGCCGGGCGGCCGCCTCCTGTCGCCCGTCCCCGAGGCGGCCAGGCTGGAGACGGACCGGCGGCGACCCGCGGTGCCGGGGCGCAGGGGTCCCCGCGAGCGTTAGCTGATCTGAGGTATCTGCTAAGGGCCTGGCGTGATCCAGACCAGATTCGGGGCTCGGCGGTGGTTTCGCTCCCCGGAGGTTTGGGGCTGGTGGTCTAGCAGACGCCGTGATGCTGAGCAGACTCGGGGGGCTCCTCTAACCGCGCAGCGCTGCGAGCGCTCGAGCGCACCCAGAGCGGGTGCGCCTCAGTCACGCGGTGATGGAAAGGGTCCTTCACTCCCCTGCGCTCAGCCTGAAAGCTGACTGTGACCTCCAGCGTGCGGCTTATTCGCCCGTCTGCGTGCTGCAGCGTGCAGCACCAAGGCCCTTTCCCAGCCCGGCAGCGCGGGCAGCGGCACTGCCGTTTGCGAGGCGCATCTCGGTGCCCGGCTGCAAAAGGCAGCGCTGCCTTGCGATCCGTTCAGAAACAAATTAGAGCAGCAGCTCCCCTGGTGAGGAGGGAAGCCCCGTTCACCTCGCCATACGGAGAGGGGCGCCGGGCTGATTGAATGCATCGGCCGTGGTCACGGGGCGAAGCCGTAGCGGGAAACCTGGAATTTTTGTTTTCCGTTTCTTCATCTTGCGGCCAAGCAAAGCAGGCACACGAGCGCGGCAGCTGCTCTCGGGGGGTGGTTTGCGGAAGAGCAGCGTGGTAGCAATAAGCACGGGGCTTGGGAGACTCTTCGCTGAGAAGAGCTGAGTGGAGAAAGCTAATCAGAGCAGAGGAAAACACCCGGCAGTACGGCGCGGAGATTTATCAGGGAATCAACTGATATGTGAATCATGCGGGAGATTAGGCTGAAATTATGGTGCTATCAGCCGTGTATTTCATTCCTGCAGTAACAAGAGTCCCTTGGAGAAAACAGATGGTGTCTGGCTCCCTGTCACCCTCTCTTTCGCTGCGTGGCTGCCAGGGAAGCGGTCGCCGCCTTCCTCCTCCCGCCGGCGCGCTTGTCGCAGGGGAGCCTCGCGGCCCCGTCCTCGGCGGGTCCTCGCTGGCGTGGGGACGCCGGCCGGCTTGTCAAAAGCAGGTCCTTCAACTGCTCCGTCCTGTGCTAAGCTCCCCGGCCTCCCTCTCCCTGCCCTGACTCTGAGCACAACGCGGCGCTGACCCGGAGCGTCCGGGCGGCACGCAGGGCGGCACGCGCGGCTGCAGGCGTGGCGGCACGCACAGATGCGTGCACGGGGACGTGCATGGCTGCATGCATAGCGGTGGGCACACGCGCTAACCGCTGCCAGGCTGCCCCAAGCCGGTGCCGTGGCCCCCGTTGCCCTCCCGTGCTGGCGGGGAGCCGCAGGAGCGCTGGCAGTGGGCTGCTGTCCGAGTGGCAAGGGCTAGCGGGGCGGCTGGTGCGCTGAGACCCGCGCACGGTGCCGGTAGTCTTTTTTTTGGCGTGTTTTTTGCATGTCCCCCCCAGGGCTCGGCCTCACCTCCTGCAGAGGCTGCCCAGGGGCAGTGTCGAGGGCTGGCGGTGCCCGGCGCGGTGCAGGACCCGCACGTGCCCCGGCCGGCAGCAGACCCACGCACCGCCCCGGGACGGGCACGGGCAGCGGTGCCCGTGGCTGGAGCCCGGTGCCCCGCTGGAGCCGGTTGGCCGTTCCCGGGACCGTCGCTGCCGTTTCTGGGCTTACGGCAGGTTTCTGAACTTCTGCCAGTTGCTGTTTTCCCCAATAAGCCGTAATCTGCAGTATGCGTCAGCTCCCACTCAGAAGAGCAATAACGGGGCTGTAAAACATCCCTGGAGGAGAGGCCAGGCGAGGGCGGCTGCTGCGGGCGCTGCCGACGTCCCCGTGGGGGCACGGGCCAGGTTGGCTGTTTGCAGCCCGCGAGCGAGCGACTGACAGCGCGCCGGGGCAGAAATCGGGCTGCTTGGCATTGCTGCATCAGCCTGACAGAAGGGGAAAACCCCGAAGGCTTTCAGAACTGCAGCTCGCTAGAGGTGCCTGCACCCAGCTCCGTTCGGGTTTTGCAGTGGTGCTTTCTAGACGTTTCCCAACAATTGTGTTGCCTAAATATTGTAATCGAAAAGGCTGGTGCCTTGTTTACAAGGAAGTCTTGTCTTTGTTCCAGAGATCTGCCCTTGAATCCTTGTCAAGTGTCAGCTCTGTTTTATGGATATTTTGGTCTCTCTACATTGCTTTATTTATGCTCACAGTTCAAACAAAAAAAAGAATAGTCTTAGAACTGCGAGTTTATTGCAACACTGTGTTGGAGGGGAAAGAGATTATGCGTGTGTGTGTATATATATATATATATATATATGTATATTAAAAAGTATATATATATATATATGTATGTATATTAAAAAGTGCTTCGCAACCTTTCTGGTGGAAACGTGACTGTACAGCACTCTGCTAACAACGCATGAAGTGTAACTCCTCCTGCTTCGGTTCTGGTTTCTCAAAGCTTCAGCATCAACCTGAAAAGCAACTTGTTTTGCAATTGTGCTCGAAAGTTATCAGCATCTGCCTAAGAGCAGTAAATCAGATTAGCATGTGCCTTGGAAGTAGGAATTCCCCCATCACAAGCGTCTGCCTGAGACTGTGCTTTAGTGAAAAGGGAGCATGCACTGTGAGCGCTGGCCCTTTAGCTTGCAAAGAAACTCTGGGAAGAGAAAACCCTCCAAGCTGCGTATTTTGTCTTACAAGCTTGACTACCTAACTACAAGCCTTCCTGTAGGTTATGCTTTATATTTAATAGGCAAACTGTCGTACATACACTGCAGAGACCTTCCGGCAGGTGATGCAGCTGCAAAGCCTGGTTCAAATCATACAGGCAAAAATGCTGACTCTGTCTCCCTGTGGATGAGGTGCCAGTGGCTGCTCATGCAGCAGGTTAGACTCGGGCAGAGACTGTGCCTGTAGCCTTTCTGCAAGTGCAAATTCATTGCCTTGTGGCCTAGGCGTGGGCCAGATCAACATCCCGAAAGTGGAACAGCTTGGTCAGCACATCAAGTATTTCAGGAGGGAATGGACAAAACCTTCATGCTGCTTCCGGTCTTATCCCCGTGGCCTTTTTTGTCTCTTACATAAGAAACCCTGAAAGAGCAATGTGTCAAAACAAGGGTTTTCAGTCGTGCTGACCTCCTGTGTGGCCTGGCACTGGAGCCGCGGCGATGTGACCTTCCCGAGCTCGCGTCCCAGCCCCTGCAGGCTGCAGCACGTCCTCAACGTGCACAGCGCGACGGTGGGGCTGCGGGCATCTTCCATGACACGGGAAAGGGCCATTTGGATGGCGGCCTCTGGCTAAACCAGCTAAAACACAGTGGGGCGTTACAGTGGGCAGAGAGCTGCTGCTGCTCTTTAAAGCACAGGCTGCGGCAGGAGCGGCGCATGCGGTGGAGGAGTGGTGCATGCGGCAGGGTTGGTACATGCAGCAGGAGCGGTGCGTGCAGCAGAGCAGCGCATGCGGCAGGAGCGGTGCGTGCGGCGGGAGCGGTGCGTGCAGCAGAGCAGCGCATGCGGCAGGAGCGGTGCGTGCGGCAGGAGCGGTGCATGCAGCAGGAGCGGTGCATGCAGCAGGAGCAGCGCATGCGGCAGGAGCGGTGCGTGCGGCAGAGCAGCGCATGCGGCAGGAGCGGTGCGTGCGGCGGGAGCGGTGCGTGCGGCAGAGCAGCGCATGCGGCAGGAGTGGTGCATGCAGCGGGGCAGTTCATGTGGCAGGAACGGTGCGTGCGGCAGAGCTCGGGCCGAGCTGAGCCGGGCAGGCCGGCTCCCACCCGAAGGCGTCCCTGCCCGCCGGGGCGGAGCGGCTGCCGGCCGCGGGGCATCCGCGGAGCCAGGCACACGCCGGACGCGGAGCCCAGCCCAACGGCAGCGGGGTCCCTCGGCGCCGCCTGCGAGCTCCTCTCCAGTGTCTCACGGTGCAGAAAGCTGAGTCAGTTCCGGCGCAGGGAGGTTCGGAAAGAGCAATTATGGAGGCTGTTTAGGGAAGTCCTATGGAGAAAGTAAACAGAAGCTGATAGATATCTAACCCAAGAGAAACCCTGCCCCTCTGCAAGCCTCTGCCATCCCGGCAGCCTGGTGGACAGGGAGGTGCTGGCGCCTGGACCGGCGCGGTGGGTCACGTCCTTCGGGATGCGCAGGGCTGGGGCTTCCTACAGCGCAAGTGAATTGGGAATGGCGAGGATGAATAGCCCTGCTACCCGCTCCCGGCCCTGCTGGAGCTGCATCCTGGCTTGCCCCAGGCTCTTGCTAGTGAAATCGTTTCCTCTGTAGCTCCTTCTCCCCGCGGGGCCACGGGGCTCCTCTCTGTTGAGGAAACTTCTCTTATCAGTAGAAATTAAAGCAGGAAAATATTTGCCATTTCTGTCAGGATAAAAATGGCTTGAGCTAGGCATGACTGATTGCTAAAAAAAAAAAAAGAAATCGGAGCAACCCCAGTGCCTTTTCGGAAGGCTTCCTGCTGCTCTTGCATACAGTAAACACAGAATATATTTAGAAGCAGAGCCCAGCATGAGACAGCCTCTCACTGCAATAATAGCCGAGTCTTTCTTTTCTTTTTTTTTCTTTATTTTTTTTCTTCTTAAGAAATCAGTTTGACAGAGCTCCTGGGAAGCTCGGTGCGCGTTGCCTCATAGACTCACCACGTCTGTTTGAAATGCGATCGTCTCTGTTTGCTCGTGTTTACCCTGGTCTAGCAACTGCGGGTTTTGAGTGATTAACTTTGCAGACAGGAGTCACCGCGTATGTGGCGCTTCCTCCAAGCGGCAGCCATGAAATGCCACCGGCGCAGATAATGATCAAAACCCTGGCTCCTGGCATGAAAGGGCCATTCCAACTGTGTCGAGAAATCGTTTCCAGCCAGCCACCCACTTTCGCTTCGTTAGACTCAATGTCTGCGTCACCGATGTCCCGGGGCTGGAGTTCCCCAGCCCTCGCGGCCGGCGGGATGCCCGCGCAGCCGGCGCCGGGCTCGGCCCGCGACCGGCGCTCCTCGCCCCGGGACTGCTCGGCGGCGGCGGTCGCCCGTTGTAATCCTGAAATGGAGCAGGAATAGCAAGTGGGCTCAAGGAAAGGGATGGCAATTTATTGCAAATCCTTAGTGTCAGGCAGGTACGCCAAGCAGCACCCACAGACCTGAATATATTCTTCTGGTATTATACATGCAAATAGTGGGCATGATGTATTTATTGTAAAAATCCATATGTCATAATAATGCACTTCCTTCATGGTATTTATTATTTAAATTGCCGTAGCGCCTAGTCGTGAACCAGGAGCCTGCTGTGCTTGGCTCTCAGTAAATGCAGAAAAGGGCAGCTCCAGGCTCAGAGAGCTTGCCACCAACGGGCGCTTATTTCATCCCTTCCCGCGCTAAGCTGCCGGCCACGTCGCCGTGCGCCACCGAACAGGGGCGCGCAGGGTGCAGAGCGCTTGGGGTGCTGGCTGCCCCCAGCCGTTTGCTCCAGCGCGGGAGCCGCTGCGGGTTGCGCCCAGCGCGGAGACCCCCGAGGTTGGGGGCACTGGGGGCGCGGGGGCAGGATCCCCCCTCTCCCCCAGGAGAGCCGTCGCGATCTCGGGGGGCTCGGCGGGACCCCGGCCTCCTCCCCTGCTTCCCTGCAGCGGCAAGGGTGCCCGGAAGGGGGGATTAAACCACACGGTCGCTGCAGGTTTCTCGTCTCTGGTACATGCAAGGATGTTTCTAGGCCACAATCTTAATAGATATTTAATCCCTCCCTCAGTCTTTGGAGAAAGTACAAACATCTCTCCTCGGGGTGCGTGCTTCCTGAAAACAAAGCTGTAAACCCATTCCTACTTCCTGCTGCGCACTAAATTGTTGGTGTATGTTTTATGTACGAGAAAGAGATTTTTGCTGTGTCCCAGAAACCCATAAAACACTAGCTGCCAACTAAGTCACTCGAGCTGTCAGCGGAGGGCTCCGGGCTGGACCGCGGGCAGCGCAGCGTGCGGTTACGGTCGTGCCCACAGTCCCAAAAGGAGGTCAGGGACCTTTGCCAAGACACGTCTCGAGCTCCAGCTTGTTTCCAAACTGCGTTTGTCCCCATGGAAAACGGGTTTTATTCCAATGCTCTGCTGTGTTTCAGTCTTTGGTTCCTTCTGTTTCCGAACAGCTTTAACAGGGCAGCGTTTTGTAAACGCTGCCCACGAGTCAGGGACTTAACAGATTGAAGCAGAGCCCTTTCCCAGAGGTCCCTCCGGGTGGCTTTCCGTCTGCTGGCTCGCTGCAGAGCTGGTGCCCCTTCCCAGCACAGACCGTCCTGGGGAACGCGGGCAGCGGTTTGCGGACCCAGGCCGCGCGGCCGTTCCAGCCTCCCGGCGCGCAGCAGCAGGAGGTGCTAAGCGCCGCAGCTGAACGCGCCGGTGACTCTGTGCCGCAGCCCTACGGCAACCTGGGGCGGGCGTCCGTCCGTCCTCCCTGCGCCCAGCAGGGCTGCAGCTCCGACGCCGCACCGCTGTAGGTCACCCGCTGCGGCACCAAGCCGGAAGGATGCAGGGGAAAGCGTGAGGACTCGGCAAGGGGCAGGCAGCTGGCGCGAGGCCATGGTGAGCGGGAGCGCAGCCCGCGGGCCGGGCAGGACGGTCGGCGGCAGCAGGGACCGCCGCGTCCGGGCGTCCCCGGCCCCGCAGTGCTGGTGGCCCTGGGCTGCGAGAGCCCCGCGTCCATCACCTCTGCGGACACGGCTTTTCGATCCGTCCCTAGCTCCTCTTCCGTATTAGGAGTAATTTAGCAGCTCCTCTCTCCTCCTCTGCCCCGTCAGTGCTGCAGTGAACAGGTTCTGCCTTGCGTCATGTCCTTTAATCGCATCTGGACCACCGAGGCTCCTGCCAAGGTGAATGCTTCCCCAGGCAGAGGTAAAGTCCTCCAGGTTTCTTGAGCTTTCGCCAGGTCGAGCGCTCGGGGGGATGCGGGAGGACCGCGGTCAGCGCAGGCACCAGATGCAAAGTCAGGTTTTGGGCAGGCTGCAGCACCAGAAAGATGGTTGAGACGATTATTTTCTGTGCCCTTCTGTTCCTCCCAAGTGGGGACTGCAAAGCAAACTCGGTTGTTATTGATAAATTGCTTTGAGGCCTGCGGCTGAGTCAGGCAGGAGAGAGGAGGTCCTGACTAGCAGACAAGTGCTTGTTCGTAGAGACGTTGTCCCTGCTGGTATGCTGGCCGCACTCGCGTGCCATCTGGGCTGTTCATGCTGGTCTGAGATCCCCCCGCGAACACGTTTGGCATTTGGCATCCTGCAGTCCGGTGGCTTCAGCAGCGTTTGGGGAAAGCGAGGGGAAGGAAGGAGCTGCTGTCACAGCTGCAGGGCTCCAGACCAAAGCTTTTCAGCCCACGCACCTCAGCAATATCATAAGAAAGGGTCACGCTCGCCCTTTCCAACACGCGCAGCTCCCTGCAGCTTTGCAGCCAGGCATCGCGCTCCGAGAGGGGCCGGGGCGGGAGCCGGGTGCTCCGGGCTGCCCCTTCCAGCGGCAGAGCGGAGACGCGAGTGCATCAGGAAAGGTCAGCTGCGCACCTGCGGCGGGAGGAACCGCTCGCCGCTGCACGGCGCGCCGTCGTGTTTATGCCCAGAGCAACCTGCCGAGCGAGGGCAGGCGGGAAGAAGCCGCTTTAGTAGCTCTCTCGCAGAGATGCTCAGTCCGAGAGACTTGCCGGTGGCCTGCGGATGGTTGCAAGCTCGGTGTGAAGCAGAGGAGCGTGCGCAGGTCTCGGCGAGCCGGGGGAAGCCTGTCCCCAAGGAGCCCCCAGGGCTGTCACTGCCTTGTCGGAGCAGAGCTCGCGAGCAGCGGGCAGGGCGCAGCGGCGGGGGAGCAGGCTTTAGAGACGCCACTTTTCCAGGGCAGAAAGAGCGGAGAAGTTATGCCAAAAAAAATCTGGGATGCGAACGGCCAGAGACCTGCAGCCTGCGGGTGCCGTCTGACACGCATCGAGGTGGCAGGTCTGGGTACGAGCCTCCTGCCTTGTGCGTTAAGCAGGATTTAGGTGGGTTGCTCTGAGATAAGCTTGCTAGTGGATAGAGAAGAATCAGGATAAAAAATAGCAATCCTAGCAGAGAATGGGACCACGTGGAGATGAATGCCAGACACGCTTTGGGCAGGAGAAGACAGTCTAGATGGGACCTTTAGGATTACAGAAGTAGCCAAGGGATCCTGGGATGCTGCTGCAGACCTCCCCAGTACTTAAGGAAAGTTGATCATGAAATGTTTTATGGCTTATGAGGAGCTTGTACAGCAGCCAGGACCTGGATAATGGGGGATTTTAATTACTTGGATATTGATGGACATAATAACTGTGCAGAAAACCACAGAGGGGAACCTGTGGCTGGAGGGGAGAGCAAGACTGATCTATACACAGCATGTTAAATAACCTAAATCGTTTGGAGGCTCCTCTGGCCCCGGTTCCAGGAACAGAGCCAAGTATGATAAATAAGGTCGAGGCTGAGAAGTGCCTAGAATCCAAATGTTTATGTTCTTGTTCGATTTCAAATGTTCACGAGGACAAAAGCGGTAGCAGAAGTTGCCGCGAAGCGCTTGGCTTTGGGGAAGGGGCCCGGGCTGCAAGCGTCGAGAAGCGTTTCGGGAAGGTTGGCAAAGATTTGCTGGGGTGGAAAGAAACCTCAGCAGGACCCGAGCTGGGAGGGGAGGGCAGCCGAGGCCAGAGCCGTTGCGAGGGGTAGGGAAAGCCCGAGTGAATCACCTGGGGGGAACGTGGGCCGCAGCGAAGCTGGGTGCGGGGCAGGCGCGGGTCGGCGGCACCGGGGGTTTAAAGGCAGCGGCGAGCTGTGCGGAGAGGGCTGCAGAGCCGCGGCCCGCGTGTGCCCGCCCGCACCTCGCTCCTCGCCGAAAGCCCGAGGGACTGTTGGGCTTCGTGGAGGAAAGCCGAGGGCGTTGCGAAACGCAATGCGGAGGGCGGGCGGCTGCAGACGGGGCTGGGGCGGCCGCGCCGCGCCGCCGGGGCGGCTCCGGGTGCAGGGCACGCAATGGAAACGCGTGCATCAGCCCGGGCCGGGCAGGGACGTGTTTGCGCAGATAAGATAGCTCCGCACGGGTGGTGGCAATGTGGGTTTGCCTCTTTGCTGGCCTTCGGGCTGCGGCTGAGGCCGCTACAGGCCGGTTATGTTTGTGTCAGCTCTGGTAGAAACCGCTCCCAGCTCAACAGCAGATACGGCGCGGTCCGAGGGGTGGTGCAGGATCCTGCTCCCGTTTTCTAGAGCCTGGTTCCAGCAAGCGCTGCCCTAGCAGCTAGCGCACAGCGCTGCCTCTGGGAGCTGACGTCTTGAAGGGCACCAGCTCCGAAAGGGCTCAGAGCTCGCTAGCGCGAAGGACGGGGATGCGGCAAAAAGGGTAAACGTGCATCTCGGACACGTGGAAGGAGATGGATGGCAAAGAGAGGCAGGGACAGGCCCTGCCGTCGGAGGCTCTGAAAAGCCTTTGATCCACTCGCGCAGGAGGTCACCGAAAGGGTCGCTGAAACGGCCTTCGAGGCTCCGCTTTCAGCCAGGGCGGCTCTTCCGCGGCTTCTGCTCCTGCTGCGAAACGTTCGCTGTAACAACGCGCTGCATGAACGGGCTTAACCGCGGGCTTAACCGTGCCTGCGCGAGAGCCGCAGCGGCTGCCTGCCGCCCCGGCACCGGCAACGTTCCCGGGCACCCCGGGCATCCCGCCGGCTCGGAGCCTCCCAGCCGGGCTCGGGGCACAGGGAATAGCTTTCCTCCCGTACGCTTTGCATCGCCCTCGGCTGCAGGAGGGCAGCGCCGCTTGGCGAGGGACCGAGGGGGAGACGGGTGCAGCCCCGGTGCAGCGCGTCCGGGTCTAGAGCAGCAGAGACCTAGCGCCGCTGCTGCACGTGTGGCTCCTTCAAAGGGACAGGCAGGCAAAGCGGCTCCTAGGTAGACCTTTAATGTGTCGGAAATGCTTTTATCCGACAGCCTCCGCTGCTGCCTGTAGTGCTGGTGCTCTCCGCCTCAGACGACAGGAGAGAAACCGCTGGGGTGGCTGCACGGGCCCCGCGGGCGGCTCCGGGGCCGGCTGCGACCCTCCAACGCAGGCGGCCGGGCGGGCGATCGCCGGCGTTTCGTGGCCTCGCGTCCTCTCCGACCGCACCTCTGCCCCTGCCCCGCCGGGGAGCCCCCGCGCAGCCCTCGCCCCCCCGGGCTGGGCTCCCGCGGCACCGAGTCCTTGGGCTGCGTCGCTGCAAAGGTCCCATCCGTCAGGGCTGGAGGAAACCAGCCGGGAGGCAGTGCCGGGCGGCCGCGGGCAGCCCACCGCAGCGCAGGCTTTCAGGGCGGCTGCAAGACGAGTGCCGGGCGCCGTGGTGGTTTTAAGCGGATTGTGGTATTTTTAGGGGTAGGGCCTGCTAAATAATTTAAATCTAACGTGCCTCCAGTCACAACGCGCCCGAGACCGGAGATGTCTGCCTCTTGCGATCAGTATTAGACGCCGCGGTGGGGAAACGGGGACGTGGAGCAGCGGTCCCAGCGCGCCGGGAAGCGCCGCAGGGGGGTCTGCGCACGGAGGGCCTCCGGCCCCGCGCAGCCCCGGCTGCCCACTGCCCTCCTGCGCCCCGCGTCCTCTCCGCTCCCCGCTGCCTCTCTCTCTTCCGGGGTGGCACCTTCCTCCCCAGGGCGCGTTGTCGTCCCCGCCGCTCCGGGTCGTCCTCCGCCCCGTGGCGCGTGCGGAGCCGCCCGCCCGCCCGTGCTCTCCCTGGCGGTGCCAGCCTGCCCGTGCTCCCTGGGAGTCATCGCTGCATTTTTCGTTTAGCCAGAGTGACTTTTGTTTTTTTCTTTCTGCTGTTCGTGCTGTTTTCCTGAAATGGTCTGGAATGTAATAGACCAAGACAATCATTGATGTGAAATATTTCCCGCATAAAACATGCAGCAGCTATTCAGAAAGGAAGATCTAGTGGAATGAGGGCTGCCTGGCAAAGATTTAAAGGTGCTGACACGTTCCTATAGGTTGTTTACTGTAGGTATCCTCTCCTAAGCCCCAGTTTTAAGACTGCCTTTCAAAAGAGGGCACAAAATAAAATTTAGCCAGGAGCTTTAATAATTCAAGCTGCCGTGCGCTGAGCTTTTTGTTGCCCTTCTGGGAACGAAGCCTCATTTCAAAGGACCTTGACTTTCCTCTTACGGTGCCGGAGAAGTGGCACTGCCAGAGCTATTTTTGCACCGGGACGCAGGTTGGGCATGAAGCCTGTCTCAGGTGGCTGTGCCAGCAAACCCAGGCAAGCGAGACGTGGATGCTTATGGCCGGATTTCCCGAAGGATCCCGACCCCGTGCAGCACTGGCCGATTCCAGGGAGTCTGTGGGTGCTCTCTAGCTGTAGAAATCAAGCCAGCCGGGCATCCGGCATTGTACAGAAACCTCATCAGTGCTCTTGGTGCAAAGACCTACCCGTCTGTCCCCCGCCGTGGCGCAGAGGGAGGGCAGGGGTGCTGGGGCACCGGCGGTACCCTGCGCAGGCTGGGCAAGGGCAGTGCCCCAGCTCGGTGGCAGGAGGACCGGGGTCCTCGGCCTCCTCCTTGGAGCTTGAGAAAAAGGAGAATTTTGTGCGTGCCCAAAAGCGGCAGCTTTACCCTTGTGACGCCCGGAAGCCTCAATACGTCCGGAGGTGCAACGGAGAGCAGCCGTGCGCCCTCACGGCTCAGTATTTCATCCCCAAACGAGCACGAGCCTCCCTGACACCTCGCGCTGCTTCCCACGTGGCCCCCTCCCTTCTCTCCTCTCCGTCATCCGCTCTCCTCCTTCCAGCTGGGTTTGGGCAACCTCGGCCTAATTCCAGTGACTGGATAGTAGTGTTTGGTAGCAGACTCAGCCTGTGAGCAGTTATGTTCCAGATGCAGATGCACCGTCTGGTTAAGGCCTCTGCCTCTTATTCCGACTGATAGTAGGCAAATCAGTAGACAAAACTGTCTCATACAGAGGCAAGTAATAAAGAAATACAGGGCAGTAAAGAGTCCTATTTTTAGACTGGACTGTTTGTTGTTACCAGCCCAAGCATGAGGTTCAGGCTGAGAGATCTGATGAGGTTGGCGACCTGAGGTTGCCCTGGTAATTTCAGGCCTGTGTGTGTCTGGCAGCCCTGGGCATTTAAGAAACGTGTCTTGTTCCAGATGTTAAAATGACGTGATTTGGTTTTGTTTGGCGGCGAGAGGAATCATACCTTCCAGCTACAGAGGTGTGGGAGATGCCGAAGGCTCTGGGGGCTGGCGGAAAGCCCCTGCGGGCCCCGTCTTGCCAAGCGCTTGCACCCGGCAGACCCACAGCCCTCCTCACAGCACCCCCCGAGTAGAAACTAATATTTTGTTAACTCTGTCCTCCCCCCACACTTCGTTCCTCTGCTGCAAGTGATGCCTGTTCCCAGCCCCTGAGCTATCCAGCTTTGTCCCAGGTAGCTTTCGGTATCAGGGAGAAAAGCAGGTTTCTGCTGCCACCTCGTGATGGGAGAAGTGCCCTCAACTGGCTGTGCGGGTTTGGATTGGTGTGGGCGACTGGTGATGTTAGGTGCCAGTACCTGAAAGTCTGTCTTTGCAATAGAAACAGGAGGCTAGAAGCTGGTTTTTAGGAATTCCAACTTTATGAGTCAGCTGACTTCAAGTGATCTCCAATTGCTCGTGCAGTTTGGGCAGTGGAGCAGAGCTCCAGCTCCCTGCGGTTTCTCCGGGATCGAGTCTGTAGGGTGGGAACTGGAAAGCGGGACCAGTCCAACAGAGGCCCAGGAAGCGTTGCCCAGGCCGCGATGAACGTGGCTCCGGTGCCTGTGCTCGCTACGGGCTTCTCGGTGTCTGCAAGCAGCAGTGCTCCCCTCCCTTTGGCAGGCTTGTAAGCACACTGGCAATCTCCAAAAGACGACCGTAAAATCATGGGGAAATAATGATGAGAAATGTGCACGTGCGTGGAAAGGGGGAAAGGCAGGACCTGTTTGGCAGCGTGTGAATTCCCGAGGCCCGGGACGGGAACCTCCGGTAACAGCATGGGTGCGAGCGCGGCCCCCGCGGCCGAAGGGCTTCCTTGGGAGGGCAGCGCTGGTAGCAGCGACGGGCCGAGACCCAAAACGGGCCGTGCGCGGCCGTACCAGCCTGCCGGCCCTCCCCAGCGGCGGCCCCGCGACGGCCGGGCACGCCGGGGGCCGGGCAGAGAGTCCTGCGGAGGGGCGGCCGAGGCACGGCGACGCCTGGACGCGGCGCGGGCAGGGGACGGGTGCTGAGGAGCAAACGATTTCCCTCTGATGAAGAGCGAGGCGGCTTGGTCCCGGTGTCCTGGACCGGCACAAGTGGGATTGGGCTATTGAAGAGGAAGCTTTCAGTGCAGGTCGCTGCTGTCAGATTTTGGCTTGTGCTCTACGGACACCAAATTAAGTCAGTTGGTCTCCTAGACCTGCTTTCAGCAATGCCTTACAGACGGTTAGGGCGAATCAGACGCTTATCATCCCTTCCCTTGTCGTGTCCCTGACGCTCTTGAGGAACCTGAAGATGTGCGAGCCGCCAGTCCCTTTGGCTTCCAGCAAGGAAGGTGGCTTCCCTGGCAGGGGGCCAGCCTTGTCGGTGGGCTCCCCACTCCTGGCCTTGGCCTTGGCGGCCGCGGTGGTGATGTACTTAGTGACGATGGTGATGTGGTGGGTCCTGAAGTCTGCCAGGGCAGAGACGCACCGGTTGAAGGCAGTGCAGAGCTGCCCGTTCCTGGAGGAGAGGACGTGCTGCTTCAGGGACGGGGCGCGCTGGATTTCTTCTACAAAGGCGCGGTGGGGAGGGGGCATGTAGTCCCTCATCCTGTGCAGGAACGCGGCTGCAAAAGACCAGCAAAGGAGGAAATAAGTTGGTGTCCAACGGGCTAAAGCAGCCGGGCCCTCTGGCAGGGAGCAGCCAGCCTGGAGCGTCGGCGCTGGCGCAGTCCGCTGGCTGCGGTGGCCGTTGCCGCTGTGCTCTGGACAGATGCTCCGCCAGCTCTTCCCGAAACCCATGCTGGCGCATCCCATTTTAGCCCGCTCAGCCCTAGCTTACATGGGTCGTACTGGAGAGCGCCTGCTGCAGTAAGTGGCTCCACTCTCCAGCAGCCTCTTCCAAAAAGTGCAGTCCTGGCAGCAGATGTGCTGCCCGGAGCCTGTGTGCGCCGAGGGCGGCAGGGCCGTGGCTGGCTTTGCATGCAGGAGAACTGGCTGAGGACAGCTCCTCCTCCACCGTATGCCCAGGCATTTTTTTTACCTGCAACATACAACTGTACACGTTGTTAGAAACCTGTTGTGAGGTGTACTAAATACACCGCAGGGCGTTTGTGTTTCTTAAATGTATATTGTTAGATATCCCTGGTCGAATACCTTCTCATATATTGGTAATGTACATCCTTGGTAATGTTTGCTCTTCAAAGGTCTATCTATGCACCTGGAAAAACTCATAACGCTGATGTTAAACTACTAGAGGACCTTTAAGAATGGCTGTAATGGAAATCAATGTGATGAGGAGAAGGGACTGTCAGGGGCCCTGTCCACGGCCCAAGTGCAAACGCTCTCCAAGTGCTGTGGGGTTTTCAGCTGGCGTTTGCTGGGCTGCTGGAGGGTGCCTAGTTCGGCTCCTTGCCTTCGTGACTATGGTCCTCTGCTCTTCATCCAGATGCTTCAGTGCCCCTCAGACCGGCTGTGAGGTGGGGGCAGCTCGGCGTCCCTCTGAGTCTCGCCTGGGAGGTCTGCCCTCTGGAGCCCCGGGCTGAGGCTGGGCACGAGACCGAAGCTCGTGGACCTCCCCAAGCCCAGGCTGTCCAAGCCCCGCGAAGTGGCGCCCGGGACCCCGCGGCAGTGCCTGAGGCGAGCTCTGCCCGGGGAAGCCCTCTACTCGCAGCGGCGGCGAGCGCCCGGTCTCTAAACGGCTCTGGCAGGAGGGCTGCTGGCCTCTGCCCTGCGCTGCCTCTGCGCGCGGCGCGGCGCCCGCTCCTGCCCTGCTCCGTCCTGCCGCCGCCGCGGCGGACCAGCTCGGAAGGAAAACCCCTCCGCTGGGGCTGTGCCTACCCCTAAAAGGCAGGGGTTAGCCCTCGCTCTCGGCGTTTCTTTGGCTATTAGAGCGCTTGCACTAATTTTCTGATGAATTTTTCAGTCGTGGGCAAGACTGAGTTGGCGCTATGGGAAAGGATGAGCTAAATTACTGGCAGGGTGCTGGCGCTCTGTACTCCCTCCTGCCCGTAGCCATATATCATGTCAGTAAAAAAAGAAAGCCTGTCCGTTTGGGAATTTATAAGGGAGTGAAGGCGCCTGCCAGACCCCGTTTATAGACTTCCTCCTTAATGCACTGAGGAGAGCCTGCTCCGGCCGGGGCTCGTGCCCGGGAGATGCGCGCAGGGCTCTGTCTGCTGTGCGCGAAGCCACGGGAAACGCGCTGTCCGGCTCGGCGCCCCGCTCCTCTCCCGCCCCCGCGTGCTCGTTTACAAAGGAAGACGGGGTGTTTGACTTACTGCTCTCCTCGCTGTGGCGAATGCCCAGGAGCTCGTCGAAGGCGTGGAGCACGGTGCTCTGGGCCGCGCTCCCTCCGGAGTATGCCATGGGCTCGGCAGACACCCCCTCGTAGACCAGCCCGTCCGGCATGGCCGGGTTGTCCTTCCAGCTGGGCGAGAGGAGAAGGTGGTCAGGGAGGGACCGGCCGCGAGGCCAGACCCTCGCTTCTGATCAACGCGGGGTGGACAGGGCCCTCGGGTGACCCCGGCCACGGGTCACCTCCTGCCCGCCAAGCCTCGCCAGCTGTCCTCCAACGCTGGGTGTATCTGGGAACGAAAGGCAGCGTTGAGGTGCACCAGGCGCTCGCGGTGCGACCTCTTGCCCCGGCGTTTCTCCTCCGCCTTCGGACCCGTGCGGGAAAATCCGCCGTCCCCTTTGGCGGCTGGGACCTGGGAGGGTGCGAGCCCCGCGGCTCGCGCGTGCCCAGGCTCGGGGCCACCCGGGAGCCTGGAGCCAAGCTGCTAGCTTCCGGGGAAGCTGTTGGCAAAGGCCAGGGGGGGTAACAAGAAATTCCTCGTTATCTTTTGCCCGTGAGCAAAAGGCTCTTGGATTCCTGCATGCTGAGAGTCCGCCTGCGGCCGACGCCGGGCAAGCTGCTCATCGGAGCCCCAAAAGTTTGCGCGTTGGGTTTGCCTCTGTTCTTGTTACCCTTTAGGTGATGCCTTTAAAGGCAGCGTGGGGTGAGGACAACACGGTAATGTGATTTCCTCCCTCTCATAAAAGACGCCAGTGTTCAGCGAGCCCAGGACCGGGGCAGCGTTTCTCGCCTCCCCCTCTCTGTACCACGCTGATTCAGTCTGTGTCATCCTGGTTTAGGCGCCTGTTGTGCAAAACCGGATAAATGTTCTCTCACAAGTGGAAGGAGAAGTTAGTTATAATTTTAGAGAGATAATGTGCCTGGCACAAAAATATCTCCTGGAGAATGCACCGTTTCGTGACACTTTCAGTACTGGCTGCTAAGGCTGTTTAACTGCAGGAGAAGATTTTGCACAAAGTGAAAATAGCTTTATTATCAAATTCCTTATTATTTTTAGCTGTCCTAGGAATGTATTTATAGTAACCTTTACTAGTGGGAAGTTCTTATAAGCAGAAGGGAATTTAAAAGGCATGTTTTTCCAGGCTGATGACCATCAAGACAAGGTCAGCTTGGATAAAGAATGAAAGAAAGCTAATCAGGACGCATGGAGCCTTTTGACTTAGGAATGCTGAGATATGCTGAACAGAAGTAAAAATAGAAACTCTCCAAGAAGCCCAAGAGCAGAGTGGTTTGGGGTGCTTGCAGCCCCACGGGGCAGATGAAGGATAACAAAACTGCAGCTTTGGCCTCTCGTTACCATATTTCTATCTTGCCCAACTGATAGTTTGAGCATTTGGGGGAAATGTGTTTTTAATTAATGGAATTGCAGCAAAACAACGCAAGAGGCTTTTTATAGATGTTTCCTTAGAGAACAGCACTCGAGGGAAGAGCCTGTGCTCAGCCCCGTTGCTTTGTGCATGCCGTGTACAAAACAAAGAGAAATTGGTCTGCTGCTGTGCGAACTCTTGGAGCCCAGAGAAGTAATGATTCCTCTCTGCGCGGCTACGGCTGCTTCCGCGCGGAGACCAGGGAGGCGGGAGAGGGTCAACAAGGGCCCGAGCGGAGGGAGGGGACGCAGACCGGAGCCCTCCTGCCCCGCTCCTCGTCCGGCACTGGGAGCCCCGCGCTGCCCCTTCCCGCTCCTCCCCTCCCGCCGAAACTGCCGGCATTTCGCTTTGGAGGGAAACGCGCCGACTCACCCGGAGAGGAAGATCCGGATCACAGAGTAGAATACTGCTGGATCCACGTAATCTAGGAAAGAAATCGGATCATAAACGTGGCTGCAGGCGAAAGGCAGTTAGTTACACTCGCATCAGCTTTTCCCACCCAGCGGCTTGTCCTCTCCCCGGAGCTGGGAAGTGACCCCAATCCGCTGGGCGAGAGGCAGGCGGCCGGCGTGGCCCCTGCCCGGCGGAGGGCTGGCGCCCGCCGGTGCCCCCACCGCACCCCTCGGCCCCGCGGGCGCAGCTTCGGTGCTCTGCTTCGCCCGGCTTCAAAACACCCCGAGCTTGTACCACGGGTTTCTGGGTGCATCAGCCCCGTCCATCACCCGGGGAGCGTTTAGCTCCCACCTGACTTTCTCCTGCCCGCGGGAGCTTCTGCTCCGTCCCTCTGGAGGTGCTTCACGGGCCAAGTGCAAGCGCGGTTACTCTACTGCCTCCGGACGAGCTAGCGCACGCACGCATGAAGCTAGTTATTACCGTGCATCCGCCTCAGAGCCTTGCTCATGTCCCCGATGGCCTCCGCCAGCTCCTGCAGGGCTTTATGCAGGGTCTCTTCATCAAGCTGCAGGAGAGCGTTGATGGCTCGAACGATTGCCTGCAAGAGAAGAGGAGGGAGAGCCATGACAGGGCTGAGACTGGTTTACTCTCTGTGCAGTGGTTAGGGACACCCAGCTCTGCCCTTCCCCGGAGCCTGTTAGCAAAAAACCCGGGCAGGGTACCAGAAATGCAAGTAAATCTGCGCCGTGGAGGGCAGGGAGAGGGCAAGGGAAGTCGATGTCAGAGCTCTGCAGCGGAGGACGGCACGGCAGCGGAGGACGGCACGGAGCACGAGCAGGGCCACGACGGAGCGGTGCCTGCCAGCTGCCCTGCTCCCTGACCGCGCCATCGGGGATGCTGCTGAGCCTCGGCGCTTGGCGCAGGAGCGGACTGCCGTGGCCGCGCTCCTCGTGCCCTCCGCGCGCGCGTGAGACGGGTGCAGCCGGCGTGCAGCCCTCCGCAGGCACCTCTCGGGTGCTTTCCGGGCTGGGAAAGAGCAGGGAGGCCTGAGACTATGCTGTGCTCCTGCGGGGCCGGCTGGCAGCGAGCCGGGAGGGCGGCACCTCGGGTCTTAGGCCACGTTGCTAAAAGGGCACAGCAGCACGGGCGAGCGCGTGTGCGTCCTGGCCGGCTCGCGGTTGCACGGTACCTTGATCCCGGGCACGGCCGCCTTCTCCACCAGGAGGGTGACGAGGATGAACCCTCTTAGGCTCTCTCCCCCGGGCAGTGAAATGATGGTGTCCAGATTTCTGCAAAGGCGGCCAGCGAAAGGGCCGGGCGAGCGGGGTGAGCGGGGCGCTCGTGCCGGGTTTCCCGCGGGCGCTCGCCCGGCCGCGGTGCGCTCGCGGGGCGGGCTGGGCAGCGGCACGGGTGGTCGGGGCCCGCGGTCTCCTGAGGCTTTGCTGTGGCTGTGCCCAGCAGTCGTTTTGCCCCTGCCTCCCAGAACCGGGGTGCGCTGGGCTTTTAGAAGGAGCTCGTGCGGGATGAAGGTTGCTGTTGCATCCTTGCTCGGAGCGCGGCGGGAGGCCCCGAGCTCGCAGACCAGAGAGCCGGGGGCGCGCAGAGCCGAAGGCTGCCGAGCCTCCGCTCTGCGCCCTGTGCCGACACCGAGCCAGGTGGGACGGGGTCTGCAGGGCCCGCCGGGCTCTGCTCCTGCGGGAACCTGACCCTCCTCGCGCGCTCGCTGGGCTGAAGACCTGGCCCGTCATTGCCAGTGTCTGCATTAGAGCAGCCCGTGGTTCCCCCGCGATCACCGCGGTTGCGTTGTTCTTGTGGTGGCGTTCGTGTGCCAGAGACCGAGCTGTTGGGTTGTGCTTGTGTATCAAGAGAGATCTAACCTAAACAGAGCCCTGCAGTGTTGGAGCCGCTAAGCCAAATCAAACAAAACTAAGGGTGTTAAAAAATAAATAAGCCTCCTAAATACTTACTCAATTTCCAGAGGCCTGTAGGCATTTTGGGCATTGCCAGCCAACATGCAAGAAAAGGAGAGAGAGCCATTATAAATCATTTTAGCAGAGAGATGTGCTCCCAAGCGCTGTCCCGAAGGCTGGTGCTCCCAGAGGCGCCCGGTTTCCCCGGTGTGGTTGTGCACGCGCGCGTCTGCAATGACATGAGCCTGAAAGACTGCCTCTCCCGCCGCCCTGAAAAGGCTCCGCCAAGGAACCTTCTCCTTAAGACAGGCCTCAGGTGATGGTTGTTTTTAAATGGTTTTTCATCACCACGTGAGTCAAAGCAGGAACGGTGCGGGGGCCGTTCTTCCCCGCTCGGCTAGACTGGTTGTGATCAGGCTTATCGCTTTCAACCCGACCGCTGGAAAAGCTGCGTTCGGCCCGCGCGTTTACCCGCTTGGAGTCTTCCTCTTCCAGTTGGCCAGCACGAAGTCGGCGTGGCTGAGGATAGGGGGGAGGCCAAGGCTCTGCGAGACCTCCCAGAAGGGGATGGCGAGGTTTCGGGGCAGAACCTGGAAGGCACCGAGCAGAAGAGGAGGAAAGGGGCCAGGCCGAGCAGCGGTGCCCGTCTGCAGCGCGGGGCCAGGTGGGAGAGGTCGCGCTCCTCCTCCGCACCGGGGAGGAAGGCTTTGCTCCCCTCCGATTGCTCCCGCGGGTTTCCTGCGAGCAGCGTCGGCCGGGGAGCCCAAAGCGCGGGCGAACGTGCTCTGCATCGCTCTTACCTTAACGGTCCCCTCCTCGCCCTCCTGCCAGAGGTAGCCCATGGTGAGGAAGCTGAGCACCAGATGAGCCAAGTGCAGCTCTTCACGCCCGCTGAGGTCCCGGGTGCTCAGCTGAGGCATCTGCCAAAGAGACCCCCGTGAGCAGGGCGCGTGGTAGGTGGTCCGACGGGCGGCGGAGCCGGGCGAGCCGCTTCGCCCGCCCCGGACACCCGGCTTGCACCTCGGCACCTTTCCCCAGCCCAGCGCTCTGCACGCGAGCTTCGCTCCCCTCCGCCCCGGGGGCTTGCTGCTGATGCCAGCGCCTTGCCCGCTAGTGCTGTTCTGCAGCAAAGTGTGGGATTTTGCCCGGAAAGGTGTTCCTCCGCCTCGCCCTCGGATTCGCGGCAGGAGCTGGGCTCGACCCGGTCGGGCTGAGCGTTGAGCGCTGTATGTCGCCGATGGGAGCGCGGTCTGGCCCGAGCCGCGGCTCTCGTGACATCTAGAGGGGGTCCCCTGCCACCGCAGGCTGCAGCCCGGTCGAATCTTTCCTCTCTGTGGTGGCTGATCCGCGCTAGGATTTGTCCTACTGCTTGTTTCGGCGGGACTCTGCTAACGCGAAGGCTTTGCTCCGGCGGAGCCAAAGCGACTTGCGCTAACCGCAACCCAGGTGCGGGGGCCTGAGCAGCCTCAGCTGAGTAAAACTTCTTGCTTTACTTGAAAATACTACCGGGTCCTGCTGGCCTGGCGCGTTTTCCTGGCGGACCCGTGTCCTGCTCCGGGTCCCCGGGCTCCCGGGGGCCTTTCCCAGCCCCGTCCCTTCGGGCAGAGCGCTCGCCCGGCGCCGACCTTTCCCTAAGCGAGCCCAGCTTCCCGGCAGGACCAGCTAAAGCACTGAAAGCACGGCGCAGCCCCAAAAGCTGCCTGGACGGCAGGCTCTTGCCCGCACAGCCGTGTCCGCAGGGGAGGGCTGGTTTGCTTTTCCATGCTTTTAGCTTTCCCTGCCCCGGAGGGACCCGACGGGTACCTGGTGGACGCGCGAGCGGAGCTGGTGGCCGGCGATCAGCTGGGGCAGGCTGCTGGCGATGTCCATCCAAGGCCCGTAGGGAGCCGGGAGCTCCGTCTGGGGCGGCGTTAAGAGAGGCCGTCAGGGCGCCGAGCCGCGCGACTCGTGCGGTAGAGGCTCCCGGCGGGGAGGCAGCAGGCGGGCCGCGGGGCTGAGCACCGAGTCCTTCAGCTGGGGCGGGACCGGGCGAGGGAGGTGCAGGGGAAGGACCTCTCGCCCTGCGGGAGGAGGGGGTCCCGAGGGCCGGGGGGGTCACGGGGAGACCACGGCCAAACCGTCCCGCTGCCGTCCCTCGCTGCGGTTGTGATGCCAAGCTGGGTCTGAGAGCGGGGAGTCGGGAGCGTCGGCCGCGGCGGGGCTGCAGGGACCGCGGCCGGGGCGGGATGCGGCTGGCATCCCCGGCGGGGCTGGGACACCGGCTGGGACTGCAGCCCCAGGGGAGGGTCACGGCCCCGGCGAGTCAGGATGCCGCTTTCCGTCCCGCTCCCTCGCGTCCGCAAAGCTTTTCCTGGGGGTCGGCCGGGGCGGCGCTCAGCGAAGGGAGCTGAGGCCGGATCCCTCCGCTCTTGCAAACCGCACCCCAAGGGTTGTGTCCGCTCGTAGCCTTAGCCTGCGTGATCGCGAGTTAATGACCGACAAGCAAGCGCGCGTCTGCCCCGCGAGCTCCCCCGGGAAGGGAGCGCGACACCCGCAGCCTAAGTCCTCTCCTCCTGCTTGCCGACATCCCCTAAACCCGAGGCCCGTATCTGCCCTGCAGAGCTCTTCCTCCCCTCCTCTGGGCCACTTGCGGCAGCCAGTTTGGTGGTTGTAAGAGTGAGGAGCGTGCTTTGAGCCGCCTGAGCCAAAGTATGCGATGCTTTCCTTACTGCTTTTCATAAATTCCTGTAAATGGACGCTAAGCGTAAACCCAACCAGAAGGCTGTTCGCTAACCCCACGTTTTTTCTGCTCTATGTTTCTTTCAGCAGGAAGACGCAGCGACAGTCAGTGCCTACCAGGGGGTTCGGAAGAAGGAAGCCGTAGTCCTCCGAGAGCTGAAACCTGCTCAGCGCGAACGGCAGCGGGCTCTCCTCGCCTTCGCCGCTCGCCGCCATCCCCGGGCGGCCGGTGCCGGAGCCGGGGCTGCGCCAGGGCCGGCGGCGGATGGGGAGGACCTCCCGGCGCGGGCGACCTCCGGCCCCAGGTATGTGCTGAGCCGGGCAGCGGCGCCCGGCCGACCCTTGTCCCCGGTGGGAGCGTGGCCCGCGCTGCCCAATGGCCGGTGGGTCTGAGCAAACACGACTAAAGGTTGCAGATAAGTCGTTATCTGCCGAGCAAGCGGTAATCTCTGTCCCCATCGGCACCCTCCGACGGAGGCGGCCGAGGGAGGCTCCCTCTGGCCCGGGTCCGCGAGGGGTCGGCCCGCCCCGGCACCCCCCTCGGCGCGGTAGGGCGGCTCCGGAGCACCCCGGGGTGCTGTGCCAGCGTGGTGCTGCTTCCGTGGCCCGTCAGCCTGTCCTTGACCCCCCAGCGGACGGGGCCTTAGGAGCTCGGTCCTCGCTGGAGCAATGTCTGCTCCGGCAGGCGCAAGCTCTGCCCTCAGCCCTCCGCTTGCGTAAGGTGCTGCTGGTTTATGTGCTAATAACGTGCCCAGCACAGGCAGAGAAAAGAAATCGGAGCCGCAACTGAGGCTGCTGCCCCAAAAAGAAGCGGAGGGGGCCGGCACCGAGGCGTGGGGCGGCGGGGGCGCGACGACACCGCTCCTGCGCTGCGTCCCAGGGTGGGCGAGCAGCCGCCGGCGCCGTTGGCTCTCCGGGGAGGGTGGCCGGGTGGGAGAGGGCGGCCCGCCAGCCTGGGAATCAGCGTGGGCAGACGGAGCGGTGCGCGCCCGAGCTGCATGCGGGGAGGGAAGGTCGGGCTCTGAGATGGCCTTGGAAATACCCGGGATTGCCTGGGAAGGAGCAGAGGCAGAAAAGGGTCACATCTCAGGCTGGGAGCAGGGGGTCTCGGGGCCGTGCCAGGCAGGATTGCGAGGTGTCTTGGGCCCATGTCTGGGTGAGATTGTGGGGTGTCTTGGGGCTGCGCTGGTCTCGTTTGCAGGGTTTTTTCAGGGATGCAGCGTACAGGATTGCAGGGTTTCTCGGGGTTGTGCCAGGCGCGATTGCAGGGTTTTTCAGGGATGCAGCAGGCAGGATTTCGGGTGTCTTGGGGCCATGTCAGGCGGGATTGCAGGGTGTCTCGGGGCCCTGGGGTGCCGGCAGTCTGGCACTGCAGCACTCCAGGATCGTGGGAGCCTCCCTGCAGCGAGCGGTGTGACGTGCCGGCTGACCTGCTTTCCCTCGTGGCTGAGCTTCCCCGTACTGCCCCGGCTCAGTGAGGGGCCGGTTTCTCCAGTGCAGAGTTGTTTTGCCCCGTGCGGTCTTGGCGTGGCAGTATGAAACGTGTCCCCGCTGTGGCTGGCGGGGGCCTGGGGTGGGGGGACCCCTTTGCCATCGTCTGTGCCCGGCAGAGCCCCATCCCGGGGTGCAGGTGCCGGGCGGGAAGCATCGCCGGCTCAGCGCTGCTGCAAGCAGCCGGTCCCACTCCGCTCAGACCTTGACGCCGAGTGCAGCCGCTGCCTCGACGAGCACGGACGCGAGGAGGGCGCCTTGATGCTGTCGGCACCAGGGACGGAGAAGAGGACATCCGGGTTCCTGCGGGGAGAAACAGGGTCCCATGGAGCAGGTCAGTGCCGTGCCGTGGTGCTTCGGGGACGGCAGCAGTGCTGTTTGCCGTGTGCGGGGATGCTGTCTGCGCTCAGCACTGCGTAAAGGTGTCGCTCGGTGGACCTGCCGCGGGCGCGGAGCCCGAGGAGGCTGAGGTGCTGGGTGCGCGGTGCACCGGATGGGTGGCGATGGCGGGACGAGGGCCTGGAGCGACGGGAGGAGGGATTCATGCGGCTGGATTGTGGCGAAGCCTTGAACTCTGCCTGCCCGCGGGGGTCCCGCTTCCTGCCGTGGGCCGGGACGGCGGCCGGCCCCGGGCGCCGCGAGGTGCTGCCAGCGCTGGGGCCGGCTGCGGGCGCGGGGGGAGCTGCGCCGGGAGAAGGGGCAGCGATGCCCTGCGGAGGTGGCGTCCCTCCGTCGGGGGGCAGCTCCCGGGCCGTCCTCATGCAGTCCGGCTGCTCTGTCTCTGCAGGCAGGAGGTCGCCCCGGGCGTTCCCGCGCCAGCGGCTGGCCTGCTGCGGCCGGGGACGCGCCAGGGCCGCTGGGGAAGGGGGGCATCTCCGGGGGCGCGGGTGCACGCTGCCGGCGCTGGGGTCTCCGTGGGGCGTCTGTGCCGCCGGACCCGAGAGCGGCCCAGCTGGGCAGCGGGGCTAACGCTGGTCCTCCGCGGGGCTGCAGGCGGGACGCTGAGGCTGGGGGGGGCGCGGGGAGCGGGGAGAGGGGGGTCGGCGCTGGCCGAGACCCGACGTCTTGCTGGGGCGGCGGGCTGTGCGTCCCGGGGAGCTCCCAGGGGACGAGGCGGGCTGAGGAGCGGTCGGTGTGTGCGCGGTCGGTGTCCTGCTCAGAGCAGGGGGCTCCGCGGCCTGGGCAGCAGCGGCGTGCTGGGTGCGCCGTGTAATTTGGGTGCTGGTGTTTGCTGTGGAGGTGGCATGCAGCGTGGCTACCGCTGGGCACCGGGGAGTGCTGAGGGCGCGATGCCCGTCCCCCCTGGAGCTGGACGTCCCCCCCCCCCCCGGAGGAGCCTGTGTTGCCCCGCCAGCGCAGGCTGGAGGGGACGTGCTGGAGGAGAGGATGCTGTGGCTGCCCGCGGAGCACCAGGACCCCGGGCGGGAGCGCGGCCTGGCCTGCAGCGGTGCCGGCGGTCCCTTCCGGGCCCCCCCCACCCCAAGGCAGCCCCAGGACAAGCGGGTGGGTTTCTCCCTTTCTCTCTTGCCTCGGCAGCTGCAGGGGAGGTCAGCGCTGGGTGTGCAGGGGCTGGTGAGACTGGGAGGGCTTCTGCTGGGCCAGCAGAGCGGCAGGAGGCAATTTCTCTGCTAGGAAGTCTCCTGGAGCCTTAGTGGTGGTGCGGCTGTGAGCCCGGGAGCTCCTAGGCCTTGTGAAGATGTGCCGTGGCCGGGAGCCTGTGCGGCAGTGCCGTGTGCTGTGTGTGTGCATGCACGCTCCTGCAGCGCAGATGTTGGAGAGGGTCCTGGTGCAGATAGATAGTGAGTGGTAACGGGGCTGAGGAGCCTCTGTCTGGACTAGGAGCAGGGCAGTGCCATTGCCCCTGAGCTGAGGCTGGTGTTGCTGTGGAGTTTCACATCCCTTTGGCTTTCGTGGTGAAAGCAGTGGATGGTGTGACCCCGCTGGGGGCGGGCGGGCGGGCGGGCTGCAGCGCCGGGAGCCAGGCCGCGGCGGAGGTAGATCTGCCGGAGAGGTGCTACGCCCGCGTAGCTCTGCGCCCTGGTGCCGCCGGGGCCAGAGGTGCGCTGCAGGAGCCCGAGCGTGCGCTCTAGGGGCTGGAGAGCAGTGCAGCACTGCAGCGTTGGGGCGGCTGGGGCTAGCACTGGCCTGGGGAGACGGAGGGAAGTGGAGCTGTGGAGAGTGGCCGCTCGGTAAGAGGTTGGTGATTTGTGCCTGCTTGTGCAGCGAGTGCTCCTGGCGGTGCCGCAGGGGCAGAAGGTGGCCTGCAGTTGGCCCCCGTGCCCGCTCTGGCTGCGCACAGGGTGCGCGTGACCTCTGTGCAGAACGCCCTGGGCAGGGACTGTCTGTCTCGGGTGGTAGCTGTGGCCCGTGCCACTCTGAGCAGTGGGTCTGGGAGCAGGAGCCCGTCCTCTGCGATGGGAAATGTCTCTTGGGTCTGCAGGGTCTGGCTCCTGTCCCCGTGGGCCACGCTGGGGGTGTGGTCTCGCCGGGTCCTGCTCTGTCACCCTCTGGGCAGGGAGCGGAGGGCAGTAAGTAATGAGGAGCTGCTGCCTCTGAACCTCATATGTAGACAGGTATATTTGCATGAGCTGCTGGGTGGGTGGGTTGGTGTGTGTGTGGGTGTGTTGCACATGAGAGACTTTTGGGTGGATAGTGGTTGCCAGTTCTGCAGCTGCCTGGCAAGCTCAGGTCAGTGCTTGCCCTTAGTGGACAAGTGTTGTTTTCAGGTTCCCATTCCTTTTGGGCAGGGGAGCGCGTTGCTGCTTCCTCGTGTCGGGCCCCCGCCGGGCGGGAGGGTGCCCGTGGCTGATTGATTGCAGGCTGTGCTTTCTCAGGGTGCCAACCGCCTCTGGGAAGATGGAGCCAGGGAGTGTGCGGTGTAGGAAGGGAGCCACTGTGTGTGTGTGTGTTGTCATGTGTTTTGGTGAGCCTCCTTCTGGAGGAGTGTGGGGGAAGCAGGTCTTGCTGTAGGTGCTGAAGCTGTTGTCTGCTGTGCTGGGCTCTAGCAGGAGGACGCGAAGGAGCAGGCAGGCGGGCAGGGAGCGCTGCAGACCCCGGGGTGCCAAGGTGGAGTGAGTGAGTGAGTTTCTGTAGTCTTGTGTTGTGGGTGGTGTCTGTGAGGCTGCTGTGTTTTCTGCAGGGAAGCTGGCCCCAGGATGGGAAGAAGCTATGTGTGCCCGGATCTTCTTGGAGGAGTGAGGTCTGGAGAAGGTGCCTGGAGAAGAAGAAGGCAGCAGTGTGCCATGGAGCCTGGGTGGGCTCTCTTTTGCAGGACATGGCCAGCGCAGTCTGTCAGCCTGGGTGCCTCCTTGCCTCTATACCTGGCGGTGGCGGTGGTGGTGGTGGCGGCGGTGGCGGTGGTGTGTGTGCACACAGAGCTCCCCTGCAGAGGTGAGAAGAGAGAGGTGCCCAGAGAAGAAGTTGGAGGTGTGCCAGGAGGTCTGGGCACAGTCTCTTTTGCAGGACATGGCCAGGGCTGTTGGCTGTGGTGCCTCCTGGGCTGCGTGTCTATCTGGTGGAGCAGCAAGTGCTGGAGATGTCCCTGCTGGCTGTGGGCTGTGCAGGTAAGCAAGCAAGCAAGTAAGTAAGCAAGTAAGAAAGACAGTTTGTGATGGCCAGTGTGCAGTATTGGCATGGGGCAAAGGAAGGAAAGGCAGAGAGGAGGAAGGAAAGGCAGAGAGGAGGAAGGAAAGGAAGAGGGAGAGCAAGTAGTATCTGGGCTCAGTGAGAGACAGAGACATTGTTGGAGAGAGAGAGAGAGATGGATGGATGGGTAGATAGTAGTGTCTGGGCTAGGTGAGAGAGAGGCCTTGTTGGAGAGAAAGAGAGAGGGAGATGGATGGATGGATGGATAGATGGCAGCAGCTGTGTGGAGCGGTGCTGGGCTGCGGCTGCCTGGCCTGGGTCTCTGCGGCAGCAGTGTTTGGTTGTGGGCCTGGCTGTGTGCGATGGAGCTTAGTGGTGGGGCAAGGTGCGTCTGGTGGGGGCTGCTGGAGAGGGCCTGTGGTCATGCTGAGAGAGCTGTGTGTGGACTGGTGCTGTAAGGAAGAAAGGAAGAAAGGGAGTGTGGGTTGTGAAGGGGTGCTGCTGGTTCCCTGAGCAGGCCGGCAGGCAGCGAGAGGGTTGTTTGTGTGCAAGGGACTCTGAGGAGCTTGTGCTGTGGCCTGTGGCCTTGCAGTCCCCTAGGGTGGTGGCTGTGTGGGAGTCAGAGGGGCCGGGGCTTAGTGTCAGCGGAGGCTTTCATGGGTAGAGGCTGTGCTGGAGGGGAGTCTGCTGGCTGGCAGGTTGGGAGGGCAGGTGGGATCTGTGGGGCAGGCTAGGGGCTGGGGTGGCCTAGGAGGAGCAGAGTGCAGGGTGGGGAAAGGGTGCGGAGGTGGTTGTTGTGGTGGGCAGAGTAGAAGAGGAGAGTGGGCTGGAGTGGAGTGGAGTGGTGAGGTGAGGAGCAGCCGGGTTGGAGTCTGGAGCAGGGGGTGGGAGGTGAGGGGCCTGGTGGAGAGTGGAGTGGGGGTAGTGGTGTGATGGGGGGGGGGGGGGACTGTGGCAGAGAGGGGTGGCCAGGGGGCGAGGATGATGGATGGGAGTGAAGGTGATGGTGGGTAGCTGGCTGCATGGGGCTAGACATAGATGGGCAGGGGGAGATAGATAGATGGGCAGGGATGTGGAGTGCCTCTAGGTGCTGCTGTGGGTGGCTCAGAAAGATGTATGGGGCAGTGGTGGGGCAGAGTGTGTGGGGGGAGAGTGTGGCCCTGAGCCTGGCCGGGTGGCCCTTTGGTGAGCGTGTGTTTGCTGTGGGGAAGTGCTGGAGAGGAGAGAGAGAGAAATGGAGACACAGGCAGGTAGATGTCTGGGAGGTTGTAGGAGACTGGCAGGGTCTTGTCTGGTGTTGGTGGGGGAAGAGCGGCAGCCTGCAGGGGACGGTGGTGCGGGCCACCTCTGGAGGCTGCCTGTGCCCGTGTGTCCTGGGTGGAGGTGGAGGAGCTGGAGAGGGAGATGAGTGATTGGCAGGGAGGGAGGGAGATGACTGATAGACCGACAGGCAGACAGCTAGCTAGCTAGCTAGCTAGCTAGGTGGGTGGAGGTGTCTGTGGGTGGAGGGGGTGCTGGGGTGAGCTGTGCGGAGGTGCTGGGCAGTGTTTGTGAGGCAGGGGAGATGATAGAGAGATAGATAGATAGTCAGCTAGGCAGGTAGGTGCTGAGAGTGAGGGGGAGGTGGGGGAGAGAGAGAGGGGGGGGGCTTCCCGGCCGGGAGCTGTGGCCAGGATGGTGGTGGGCTCCCAGGCCAAGGCAGGGGTCTTGGATCCATTGTCTCTCTAGCATCTAGCTACCTCCAGTGGAGGAGGTGGAGTGAGTGTTGGGGGGGGGGGGTCGAAGTGGCCTGGGAGCTCTGGGCAGGCCCCCCCCCCAATGGAGAGGCTCTCTGGGAGGTGGTGGGGCTGCGTGGTGGGCCTGGGGCTGTGATTGGAGGGCCCTGCTGGGGGGGCAGGCGCAGCCCGCTCAAAACGGGGCGCGCTCAAGCGACCGCGGGAGCGCAGCGAACGGGGACGAGCAAACGGGGCAGTTAGCGTGGCAGTTCGCGGGGCGAGAGAGCGGGGCCGGGGCCCGCCACTCTGCCCGAGCTCCTGCAGCCCTCCGGGGCAGGCCCTCGCCCCGGGGGCCCCTCTCCTCCTCCAGGTAGGTCTCCCTTCTCCCCCGCTCCGGGGCCGGAGCGCCCGGGCCCAGGGGGCCCTTCCCTGGCCCGGGCCCCTGGTCCACGGGCCTGCTCCCTGGAGCTCCAGGCCAGGCCGCCCTGGAGCCCTCAGGACCCCAGCCAGGGCTCCAGCCTCTCCACCAGCCCCACGCCCAGCAGGGGCCAGGGCCAGGGCCCCTGGCTCGGAGCTGCGGCTAAGTGCCCTGCCTGGCACCACTGGCCTCTGCCTGCGGAGGGAGCTGGCCAGCCCTGAGCCCCCTCCAGCACGGGAGGCAGGCCACCCCGCTAGGCTTAGCCAACCTCAGCCCTACCCCACACACTCTTCTTCGGGCAGGTTCCCTCCTCCAGCCCTCGGGGGCCCCAGCAGAGACCAACCATCAGGGCTGCCCATCGCGGCTCCCCAGGGCCAAGGACCAGCCCCACTCCACTCCAGCACTTCTCTCCAGGGCACCACCACCCCTCAGAGGCCTCACTGCCCATGAGGCGCCCCTAGGGCCAGGCAGGCCACCTGGGGGCACTCGGCTCTCGGGGCTAGGACCAGCCTGGCTCCAGGCCTCAGCTACAGACCTGCCCTACTCACCAGCTGCCCGCAAGCCACCTGCAGGGAGCCCTGCCCAAGGCCAACCTGGGCACGCTGCTGAGAGCCGGCCCCTCCACAGGCAGCACCACCCACCAGTCAGCAGACTGCCCAACACATTGACCGACTGACTGACTGACACACTGCTTTCCTGGCCACCACCTCACCACCTCTGCAGACTAGCTCCACCCAGAGTGCTGCTCCACTCTCCGCACCGCCCCAGGAGAGCACGCACACACCAGGCACCCACTCAGCTGCAGCACCAACTCTGCCTCACACCTACGGGGTCAGACCCACCCCCCCCCCCCAAACCTGCCTAGCACATACCACCTGCTCCGCCAGGCACCCCAGAGGCCTCACTCACCAGTACCAAGCCCTGCTCTGCTCCAGCACCCCAACTCCAGGGGACACAGCCACGCACCTCTCCTTCCTGCTGCCCCTGTCCACAGCCTCCCCTTTCCAGGCCACCGGGGCACCAGACCACTGCTCCCCTCCATCATGCACCCTCCAACTAACTGTACTGAGCTCACCTCCACCAGGCACACGCGCAGCAGACACCAGGCAGCCAGGCTCCCACAGCAGCCCCCCCACTCACTCCTCCTCTCGCTCTCCCTCGCTCCACACAGACAGCACCGACACCACACTCAGAGGCAGCACAGGACTCGAGCATCACTAAGACAGACCTTTTATTGAACAAGACAAAAGCCAACATAAACTGCAGCCACTTACAGCAAGCAATGCACCGCCTGTCAGCAGACTGGGGCCATCTTCCACGAGGCAGTCCCTCGAGGCCTCGCCAATGTGCCTTAGCTCTCCGGCCTCACCAGGACCAGCCTAGCAGAACGCTCCTCAAGCAGGCTGTGTCGCACTATCAATCATCTGTCTTCCTTTCCAGAGCTCCACCATCAACACCCAGGCCCCCACCTGCCCGGGTCCACACGACTGCTCAGCTCACGCAGCACACCTTCTGTCTTCATAACACCCTGCAGGAAAAAACACCGAGTGGAGACTCCAGTTAGCTGCCAGGCCCCTTCACCACAGGCACAGCCCCACAACACCCTCTGCCACAGAGCACCCGCTGGCAGGACCGCACCACCTCCACCAGCACTGCACATAACAGCACATGCACAGCAGCTATTTCCCCCCCCCCCCAACCCCAACAAAAAAGAAACCACCCACAGACATACACACACATTACACCCGTCCATGAGCCAGGCTCACTTACTCATCAGATGGCGACTGCTCCGGCACGCGACACCGGCACCATTCATTTCTCCTAATAATCAGGACAGCAGACCCAATGAGGATGGGCAGAAAGAGGCAGAAACTTATAAGGAGCCAGTTCCTCACCACAGTCCCGCTCGGGTCGATGGCATCCCCTAGAGAAAGGGCAGACATAACCTCCTTTGGCACACAAAGCAGAGCCCTCCGGACCACAATGCCCACCCACCCAGACCGGCATGGCAGCACAGCTGCACAGCTCCAGATGTCTACACAGCCACAGGAACACGCATACCTGCAGCTACCATCTGCCTCCCTAGGCCACAGCTACTACTTCCTCAGCGACCCACGAGAGCCCCGCAGGATCCCACTCCCAAGCCTGGCACTCGCAGCTCGTCTCCAGCCACCTCGGCCCTGCTCCCTCACTACAGGACCCAGCCCACTGACGGCCCCGAGACTGGCGCTCCTGACTCCAGCTCGCGCCTACTCCACTGCACGCGCCGCTTTCCCTTGCCTTCACCCCAGGCAAGCGGTGCGGCCTGGCCATCAGAAAAGGACCCGGGAGCAGGAACTGCCCCTGCTGCTTACCGCCTCTGAACAGGCTCTCGCTGCTTCCTCCCATTGTGCTCCCTTTCTCTCGGCACGTTGGCGGCTGCCAGCCGGGATGGCAATGACAGAGCCCTTTGTTATTGCAAACCTGCCGTTCAGCAAGAAGAAGGAAACACACGCCCGTTAGCTACCAGGCGTCACCACCAGCTTCACACGTATGCCAAATGCCTTGGCAGACACATCGCAGCAGGCAGCACAAGGCAAAGGTTTCGCATGCACAACTCACCTGAGGCTCCCAGGCGCACACATATAGACCTCTTTATAGACAGGGCCGTCAGCGACTCAGTCCCACGGTCGCTCCCCATGACCGGGGCAGGGAGCAACTCAAAACACCCAGCTGCTAGGACCAGGCTGATTACACACCGTCAGGGTCCTGCACAACTGTGCTCTCTCCGGGGGGGGGGGGAGGGGGGGGGGCCTCACCTTCTATCCCATCTTTAGCACTTGGGCCCAGCCTGCAGAGAGGCTGGGCCGCTTCCTCCTGGGCAGGGGCAGTGAGCTGAGCCCACTGGCCTGCCACTTCTCCCACACCTAGCCACCAAGAGATTTGTTTCATAGCTGCTAACAATGCAGACTCCAGAGAGACTCCAGGACTTCCTCCACCAATTCCTCCTCCCTCCCCAGCTCTCTCTCCCTCCAGACACGTCACACAGCTTTGGCAAGGGACGGATCGGGAGAGCCTGCCGGCACACCAATGAGAGCACAAGGCATTGCTACTTACACCGTGATTGTGGCATTTCGTCTTTATGTCACACTTATAGTTCAAGACGGCAGCAGGCACGCACTTCTGGTTCATGCAGATCTAGAAGCCAAAGACATGCATCGCAGCTCAGCAGACAGCACACACTCATCACGCACGCTCGCTCGCTCCTGAGAGCCACGGGGCTTCCAGGAGCCCGCTTCGGAGCGGCAGCCTTCGAGCCGGGCCCTGTCCGACACCACCTCCATCCACACGCAGCTCCCGACTCGTTCGGAAGCGCGCTGATGGGAAAAGCAGCCGCCCTAGGGGCCCTGACACCGCTACCACGGCAGCACCCTCTACAACTCTTCCGATCGCAGAGACAAAACCAGCGTTCCTAAGGAGGGCTTACCATGTGCTCGTCGCAGACGGTGCCGTCGTTCACCAGCATTGGGTCCCTCTGCGTGGGCGGCTGCATGTAGTCTAACGTCACGCACAACGAGTGCCGCACCCGGGTGTAAATGACCGCAGCTTTTTCCTTAGTAAACGGCTTACGACCCGCATATTCACAAACGAGCTTCCCACAGCGGCGATCCCTACAAATGCATCAAGAGGACATTTCCAAGGCAACCCGTCCTCGCCACAGCTCTTCCCGTGCCACGCTGCCGCCGAGCGAGCTCTCGGCGAGCAGCCTGCCGTTCAAAAGCTCCCCAGCGCGAGCGCTCCCTGCTCACGCGTCGGTCCCCTCTAGGCCTCGCTCTCGCCCAGAACGGCTCGGCACAGGCGCCCCTCGTTCCCCTCCCAGACACCACCAGTGCGAACACTTACAAGCAGAGATTCCCACCCCCCCCACCTCCAGAACAGCACGCTTCACTCCTCTGCCCCTGAGCAGCAGAGTCCAGAAATGCCCTCCGCTGCTGTTTCGCCCCACACCTTGGCGCGGAGGGTCACCTGCTCTGCAGCAGCCTGCGCGGCAGCCGGAGGACTGCAGCACCGCTCCTTCCTAACTTACTTACTTCCACGCGCAACTCCGGTAGCCGCTCGGATCCGAGCCACAGTGTCCCATTCTGTCCCTTTGGCCGTTAATTTCTTCATAACAGGCCGGGGGCCCATTTTTGGCACCTGCAAACACAGTCTGTCACATACCGTCTCTCCAGAGCGTCCCCACATAGGCACACGAGCCACGACTTTGGCCACGCGGTATGCCTGCGCCTTGGCCAAGCCGCAGGCGCTCCGTTCTCTCCCGCGCCCTCGGGACCGTGGCTGCGCAAGACCCCAGAGAATACAGCTTTCACCCGCCCGCTCAGCACAAACTGCTCCTACACGTTACTCCACTCGCTTCACATCCTCACCAGAGCACGCAAAGAAGCTTCACTGCAATTTGGAGAAAGCCGGGCTTTTCCCAAAGCAGCCGCAAGGCCTTCCGGGACATTGCTAGGCTTCTCATCCCAGAGACCACGGCCGTCCGCTCCCTGTGGCTCCCCGACATGCTCTCGCCCAGCCAGACGGGAAGGCACGCGCCGCTAGGCAGTCGCGACCCACGTGCCGCGGGCATCCGGTGCCCGCTCCTGCCACGTGTTTGTACTACGTCCCGGTCCTTCGCGTACACAGCGTCCCAAACGCCATCTGCGCTACAAACGAACGCCTGCACGCACGTTACACCCTACGGTCACGAGGCGTACGCTCCCTACCAGTCATTACTCCAGGTGCCTGGGACACTTGCGCCTGAGCTATAACTGGGACTGGGCCACCGGCCCAAGCGCTGCATCTCACCGTACATTAACGGACTTCTCTTTCTTATATGCTTTTCGGCCAGTCCCCGCGCTGTGACAGCTCGCGGATTAAGGGACTTCTCAACACCCGCTTCCCTGCTTTCCTCCGCACCTCCTTTTCCTTCTCGCGCACGCGCGACCCGGGCTTCTGTCAGGGCCAGGCTTCCCCCGGGCGATGGTTTCGTGCCGTAGCTCAGGCACACGTGCGTAGCTACCTCCCCGCTCCGGGATCGTCCCCCCGCGACCGTTCGTCACCGTTACCTTTCCCAAAGATCTTCTGACACTGCTTGTCGGCCGTCTGGCAAACTCCTTTGTAACAAAAGGCAGTTCTCTTGTTGCAGGGATGCCCGTCCATGACCCAGAAGTTCGGGGTGCACTGCCCAGAGGTGCCGTTGCAATACTCTGTCAACTCGCACTCATCCTCAGGGCTGGTTCGACATAAGGTACCTCTTCTCACAAACTAGGGGAAAGAGGCAGAACACAAGGAGCTACACACGTTACCCGCTCACACCCGCAAAGGATTACAACTGGCTAGGCACAAAGCGAGTACTGCCTTTCCAGATGACGCCAGATCTAGGGAGAACCACCGGTACCGTTTCAAACTTTGCCACAAACCACACTGACCCCTCCAAAAGAACGGCGCTCAGACCCGATCTGCCGCTTCCTCGTCCCGTTACCTTGGATCAGCTACAGAGCATCGGGAGCGCCACCCAACAAGACCTCCGACTCGCACGCACGCGCTGTCCTCCGCGATTCTTTTCCCATCCTTTCCCCAGTGACACTGACACTCCTCAGAAAACTGTCTCACCTTCACACCTGCCCAGTTACAGTGTTTCTGCCACAGAGTTCGGGGCTGGCTGAAGTCCAAAAAGTCCAAGTCTCAGGAAAGGGATTTCAGGCATTCCACAGCATTTGACATTTCGGGCCGGACATCAGCCCCCAAAACAAAGGTCTACCGACTCTTCGCAAACGCTACTGCTGGCTGCCTTGCGACACGCACCGCTTAGAGCGGATACCTTCCAGAAAGCAGAGCCCGATCTCCCCGAGCGAGAAGAGTATCAGCTCCGCTCACTTCTCCTGATACTGGCTCAACCTTGCCTCTCTCCATACAGTACGTTTGCAAGACCAAAGGCACGCTTCCTTAGGCGTCGCGCCTCCGGTGGCGCACCCCCAGGATTTTTACACATCGGAAGACAGTCGGCATCTAGATAGTCCGACACAACGCAACGCTCCCGATCAGCTTTCCGCTCCTTCGTGCCGTCCCTCCCGTCTGAAAGGCCTGCGAGCCCCCCTCCCGCGACGCTCCCGTCACACGGCCCTCCGCTCGACCGCGTCCGGGCAGCTGGGGGGCCAGGCAGATTTTTTCACAAGACTGCAGACCGTCGCGGAAAGGAGTGAAACGGCCCTGCTCCCCAGGTCAGAAGTCACAACAGGAAAAATGCTACAAGCCTGGCACGTGGAGTTCGGGGACGTGTCTCCTTGATCTCGGGGCTGACTGACAGTGCTTGGAAAAAGGGCAAAGTCGCGGCTCCTGACAAACACCATCCTGAGACACAGGCGCCTCATGGGCAACAGTGTTTCGGGCAGCTCCACTGACTACGATCTCTCAGACTCGTCTAAGCGGTTCTGTTGGGTGGCAGGACAGCCCACTTCTACCTTCCGCGTCCCATTACACACATTCTGCCACTGAGGCCTGGAGGCTAGCGCTGCCCACGTGGGGCCCCTTCTCGGGGAACGCGGGGCGACCGTTCCTGGTATGCAGCTTACCTGGCATCTCCAGCAGCACGGTCCAGACAGGCATTCGACCCCTTTCTTGGTTTTGCATCCGACTGTACAGCACTGATCACGCTGACATTCCTGAAAGTTAACGGCACAGATGATTAGCTAACAGATTTAGCTTCAGGTTAGCTAGCCCTCCCTTCACGGGTGAGACGATAACAAGAGGCAGCTTTGCCAGCCCTTCCGGGAGCGACCCGTCCTCCTGAGGGGAGCCGGGTCCCAGACACGCTGCCTGCTGCTGATCGACGGCGCACGTGAGGGACCTGCAAAGCAGCTCCTCTGCCTGGACGCCGTGTTCAGTCCGCACGGCTGCACGGTACTTGAGGAAGACGGTCCCCTTTGTTACAAGGCTGCAAGGGAACCGCTTCAGCGGCTGCCGTGGCGGCTCGTGGAGACAGAGCGCGCTGGTGGACGCGCTCGCTGGGAAAGCAGCTACCGACAGAGGACAGAGCGCTCTTCCACTGCCATATAAAGCAAACATCTCCTCTGAAGCCCTCTTGTGGCACCCAGAGTACTGGTCCTAAATTCTGTTTTCTCCATTGACTCCACATTAGCTCCCAAACTGTCAACAACCCGTAAGATCTGCATAACTGTGCCCCAGCCTTCTCAGTAACGGGCAGTTGCGCCGTTCCTCCTCGTGTCATAACCGCTCACCCATTTGGCCAAGGTACCGGTCGCCGAACGAGACCGGCAGCGTCACAAATTGGACTGCTTCCCTGCCCATCATCTCTCCAGAACCTCTTCAGGTCGTTCCCTGAAGCGGGAGGGAGGGAGGGAGGGGCAGGGGCAACTGGTCATTACTGCTAAAGCTGGTTATGAGGTCACACCATCCAGCTGTTGGGAGCAATGCAAATGGACATCCTCTTTGACAGCCACTTCGCACGCAACTGCAACCGTGGCCCAGCGCGCGCAGAGCACTCGCGCTTCCTTACGGCACCGCGAGGCCCCTGGCTGGCCCTCTCTGCCCTGCACAGAGCTCTTGTCAGTACAGGAGCAATTCCCACCTCTCCTCTGGATATTTCTTGCCCCCTTGGGCACGCAGCCTAATTCTTTCTTCCCATGCCCAGGCTCAACAACTCACCTCGGCTGAACCACAGTCACAAGCCTCTCCTGGCTCCACCACTTTGTTGCCGCACACGGGAGCTTTATATGAGAGGTCCATAGCTGGCTTATTCCACAGACATTGCCCTTCTCCAGCAGTGAGAAAACGCACAAAGTCTCTTACGCTGCAGCTGCTGAAGGCTTTTGTACCAGTCGAGCGCCTGAAAGTCACAGAAAAACACTACCGTACAAATGATCTATGCTTCAGGGAACACGCGTTCCCTCGCGCCCCCAGACACCAGAGGCTTTCCGCTGGTGCGGCCAGAGGAAGCTGGCTGCTATCCGGACCTGCCGGTCTCTGCACGCTACTGTACTTTTAACCTGCTCTGCCACTCGCAGGCAGAGCTTCTGTGACGCTTACTGCACGCCCGATACGGGGCAGGAGCGCACGCTTTCCGACCCTACGTCGCTCCCGGGGCCTCATACCTCACCAAACCGCACGGGCAATGAAAGTCAGGGAGAAAGTCTTACGCCGCGTTGCTCTGCATTAAGCAGGTGGCTCCCGCGCAGCGACAACTCCTGGAATCGTCGTAGCCTATTCCCAGGCTCAGCCCCAGCAGCTGCGCAAGGATCACCGAAAACGTCTCCAGGGTCATAGCTCTGCGGTACTACAATGGCAACAAGGGCAGACCTAAGACTTCAGTCGTTTCTGCACGCAGGGCTCTCCTTTCCTCCTGTAGGGCTCTCAGGGGCTCATCTGGCGACAAAGAGGCCAGACGGACAGAGTGCACGCCCCACCGTTTCGGGACTGGCGCTCTTCACGTCAGAGCGGGCGGGAAGCTAGGAAGACCGCGACTGCGTCTGACTCCAACCCCTGCTCGGACATTTCTGGGCAGAGGACCTAGCCGCGACAGCGCTCAGCAGGAGCTGCGGGCAAACTGCCGTGAGGCTTCAGAGGTCCTGCACAAATAGCCTCAGAGGCGGCCTGCAGCAGAGGACCGCACGTGACAAGGAGCTGGCCGCTCCGCGCTCCTCGCTCACGGCATCTCTGCCGTATAGTACAGAGGTCGCTCCGCATCTGCCCATCTTGCGATCGCCCCCTCCGGTCCTACCGCAAAGGGCTGCGCTGTCTCTTCTGCCAGGGAGTTCTTAGTCGTGACAGTAGGTGTGGGGCTTACCTCTTTAGGCTAAGGCCAACACTTCCCCCAAACACAGAGCATGTTATGGGTTCAAAGAGACAGGTTCAACGGTACCGTACCAAGGCAACCCCTCCAGCATAGTTCTTGAGACACAGCCTCCTCGCCGAAACCGCCCCTACGTAACGGGGCTGCTCCCTGTAACTGCGGAACAGAACGGGCTCCGGGTCACGCATATGCTGCTGTACATTACCTCGACAGCTTCCTATCCCTGTTGTTCCCCGACTACCTAATATAGCCGTGCTTCTCTTACACAAATAGGTACGTTATGTCCTGTAGCCGCAAGACGCGATGCGTATTTTTCCACTGCAAAAATGTCCGCAGTAACTCCTCAGCATCTCCCGTGGTAGGGATTTTATTATTTTCTGTCCAAAACTCCAGGGAAGTCAATACTATCGTAAGATTAAGGCGAGTAAACATCTGGAAAAACATGGACAAAACAGATGTTCCAGAGAACCCAGCTCCTCCGCAGCCTCCAGCTTGCTTTGGCTAGGGGGCCTTGTCCATGCCGCTACGACAGAGCACCTACATTTTGAACGCAACCAAAAGCAACTTACACTGTTCACATAGCTGAAAAGCTGCACTATCTTGTCTGTCACAGCATCCCTGTCAGCACCCATGTAGTCATACTGAAACAAGCACAGGAACACATCACTGCGAGGCGATAGCGTGTGGCCTGTAACACTGTCCCGATGAATCGCTCAGCACGCAGGTGAACTCTCTGGGAGCGCTGCCTATGGTGCCTGCTGTACCATAGTCTTATTCATGCCCAAGAGGAAGGGAGTTGCTTGTCATTCCGCGGAGACCGTCAGGCCCCGTGCAAATTGCCATCAACGTTCTCTGAGGCCACCGCATTGCTGCATATCGCATTTTTTACTAGAAGAAACAATTTACCCTAGAGAGCGTAAAAAAACTTACCAGAGCCTTGTCCAAAATTGCGTGCACTTCCAGATATCGAGGGGATCTAGTGACAGCTTGCTTACTCTTCAGGGAAAAAAACAATAAACATAAAACCCACACACGCATTAGTGGATGACTTTTTCTCTTTACAGCAACTCTGCAAAAGAGACACTTAGGTCTACAGTCAATTCATGTGCTTCAAAACCAATTACGTCTCCACAACAAACGGTCACGGTCGTCTAAGAAACGATTCCGTACGACATCCACGATGTGTCACGATCAGCCACAGAATCGGGCCGCATCTCTAGCGACAGACGTCGTGGCAAGGCTCCTGGCCCACAGAACAAGATGCCAATTTCCAACAGACTGCAGAGACAGGCGTTCCCTCTTTCCTGCTAACACCACCTCTGGACAATAGCTGCACGGAAGTAACGTGCGCTGCACGACTGCCACGCCAACTGCTCTCCTAATACTTCACAATCCTGGTGTTTCTGTGCCACCCGGTAGTTTCTAGCAAAGGCTACGTCTTTGCCCCCTCTCTCGAGCGGGTCTCTTCCACCTCGTTAGAAAGCACACACGGTCGCGTCCGTGCGTGCTAACTGCTGCCCAGAAATCCCCAGCCCCCCCAGTGCAGGCTGAGGCCGTGCTCTGTCCTTCGACCACCCTCACAGCTTCTACTTGTCACGGGCAGCGCAGAGATGTCATTCTTTGCGCAGATAAGATACAAAGCCCTTTGGCACCTGATGGCCTGAATAAACCCAGGGGCTACGCTAGCAGCTTTGCTCAAACGTCCAGAAACAACAGGCAACCTCACAGCAGGAGGCACCCTTTGGCTAGGGATTTCCCACGTCCGCACCACTTTCTCACGAGCCTGATGCCCGATTCCACAGAAAACAAAACGCAACACTGCTACACACTGAACTCACTTGCGTTCCGGCATTCAGCTTCTGCGAAATCTCCTGAGGCTGTGCAAGAGAGCTGTTTTCTACAAAGAGCTGATTCTCGACATTTTCGTTCCACACTGGATAAACGAGATGCTGATATCCCGGTGCAGCATCCAGAGGCTCAATGCCGTAGGTGGCATTCGCTAGCTGCAGAATCCCACTGCAAAACACAGGCACGAAGCGGCAGCGGCCGCTCCTTCGCTACCTTCGGACAACCAACGCGGACAGTGCACGGCACCCTGGCTTATGCTCGTCCCGCACGCAAAGGCGACAGATTTACCTCAGTCCAGAGCAGGTGCTAAGTGCCACAAGGGAACCCGGGAAACCTTCCACATAGCCTTCATAGAAGCAATCGCGCTGAAAAGGATAAAGATGAATCGATGGCATGATGGCTGCTAACGGCTTAGTGCCTCGTCCCTAGAGAACCGGACAGCGCTGCAGCACCAGACCTCGCTGCCGCCTGCGCTGCGTTCCCTCGTCCCTGCAAAGAGCACGCTCCCAGGAGCTACGCACAAAGCACGTGGGGAAAAGTGCGGCACCACAGGTTCCTCTGGGAACACACCGACACAGTGCAAACCTTCACTGACCACCTTACAGTCTTTGTCCCTTCGTCAGCTCACTAGCATCCTTTGCAGCCACGTCGGCCCTCCCTGTGGTGGGGTGCGAGCCAATGCACGCCCTCGGCATGGCTCTCCTCCCAAAAGCCGCATTAGCCGGGCAACAGCTATTGGTCTCGCAGTAACCGCGGCTCTCAGAGGCAGCCGGCACCCACAGACCGCTTCAACACGAGATGGGGGATCACTTCAACTGGAGCACCAGTTAGAGCCTGTTCAAGGCTGGGCCCGCAGTGTCTGCACACCCCTCATCTCCTGCGCCACAGAGCGGGCAAGCTGGCTGCCTGTTCCCCACCTGCCTTTACCTCACCTGGAAAACCGCCTCGGCAGCAGCGCACCTACAGCAGGACACGTCAGGCAAGATACTGATTTTGCAGCAGTCCAGCTGCTCGCTGGACCACCAGTTACCACAGCTCCACACCACCTACTCGGGTCACCTTTCACTAGAGCACAGCTGCGCCTCCTTCCTCGGGGGACAGCCCAAAGCAAGGCTACTCGGGCAGCCCCTAAAACTACCCCTCTGCCAAGAGACAGGTGCCTGCAGAGCTGTCTGAAGGGGTGACGCGCAACCGCCCTGAGATCATCCCGCTGGAGCTGGCCGTCTGTCAGAAGAGCTACAGATACCCACCCCACCACTGCAGACACTTGGGCCTCAGGGAAACGCTCCTCACACAAGCAGCAGAGGCTCTCAGGCCTTGCCTGGGGCGAGTCCCCCGTGGTCTACAGAGGTCATTCTTCACTAGAGCACCGCAAATCTTCACACAAGTGAAATCCTGGCGCTCCTGGCTTTCCTTTAGGCTGGCCAACATACAGTGCCTCGGAGGCGGATCTAGAAGCTTAGCTCTGTATTAACCACAGACAACCAAACAAACGCTGCCCTTGCGATTTTTCACAAGCTTGGCTGCTTTTCACCAGGGAGGGGCTGCGCTTTAGGAGGACAACCAGAAAGCAAACAACCCACCTGCCGCGACATTCTCTGCTCTTTCGCAGAAACTCCTGGCAAGACCTGAGGGATATGTGCTCTCTGGACTCTGGAAAAGACTGGCCTCGTCCCTACTCCAGCACCTAGTCCAGTGTCCATCACACCACAGACACAAGCTGACGCCTGAGAGCTTCTCCTCGGTTGCTGTGGCAGGGCAGGGCCCTGCATTAGGCATGTAAGATTGCCCTCTCTCACAAAACAGACTTGCATACCAACCCAGCAGACTTCCAGACCTGGGTGAGCTCATCTCCAGAAAGGACCGCCTCCTACAGTTGTCCTGCTATTGGGAGAATTACTGCTTGGATGGAAGCACCCCCAAGCAGGGAGCTCCTGGAGCACTGCAGCAGGCCGTGCGCTAGGCTGAACGTGAGCCGCACGTGCCCCGCAGCGAGCAGGGGAGCCTGCTTTCACAGGCAGAGCGTCGCAGTCACGCTGCTGCAGGTGTCGGGCAGGTAGAGCGCGATCAACCACTGCTGTGTTTGAACGTTACTGCTTTCATTACCTGAAATTTTCAGGGAACGTTTTTGTTCCCCTGAGAAAGCTTCTACTACTGATGTGTCAGAGATGAATACGGAGTCTGCAGAGTACTCTAGTAGAAGCCAATCTAAGCTTTTTAACAGGCAGGTTTCCTCAGAAGCACTACTTAAAGCACTTCTGTACTCACAGACTTCAAAGGTATAGCAGACAGCAAACGATTATTACCTTGATATGCACAAGTTCGGAATTCACAAGCCCCCTTCGGCTGTCAGTATAAATCCTGAGGTCGTTGGGCAAAAACACTCTACATACAAAAAAGAGACAAAACCTTTGAATTCTGATATTACTCTAACACATTGCAGACACTGCAAAAGGCAACTACGCTTCCTTATTCTACGGCACTGACTCCACGCTCCGTACCGAGCCCCCTGCACCTCCTGGGGGATGACTGCACGCGCCCGCTGTCCCGCTGAGGAAGCCTTCTGCAGGGCAGCGGAGGGGAGCAGCCCGCAGGTCACGCACCACGAGCCCTGCGAAGCACCTGCTCGGAGTACGCGTCCCCAGCTCCCCGCGCCGCCAGGCTTCCAGCCCGCTTCTGCCCACGTTAGGTGACCGGGATAGAGCGCAGGAAGGCCCCGAGGACAGGAGAGACGTGACCCCGCTACAGCCACGGCCGGCTGCGCAGCGCAGCTGTCATCCCAAGCGAACCCCGTTCCCGAGAGCGGGGATCCCTGCTCAGGCCCGGCTGAGGCCAGCTCGGGGCCGGCAGGGCGGAGGGGACGCGACGGACCGCGCCGGCCCCCTCCCAGCCCGGCCCGCCACAGCCCCACTTACTGCTGCCGCAGCTGGACGGTGCGGGAGGTCCCTTCGATGGGGATGATGTAGGCCAGGGCGCGCTGCCCGCGGGGAGAGCAGGGTTAGCGGCGGCCCGGCTGGCCCGGGAGCAGCAGGGAGCAGGGGAGAGCGCCGGGGGCCTACCTGCGGGGCGCCGCGGGGTGCCACCACCCGCCGCGGCACCGCCACCTGCGCCTGGAGCCGTGGCACTGCGCCAGGGGAGAGGTCCTGCACCCCAGCCCTGGCCCTGGCCCACTGCCCGCCTGGCACGGCCATCAGCCAGAGCCAGGGCCAGGACCAGAGCGGCAGCACTGCCCACATCGCCCCAGTGTCCCCCCGCTAACGGCAACACTCCCCCAACCGCCCAGGCGTCCCCCACTAACGGCGACGCTCCCCCAACCGCCCAGGCGTCCCCCCGCTAACGGCAACACTCCCCCAACCGCCCAGGCGTCCCCCACTAACGGCGACGCTCCCCCAACCGCCCCGGCGTCCCCCCGCTAACGGCGACGCTCCCCCAACCGCCCCGGCGTCCCCCCGCTAACGGCGACGCTCCCCCAACCGCCCAGGCGTCCCCCCGCTAACGGCGATGCTCCCCCAACCGCCCAGGCGTCCCCCCGCTAACGGCGACGCTCCCCCAACCGCCCCGGCGTCCCCCCGCTAACGGCGACGCTCCCCCAACCGCCCCGGCGTCCCCCCGCTAACGGCGACGCTCCCCCAACCGCCCCGGCGTCCCCCCGCTAACGGCGACGCTCCCCCAACCGCCCAGGCGTCCCCCCGCTAACGGCGACGCTCCCCCAACCGCCCAGGCGTCCCCCCGCTAACGGCGACGCTCCCCCAACCGCCCAGGCGTCCCCCCGCTAACGGCGACGCTCCCCCAACTGCCCAGGCGTCCCCCCGTTAACGGCGACGCTCCCCCAACCGCCCAGGCGTCCCCCGCTAACGGCGACGCTCCCCCAACCGCCCAGGCGTCCCCCGCTAACGGCGACGCTCCCCCAACCGCCCAGGCGTCCCCCGCTAACGGCGACACTCTCCCAACTGCCGATGTCCCCCACTAACGGCAACACTCCCCTAACTGCCAGCGTCCCCCCGCTAATGGTGACGCTCCCCCAACCGCCGGCGTCCCCCCCACTAACGGCGACACTCCCCTAACCGTCGACGTCCCCCCACTAACGGCGACACTCCCCCAACCGCCGGCGTCCCCCCCACTAACGGCGACACTCCCCCAACCGTCGACGTCCCCCCACTAACGGCGACACTCCCCCAACCGCCGGCGTTCCCCCCCACTAACGGCAACACTCCCCTAACCGTCGACGTCCCCCCGCTAATGGTGACGCTCCCCCAACCGCCGGCGTCCCCCCCACTAACGGCAACACTCCCCCAACCGTCGACGTCCCCCCACTAATGGCGACACTCCCCCAACCGCCGGCGTCCCCCACTAACGGCGACGCTCCCCTAACCCCAGGCGACCCCCACTAACAGTGACGTTTCCCTAACTCCAGGTGTCCCCCGCTAACCGCTACGCTCCCCTAACCGCGGGTGCCCCCCGCCGTCCCGCACAGAGGCGCCGACGCGCGGCTCCGCCAACGCCTTTATTGCCCGCGGCGCCCGCCCCGGACCGGCCCTGACTCTGGCTCCAGCTCCGGCTCCAGCTCCTCCTCTCGCTCTGACTCTGCGGTGGCGGCACTGCCATCCTCGGCGGCGGAGCTGCAGCAGGAGGGACAAGGTGGCACTGTCAGCCAGGCGCCCGGCTCCGCACAGCCCCGCATAGCATCGCTCAGCCTGGCCCAGCACAGCCCTGCTCAGCCCAGCCCAGCCCGACCATGCTTTGCCTCAGCAGATCACAGCCCGACCACCACACGCTCGGCAGCGCGCAGACACACTTGGCACAGCTTGGCTCGGCATGGCCAGGCCCAGCACAGCTCAGCTCGGCAAAACCTGACATAACGTGTCTTGGCACGGCAGGCACAGCTCCGCTCCGAGCCAGTCTGTCTTTACCGGGGCAGGGAGGGTCTCAGCGTGGGGTCTTACCTCTCGTACCTGGACAGACTGCCATCTTCTGACCTAGGGTTGGAAGAAGGGGAGTTAGAGGCAGGTGGAAGGAGCATGATTTCATACCTAGCCTGTGAACTACCGTGCACGGCACCTCCTCAGAGTCTGGTCAGCCACATGGAGTAGTATGTCCCCCAGCAGAGGATGGGCTCTGTCCCAGAGAAAGCGGTCACTTCTCTGGCAGCCGCTGCAGGGCCTCCCCGATATCTCTGCACACGTGCTCCTCAGCACAGACACGCAAGCCTGACAAGAGGCCCAATTCTTTGGGAAGAGCAAGGGCTGTCGGGGACACCCTGTGCCACGGTGCACCAGTAAACCCCATACAAATGCTCTCTCCTTTGTCAGCAACAGAACCCTAGGCCTCACGGTGCCGAGTGGAGACAGAGACAGGAGGAGGGCAAAGTCTGATGCTTCCTGACCACGCTTCTCTACAGCAAGGAATCTGTCCTTGCACCAAGGGAGGCACTTCGGGGATCAGTTAGGGGAGAGCAAACAGCAGGTCCCCTCCTTGGAGCACATGGTACTGTGTCTGTATTACTTCACTTTACCGGGTAAATGCTGCACAGGCTATCATGGTGCACATCTCTGCACCCACAGTTTAGAGGACATATTTTTTCTGCCAGGGCAGAAGAACCCGCGAGAGTCCTGGGCAGAAGAACCTACAAGACGTTTTGTCTAAATCTGTGTGCTGAACTCATGCTTTCCCTTCGCTCTTTCAGGGCCCTCACGCTGTCTCTCACATGCTCTTTTCCTCCATGTTTGGACAGAATGCATTGCCTTCCAGCTTTCTCCATCTTTACTGAGACCTGCCCCTTCTCCTGCATCCCCCTTTTGCCCTTCTAAGGTTTGCTTTTCCCAGGAATTAGCAAGTAGAAAACCAATTTTTTCTAGCTCGTTCACACAGACAGCAAGGTTGATGTCATGAAATTCACTTCTGTTAGTTTCACTTCTGCTACCTTTGTACATTTTCTAAGTCTGTTTGTTGTTCGTTAGTTTCCTCCTTTGATGAGCCACAAACAGTTTCCACAGTTTACAAACCACATTGTTTCCAAAGTGCTGCATTCCCTGCCCCTCCCTAGGCTGTAAATCCCATTCACATGACCTTGTTCGGGAATTCACTGCTCTCAGAAATCCCTGCCCACCTCCCAGACCCAGAAAAGAGGATTTGCATTAGACAACTAAAATTCATTTACCCGTCAGGTTGTGACCCTTTCCTCACGCAGAATCTGCTCAGCTGCTTCCTCTTCATAATCAAGATGGTGCCACCAACAACAACAGGGAGGAAGAGACATAAGCTGAGCAGCAGCCAGGTCTTCAGCAGGTCCTTGGAGGAGCTTTTTGAGATAAGATCTAGGGAGAAAACCAAACATGCAGCTCAAGGTAATGGCAAGGCAATAGCAAGAGCAGCCTGCTCAGTTGTGAGATTTTTCTGTGAGGCTGCTTCCAAGATGGTGGGAGCTGCCGTCGCACCCAGTAAAAGCACCAGGAATCCAAAGCCCCAGCTCAGGGTACTCACCGGCGTCCAGCATCCGCAGCCCGCTGTTGACGCTGCCGCCTGAGGGAGACCCTTGAACCTTGCAATTTGGAGGTTTCCAGCCTGGATAACAATGGCAATTCTTCTTATTGTTACATACCTGGGAGCATCGGGGTGGAAACAAAACATTCTCGGTTTATAAAAACCTGTAGTGAGGACTGCTACTAAGTCTTCAGTAGGACTGCTGTTTTCCTGCCCACCCCCTTCCCTCTTACGCAGACTCCCACGGCTGCGGTTACAACCAGGCTGCAAACACTACTCAACGCTGGGCTGCAAACACTAATCAACGCTGATGTTTGCGACAACTGCTCGAGCTTCTTTCTGCGTTCCCGGTCTGCTATATGCCATGCTGCCTCTCACCTTCCACAACTATCCTTATTATTTCTGACACTAGTTCAATTCTGTGCAGTTCCATCCTCTTTAGATATCCCTTGTCAGTTTTCTGCTAATCTAGACAAGCAAATAATCCACGCTCCTTTATCTCATTTATTTTTGGTCTTAGGACAGAAAGTAACTTAGGTAATATTCTTTAATTTCTCCCACCATAACTCATTATTGCACAACAATTTTGGAGAACAAGCATCAGCCCAGAACACCTCTCCAGCCAATTCACAAACAAGTCACCGTGGAAACTGAAATCAAAGAAACTCTCTCTCTTCTTCAGCAGTATTACTCAAAACAGTAACACTAAATCAGTAGCATTATTGTTACTTACTCCATGTCCATGGCATTTTTTCTGCGGATTGCAATCATACTTCAGGACTGAATGTGGATGGCAAGTGCCATTCACACAAACCTAGAAGTCCCAAAGGAAAAAATTCCATCTGAGCGCTTTTTCATCACTCTATCACACAAGCCATAACTCTTAAAAAGAATCCTAGGTCTAAAGAACGCTCAATAAGTAAATTAGCACAGGTAATAATTAACAAAAACCTAAGTACAGACTATCTTTAAACTACACTGCAAAAAGACAACTATTTCTAAAACTGCTACACTTGTGGCATATTTAAACATATGCCACTTTCAGGTGCTTATGAAATATTTCTTACCCTTCCGGGACCGCATTTTGTGCCTTCTTTAACCAGGAGAGGATCTAGCACCGTGGGTCCGCGCATATAATCAAAAGACACACACAGATGTTCTTGCACTTGAGCATAAATTACGGCGCCTTTAATTTGTGTGAACGGAATACGATTCGGGTACGTACATATTAACTTTCCACATCCTAGATTCCTAAATGAATTGATTAGCACAAGACATTAAGTGTGGGCACAGCATCTCATTGATCACAACGCTGGAGAAGTCACAACTTGGGAAGGGAGATTTAAATAAGAAAAGATTCACAGCAGGTTAGGTTTCAAGAAGAATTGGATCCTCGATAGAAGGAGAGAAGCTGTTCTAAAAGGATATTAAATGATTGCACCGTTAGGTGTTTCATGAAATTGCTTCTCATGTATCCTTTCAACAGTCTCCAGCACCTCCCATGCTCCTCAGACTAAAACAAGGGTGTGCTCATCAGGAAGAGGAGACGTTGAGCACGCGAGGCTTCTCACATTTGTTGTGCCCAGCACGGAGCACTCTGCTCACCCGTGAATGTCCCTTACATAGAACCCATTCCTCCAAACACCAGTATTATCTGCTTCAGGGGAAAGCTCAATGTATCAAAACCATTTCTCTAAGAACGGCTAAGGCTACTAGAAGAAAAAAATGTAGCCCAGCAAAAGAAAACCTTATAGAAATGCAGCCTCCCAACAGAGTCCACCTATTGGCATCCACAGTAAAGGTAAGTAAAAATTAAATACGCATTCCCAGTAAAACACTTTCCACTCCTTGAAACATACAGCCAAGAACAGGCCTGATACCCATCTTTCGGGTGATTTCCACAGTGTCCAAATCTGTCTTGTTGACTGTTGACTTCTTCATAACATGCCAAAGGAGCGTTTTTTGCACCTGGAAGTTTAGCAACAATACTGATTATAACTGAAGGTTATATAGAATGACATACTTCTGTTGCCGTTAGCGTTTATAAATTCTGGCATTTCTCAGAGTAATACTTAGCTAGCATTCCAACCCCATCTCTAGCTGCCTACACTTGACTGGTGAGATGGACCACACAGACAAATGGAATTACCTCAAAAGACTTTCCACAACAATATCTGGATATTTTCCTGGCTCATTCTCATCTCTGAGCAGACAAGCTGTGTGTCAACCTTCAGCCTGAAAACCTCACGTAAACAGATACCCTTCAGCTTCCTGACAGCCAATTCCTTTCCACTCTCCTCAAGTGTAGGAAATCTGTCATTTAGTCTCCTTTGTCTTTCCCTACACTACCTACTTCCTGCATTCCCCAGCTTCCCCAGTTTCATGCAAGAGAGCAGGCAGCTGTCCACCACATTCGGATGTCGTCTTCTGCCCCTATACTACTCCTTTCAAAGCTGGCTGAAACCCAGTTCTGACTTCTTGGGCAATTTCACGCCTGGACTGACAAACAGAGACTGAGACCTACACAGCAGTGAGGCTAAGCATACTGTTATTAAAAAAACGTGCTGGAACTAGAGGTTAGTACCAATGAAAACAGAATCGCCTCTCTTACCCTTCCCATAGAGTCTCTGGCACTGCAGGTCAGCAGACCGGCAGCGTCCTTTGTAGCAGTAACCGGTGCCATGCTCACATTCATGCCCGTCCTGAATATAAAAGTCAGGAGGACAGGACGCAGAGGTCCCGTTGCAGTACTCTGTGAGATCACACTGAGCATCAGCAAGGGCCCGGCACTTGGTATTCTTCTGTTTAAACTGGTGAAAGAGGTACGAATGAGAGATCCGTGGTCCGTCAAGGCAACAGATGGCCTGTAATGCTTTAACAGTGCAATTTCCCAAAGCTTCGGACGGTTACGCTGAGGGAGCGCGCAGCTCTGCCAACGCTACAAGAGCGGCACAGCCGCTGCACCTTGCACACACCGCTCGCCACTCCTGACACCCACCCGCCTGCCAGGACTCTTCTCTCCGCCCTTACACACCTGTCACACACACACACACACACACACAGAGCAGCGTGGTCCCCTCTCAAACCCCACGCAGACCCTCCTGATGCTGTCGGAGACGCATCCCCAGTACCTCCAGACCATCTCTTAGATTCTCAGCACGCAGGTCACAGCACGCACACTGGGGTGACATCCACAGCCTTCCCCTGGCAATTTTCCTCCCGGGGATTTTAGGGACATGAGCTGGAAAGCCCTACCTCGGGAACCACTCTGATTATATCCTCTTTCTCCCTTCCACAGCTCCTCCCAATAGCTGCTGGTTGAGTAGGCAAATGCTGAGGAGCCTTCTCCGTACCACTACATAGAGCACAGTGCCCGAAAGCAGCAGTACCAGGGAACATTTTCTGGCTAATACCTCGGCCTACTGAACTTTACACCAACCAGGTGTTTTGCAAGTTCTGAAGAAAGGAAGGGCTCGTCAGGTGCTGGCCAGGTGAGGCCCTCTTGCAGCAGCAGAAACAAGGCTACAAAGAGAAACAGCAGCTCCACAATGACAGGGCTGCCCTGGGAGTCAGGAGGTCTGAGCAGCCCTCAGTCGGACTTCCTGCATGAATCCACACACGATGCTGAGTTTTCCCGTGTCTCAGCTTTTCACCCGTAATATGATGATTATCAGACTCCTTTCTACTGGTCTTTATCAATGTCTCATATAACTTTGAGGCAGAACTGATCCATTTCGTATGACCTGGCCTTCAAACATCAGTAAACCTTTTTAACAACAGTCTTTCAGCTTTCCCAATTAAATTCTATACGTAACACTAGCTGAACAAGACTCTCCAAGTCAGGCATTTTGGTGAAAAAATGCAAGTACATACCATGAATGCTATCTTGTTCAAACATTATATGTTAGGGAAAGAGCTCATTTATCTAAAGACAATAGGCAGCACAAATATTATTAAGTTTTTTGGAGGTCACTGTCCAAGCAAAAGCAGAAAGCTAATTTATAGTCCTACTACAGAAGAACTCTCCAAAATTTAATAATGACCTCAACTTCTGATAATTATGAACACACCTTACCTGACAATTTTCACAGCACAGTCCCGAGGAACACTTCATTCCTTGTTTGAACTTACATTGAGGAGTACAGCATTTATCCTTTGCACACATCTGGAAACAGAACAAAAATCATTATTTGCTTTAAATTTCCTCATTTGTAGGATTACCGTTTGCCCTACCCCTGTTCCTCCTAATACATGGCATACGTGGTAGGATCCAAAGGAAGAGGAGTAAAGCTGCAAATCTATGTGTTACTACAGAAATGCTGTAAAAACCACTAGAGACAACTTCCAGCTTATATTCACTCTCAAGAAGCAATTCCTCAAAACAGAAGTATAACCCTTTATTGTTTAAGCAAAGTATGGTACTAACCTGCAGTGACCCGCAGTCGCATTGCTCTCCACGTTCCACAACACCATTGCCGCAGACTGCAGCTTTCTTGTAGGACGGTCCACTCACATACGATCTACTGAAAGGGCACTCTCTATTTTGCCTGAGAAAGTTTTCAAAGTCTCCAATGCTGCAGCTACTAAAGGTTTTTACCCCACCAAAACGTCTGAAATGGATTATTATTATTATTATTATTATTATTATTAAATCATACTTGTTTATGTTCTAGCACACCTACATCTGGTAACTAGAGTTCCAACAGGAAAAAGGCAACGTCACAGACAGAAACAGACAACAAAAAACTTACAAGGCCTCAGAGTTCATTATGCAAACGGACCCGGGACACTGGCAGTCTCTGGAGCCGTCATAGGTCATTCCCAGGCTCAGCCCCAGCAGCTGCGCCAGGATGATGGAAAACGACTCCAGGCTCACAGCCCTTTGGTACTGGAGGGAAGAGAGAGCAGAGCGCTGTCGCAGCATCGCTTCCCTCGCGCACGCGGCAGCGCTGAACGCTGCCCCGGGCTGCTCCCGCCCAGACCTCCCCGCCGCCCGCGCCCCGCGACGCCCGGGCCGGCACACCGTCGGTGTCGGTGCAGCTCCCCGACAGGGAGCAGAGCGCGGCGCACGGCCGGGCAGCGCGCACGCCACGCACACCCGGGGCCTCACCTCCGGGGCCGGCCGAGCACCAGCCCTGCAACGCACCCTCCCCTTCTCACCCTACTGTGGCCGAGCACCAGCCTCCCCGGCACGGCACGGCACGGCCCGGCCCGGCCCGGCCCCGCGGCCAGCACGCGCTGCTGTTCCCTGGGAACCCCCACCCGCTCCCCGCTCTGCCTCCCCACGCACACACGGACGCGCGACGCCGTACCACGGCAACTCCGCCGGCAGCCTCTCGCTGACATGCCCGTCCTGGAATCGTTGCGCCCACGTACGCTGGTCGATTCCTGAACCTAAAACACAAGTGTTTTCATCAGCCATCGAAGCCACGAAGCCGGCTTCCTTCATTGCCAGCCCACAGGCCAGACAGAACAGGTAACTACTGCCAAGCTCACGAAATTCTAGCGTGGTTGTTTGCAATATCTCATTGCGTTCTCAACTCGTTTTTACAACAGTTGCCTTAATCATAGTAAAGTCTATTGATTGAAAGTACATTGATTTAATAGGTTGTTACTGTTCGCTCTTAAATAATACAAAAACTTTAATCTTACAGAAATAAATAAGGTACGCCATATGGCTGCAGAAAAAGATTCTCCTGTTTCCACTGTAAAAATCGATCTAGCACTTCTTCTGCTTCCCCTGTTGTCACAATTTTATTCTCATCTGTCCAGAACTCCACTGAGGACAGCACAATTGTTAGCTTCAGAGAATTAAACATCTGAAAATTTAACAGAAGAAATGGCTGCTCAGATATGTTTCATTTGAAGTAACATTTAAATTTTTATTAGTAGCTGATGTATTTTAGGAAAACACACAGGAGCAGTTGGCAACAAATGATCTACCGCTGTTATGCATGGGTATGATGAAAAAAGTGTAGGAAAAATGAAATTGAAAGAAAAAAATGATGTGTCTAAAAGAGCAAAACACAGCAGGTCAGTAAGCAGTATCTTATAAATCAAAAGACAAGCTATGCATGAGTAAAGATATTTAAAAAATTAAACATACAGAACACACAAAGTTGTCCATGTTTGCATTTTTTTGGGCTGGCAGGAGGAGACACTATCTACTGTGATTTACAATCAAATATTGACGCAAAAAAAAATATGCTATGTATACAGGCAGAAAAAATTATTCACGCCTCTAACAGATGCATTGACAAAAAGTGGTGATGGCTTCTGGCACACGGACGTAAGTGCATGAGGGCCACCGAGTGGAGCATTATATCAAAAGGCAATATGTTATTGACAAGATTTAAAAATAGGTGCTAATTTATTCTACAGCAACACTGATTTAGAGCATGTGTTTGTGTTGGACAACAAAGCATGAAACCCTAATTTCTCCACACCTCTTAACCCAGTCTAGCCAAGTCCTTAGAGCAACTTGGAGCTCTTGGCAGACTAAACCAAAAAGGCAAAAGCTAAAAAGCTGAGGTCAAATATTTCCAGAAAGTACAATTAATGCTTCTAAAAAAATCTTCTCAAAAAACAGGCAAATCCTACCAATACCTAGCCTTTAGAAGGCTGCAATAAGACACCCAAGTTTCCCATTTCAACACATAAAAAACAGGAAAAACTTACATTACTGAGAAAACTGATGATCTGAACTACCTTCTGTGTCACAATATCTTTATCTGAACCCATGTAGTGGTACTGGAAAATAACATGAGATTATATCTAAATTATTTACCATACAGAGCATCCCATCATCATCTTCAAATAGCAGAAATTTCTACAAGGGTGAGCTCATTGCCATGCTCCTAACAAACACAACTGCTTTTCAAAATTGGCTCTTACAGAATGATGCCTGGCCACGAGTTACGGATCGCTAGAAGATCATGACAAAGCTTTATACCAGTACTTTCAAGACCAAAGAAAACAAATATAAGAAAAATTGACTGATACAGACTTACCAAAGCCTTTTCCAAAACTATATACAGTTCCATAAATCTGGGGAGGCTTGCCACCAACTGGAAAAAAAAAAATTCTTACTGTTAATTACTTCTCGCCCATTTCAGTCAGAAAATGTAAGAAATGATAACTTTTCTGAGAAACTAGGAGACTCTAAAGCCTCCATAAAGCAGCATCATCTCCTGGTTTTGTTTTCAGAGCAGAATGGGAAAGGCCTATATTAAAATGTAAGGCAAACATCACGTCTTTCAGTAACAGCATTTACGCACTGCTAATAGGAAAACCAGGGCCCTCTGACAGCCACAGGAACAACTGCCCAAAGCAGACAACACATTACTGCCCAACTCTTTGAGAACTAGAAGGAGAAAGACTGCCGCATTTACAAATCAAACAAGAAAACAGGTAGCTCTCAAAAACGCCTCTCCTTAGGCACTGGGACACACAACCCACAATCCCTGCCACACTTATCACACGCACTTGCCCTCTTAAAAGACCGCCTCTCATCTCCGTCCTTCTGGGGTTCACACCAGACAGAACTTCCCGCAGAAATACACCCCTCCCACAGCAGATGCTCACACGGCCTCAGCTCTGCCTTCAAAATAAGCAAGCACTCACTTGATCTGTGTGCACTTTATAAGACATCTCCTCTGCTGCCACCTTGTCTTTCCCTCTCTCAGCGTGGACATTTGCAAAGAGGAAACCTGCTGTGTCCTCATTACTCATCTGATACACGAAGTGCTCAAATGCAGGTGAATAAACCCGGGGCTCAATCCCATAGCTCACGTTCTCAAACTGCAGCAAGCCTCTGCAAAGGCAAACGGTGCAGATGGTATCTGCAGCTGCCACCGCAGCCGCAACACACGGACGCTCTGCCTGGGGTCCATCTCTGTGAGACCTAAGGACAGTGGCTGCCTTGACCAGGAACGACATCTGCCACTGGGTGCACATGGCAGTCCCCGGGAAGCCGCGCTCCGCCTCAAGTGCCATTCAGAGCAGAAGCCACGGCATGCTGCATGCTGCTGGCGGGCAACGGCTGGCTTCTTCCCAACAACGGCCCGCAGCTGCACACACGCACTAACGTATGCCACTGCGAGGGAGAGGTGCTGACCCTGTTACCTGAGCCCAGAGCAGGTACTGAGAGTCACGGCTGAACCTGGGAAGCCTTCGATATATCCGCGGTAGTAGCAATCATCCTAAATCCAAACAAGAGCAAAGCAATCCCTTACTGAGCCATAAGAGCAATTCTCAGATGATGGTGCAATGAAGATTTTCTTGAGAATCTGTCTTTTTGCTCTAGTAATTAAACACAAATCCTTTAGTGAGGCTATGGAGTGCTTATGCCTGTCTTCTCCTGAGCAGCACTGCTGTGGGATGATTGCTCTTTTCTTGGCCACTCAGGAGGTGAAAAACTGTAGTCACGCTCAGGCTTAGTCTTTGAACTGAGCGACTCTGCGATTCACCAAAACGTTAAAGCCTTCAGAAAGATGAATCTATCTGTGCGTTTTCAAGGAAAGCTTTATATGTTTCTCCAGTATCTCTTGCCTTGCTTAGGAAGCAAAAACGTGGAGAAAGAAAGGAAGTACTGCCCCACTGGAATAACTAGAGACATCTCCCAAAATACTGAATAGCAGGGCTACCCTGGAATAACTAAGACACCGAAAAACAAAGAAAACCAAGATTACCTTGATATGGGGCAAATCAGAATGCAAAGACCCCTTCTCATTATATGTGTAAATCTTGAAATCATCAGATAAAAAGAGCCTAGAAAAGAAAGATAGAAAAATGCTCTGAAATTGCTCTGAAATGCTCTTAAAGTTCTTCCAGCTTGCATGAGGTCCTGCAACCTGCCCTGTCACACAGATGGTGCTCGGGTGTCTGGCAGATCAGAAAACCGCTGACGGTCACATCAGGGCCACAGGCACAAACATCCCCCCCGCCCCCCAGCACGCACCCGCCGCGGAGCCGGAGATGCGCCCGCTAACGGGGCACGTTCCCAACCGCTGCAGAGGCTGCAAACAGCTCGCTGGGGCAGGGCCAGCTTGAACGCTTGCGGGCAGAAACCGCCCCCCACAACCGGACGCGCTCCGGCAGGACCAGCCCAGCCGCTGGGCTGGCCGAGAACTGCACAACAGCGCTCCGAGCAGGAAAGACAAAGCCAAACTTACTGCTGCCTCAGGTGAATGGTGTACGGCCTCCCTTCTATCGTGAGGACATAGGACACTGTGGTGTCCTAGGGCACGCAGAGAAGCAGAGAAAGGGAGCATTAGGAACACCACCTTCAGAAAAGCATGCCCCGAGGGCAACGCACAAAACACGCGGGAAAATTACAAGGCCTCAACAAGCAAACGCTCGGTGCTTCTTCGAGGGAAAGGCACAGCGACGGCTGTGCCGACAGCGCAGGTCTGACGCCTCCTGCTAAGGTACCAGAGCGGGCCATCCCGCATCCCCCGCCTCCTGCGCTAGGCAGAGCACGGTTTCCTAAAACTGTCCCTCTACCTGTCACACCTTAACTCCTCCAGATTATATTCCTGTGTCGGTAAAGCCACTCACGTGCACACATACACACATGCAATAACTTGATTACTTAAGTACCTTCTCTCCAGCTGTATTTGAGAGTAACCTCTGCGGAATTGTGATGTGCAAAAATACTTGTGAACCTAGAGAAAGAAATCATTTTGTAGTTATAATCACAGACTAACATCACCACAGTCCTGCCTGTCAGCTACAGTCAGAATCCGGAACGCCTGTGAGAGACCTGTGGCCTCTACCTACCAACTCTACTTTCAAACTTGCAAACATTTATCCACGCTTTATTTTAAAGTGTCTAGACACTTCCATGGAATAAATAGATCTATGTGCATATACTACTGCTGGATCCAAACCCAGGAAAACAAATACTGTATGATGACAGCATGAGAGCAAGATCCAGTCCAACCCACCCCGCTTGTACCCAGGAACAGGTAGGACTCAGAGAGGTCGGTCACCCACACTCATTGGCAACCATACAATAAATGTCTGCCTCAGAAAGGGCCAAGCTTATCTGCTTCATCCCCATACGCATCGCAATCCACAAATTAGCTGTCACGTGACTTCACACTTTTAGCAGAGGGCCGACAAAACCCAACAACCATAACCTGCCAGAAGAGAGAAAGGGCTTTAGCAATGGCTACAGTCCCTGAAACCCTAATAGCAAAACGTTTGTTAAATAGAACAAACTAATGAGCACAAAGCCCTTCCAAAAGATTTCTCCTAATGGGTCACGCGCCGCAGTCGGGAGGACAAAATAGTCATCAAGCATCTCTGCCAAGAAACCAGGAGGAACAACTCCCTCCTGGCCCAAAGTTAGCAGGTACCCAAATAAGGAAATCTCCTCTCTCAGGCCTTGGCTGGCCTTCTCCGGAGTCATCGTCAGCTAGTTTGCTCTGGACAAATACCACAGCGAAGCAGAGGCCGGGAGCAGCAGCAGCTGTCCCTGCTGCCGGGAAGAAACCTCGAGGAGAAAGACAGGCAGGGAAGTGCTGCCAAGCTGGGCTGCAGGAGACGTGAGCGAGCAGCCGGTCGGAAACGGGGCGCCAGGCTGAGGGACGGGCGCGCAGCCAGCACTCGCACCGCGCCGCAGCCGTCGGCCCCCCTCGGGCAAGCGCAGCGCAGGCCGCCGCGGGCGGCAGGGCGAGGGAGGCCGGGGCCGGGCCGCAGCCGGCCGGCAGCGAGCCGGCCCCCGGGGCGCCACGTCCGCTCCCCGGCCGTGACGGCCCCTTCGGGCAGCGTTGGCAGGGGTCAGGCCGGAGGGCAGCGGGCGAGACGGGGGAGCCCTTCGACAGCCCCCACAGCGCCGGCCCGCCGCCACGGGCAGCCCTGGGGGGCCGGTGGGGCCGGGGTGCCCGGCGCTGGGTGCGGGGCGGACCCCCCCCCCCACACCCCACACCCCGGGGCGGGCTGCCCCGCCTGCGCGGCGCGGCCCCGCTCCCACTCACGCGGCGCGGCCAGCAGCGCGGCCAGCAGCGCCAGCCGCGGCCCCATGGCGCCGCCGCCGCCGGTAACGGCCGCCCGCGCGAGCGCCCCCCGCCGCCCCGCACAGAGGCGCCGACGCGCGGCTCCGCCAACGCCTTTATTGCCCGCGGCGCCCGCCCCGGACCGGCCCCGGCCCCGGCCCCGGCCCCGGCTCCGGCTCCAGCCCCTCCTCTTCCTCCGGCTCCGGCTCCGAGTCCTCGGTAGCGGCGCTGCCCTCCTCGGCGGCGGAGCTGCGACAGGAGGGACAGGGCGGCGCCGTCAGCCGGGCGGCCCGGTCCGGCCATCACCTCAGCCCCGGGGATCACCTCAGCCCCAGGGATCACCTCAGCCCCAGGGATCACCTCAGCCCCAGGGATCACCTGAGCCCCAGGGATCACCTCAGACCTGGGGATCACCTCAGCCCCTGCCCCAGGGATCACCTCAGCCCCTGCCCCGGGGATCACCTCAGCCCCAGGGATCACCTCAGCCCCAGGGATCACCTCAGACCCGGGGATCACCTCAGACCTGGGGATCACCTCAGACCCGGGGATCACCTCAGCCCCTGCCCCGGGGATCACCTCAGACCCGGGGATCACCTCAGACCTGGGGATTGCCTCAGCTCCCACCTTGGGGATCACCTCAGCCCCAGGGATCACCTCAGCCCCTGCCCCGGGGATCACCTCAGACCCGGGGATCACCTCAGACCTGGGGATCACCTCAGCCCCAGGGATCACCCCCACCCCAGGGATCACCCCCACCCCAGGGATCACCTCAGACCCGGGGATCACCTCAGACCTGGGGATCACCTCAGCCCCTGCCTCAGGGATCACCTCAGACCCGGGGATCACCTCAGACCTGGGGATCACCTCAGACCTGGGGATCACCTCAGCCCCTGCCCCAGGGATCACCTCAGACCCGGGGATCACCTCAGACCTGGGGATCACCTCAGACCTGGGGATCACCTCAGCCCCTGCCCCAGGGATCACCTCAGCCCCGGGGATCACCTCAGCCCCTGCCCCGGGGATCACCTCAGCCCCCGCCCCGGGGATCACCTCAGACCTGGGGATTGCCTCAGCTCCCACCTTGGGGATCACCTCAGCCCCAGGGATCACCTCAGCCCCAGCCTCGGGAATCACCTCAGCCTCGGGGATCACCCCCACCCCAGGGATCACCTCAGCCCCTGCCTCGGGAATCACCTCAGCCCCAGGGATCACCTCAGACCTGGGAATCGCCTCAGCCCCAGGAATCGCCTCAGCCCCCGCCTTGGCCATCACCTCAGCCCCCACCTCGGGGATCACCCCAGAGATCACCTCAGCCCCTGCCTCGGGGATCACCTCAGCCCCCACCTCAGCTCCCTCCTCAGAGATCACCTCCACCCCAGGGATCACCTCAGCCCCTGCCCCAGAGGCAGGGCCCCTCCATCCTGCCAGCCCTTCCCGGCCGACTGCCTCGCAGGCACCCTTGCCTTTCCACGGGAAGGGGCCCGCGGCCTGTCGGGTCCAGCAAGGAAGGGCTTGATGAATTTCGTAGGAAACAGCCGACTTACTCATCAGCGGGTGGGGGCTCCAGCCTGCAGAGTCGGCCGAGCTCCTTCCACTTGAGGACGAGGATGGTGCCCCCGGTGAGGATGGGCAGGAGGAGGGAGAAGCCCAGCAGCAGCCAGGTCTGCGCCGTGTCCTCCAGGGCTCGTCGCAGGGAGAAGCCTGGCAAGGAGGAACGCAGAGCTGAGACCGCTCGCTCTCCCCACGGGCCTGCCCGCGCCAGGGATCCCAAAGCTGGCGGCCTCGACTGCTCCTATACGCTACACCTGAAACGGCCGGCAAAGCCCGCTGCGCATGCCACAGTGGGTGACCTCGTACCCCTCCACCACCCCCCAGCGAGATGCCCTGGACAACTGGAAGATGCTAAATACCCTACTGCAACGACAGCACACTGCACGTAGCATTATGCTTTCTAAGCCTGACAGATAATGACTGTCAAATATATTACAATACCTAAAAATCTGATCACATAATTCATAGTCGCAGTTCATAAACTCCTCCCCCCCCCCTTTGGTCTGCGTTTCCTTGACCAAAGTTACATAAGGCGTTTACAACCATCACCTCCTCAGTTTCAGAGGAGCCCTGCGCGTGTGCCAGTGAGACACTGGTGTTTGCTTTACCACATCTGCTCTGGGTACTAACCAATATCCACCATCTGGAGCCCACTGTCAATACTTCCTCCTAAAGAAGATCCCTCAGTTCTGCAGTCTGGAGGTTTCCAGCCGGGATCACAGTGGCAATTTTTTTTATTATTACACACCTAAAAAGCCCAGGGGTAAATGGTAAAAGTTTCCACCTTGCCATTAATTTTCTGCAATAAATAAGGATTATTAAGGCTTCACTAGGATTACAGCTTTCCTGCTGACCCTCCTCTTCTGCCCAGACAGGCATCAGTCTCACTCACTGATACAAGTTAGGACAAAGGTGTGTGCGCTAATCAGCGGTCTGGCAATTTAGAAAGCAGATCAGAGAAGAAACAAACTATAAACTACAGCCTCCAGCAGTGTGCTTTTCTGTTTGATAAGCAGAAAACATGAATAGCTTATAAAGGCTATCTGTATTCCAGACAGCCAAGTAGAAATCTGGAGTTCCTGTCTTCTTTTCTACACATTTTAATGCCTCCCCTTGCTCTGTACAACCACTTAACATTTTTATCTACTCTGTGTTGCCTGCAGTTCTATGTTCCTTCCATTTTATTCTTTCCCCCCCCCCTTCCTAGTCCAAATAAAACAATAAAACAAATTCTCAGCTTTGGGAATAAAAATCTCTCGTTCTAATTTTGGTATTGGTTTTGTGACCAATAGTTTAAATGGTTTTACTCAGAGCGGTAGCTGACAATGGCATGACTTTGCATAGCAAGTATCAGCCTAAAATGTATGCAAATTGCAGCAAATCTTTATGACAAAAGTACCTACCTTCTTCAGCAATATTAGCAATATTGTTAGTGTTACTTACTCCGTGGCCATGACATTTTACTTCACTGTTGCAATCATATCCCAGGACTGAATGTGGATGGCAAGTGTTGTTTATACAAACCTAAAAAAAACCCCAAAACCCAGAACAACCTCAGTTCAGCATTGCTGTACCTTCTGAATACTCAGCAGATCAGCCATATGCTCTAAAAAAGAGTGAAAATACGATTTTTTTTGAAAAATCTCCAGTGCTCATAAAAAGATACCTTTACTGTACTGCAGTTACAGTATGTCTAATGCTTACACCATGCTGAAAATGTAATGTAACGATAGTATATATTGTAGAAATGTTCATAAATACTGAATACTTTTAAACTATACTGCAAAGGAGTAAATATTTCTAAAACCTAGTTAAAATTTAAAATTTATATCTGACATTTTAGGTGATTATAAAATGTTTTCTTACCTTTCCAGAACCACACTTTGTACCTGCCTCAACCAGAAGAAGACTCAACCCTGCAGATGTGTTCATATAATCCAAAGATACGCACAAATGTTCTCGCACTTGAGCATAAATAACAGCAGCAGTGGTAGTTGCAAACGGAATGCGATATGGGTACGTACAGATTAACTTTCCACATCTGAGATTCCTACAAGATTGATTTGCAAAGGATGTGTTTTTTTAATCTATCTATCTACACACACACATTTATATGCTATATGATGAAACACTAAAAAAATTAAACAGCACAATAAAAATACAGTTGCATGACAAGAAAAAATAAGCAGGTCCTTTTCTGTAAGTTTCAAATTAAATAAGCATTTTCAGCACAGTAACTGCCATTTCCTTAAAACATACCTCCAAGCACAGATTTTATAGTTTTGCCAGGGATTGATACCACAGTGTCCAAATCTATCCCGTTGACTATTGATCTCCTCATAACATATCACAGGAGCATTTTTTGAACCTGAAAGTTTAGCAGTAATACTGATTATAATTTAAAGGAATACAAAGTATATATTAGGGCATCCAATAACTTTTCTAAATTTTCATCCTGTTCACAGTAGACCATATATTTTGTTCACTGATTAGAGGAAACATAATACCTATCCCAGGACTACCAACCCCAAACACTCAACAGTCCTGAACTCCAGAAATAAGGGATTAGTAAATAACAGATTAGCTCACTGCTTAATTTAGCTCACAAATATTAAATTTATGATATATTTTGTTTTTCTTGTTACTTCTGAAAAATTGGGGGAGCTACGTGCTACTCAAGTGCGTATTAACCAGATTCAAAATTCAGCTTGAAATGCTTTTCCAAAACTGTGTCCTGCCTTTTCCTGAGGCCCCACTCCACATCTCCTTCTCTCTTTGTGAGAAGAGGAGCTGCCATACAACTTGTCCCATATAACCCTCTACATCCTCCGCTTTCCTTCCTGCCCCCTACCTCAAGCACAAGAAGGAGCAAGAACACAAGGCACAAGTCTTCCTCTGCCTTGTATGGAGCATTGTACCTGGTTATTCATCTCACATACTTTCAAGTGCAATCCTTAAAAAATCTCCCTCTTGATTCAACAGTTGCTTGAAATCGGGTTTAGGCTTATTGGGGAAGTGTCAGAAATGAGTTAAAAGACTAACAACAGAACCTCATTGGAACAGAAACCAGACTAAAAAGAGAGAACGAAGCTTACCTGACTTGTGAGAGCTAGAGATTTAGGACGCAAGCTAAGCATTGTTTTACTGTAATATCTTCTGAAACTGGGTTGTAGTACCAATGAAAACAGAATCGCCTCTCTTACCTTTCCCATAGAGTCTCTGGCACTGCAGGTCAGCAGACCGGCAGCGTCCTTTGTAGCAGTAACCGGTGCCGTGCTCACATCTGTACCCGTCCTGAATATAAAAGTCAGGAGGACAGATCTCAGAGGTCCCGTTGCAGTACTCTGCGAGATCACACTGCGCATCAGCAGGGGGCCGGCACTTGGCATTCTTCTGTTTAAACTGGTGAAAGAGGTACGAATGAGAGATCCGTGGTCCATCAAGGCAACAGATGGCCTGTAATGCTTTAACAGTGCAATTTCCCAAAGCTTCGGACGGTTACGCTGAGGGCGTGCGCAGCTCTGCCAACGCTACAGAGCGGCACAGCCGCTGCACCTTGCACACACCGCTCGCCACTCCTGACACCCACCCGCCTGCCAGGACTCTTCTCTCCGCCCTTACACACCTGTCTCACACACACACACACACACACAGAGCAGCGTGGTCCCCTCTCAAACCCCACGCAGACCCTCCTGATGCTGTCGGAGACGCATCCCCAGTACCTCCAGACCATCTCTTAGATTCTCAGCACGCAGGTCACGGCACGCACACTGGGGTGACATCCACAGCCTTCCCCTGGCAATTTTCCTCCCGGGGATTTTAGGGACATGAGCTGGAAAGCCCTACCCCAGGAACTGCTCTGATTGTATCCAGCCCTCCAACAGACTTCCGTGAATCGGCACACAATGCTGAGTTTCCCTGTCCTTCAGCTTCCCATGCCTAACATGGTGATCACCAGTCCTCCTACCAGTCTTTTAAGAGTGACTGCTTGCATACCCCAACAGGAAGGTTGTCTCCATCCTTAAGCATGGGAGCATAATATTTCTCCAAAAATTAATAACGATCATGTGACAATTACAAAAACATGCCTCACCTGACATCTATCACAACATAATCCAGAGGAACATTTCACTCCAGGCTTAAACTGACAATCTGTAGTACAGCATTCATCTATCAGACAATCCTGAGGACACATTATAGAATCATGTTATTCTACGTTTTCCTTCCCCTAGAGCTATTCACTTTCAAAGGTTGCCCCCTCCCTTCTTATTCCCAAAATATTAAACTTGGGCAGTATCTAGGAGAAGGTAGAGGACAAAGCTGCAATTTGATTGATGCTGACATAGGAACAATCTAAAAACAGATACAGGTCCCTCTGGGGCTGGCTCCTACTCCAGTTGTGGCCTCAAGGGTTCATTATTCTAAATCTCAGAACAGTTCAGGTTTACATATTTAGCCATAATTACTGTAGTACTAACCTGCAGTGACCCGCAGTCGCACTGCTCTCCACGTTCCACAACACCATTGCCGCAGACTGCAGCTTTCCTGTAGGACCGTCCACTCAAATGGGGTCTATTGAGAAGGCAGTCTCCTCTGTTTTGCTTGAGAAAGTTTTCAAAGTCTCCAATGCTGCAGCTACTAAAGGTTTTTACCCCACCAAAACGTCTGAAATAAATTAAGTATCTATACTTGTTTATGTTCTAACGCATCTACTGCTGTTTATTTTTCTTAAAACATCTATACAGTTCAAGAACTTGTTAAAATGTCAGCACAAGGCAGGCAAAGTGTTCTACTGGGTGTCTTTTAGTTCACTTGTAAAACTAGATTTACAAAAGCATTACTAATAGATATTGAGAAGAATTCAAAGATACCATGCTTTTGGAGAGAAAGTTTTCATTTTTCAAGTAGAATCACTAACTTACCTACTCTTTTTCCTTCCTAGAGCAAGAACAACAGAGACCTGAAATTCTCAGAATTTCAAATATGAAGTCTAATGAAAAGACATTCCATTAGTTTGAGTTATTGTAATTTTTGCAATGGAATGACGTTTCACAGAATCACAGAAGAGGTGAGGCGGGAAGGGACCCCTAGAGATCATCTAGTCCAACCTCCTTGCTAAAGAAGGGTCATCGAGAGCGGGTTGCTGAGGACCATGTTCAGTCAGGTTCTGAAAATCTCCAAGGATGGAGACTCCACAAACTCTCTGGGCAACCTGTTCCAGCATTCAACAGCCCTCACAGCAAAGAAACATTGTCTGTGTTCAAGTGTCCCTGTGTTTCAATTTGTGCCTGTTGCCTCTCATCCTGTCACTGGGCACCACTGAGAAGAGTCTGGCCCTGTCTTCTTTATACCCTCCCTTCGGATATTTATACGCATGTATAAGACCCCCCCCGAGCCTTCCCTTCTCCAGGCTAGAGAGTCCCAGCTCTGTCAGCCTCTCCTGGTATGAGAGATGCTGCCAAAGGCATCTCTGGTCAAAGCACACTCGACTGCGATCCTTGCAACATGAACATGGCATAGCGTACACGTCGGCACTTAGCTGCAAGATATCAAACTGCTCAAACAGAAAGGGCTCTGTCTGCAGCATACAGAATCAACATCGCTGACGTTGGGGATAATTGCTCAAATCCCACTACCATGTCCTTTCCAAAATTTCTCATCTACACCTGGTAACTAGAGTTCCAACAGGAAAAAGGCAACGTCACAGACAGAAACAGACAACAAAAAACTTACAAGGCCTTAGAGTTCATTATGCAAACGGACCCGGGACACTGGCAGTCTCTGGAGCCGTCATAGGTCATTCCCAGGCTCAGCCCCAGCAGCTGCGCCAGGATGATGGAAAACGACTCCAGGCTCACAGCCCTTTGGTACTGGAGGGAAGAGAGAGCAGAGCGCTGTCGCAGCATCGCTTCCCTCGCGCACGCGGCAGCGCTGAACGCTGCCCCGGGCTGCTCCCGCCCAGACCTCCCCGCCGCCCGCGCCCCGCGACGCCCGGGCCGGCACACCGTCGGTGTCGGTGCAGCTCCCCGACAGGGAGCAGAGCGCGGCGCACGGCCGGGCAGCGCGCACGCCACGCACACCCGGGGCCTCACCTCCGGGGCCGGCCGAGCACCAGCCCTGCAACGCACCCTCCCCTTCTCACCCTACCGTGGCCGAGCACCAGCCTCCCCGGCACGGCACGGCACGGCCCGGCCCGGCCCAGCCCCGCGGCCAGCACGCGCTGCTGTTCCCTGGGAACCCCCACCCGCTCCCCGCTCTGCCTCCCCACGCACACACGGACGCGCGACGCCGTACCACGGCAACTCCGCCGGCAGCCTCTCGCTGACATGCCCGTCCTGGAATCGTTGCGCCCACGTATTGTGATCGATCCTTGTAACTAAAACACAAGTGTTTTCATCAGCCGTCGAAGCCTGGAAGTAAGTGGGGGTCCCAGGGCCGCACCACCCTGCATCTGCCCCTCTCCAGCCCGCTGCCTCGCTGGTCGCTCCCGGTGCCTCCCCGCCAGAGCCGCTGGCAGCAGCCACGCTCTGAACGGTCAGCCCACAGCCCAAAGAGCACCAGTGACAGCCGAGCTCAGGCTGGCGCCTTTCCCTTCAATCAAGGCAATAATCTGATCTCTTCTTCCCAGCCACAGGTTTCCAGAGGTGGATGGCACAATTGCATGAGCTACATCTCCACATAAAGCCAGGTTAGAAGGAATTTTTTGAAATTACTTATTAAGAAATATTCATTGCTATTTTTGGTTTAAATGTTATTGTCTTATCATTTATGGCATACAACACTAAGACATTAAAAATCATATTATAAATTCAATAAAACCAGATTAATTCTGTAACTCCTTGCATGTTTAAGAATTCATTGCTCATTGGAATTTTTGTTGTTCTACTTACATCAGTTTAACTAATTTCTACCAACTAGCTTTAATTACTAAAGAAACTTTTATCTTACACAAATAAATAAGCTATGTCATATGGCCGCAGAACAAGGTAGGACTGTTTCCACTGTAAAAATTGCTGTAGAATTTCATCTGTTTCCCCTGCTGTTGGAATTTTATTCTCATCTATCCAGAACTCCAGGGAGGAGAGCACAATTGTTACATTAAGAGGATTAAACATCTGAAAATGTAACAGAAGAAATGGCTGCTCAAACGTCTTTTCATGTGGAGCAGAATTAAAACTGCATAAACAATAAAGGAAGTAGGAAAAAAAAGAAAATATCAACTGGCAATCACTGTATGACATCTGTATCACAGAAGAGAACAAAGAAAACTAGAATTATATAAAATATACCAAGAGGCACAAGGAGCAAAGCCTAGTAACTTCATAAGAAGATTTTGTTTTTTCCATAAATAAATTGTCGGTGTATGCACAAATAGCTACATTATTAAGTAAGCAACATAACAGCATCAGGACAGTTTTTAAAGGTATGTGCTTGATGGTGTGAAGGGGAAGAATGGGCATAGAAGTTAATTAAAAGTACCTGAATGGGAATAGGTTATTTATATAGCTGTTAAATGAGATAAGATCTACAGCACTGAGAAGGGAATAAACTAGAAAGCGTCTAAAAGCTTGGACACTGGATATCCTAAGGCAAAATGCCTACGTTAGTCAATGGCTTAGTACATCTGCATGAGATATTACTGCCACGTGAGGATGGATGTTAATTTATAGCAGATCTGCAGCCCTACAAAAAAACCTCCCCAGGACACACTTTACAAGCTATAAATGCAAGACAGCTTACTCCACTATCCTGGTATAATCACACTGCAAATAGGATCATTTAAAGCTGAAATCGGTGGGCAGTGGTCACCATTCTGCGTCCTGCAAATTCCTATCCTATTCTACTAAACAGCACTTTCTTTAATACTTAATTCTGAGTAGTTCAGGACTGATCATAACTGTAACCGTAACTCTAGCTTGGACCATATTACTAGTTCCACTACAGCTTTAAAAGAGTATATAGTTACAACGGTTAAGCAATGCCTTTGCATTAGGCCACTAGGACTAAATCTCTAACCCACCTTTTATCAAGTCTAGAGCAAGCTGCAGAGAAGCTAGGAGCTCATGCCAGGCCATGCCTAGACATCATAAACCAGAACATCAAGAGCCAAGACTTGAAATTTGGTTTAGATAGCCCCCTCCTCAAATTGAAAGCGGCTAAGGAGTAGGTGACCGTTAATCACCATGAAAACTCCCCCTTCATTTTACGGCAAAACAAAACAGACAATAAAACTTACACTGTTGACAAAACCAAACACCTGGATTATCCTTTGTGTCACAACATTCCTGTCCGAACCCATATAGTTGTACTGAAAAATAACACAAGACGACATTATAAGAGACAAGTTGTTTGTCAAGAGGAAGAAATACAACGTTGAAATGACTGCCAATACCTACTTGCGTAAATGTGCGCCACTTATTTTCATTCTCTCCCTCCTTCAAAATCCACAATACAAATGCATTTTCAAATGGGAAATCAAAAATATATAAAAGCTGGGAAATGGCAAAATCTTTTAGTGCTTTCAGAAGTTAAAAAAAAAAAACGTAAGTGACTTACCAAAGCCTTGTCCAAAACTACATACACTTCTACGTATCTGGGAGACATTACTGCAGCTGATACTGGCTGAAAACAAAAATGATATTTGTTGCTATTTATCTCTACCTTCTAGCCATCTTATTCCTGAGGCCTGCTAGACAAATAAATTTCCCGATCAAAAGCAATACCTAGATAATGTCTTCAGACTAGCATAATTTAAAAAGTCATCCTAAATTTTCTGATAACTACAAGACACCAAAACCTCCAGAAAGCATCATCATCATCATCACAGCATTTACGCACTGCTAATAGGAAAACCAGGGCCCTCTGACAGCCACAGGAACAACTGCCCAAAGCAGACAACACATTACTGCCCAACTCTTTGAGAACTAGAAGGAGAAAGACTGCCGCATTTACAAATCAAACAAGAAAACAGGTAGCTCTCAAAAACGCCTCTCCTTAGGCACTGGGACACACAACCCACAATCCCTGCCACACTTATCACACGCACTTGCCCTCTTAAAAGACCGCCTCTCATCTCCGTCCTTCTGGGGTTCACGCCAGACAGAACTTCCCGCAGAAATACACCCCTCCCACAGCAGATGCTCACACGGCCTCAGCTCTGCCTTCAAAATAAGCAAGCACTCACTTCATCATCATTGATCTTCAAGATCATCTCCTCTGCTGTCACCTTGTCTTTCCCTCTCTCAGCGTGGACATTTGCAAAGAGGAAACCCGCTGTGTTCTCGTTACTCATCTGATACACGAAGTGCTCAAATGCAGGTGAATAAACCAGAGGCTCAATCCCATAGCTCACGTTCTCAAACTGCAGCAAGCCTCTGCAAAGGCAAACGGTGCAGATGGTACCTGCAGCTGCCACCGCAGCCGCAACACACGGACGCTCTGTCCGGGCTCTCCCCCCACCAGGCCTAAGGACAGTGGCTGCCTTGACCAGGAACGACATCCACGCTCCGCAGGAGCCACGGCATGCTGCATGCTGCTGGCGGGCAACGGCTGGCTTCTTCCCAACAACGGCCCGCAGCTGCACACACGCACTAACGTATGCCACTGCGAGGGAGAGGTGCTGACCCTGTTACCTGAGCCCAGAGCAGGTACTGAGAGTCACGGCTGAACCTGGGAAGCCTTCGATATATCCGCGGTAGTAGCAATCATCCTAAATCCAAACAAGAGCAAAGCAATCCCTTATTGAGCCATAAATACGCTTCTGCAACCAGCTGCCAGGACAGCTTAACTGCATATACTGAACAGCAGTGCTACTCTGGAATAAGTAAGATGCAAAAAAAACCCAAAGCGATCCCAGCTTACCTTCATATGGGACGAATCAGAGTGCAAAGACCCCTTCTGACTGTACGTGTAAATCCTGAAATCGTCAGATAAAAAGAGACTACAAAAGAAAGATGGAAAGTGAAACACTGAAAATAGGATCTCCTACCCAACGCTTTTTGAGCTTACAGGTCCTGCAACCTGCCCTGTCACACAGATGGTGCTCGGGTGTCTGGCAGATCAGAAAACCGCTGACGGTCACATCAGGGCCACAGGCACAAACATCCCCCCCGCCCCCCAGCACGCACCCGCCGCGGAGCCGGAGATGCGCCCGCTAACGGGGCACGTTCCCAACCGCTGCAGAGGCTGCAAACAGCTCGCTGGGGCAGGGCCAGCTTGAACGCTTGCGGGCAGAAACCGCCCCCCACAACCGGACGCGCTCCGGCAGGACCAGCCCAGCCGCTGGGCTGGCCGAGAACTGCACAACAGCGCTCCGAGCAGGAAAGACAAAGCCAAACTTACTGCTGCCTCAGGTGAATGGTGTACGGCCTCCCTTCTATCGTGAGGACATAGGACACTGTGGTGTCCTAGGGCACGCAGAGAAGCAGAGAAAGGGAGCATTAGGAACACCACCTTCAGAAAAGCATGCCCCGAGGGCAACGCACAAAACACACGGGAAAATTACAAGGCCTCAACAAGCAAACGCTCGGTGCTTCTTCGAGGGAAAGGCACAGCGACGGCTGTGCCGACAGCGCAGGTCTGACGCCTCCTGCTAAGGTACCAGAGCGGGCCATCCCGCATCCCCCGCCTCCTGCGCTAGGCAGAGCACGGTTTCCTGCATACGTATGCCCACTCCCACCTACAAACACACGCGTGAAATAACTTGATTACTAAGGTACCGCCTGTCCAGTTGTGTTTGCAGGCAATCTCTGTGGAACTGTGATCTGCGAAAGCACTTGTGAACCTAGAGAGAGGAAAGAGAACGGTGCAAAACTGTTACGAGCAGAACCGGCTCCCAGCAGACTCCGGGATGCCGCGGGAGGGCTGGCGGCAGGGCGCGGGCAGCCGAGCCGGAGGAGCGGCCCCGCTCCGGCGGGCAGGAGCCGCCCCGGGGACGGCGGCGCCGCGGGCCCGGCCGGAGGCGAGGGCCGGGGCCCTGCTCGCACCCGCCGCGCGTCCGGGGCAGCAGGACCCCCCCCCCCCCCCGCCGCGCCCCGCTCCCACTCACGCAGCGCCGCCAGCAGCGCGGCCAGCAGCGCCCGGCGCGGCCCCATGGCGCCGCCGCCGCGGAGCCGCCGGTTCGCGTCCCGGCGCGGCCGCTAACGGCCCGCGCCCCCCCGCGCCCCCCCCAAGCACCAGCGGACCAGAGCGCGTTTGTACAAAACCGGCCTCTTTATTGCTCGTTTATTTCTTACAAACGGGTTCCGTGAAAAGCCCTTTCGTCATAAACCAAACGTTACAAAAGTGACACGTGTCTTTCAGCCCGAGGGAGTTTACAGAAAACAAGCGGACATACATTTGCCTCGAGTGCAAAGTTTTTAAACGAGTATCAGACACGGACAAAGCTTCCAATTTGTTCAAATCTAGTCAGGTGACAGGGATAAATGTACACTTTAAAAAAAATCAAAAATCAGTAGTTATCTTCAATATTCAACACATTTAAAATTTGAGCTATTTCCTTTCCACAAAATCATTTCTAAAAACTGCATGTTCATTGCCTTAGACCACTGCCCTGCAAATATTGCTGACATGCATGCGGAAAGTATAAAAACTCTTCTCTATTAGAAGGCACCATTTTCAGCACAGTTTTAATTCACACACACAACTTTAAATACAGTTAAGTACATCTTTCTCTTGGGTTACTTCATTACTTGGATTCCCTTCACCCATCCCACCCTCCCATCTGGGCCATTCATGTCATGAACTGCTTGGAGAGACCCGAACAGACATCTGCCTTATTAAATAGCAAAGCTATATAGCTATAGCCAGATAGCCCAAACTGAGTAGAAAAAAACAAAAACTAAGTGATTATCTTGGAACAAACAGTAGACCTCCACAAACAAATCTGGTGATATTTTAGGTAAAGTTCCATGTATTTTAATAGTGTCATAAATCTTAGTCTAACTTTATGGGAAACCACAGGAGTTCAAGTATTTTATTACTGCAAATGCAAACACTATATATATATATTTATATATGTATATACACAGGAAAAATTTTTTTGGCAATACTATGGGGAAATTTACAGAGCGAGTTTGTATTCAGTGGCTAGCACAAAGTGAAAAAGCTAAGCATTCTTTCAATACTTATTTCACTTCCAGCAAGTTTGTGTAACGGACTTCTACTCATGAGCACCATCATCCCGTTTCTATCTAGAGTACAAGGGTAACACGGTTAACCAAGATCTCCTCTCCTCAGCCAGCACACCAAATGCTAAAACACTCCTTTTCAGAAACAATATTAAAACCTGATTTAGTCAGTGGTGTAGACACTGATGGCAGTCCAATCTAACGCAAGTTAGCCTATGTAAACATCCTGACTGACACTAAAAAGATTTGAAGATTAGGTGAAAAGTTGTATTAATCAACAGGTTCCTATTTAAAGTGCTCATGGAAGCTCAGGTGGTCTAAGGAAACATATTTTTTGCTTCTGTAGGGACTGTTATTCATAGTCTTTAAACCCAAATTTAAATCTGAAAGCATGCCACTTTTTGAAACCAAAATATGGCCATTTTTTTCGTACCTTTATTTTTATTGCCCATTCACGATGTTAGTGGAAATTAGTACAGGTTTCTCATTTAGCAACTTACACTTACTAATTTAAAATCATTAAATTAAACTTCATGTCCATATAGTACAGCTTAGTGTCAGTCAGCATGAAAGTATGAATTTAAGTGCATTATTACACATCAATAAACATATACACATGCATAAACATGTTTACAATATATTTATCTTCCTCTGAACAAGTACACTGATACCTTATTTCACTTGTGCCATTTATGTTTAAATGGATAACACTTTCCAGTCCGTACAAAGTAAGTTTAAATAAATTGGCCAAATTTTCTTGTTTAGACAATGGTATGTGCTACTTTAGTTCTTCACTGTACATTTAGAAAGACGACAACAAATCAGACAATTTCATTATTAGGGCTCATCGCAGAAATGGGGAAACCAAAAGTAACTCCCAAGTGCTGTACTTTAAAGATTATTTAACTGCAGACTGATCCACTTCCAGCTGGACAGCCCTACTGCAGTTTACAAAGCCACAATACTCGGACAGATCTAACAACGGGTTTGACGTATTCAGTTCCTGTAGCTTTGGTAGAGGTATTTAGTTTAAAGTTTTACATTCCTTGTTTCAATATCTCATTTGCCTTATCCAAGGCTGCAGAAGGAAGGCTTTCTGGGATTACCATGGGCCACTCAATGCAAGAAGGATAAATACAATTTCAGCTTTGTTTCAGTGAACAGGTCAGCTCATGTGAAGGCCCCAAAGAAGCCAAAGCTATTTGGGAGGCAAAGGTGCAGGTCGAGAAGGAAAATAGTGTCCCTGAGGTAAACATTTTTGCTGTGATGGAGGAGGTCCCTGAGGTACACATTTCTGTTGCGGAGGAGGCGGCCTACAAGAGGGACAGAGAAGCCATCATGAGTCCAGATGACTACATCTAATATTCATGTCTGGAAACTGCTCCTTCTTTCCCCTGCTCTGCATTAGCACTCCCTAAGGTCACTTTCAGGCTCCCCCCTTTCCAGTACACTGCTTCCAGCAATCTCAGTTTCCACAAGGGCGACTCATTTCTAACATCCTACGTCCAGACTCTGCTTTCCGTTGCCTGAAGTCCTCAGAGAATCCCACTGTTTCAGTTACACACAACTTTTCCCAAAACAGTTTAAAGGCCCCCAACAAATTTCCTATCAACATGAGCTATTTTAACGTAGTACCTGTTGATACACCTTATACTTTTGGATAAGCGTGTGTCTTAAGGCAAAGGTATTAAGATTTTAGAAATGCAATTCAGAAGTAAAATGAAAACCTAAGGAAAACTGGCTGTTCAAGGCAAGCGGTTAATGAGAAATAATCTGTGAATTGACAATAATATTCCAAATCAGAGATATGAGAGAATTATTTTGGGATGTGGTGGCAGGGATTTCTTTTAAAGCTGCACATTGAGAGGCACTTTTTTCACCTGTATGCAGGACTAACAGCATTCCCTGAACAGCATTCTGAAACCTGTTTAATCAAAATGTAGCCATGACAATGTTTAACATGCATGCTACAGGAAACAGCATTTTAGCTCCACAGCATTAAATGAAGGGAAAAAAAAAATTCTTTCAATACAAGGTCAGTCCTGCTGGCATATAATATATGATGAAATTTCATCATATAATATATGATGAAATACCCTACTGCTTATGAAGATGAAGGCAATGACAATCTATATACATCAATACAACTACAAATAAGCTATTTGCAATAACTCAACAAACCTCGCAGGCAGCTTCTGTGGTTGTGGTGCCTGGTAATGTGGAGATGGGTAGTAAGAGTGGTGATAAGTCTGCTGAGGATGCTGGTTACCTGGGTTAGATGGCACAGGAAACGTATTTGGTTCCACATCCTAAGAAGGAAACACAGCAAGAACATTCACACATTCGCACTTAAGGAATTGAAATAATACCTGCCTCACTAGTTAAGTGACGTTTAAGACCGCTTGCAAACAGTTCTGGAAACGTCAGAGTTGCTTTTTCCTTCTAAGAACTTCAATAGAAGGAAGCAACAGCAGTTTGGAAGTATTCTGGATTTAAAAAAAAAAAAAAAAAACCAGAAGGGCCGATCAATAGCAAGCGTTTGATTTGTTCTGCAGTTGTGCTTTCACTAGTTAGTGCATCCACAGACAGAACTGCTCTGCAAAGGAGTGGGGCTAGGGAGCTGGCCATGATTGACCATTTTCTCAGGTGGTGCAGGGATTTCCAGCGTCCTGGTAAGGGGGATAGAAAGCAAGTGAACTGCCCACCAAGCCAAGCACAGCCCAAAGAAGAGCAGAGCATAGTGCCTAACAGTGGAGAACTGAGGGATTTCTTTCCTCTTAGGAAACAATTCCACTCTTTCTTTCATAGCACAGAGAACAACACCCATTCACAGAAGTGAAAGCTATTACTAGTGCAAAAATAAACCATCTTCATTTGTTACTTCAGAGACTGAGAACACATGAAGTGGTGGAAAGCACATCATTCCTACCATGGGTACACTTCTTGGACCATAAGGCATGCCATGTGAAAAGCCCCTGGGTTGGTAGCCTCTGGGTTCAGTTTCTGTTCTAGCAGGCGGTGACTGAAGGGACCTGAAATTCAATCAGTATGGACTGTGAGGAGCACATAACCCTTTTAGCATGACTAAGCAGGCTATGAATTCAAATACTTATTTGCGAGACGGATTTAGAAGACTATTTTAGCAAACATCAAGTCTCAGGAGGATAATATTCGCTGGATATTGAAGCAACAACATAATCCTTTTTCTGTTTAGGACTATATCAGCTTTATTTTGTCACTTTGTACCAAAGATGGGACCCAAAAAATACAAAACCCATCACCAGTGCATGGCAACAAGTATAAAGGTAAAAAGAAAGTTCTCTGAACCCTCCATATAAGATGGGGCTATATTCTGTGTCATTGCTCAGGACAGGCTACATCTTCAGTTGATGCAGAGATATTTGCTTATTGTCTCGGGACTAAAATATGCCTCCACAGTTTGGAGTTGGCTTGTGTAATAAAGAAATGTCTATGGACTACTTCAAAAGGGCAGAAAAGGTAAAGAGGGAAATATACTTACGAATGACAGCGTGACATCAGTCTTCTAAACCATCGCTTCAGCTTGTCTCTCTTTGCAAATGCCAGAGCAGCAGCTACAAGGAGTGGGAGGATCAGGAAAAAGAATACCAGCAGCCCATTTCTCAGTGAAGTGTCTTTGTCTGATGGGGACAGAAGGAGAGAGAAGAAAAAAAAAGATAGCATTAAATGGTGTCATCATCACTCAACTCATGGTAGCAGCGGGTATTTTTGATAGGATTGATTCTACAATTATTTTACATTCTTCATAACAGAAAAACTAAAGAATCTAGTAAGACTGCAATATATATGCCCAAATGTATCTTTTGTGATGACCCTTTCCATAGGGATCGTCTTATCAAAGATGAAAGAATGGTACATTTATAGTATCCTGGGCTATGACAGCATATTGCATTATTAGATCAATGCCTTATGTCTTCCATTGCAACACTGTGAAGATCTTATGAACCCAATCAAAAGAGAAAGAGAGCTCCTTCCCTTTCCTTCTGATTCTAAATCTTCATAGTTTCCTACCAGTTTGCTGTAGGCAAAGAACTCAGATGTCTCTGCACCTTTTAGATGTAGCAACTTTCTCCACCAGAGGCAGTACAAAAAAGCCTTTCCCTTTGTTTGTCTGATGGTTTGAAGCGTTTGCCCATGCTCCAGTACAATTCTCCATTTGGTTACTGCATAGATATAGTATCTACCTTCCCCCCAAAACCCACACTATCTTATCAGGAAGAGGTTTCAAGATCACTCTTCCAGCTCACAGAAGGGACTAATCACTCACACTCCTCTTCATATACCCCCACAAGAACATTATTTATTTTGCTCCACTTTTGATAAGTTTGCTCCAGTTTATAGCTTGGATATAGCTTCCTATTTCAACTGCCTTCAACCTGTCAGTGAGAAAAAGCAGGCTTCACAGCCTCTGTCAGTTTGCTGTCTCTCATGTGCATGAACTGTGCCCCCATCTCCCAGGCACCATTCTCCCACCCTTCACATCTGGATTTAGGTATGTCTTCCCGCCATGTGAGACACTGACCTAAGTGCCTTTCTTGGGGAGAAATTACAAGAAAAAAAATCACAAAACTCCCTCGCCAACCCATCTCTTCCCTCCACACAAAATAACAAATCGAAACTCCACAAGCAATATAGTGTCACAAACCTCTGTGTCTCCCCGTTTCCCTATCGCGTGCCTCTCTTCTGTACTGTAAGATGTTTGGGGCAAGGACTACATTTGTATTTACTACCAAATGAAGCATATTGTCTGCACTCAAATAATAAACATTAATAAAATAGTGAGTTGTCAACGTGCTGTGTGTTGCCCTAGCCCTCCTCAGCCAGATGCTAGTCCTGCCTGCAGGTGCACATGCAACTAAACCACATACAGATACTAAAATAGGACAGCCACTCATCTCTGCCACCATTGCACAAAGCAGCATCTCCGTATGGAGATGAACCTACATCCTCAGCCAAATTTCATGTTCTGTTTGGATCTAAAATTGGAAATGGGTCCAATTTCCAGCTTGGATACAAAGAAGTCCAAGATGATTTTGGTCCAAGGTAGCAGAAGTCACCTGAAGTTAACTGAAACAGCTAAGTTTGATTAGGTCTCCAGCATCCCAGAAGAAAGGCGTGTGCAATACCTTGAGCCCAAAACCTTACCCAGAATTGTTTGCAAATGAAGCCTGGTGAAGATCCAACCACCAGCACTTCAGCCACCAGAATTTAGCTGCTTCAAGGCAATCAGGCATTCTGCACTCAGCCCAGCACCACGCTTAACAAGAGAGGCCCACAGCTCGGGAGTTGCCTTAACACTACTTGCCATTATAAGGAGGTCCACTGTCAAGACTTCCTCCATAACCTTTTGTATCACAGTAAGGAGGGGCCCAGCCTGCTTCACAGTGACAGTTCCTGTTGTTATTGCACACCTAGATTTAAACAAGAAAAATAAAAATACAGGAACAAACCACATATTATACCATATCCCTACAGAAAACATCTTTTGACTAGAAGCAGCGGCAATAAAGAAGCATACTCAGGTGTCTTCAAAGGCTACAGCATTTCTTGGAATTACCGTTACATATGCAATGACAAAGTTGCTGGAATTTTAAACAATGTTGTGAAAACTCACTGCAATATGCATTTTAGTAGTCAGGTATACGTTCATTTTGCAAATGTATATCTAAAAATTTAATAACTTAAGTTTGGAACGCAGTAGCCATGACTCTCTCTTCTGCCCTTTCCACATCGCTCAGCCTGGCGACCTTTAACCACTAATTCCCATGTCAAATCTAAATAAATAGCCCTTTGGTGGGCCAAACCCTATCTAGCCACAAGAATTCAAACAATTGAGCAACCACAGCATCGTTCTGGATAAGCTTCCAAAGATTAGCTATCCCTGCTGCTGAAAGAGTGTGGCTTCTTTTTTGTGAGATGCAGAGTGCCAAATTACATTAGATATACTAAAATCGGGAATTCCTCTTGCCTGGAAAAATATATTATTTTAGAGCTTTCATCAAAGATGTTTTTTTTTAAATAAAGTTATAGGCTGTCTTGTCCGCAGTCATTTTACGTTTTACCAAAGTTAAACAAACCAGAAAAGCTTACTCACTTTTCACCACTTTAAAACTTGCTCAAATTGCATAATTTTGGTCTAATCTTTACTGACTGTTAAAAGTAGTTTTCTCATTAATAGGATGAAAAAGTAGCTTATTATAGCAAAACCCATCCTCAAAATCCCACAGAATCTCTCTCACTGGTATATCTAGTCATGATTATTTTATTTCACATTCTTTACAGTCCTTAAGCAGAAGGGCAAAAGGCTTCATAGGTGCAAAAGAGATTATTATTTAAACACTATTGATAGAGCACAATTAAAGTATAACTGGCTCATACTCTGACCTTTGATATAAAAAAAGCCAATTTATATATTCGCACAGTCACAGGCTCTAAAAATCTAGTGTTCTCATAATAGAGATCTCAGAGAAGAGGACGTTGCTTAGTATGTAGAAATATTGCCACAATTGTATCAAAACTTACAGAATTAACATTCTAAGTGGAATATCGGTAGGAAAGGAAGCTCCTGCATTGCTTACCCCATGCCCGTGACATTTTCTTTCTACATCACAGTCATAGTTCAGAATAGAAGCACTCACACACTGGAAGTGTCTACAGATCTAGGGGAATTAAGAGAAAGGCATCTTACTCTTACACCCATATACTTCATTTCTTCTGAGGGCATACTTAATTTCTTTTACTTCTTCTATAAATGAAAGGTTTTAGATTTTTACCTGCACGTGCAACTGCAGTGCTAAGCAGTGTGTGGAACCAATGGAATTGCTGAGTTTTGCATTAACTACACGCACCAAAAAATTAGTGGCCATACACATTCATGAAACAACATAGCTGACAATTATATTCACATGCAAAACTTCAACTATTATTTGAAGAAGTCACTATTGACCCGTTGCTAATTACCTTTCCAGTATCACATTTGGTGCCTTCGTTCACCATTCCTGGATCTGGGACATCAGAGCCTAGCTGGAAATCCACACCCCAGCACGTGGTGCCTCTGATAGGAGTTTGGATAATGGCAGGTTTAATTCCAAAAACAGGCATTGTTTTCACATTTTCACATTGCAGCTTCCCACACATGGCATTCCTACAACACCAACATGTGAACAGTGTAACAACACTTGAATTCATTCAGAGAAAGACTACAACACACTTGATACGATCTTTTCTCCCTGCTGGAAGATTATACACTACTTGAGAGTAAAATTGAAGTAACTTGACAAACAAAACACAGCTGGTCATCATTTCAGTGCTGCAACAATATAGATTTATCCCTTCTTTCCAAATGCTTTTGTGGTCTTTATACATTAAAGAAAATATAACCATTTGCCATTCTGTAGACTTTGGGATAAGAAGAATCGATAATGGGAGATGAAGAACAAGCCCTTCCTGAAGACATGCTGTGTGGATACCCTGGTGCAACAGAACACTGCATGCACAGGAAACAGCATAAGCACAGAAGCTTCAAATGCAGCTACAGAAGAATTATCTCAACATTCACACTCATTTCAACTATTACTTGCAAGATAAGATCAGATAACACATATATTAAAAAAAGCAAACAAAGCTTACAAATGCATAAGTGTGAGGGCTTTGAGTTAAGTGCTAATAACTATTTCTTAGGTTATAACAGATTTTTTTCTGAGCCATCTCCCTTTGGATCTGAATGACATGTATGCTGTCAATGAGGACAGATTATGGGATAATATGCCTCTCTCTAGTATACCTGCTATAAAGCCCCAAAGAATACTATAGCACTCGAATAAGGGTTCTTAAAACTCTGAATGATACATTTTGGAACTTCTTGATGCATCAGGCTCAACTTACCAGCTGGAACATTTCTTGTAGTCATGGCCATGGAAACCACAGTTGCCAAACCTGTCACCCTTGGAATTCACTTCAGCAAAACAAATGTTGGGGGCAGCTTTTGCTTCTGAAAATAACAGCCCAACCCGCAGAGAGAGAGAGGAATGAGTTTAGCAGAGACAGAAACACCTCACATCATCACAGTGTCTCCTTTCCCCAGCCCAGTTATCCTTGCCACACCTCTAGCCTTTTTCGTTGCAGCACAGATAGCCGAAGAGCTTGATCAAAACGACAAAACCAGGCAAAAATGTCAACATTAGAAGGTTCCAAGCAAGAAGAGAAAGAAAACAGTCTCTTAATACCCAGTCAATTATACTGTTCGATAAGTCTTCAAGACTTCTTTACAGCCCTATAAATTGGAACTCATATTCCAATCGGAATGCTCAGTGCAAGAAAGTCAGTAATTAAATCACCAGCACAAGTTACATTAAATGTAACAAAGGAAGAACACGTGAAGGCAAAATCACAAATTCCACCATTTCAAATCTTTTGCCAAAGCCAGCTGGCCTTCGTTACAGGAGAAAAGCTAAATACATATTAAATAAACTCTGTGTTTTCCTTCCGATATGTCTCCTTGAAACATTGTAATACCATGCTCTTCCTTACTTGAGCCAAAGATATCCTGACATTGTGCATCATAGTACTGGCAAACACCATTGTAACAATAGGCTTCTTCGTTATGGCACGGGTGACCGTTCTGAACTGTGAAGTCAGGCTGGCAGAACTGGGAAGTTCCATTGCAGTACTCGGGAAGGTCACACTCATTGTTACTTGCTCGGCACTCAGTTCCTCCAGGAAGGAACTAAAGAGGGGCGGGAGGGGGAAAACGTATCAGAAAATATAAACCTTACAGCAGCAAACAGTCTGCACCCAACCCACAGTGCATCCCAAGAAAATGGGTATTGAGCTGAAGCCCTTTCTGCGTGCTGTATACATTCATGGCAATTCCCAGAGCAAGCAGGTACTGCTCCTCTCCCAGACATACTGGCTAGGCCAAAGCTCTCCTTCCCTCAACCACTGAATAACACTTTCAAATAATATTTTTTGGAGTCTCTTACCTGACAGTTTTTACAGCAGTCACCATAAGCACATGCAGCACCTGATCGGAGCCTGCAAGTACCAGGCTCACAGCAAGGATCACGTTCACATTCCTGAAAATGGAAGTGCTGTGAGTGTCAAGAAATCACCCCCTCATCAATGCAGAAATCTCTCTCCAGTGAGGAGCACACTAGGTTCCCCTAAGCAGCATTTGCAAAACACACAAGCTACTAACCTTTGGTGAACCACAGTCACACTCCTCGCCAGCATCTACCAGCCTGTTCCCACAGTATGGGACACTATAGGTTTCATCAGGCTTGGGAACATTGAGCAGACAGCTTCCACCTTTGTTGAGAGTTAGCTTCTCAAAGTCTTCTGCACTGCAGCTGCTGAAGTTTCTAGATCCTCTGCAAAGAGCATTAGCATATCTTTACACCAAGTCAACTCACAAGCGTTCCCTTGGTTTGTAAAGCAAGACTAACTTTTGCTTTCCTCATGAGCCTACTGTAAGCATTCCATAACTGTCTGCGAGAATACTTTCAGGATGAAAGTGACCTGTAAAAGCTAAGCATATACATGGGGGATTTCGACCCTCTGGAAACGCTTTCACTGTTGTCAAAGAAGTTACTTACGACGCTCCAGAGCTCATAATACAACTGCTTGCTCCACAGTGACAGACTCTTTCATCATCATGGTTCATTCCAAGGTTATGTCCGAGTTCATGAGCAACAATCGATGCAAACATCTGTATACTGATTTTTCCAAACTACACAAGAGCAAAACAAAACAAAACAAAGAGTGGGCAGCTAATACTTAGAAAGAATCAGTGTAAGAAAGAATCATACATATGCCAAAAGTAAAGGTAGTTCTGTCACTACATTAATATGATTTTCAGTTCACTTGCACCTGCTTTCCAACAAAGTGTGTGTCATTTGCTCAGTAATAGAAGCTCTTAATCAATAGATTTGGGACAGTACCTAAATACCACTACTTTCCAGTGCAGCAGCATCTCTGTGGGTCAGTTTTATGTCCACAAGACTTTCTTTATCAAGAGTAAGCTGAAGAACAGAATGCCAACTAATAGCCGTTTGGCTGCCCAGTTAACTAAATTGGGGGTCTCTGTTCAATATTCAGGCAACAAACATACAGTCACAACTGGCACTAAGTCACATCTTTGCTAGTAGCAATCTCTCCATTCACGCATCTTCTCAAGAAACAGAGTGCTCTCACTGCTACAAAGGTCATTGCGTGACTCCTAGAAACACATGCTATACAGGAAAGACACACAGCATCCATCACTGCTACTGCATTCAGACTGAAGAACAATCTGCTGGAGCTATTACTGTTGTACAGTCTTTCTGTTTACACTGGTGACAGTAAACACACCTGACCCCATTCTGTGTGAAGAGGCAGCAGCAGCTGCAACACTAGCACAAAAACTAGAGTTCTTCACACCAGCCCAAACTTCCTTTCTTAAACGTGTAAATTCCAATCCCAATACTTCGGTCATTTGTTTAAGAAAACAAGATTGCTGTGATTGCCAATTATCTGAGATCAGCAATTCAGTTCATTAACACCCTCTAATTTCACATAAGAGGGCAGTCAGACAGCACTATTCTGTGCAGGTCAAGCAGACACTCGAGGACAGATTTGAGATGAACACACAACTCTCACCTACTCCTCAGGCAAGGGTGCTTAATATCTCAGAATAGAAATCTTATCGTTTCCTCATGAGTGCTGCACGCTGAGGAGAGGATGAAGGAGACAGTGAAAAAGTTGTGATCCAGATTATTTCATGGTGCTGCCAGAAACTGTCAGGAGATCACAACGTATCCTACCACTAAGCCACCTGAACTGTGTTATTAGAGATTCTGCACTTCTGGGAAGACTTTTGGAGCACAAATTGTTTCTCTTGTTTACATTCACAGGATCACTAAAGATATCTCACCACATTAATTCCTCCTGCATGGCTCTTGGAGCACACTGTTCCAACATAGGCCATTCCAGCTGTTCCACCAAACCCCTTCTTCCTAGAGTACATTGAGAGAAAAAGAGGAAGAGTCAATCATCCTAACTGTACAGACACACAAGACTTTAAACTGTACAGCCTATCCATAAAGCCACTTAATACATTGCTACTGCTTGTGTGACACAAAATACTATGTTTCCAGCTTTTAAATACTAAAAAAAAAGAAGCACTGCTAAGGGTGCCACTGTTCATTCCAGGTGTTTCTCTGTACAAGTTCAGCTTTATCTTTCTATTCATGGTTCTTTTTTTTCTTTTAAATTGAGACAAGAGTTTATTGAGAAAGCCAACCTGTTCCACATCTTCCCTCTAAATATAAAAAGCTAAACGGTTCACCCTTAAAACCACTTCCTTTAAATTAGGGATTAGCTGTCTTTTTAGTATTGCCAAACTTCACAGATTTCTTTCCTTGTCAACTTTACTCTTATTTTGTTTCTACACAGTCCCTACACCAAAGCTTAAGTGCAACAGCACAATGTACCACGTTTTACTCTGTATAAAAGAGTAAGACGATAACAAATATTTTTTCAGAGATTCATGAAACATGTTTGAAGCACAGTGGTGCTGGGAGAGCACGTTTCACAGGCACTAGGAAAGCTGTCTGCAGAGTTGCTCAAAGAAACAGCTATGAGGTTCTGCGGGACAAGACCCACGGCCTCATGAAGAAGCCTGGATTGTTCTCTCTGTACAGGACAGCAGTTTCTATTGCGTTTTGAACTCAGAAGGAGCCACTGTCTTGAGGCCCCAGACACCCTCATCAACTGAACGGTGCTGTTCTGCCTCAGAGGAACAAGAGCTACTGCTATACTCCTGCAGGAAGGGAAGCTACTGCTTGCACAAGGGCAGGTCAGGCTTTTGCTCCACGTGAAAGAGTGCTCTCGCCTCTGGCTTTTCTCATTCTTTGGAAGTTACTTCCTAAGTACCGAGTTATCTTTAGGAAGAGGAAGCGCACAGCAGAAATGCATCCTGGAAGCAGAGCAGAGATGACAGTTTACAAAGTTCTGTGCTAGTTTAAGGAAGCAGGGAAAGATAGATTAATACCACGTGTCAAAGCTCAAACCTTGTAACTAGCTTCTGGACACCCACTGCAGAAACAACTTCTGCTCCATTAAACTGCAATGCTCAGCACCAGATTTATGCTCATTTTCAACTGTAGAAACCCTAGATTACAAGTCTAATCAGCATACAACTTGACAAAGGTTTATCTGAATCTCTCAGCTGTGAGCTTTATACAATAGAAAATAAAAAGTTGTATGACATGAAGGAGAAGACAAAAATTTGTTGTTTAGTGATATATCCGTCAGAGAGGACGGACATTGAATTCAAGGACCAGAAGAACATTCTTAAAAATGTTTGACTTGGAATGTTTTCCACAAGTACATAAAACACAGCAGATTACACTGAATTCTCTACTGAATTACAACCGCTGCTTTTGATACCAGAGTGCAGCGAAGCAGATAGGAATAGAGTATGCTTCTTAAAAGTCAAAGGGAAAGAACTGCAACTCACAGAACAAACTGGGCACTGTCGTGTCTTCGACGCATAACTAGATTCTTCTCTCGCCACTGTACAAAGTTTGCCAGCACGTCACCAGCACCTCCATCTGTGCTAATTATGTTTTCATGCTTCCAAATCTCTAGACCAACCAGTACAATGCGGATATTCAGCATGATGTACATCTGGGGGGGGGGGGGGGGAGGGGAGAAGAGCGAGAGAAATATTCCTGAAGACCTTGAGATAAGAACAAGTGGTCTTATGTTGTGCATCCCATTGCCAGATTCTAATTTTTCTGCTTTTTGTTTGGTATACAATTCAACTCAACAGAATGCATTTTCCCTGTGAGTTAGGCTTTCACTGGCTAAGGCATCAACGCTTAAATGCCATGCTGGCCATCCTATTTAAAAAAAAAAAAAAGACAAGTCAGAAATAAAAAGGAGCCTCAGTCCTGACGAATAGCACCTTCTGAAAAAAAGTCAGCTTGACAGACAGTTTTTCTGTAACCTTTACGCATACGCAACTATTGCGATAGTTTGTCTTGACATTGTATGGAACACAGGTTATAAGAGTTCTCCAAATTAATTCCTGCTTCAATTATGATAATTGCAGATTAATTTATGGGTAGAAGCTTTCCTAATGATGCACTCACCAAAAATCACAGTCGATAAATACTGTCATCACTTTGTAAGTCCCTGCTGTTCTGGCACTGCCTTACAGGATACTTCAGCACAATGCTAAGATGTGGCTAAGGTGCAGCTCTCGGTTCTATCTCAGTTCAAAATCATTGCCAAGGGAACAGGTTTAGTTCCTGACCTTATAAAAGGCTTTATTTCATCCTGACCTAAGTGGTAACAGAACAGGCTACAAGGTGGAAGTTTACAAAAGTAAACAGAGTTGAAGGTCTGCTGCATACAGCATCTTTCCCGCTTCTGCTTAACGTAGCTTTAACTTACACTGTCAAGGAAATTTGCCAGTTGCACCATGTGTTCTCTTACTTCTGTTTCACTCTTCCCAAAATCTTCAAACTGCAAGAAAAAGAAACTTGGTCATGAAGAGGAGAGAGAGACACGCAAGACTTAGAAAAAGGAACAAAACATTTTAAGACAAATAGCACAAAAACCACTCTTGCCAGGTAAGAACTTGAACCCCTGCCTAGAAAATGTTAATCAAGAAAACAGCATCTTCGTTGCTGTCATTCAGCTGGTCAATATCCAAGAGAAAACAGGAAAGAGTTTTTGCCATGTTTCCCTTACATTATTAGAATCTCTGCTGATAGAAACTCTGAACACCTGACAGTTAACTCTTTCTGAAGTATACCAGATAGGATAGGTTTAATCAGTTATAAGTTAGCATATTTGTATAGCCTAGGTTAGTGTCACTGTCTTCCAAAAATCCATTCAGGAGTAATAAAGACTGAAGGGCTTTTCAAATCATCTCCTGAGAAAGAGACACACGGCCCCTACCTTTTCTTTGTCCACAACTATGAACAGCTCCACGTATCTTGTTTGATGTAGGACAGCTCTTTTTCTCTGAGGAAAAGAAAATTTTAGACAACTTCAAGTTTATTAATTTAAGTGCAAACAAACAAAATTCATCATTACATTGCCACGTTTCAGTTGATACAACTAGTGGTTTAAGAGACACATCCAAACACACTGTGCCAAGATGAAAACAAGCCAAAACCAAGAAGTGTAATCAAAGCAACAGCTACTTCTCTACAAGTGTTTTATGCTACAATTGAGCTATACAAGGACTTCCGGTGTTTTATAAACAAGCTATCTTTTTGCTTTCCACACAGGTTTCTTCAGAAAAAAATAGCATACATTTTTGTAAAGGAGCGGAAAGATACTAACAGGCAAACACCACCAAAAAGGGAAACCTTCAAAACAAACTGCTATTTGCATGGTTAAGAGAACACAATAAACTGCACAATATTCTGCTGCTTCTGACTTTATTAGTGAGCCTGTCCAATAAAGGTAGCATTCCCGCCCTTACAACCCCCCAACAGCTCTGCCAATGAGCAATCTAACCAGTCACTGACCTCTCACTGCTGCGCGCAGAAGCAGAAGGAAACTGCAACTGTATTGTTGAAGCAGGATATACCTACTGAGCTTTTTTAGCAGGGCAGAAAACCCTCTGATTCAGAAACCTTTAGGTATGTGTTAAGCCCCAGGAAATCTGATAAGCTGCTTCCATATTATTAGCTGAACACTCACAAAACCCATTATAGGGGACAATGCGGAGAAAACAGTGGAATACTTACTCGCAACAGCTGAGTCATACTGGGATAGTGATTTTCCTCTGCATGTTCCCTTTCATGGCCTCCAGTGGCTACTCCACACATCACAGGCTCTTTCTTCACATTATCCAATCGATATATAATGTGTTTGGAGCCAGAAGAGGAATCCACGGGCTCAATCCCGTAGGTGATGTTCTCTATTGTCACCAAACCCCTAAATCGTGGTGACGTGGGAGAAATTCTTGCCTTAAACATACAGGATAGTTACCCAGGTTTTTACAGTAACACAGAGGTAGTTATTCTTTAATAACTAAGTGCATGTCTAGACCTCAGTCCTTACAAAACAGCATGCTTCACTAAGCCTGAAAGCAGCCTTTCACTGCAAAGGGCCTTCAAAAAAATACAGCAAATTAAGCATTTTCACAAGAGTCTCTGCGATGTCTGAGAAATTAAATCATGAGTCTACGCAAAATTGCTTTACTTATTGCTACTTTGGTGTTTGACATGGCAATGCAGCAAAGCATGTTCCAAATGACACAGGAATTACCCCAAAGCAGAAGTTTCCCAATCAAATTTGAAGTATATAAGCTTTATGATCAATTTTTTTAAATTTGTGTTCAAGTTTCAGCTTTTGTATTAGGTACCAGTTATTTGTAGTGGCTCTCTAGCCGAATTAGAAAATAAGCCAAAAATTGTGCCAAAGAACAATTTACTGCACTCTGATAATAAATAGCTTTAATCAACTTATTTAACCATACTGCAAACATCTGCTAACTCTACATTAATAAAAGATACTGCAGAAAGACTGCACAAAGGCATAGACTATTGCAGCTTGGCCGCAGTCAACGAGCTGCAGTCTGGCTGAACAATAGTTAAAAACCGAGCAAGATTTTTCTTTCAGGTTCAGTGAGCTGCTAAAATCACATGACAGCTGTGATACAAAAGAAGAGTTCTGCTACCTGAGCCCCGAGCAAGTGCTGACAGCAACAACAGAATCCGGGATCCCCTCCACATATCCCTGATAATGGCAATGATCCTACAGGGGAAAACAAGGATGTGTTACACCCCTATTCCATGCACATGTGCACACCCAGTGTAATCTCTGGTCACATAGCTGCCATGCCTGCCACTGATCAGCAGTACAGTCAGAGCGTGACAACACACTACAGAACTCACGATAATAATGTGCTTGAAGTTAAAGCTACAGCATGCCCTTTGTCTGCAGTCTATAGCTTGCATCTTGCCTCTAACAGTACCACAATGTAACGGCATTTCCTTCTCTCACGTGTGCATCTAAAAATTTCCTCACGTGTCTTAGTACCACAAGATTTTATATATAAAGAGGTTAATCAAGATGCCAGTTGTCTGGGACTCAAAACTGGACACCTACCTCCCTATACTGTACGGGCAGAGTCTCTTCACAACCTGACAGGGCCAGGGGCTCAGTCCAGATTTCAGTTTAAAATCCCATTCAGCTATTCAACCTAAAGCTGGAGCCAGAGCTTACGCTGCTAACATGGTATAATACTAGGCAAGCAGGGTGCAGAAGCATTATCCAGAGATTGGATTTCTTCACTTGAAATTAAGCCATCCTGCTCTGAAATTCTGCCTTCCACCCCGCCTCAAATATTTTACGACCAGCCCCTCCCTATCAATTTGAGCCAACACATCATTCAACCTCTGCAAAACATTTTTGGAAAATGTATTTGATTTGTACGTAACCGCTCTCTATCAAGAAAAAAGCCACCACTTGCTATCCTCACCAACAGACACTGTTGTCTGGACAAGTGGTCCAAACTTTTCAGTTGCACAGTATATCCCTGACTAGCCCTGAGAAGACAGAATACTTCCATTCCGTCCTCTGCATAAATAAATTTTGGAAACTAGACAAGGGGGCTAACACAAGGCAAATATATTCCACTCTGCAGCATACAAGATTTTCTCTGGCAAGTGCTTTTTTTTGAATGTTACTGTAGGTGTCAGATAGATTACCTCACCTGTTGTTTCAGCACTGAACTCACAAAGCACTTAGAGCATGCAATAACCCTTAGGGGCCACTGTGACTTTCATGACCTCTTGCTGAAAAAGCATTTTTCCTCTTACTCAATCACTTGCCTTTTTATAGGAAGTAAATACTCGGTTGACTTTGGTGCTTCATTTTCAAAAACAAGACCCTATGAATCATACGTGACTAACAGCCCCTTTTCAAAGGAACAACACTGATGCATAACAGCAGTGAAACCATTAGAAATACTCTCATGCTTTTCAAATCACATTACTCTTATTCTACATAAGCAATTAGATTTTCAAAGGCAACCTAGAAAGCTGCCTGCTTGTACAGGAAAAGAGGGCTACAAATGCTTTTTTAATAGAATAATCCCAATGCTACATAGACAACAAGCATCTCAGGAACCAAGATGCATAGGTAGGATGTTTCCTGAGAAATGCTCTTCCCCTGCCCTCAAAGGTTCTCCAGACTTGATAACATCTACCCATTTTAGCTGGTCCCAACTTTCTGGGCTAATGGATGCCCGTTAATCCTCAAAAATTCTTAGACCCACTAAGACACAGTATTGCAAAATTGAAAAGACAGATCAGCCGCTAACCATTTATTTTGACTTGCAGACCAGTCTGGAAGTCTACACCGTGTGTAAAAGTAAAAACTATATTCAGTCATTAGACAATCTCCAGACAGCTGTTCTGCTCTGCGTTCTGATCTCCATAAGAAACAGGACTTGTGTCCAAAAAGGGATACAACCACTCCACTATATGACAAGACACCACCACTGTCAGATAATGAGGTATTTGGCAGATGAGAAAAGCTACAGGCTAGACTCGCATCCAAAAATCAAGGGTTCTCTCCAGCACTGAACTGTTTCACTGCAGCATGTGAAAAAATAAACTATCAACTTGTTAACATGACTCCCTCATATTGTAGAGGCTCAATGTTCAAGTCGCCTTCAGTAAAGTATAAAAAGAAAGAAATCTTACCTGGAGATCTGGTTTTTCAGATTGCAACTTCCCCTCCTTATTATACGTATACACTGTGAAATCTTTGGGCAGCAATTCTCTGCGAGAAAAAGGGATAGAGGAGAAGGAATACAAGAGAAATATCACGAAATGTCTATGGCACTATATAAGGGCAGTAAGATGACAGATCCTCACCTAAAGTGTCATGAATATGTAAATTGCAATTAATTAAGGAACAGATTCAAAAGGAAAACCACTAAAACTTAATGAGGGAATGGTGCACTGATTAGGAATAATCTCCCTACAGCAAAAACAAAGATACTAGAATGGCAGGACAGCTATCATTAAGTAAATCAACCATCTCATCCAGGGTAAATACAACAAGTGACAGAAAACATTAAATTGTGCTGAAAGCTCGCTGGGTTTCATGCAGAAGATGGAAAATTGCAGCACTCAGTCTGCTGCATGACTTCTCTTCCTCAGTTTTGGAGAAAGCGCATTGGGAAAGTCTCCCATGATTAAGGCTGCTGACCCATACTGGTAAATCCATTGATACAGTGAAGCTGAATTCCCACGTTCCTGAGGGTCAGGGGCTTGGCAAGTGGCAGCAAAGGATCCCCAGGGGCTTGTTTATTTAAATAGTTATGTCTCCTTTGTATATTTTGAGGGTAGGAGGGCAGTTTTAAGAGAAAAACAGCCAGATAGATGATAACTTCCTGCTGCTACAAGTCACCCTGTAAAAGATTAAAAGCATAAAAGATGACATCTCTATATGTTAGGGACATTAAGGCCTTGGATATAAAGTCAGCTTCCTCATTTGACACTACTGAGGCAGGAAAAAAATTAAAACAATAAACAAAACCTAGAAGAAAGCAAAAACGTTTACTTGAAATATAGCTCAGTTTGTTTATTTTCAGATATGAATGGAGAGCACCATTGCAATGATTCCCCAGATCCCTTTTGAGCAAACTACTGCTTCCTTTACTGAAAGGGGATCACCAGGGTTGTAGGAATTCAGTAAAATTTCTGGCTGATAGCCAAGACTGTGTGACTCAATCCGCTTTCACTGTCTTTCTCTGTAGATTTCACAGAGCCCGCATGTAACTGTGCTTCTCATAACTAACCTAAAGAATCAGAGCTAACATTTTGACACAGTAAATGGAATGTTATAATATAGAGAAATTCATCACTCACTCGTTCTTTTCTAGATGAATTGTGTATTCTTTTCCTTCTATCTCAATAGCATATGACACCTTGTCCTGAAAATAAAAGAAAGAAATTATAATTTACCTATGTTAGTGAACAGAATATTCTTTACAGGAGACAGTCCCTGCAAGCTCCATTGCTATGGATATAACGTTCAGATCACTACTATCACCTTCTCTTAACTCAGGACTAGTCTGTACTATTAACCTCTGCAGATACAGCAGCAAAGTGCTGGAAAGGCAGCCGATATTGACAAAACTTAAACCATCTCCTTGAAGTATGCAAAACTTCTGTCGATCTGAATTGCCTCTCCCATGATTCTTGCTGGCATCACAATGTGGGTTAAGGGATCAGGTTTTTCTTGTGCTTCTAACCGACTTTACTGTGCTGACAAGACTTCCCAATGAGAACCTGACCTCAGGCCTCAGAATTTACGTTGGTTCCCGGACATCCAGCAGACAAAATGACTGCCTCGATAAGTCATGCCCACACACCGAAACTAACAAACTTTCCTTATTAATCTTGCTGATTGTCCCAGACCAGGAATAACTAAAGTGTGGGTGAGCCTGAAATCTATTTTATAATTGTCCCTATCTCGAGAATCTGGCATATTTTCCTGTGTGGCTGGAAAAACGTCACATGAAGAAAACTATTTCAAAATAGCTTTGTGGTTTTCTTATTCCACGTTTCTAAGACTTCCAGGGGGAAAAAAATGCTCAGTTACAGCTGGAAAAGGACAGTAGAACTTTGTTATTGAACATACAGAGTGAGCCAGTACCTCCACAGCCTTGTATAAGTGCTGCACACAGTAACTAGGGTCCATAAATAAGCCAAATCACCTGATCACTATATTAAATATCACAGCAGGACTCCTAGTACGCAACTGCAATAAACTACAAGGCATTCTTGTTAATATTAAATTCTGCCAAGGGACTTAGGACCCAAACAACAGTTGGTTTAATCCAAATGCCTTAAAGGGTGCAGTCTTTAGTTATCTGCCTATATCAAAGTAATTTAGGCTGGGAAATGCCTCTGGTCTCTAGCCCAACTCGCTGCTCAAAGCAGGGCCAGCTGCAGAGTTAGCCCAGGCTGTTCAAGGCCTTCTCCAGGCAAATTCTGAGCATCTCCCAGAACCGCCATTCCACCACCTCTCTGAAACTTGTTCCAGTGCTTAACAATCTTCATTACGATAAAAATTCCCTTGCTGTAACTTGTAACCTCTGAAGCCAGGAAGCATTACCAGACCTGCACTAAAGTCAGTGCTAGATGTTACACTTTCTGTAAGGATGAATACTTGTTTGCTGCTAGGTGAGTCAGACAGTGGTGAGAATTTAAGGTCAGTTTTGGATGGGCCTTGTTAAGAAGTAGAGAGCTAAATGACAGTATTTGTAAGAATGCCCAGTACCTGTACGGAGGACACACTGGAGGCCTCTCGTCGTCCTCTTCCTAACCTCTGTGGAATTATAACTTCATAGGAAGACAACAGAGAAATCTGCTGGAAACCTAGAAAGCATAAGAGAAAGGCTATCAGATTAGCATGTCTAAAGAAACAAAACAAGCAGAAGGATAAGGCACAAGGAAGAAAACACAATTTCAGGAAAAGCCACTTCAATAGGAAGGAAGTAGCCTGTAATTCTGGAAATTCCAATTCAAGTCTCCAACTTATCTCAAACTCTTGTTGAAGTCAGGCCACTTAGTACAGGTCTACAGCATGGCACTGAGGAGATCCCTGAGCAAGCTTACAGCTCTGTCAAGGAAATTAGCCCGCTGGAGCCCTTTGCCACTGCGCAAGCTAGCTCAGGTAACCCCAGATACCGATTCTCGGCTTCAGCTCTCCATCTGTGAAATGACATTAACACTTCCTTCCCCCAAGAAGAACAACACTGAGAAGATAACTACCTTGCAGGGCAGTCAGACACTTATTTTAAACACTTTCTACAATGCCGTAGGTGCAAGTACCAACAAGAGACAGCATACTTACAAGCTCTACTTATAAGAAGCAACATACCACCACACTGCCCAGATACAACACGCATTTCAAGTGCTGTATCCCCTTTAAGGTGTGCTTCCGAACAGAAAAAGCCAAAGGCTCTGATGCATACAAGAGAGCACAGAGCAAACCTCAGAGCAAAACACACTCAGATTGCCTTGTGAAGTGCCACAGCAAACAGCAGAGAAGACACCAAGTTGACCAGAATGTTTAAATCGAAAGCTCTGCAATCCAATTAGTCTCTTAGAAGTGTCTATCTCATACAACACCATCTTTCATCAGCAGAAACCAGAGCACTTAACAAAGGAGGTCAGCACAAAGAGAACTTGTTCAAGGACACACAGAAAGACAGTGTCAAAGCCAGGTGTCCCGAGCCGCAAAGCTGTAGAAAAGCACCCACTCGGCTATGCAGACTCTCTAGATTAGCTCCCAGAGGCTCCAGCAGTTACTGTTCTTCCTAATGGTACCACAGCACAAAGCCAGCTGAGGAGAACTCAGCATTACGCCCTCACCCCTGCACATGACGGTCAAAAGCATCTGACAAAAGGCCAGGACTACTAATTATGTTCTCAGAGAGCACTTAAGGACCTTATGAAAACAAACGAGGCGAAATGAATGTATGCAACGCAAAGTAGCCTTTTGCAGGAGATAACTTTATAAATAATTTGCATATGCAACATCATATAGATTCTCTGATTAAACAAAAAACAAGCAGAACTCTCCAGTCCAAGTTTCCTTAATGAGAATTAGGCCATTAGTTTTTGCAAGCAACAGTTTTACACTGATTGTGTAAACAATAATAAATTGCACATGTAAATCAAATTTCCAATCAACAGACACTCTCTGAGCTCAGCTCAAGAGCCACTCCCCCTGGAAAGTGGGAGGTCGGTTGTCCTGGGATTGCATACAGGATTAAGAGCAACAGTTTTACTAGCTCATGGCAATGGAATCAATGAGCTCATCAGAAGAGCGCTAGCTTTCAGACCTAAAGGTAGGGGGAAGGGAAGAGCTCTACTCCTTGTAACAATTTATCTCTAGAAAAACATCACACATCTTAGGAGGCGTTGGCCTTCAGGAAGGGACCAAGGTACCACATTCATTTTAAAAGCAGCAACTTCGAACATACAGAAAATCAAACTGCAACTCAAAACACTGTTGTGGCCTTGCAAGTTACACTAAGGCATTATTATGCACTCAAACCTTCCTCTGGAAGCCTGCTCCGTCATTCGAGAAATGGCCTGAAATCTCCAATCAATCTTTCAATGTCACAGGTTCCTTCAAAAACCTCCCTCAGGCCAGCAAACTACACTGAAAATTAAACTTGTCTAGATGCTTGCTCACCTTCTCTTCATGTCAGCAGCAGAGTGCTGACCAACCTCAGAGCAAGTCACCTGAGTGCAAATGCTCATTACTGAACGCGGGGAGGGAGATATTTTGCAGCACTGCAAGCACAAAGCGCTGTGCTACTTCAGTGCTATCCTAAGAACATCACTTCAGATTAGTGCTTCAAAAACATGACTGCTTTAATCCCAGACACCAGAACAGGATCCTTCATGCTGCTGATCTTCACGGAGCACAGCAGAAGTATACTGTAGAGAGATCCAAGTCCCTCCTCACAAGCTCACCAGATCTCTTCTGCCTGTTGCTCCTTTCCAAACTTGGCTTACTGAGCCCTCATCACGCGCTGTTTCACAGACAGAGGACATCAGGGAGCCTGATGCGAGCTGTGCCCGCGCAGCGCAGTTCAGACATTAGGTACAGCCACTGGATCCCTGGTAAGTAAAGTCTTCCTATGAACACGTTCACCGTTAAATATACAGGCCTTACTGCTGAAGTCAATGTGTGTTTAGAGATCACCACTGAGGCAGATTCACCCAAAGAATGAGGGAGGGGGATTTAATTAAAGCTCGACTAGCATACAAAACTATTCTTGCGTCTTTATGCTTTCTAACAGAGCTCTTAGACAAAAGAATTCTTACCTCTTTGCAGAGAGAAGCTGCAAATTAAAGAACAAACTTTCTCTTCTTCCTCCAGGTGCTTTAGAAAGATCTGTCTGCAGGCAGGAGAGAGCTGAGCATATCTCCTTGCTCACATCAGGAAATAGCAGACAGCTGCAGCAGACTCAGACCTTTGCAGACCACAAAATCCCATACCTAGGAGGCAGCACCTGAGGAGCTCTTGGACGCTCAGCGCCATTCAAGTGGCGCTGGTGACACCAGAAGAGGTTTAAAACACATTGCTACATTTCATATGCTATCCTCTGCTGTACCGCAAGCTCACTATATAAGCAGAATATTTAAGGAAAACAGTAAAACATTCAAGACCCACATCCTCACATTGCTGCAGTCGTCTTTTCCTCATCTCTTCCTTCTCAGGCAATATCTGGACAAGCATACTTTAGCAGCCCGAGGCACAGACTACACTGGTTTTTATTTTTTACAAAGGATGCAGCCCTCCTCTGTGGATCATTACCAAAAAAGCAGCATGCAAAGAAGCATGTGGAAAATTATTTACACCAAGACAGACTATTTTATTTATTTCACAGTTGGTAAAAGCATCTGGGGGTCGCTTGGCAGCCTGCAAATGCTTTTAGCTGTCTTAGACCAACAGTACAGAGTTACTCTACAGCAACAGATGGGCCTTGTACTGACACTGCCACAGCAGCAAGTGAAGGCTGTGACCATTTTGCACTCCTTTCAACAATAATATCCTCAATGAGGAAGCAAAAGCAATCAGATTGCTTTCATTTCTTACTTTATAGTGTCCACGTGTGTCTGCTTGTGGAGAACACAGAGGTATTAAAGTGCATCTACTTGTAATAGAACATTTTTGTCCACTGAAGTATAGCCAGAGCTACATTGTTTCTCAAGAAAACACACGGTACACATATCGCAGCAGAATTTTCATTAAGTATTGTGATTGTATAAAAGGTAGAAAAACCTTCCTCAAAATAGCCCTGGGGTGCAAAGGCTAGAGAAAGTACAGTTTCAATTCCCCTTGGCCAGAAAACAGGAGAGGGAAGGGCTATTTCCTTCCCTAGGGTGAGCCACCAAAAGTATATGCTCTGGCAGATCACTTTTCTACATTTGTCATTTCCAACCACACATTTTTGTTCATACCCGGTCCTAAGCTTTAGCAAATTGCTGCTCTCCACTTGTTACTTCCCCAATCCATTCCAGAAGTGCCTGTATTTAAGTGGGGGACAGGACACTTTGAGAGACTTTTGGAGAAACCCTTATGGCATGTGCTGCAAAAACATTAGGGCATGCTTAAATAAAAAAAGCGCTCCAAAAGCTGTACGCCTCTCCAAAAGCACACTTGGAAACAGAAGACAAAGGAGTGAATCGTCATACAAAGCTAACATAACTGGGAGGATTTTCTGGGAATAGTGTAATTCTAAGAAGCTTCCTCTAAGAAAAAGAGCAATAAGAAAGAATATAATTTTCTACTCAGAATATTCTGACACTTCTCCCCCCACTTTGTGCTCTCCTTTCCTCACTTCGCTACTATCAGCTTGGAAGTTGATTTTAGGTACAATGTGCTATTCTTCCCTTCATTTTGTGTAAAATTTGTTAGAGGAGGAGGAAGAGTTTGCATTGACTACAAAGTGCTTCCTACTGGAATAAGATAAAAGTGTAAGAAGACACCACCTTGCTTTCCAATCTATTAGTTGAACTAAAAAGAGAACAGCAATGTTTACATTAAAAGTTTGAGCTTAATGCAAATAGGTTTCCCTTTAACTTTCAGTTCTCTTCCTCTTCTCCCAAAACCCTCTGTTCTCTCTCCATGCCCTAGTAGGGATTAGATTGACACAAACTCACTTATTTACAAAATAGACAAAAGTTTGTTTTGTGGGACTCTCTGCAGAAAACAAAACAACTCTGAAAAGCAGCACACTCCATCACAGGCATCTCCCAGAACAAAAGCATTCACTCTAGCGTAGCAGACACCTCTACTGCATCTACTCTCACTTCATAAAGAACGTATTTCCATACTGACTGCCCCATGCAACATTTTGTTCGTCATTAGCAATCCTCAAAGAAGGCACCAGACTCCCGTTATTTGGAAATCAAATAGAAGTGACATGCGAAACAAAGCAGAAATTAGAAGACAGGCAAAAAACAATCCTGCCTCTTCATCCTCCTCCTACTGTCAAAGGCTAGCTATATGGGATTGGCATTTTTTCTAGAGAGAAACACAAAGCTTGAAAGGTATGACCTTAACCCCACAACACATTGGCCATCTTTAGTCCCATCTAGCATGCACTGCCCTCCCAGTGACTAACACAGTCAGACCTCATCTCACTCAGGGAAGAAAAAAAATGAATTCAGTCTGACCTAATTAGCACAACACAAAATTGTAGTAAGGACAAAGTAGTTTGCAGCTATTGTAGCTGTCCAGCTCTAGCTAAATGCTAGGTTCCAGCATATTATGAAGGCATCATCCGACATGTTTCTGCAACCAAATCTGTATTAAGTTGCTACCTTCCAGTCAAGACAGTCACTGTGAGCATTCATGCACATATTTTAGTATAAAGTAAAAATGGTTTAATTCATGTTAACTAATTCCAAAAGAAAAGCAGAAATGATAGGAAAAGTCAAATCCAGATAGTCAGCTGTCTTATGTATAAGTTGTTTGAAGATATTTATATTCTACTCTCCCAAAATAGGCTAATTTTTGTAGCTTTTTCCTCACCCTCTTTTTAAAAAAATTCATCATCATATGATAAGCATGGATCTCAAGCACAGTAGTTTGCAATAAATTTTACAGTAGTCTACACGACTTGCATGCAGGTGCTTCCTGCCATTGGCCAAGACTGCTGTCTGAGTTTCACTACGTTCCCCACCACAGCATCTAAGAACGTACTTCTTATCGTTCACTCTTGGCTGTAATGCCAGTTGGGATTGCATTTCCAAGGAGAAAAAAGCAACTGCATCCACAGGATTTATCTTACCTCATTAAAGACTGCTTTAATTACCCAGCATCAGAGGCAACTAGGAAGATATGAATCACCTTCCCCTCCCCGTCCCGAATCCACGGGAAGAATTTTGTGTACGTTCCACAGCATGTGGGAGCTTGAAAACCATCAAAATAAGTCATAGCTGTTACTGTATTTCAGACACTGAGGTAAGCTGTTAGGGTATCTGCTCCCCTACAGATACGATCTATATTTGACACAGAAGCCAAGCTGCAGCTCTTATGTTTATACACCTTGACAGGCCTGCAGATCATTGGCTCAGCTACAGAAATACAGCATGCAGCTACATCCACCTACACAAAACAGTTCGTCCCAATTGTCACCCTTCTTTTTCAATACCTCTTTCCCAGGCCTATTAAAGTGAGATCACAGATAAACTCTTCAGTGTAAATATAAAATAAATAAATAAATAAAAATTTAAAAAAAAATCAGGAAAAAAGTTTAATTGCTGCCTATTCCACCACAAAATAAAATTATTTCATAAAAACAAGCTCATCTGGCACGTGACCAGCACAGCAGTTCAGGCTGCAGACAACTACAGCAGGGAACGTGCAAAAAACCACCACCACGGGAGGAATGGATTCTGCACGGCAAGCATCAAAAAACCCACCCTCCAACAGCACCACAGGATGCAATGGGACACCGGAAACGTCAGCAGTGCCTACAAGGTTTGATTTCTGCTCTGTCCCTTTCGAGGCGTCTGTCGGATCCCATACAACTTTCAGTATCACAAGTGTCTCCCATTCTTTATCATACGCAAAACACTAAAATTCCTCTGATGCTACCCAAATTCACTTACAGCTTTCTATTAGTGACCTTAAACACACAGGAACCACTACGACCATATACTTGTGCTTCCTTGTTTCAACATGCTCTGCTGAATTCCTAAGTGAGAGCGGAAAGTTTCTTATCGAGTCAGGAAAAAACTTGGTACTACACAGAAGGCAATGCTAACATTCTCTTTGAATTTATTCTGCGACTGCATCCAACCTAACAACTTCTAGCCATTTTACTCTAAAGGCTTGGACAAAACCATATCAGATCTATGAGCTCTGCAACTATCAGGGAGCAGCAATTGAGTTTGAATCTTCTATTAGTTATGTGCATGTATGAATCAAAAGATGCACATTGCTAAGGTATTAAATACGCTGACTCATTAAGTTAACCATATTTTTAATTGATTACAATTAATAGATGAGGTCAAGCGCACCCGTCATTTTACAGTTATGCAGAACACTGTTCACTAGAAGTAGCACTAAAAACATTATGAACTGGTCTAGCCCACCCACCTGCCCCAAGGTAGGATCGACTGAAGCATCTCCAACAAATGTTTGCCTAACCTGTGCTGAAATCTTCACTGATGAGAATTTCACAGCCTCCCCAAGCAATCAATTCCAATTTGTTACTCTCACTGTATAAAGAGTTTTTCCTGATGTCTAGCAGTTTTTCCTTGCTGTGGTTTTATCCAATTCCCAAAGGAGGTGGACAGTTTACTCCCCTTATCTCTAGCTGCAATATTTTAAGATTTTCAAAGTGTGTTGTCATATCCCCTCTCCTTTCCTTCAACTAAATAAAACCTGTTCTTCCAATATTTCCTTGTGGATCATATTTTCTAGACTTCTGACTGTTCACAATAGGCTCTACTGGACTCTCCAGTTAGACCACGTCTATCCTGAAGAAGAATCCAAAACTGGACACAACGTTCCAGTAAGGCCTCACCAGTTCAAGCTTCATGTGCTTCACGAAAGATTGCTTCATGTGTTCACGCATCTCCACAGGTTTATTTTTGTCATAACAGTCAGCACGGTTGACTGACATGCAGCTTAACCTATTCTAACGCTCATTTCCTTTTCTGCCAACGTGCTCTTGCATCTCATTTTTCACCCTCTCATATTTGTGCAGACAACGATGCCCATCTTAGTAGTATCAGCACTTTATGTCAGATATTTCTCTTACGTGTTCACATTAACTGGTTGGCTAATCCTTTTTTTAAAAGATGCTCGCGTTCTTTCTGATTGGATGGGCATCGTCTGAAAATTAAGTATTCTGTGTATTCCATTATCAAAATCACAAAGGAAACTGCCAAGCAGTATCTGTTTGTGAAGAAACTTCTCTGAACTGCACTATATACATCCTTCCAGAATGATATTTAACCACCAATTACTCCTTCAGTCTATTTCTTCAACCAAGTGCATACTAGGGAAAGCATGTTTAAGTGTAGTTGACCATTCCTCCAAGACGACAGCAGTAGTAAGATTTACTCTCCAGACTACTGGAAGTGAAAAACTCCTTCACTCTGATCATGTAAATATTATCTAAGTCCTTTTAAAAATATTTAGAGATTTACCCCAAAGCTCCATGCTAATAAATCTATTGCAAGAAGTAGGAACATTTCCTGTGAAGCCACCAGTTTCAATTCCTCTGATACCTCAAGGACTGAACAGCACCTTGCACCTGCATGGTGGTTCTCCAGCTCCAAAGCACCTGGGAACGTCAGCCAAGCTCTCCTTCTAGAGCGCGCTCCTTTCTGTTACTTTTCCTTCTGCCTCCTCCCTCCCCTGCTCTGAATCTTCAGACCACGTGGGTCTCCTTGTGTCACAGTGTCTTTTTAAAAGGTAGGAAAAGGTGACCAACTATCATGGCAACAGAAGCAAATTCATACTTGATTTATTACTCACCAGGAATACTTGTTTAACATTAAAACTGGCAAGAAACCTTACTCTAATTCCTCTTAGGACTTTACTGGGAGCGAGGGGGGTGAAAGAGGAAATTGAGCTTCTCTACAGCAATGATTGCTAGAACATGCTTACCTCTCTCCTGCTGAAATCCTGACGTATGCTGTGTTTCCTGTCTAGACTCTTACCATTCCTTCTTCCCTTTCTAAAGCCATATCCTAATTTGCCTGGAACACACCAACTATGCTCTTGTTCCACAAAAAGGACCGTCGCTCTTGTTCTCTGGTATTATCACTAACATCCTTTCCATCCCTGAACGTAATTTTACAAGGAGAAACAGACCAAAGCCACACTATCCTCCTCTGGTGCAAGATTATTAATCTCACCCTGGACAGCATTCTTCCGATGTCAATGGCCCAGGAAACCCTGCCCTTTCATCTGAACAGCCACAATCTGGACCATGTTGCTTTTAAGAGGAGCTCCTTGCATATAGAGCCCACTCATTTCCTCTAGATCTAGTCAGTCGTGCAGATGTCAACTCACTTCATATGGTGGAGGTTCATGGGAAAGCTGCTTTCTTGGAGGTGTCACGATCTTTCAGTTTGGTGACCAAAGCAAACCACTCAATACAAGTTCAATCACAGAACTCCGTGGAGTTGAGCAAATAAACTGTTTTTGTCTTTTTTCTAAGTTTCAGCTTGAGAAATGAGAAACAATTGAGAGAGGCAAAAACTACCAAGTCATGTTTCAAATTTCCTTTCCCCCAAAACAAAGCACTATGAGAGACTACACTAAAATTTCTTTCCTCCTTTTATTCTTCACACACAGGAAATAACCACAAAAAACTCTCTTTACTCTGCTGAATGATTGTCCCAGATTTGTTGAAATACGGGTGAGGCAGGGCTGTGTTTTTCACGAGCGGCACAAAAGAATTATCTTAACCAAATATTGCATCTCCCTAGAAAATTCAAACCAAAGTGCTTAGACATTTTAAAAATTCCTTTAAAAACTGGTAAAGCATGGCTACAACATCCTGATTTGCATACAACATACCAAGTATCAGAGAAGAAATCAAGTAGTAAAAAAACTAGTCCCTGCCAAATTGATGCCAGATCGTTTCTCTATGAATTCATATAGCCAAACACTGAGCTCTTCTACAGACACAAATAGGAAGAAAAAAAAAACTACAACAAACACACATCTCCCAAGGCTGTGCATCATTATATGATATGTTCTTTCTGTAATTTTCAATTAGTCGTTTCCGGTAACACCCCAGTTTCCGTCTCATATGCCTATTTATTGGGGAGTGTCCAAAGTAGTTACATTCCCAGACCAAGAAGTTGGTGAGTCTGGATCAACTGAAACAGGTGACTTGCTTCTCCCCTCTTGTTCACTTTCAAATCTGAGACAAAGAAGGTTTATCATCTTTCATCAATGATTTGGCATTATTAGCTGAGACAAACTTCCAAAGGCAAAGAGAAACATTGCCCATCAGCCGTTAGCACCTACATCAACCTGTAGGTTCCTTAGGGAGGAACTAAAATCTCAGCCCTCAAAATACTGACCATTCTATTCGAAGATATTCAATATCCAGAAGATGGATCACTCAAGACTTTGCTCCTCAGAGCTCTGGCAAAGCAGTTTCCAACATGCCGTTCTACCTCCACAGCGAGCCAGTGAGCTCTCAACTCAGCCTTTGTCTGGCACGCAGCTTACAACCGCCAGTAACAATATGTCAAGTGAAAGGCAAAAAAACTCACAGCACAGAATCACTCGGGGTGAGGTAATCACAAGAGCGCTGTTTCTCAGCACGAGGCACGAATATCAGTTTTAGAAAAGACTCTTCAAAAAGAATTAAGAAGTTCCAACTATAAAACTCTCCATTAATGATAAACACACAAGTTTAACAAAGTATGTGGCATCCTTTCAGTAGAAAGGAAACAATGACAAATGAGACCTTTCAGCCTATCATGTATATATAACATCAGCTTCAGCATCATAAAACCCTACAAACAAAATAGGGTGTCAATTCATTCTCATTAGTTGTTATACTGTGTTGCAATTGAGTTCTTGCCAACCTCTGCTCTCCTTCACAAAGAGCAGTCCCCACTAACGTCTGGCTGTTTCACTGCAGATGATAGCCTGCTTTTGCCAGGGTATCCTGCCATACCCGGAATGAAGAGTAAGGCTACCTAAAAAGAGAGGGGGAAGATAAGAGGGTACATGGAAATTACGTGTTTATACCCAGAATCTGCTCACCCCTAAAGTTTTGGGATATCTGTATGCAGAAGTCTGCCCACCTGAACCCAGGTTCTACTATGCAGGTGGCAATCAATACAGAAGAAAGTCTGGAAGAGCATCTGCAAGAACAGCGCTACCTAACCTGCCACAGGACTGCTGGAAAGCAAAGAGATGGTATTCACCAGATACCTGCAAATGAGTGCAGGTGGAACTGGATCTCTGCCAGAGCTTGTCAGGTTCACTGGTCTGAGATGCTTTCCTCAGATTTCAGGCTTCTTAAGACAAAAGGGCCTACTGTCCTCTAGGTCCCTTCACAGCACTTTTGACTACATGCAAGTTTTTGCGGGAAGAATTTTGCAGAGAACCTTCTGGGTAGGACACAGGCTGCGTCACCACACACAGCACTCTCCTGTTCTGTGATTTTTAGGCACCCGTGGCCCCCATGCCAGGAGGTATGCAGTGTCCTGGGTACCGAACGCCTCCTGGCCCGGAGCACACAGAGGCTACCTGGGATGAGCAGGGTCGCCCATGAAAAGCACTCCCAAAGCCAGAAGTCCAGCACATGCTAGGCCAAGACTCGATGGCGAGCAGACATAGCGCTCCCCTCGGTGTGCTGCCACGGCCAGGGGTCCTTCTGGCGCACACGCAGGAAGGGAACACCTTCCCTTTGTGTAAAACTCGAACGCAGGGGCCCCTGTCAGGGACAGGGCCTCGACGCCCGGCGCTCCGCACCTCCTCGGGCCCTCGGCATGCGCAGGATGTGACCGCCCGGGCCACGGCGGCACGGGCAGCATCGGCGCGGCTGCCCTGACAGGGGGAGAGCCTGCCCGTCCCCAGAGCCTACACGTCGCAGGGGGTGAGGCCGGGACCCCAGGCTGGACCCGCACCGCTGCCCTGGGGAAGGGAAGGGGGGGGACCCGGACCCTGCCTGCCAGCCCCAGGGACCAGGACGTGCCCTCGCAGCCCTGGGGAGGGGAAGGGCAAGGGGGTCCCCACACCCATCAGCAGGCCCCAGGGGCCCTCACGGCCATGGGGAAGAGCAGGGGGGTCCCCACACCCATTAGCTGGCCCCAGGGGCCCTCACTGCTGTGGGGCAGGGCAGGGGGGTCCCCACACCCATTAGCTGGCCCCAGGGGGCCCCCACGGCCATGGGGAAGAGCAGGGGGGTCCCCCCACCCATCAGCGGGCCCCCACGGCCATGGGGCAGGACGGGGCAGGATCGGGCAGGGGGGTCCCCCCACCCATCAGCGGGCCCCACGGCCATGGGGCAGGACCGGGCAGGGCAGGGCAGGGCAGGGGGGTCCCCCCACCCATCAGCGGGCCCCAGGGGCCCCCTCGGCCATGGGGCAGGACCGGGCAGGGGCTCCCCGAGGCCGCAGGGCCCGGCCGCGCCGCCCCGAGGAGGCGGGGGGTCCCGTCGGCCCGGCCCGGCCCGGCCCGGCCGCACTCACCCGGCCGGCGCTGCTGGGGGCCCTGCGGCCGGCCCGGCGCCGCCAGCAGCAGCAGGCAGAGGCAGCCGCCCGCCGCCCAGGCCATGGCGCTCCGGCTCCGGCTCCGCATCGCCGCTGCCTCGGGCGCCTGGCTCGGCTCCGGCCCGCGGGCTTATGGAGCCGGAGCCTGCGCGGCCGGGCCGCGCCGCCCCCCGCCCCGGGGCGGAGCCGCCGCCGCCGCCGCCGCCGAGCCGCCCCCGCAGCGCAGCGCAGCGCAGCCGCCCGGCCCGGCCCGACCCGGCAGCACCACGGACAAGGGGCCGCCGCCGCCGCCCGGCTCCCCCCGAGCGGCACAGCCACCTCCGCGGCGACGTCTGCTTCGGAAAAACCTGCCATTTTTACCCTGCAGGTCGTCGTGCTTTAGGAGACACCCAGCAGAGGCGTTACGGGTTATTTTTGTTTGCTGTCCCCCACTTTTTGTTGCCCCCCCCCCCCGAGGCGTTAGGTTACGTTCTCACCTTATTTCAGCAGCAGCCGGCAGCACTTTGTCTCGATCCCGTGAAAGCAGGTGTTTCAGGATAGCAGCGTGGCTGCCACGGCCAAGGCTCCCATCAGGGCCGCAGACCCACGGAGCTGGAGGGTGCGCAAAGACGGGTCCCGAACGGCACCCGGCTCCGATCCTGCACCTGCAGGGATACAACAACTTCAGAAAGGCTGCCTGTGAAAACAGCTCTGCCCATCACCTTGCAAATCAGATCGCAAGAAAAATTCCTCAAGAAATATGAAGGGCTGGGGAAAAGGACAATTATGCACAACATCAACATGTAAAAGATGCGTGTCTCACTTGAACAGCTGGGTAACAATCACAAAGTCTGCACGAGGAGATGCTAATATTTTACACCGATTCTCAAAGTCGTGCTAGATGAAGCTGCCTACTTGAAGACACTCATACACGCCAAGAACAACTGCAGCAACTTTGGGTTCTGACTAAACACTTACTAAAGGACAGCCCTACAAGAAGTTGTGCAACTCCCAGGCTAGAAGATGCTCAGAAACGCTTACACGAGCGAGTTTTCAGTGGGAGATGCAGAACATCAGCAAGAGTCACAGGTTGCCACCCACAGCAATGGCAACGCCGCAGGAACTTCAGTCTAACACCAACCATCCCTGACCACACCTGAGAAATTTAATAGAGTAGAGTCCCATGCGATGGCTGTTAAGCTGGGGCTTACTGCAACCACATGGAGTAACACCACAGTTCAGCAACAGCCCTGTTATTTCAGGAGAAATATCTGAACAGTACATCCTCACGTGAGAAACGCTGGCAAGAATCTAGGTCTAAGATTTGCCGCTAGTGTTTTAGAGGAAAAATCAACTGTGAAATAAAGGATGCTTTACTGTTCCTGTCGTTCCAAGTCCTAAGGAAAAAAATTGCTGAGAAGAATTGGTATCAGCACAGACCAGAGACGAAATATTCTCCTGGCCTTTCCTTCCAAAAACTGCTTTACAAATTTGAAGCATCTGCAGACGCAACTTCACATTAACACTCCACTGTGTAGCATCACAGGATACAGGTGAGTAATAGAGAAATAAACTCCTTCCGGAATGAAAGATCATCTCAAACTTTACCACCTTCCGCTCTAGGTGTCATACACGTTGCTTTGACCTGCCTCTAATAAACATATAGCAACATATTAAACACCTTTCCAAAACAGTACATGGAGAACAAATGTCATCCTCTGGGAGCAGACAAAATAAACAACATGTGACATATTAGTCATGTTACTTAATAGGTTATTGAAAAGCACTCTCATGCTACAGTGATATGCAGAGTACAAGAGCCTTTATAAAGAAAATCAAGTTTTACTGATAACCTTTTCTGGTTTTTGACTGTAGTACACTATGGGTTTGTGGTGGTGTGTTTTTGTGTTTTTTTTTTTTTTTTGGAACATCTGCACTCTTTTTCCTAATAGGCTGCTGGTGTTGAACAAAACCAATTCAGTGAAAGTATCTCACTGCAGATAAAGAACCAGACTTATGCCAAAGGCCACATACATCTAATCAGCACAAATGCAAACAACAGACGACTAAACATTAGTGCCCTTTGAGGGCTGTTAGCAAGAAACATTCATGTACACCCAAGTTCTCATACACAGGGGTCTGATTGACACCTACTATGTTTTAGAAATTGCTTTTGAATGCACATTTTATAGAAAAAGCCATTAATAAGCACATGGCAGGCTAAGCAAGTGGCACAAGTCTTCTCCTTCTCCTTGCCCATCTGTTTTCTGAATAGATATAAGAATTTTTCATTGCTATCACTTTGGTGAATAATTGAAGAGGAAACGGTCATTCGCCCCAGGGCGTTCCAAAACTCTACATCCATTTTTCCAGGAGCTATAGGAAGATGACCTGCTAATCAGGTTTCCTCCCAGACTCCAGCAACTACATAACTTTGTTCCTGTTGGAAGGGGGAAACAGTTCCATCTTACGAGCGGTTTTTTTTTACCTACCCTAATGGAGCAAACCATAAAGCTATATAGGAAGCGGACACACTAAATTACATAACATTGCAGGTGAGACATACGATGGTATTCCTGTCTGATGTTAGAAACAACTTTATGTGGGATAGAGTTTGTCTTCAACCTATATGAAAGTTACACATAACTCCCAGAAGCTAGGTGTTACCCAAGATGGATAAGGCTTCCAATGGATTATGCTAATGCCATGGATCAAACATGGATATCTTTGTGCAGTGTACAAATAATGCTTAAACATGAATCATGCAAGGAATAAGTGGTTCCTGCCTGAGGGGCATGAAATTCACATTTAGCAAGAGCCATATCCAGCTCCTTTTACCTCTCCTGCCACTCACCAGCACTGTTCCAGCTGTGGAGTAAAAGGAATTTAAGACAACACACGTCAAAGCCTCAAACTCCAAAAATAAACCAGAAACAAGCCAGTAAACCTGATACACCTTCTGAATATACATTTTGGGTCAAACGTGAACCTGCCAATTTTGGAAGCAAACACTCTGCAGTATTGCTCATCTGATTATCAGTTGAAATACACCTGAAATTCCCATATAAGCAGATCCATATAAAGCTGCTATCACTCAGATATGGCAGATGTTCTTAGGAAAGAACCAGGTGAAACAAATCAACAAAATCCTGGAACTATCGTGATGTCTTAAATCACAAATGAAATCTCAAAGGCAAGCACTAGGAGTTCATACAACTAGTTGTCTTCAGCACAGACTTTATGACTAGAATAAGACCAAATGAGAAAATTCACTGCGCACCAGAGCACTGGAGATTACTGGATATTAAAATCAGGATGTTTCATCTCTTTGAAGACTTGAATATGACTGATACTCTCTTAAATAGCTATGGAAAGCAGAAACAGGAAATATCTCAAAGTGGTAAATTTATTAAGAAAAAATGTACGTATGTAGAAACCAAATATGCATGTTGGACATCTCATTTCCACAAGAAATTGGTACTACAAGAGTAATCCATGTGATTTCACAGCCAGACCTGCTGAAGATGATGGGCTGGTGAGACAAAAAGATGCAACCACTACTGACACCTAGGGCAAAGTAGTACCTTGTGCTAAAACCAAGCTTATGTGGCAGATGTTGGACAGGACCTCTGCCATCTAGGGAAGGCAGGGGGAATTTAGTGTTTTCCAAAAACAAGCATTCCAACATCCTTTGACAGAACAGGGACTCAAGTCTTTTGCCTACGGTAGCTGGCGGGACCACAAGATGCCAGCCCCATATCCCAAGAGGTGCAATAAAGAAGAAACAGTGAGACCAGAGATGTAGTGAACTGCAAATAATTGGGGCCTTTACATCTACTCTGCAATGGTAAAGAAAGCCTATGAAAACAGGCATCTCCTCCTTTTCGTCACTGTCAGTCTCCTTCACGTGCTTTAGAAGATGTTTTGACTGCTTTCTAAAGGAAGTCACACGGATGAAGTAACATGCGGGGCAGTATGGTGAAATGTATCAGGAATAAATCAGGTACTCATGGAGTTTGCTGAGACTTTGCGAGGCTGGAAGATACACAATGCAGCACTGTGGTTTAGTGAGTCATATTGTGCTCAAGCAAACAGGGAGGGGAGAGGATAAGGAATGAATTCCCCAAACGGAGAACTGCTGTTTGTAAGGTTTGTTTTCTTTTTTCCTCCACAATTCTCCTGTAACAAAGCTGCAGAATCAGCAAGAAGAGATTTCTCAGAAATCCTCATGAGGGGGCTAAGCATTACTGTCCTTCTCCAGTGAACGCTGAATACACGTTTTTACCAGACTGACAGGTTATAAGGACTCAAACCTAAACCAGCTAAATATATAACAAAGTTTTTTTTTTTTAAATAGCAACATCAGACGTGTCATATTCTCCTTCCAACCTCAACCCTGTTGCTTCCACATCCTCTCCACATTCCATTTTCACAGAGTCTGTTTATAAACACGGTATATATGCCAGATTAAGGATTTTGGATGCAGTCAGGACTTCACTGACATCACCAACAAGAATCCAGCTGGCTTCTGAAGCACACACTTGTTAATGCTACACAAGTGATTGCTGGCTGATTAGCACCTACAAACAACAGTAATGGCCATTTCCCAAATGCATTGTTATCAAGTTACATGTTTTGCCTGGCCTCCAGCAGGAATTAACAAATGCCACAGACCTGTCTCAAACTGTGCTTGGCATTTTCAATCTGATGACCTCAAGACACTATGGGGCCATTAAACTAGATTTATTTTTTTCCGCTTGAGGAACCCAGTGGAAAAGAGGCAGCAGCTTGTCCAGATTCAGAAAGTCAGTAGTAAGATCCAAGTCTCCAACTCCCTACCTTTATATAGCCACGTTGACTGTCCTTTTCACTTACTCACTGGGTGCCATCTGGCTCAGAGTTAGACCTCTATAGCTCTTTGAGCATAGAAAAGGGCCAAGATTAGGCAACGGGGTTTCCCAATGCCAACCACTTTGCACAAGGGGTAGTGAGAGTTCATAAAAAAAGGTGTTATTTGATTACAAGACACGTGCAATTTTTGCATCTGAACGTTAAATTAATTTTTCTAGTTGACTACCTAAGCAGGACTAATTCTGTCTCTGAGTAGGGAGATGCGCTAGAAAACTCTTGAAATCCCTTCCCTGTTTTGCTATTAATGGGAGGTCTGCTGAAGAGGTAGAGTCCCATTTATTTACAAAATACTTCTGAACTCTCACTTCGGTGAGCTCAAAAGAACAGAGACACAGTTTCGCTCTTGCTGGCTCTATGCCGCCTTCAAGCGGCACTTGGCTGCAGAGCTCCCTGAGCTTTCTCAGGGCTGCGACCTCCGCACTGCCCAGGCTGGTTTCCCTACGGCCTGCTCTCACCTTCGACGGTTCCCTTTGGGCATGCAACCCCTCGGCAGGGCAGCAGCCCCGCAGCGGACAGGGCACGGCGCCGTGCCTACGTACCCGTTCCTGGGCCGCCACGTTCTCTAAAGGGCAGGGCTGTCTCCTCGCAGCTCTGAGCGGCGGCCTTCTCCTTCCCTCCGTTACAAAGCTCCAACCCACTGTAAGCGCTCCTAGCGCAGCTACTGGATGGCACCTAAGGGAGAGAACTGCGCAGCAGACTCCAAGAAACTAACATGGTAAACGCTGAAACACCAGGCCCTAAAGCACGGGCTTTATGCTCATTGCAAAGACGCTTTACACAGACAGAATAATGAAAAGTCTAAGTTCCTGAGCACTGGAAACTAAGCTAACCTAAACCTGCTGCCCCCAACCCCATACGCTATGTGGCCTTGAAGCTATTACTGAAGCCCCTTGCGAGCCCCTTAATCGTTAAAGAGGGGCTTAGCAAGGCAGCTGGCCATCGCCCCAACCGACCAACCTGCTTCTGCTATGGGTCAGGAAAAGAGCCCCGAACTCCACCACACAAGGCAGCAAACTCATCTAGACCTCCTCAGCGCCCCAGCCGGGCAGGGGGCCTCGGCCGGCGTCAGGGCAGCGGCGCGGGAGCCCCCGGAGGGGAGCCGCGTCCGCGGGCCCTGCGCGGGGAACCGGGACCGACTCTGCGCTGGGCCAGGCCGGTCCCGTGGGCGCTGGGCCTCGCCCGAGGGAGCCACCAGCAGGCCGCTGCCGGGCGGGGCGGGCCCTCACGGCGGGCCCTCACGGCGGGCCCTCACGGCGGGCCCTCACGGCGGGCCCTCACGGCGGGCCCTCACGGCGGGCCCTCACGGCGGGCCCTCACGGCGGGCCCTCACGGCGGGCCCTCACGGCGGGCCCTCACGGCGGGCCCTCACGGCGGGCCCTCACGGCGGGCCCTCACGGCGGGCCCTCACGGCGGGCCCTCACGGCGGGCCCTCACGGCGGGCCCTGCTAACCGCGACCGACCGGCCCCGGGACCCACCGGCCGACCGCGGCCGCTTTAAACCCCAGCAGAGCCCTCCCTGCTTCCTGGCCCCGCCCCTCGTCTTCGCCCATTGGCTAGCCGGCCGAGCTAGCAGCCAACCGCCTCCTCGCTTACAGCGCGTTTCCGCCTGGCCTCCCGGCTGCGCCACCGTGCCTTCGCTCCGATTGGCCGCGGGCCGCTGCGTCCCGCCTCCCGCGGCAGGCCGGGCGCGGCCATTGGCTGCGCGCGGGGCGGCGGCGGCGGCGCGGCCTAGGCGGCGCGGGTGGGCCGCGGCGTTTCCTAGCAGCGGCGGCGGCCGCCATGGCGCCGCGGCCCGGCTGGCCGCTGAGCTACGCGCTGCTGTGCGGGCAGGCCGCGCTGCTGCTCGCCAACCTGCTGCTGCTGCAGGGCGTCTCGCGGAGCCACCAGCACAACGCCACCGAGGCCGCGCCGCCGCCCGCCGCCCCCGCCTGGGCCTACAGCGACCCGCGGGCGCCGCTGGTGCTCTGCACCTACCTGTGAGCGGGGGCCGGGGGGTGACGGGAGGCGGGGGGGGGGGGGGGACCGGCGCCGCCTCACCGGCTGCCTCGCTGCCGCCCGCAGCCCCGAGGAGTTCGTGGAGTGCGAGGAGCCCGTGGACCACGGCGGGAACGCCACGGCGCAGCAGGAGCTGGGCCACGGCTGCGTGAAGGTGGGTACGGGGGGGGGGGGCGCCGCCGCCGCCGCCGCGCAGCCCCTCACGGCGCCGCCGCCCCCCGCGCAGCTCGGCGGCCAGGCCTACGGCGACGTGGAGCACACGCGCGTGCAGTGCCGGGCGCTGGACGGCATCGAGTGCGCCGAGCCGCGGAGCTTCCTGCGCGGCAGCAGGCCCTGCGTCAAGTAAGAGCCGCCTCGGCCGGGCGCGCCGCGGCCCCCCCCCCCCCCGCGGGCACCGCGTCCTTTCACCGCGCCCGCGCTTCCTCGGCGCCCCCGCTGGAGGGAGCCAGGCTGCAAGGATCGGGGCTGCAGCGGGCAACGCTCACCTGGGGGTGCGGGGTTGGCGTCCCCGTCCGCGGGCCCTGCTTGACAATCTTCTCAACGCATCACTTGTAGGTACACTGGACACTATTTTATAACCACTTTACTCTACTCGTTTTTCCTGGGTTGCTTTGGAGTGGATCGGTTCTGTCTGGGCCACACGGGGACGGCCGTGGGAAAGCTGCTGACGCTCGGAGGACTTGGCATCTGGTGGTTTGTTGACCTGATTCTTCTCATTACTGGTGGGCTGATGCCTAGTGATGGCAGCAACTGGTGCACAGTTTATTGACAGGAGCGAAGGCAACTTCTGAGAGCTGATCCCAAAGGAAGCAAAGTGTCTCTGCAGGACTGGAGACAGACTTCTGCATCTGTTCTGTAGCATCGGTACAGACTTCTCTTGGGGGCTTCTACCATATACAAATATGGATTTACAAAGCTGTATATTAATTTGCAGAGCAATTATTCTTGCTAACTCTTCTGTGCGTATCTTGGATTTAATTTACCTATTGAACATTTCTGTGCATCTTACTTGCTTAAAATAATCGGGAATTTTTCCCCTTCAGCGGGTAACACTGTAAAAATTAGACCTTGCAACCACAAATAAATCTTAAAGTGTGGAAAGAGAGCTGTTACTGAACTTAGTTTCTGTAATGGTTTGAGCATATGACTTCACGTATTTTCAATATTAGACTTCATGCAGCTAAATAAGAGATGCAGTTGGAGGTGGAAGGCAGGCCACTAGCCTGTGGTTTTGTGTTACTAGACTAAACAAACCTTTAAAAAGGTCTGTAACTTAACAGTGTTATAGAGCCTCTGTGGCAAAATGATAAGCTCTAATTCTAAGTCGTTTGCTTAAGATGATATTCACTAGCTCCACTGAAAGCAGGGAAGCTGGATTAGATTGTTTAGTATAGGCTGCATCCTTTTGGAGAACAAATGTCCACTCTTTCCAGGCTGGCACAGCACAGCAAATAAAGCAGCAACTCCAGCTTCATGAAGGAAGCGCTGGTTTCCATTTGTTATCTTCCGCAGCATGGTAGTGTTCTGAAAGCATTATCGGCAGACATTGCAACTATTCCAAAGTTGTACATGGGCCATGTTAAAATTACATGTTCTTCTTCCTGTCCCTTTCCCTCCATAGCTAAGGGCATTTCGTGTGGTTCTGTCTGCAGAGCCAGCATGTAACTAATAGGTCACAGAGCCTGAGCTGAGGGACCACAGAGAGACCGCAGCAGAGATTAGACATGTGATAGTTACTATTTGAAAGGTAGCCATTAAAAGTGTGTAGAAAGGTAAAATAGAAGTGTTTGATGGCATAAAAGGGACTTATTACTCTCTAATACACCTTGTAAAATTCATAATCCCTACGTAAGACAGCTGCTGTTGATGCTCGATGCTACTGTACACCAGCTATTTCTCTGCTTATATGCTTGAGGTGAAATGTTTTTCCAACTTGCTGTCATTTCTCATGTTGCTTCGTTCTTTGGATAGTTATGAAGAGGTATGATATGAGGTTTGTACTCACTGCTTTCTGAAAATTAGGGTCTATTAACTCTTTGCTGTTGTAGTAGTGAAAAATTTAAGTTTAAGATTGAATATTTAACTGTCTTAAGTCCAACTTAGCTGAGTGAAAATAGTTCTACTGAAAGAAGGCTCTTCATCAATTTCATCTGGAATTACAGTCAAGAAGGTATCTGTCTTTCCTTGGCAAACCACAACTGAAAGGACCTTATTTTTTTTTAATGGCTTCACTTGCATCCTCAGTGGAAATGACTGTTTTCCCATTAATGGCAATAATTGCATCACCGTCTCTCATACCAGTACTGTAATGAAACCAGAGACTTTGTAACAGATAAGGGAAAATCTTCCACTTCTGCACAGCTAAAACCAATACTTTCTACAGCCACAGTGTGGCAGTTTCACAGTGACCTACTGGGTACAGTTGTAATTGAATCATCTAAACTAAGTTATAGTAATTGTAAGTTGATCCTCAGGAATTGCAAGATTCCTGATCGTGCAAGCCTTAGCTACATTTGAAATCTATTTTGATGATCTTTGCTTAGATAACATTTGTTTTTCAAAAGGTATTTCATCATAATGCCTGTGGCAGCAGGCTGTATCCCTTTTCACTGCTGTTGGATATTCATGTTCTCTAAAACTCAGGAGCGTTCAGCGACAGCCGTTTGTGTTTTACAATTATTCTATCAGCTAGCTTTACTTGCATACTTTGGTAATGTTCTTAGATGAAGCAGATCAACTCAGCACCTGAAGAGCTGGGAATATTGCACATCCTTATGTCAGTGACAAGATTACTCCTGATGCGTAAGCTTCTGCCCCAGTTAATTGACGGCAAATACACAAAAGTGCCAAATGCAAGCTTTGCCTCATTAGTGATGGAAGGCTTTAGTTCCACCCATGAGCTGCAGGGAATGGACAGAAGCCATCAAAGGGCTGGGAAGGGGGTAGATTTGGAGAAGGGTAAATCGCAAAGAGTAAATCACACATCTCATACGTCCACATGCTAGTCAGCCCTCTGCACAGAGCATTGTTTCAGAGTACAATATACAACGCACGCGGTACAGAAATGAGTAGAAGTTTCAAGCAGCCACATATACAAAAGAGGAAGCCCTACCAGATGCAGTTTGAAAACTCAGTGAGTTGAATAAAAATGGGAAAAGGAAGCTACAGTAAGTCACGCAGACCCAGAAGCAGACATAAAAGCCGCATATGTAAAAGTCCAGTAACATTTGACATAAAATAAAGCAAACTTACTCTTTCCGTTTTCACACAGTTCTGCAAATTCTGGACTCTCCAGTTTGCATTTGGCTAATTTCTACCTGGATTACTTCCACTTCTGTCTTCAATGGAACTACAAAGGGGTTCAAATTGTCAGGGAATTGTGCCCATTCCAGTTTTGGTTTGTGGTTTCTTGCAGGAAGTCCTCTCTGGGGAATGGGATTTATGTCCCATTTAGGTCACGAGCAAGCTGAATTTGGAAGCTTTGCTTTGGGCTCAAGGCAGTGTGTGTGGGACGTCTGCTTCATAGAGCTACCATGCGCTTTAGACTAGGAACAATGGGGCTGAAAAGCCCATCATGGAAAAAAAAAATCCTATATCTGTAAGCCCGTCTTCATTAACATCTCTCCATGTTCTAAGCCTAGCAGCTGCCAGATAACAGCAGGCCCTCAAATTCCTTCCATATATGAGATTGTCATTGACTAAACTGAGGAAGAGGACTCTTGAGTATTGGTCTGCTATCTTTCCTCTTGTTCTCACATTCAGAAAGGCAAAAGTAGTTGTCATTTCCCCACCATCACCGTACACAATATCAGTCTGTCCAGACCAGAATCAGAACTTCCTTGCCAATTTTTTAATTCAAAACTGCGTGGAAGCTTCAAAAGCATTCTCTGTTCTGGCTTAAAATAATCAGAATTCAACCACCTTGATACCTGGATACTTCATATTTTTCTGCTTCTCCCATATCTCCTCTGACCTCAACACTGGTAACACAGTACATGCCACATTTGAAACATACTTGCTTTACAGCTGCACCTATAAGTTGGCTGCCTCAACTAAAATCACGATAGATCCTACCTTAACAGAAGGCACAGATCATATTCAGGTAATACTCCCATTGAAAGCAGAAAGGAATTTTGTCTAATTCCAGAAAGCAAAACAAGGCTTTCATAAGTGCATGTTCAAGTCAGTTGGTGTTTGACAGTATTCTGTGTCTTTTTTGCGGTAAAGGTGTAAGGGTAATGTGAATCTCAACTTGAAACACGCTAACAGTTGCTGCAACATCCTTTATGCAAGGCACATTCACCCTCCATTCAGCGATGTGAACCTTTGTATAATATTTCCTTCCAAACAGTGCAAAAGGCGCTTTGAAGAAACCTCTGCAGTACCCATGAGGGAAACCGATGTCAGAGCCATCATTTTTAGCTTCCTACCTTGCTGCAGCAGTTCCTTGAATCACTTCAGAACGAAACTCCAGTGGTCAGGTCAGAGAAATTCTTACCATGGGCTATCAGTTCACAGATGAGACAGAAAAGAAAAGAGGAGTTTTATCACTGTGTAAAAATTACTATCAGCCCACTGTTGTGTAATTCTGGACAGTACAGGATCCTAAGGAAATTTCAGCTACTTCATACTGGTAGCTGATGGAGACCACAGAAGAGGGTTGACAGAAATGAATCGGTAGTACTGTGTTAGGATGTCTAGATTAAAAGGCTCAAGAGCTGTTGAGTCTATGTATCTGTAGTAGCAAAAAATGTATTCCAATTTTTTCAGGAAACAGTCATTTAAAAGACCCCTCCTACAGTAAGGCTGTCATCTTTGGGAGTACTTTTCAGAGGCATAACTAATTTATGCCATAACTTTTTATGAGCAAGGCTTAGTGCAAGTTTTTTATGTACAGTTGTATACACCAAAAACTGGATGATTGTGCTGTATATTTTATAAGGGCTTCAGTTTCAAGTCAGAACATGGCCTTGGGTGTCACAGTGGCAGCTGGGGTGTGCTAAGCCCTTTAGCAAGTTTGGCCCTGCCTGCATATCGTCCACTTTGCATTATAAGTATCAGCCTGCAAAGCTAGAATAGCTCCCTGTGAGGCTTGTTGATATATCCCTTCCACAGATGAAACACAATAGTCTCCTGTTCTCTCACACCCATCTGCCATGAGTTCACAGTTGCCCCTCAGTCTCAATATAAAAGCATCTCTCCAGGAGTTAAATAATGTTCTATGATAGGTGCTGATAGTTTTTAAATTGCTCTGAAATTAAAAGAAGGGCTCCCCAGCATTTGGGAAAGAATGTGCTCAGTGCAGTTATTTTCTTCACTTAACAACAAATGCATACAGAAATTTAGATTTTTGTTAGATTCTGTAGAGTTGTATATTGTGTGAGGAGTTAGATTATATGTGCATAAGATCTGATTATATTCTCACATAAAGTGAGCTTCACTGCTATCATCCCCTTTGTGTACAAAGCTAATAGAAAAAATGTCAAAGATAATTTGGGAGGAGAGAATTTCATGCTGCTTCTTGTAGAAAATCTCTCATTGTGAATGAAGGAGCGAAACTGGTCGTGCCATGTTAAGATTAAATTTAGGTGACCGTGCCATCACTTCTTTATCCTTATTCTATCAATGGCTACAGCAGAGGCAATAAAAACCTGCTCAAGATGCACTGTAGTAAATTTTAGATGGAACTGACTTTTTAGAAATAGTCAAAAGATGGCTAGTAAAGAGAGACACTTACCAAATTCACCAAGGGACCACCTGAACTTCCATACCGCAAAAAGAGTATTAATCTTATTAGAAACCTGATTCGCCAGAGTCTGGGGCTAGTCTTTGATCAGAGACAGCATCCCCAAACAGCGAGTGCTGAGAGGTTTGCAGGACGTAAGGGAATACAGGCAAGCATGACACTCCTCCATTAGAGGGGCACAAAGCAGATCCCGCTCCTTTGCTCATGAGCCACACCAGCCCTCAGTGACAGGCAGAGACAAGTTTGTGGTTACTGTGGAGCCACTTGTGTCACAGCAGTTCAAACTAAGCCATAAACCCTCTCCTTGTTGTTAGGCCAGCGTGGCTGGTTCTCTCTCTATTTCAGAAGCTTAATTATAGCAAGAAGAGCTAAGACCAGACACTTCCTGGATGCCACTTCCCTGTGCAGTATTGCTGCGATTGCTGCGTGGACTTGAATGCAAAGAGGCAAGGCGCCCATGAGACAATTGCTACTAATTACAGAGTGGATCACACAGCCTGAACCTGGGAATTTCTGGGGCATCACTCTTTAGGCAGCGAGGAGTCCCACTTAAATCTGACCGAAGAACTCTGTGCTGCCTGTGGTTCCCAAGCCCTCAGGGAAAGCGTCTGGAGTTTGATCTTACATTGATAGCAACATCTGTCTGAGCATACTCCACATCTGAGACCTTCAGGCCGAGCTCCTTACCACCCTCACTGTGTGCTCCTCCCAATGCCCATCATTATGGTGTTTTGCAAGGAGAAAGGACTGCTGAGCGCAACGGCAAACTCTCCAGCTCAGAGGCTGGAGGAGCTTCCCAGCAGCAGCTCAGGCAGAGCAGTCTGTGGACAAGCCAGAGCAATGAGGCTGGTTGCATAGTCACTAAACCCCAACCCCTCCAGCTATCGTTGGTGCCAACGGGCTCTGGTACGGGAGCTAAGTGGCACAGTCAAGGCTGAAACAAAATCCTAAGCCCTCTGAGGTTCAAGGGATTTACTGTTCAGCCACTGAACTCAGAAAGGAGGAGCTATCTTTACACTGCAGGGCTCCTTCAGATCACAGCTTTCTCTGAATCTTTGAGGACGAGCTCTCTGAAAGCTAACCAATCCCGCTACAAGAGAGCGAATAGCTCCTGTAGGGATGCAACATCAAGACATCACGAGAAAGAGTTAAATTTGGTTTAACAAACATGCGAGGTAAACTAGCAGACAGCTCAGACCACCCAAAACATTTTCAAATTGTGATAACAGCAAGTCCAGTCTCCTCATGTTATTTCATACCGCAGTATCACTGTTTTTAGAGGAGAACTTTTGAAAATAATCCCTTCATGCTCTCGAGGTGAGAGTAATGCACTTCTGTTCACAATATAGCTTGCCTGATCATGCAGTAGGACTAAAGTTCATGACACCTGACGTTCATCTTCTCTCTGCTATTTAAAACACATGCCAAAAATTATTTATGAACTCTCAGACACCTGCCAGAAACGTTATCCATTCTTTCCCTTTATAGTTGGAGAAGAATCTTTATCATGCTGCCCTTACAGGTGTGATTGTACATCACTGTACTGTGTGAATCATCTCTTAATGTTTTCAGTGCAATACATTCATTTTTAATGAGTGCCCACTCATTTTAAGTAGACTTCTGATTCAATTTAATGGGGAACTTAGCTTGAAAACCAGTCTTACAAAACGTCCTGGGGAAGGGGGGAGTTACTTGCTAGACTTTTAAAAGCAGGTTCAAAAATAGTCATTTTCATGTTTCTGTTTTTAATGATGCTTGTTCCCACTCCACGTGTACGACTTACCTTTGTGCAGAAGGGCAACATTTGTCTCGTGCTTTTCCTCATGCCAGCAACAAACTGCCCAGCCCATGGAGTTCATTTTTGGTCACTCACAGTGGGAAAGGGAGCAGAGAGAGGCAAGAGAGAAGACTTCATGAGAGGAAGCAAAAGAACTATTTGATCGCTGTTACTGAAATTTCTGAAGAGAAGCCTTCTCTTCAGGTGCCCACACAAACCAGAAGGTGAAAACGGGTGGTGGTGGGACTCTGGCCCCCAAGGCCTCCTCTGGCCTTCCTTTGGCGGAAAGAGGCCTTCCTACCGAATATTAGCTCTACATTTAAACTTACGGTTTGTGTTTGTTTATCTATCACATCCAGCAAGATCAGCCGTACTGACATCAGGGTCTACTTTTATCAGTGCTATGTCCAGCTTGTGGTCAACATCCTTGATTTTGGTATCATACTGGTCCTCACTGGTGAGGGTCAGGTCATCCTTCGACATAACGAATCCCAGACACAGGAACTTCTTGGTTCAAGTAAGGTGTTCTGCACAATGCAAGTTTCACTGGTTTGAATTCATTGTTATGTATGGCAACTAAGAGCTGCAAGCAATGTTTTGAAGAGAATTCCCTGTGACTAACATTATGCCTGTATTTTCAGGGCTATAATTTCCAAAGCAAAAAGAGCTAGGAATATTTTAGCTGCCCTAGCTTAGTGAAAACTTGACAACTACACTTTCTAATTTTCCATTTCCTACTGATTTTACTTTCTAGTTCTCAGAAACCATCACTACAGTATTTGCACTGGAAACTCGTCAGGAAACTTTTTTGTTTGTCTTGTTTTTTTAAGTAACAGAAACATTACTACTAGTCCTGAGTTCTGCAAAAGCTTGTTTAATAAAACAAAAACTTTTACACCACATTGCACAGGAATGCTTCTACTAATCAGTGTTGGCAGTCAGTGTTTGCTCTCTTGGCAAATGGCACAACTTAAATATGAGAAGCTTTCTAAGCCTTTCTGTGTTTCTGTAGAATGGTTTTACAGTTCCCAACAACAACCCAGAGAAGTTTACTCCCATCTCAATTTAGATGGTGTTTATGCCCCTAGCTGCAAATGGTCTTGGGGGAGTTTCCTAGGCAAATCTAAAGGGAAGGTGATTTTACAGGCTTCTTCTCAGTCTAGTCATCAATTTATTCAAGTAATCCTAAAAAAAAATAAAAAATAAAAAGATCCTCCTTTGGTCTGGTTCAGTATAGCACACTTTGCAAAAGTTTACAAGAAACATGGTCGGCCAGCTCTTACTGGAAAATGTGATATTTAAAGAAAAAAAGGTATAAATGAAGAGTTTTACTGGGGGACTCTTACCTATGGAAGAGCTCAAGAGAAACAACACTGGAGCTACCTTCTTAACAGCAATTAAACTTGTACCTCAGGCTCCGAGGACACACACTGCCTGGAGATGGAAAGTTTTCACTCCAGCATATCAGTTTCCTCTACAAAATATATGCTCTAGGAGCAAAGAGCGGTTCTCAAATTCTCACCCAGTTATAGTATTTATCCCCTCGTTTTCTAGTAGAGCTGCAAATAAGATCAAAAACATTTTCAAAGCAGAGGCCGCATCCTCACAAGCCCTTGGCATACCCTTAGCAAACGAGGGCTAAGATCTCACCTGTGGATTCTGGCATGACAGTGCACATGTCTCAGGCACGCAAGTTTTTGGGGACCATCAGATTACTGAGGGTCATTCATTCTCTCCTTGCCCCCCAGTGCTTTATCTCTGGGAAAAATCAGTCAGCCACCTGGCTGGCGGCCAGCTGCTTGCCCCTCTGGGAGCTGCCGGATGCAGAGCTGGGAGCCCATCTGTGCTTACCCAGGCTTTGCTGAGCTCGCTGCGCTTCGGCCAGAGCACCCTTGGACGGACCGCAGTTGTACGTGGCTGCTTTATCGCAGGGCCCACTTTGATTTTCACCATTTTCCAACACTCAATCAGAATCTCACAGCATGAGACAAAAGATGCCAGAAATTATTTTTGCAGCTCCACGTACCATCATTAAGGCCTACCAGGACCATTCTCGTCACTCAGCTTTGGGAGAGGGTTTCTGCCCTCCCTTGGGGCAGGACAGAATCACCTGATTTATCCTACAGAGCCCTAGGACACAGGTACTTCATTCACTCCCGCTACAGTTAGGCAAAATCACATAGGGCTATATTAGCAACCCAGTGCTACTCTAGAGGATGGTGAAAACAATGCTGCGCAGTAAAAACCCAGCCTGTTCATAACCCAGCCCTGAAAGCAGGCCCCTCTGGATCCCACCTGAAAAACAGTATGGTCTTTCTTCACTGTTTCTTGAGAGCACGGTCACTGCTTCTTGGCATCAGGGGTACGGAGGCTCTGCTGCAGCTGCTGTGCCCTGTTCCCCTGGCAGAGGCAGCGTTCAGCCCCCTGAGGAATTGCAACCCAAAACACATAATGCCAACAGACTGTCTGGAAAAGCTACTTCGATTTCATTCTTTATTTAAAAACACAGGGGAAAAAAGGAGTTTCATCTCCTGGCAGCCAGCATCTACATGCAAAAGGGTGGGATGCAGGTAATTAACACCACGAGAGTTAGGTGGAGCATCGCCCGCTGCGAGGTACCCTGGTCTGTAAGAGCACTTGAAATACATAGCCAGTACATACGGAAATGGCTGGAGCCATTTTGGAGTTTTCATATAAAAGAGCAAACCCATTTCTCACATCATTCTTTCCATACAAGTTACCTTAAATCTACACTCATCTGTCTACAAAAGCAGGGATCACTCATAGTGAATCACTCTCAGAAGGGCCTGTGCAAGACCCAGGGGTAGCTACTGGGGCTATGCATTCATCCATAAGCAAGATTACTGCGATGCAAACACACAGTGCAAGTGATAACAGTTCCTTTAAAAGAACGCTGCAAAGCTCCATCGAGGTCTGGCTGTTCACTGCTAGCATTACTGTCTGGTCCTTTGAGGATGGGGAGGGAGGGGAGAGAAATTCCTCTTCTGCAAGAGACAGCAGGGGTGCACGTAATGCCTGCAAAAGGGCATTATGGATTGGTTTGGAATATGGATCAACTTTGAGCACATTTGTTTTAATCTCACACTCCTGTGCTATCATTGAGGCCTTTATGCTGTCCTGAAGATGCAGGGAGGGTGGAAAGAAGAGAAACAATAATGTTGCAATAACACTGGAGCCACTGTAGTTTCTCCTCCTGGATAATTAACCATAGTTGTGCAACAGGCTTCAGCTTTACCATCCCAGGCCCGAGGAAACTTTGCAATTATAAAGCAACAAAAATACTCAATACTTCATGTTTTTGAAGCCAAGCACAAATTAACCATAGTCCCTATGTACTTCATGTTTTCCAGAAATGAGGTCAGAGCACTGATATCACTAAATGCTCTAACTTTATGATTTATAGTCATACCAAATTGTTAAAAGTTTTTTGGAACAGAACATTTTACTAGCCAAATAGCAGGTCAGCCAAAAGAAAAAGATTTCAAACACTAGTGCAAATAAAGCAAAAAGGAAAGGAAAAGCAATAGCAAAACCTAGTTTTCTACAATTAAATAACAAATATTAACATTCTCCCTGTACCATTTGCATTGATTCCCACTCATTCTCATAGTTTCAAGGTTTTTCCAGCATCTCCACACTAAGCCACTTTTACCTTAAGAATTTGGGAGGCCTTATTTACTATATTACACAGGCTATCTAAAGTGTACCTTTCGTTGCTTCTCCATGAACTAAACAGAAACATGGGGAAGCAAAATAATGCAATCCGATAACATAACACTATCAAATCATATGCTGGTCAACTGCTTCTGTGAACACAAAAAAAAACGCAATGACGCTGAGACTGAATCTAGTCATGTCGTTGTCGACCTTCTCCAGGTATCACTACAGCATCCGAGAAGGGTCCTCTCTTCCCTAGAGCAACGCATCCCCGACCTTATCTTGGCTTTGAAAATGTGAGCATGGGCCAGGGCTGCAAAACAATCTTAAAATTCTGTTCCATTGCAAGGTCACTCCTTGGCTGTAAACATGATTTCTGTAACAGCAGCATGTTTGATACAGGACTGGCATGAAGAGATGAGGGGGGGAAAAAACGCAGAGCATGGCAAAGCTATAAAATTCCTCTCTGGAGCCTTGTCTCCAGGTGTAGCTCTTAGCAGAAGGCCCAAACCTTACCCATCCCAGAGACAGGCAACTTGCAAAAGCCGTCTGTACCCAAGACACCACAGCTCTCTGTTCAGGCTTTCCATCCCGTTTAGCAACCACACTGAGCCACGTTTCAACATCTCTTTATCTAGACTTCCAGCAGAGCTTGGCTGGATAAGCAGTCCTTCAGACACCAAAAGAGATTGAAGCAGGAAGATGAGGTTTTAATCTCGTTATGAGATGAATCAGGCCTAATCAATGCCTCGGAGCTCAACCGTGATAAAGCTCCGCTCAGTCCCAGACTGAGTCCGAACTAGGCTGAAGCGTGGTTGTTAAACAGCTGGAAACCTGAAAAGGACAGGAACAAATCAGATTTTTTGCTTCTGGGGAGCATGTTAAGCAGATTTTGCAGAGTACAGAACATGTAATAACAGAAAAGGACAACTAGCGCACAATAAAGGAAAGCCTTGTTAACTCTAGACGGCGCCATGTGCTACTAAGCCTGCAGTGCAATTCCAACACCTGCCACCTCCATTTATCAGTCGGAATAGATTTGAGATGGCAAAGAGCATGTCCATGTCTGACACAGGACAAGGAAGTCCATCTGAGCTCCCCAGCAGGGACAATGCCAGCTTATTCAGAGACCTCACATGCGTGCTAGCAGGGCCCCATGCATCCCTGAGCCTGCAGGCATCTCCTCTAGCCTCGCTCAGGGCACAGGCACCTAACAAGGAGAGCTGCTATTCCAGCCCCTGCCTTCTGCCCCCAAGGACCGGTTTCCAGGCACGCACGTGGCAGAGCAGCTAGGAATGCCTGGAATCTGCAGGGCACTTTGCAGTACGTTAAAGTAAGGGATGCCTTCACTTATGTTTTTTTCAATTAACCGCAATTCTGGGTGAAGGCTTTTCTATACCTGAGTGTATGCTACTTTCCTCAGTACACGCACAACATGCCAGCACACGCTCCTTATTCTGGCAGCTTGGTTCAAGTGAGCATGGGAGAGCACCTGCTCAATTCAGAACAAAAGGTAGGCATAACCTTTCATTCTGGGTGAGGTTCAGGCCTGAACAAGAGCCCTCAAAGCAAGGCTGAAGCAGCACGTATGCCTGGATAGGCTCGATGCAGCTTTCACAGAGTCACAGCAACATAAACTACCGTTAAAACCCCTCACAGGGAGCAAGGACAGCAAAGGTGTGCTATCTCTCAGTATCCCAGATATTATACACACCTTTTATGGGTGAAGATTTCAGACAACTCTCTGCTTATGGAATACTTGAATTTTCTATGCACTGTTTGTCACACCTCATATATGAGCTTATTTGGTTATGGAAATGAGAAGTTCACATTGCTTAAAAAAGTTCTGCTCATTTTCATTTCAAGTCAGGTAACAGGCAAGTTGGTTGGACAAGTCTTCCAAGTTTCATTTAAATCCTCTGCTTTCATTACTTCTTGTTAAAAGCACTTCACCATTCAGGCATGTAATATTTTTGGTGCCCAAATGTATGCAGTGCAAAACTGAAAATATACCTGAGAATAATCTTGTTACCTATAGTCACTGTTACACTTGCAGTCTGCCAAGAAGTGGTCCTAACCTTGACTCACATTTTAAAAGTACCAATAAAGTTTTCCTAGGCTCCTGACCATGGAGTCTGCCAGAGTTTAACATGATACAATGGCCACAGATATAAAAAGAATTAATTAAAAGAAAACAGATCTGTTAATATACCATTAGTCAGGCAGTGTAAAGAGCTGGTCTCCTAGAAAAAAGATGTCAATATTGAAGTTGCAGTGCTTTTTCTTTTTGTGAATGCAGCAATGTGGTGGTGTGTCTCCCTGGCTCTGTATCCGGACTGTTTGGGGAAGAGCGAGCAGCATGAAAGGGGAGATACATGTTCTACTGCTAAAAACAAGCAAGGCCACCTCACTCTCCCTTCACACTTCTGAAATCTCCTGCTATGCGTCCTCCAGGTTTGCCTTTTCAGGGAAATTATGCATTTGCTGAAAAGGACACACTTCTGCCAGGCAATGCCAGGGACCTTAGGCTTCTCACTTTATAAAGAAATAACGACGGAGGCACAAAACGCATGCAAGGTCGCCCTGTGCAGCAGCAGCTTTCCAAAACATGTAAAGAACTACCTCGGTTGCAAATTGCTTCTGCAGCCAGCCTCTATCAGGCTTGCTGGGACGCCAAAGGGCTAAAATCTTAGGGGCTATCAGGAAAATGAGTCCTCGCTTCCTTCTGGAAGAGCAAGGACATCAAGCAAGCGGGTCTGGCTGAATCTTGTATTACAAGAGCGAGCTACAGTGGAGGAAACAGGCCAATTTCATCCCCATAAAGGTAACTGGATAAATTTGGTCCAAAGCACTGAGCAGACACATCAGCAGAAGTACTGAGGAGACCAGCTTTTCCAGCCCAGACAACACAGAGAGCTAAGGACACGGCACGGCAAAAGTCCTGCGTGCCCGGGTGCTACGTGCCATGAGCGAACCGGCCCCCGGGCCGTCGCGCGGGAGCCACAGCATCCCCGTGCCCAGCTCGCACCAGGGAGCCCCGTTACAGGCGGGAGAGGAGGCGGCGAGAGGAGCCACGGTGTGGCTCTGCGCCGCATTACACGTCGGAGGTCCGGATGCTTTCATCGTCCAGGTTGAAGACAAACGGCTTCTCCTTCAGATGCTGGGGCTCAGATTTGTGCCGCACGCGTTTCCCCTGCGCCGCGGCGGCATCGCGCTCTGCGAAGGCCGGCAGGAACACCGAGTCTCTCAGCTGCCCAGGCATCTCCTCCATCGCCGGCTGCTTCCCCTCCGGCTGCGGCACCGGCGTCCACGGCTGCCAGGCCGAGGTCGAGGGGGTTTTGCAAAGCGCTTTCCGCTCCTCCGCCGGCTGCCTCAGCTGGCACAAGGAAGGGGTTGAGGAGCTGGAAAGGTTGGAGCCTCCAGGCTTGACCATGGACGTGGATCTCATAAAGGAGATTTCCTGCAAAGACACACACAGAATGAGCGCTGGCTGTTGTTTTTGTGTGTGTGCAACTGCTGTGAGTAATTTGCAAAGCTCTGGGGACCGGGGCTAGGCCCTTTACATGCTCTGCAGAAAGGGGGAAAAAAACAAAGCAAACTAAAAACTTGAATTAAATTGTCCTTAGCCATTAGTCAGTCTCCTGCTCAAGCTGCGGAGAGCAGAGCGGAGCTCATTCACGTCCAGTTTGGTGACTGAATCTCATTTCTCAATCTTTTTTAAGGAAACTTTTCAAGTTACTGGTAAACAAACCCAGAGATGGCAGGGATCTCAGCCTGGAAACAGGCTAGCCCCGAGTGTTTACACAAGGCACTGCAAAAACATAAGTTGGCATAATCTTCAATAAACACTAAACATGAAGCAGAAAGAATCTGACCTACCCTCGGGCGGGTTTTCAGGGCCTGGACTGCCCCCGCGATTGCTCTGATCCAGCTGTGCATGTCCTCAGGGCTGTCTGCCTGCAAAACACACCAGCCAGAAGTGAGACCGGCTTTTGCCTTTGGCGAGCGCTCCAGCGCAGCGAGAGTTCGCCCACGCCGCAGCGACGCGGGGGTACGCAGCAGCGTCGAACGCAGAGGCGGGCAGAGGACCGCTCGTAACCCTGGCCGTTTGTCAAGGGTGTCACCAGCACCGCCAGCTGCAGGAGCTGACGGGCGCAGCGATTTTCCAGGCCGAGCGCCGGGGCGGCCGGCGCTGCTGCCGGGAGCAGGGCTCTCCGGCGGCACCGTCTCCCGCGCGCAGGCTGCTGCGGGCGCCGGCAGGACGCGGCGGGCAGAGCAGCGCGGGGTCCCGCTGCGGACGCAGCACAGCTCTCGCGCACGGGGCAGAGCGGGCGGCTTCTGCTTGAGGCCGCAGCACCGTCCCCCCGGGCTGCAAAAGGGCTCTTTCACAGCAGCTCCGGGAACGAAGCGGCTGCCCCGAACACGGCCTTTCCAGGGCAGGGCTCCCAGCGCAAGCACGTGCCTTTCCTCGGAGGCCAGGAAAAGCTGCTCCGTGGCTCCCGAGGCGGCTCCCGCGGCAAGCGAGGCCGTCCAGCGCGCACAGGCTGCGGGGGGACCTCTGCCTTGCCGATTCCTCCCTGCTGCCAAGCACGCTCAGGGAGGGCGAAGGCAAGTGTCGAGCGGTCCCCGCAGAGCTGAGAGCGCCCGGCGGGAGCTCTGTGCACGGCCGTGCGCGGCGTTCAGTCCCCACTACTCTCGCCGCCGTCCCCAGCCGGCGACGGGCAGCCCCGTTGACTGCCTCTCCCCCCGTGGAGAGAGGGGCTGAGCAGGACTGGCCGAACCCACAGGATGGGACAGGCAGAAACACCCCTGCATGCTCGGGAGCCTCCTCGGATCACCGGGTGCTTTTGTCTCTGCTTTTTCCTGCTCACACGAATAGCTGCTTTTATGAATAAGCCGAAGGGGAGAAGTGAAACTGCCCGGCAGCTCTCCCCCTCTCTCCTCGGCAGCCCAGCGACGCTGAACGCAAGCCCGTCTACTTGCGTTTGCTGGTTGAAAGGCTGTTGGGGAACATCCTGTTTAGAGGAGTGTGACTTGCATTAACTGTCGAGAGCTGAATTTACTGCCTGGAAAAGCAAACAGGAGGCCCGACAACGCCCTCCATCGTGCACTTGCTCACAGGCACCGTCCGTTACCTGCTTCACAACCACCGCGCTTCGGTCGCCTTACCTGGATGTAGAACGTCCTGGAGCTTGTTATAATTTCAAACAGGTTGTCCCGCATGAGGAGGTCACTAGAAACAGTGAGAAAGGGACAGCCGTTACCCAGAAGTCATCATAGATACCAAAACGTCTTATTTACATTCATACCGAGAGCACGTTGAGGAAAAACATTCAAGGCAAACCTTGGATCTCATCAAGACTTTAAGAACAAGCTCCAGCTCCCCAGAGAGCATTACCTTTATCTACAAAGGCGTTTCAGCTTCTGTAGTCTGCAGCCACACCAACCGCCCCCTCCCCACATCTGCAATCCTGATTCTCATTTATGGTTAATTTAACATTTGAACTTAGTATATTCACAGATTTACTAATAAATGATGTTTTTACATTAGCTAAAGAGGTTTGCTTTTCACTGCAAGTCTTTAAATTACTTTGATTTTATCAGCATTAGCTGCAATACATTGTTCCCAAGACCACAGGTGTAGCCACCTGTGGCAGTTTAAGGAATATGCCTACATATGACATTCAGCTGTTTCATGAACACCTTTGTTCTGTGCTGTGATGCTGTTTACTATGCGCTGCCTCGTATTCCTTAACCTAAGGAGATAAGAGCTGTACCAGCATGTCTGTCCACAAAGATGGCTATCAGCACACAAAGGAGAACAGAAGACAGACAATATCCTGCACCCAGTCACATTTGCCCGGCCTGTTCACAGGGAGCTGAAGGAGCACAGATATTCGCAGGTTGTCTGGAGAGAGCAGAAGTAAGAACTGCAGAGCAGGGACTCACAGGACAGGCGGGGGAAGAGAAGGGCTGCTTTTCTGAGAGAGCATCCTTTTCAACCAACCTAGCAGCCAAGGGAGGAGGTTCCCGGAGAGAAAGGGGGAAAATTTTTGAGGGCAGACGGAGCTCGGGACACAACCCTGGCAGCCGAAACGAGGCAGGGCAACATGTCCAGGCGTGTTTTTCCCCGGTCTTCGTACTTCCCGCGCCGCGACGGCTGCAGGGCTGCGCGCGCCCAGCGCAGGCGGAGCGCCCGCCGGGCTCTGGGAGGGGGCCCGCGAGCAGCGCGGGTCCGTCGGGGGTGCGGAGCAGCCCCAGCGCCGCGGCCAGGCACCAGCGGGCACCGGGGACCCTGCTGCAGCCCCAGCCCGCAGGAGCCTGGGGGCATCTAAAAGGAGGCGCGTTAGAGGGTTGTGAAATGCAAACAAGCTCGAGCACGGTCTCAGCCTGGCATTGACTCGCGAGCAGCAGCCGTGCCACTATTTACTCCCCTCTGGGCTCCCTCGAGGAAGGGGTTAAGTTTCCTTCTGGTGTTCATCCGGTTTGGCTCCTGGGAGAGCTGCTCCCCCGCAAACACACCAGAGGAGCCAGGGCTCCCTGCTAATCCCTTGAGAGATGCATCGCCTCTTTCCCATCGCAGCTGCCCGGGCAGCTGCAGAGCTCGGCAGAGGGACGGGCTGCCCCGCGCGCCCAAGGAGCGCCCCTGCTCCGCAGGAGTGCGGCACAACGCCCGTCCCTGCCAGCGGTCCGCGCGCGGGAAGGCATCCGGCTGGGTGCTGATGGGGCTGGCTCTGTCTGAGCCCTGCCCTTCAGCCGTTCCCCTCCTCCTTTGGCGTGCAGCAAAATCCCCCCATCCCCTTCTTGTAAGGGCAACGCAGCCCTGCAAAGGGAGCAGCGGCTGCTGCGCACGTGCTGTCGGGCCGGAGCTCGGCGTGGCGTCGCAGGGCGAGCACGGCGCTGATGCTGCTGCCCGTGAGGACGCTCTGAAATGCAACAGGCCCGTGCAAGGCAAGGGGAGGAGAGGGCAGCAAAAGCCTCGGAAAGGGGAGAACCTGCGTGTTTGCCTCTCGGCGAGGAGCCTCCCGCAGCAGCAGGCCGGGTGTCAGAGGTCTGAGGCTGCACCACCTCATGCATGGCATAAACCAGGGTTACGACAGCAGCAGCACACAACGGAAACACGGGACGAAGCATTACCCGGACTTGACCAGGCATTCGTGGGTCTTGCACACGTCCTTCAGGAGGATCGAACGCAAGGGCTCCTTGTCCTGCAGAGGCGAGAGGGAGACAGTGGCTCATTCTGCCGGCCCCTGGGTGCGCTAGCAGTGGTAGGACTCGTGCTAGCACCCAAGGGCAACGTCCTCCAGAGCCTCCCGCGACGGCGGCTGGGGAGAGGAGCCGGGTCCCCTGGCCCACGGCTGCCGCTCTGGGTGCGGCTGCCCCAGGAAGGGGCTGGGAGAAGCCAGTGGGGCTGGCCAAGCCGGGGAGGGCTGCTCACCTGCTCGCACTTGAAGTAACTGATGGAAAATTCATCGAGAACGAAATACCGGCGCTTCCAGCTCTTCCTCTGGAAAACAGAGGAGAAAATGCTTGAGCGCTGGGCTCTGACGCTCTCCCCACTCTAGGGGCAAGCTGTCGTGGCCTGGTGTCCCGAGCATCCTCTCCGAGCATCCCCCAAGCATCCTCTCCGAGCATCCCCGGTCCCCAGGGAAGGAGCCAGTTCAAAGCCACCCGCTCGGACGGACCCTGCCAGAACTCCCAAGCTGATGAGGGATCTCAGCTCTGCTCCCCGTTAAGTCCCCCCAGCCCCGGCGGGGCCGAGGATGCAGAAGCCAGCGGGGCTCGGCCGCGGCACTCACCACGTTGCCCTGCTTCACGCAGTAGCCGCTCTTGAGGACGGGGGGCCCGGCGGGCGGCTTGGCGGCCGAGGTGGGGATGTAGCTCTGCGAGCGCCGCAGCAGCGGGTGGGCGGCCAGGTCGCTGCCCTCTGCTCCTTCCCCTCCGTTCTGCAACCGAGAGCAAGACCACCGGTGGGAGCCTGCCCGGGACCGGCGACGCGCCTGCCTGCTTCCCCACTCCGTATCAGCGAGGGAATTTGTGGCAGCCTGGCTTACAGAGGCGCTGCCCAGCAGGAACTCGTCCTCAGCCAGACCCCGTCCAGCCAGGGGGTTGCACCGGGTGGGCAGACCGGTACGTAGTGAGGCAACCCGATTTGGTGGTAAGTTAGGTCTTGTGAAACAGCACACGCTCTGAAATCCAGCGGAGTCAAACGCCTGGGGAACAGGGCGCGCAGAGAAACCAGGGAGCGGGACCCCCTCCTGGGAAGCAGGCCGCGAGCTGGAGGGGGGAACAGCCACAGGGAGCCCCGAGCGCACGCTGCAGCCAAGGGCGCGAGCGCCGCAGCGAACGGGAGCGGGGAGCTGAGCTTGTGTCATTGCACGCAGCTTTTATGGCTCCAGCTTGAACGCTATTCACAATTACTGCCCCCACCTATTAAAGACAACGTTGAGAGATCGGAAGGGGCGTTAAAAAAAAAAAAAAGCGCAAGAAAACCTACAACAACAACAGAAGCGACTTGAGGGCTGAAGAAAACACCTTGCAGCAGGAGAGCTAAAGCTTCAGCTGCCTGGGTTATCCAACACCGAGAAGGGACTCAACCGCAACACAGATACCTTCTCGGGGGGAAACGCGAGGCATGAGGAGCTCTGTCATCCGGCAGAGGAAGGGGGAACAAAAACCATCAGCTGGGAGCTAAAGCCAGGCAAACACGTTAGGAAGCAGGGGCACGCTGCAAACCGAGAGCACAACACGTCGTGGGAATAAACTACTCAGAGAAGCAGCAAAGCCCCCGGTCGGCGTTTGCATGGCCGTGCTGATGACTTCCTGGAAGAAACTGTGATGTTTGGAGTTCGGGTAGAAAAATCACAGGAGAGCCGGGCAGCGCAGAGCACTTTGCGGGGCATCGCGCCGCTCCCCTCCGCGCCCCCGTCGCCTCGCATCGCCGGGCCGCGGAAAGGACGGGCGAGCGGCGAAACGCGGCATCCGCGCCGCTCAACCCCTCCGCCGGCCGCGGTGAACCCGGCGGCGCGCCCCACGCCGGCTGCGCCTTCGCGACGGCCTCCTGGGTTCTCCCGGGAGAGAGACGACCGGGAGGGCTGCGGCGGGCGGAAAGGGAGCAGCAGCCGCCTGCCTCCCGCCTGGGTCCGCCCGCTGCGGTCCCAGGAAGCCGCGGCGGGAGCAACAGCCGCTTCACCCCGGGGCAAACAGCAGCCGCGCAGAAAACAGCCCGGCAGCCGATGCACCGCCTCTAAGAGAAATTCCTCGGTGAAAGGAAGGAGCCGAGCAAGGGCCGGGGATGGAGCCCGAGGCTTTTCGGAGGTGGTGCCCGCCGCCGGCGGGGGGTGAGAGGGCCGAGCAGCACCCGGCTCCGCACCCTGCTGCCCCGAGCCCTGCAGCCAGGGAGGGGTTAAACGCTGCTGCCAGCACAGAGCGCTGCCCTGAGCTGATTTCTCTGCCCTATTTTTAGCCCTGCAGCGAGGCTCAGCGCCGGCTGCCGGAGCGCCCCGAGGTGGGAGCCGCCGCCGGCCGCGTGCGCGTCCCTCCACGTGTCACGGCGAGGGGAACCGCCAAAAACGGGGGCCAGCGGCGACCCGCCGAGGCCGCACGGCCAGAGCGGGGCAGCCCGGGCGCGCGCCGGCACCTGCAGCCGCCCGTCCCCGACTGCCCAAACGCCGGGAGCGGGAGCCCAAAGCACCACGCTGCCGTCGCGGCTGTTTTCCCCCCAGGACTGGGGAGGGTTAAAGCTCGCGCGCGCTCTTGGCCGCTCTCGCCGTTTGCCAGGGCTGGGAGCAGCAGCACTGTAAGCTCCCCCCGGTTCTGGCCACCCCGGCCCCTCACCTGGTTGATGGAGATGGGCGTGTGCACCACCACTCCTCCGATGATCTCCGTCTTGTAGGCCACCGGCGGCTTCCTCTCCTGGGCCTGGGCCGCCGCCGGCGGCTTTGCAACCTCGGCGGCCGGCGGGACGCTGCCGCCCTTGGGTACCTGCGGGAGAGAGGCCGGGGCGGTGACGCCGGCGGCCGGGCCCCCTCCGTGCCACTGCCCTGGCCTGCGTGCAGCAACGTCCCTTTACTGAAGTAAAAGGGCAGGACGCCCCGCGTCCCCTTCCCGAGGGTGCCACGGCCGCGGGGACGCCAGCCGGGCTCTTGTTCTCAGCTGGGACCCGCCTGAAGTCCCTGGGGAAGAGGGGGAAGAGGGCTCCGCGCCCGGCTCCCGCACCCGCGCGGGCGCCGCGCCAAACCCCTGCAGCCGCGCCGCCGGGAACGGGAGAGCCCGGCGCCCCTCGGCCCGCGCCGGCCGCCCTGCCCGGCTCCGCGGCAGCGCTGGGCGCAGCCGAGCCGAGGGAAGCGGTCGCAGCACGCGCTCGCCGAGACGCCGCGCCTGCGCGCGGGGTGGGGAAGGGGCCGAAGCTCCGCGAGCAGCCGCGCGGAAGGGGGAAGGCGCTAGGGAAGCCGCGCCGGTCGGTGGTGCCCCCGGCTCGAGCCTCCTCCTGCGAACGCCGCCCCCCGCCCGCCGAAGCCCCCGGCGGCAGGGCCGGCGGGCGGTGAGGAAACGCAGGAACGAGCGATTTGCCAAGAGGAGAGAAGTCGCCGTGAGAACCGGAAGCTGAACCTGGATCTCTCTCAGCACCGGGAGCAATACCCTAACCGCTGCCCCATCCTTCCTGCCCCGCGCGGGGAGGGGCTGCCAGCCCTGCCGTCGCGCGGAGCGAGCCGCCTGCGGCCGAAGGGCCGCCAAGGCTCTCGCCGGAGCCCTTTCGTGCCTTCTGGGGGCCGTGCCAAAGCAGCGAAGCCGCTGCAGCTCAGGGCAGCCCCGGGAAACCCGGGCGCAAAGGCGGAACGACGGGAAGCTGCAGAGGGAAGGGGAGCGACGGCAGTTTCCTACGCTACGCGGCCGGCTGGCCCGGGCGGGCACACGTCCCTTCGTCCCCCCCCTTTGCATCCTGCAACACGAAAGACCTGCAGAAGGCGGGTGGTGCGGAGAGGGGACCCCCGGGCAGCAGCGCGGCTGCACCAACGCCTCCCAGCCGGGCTGGGCGAGCCAAGTCCGTGGGTTTCATGCAGGGAGGACAACACCGCGCTCCAGGGATTTAAGGGAAAAAAAAAAAAAAAAAAAGCTCAAGGGAAAAAAAAATTTCACAAGACCCGATCCTAAACTGTTCCCAAACGATTTTCTTTACACGCAGTTTACAAACTGCGAACAACACGAAGCAGCCTACGATCTTGTAAGATCCCGCCAGCACCACCATTAGCCACACTGCTAATGCCAAGTACCCTACGGTACCCCAACGCCTTCCCAGGGATCCGTTACGTCCCATGTCCATGAGGAAAGCTGTGCCTTGAATACCTAAATCGGAAGTCCTGTCACCCAGTCTCCTCAAACTCAGCATTAACTATTCAGTGCACAGACAGTGCTTTTATCCCCACTACACCAGACCGGGCGCGCAGCAGCCCTCAGCGCCAGGAGCGCCGGGCAGCGAGGAGCAAAGACACCATCAGTTACTGGGTCAGCGACCATTAATTTCTGCTCACATAAACACAGCAGTAAATGAGAGGAGGTTGCCAGCCGAGTCCCCTGGGAGCAGGCACAACCCAGCCTGCCGTGCCCTGCAACGCCGGCGTTTGCTGGGCCGCATCACAAGACCCGCGTTCCAGTAAGAATAAAACTGAGCAAGCAAATTACTGAAGCACAAGAAGCCCTTTGACAGCAGCAGCGAGGAATCAGTTACGTGCAGATCCCGGCCAGCAGGAACGGCACGGGGAAAGCAGCACCAGCGTGCACGTGGATGAGGCCGGCACAGCTGTCCCGGCATGCCACCGCTGCCCCACGCAGCGGCTGGGACAAGGAGGGCAAAGATGCACATCAGCAGGAGGATCCCTTGCTCTCTGGTAGCAGGCCCTAAGTCCTCGGAAAGGGACCATGGCAAAGCTTCCCAGCCCCATGATCTAAAAGGCTCCATCACCAGCAAGTTGCCTCTTCTACTTAGAGTGCATCTTTCTTAAATTAAAATCACCCAGGCCATGCATGCTTGCAGAACAGCGCATAAGCACGCGAGGCATTTGTATAAGATCGCTGCTCCCAGGGGGCCCGTCCCGCAGGAACGGAGCACCCTGCCAGGGAACGAAGGGGTTTCGGGAGCTACAGCCCGGCCTCGCTGCCGCTTTATGCGGCGGCTCAACGCTGGGCGTGAAGGAAGAGGAGCAAACTTCAGAAGGACAAGGAGACCAGGCAGCAGCCAGCGGAGAGCTGCGTTTCAGCTTCTTCCTTAGTCTGCGGCCGTGAAGCAAGATCCCAGGATTAACAGAGAACATCTCAGGAGCTTGACTAGGAGTTTGCAGCAGGGCCAGCACCACAAGCGCTGCACTAAACCTCTCCAAGTCTTGCAACCCAAATATTTCCAGGGACAGCCTTGCCACTACTTCTTGGCAGGCTTCTCAGGTGGGACGGGGGAAGTGATGGAGGAGGAGAGCACAGAAAGAACAAGACCTACAGCTCTTCCAGACAGTTATCTGATGGCCCATCAAGGGAGGACACAGAGACATCAGAGACATGCATAGTGCAACCTACCGTAATCTTACTGGCGCGGTTCAGAGCCTCCACCCAGTCCTGCAGGTCTTTTTGATCACTGGCTTGCAAGAAATAGCGCTGAGATAAAGCATTGATAACTATCAAAGAAGGGAGTAAAAAAAAAAAAAAAAAAAAAAAAAGAGTTGAGTGCTTAGCATTATTAAAACAAATGCAAGGAGACAGCACCTCCCGCCTCCTCGCCCCAGAGCGCTCTGTAAGCGCAGGGTGCTGCAACCTCTCGCGGGGAGACACGTCCGAGGGGCCGGCACGCAGCGCAAAGGCGGGACACGGCCGCGTTGGCCTCGACGCGGCCTCGCAGCAGCGCTGGGGCCGGGCTGGGGCGAAAGCCCGATCCAGCCGCGGCCACACAGGCAACTTCAGCCGCGGGCACGGAACGACTGAGCGGGAGGGAGCTCGCCCGGAGCGCCGCAGGCAGCGCGCCCACGCGAGCGTTCGAGGGTCCGCTGCGACTTTTACTCAGCGCTTTGGTTTTAACTCTCATCCGTAATTTCAGTGCAAGCCCCAGCGGGGTCTGGGAAACTCCTCCGAGAGCGCCCCTCTGACCCGCCAGCAAGCGCAGCCTTCCGGACGCCGGCCAGGCGGGCGGGAGAAACTCCCGGAGGATTTCTGCACTGAAAAGCTGGAGATATCTTTAATCGCACGAGATCTTGCCGAAACCCACGCGAGGCTTGTGCCCTTGCCTTCCGCCACGGAGGCGTTTGGCTCCGGAGCGCCGAAGCGTCTCGCTGCCGCGCCGCCACGCTTGCCCTTGCAGGCACGTGGGGCTTTGCAGCGCGCAACAAGCCAAAGCGGCTCCGGAAGCGAGCCCAGTCACCGCGTGGGAACGCGCTGCATGCTCTGCCCTTTGTCTTGGGTTACATCCCTCGGAGTAAAGCATTGCAAAGGCAACACCGTTCCTTTGGGACAAGTACGTGCTTGCGCTGTCATTTCTGCGGCTTTAAACCTGAGTTCACGGCTCCTGCACGCAAGGACCTCGTGCAGCACGGGGCGAGCCGAGGGCCACCGGGGCCGTGGGGGGAAACCCGCCACCAAGCGCCCTTCCCGCGCCCCGACGGGACGGCGGTGGGAGCTCACGCGGCAGCCAGAAAGGGAAAAGCGCTGCATCGCAGGAGGCGGCAGCGCGACGGGAGGCAGGGGAAGGGCTCCCGAGCGCAGCGAACGCCAGGGCCGCGCGCGAGGACGCCGGTCCCGCGGGGGTCTGCGGCACCCCCGGGAAAGCCCCGCCGCGTCCCCCTCGCTCACCGAAGCAGAACGGCGTTTTGGGCTTCTGTTTCGGGGTGGCGATGCTGACCTGCAAAAGAGCAGATTAAAGACAAAACGACGGGAGGGATGCGCGGCAACGGCAGGCGGCAGAGCAGGGAGCGGGGAACCGGCCGGGGCCGAGGCTGCAGGGCGCCGGCGGCAGCGCCGGGAGCCCGGACCCGGCCGGCGCCCGGGCAGCTCCGCGCGCCAACTGGCTCCTCTCGGATTTCACGCCGAGCACATGTCGCAACGGCCTCGGCGGTCCCCAAGGAAGGTCAGCGCAGGGCCCCGGCTTTCACCCCCCGCGCGCTCGCTGCTTCGTACAGCGAGAGCTTTCAAAGGCCTCGAAAACACGCGTTTCTGCCGGACGAGCTTAGCTGCTCTTGTCAGCAATTAAGAAAATTGAAGGAAAATAGCAGCGGTTTCTCCCTAAAGAGCAGGAATCATTTATATAAGAATAATATTCCCTGGGGCTCCAAGCACAGCAGTCATGGAGTATTTATTCTGACAGGCTTCCTATTTCCGAGCCAGTCTATAATGCTTCAAATATGCTTTCTCAAGCAAACCTCCATTTTTCTGGCATATTTACAGCTGGTAGTTAAAGCCACTGGCGTAACCCAGTCCTGCAGTTTGTGACCAGACGCTGTCCTACAGCGATTTTCATTTTGACTAAAACATATATAATTTATCAGCGAGGCTCCCCCTGAAATGGGAAAGGCTGAATCTCCCAGCATTGCTTCATCTGAGCTTAATTTATAAGTCATGATTCAGCAGGCGCAGAGAGATCAGTCCAGTCCTTTTCCCGGTTCAATAACGAGCCGAACCGGGAGCGGCGACGGCACAGCCGCCCCAAACCCGGCGCGAGGGAGACCCCGAGGGTCGTCCGCGAGTCTCCATCCCCGCCGGGCCGGCACGGACGGCTCCGGCGGAGCCGGGCGATGCTCGGGCTGCAGCGACCAGCAGCGCCAGGCAGCACCCAGCCGGGGTTATCCGCGCTCAGCGCCGGGCGATGCCTCCCCGCGGGGCGGACCGGGGTATCGGCGCGAGCCGGGCTTGCCCGCCCTTGCTCACCGAGCCTCCCCGGCTCCTGCCGCCCCGTGTCCTTCCTCATTAAAGAGCAGTTCCTCTTCCTCCTGCTGCACCGCGGCCGCCCCAGCCGGGCTCGCGGGGTGCGAGGACGCGGCCGGGGGAGGCGGCTCCGCGCGCCCAGCGCCGCGGCAGGCGCGCTCTGCCCTTTCCCAGCGCGGGGCAGAGCGCGGACCTGCTCGGGCTGCCGTCCCGGCGAGGGAGGATCGCGCGGCTGAGCGCGGATCTCGCCTCGGGTGCTGCTGGGGCGAGTCACTGCCTCTCCTGGGAAAGCTGCTCGGATAAGGGGACAACGCAGAGCCTTCGTCTGCCCTTCGCCCCACCCTGACATTACCTTGGAGATGTAGGTCAGCTGCAAAGATCCAACGGCACCCGCTCCGATAGCCAGGTTCTGCAAAACATTTAATGAGCAATGGGAGCTAAATGACAGGGAGAAGACAAACGAGACAAGCCACGCTATCATTTAGAGTCATTGGGGTCGAGCAGCTAGAGCAACAGCCGCGCTCCTGCCCTCTGCCCTTTCGTTTCTCTGTGCAACTCCTTCACCTCACACCCTAACCAGCTGAGATTGCACATGGGTTACGGCACCCGAGCGCAGTGCCTGGCTGCAGCTGCAACGCTCCCAGGCCACAACTGCCAGCCCCGCTCACCGCCACCAGGCCAAGGTGCAAGACAGGGGCTCCGACTTCTACCTCGTCTTGCCCCAAAAGTGCAAGCTTGTGCTGACACCTGTCAGGAGGCTCGTGGACATGAGGCCGGGGGCTTCCCCTTCCCTTTTTAAGAATGAAATAAAGATTTTGCTGTGAGATGCACTTCAAGAAGTCAGGTGTCTCCCTAGCCTTGAGAGGCCACAGCACTATGAGCAGCTCTCAAGCAGCATGGGATTTCCAGGAGGGTCTTCCTGGAGCTCATCTTTGGTTCTTATTATTTTCAGCTTGAGAACAAGCACTAGGGCAGCTCCCAGAGATGTCAGGGGTGACAGGCACAGACTCCAGCTACTCCAGTCATCCAGCTCCCCGTCTAAGAAGAACATTTGCTGTATGACACCATCTCCATGATGACAAATATTTGGGAGATGTACCACTCCCAAATTGGCCCAGTGCTTGTGCCTGCTCCTCCGAGGTCGCGCGGCGTGAACCACGAAGGCCGCCCTGCTGGAGCTCCTTGCCGCCGCACTCGGCCACGGAGAGGCTGACGGATATCCTACAAGGCACGAATCTTCCTGCACAGGGTCCTTCTGTGGCTCCCAGGAGATGCTCCCCTCAGGCCTACTCAGCGGAGATGTTAGGAACGTTTTAAAGATGCACCAACTTCCACGACCTTCAGCACAGGCCCAGCGTAAAGCTTGCGACCGGAGCGGGAGACCTGGAAGTGGACTTGGACCACGCAGAACCTTCTGCAGATTATATTCTACTTCCATTTTTAGCAGAACGGGACCAAGGAGGACAATGCTGCTGCTCAATGCTGCTGCTCAGTGCAGCGATGAGTAGGTCTCGTTGGCTGGTACCATCTTGGATTATCTCTGGACCTTGCACACAGCTTAGAGAGGCCTGGAGGCTTGGGGCTGCGCACGCTGTCACGCAGCCAAATGCATGCAAGGAAGAATTCTAGGTTTATTTTCTTTGGATTCGATGTCTAAAGAAACGTGGAGGGGAAGTTTAGGAGTGTTTGTGACACACGCCATGCATACTGATAACAGATGCGATCCCATTGTGTTCCCGTTTCCTCGGAGAGAGAGTCCCGCACAGAAACCAGCTCGGGCTGCTTGGAAGCGACAGATTGCTTCCAGATGCAGCCAGGACCAACACCGCTGCTGCGTCCCGGGACAGCAGCTTCACCCCACGCAGGACAAGACCCACAGCTTTCCCATAGACTTCACCAGGCTTTGGACGAGGCTGCTGGGAGTGGAAAATTCAACCCCAGCTTTGGAAAACAAAATGAGACTGAGCAATAGATGATGGGGGGGAAAGTCCTGCTCTTGCGCTTCACCCCGCTCTCAGGAAAAAAGCATTTCCCTCTAATTCAGCTGTGCTGGAATATGCACCAACGTGACGGACAGTGCTGTCCCCAAGACCCAACACGCTCTCTCCCAGACTGCTCTCTCTTTAAAAACAACAGCAAGCCACACACACAGAATGGCTCTTTTCTACATCGCTTAAAACACCAGGCAAAATTAGCAGCGTGCGAGAGGGCAGAGCGTCCCCAGAGCATACCAGAGCAGGTGGCACCAAGCCCTTGGTCATGGACCGACATCCCCAAGGCCACTTTGGTACCGACACCTGCAAGGGCAACCAGGGGCTGCTGCACATCAAAACGACCCAACGAACAAATCGCGGGGAGGGTTTCGCTGTGCACAGTCCCCAAGGACGGCTTCACAGCCTCGTACCATCAGCGGCTGCAAACCGTCCCAAACCGCGGAGGAAACACCCGCGGGTCCAGGCGCAGGGAAACCCGCTTTCCCAGGGCTTCGGCCACTATCGTTGTTTATCTTAACTGAGGCTCCAAAACAGCCAAACATAAGCAGGAGGCCAAAGTCAAACATCAGACCCAGGGCCTCAGGCAATAGTGTATCAAAATAAAGACATTTGTTTAGACAAATAATTAGTGTCCGAGCAGCAGAGGGACAGTCAAGTTTGTAAGCTAACTTGGGAGAAAAAGATCGTTGCGCGCAAAGCAGTTGCAATGAGGAGAGGACCTCTGCACCGGGCTGCTGCACGGAGCGACTTCAGAGACCAAGCGGGAGGCAGGAACGCAGCTCGGAGCGGGAGGTGTTTAACGGGGACACCGACTCTCGCTCCGGGGTCCTACCTGAGGGTTGTCCATGTACCACAGGAGGCAGTTGGCCTGGGTGTCCAGGATGAAATACCTCCGCAGAAACTTGCCGCAGGTCTCATTTTCTTCAATGTCCAGAAACCCACAGATACGGTTCTGTCGGTCCAGATAAGGCATGCCGGGCTCCTTCTCGCATCACCCTGCGGAGACAGACATCGCAGGGGAGAGGTGGGTGCTCTGCCCCCGCAGCCACCCCAGCTCCCCCCCAGCTGCTCCCGCATTTACACTCATTTCAATTCATTTGCACCAGAAGTACCAGGGCGACAGCTCAGGCGCTCAGCTCGTACTCGAGCGCGCGGCAGAAAGATGCCAAGAGGGAGAAGGAAGAGAGAACCCGCTAGAGCGGATCCAAGCGAGCACCTCGCCGGCTTCCCTCACGGCAACCCGAGGCATTCGCACGGACGCGTCCCACCTCCCCGGCGGTGTGCACCGCTCCCTGGCCGAGAGCCGCGGACCGCGCCGCGGGGAGGGCTCCCGGAGCACGCGCGGCTGCAGAGGGGGTCGGAGGCTCCGCTCCTGGCCCACCGCACCACGTCCCATGGCAGCCGGAGGAGCTGCCTGCACGTCCCCCTCCTTGCACTGCCTCCAAACTCCCATCCAGCCTTCCCGCTGCCTCTCCTAGGCCTCCAACGCACATGGCTTAACACGTTAAAAGCAAAACGAAACCGCGGCCATCGTGTACTCCCGCTGCGCAAAAGCTGCCGGATGAGCACAGAGGTCACCAAGCACGCTTTTGGGACAAGAAGGGGGTGCCAGCGCGAGGCCCTGGGTGCGTGCAGGAGGGCGACAAATCAAGCAAGCAAGGGAACAGAACTGAAATAGCTCAGCTGAGGAACTGCAGGAGTTTGGGCACTGGGGAGCTTCGGGAAACTGCAGATGGACTCAATCACTGCACCGCACTGAGCAGCCGCCGCCGCCAGCCAGCCGGCCCGCGCGGCTCACGGGCAGCTCTCCCAGCCTCTCCCGCAGGCCCGTCCCCGCGCCACGGCCACCTGGACCTCCCAGCCCCGTCCCAGCGGTGCTCGCCTCCCGCCGGACCCCCTCCAGGGGGCTCAACAGCTCAGAGCGGCCCCGTGACCGAGGGCAGCCCAGCCAGACAGAACAGGGAAGCGACAAGGGTCTGACATGAGAAACAAAGCACTTGGCCCCTGGGAACCAGCAGCAGAAAATAATCCCGAAATGGCCTGCGCGCTCGAGAGAGTCCAGCACACTCCCAGGAAATGGAAAACAATCTGCAACTCCAGCAGAAAATATGCACAGCCAGGATGCAGAGTCAGCAGGGAAAACAGTGACCAATCTCCGCGGGGTAAAGCCACGACACCAAGTGCTCCAGGCTCATCACCTTCCAGCGCTGCCCTCCTCGCCCGCAGAGCTCACCTCTGCCGCCGTAGCAGGCTGCAAAGGAGCAGCGCCAGGCTGCAACCCCCGGCCTCCCGGGCAGCCAAAATCCTCCCTCTGCAGAACCAGGAGCCCTTCCACGAGGAGGGGCCGCTCGGAGAAGTGCCCTGCCAGAGCCTGCTGCGGCGCGGACACGGGAGCGCGACAGCCCAGAGCGGGCAGAAAGACAGCGCCCGACTGGAGAGCACCGCGGAGGGCAGCAGCCAACGGGCGATACTCGCATCCTCGTGGGCGCCGGGGGACCCCACGGCAGCGGTGGCCCCTTTGAGTCAGTGGGAGCGGGTGCATGTTGCCACTGCTTTAATTTGGTAGCGGCTCACACCTCCCCGGCACGAGGCGAGCGGGGGAGCAGGCTGCGAGTGCCAGGGAGCCAAACCCTTGAGCGCCTCGTGCAATGGAGATGACCCCTCGCCGGGGGGCTCCACGGCCTTGCCATCCCCTCCTTGCCATCCCCCGCGTGTGCGGGGCCGGCGGAGCACGCCCCTCGCCCAGGCAGGGAGCCCCCGTCCCCACGGCTCGCAGCAGGGCAAAGGCAGCGGTTACGGAAAGGGAGCAAGCTGGACTTGGTTTGGTTTGTCTGGTCAAATAGGAGGTGGGGCAGGTGCCACAAGAGGAGGCAGCACAAATAAAAGATCTCATGCAGAAAAGGAGGAAATGCTATTTCTGAGCTGAAAAGCTGCAGTGGAGTGGGGCACCGAGAGGCAGGTGTTATGCAAGAGCTGCGGTGCAGTTGCAAGGTAGAGATGACAGAGAACAAGTCGACTGTTATGCTGTTAGGATCTCTGAGTTTTAGCATCAGCATTTTGGGCAGGGGTGTCACGGCTTTGCTAAGAGAGAAATCATCACTTCAGGAGGAGGGATTGTTTTAAAACAGCACATTTGCCCTGATGCAAAGGTTGTAGGCACTTTGCATAAGAGAAGCTTACTTTACTCTTTTTTTTTTTGGGGGGGGGGGGGGGAGGGGAGGAGAGGATACAGATTAAGCAGATTCCCAAGAACTTCAGCTGAACCAGTAAGCTCAGATCAGGCCTCAGAAATCACCTCCTCTTCCTGCTGCTAATAAAAGTGCAGAGATCTGTGCTTATGAAAGGGATGAGAAAGGAACTGAGGTGTGGTATGACATCTGGCTGGCTTTTGTGGATAGTTCAGGGATGGGTCCTCCCAGCTCCTCTTGTGCTGCAGGGCTGGATGCCACAGGACAGATACTGCGACTCCTTAATTCCCCCTTGCCATCCTCAATTAATACAGGCTCGACTGAAAGTATTCAAACCAGCTCAACTCTTCTGTGCAAGCCGACCTCAGATTGCACTTGGATATGCAAAATCATTGGGCACAGGAGATAACAATCACTCCAAACTCTGCCTTCCAGACTGAGCTCTCCTCCAGTGGCACAAAAGCGGGAATCTTCCCTAACTCTGCTCTGGGCGTAGGGCCACACCTCCGGAGCTGGGTCTCCTCCCAGACAGGCTCCCTCTCTCATCATAGCCCCTTGCCTACAGGACATGAACTGTCTGTCTCCTTGCAGCCACTGAGAATTTCACTCTTCCATAGGAAAAGGATAAAAATAGCATCTCCAGCTCCATCAGCATGTAGGCATTTGGTCCTCCCGCTAAGGAACTCCAGGAGGGCTGGAAAAAGCTCACTTTTGCATTAATGCTTACTGTTTATACAGTTCTTTTACGTTCAAAGTCACAATTCTTTTTATGCAAGATCCAGGCTTGTCTTTGCTATAGGAAGGACACAAGACTAAAACTGAGGAAGAGAATAAAGACTAAATGCAAGAAGGACCTCACAGAAAATCATAATCATTTAGAAGTGCTAATGAATCCCTGAAGGCCTAGCAACGTGGAAGGCACTTTAACTTCAGATTACATCCATTAGGGAAACATTATGGACATCATAATGGAACTGAGCATATGAAGCTACGATTTATGGGAGATGCCTGCATCTGATTCATGGAAGCTAATCTGCCGTCCAACAATAACCTAAAGAATTTCCCAAGCATTGCACTGAAGTAGGCCCCTAGGATCTCATTACTATAGCCCATTTATGAACTTATGTCATCTCGCAGTGAAGTGCATCAGAGGCCGAGGTTCTCAGGGCTTCTAGGATTCTTCCCTTTCCTAGCTTCTGAAGTGACTGTCTTCTCAGCATTTTCAGATGTGAAAACAGTCATAATATCCCGCCAAAAAAGAACAGACAAACCTCTTCTGGCTCAGTTAATGAGATGACATGAGCAATTAAGCTACAGAGGCAGGTTTACAGCAAAACAGGATGACAAACACCCTCTCCCCTGTCTTCCAAGATACAGCTAGGCTGTTGCATTTCACCCAAAATGGGGCAGCTTACCAGGAAGAAGCAGGACATCGAGGGAGTCATCCAAATGGTATTCAGACCCCTTTATGCAGTTAGCACTGGCTCAAAGGCTGTACGTGCGGTTACACAGCCAGACTTTCCAGGAAGTTCACCCAGGCTGGCGGTTCTGCACTGCACTATTGCAGCGGCCCATGCCCTTTTCTATCCTGCTCCTGGCACTCATTGAAAAACTGCAGCAACAGGAGCATTATCCATGAAAATCTGACAGCAGAAAGACAAAGCAATGCATAGACTAGATAGTGAAAGAATCACAGCAGCACTGGCTGGAGGCATCCCCTCAGCGCCGCGCTGTGCAACACAGCCTGCTGCTCCTGCAGACAGTCACGACACCTCCTCCTCCTCCCTCAGGTCTGAGTCTGCCAGCCCCAGGTGCCTCGTGCTGCCTGGGACGCAGGACAACCGTCCCTATTTCAGCTCCCACCACGCAGCTATGAGACATCCCTGGTGCAACCACTAGCTGCAACAACAACCAGCGCTACTTCCTTTCACCTGGCCTGGCAAAGGAGTTTCCAGAATTCGCCCTCCCAACGTCTATCTGGTGACTGACACATGAGACAGAGATGGTGTAGGAAGAGCCCAACAACTAACGCCTGCTAATTCCAGACATTGGCCTTAATGAAATAATTAACCTGTTGAAAGGCAGGCTGGAAACAACAAGGTTAAATTTCCTCATCTCGCCCTATAAAAAAGACACCGTCAGAGGAACAAGCTCTAATGAACCAAGGATCCCAAATCCTCCCCACACATTTGCTAGCAGCTCCTTAAGGCACAGATCCAAGGCGGAGGTCAATGCATTCAGCATGGACAAATCTCCCCACGGGGGCTCTGTGCTGAGCACCCAAAAACGCAGGACGCCCCGGCAGGAGCGGGCCTTGCTGCCCTCAGTTTTTCCCCCCTGGTTGCAAGCGCTACCGTGCGGAAGCGCAAGGCACCGCCGCAGACCCCAGCACGGCGGGAGGCCCCTCGCCGTCGGATGAGGCATCGCTGCTCCCAGCTGCTGCGAGAGGAGTTTCTGCCCCACCGCGGGAGCGGCGCACCAAACCCACCAGGGCTTTTCCTTCCCAGGGCCGAGCCCCCGGGGGATGTCGCCGGCTGCCCGCCCGCCCCCGGCCCTTCCAGCCCAGCAAGGAGGGGCCCGGCCCGGCGAAAAGCCCCGGGGTGCCGCGGAGCGCAGCCCGGGCTCCGGCCGCGCCGCTCGCTCACTCGCCCGCGGGCTCCGCGCCGCGGACACGCGTGGCCACTCACCGCGCGGCGTCCCTGGGCTGCGCCCCCCGCGCGCGGCCGGCGGAGCGGGCTGGGCGGCGGCCGGCGCGGCTCCGCTCCGCTCCGCGCCGCGCAGGAGGGCCGGGCGGCGCAGGGGGTGTGCCCGCGCCCTGCCTCCGCCGGCGCCTTTTTCCGGGTTAATTACGCCTCCCATTAGCAAAGCCGGCCCCGGATGCGAGGGCGGGCGGGCGCGCACCTGCGGCGGGATGCGCGGGCCCGGCCCCAGCACCGCGCCCTGGCCGCGGCAGGCGCCTGCCAGAGCTGCTAGCGCGGCCTCGGACCTTTCCTGGCAAAAGCGACCCACATCGATGCCAAGCCGTTTAGGAAGCCGGCATTCTCCAGGCGGCTTTTGCTCTTTGACCGTGAAGTTTCGGCAAAGGGCTTCCCAGCGCCCCTTCCCGCTAGCATCGGCCCGCTGGGACGGCCCAGGAGCGAAGGGCTGCGTTTCTGCCCCGTGAAACGCTCTGCCCTGACACCAGAGACCCTGACTGAGCCCCACCTCGGGCGAGAGACAAGCGGGGCCTGCGCTTCTAGGTCAGATGCTCAAAGGAGCACGTTAATTCTCGTGCAGAAGTTTTTAAGGGTAGGCACGCTTCAGTGGTTCTGCGCTCAGTTAGCCTCAAATTAACACAAACTCCGAGTCCCAGGGCTTCCAAACCTTGTGGGACATCGTTATTACTTGATAAAACCTTTCCCCAGTTTTTATGGGCTTCTTATGCCACATAACGAAAGCATAAACATCACAAGCAAATAGAAGAAAGCAGATTTAAAAGCAGCGTGCATCACAACCTGAGCTTCCCTAGCATCTACATCCGACTGAGACCGAGTACCACTATTTTTGCCTACTAGCTTAGATCCAGATCCTGCCAGCCCAACTATGCTCATGAGCTTTTTCCACCAGACGAAAGTTTGTGAGTGCTTACATGTTTTCACATTGGCCTGAAGATGCAGCTGAATTTCTGCTTGTGCACACAGACAGACTTTCAAATTTCAGGAATTGAGCTGTAGGCAGAGAAAGAAATTGAACAGGATGATTTTTAGATCAAAACTACCAAAGCACTGATAGTGGCACTCTGCTGGGAAAGAACAAGCACTTGGGCGATTCAGCAAGCTCCCAGCACGTCTCTGAGTTGAAAATAGCAAACTCGGCTTTATAATATAGTAGTTGAGAATGAGAGGATGGGTGCCCAAGACAACAGAGTGGCGTCCCCAAAAACGCTGCAGACACCCTTGCACCAGGGCACATCTCTGGTGAGCGAGGAGTGAAACACATAAACATTGATTTCTGTGCTTCAACACCACTCCTAATACAAACCTGTGGTTCTTCCTCATGCAAGAAAGTTGCAAAGGAAAGCTTGAGGTGAATAATTGATGTTTTGATGTTTTCAGACCATTGAAAGTAGTTTGAGTCACTGTTGCCCTTTGTGATAAGGTATCAGGGTCATCGCTGCTTCCGTTGACGTTGCTCATTGTGCCCAAAGGGGAGCTGCCCCTTATTTTAAGGCAGGAGGCAACCGATCCTGTACATGGCTTGCAGGCCCTGCCTGGTGCCCTCAGCACGCCCCACGGTTGTGCCAATTAGCCTCTAGTTAGTCCTTTGGCTGGCCCTGTAAAATCTCACTACTCTTATCAGGCTGAAGTGGCCACAGAAACTCGGTGGTACTCCTGTCACCCACTTGAGGATCAGTTCTGCAGAGGCCCCCCCCCCCATCTAGAAATTGTCATTAGTTTTGTCTGTTCCTAGGCAATGTAAATAATAAACCCCTTCTCCAACTCTGTGCATCTTATTGCTGACGTGCCTGCGGTTTTCTTGCCTTTTTTTCATTTTAAGGGAAGACTCTAGTTTTGAAGAATCTGTGCTATGTATTTGAAGATTTTTTTTTCCAGAGCAATTGCATACTGTTCAGAGCTTGTTGTATGAAATGTTAAATAAACACATTCCCTCAATCCTGAGCGTTTCCTATGGCCTGGGTCATTTTTAGAACAAAGCTTTTTCCCCTTCCATGTTACAGAAGATTGCACGAATGCTGTTAGTGAAACCACGTGTGCTCATTTCTGTGTGACTGCGTTTTGGGCCCACGTTACCGCTGCAGGAGCAGATGAAACCACAGTTTGTCACAGCAAAGAGCAGCCTCTAACCCGTCACAAATGCAATATAATAAAGCACGCAGGGAAGGTCTGGTTTAGGTGCACAGTTAAGCATGTGCTCAAGTGTGTTGTTGAATGGAGATGAGCAGCCCAGCCTGGGCCACAGATCCTGCAAAAGTGCCGCTCAGGGAAGCTGCTGCAGAAATGCAGGGTGGGTTTGGGGAGCAGGAAACGCTGGGTCTCTCGTCAGCACTGCTCAGGGCAGCGTGGGCTCCCTGGTGTGACAGGCAAGCTGCGCCCTTGGAAAGTCCCTGTTTTCTCTCCTGCCCATGTTGTAGCTGCATCTGGCCCTGAAACACTTTCTCCCAGCACAGGCGAAACCGATCCTGGGTGCTGGGTGTCACTGTCGAGGCAGCACAGCCTGGGGCATCCCATTCACAGATACCATGCAAGTGGCATTTTCCCACTATTTTGCACAAGGGGCTATTTCATCCAGAGGGTTCATACTGGACTTGCCCAGGGGTGTTTTCCCCATCTATCTTCATTCAAAGCACATCTCTGGTGCGATTCACTGCAACATGGAGTTGTGCAGTCTCAGCTGTGGCCCTTCACTGCTGCCAGTGGGCCACGGCCACATGTCAGGGGAGCAGGCTTCCCTCCCTGCTCCCATCTGTCCCCTTCTTGGTTTCAGCCTTGCCTGTGTTTCCCCACTGGGGAATAGCCCAGCCACACACCCTACTAGAAACTGCAGCCCAAAACACATCATTTATTACATCAGGAGAGAAGAACTGGTGACCTCCCTCCACATCTGCTGCTGCTGCCAGCACTCCCGGAGAGCTGCTGACGGGGCCATGTGCAATTGTGAGCTGATACAGCCAAGATGACTCTACCCCAGGAGCCCATTTGGCTGTCTGCAACTAAGAGCAGGACTTTGGCATTGCTCCTCATGTACCCTTTATGAGGAAGACATCCCTAAAGGCTGCTGGTGCTTTACCCCTTGTAATGCCCATGCTCCACACACAGATGGATCCCATCCTTGCCCAGCTGGGGATACTGAAGGGGCAGAGTTTAAAACTGCCAAGCCCTCACTGTCGGGAAATTAGAGCTTTAGCTTTAGAAGGTATTATAAGATGGGAACCAAAACCTGAAGCATGAAAAACCACCAGTTATGGAAATGAAGGCCACAGTACTGAGTTATACTTAGAATAATAAGAAAAGTTTGAAGGGCAACCTTCCTGCCTCAAAGCAGGGCTGACCTCTACATTAGACGAGGTTCAGGGTCTTGTCCAGGAAAGCTTTGAAAAAGTCTCCAAAGATGGATAGTCCATCAGCTTGTTCTAGCACTTACCCACTTAAAACCATATTTACTCCTATGCTAAATACGCTCAGTGTTACAGTAAGTACAGAGAAGCACATGCATGCTTTGAGATGCATGTGTAATGCAGTAGAGGTAAGATGCAGAGCTTCAATGTGGAGGTTTCAGCACAGCCTTACCGTTGCCCACCCGTAGCCCCCCGACCAGCGCCATGCGTGTCCCCCCGCTGCTTGCGGTGCTCGCTGCCTCTGCAGAGACCTGCTCCCTGCCTGCCGGCTCTGCGCAGTGGGACGCTCTCTGAGCGGGCACATGCAGTGCTTTTGCTGAGCAGGCTCACACCATCATCTTCTCAGCAGCTGGCACTTTCAGATGGATTTCTCTTTCTGGTATTTCTACATGCAGGACGGAAATGGCATTTCTCACTGGAGCTCTCTCAAGACTTCCCCTGCCAACTGCGCTATCTTTTTTTTCCTTCCTTGCCTATTTTTGCAAGGACTAAACTGTTCCATAGAGTATTTTTGTACTGGGGCATCTTCTGCAGACCTTGTGACTTGCACCAGAGCCTGGATCTGAGGCAGCTTTGTTTTCTACGGGCACAGTCACATGGCAACTAGTCACACTGGAGCTCTTCCTTAATTTTTATTTGGAAGCCTTTTAGTTCTCTTCCTATATTTTTCCAGTACATTTTGCTGCTGTAGCCTGCCTGGGGGTGTGAACAGCCCCTGAATTAGCAGCAAATAGGCTGTGAGGGGGTGCTAGACTTTAGGCAGGGGGAATCAGCAGGGCACATCTATGTCTGCAGGGCGTACGGAGGTCCTATAGCATCCCAAGTCCATCTCGGGAAGATGTCCTTTCTGTGCCTCATGAGAAAGAGCATGGGCCCCACAAGAGATATAGAATAATCTGCTTTTAAGGGTGCCTTACCTCTAGAGGCAGTAGTCTGTCCAAAACTCTGGAGCAGAAGAGCGTCCCTCTTCAACATTTCTGTTAGTGTTAACTCTCACGAGACTGGATATCCACATTCTCCAGGACTTTTTGACCCTCCTTCTTCAAAACCCACTAAGTTATTTGTTTCGGTAGCATCCTGCAGCAGTGAGTTCCATAGCTGGATCAAAGTACACCGAATTATTTGTTTTCTCTATTTGAACTTGCCCTTTTTGGTTTCAGTACCTGTTCCCTTTTTTCTTGTGTTATGACTAAGGGAAACTCCTAGCAGATTGCTTTGCTAGTGGAACAGTGGCAGGGCTCTCAGTTAGTTTGCTATCTTGCCCTGAACTACATTTCTTGCAGTCCAATCCCTGCTCTCCTCTCCATGCTCCCAGCCACCCCCTTCCTTACCCTTCCCTTTTCTTTCCTCCTTGTTCTTGTTCACACACTCCCACCATGCTCCATTGCAAAACAAAACAGCATCAAGTACTCTTGAAGTGTCTTTAGCTCCACCAGAGCTCACTTGAATACCAGCAGCCTCAGACCATCAAACAAGCCCCACATCAGTGCTCCCCTCCCAGTCCTGCCCTCTGCACACCACGGGGCTGGCAGGACCCACCCAGTGCTCAGTTACCCCAGGGACTTGCTACCCCAAGGAGCCCTCATGCACAGGGCAGCCCAAAACTGCTGCTGGCTGGCCAGGGCTGAGGAGTGCAGGAGGAGAGGACCCTCTCCATGTCCTACTGATCATTCCTTGGACCTTGCCCCACACTGGATCTGCCACTGCTGCAAACAGCACTGGCATTTGCCTGCCTCAGTGAAGATGCTTTCATGTTCATTAACATCATATATTGAATATAGCTGGGAAGGTGGCCTGGTTGCTGCCTGGCACAGGATCCTGCAGTGCTCAACAGGTGCCTTCTGCACTCAGCTGCGCCCAGGAGCTTTGCCCTTTGCACGTAGTCAAGCTCCCCGGCCGGCACCGTGCCCTGCTCCCCGCACGGCCCACCTCTGCCTTACCTGCGCCTGGCGCTGCTCTTCCCTGCGGACTGCAAAGTCCTGCAGGCCAGGCTCTGCACCCAGGTTAGACCTGCCCCAAGGGGGCTGCAGGCTGCCGGAGGACTTCTACATATAATCACAATAGAGCAGCTCATAACAATAGCCACCTGCAGGACACGCCCCTTCGTTAGGGGTTCAAAGGGAAAGCGCGCTGGAAAGAGGAAAAGCAAGATCGCCCAGCGATGGCTCTAATAGCCAGGGGAGGAATTAGTCACCAGAAACTGTAATCTCTCTAGCGACTGCAGACACCGGCAGCGCTGCTCCTGCTCGCCGGGGCGCGCAGCTCGCCGGCGCTGCCGGGCTCGGGACGGCTCCTGCTGCAGGCGGGGGGGCAGGTGGACAAGACCTCTGGTCAAAAAAGGCAAAGAAATGCACAGCACAGACCCAGCCAATATTTCACACCAAATATATTTATAGTCTATCCAGGCCCCATATCTTCGCAGCCACAGGAAGAAAGAAACCACTCCCCGCAGCTGACACACGAACCTCAAGTTGGCATAAATCAGCCCGGAAGCACATTTGTCGAGGTAGCATGGCAGTGAACCAGCGAAGGGGCGATGGTCCCACCGCCCCCAGCCGTGCCCGGGCCCTTGCTGCTCGGGGCTGCTCAGTGCAGCTGGCAAAGCTGCTGAGCTGCCCGTGGCAGATGTGGCCCAAGTGAGCGCGCCTGCAAATAGGGTGCACGGGGAAGCCACATCAGCTCCGCCAGGGCCTATGATCTCGCCAGGCTATGGTTTTCCTGCAAATGAAAAGCAGTAGCTGCGAACATGATTTTCAACTGCAGCATTTATTTGACTCGCGGGTGGCTTGGCCTCTCCCGAGCTTTAGCAGAGCGGGACTCCGACTCCAGCGCACCAAGCTCGCGGGCAAGCCAGCGGGCTGCTGTCTGCAGCAGGTTTTCACCACGCTTATCCCTACGCTATTGCAGCTAGCAGCTACCTGGGCCGGCGCCAGGGCCCCCGGGACCCCCGTGCACTGTGCGGGCCGCAGCCGGCTGGCCGGCCGCCCATCACAGCAGCAGGTTGCCAGCCAGCGCCAGGGCGAGGAGGCCGGGCAGGGGCAGCAGCGTGTGGCCGCCAGTGCTCCGCGGGCCCCGCTGCGGCCCGTTGCAGTCGTCGCTGAAGCAGCATTGCAGGGTGGCCCCTCCAGAGCCGCCGCGCCGCGCCTGGTCGCAGAAGGATTTGTAGGAGCAGGACTTGATGATGCTATCTGGAAGGAAACGCACATGCACATGGGTGGTTAGGCACGGCCTCGGCAGCGGGACTCGGCGCTGGGGTCTCCGTTTGAGCTTCGTGCGAGCACCCGCAGCTTCGCGCCCCAGTTACGCTGCAGATCTGGAAGAAAAAGGTCTCCCGGGTCGGATGGCCGAAGGGTGTCCATGCAGCAGCATTGCTCCACACCGCCCCAGAGCACATCGCGCAACCCCCCGCGAAAGAAATGAGCAAATACCGATAGCCGGGCCAAAAAACCCGCACACAGAGCGCATCCGAGGCAGAGCGAGGGCTGGATTTCAGGCCCCATCTGTGCTCGGTCTCGCAGGCTGCGCTGCCGTCCTGCAACTGCAAGGTGGCTCTGAGGGAGTTAATGCATTTCTGGAGGATCAGAACAGCATGTCACAAAGAAGGACTTTCCTTATGCCAGAAAAATGTTGTAATTTATCTCAGACTGAAAGCCTGTCTCTGAAGACCAAAAACTTGGAAAAAAAACAGGTGGGAAAAATCCCAGTGCACAAAAAGCAAAACATCTTGGAATCTGGCTTGACTTTGTTTCTTTGCTGGTTTTTGTTTCCACTGCTTTCTATCAGCCAGTCAGGTCAAAAGCAGCCATTTTCTGCCTGGAATAAGTTATAAAAATGCCTGACATGCAGAACCCTGGGGGGGGGGGCCTGTGATCCAAATAATAATGAAGCCCAGTGGAACACAGTCAGCTGTGTGCACGGCCAAGCTCCAGCACAGGAAACCTCTCCGTGGAGGAGAGGCCATGTCCCTTGGCTGTCCTCAGGTGTCCTACAGACACTCCCACGGCTTTCGGGCTGCTTTCACACCGCTGACTCTGAAAGAGCGGGGGGCTGATGAAATCACACACGTTTCTGCACAAGCCAGCGTGCATCCAAGCTCCCTGCTTGGGCTGTCTAATCGCAGGGCAGGAATCCTCCCGAGGCTGAGCTGGAGCGCTGGGACTTTATCTCATTTACTTCTGGGCCTGCCTGCAGCTCTCACTATACCCCTCTCTAAGGACTCCCTCGTAGCTCCCAAAGCTGCAGTTCAGCACCCGTCAGCAAGCCTTTATCTGGTGCGCTGATGGGAAACAGAGCTGCAGCAGGGTGACAGCAGACCGTGGCTGAGCCTGCGATGGAACCCAGCCTGCGGCATCCAGCCCGCGATGGGACCCAGCCTGCGGCATCCAGCCCGTGATGGGACCCAGCCTGCGGCATCCAGCCCGCGATGGGACCCATCCTGTGGCATCCAGCCTGCAATGGGACCCAGCCTGCAGCATCCAGCCCACGATGGGACCCAGCCTGCTGCATCCACTCCACAGTGGGACCCAGCCTGCAGCATCCAGCTTGCCCTCCCATGGAGCTGGCACTGCTGCCTCACTGCTGGGCCTGAGAAAAGCGATCCCCTAGCAGGCACGTCAGGCGGCATTGGTCTTTTACTGCCAGCCCAGTAAATGGGAGGGCAATTAGCTGCTGGAGCTACTACTCCAGGGTGCTCAGTTAAATGCATCGTTAAATGGGGACCAACAGTCTGCCTAATCCATGTGCCCTATCTGAGGGCTGGGCTGGGGGCGAGAGCCCCCAGTGAGGCTCTGGCCCGGGTAAGCAGAGCCATGCTTTGCACGCGTTACGCCCTGGGGGCTTTGCTCCAGGTCTCCTGCCCCAGCAAAGGCTGGTCCTTGCAGAGGCAGGCGCAGAGGTGCAGGAGGCTCTTTCTCTAGCCCTCGGCCCGGCCGTACTCCTTCCCTGCCATGGTCTGCACCGAAGGGCCGTGGAGGCTTTGCTACTTGCTCTACCAAGCTGGAGGAGCCCCCAGCAAGGAGCCCTGCCATGAGCCCCTCCGTACCCCCCACCGCCTGCTCCAGCAGCAGCAAACATCTGCCCTGAGTCCCCTGGGGAAGCACCGCTTCTCTCCTGCGGCCACTTTGAGGTTAAATGGCTGTTTGAGACCAAGCCCTGGCTGCCTCCCCAGCTCCTCCCGCCTGCACACAGGATGCTGATGCTCCAGGGCAGGAGCGATGCCCTCTCCGCCGCGGCCAACCCCTGGCTCCCTTCCCAGGCCCTCGGTCCCGCGCCGCCCACCGCCCTCCAGTGCCGTGCTGGGGGCTAGCACATTCCCGCGGGCCCCGGGACGCTCTGCCTTTCCTCAGTGACGCTGTCACTTCCCCTTTTGCAGGCTCCCTGCAAAGCTGCCTTTTGTCCTCAGTTTGCAGCCGGCAATGCGTCTCAGCAGCAGGTAGCGCGTGTGCAGCGGTCCAGCACAGGAGAGCTCCCCGGCTGCAGCCCTCCCGCGGCTCCGGGCCAGGCTGGCGAGGGACGCTAGTGGCGATGGCTTCGCCAGCCCGGCGGGGACTTACTGGGTGCAGTGATGGTGGAGCAGGCGTCCGCGTACTGGGGGCAGCTGTGGGAACCTTGCTTGTTGCAGTCGTTCTCGTTGGAGGCAACACATTTGTGGCATCTCAGCGCTTTACCTGCACGAAGACAGGGCGGAGGAGGCGTGAGCGCGGCGGTGGCGTGTGGTCCTCGAGCCCACCGAGAGCTCTTTGGGCTTGGCGAGGCGCCGAAGCAGCAGCCCAAGGCTAGTGACTGCCAGCGCACGGGCAGGGAGCCAGAGTGTGCAATGATGGGCTCGGGACCCCCCCACCCGTCAGCACCGCTTCCTCGCTGCGGAAAGGGTTAGCGGCGGTCGGCAGCTTGCAGCCGAAGAGCAGGGCCAGGCGTCTGCAAGGCCGAGGCAATTAGCAGGCTTCGGGATCGGGCCTCCATGGTCTCTCCGGTGCACAAAGGCACGCAAAACTGTTCCAAGTATGACTCAAAATGATGAAAGCTGAAGCGTGCATGCTGTGTCTTCTGAGTCCTGGTTCTGCAAAAGCTTCCTGAAACTGAGATTCCCGTTATTTCCCTTAGGTTAAAAATAGGTAGAAACAATATTAAAAAAAAAATAGAAAAAAATAGATCTTTGACTTTCTCTGCAGAATTTCATTTTGCTGAATAATTATTTGGGGGTGGGGAGGAGGGAGGTTTCGACTGGGCTGTGGAAGCAGGTTTCATGCATTTGTGTGATTCTGAACTAATGTGGCTTCCCCCCGTGCAACACTTTGCACCGAAGCGGCACCCCCAGGCGCTGTGCTGGGGATGAGGGCGGGTGCAATGTTGGGGAGCAAAAGCCTCATCTTCCAGCTGGCTCCCACAGGTGGCCGGAGGGATGCAAGATAATAACCTGCTCCTGGCCCCTGCGGGCGCTGTATGCGTCAGAGCTGATAATAGACATAAGACCCTTTTGCAGAGGGTTTGACCCTTTCGCAGAGGAAAATGCACAATTGCCAGAGGGCCCAGCGCAGTTTGGGAACCAGCTGAGCAAATGTAAAAGTGTTGTCATCATTTTGTGACAGAAATAGACTTTAAATAACAGCAGTATTTGAAATACCTACAGACACAGCGTCTCAAAAAAAAAAAAAAAAGAAGAAGAAGAAGAAGAAGAAGATCCTGCTTCAGCCTGAACCAGGAAATTATGAAGAGCACATGATGGGTAAATTGCCACTTCACGTGGGAGTAAAACTTGTATTTGCTTTCCCGGCTGAGCAGAGCCCTCTCGTGGCAAGCGGTTCCCGGCTACGTGGGCAGCGCGCTCGGGCCTGCAGGGCGGTACGAGCGCCTGCACTCAGCGCAAGGAAAAGGAGGAACTCGATGTCTCAGGCCAAACTGAGATTTATACAGCCCAACGCCAGCGAGCGCCTGCTATTAATCCAGAGCGAACAGCGACGTCTATAAGGCGATCACTCGCCCTTTGCGGTTCTCCTCTGCGGCTCATTGCAGCACGGTGCAAGCTCTGATTTTACCCTTAGCTAAAAGCAAAGTCACGGTTTGTATCCCCCTTGGTGCAGAGAGCCTGAACTCATCGCAGCCCGAATCCACTCCCCGCCACGGCACCGAGCAGCCGCACCACCGGCCGGCCGGCTAAGAAACCTTTTTGCGATTCTGCCTGTGAAGAACCAAGCTTTAGCTCGAAGGCAGCGCCGGCAACGGCAATCTGCTCTTCCCTGGCCTCGCTGCCACCTTGGCTCGCGCCAGGGCAGTCCGCGGCGGCGCGGCGCGGCCAGCGGGCGCCTGCACATCGTGCCAGCCGCGGAGGGAAGCGCAGGGGGACGTGCGCGCTCCGGGGGGAGCGAGCGCCAGCCGCCCCGGGGAGCAGCGCCGCCAGCCCGGGCCGCGCCGGGCTGCAACGGGGCGCGCGAGCCACCGGGCGCCCACAGCGAAGGCGGCGGCCGAGCAGCAGCTCCCGCGGCAGCCGCGGCCCGTCCTGCGCTGCCGCCGGCTGCAGGACACTTACTGTCTCCGGCCAGGGACGTGACGACGGCCAGGGCCAGCAGGGTCTTCAGCGCGGGCATGGTCAGCAGTGTGCGGAGCGGGGCCGCGCAGCCGCTGCTTTGTATTAAGGTCTTACAGCTAATCTCCTGGAGTGATTGGATCAGTGGGCTGAGGATAACACACTTATGCAGCCCCTGGCTAATGCCATCTTAGCAGGGCAGGAGGGGACGTGGTGCCCCAAGGGCATCGGCCGGCGCCGGCCCGTTCCCCGGCTGCCGTGAGCGCAGCCCTGCTCCGCGCCTGCTGGTTCCTGCGCCGGGAGCCGGCGCCGGACAAGTTCCCTTGCAGCAGCTCTCAGCGGTCCTGATAAAGCCCATATGCTCTGTGCAGAGAAAAACCCCTTTCTTTCTGTTTGCAGCAGTTTAGTTGGGGCAAAGTCCTCCAAAGCATCCATCCCACCCAAACCAGTGCAAGAGGCCGGCTGGAAGCATGCATGGGGCTGGGAGCACCACGCGCCACCCCGATACTCACCTATTCGCTCTGGCGCCCCTCAGCCGGGCAGGGGAAGGTCTCTGTCGCCACAGAGGGAGAAGCTAAGCTGAGGAACGTTTACCCAAGGCCCCGAAAGGCACCAGGGTCAGGCCAGGGCTGAAAGCAGCGCCTGCTTCCCAGAGTACCGCCACTGCTCTCCACTCGTCTTCCCCGCGGAAAGCTGTTCCCCCGAGCACGGGGCACGCCGGCGGCTGCATCACAGCTTAGGGAAATCTGCCAAGCACAGCATTTAAGCATGCTAGAAATTATCAGGGCATTCAGACTTGTGTCGGGTCTGACTTCCAGAGTTCATAAAAGCAGATTTCAGGAATGGATGCTAATCATGCTTCTTCAAAATCAAAAGAATGACCAACCCTATTAATAAGAATGAGGCAGAATGAGGTCCTTTCTAGAAGACAAAACCGACTTCTCTAAAAAAATCCATCACCAGTCTTCTAACAAATACCAAGAAGCTTTCAAGAGTGGTAAACACAATTTTTATTCAGGCAATGAAACATGGAAAAAATATATTAGTAATCATTATAATAATCTCATTTGTGTGAGTATAACTCTTACAAATATTTACCTGACATATAAAAGGGAAATTATCGTACATATAAAATTTATGTCGATGGCAGTTACATACATTGTACAAAGCAATCCTGGTAGTAGTCAATGCAAAGATGAAGTCCTCCCACCTCGATGAGGGAGGGCGCTCCGGAAGGACAGGGTGGAAGCGGATTTGCAGGGAGGATGGTTACTCATTGGCACTTCATTGTAGACAAGAGATCTATGGGCAAACACACACTTGCAAACAGCAACGCTAACGGTTTTACAGGCAGGCACCCTCCACTGTTAGGAACGGATATTGAAATTCTGCTGCGAGAGACAGAAAGAGAAGACGAACACAACCATGCTCGGCTCTCAATGCCTGGCTATTTGCAAAGTTTTCCTGCACTGATAACACTTCTTGGCTTGAACACGGGGGAAGCATGTGAATACCGTTGTGTTCCCAAGACACTTGAGGAAATTACTCTGCAGCAGGACTGCAATTGGCTCCCTGACCTGGGAACAGCAGGGACTTTCACACTCCTCTTCAAATGCTGTTGATTAGCAAAAGATGGAGCCATGCCTTTGTAGCCTCGCAGAGAAGGAGCTCCAGGAACCGAGCCAGGCTTCGCCGCAGCTCTGCTCCCGGCTCTGCGTGCCAGAAAGCAGCACACGAGAGGCAACAGTCTTGCCCATTTAAAGTTACAAACACAGGCCTTCTATTATATATAACTATAACCATTATATATATATTTATATATATGTAACTATAACCATATTATAGTTAATAAATCATTCCTTAGGAATCTTCTTTGCCCAGATTGTAAGTGCATGCTGACAGGCACAGAAACAGAGCAGCATTCGGACGACAGAGGCAGTGAAAGTGCAACCACGAGACACCAGGCAGCAGGGAGAAGTGGGAAGATGCTGCCAGAGCAGATTATTGCCGTGGGAGCAGCTCTCCACAGGCAGCCTTGCCTCTCACACTGCTCCTCTTGCAGCAGAGGGAAGACTGGAGGATTTACTTCATAATATGCAAGTTACAGTTCTGGGTAGCTGCTGAGAGAGGTGAAATCAAAACTTCACAAACTGGAAACCACCCCACATTAACTTTTTATGAGCCCCAAGAGCTTGTGCAACTCTGCTCTCCCTTCCAATTTCTGAACAAGACGCAAATGGACAAACCCAAATCCCCAAGAGAAAGATGGGTCTCAGGGTTTTTAATTTAACTGCAGAGCCCCTCCGAAGGTCCAGAGGGGCAGCACACCCCGTGATCAGCACCTTCTGGAGGTCGCTGCTCGCTACGGTCACCATCACCTGCAAAAGCCCTGGCTAACAGCAGCCAAGAGCGGGTCATTCACCGTAAGGCCAGGAAGGCTGTTCTGGAGTGGGACACGTGTGAGAATAAGAGAAGAAGAAAACGATGCTATTCTAGAAGTCCCAAATGCTGGTGAAATGGAGCGAAGGGAGTCATGCTCCAGTGGGCTGCGGTTGGCACATTAACTCCCTGGACAGAAACAGCCTTCACAGATCATCTCATAGAAGTTTTTCTACCAGTGTATTGGAGGGATGTGCAGGGAGGAAAAAGGGAAAAGTTTTTTCTTTTCTGGCAGCTGTGCAAGGAGCTGACTATTGGGCAGAAAGCCGCAGATCCACCCCTCCGAACGGCCTCAGCCGCCGGCTCCCTCTCTGCACCGCTAACAGCCCCACCGCCGCGTCGACCGGGAGCGTGAGCACCCGTCCCAGAAGTGCTGCGTGCCGGGGCAGGCTGCCATCATCTTTGCTGCCTAAGTGTATAATAAAGTCTCTCTATACATAATGTAACTAATAAAATATCTATCAGGTATATGGCTCTGATTTCAACAGATGTTTGCACTGCATGCTCAACACAGGGAACAGAAAATAGAGAGAAAACAGCTTGATTCTGTTACCAAAAGATAGCAGCAAAAAGGTTTGCTAAAGTTGTAGCCAGGCTAGGTAGGAAACAGTCAAAACAGCAAATATTTCCCTTATTTGACACTTCACCACTATGCATTCAAGGTGATACTAGTGAATCCTCTATCACTACAGCCCTTCTGTACTGGTTAGGAGCCTTTAGGTCAGCAGAATCATGAAGAAGTTTGGGGTTTACTTCCTTCCTTCTGCAACAGCTACGGTGGGGGACTGAGCTCCCTGCAGCTTGTGGGACCAACAGCAAGGGGCTTGGCTTTGCACGTTTTAAAGCAGACTAGAAACCCCACATCAGTAAATATCAGGAAGTGCAAGGGGTGAACAGCAGAACGGCCGCAGGGAGGAAGGACGGGTCCCAGCTCTCCAGAACTAAGATCTTCCCCATTTCTCTGAGGAAACCACCCCGGCTGCAGACGTCCCCAGCACTCAACTTGCTCTCCTTGAGAAGGCTTGGAGTGACTACGGCCAAGCAGCCGTCTCTGCCCTCCTGTGGGCAACGGGATGTGCAGGAGGACCGTGCCAGATTGGAAAAAGCCGGCAGAGAGCCCGAGCGCAATGCTAATAAAGTGCACGAATGCGGAGAGACGTGGGCTTCCTTCCCTAGAGGCCAGCATGGCCAGGGATTGGGATGTGCTGTGCTGTGCTTCACTGGTGTGCTAGAGGCATGGGTCTGCCCTGTGAAAAACCACCCCCTCCCCAAAACCTACCTACCGCCAGGCCACCTCACCAGGGGATCCGGGCGGCGGTGGGCGCTGGGGTCCCTGTGCTGCCTGCGCTGCCTCTCCACCCCCTGCACATCCCATGCCGGGCTCCTTCCCCGGCACGAGCTGCTCAGCCTGCGCCAGACCCGGCATCGCGCCTGGGACCTCGCCCGCGTCTCAGGGCAGGACCGACCGCGCCGTCGAGCCCATCTAGCGAGAAAAGAAAATCAGTGGCGGATCTCGTGCGAGCGCAGCTGGCGCCCGCTCCCGCGGCCGGAGCCCGGGAAGCCACCGCACTGCTGGGAAGGGCACAGACGGACCGCGCGGCCGGCCGGGGGGCTGGCAGCCCCACGGGGAACGCACGCGTCCAGCCTGACTGCGGAGAGCTGAGCCGAGCCCCAGCGTCTGTTGGGGCCCTCGAGCCTGGGAAATAACCAGAGCCTGGGACATCGTGGGGGCCGGTGTTGCAGGTGAGGCTGCGGAGTCCGGCAGCCAAGCGGCAGGCAGCTGCACGCGTGTGCTTCTCTGCTAAGGGGGTTATTCCTGGGTAATAAGGCAAGGTGCTTGAAGGTACAAGAAAAGCGGCCAAGTGCACAGTGCTGGACGAGGGGTGGTGAGACTCAGTCTGTCCTTCCCAGCTTCGCTATCAGCTCATCGCAGATCTTGGTCAGCTCCTCAATCTCCTGGTTCTGAAAGAAAAGCAGACCTTGAGGACCCCTGCCGCGGCACCAGATGGGGATTAAGCCCAGGTCCATCTGCCACTGAGTCAGCACACGAAGCTCCACCAGCAGAAGGTGCAGCTGGGCTCCTGTGCCTGCCGCTGCCACAGCTCCTCCATACAGCACCAGGTGCTGTGGGGAACACAGGATCACGTCTCCTCATCCCCTAACACATCCAGCTGCGTTTGTCGCACAGGGCCCCCGCACCTCTGGCTGCCCACTTCTGCTGTTGCTCAGCCCACACGTCCATTAGCAGGCACATGTAGACAAGCTCTGCCCGTGCTCCAAGACAGCTCAACGCGTGCCAGCCCAGCGCTGGAGGCCACATGGCTGCACGCAGCCTTGCCTGAGCCTGGGCAGAGCTTGCATCTCCTTGCAAGAGGACAGAGTCATACACAGAAAAGCACCTTCTGGGACAAAGACCCGAAGACCACCTCCAGCACCAAGGGGATGCTCAGGACAGCCAAATGGTACCACAGCAATCCAGAGAGAAAGCAGTGGGAGCTTTACCTTCTGATGAAGGGCTCTTTCCAGGGACTCCACCTTCATCTGCTCTTTGCGGAGCCCGGCGTGCAGTGCCGCGCTCTCAGCTTTGGCCTTTGTGCGCACCTGGGCGATCTCCTCGTTGGCTCTTCGTGGGGTTGGGAGAGAAAGAGACAGTGGTTATGCCTTTGGAGGCAGCCAGGGAACATTTCCCTGTACAGAAAAGTTGTACTCCATATGACGCTGGATTAGGCAACTCCAAACTCCGGTATGGAAACTGCTTTCTCAGGGCTAACCTAAACCAGCTCCTCATTCACTTGGCTCAGATGTACGAGCAGGTCACCATGAGCTGCTGCACATCAGCTCAGCCAGGGTAATTGCATTACCCTCTTTGCACACAAGAAACATGAGATCAACTGAAATGTGGGAACTTTTTAAGCTACTGCAAACAGACTCTGCACCTCAGGGCCTCCATTAAAAAAGGTAAGCAGAAGAGCAGAGAGTCCATTCAGGGATTTGTGCTAGCTTAATTATATCCATTTAAACTCACATCTGAGGTTATAAACAGCAGCTTTTCACGTCAATAAGCTCTTGCCTTCTAACCTCAGAAATGCAAATGGAGACCAGTGCCGCACAACTTCTCAGACGCCAGTGCCGGATGGGCAGGGCTGTGCACACGAGTCTCTCTGAGGGTTTGCCATTGCCATGCTTTTATAAATAGACCCCAAAGGAAAGCATGAAAAGCCACCTTTTCTCTTCCTTCCCACCAGCACCCAGAAAAGGCCAACCTGCCTTTCAAATACCCAATGGAAATGGGATGCTTACTTGTCTAACTTTTCTTCTGCATGGACTTTCAGGGCCTGATATCGCTGCTCTTCTTGCTTGACCCGGGCTAAATAATCTTGAGCACACTTTTTCAAAGCTTCTTCATTCTGGAAAATAAGGTACATCCGTCTGAACGGGGACTGAGCACAGAGATGCTACTCTGCTACATCTGCATGTAACAGAGAAAAACTTTAAATAGGCCCAGTTTCTCACTTATGCTGGAGCATTTATCCAGCCTGGCAGCATGGAAACCCCTTGTGCAAACGGAGCCAGTGCTTTTAAGGGTGCATTGCCCTGGCATCCGCTCTTGCCTTGGATGTGGCTTCTCGCAGGTTAAAAGGAGAATGCTGTGGCAAGAATATGGAGACGAACGGGCTCTCCGGAGAGCCCAGCTCTCACCACTGACTTCCTGTGACATTCACAAGCCTCCTCTTCTCATGTATCAAAAAACCGACAGAGGAAAGCAAGCAGATAAACAGTCCTCTGAGCATGAGCAAAGCACCAATTGGACTGAAGGGAGCCGCAGCGTTACTGCATGGGACGAGGTGAGGCCATGCTGCCGGGAACCCTGCACTTGGGACCAGGACTGGGAAAGGGAAGAGGAACTCAAGAGGCAAGGACCTTCTTAAAGCCTTCCAGGACACCCTTCAGGTTTTCATATCTCCTAAAGAGGTCCGACAGGGACCTCTCCACAGAGTTTAGGTCTGCCAGGGCCTGGTCCTTCTCCATCGTGAGCTGCTGGAGGTTCTTCTGCGATGTCATGTTCGTCCTCTGTTCATCCTCTGCAACAGAGAAGGGATAGCACATAGGACACAGTGACAACGTGGGGACCCGACCGCCGGTCAAGGCACACCCTTGTGCTAGGTCCACCCTGGTGCAGGGCAGAGGCCTTACCTATCATCTGGGCAATGGTCTTCTCATACTCAGCCACAATTTTCCTGGAACGGAAGGAGAAAACAGCAGGTGAGAGGTGGCGCTTTGCAGGCAGACACCTGGAGGACAGCTCGGCTGCCAGCAAACTGCCCAGGGGCCCCGCAGCAGGAGGGAGAGGTGCTCAACCCGCGGGAACACACAGTCCAGCCCCACTCCGCAGGTGGGTGTCTGCCCGCCGGACAGGAAGGTCTTTACCTCATCTCCAGGACCTCCTGCCGGCTCTCTTCGTATTTCTTCTTCCACTCGTTTGCTTCTATCTCCTTGGTGATTATCTAGGTCGTGGCAGACACAAGACCCTCGGCATGTGCTCCGAGTCTGTACCTCAACCCTCAGCCCCCCAAAGGCGCTTGGGTTCACCCGTGTCTGAACGCCTGCGGCACGTGGGAGCTGGACCCGGCGAAGGGAGCCGGTGCATCCCCCCTCCACGTGCTCCGCAGCAGCGCCCAGACCTCCTGCAAGGCAGCCCCAGCTCCCGCGCCACGGCCGGGAGGTGTTGGCCAGGGGCCCCAAGGCCAGGTGTTGCGCCGGGGTGCAACCTCCCTGGCCGCTCGACCTTACCTCCTCCCTGATGAGCGTGAGCACCGCTGTCTTCTCGGATTCACTGAGGCAAATGCCGTCCAGGGGACTTTCGCTTCTGCCCACGCTGGTGATGGGTGCAGGGGCTTTCTCCATCGAGCACAGCCCAGGGTTGCCCTGCGGGGAGAATTATCCATCAAGGACGCAGCATTGCTCTGGCTTTCTTTTCATCCTGCTTCCCATGTTTGGGGTGTCCTCCCCCCCTCTTTCATCACCTCTGCAGGCTGATGATCTGAGGCACCTGATCCGAGCCCTAACCTGCAGGGATAGCCGCCTCCTGGACACCTGGACACGAGCTGCCCACGGACCTCGGCCACCTCCTGCTGCGAGTGAGGGGGGCCAGCCCCTAGACCCACACGAGGAGGCGGCACTGCCGGGACGTGCAAAGCCCAAGCAGGGGGTGTTCGTGTGCTTTTGTGCATGCAAGCGTCCTCCACGTGCGCTTGCATCCCAACGGGATGCTCTCACACCTGACACCACCCTCACTCCGCCCTGCGTTTGCTTTTGTGGTTAGTTTACAACAGCCCCGGCCTCGAGGAGCTCTGCTGACTGCGAGCCGCGCAGGAGGGTCTGCGAGGGGTCGGGTCTTGCCTCGGTCCCCTCCCGGCGAGGTGGCGGTTTCACTGCAGCTGGCACATCCGAACTGCGGGCAGCAGCTGCAGAGAGACTTGCTCAGCCCTGCTCATCGCCCCGAATTCAGCAGGGATCTGGTGGGGGCCGATTTCTCCTGGCTGCCGAGCAGGTGCCGGGCTGGCCCCGGCCAGGCAGGCAGGCTCTCGCCCCAGGACCACGCTCCCGATGGCCAGGAGCAGGGGCCACGGCCACCACGCAGCCGGGCCGTGCGTGCCGGAGCCTGGCTCTTCCCGGAGCGCCCCGGGATCGGCGATGCCGACACAGGACCCCGGCACCCCCCAGCATCTGTGACAAGCGTTCCTGCAAGGGACAAAGTGGCGCCCACATTGCTTAGTGCCGCCTTCTCCCAGTGCTGAGCTCCCTCTCGCCAAAGCTGGGACCGCAGAAAGCAGGCGCAGGGCAGGTTGCAGCAGTCCAGCCGCGATGCCGGTCCCATCCCTTTTCTCGAGGGGGTCCCCCAGCTGGGAAGGCCTCCCAGAAAGGCTTTCCTCCCAAGGGAGGCTTGCACCACCGCCTCCTCCTCCTCCTCCTCCGTCCCAGCACCAGCGACAGCCCCTCACAGCTATCTCCCTGGTAACCGCCTGCAAGGCCATAAATAGAGAAGTGCTACCGAGGAGCTAGTCAGTGTTTTTGCAGTGTTTTGGAAACGAAAAGCACTTCTCACTGCCCCCCCTCCTCCCCCAGCTCCGGCTACGCTCAGACCCAAGCGAGACAGGCCCCGCTCCGCACCAGCGTTCGCACGAGCCCCAGGGCTCTGCGTCCGCAGCAGCAGCCCCGCGCCGGCGAGGCTCAGCCCCGCCGGGTTTCTGCAGCAGGTCCCGCGGCGCCCTGCAGCAGCAGGCGCGCACCCCGACCCCCTGCAAGCGCCACCCCCCCGGCAGGACGGCATCCCAGGTCCAGGTGCATCCACGTCCCGGCATCCCAGCTGCACGCTGATTTGCTACACCAGGGAAGCGTTCCCAGACCCTCTCAACCCCCCCCCCATCCCACCCCCAGCGCTTTGGGATGCCCGCGGCTGGTCTGCACACGCTGGCCCAGCCTGGCTTTTAGCGAGCCTCAGCACTCTGCCGTCCCGAACAACAGGCTTGCTGTGCCGAATGCCCTTGTGGGGCTTAGCGTCGTTAAATCTGTCTCAGAGCAGCTAATTGTGCTGATGCTGCTAATCCCGCTGTCATCTGCGTGCCCCCGGAGCGGCCGGGGCGGGCGAGCTAAGCGGGCAGCGGTGCTGCGCTGCAGCGCCGGCGCAGGGTCCCGGGGCCGCTCGCCGGGGTTGCACCCCGCAGCCCACGCGGATGCCGGACTGTGGAGCCAGGCGGTTTTCCTTAATCCCCCCGTCTCTGCTGTCAAGCGGCTTCCCGAAAGCAGCGCTCGAGGACCCCTGCTAAAAGGCGCAGGCGGCGGGAGCACCGACCGCCAGCGGCATCCCCTGGGCGCCGCTTCACGCCAGCCAGCACCCGTCTCGCACCGCTTTCCTCTGTCTCCTCGCTCGGCCGCTCAAGCCACGTCCCTGCGCGCTGCCAAGCGCTCCCGCGGGGCTGCTCACGTCCCCCCCGGCCCCCGCGCCTGCGCCAAGCCCCGGCCGCGGCTTTACTGCGGACAGGGCGCCCCGGGCCCCCGCGGGCAACGGCAGGGGAAAGGGAAGGGGCACTCACGGGGAAGAGGCCAGGGCCGTCCTTCTCCAGCTGCTTGGAGGTCTCCTTCTCAAAGCCTACAAACAGGGAAACACAACATTTCAGCTGCCTGGAATCCACACTGCGGCTGGACGTGCGGATTGGCGGGGACAGAGGGGTGCATGGCGGAGTCTCCACGTGCCCCCGCTTCCTCCCCTGAAAGCTTCCTTGCCCACTGGCTCCTGTCCCCATGTGGGAGGGGGATGCATCCTGGTCCCTGGCTCCCCTCCTTGCACCAGGAGGGGGAGGATGCACCCCGGCTCCTGGCTCCCCTCCTTGCACCGGGGGGGGATGCACCCCGGCCCCCCTCCTCGCACGGGCCGCGGAGGGGGATGCACCCCCGTCAGCCTCTCCTGCACTCCCAGGAGTGGAAACCAACACTTCCCTCTGGTGGCAACCCAGCCCTGTGCATCTGTCCCGGCAGCTGCCATCCCAGCGATTCCCCAGGCCCCTGGGGGGCTGCGAAGACAGGAAGGTGCAGGGGCTGTTTTACATTTTGCAAGCTGGGCTGGCTCACGTGGGGCAGGAGGCGCTCCGCGAGCACCAGCGGCACCGCCAGCCCTGCACGCGGGATAAACCGCAGCTGCTCTGTCCGCTCTGAATAGCGCAAATCTCACCCTCGCGCCAGCTGGGCCTGGTGCAGGCAAACGGAGGTGCCACATGGCCCATCTATTCTTGACAGCAGCACTGGAAAGAAGATAAAAGCCGTCTCCTCTAGTCTCCCGTGCTCCGGACACCCTGCCATCTCACATAACTTGGGATATAATTTATGAACCTCAACTCCTAAACAACTGGGAACATGATCCATTATTCATCCGCAAACTGGGCCAAGAACCGCGCGCTCCTAGGACACAGCCACGAAAGGAAGGAGGCAGCGCAAGGCTCCGCGCCCAGAGCTGCCGTCCGCCTTGCGCCCGCGCCGCGGCTGCGTGCCAGCTCCATCACCACGGCGGGCGCCGAGCCCGTCCACGCCTGCTCGGCCCACCGAGGGCGGCCGCAGCAAATACAGCCTCCCGGACCCTCAGTTAACTACCGACCTTTTCCTCCTTTGAGAGGCAAAGGACTGTTTTGCAAAGGACAAAACACCTCCTGAGAGCTCTGCAGCTCCTCGCAGCATTCCAGAGAAATGATTAATGAATAAATGCACAGCAGAGAGCTGCAAATCTTCAGTGTGGTGGCTTCTGTCATTTGCACCTATAACTTCAATATTGATTACATGTCGGGTTGCCTGGCTTTTAATTATTTTTTAATGGATTGGTCAGAGCAGCAAATTACGTAGCAGACAGACAGCGCAATACCACCCAGAGCATCAGCAGAGATCTTCCACAGCAACCCGGAGAGCTGCATTAACCCCGGCCGCGGTGCTTCAGGGTGCCACGGCACGACGGCCCTGCGGGGAGGCTCTGCGCGCCCGGCGGGAGGTCGCGGGCCGCCAGCGTGGCCACATCCTGCTGCATCAATGGTGTTGCGGTGCTTTGAGCACGCAAAGCTTTTTTTTTCTTTTTCCCCCCCAAGATATTAACACTTCTTCTAACTACTATAACCCAAATCCGCCTGTCCTGCCTCTGCTCGCTCACACCCAGCGAGCGAGAAACAAGCAGGACAGAAGCTTTCAATACCAGACCTGAATTCTGATGCAGGTTTTTGTTACTCTGAACAGTCTTGCCTGCACCTCGGGAAAAGCGTAAGCCGCCGCCTCGCCCCGCTGGATGAGGACGACAAAAGCGGCGTGAGCAGGGTGCCGGCGGGCGGGCGGGCGGCCGGGAGCCTCGTGCGGGACGGGACGGGGCTCGCGCTGCCCCAGCCCCGGCAAGAGCCGGCAGCCGGCGCGAGGCCCTCGGGTCCGTCGGCAGAGCGCTGCCCGCGGAAGGAGGCCGAGCAAACCCAGCCCGGGCCGGGGAGCGAGCACGCAGGCACGGCGGCCGTCAGCCCCGCCGGGGGAGAGGAGAGGAGCTGGAGCTGCTGCTGCGGCAGCGGGGCGCGGGCGGCGCCGGCGGCTGCGGGGCGGCCGGGCGCCCAGGCGGCTCCTCACCTGCCTCCGCGCCGTGCCTGGCTGCCGGCACGGGCACGTTCGAGCACTCGAAGTACTCCAGGTCATCCTCCGGCTCCCCCTTCCTCTCCGGCCCGGCCGCTTTCTGCGCGGAGGTGGTGGAGGCCAGCTTCTCCTCATCGGTGGCGTGCCCGTCCCGATTCGCGACAGCGGGGATTTCCGAGATCAGCCCCCCTTCGTCCTGCAGGATCAAGGCATGCGGTTAAGCGGGGCTGAGCTAATCGGAGGCGATCAGGCCGCCGGGTTACCCGGACGGTCGGCCGGGAAAGCGCCCCGGGAGCTCATCATCCAGCGGGACGGGCTCGGCAGAAGCGCGTGCCGCCGCCGCCGGCTCCACGCACCTGCGCGCCGACGTCCAGCACCAGCGCCTGCGCCTCGTACCTCTTCACCTTGCAGCCGCTCCTGCGGGAGACAGAAGCAGCCCTGAGCGGCCGGGGCGCGCGGGCCGGGGCCGGGGGCGGGCGGGGGGCGCGCGGCGCAGCCCAAGCGGGGAGGCAGCCCCAGCGCTAGCGTTGCACCCTGCGCGCAGCCGAGCCGCTCGCCAGCCGAACGCCGAGGCAGAGCAAGCGCCGGGCGCGGGCGGAAGGAACGGGCGAAGAAAACACACTGCGACACGCCAACCCCTTTCATCTCCGAGACCTTTATTCCCGTCGAAGGAAAGGGACCGAGAACAGGCGCGAGGCACGGGCGGCGAGAAAGGCGATTGCCAAGGAGTCTGGAAGAAAGGTTTCCCTCGCTCCGTGCTCGCCCCGTGCATCCGGCGGGACGGCATCCCGAGCTCTGAGCGCACGCTGGTGCCCTGGCTGGGGATAACTGCGCCGCTTGCAGCTCTGAGCCACGTCGCTCCTCTGCGCTTTAAACGCGCTCTCCGCCACGACGCAAACGCCGTCTCCAGGAGGAGAGCCTTGCAGATCGGAGAGGCTCAGGCTCCCCTTGCAGGGCATCCTGCGGCCGGGCGCCCTCCCGCGAGGAGGCTCTCAGGGTCTTTAACCTGGGGCCCCGAAACGCGTCGCCCGGGGGAGCTCGGCCGCAGCGGCGAGGGACGAGACCACCCTCCGGCCGGGCTGCGGCACGGCCGCCGCCTCGCACGGGTTTCTCAGAGAGCCCGCGGAGACCCTCCTGGCTCCCGCAGCTGCCCGGACAAGCCGTCCTTAGCGGTACCCGCTGCTCCTGCTTACGGCCCCGCTCGGGGCTGAGCGAAGGACGAGGCCGCCAGCTCCCGCCTCTCCCCGCTCTGCATCGCTTCGGGCCTTCGCTCGGCTTCCGCCCGGGCTCCTCCAGGCAAGGGGCGTGCTGCGGGGCCGAGCCGGCGGGCTCCCGGCCTCAGCAGACGAGACGATGCGCACGAGGCACTCGCCTCTCGCACGCGAGCGGAGCTGTCCCCGCACCCAGGCACGAGCCCACGCGTCACCACCCTCTCACCCCACAGCAGCAACCTCCCGCTGCTCTCTGCCAGGCCTCAACTTCCCGGAAGGCAAACGTTTGCTAGGCTGAAGGCAGCCCGCTACAGATGACGGGGGGAAGAGGTCTCCTCCTCCGGGTTTGAGGCTCCACCACTGCAGAGCCGATGGCAGGAGCCCGGACGCGCTCGCGGCGAGCTTTGGCGATCGCCTCCCCACCCTTTTCCCTCTCCGGCCTCGCCATGCCACCACGCGCGTGCTCCGGCGGAGCACAACGAGGCACAAGGAAATTTTATGTGCGTGCTAACACGCGCACCGGCGTCAGCCTGAACAAAATCCCTCTCGCCTTCATTTTTCTCCATCGCGCCCTAACGCAAGCAGCTAAACCACAGCTCGCCACATCCTTCGCAATCTCTCTGTTCCTAGGGACGATCACGGCACGGTCTCCTGGAGAGGGTGTTATCACACCATCTGGTAGCTGCTGTGTCTCCCCCACCAGCACCACGATAACAGCTCGCGGGGATGGGGGAGAGGAAAGGGAGGACGGACGGACCGCCCGGGCTCCGCATCCGCAGCCCCCGAGCGCGCCCGGCACCCGCCGCCTCTCCCAGGCGGTGCAGCCGGACCCACCCCGACCCGCAGCGCTGCCCAGCCGCCGGCCTGCCCGCGCAAGCCCAGGCCCCCTCCCGCCGCCAGCCGCTCGCCAGCCGCAAGAGCAGGTCCCCTTTCACAAGGCGGGGGGAAAAGGGCTAAAAAGAGAGTCCTGTCTGCAGCACTGCGAGGGCAAAGCTCCTCTGACACGATCTGGAGCCACGGCTGAAGGACCAGCAGCTCCTTTGCCCCTGGATCTGCTCCACCTACCCCTCCGCAGCCCCCGGTTCCCCAGGTGGTTTTGCATGGGTGCGGGTAAAAGACATCCTCACTTTCGGACTGCTAAAATCCACCCATCTTTGCAAGGATCTGGATGGCACAGAAACCTGCTTTCCCCGCTAGCCGAGGCACTGATTTCAAGTACTTTTACATCATCAAAACGCATTGCAAGTCGGCATGCTGTGAGAGCAAGCACAGGCACACGCCTCGAGTGCGACTCTCGCCTCCTCTCGCTCCCTCGCGCCCAGGCAGTTGCAAGGCTAAGCTGTCCCACGAAACACACTCCGAGAGGCGCAGAGGACACAAATCAGACAGCAGAGAGCAGGAGTCGAAAGGCAAGAAGGAGCCTGCATGCCATGGAGAGTCGTGGGGCCAACACACACCCACTGAGAGAGAGAGAACAAAACCCAACAAAACAAAAGAGGAAAGAAAAACAGAAGAGAGTACTTACAACAGAAAACAGAGAAATTTCACTTGTTCAGTAGTCCTGATGCACCAAAAAATAGACAGGAAAGAGACAGACAGATGGAGAGAAGAAAAGCATGTGAAAAGACCTGGATATCAACTCTCATCTGGAGAAACACAATGAATTGCACAGCTCTGTCTTTTGGAAAGAACACATAGATAAAAGATGTTCTGATTCTGCATTTAGGGTTGCGAGAGGAAGAACGAGCATTCAATCAAAACCCAAATCGCGGGGGAGGCGAGTGCCCGGAACAGCTCGTGCTGCTCCGAGGTGATGAGCAGAGCCTGAAACCTCCACTCGCTGCCAGCTCTTGCTGCCTTCAGGGTCACGCGCAGGAACGCTGACTCCCTCTAAAAATTCGTATCGAGATTCCTGCTTTTGCTTTCAATTAGTTCCAATTACAAGTGTTAAATGCAATCACAAATTACAGTGGAAGGACCCCAAAATTTGCTGGGCAATTCCCTTATGCAATATTCCCCTCTGCTTCACTTGCCTGTCCAGAGACCCTGCAGAGGGCAGGAAGAACCAACTCTGTCTCAGCAGTTGGGATTTTACATTTTACGATTTAAAGCTCTTAAAAAGCGAGGTTGAGACTTCAGTACTGCCCAGATGCGGTCTGGATGGCATTTGTGATGCAGTAGGTGAAATATCAAGAAAATCAGGTTTATTCATTAAACCTGTTCCCAGAGGAAGAGTGTAATGGCACCTGCATTCCCAGGAGGCATTGGGAAATGTCACCCTTTACATGGTGGTTTTAAATAGCATGGTTCAGGAACTAAATATGCACTTAAAGAATCCCACATGCACTGAAATAGTTCTGCAAGGGACAACAAGCTCCCCATTGCCTCTGCAAATGCGATAAAAGCAACCACGATCAGCCTGTTTAACCTTTATTCTCTTCTTCAGTTATAAAAGGGGAAGTTCTGCGGCAGCTCACAAAACGCGCCAGCAGTATCTGATTGAACAGACGTGGGCCTGCAACCTGCAGAAGAGTCACAGACCCTTTGGTGCGCCCGGAAAGCCCCTGCGGGCTCACGCCTGCACTACGAAGGTTTGCTCCGACCCAGCGATCCGACTGCAGGCGCGCTGAGCCGCGCAAGCCGGGATCTCGAGCGATTTTTCCAAAGAGGCTTTGCAGCGACTCCTGCAAGTAGGCGCTGGCCCAGACTCGCGGGGGCAGCCCTCCCCTCCCACGGCCTGGGACCCTGCGCGGGGCTCTGCGCACCGAGCACCGGCACCGCTACGGGACCCCGGCTCGTCTCGACCCGTCGGTTCCCGAGCAGCAAGATCTGCCGGCAAAGATGCAGCTACCATGAGGACGGATAAAAACCAGGGCAGCAGCAAAAACACAGGAGCCTACAGTGCGTGTTGGTATTTTAGGCTGGCTCAGAAGACACTGGGGGAGAGCGGAGCATCACTGCCATATCCCCAACCGCGGAGGAGCTGGGGGGCTGCCGGCCGCCCGCTCAGCGCGCACCCGCACTCACGTTATCAAGCGCGACCGGGGCTTCTTCGGGGAGTCTCTGCCCTTTGCGAGCTCATCCTGCACCTCCAGCGTCTGAGACTCGAGGATTTCGTTGAGGCTGTTCTCCGCCGCGGGGCAGGAGTCGGCGGCGGCGCTGGCGAGGGTCTTGGGGGCCTTGAAGGGATCCGCGGAGTCACCGCGATCGGGGTCGAGCCGGTAAGACGCCTTGGGCAGCGTTGGCGAGTTCTGCAGAGCCGAGCTGCTGCTGAAGGGGTTGAAATCCGGGTTGTCCCACTGGCTGGGATCCATCCTGGAGGAGCCCCCGGGAGGGGGCAGCTCGGCAGCCCTCTGCCCATCCTCGGCGGCTTTCGGCGCGGGCTCTCTCTGCCTTTTGGGCGTCAGCTTGCTGGCTGGGATCCTGCTGCCTTTCTTCGGCGCGGCTTTCCTGGCCTCGGCGCCCTCCGCCCCCTCCGTGACATCGGGCTCCCGTTTCTGAGACGGCGCTTTGCCCTCGCGGGCCGGCTCGCCGCCGGGGCGCACGGCGCTGCACGGGGCTGCCGGCGGGGAGCTCTGCAGCTCGGCGCCCCCCACCACGAAGGCACGCACGCTCTCGTCGTACTCATCGGCGCTGCAGCCGGAGGAGGCTTCGGGGACCGGGCTCTCCTCATCGGCTGCGCCAGGCTCTAGGTTTTCCTCCGTTTTCCTCCCAGGGGCCGCTGGTTTCCCTTTCCTGAGTTTGCTCCGGCCGGGCGAGGACTCCTGGGCAAAAGCTTCAGCCGGCGGCCCCGCGTCGGCCAGCCCCTCTCCCGACATGACCCGCTCCCGGGCGGCTCCGCGCGCATCGGCCGGCTCGGCAGCGGGCACGGCCAAGCAGCCGGCCTCGGTCCCTCTCCCGGCGGCTGCAGGAACGCCCGGAGGCTGAGCTTCGGCCGGGCGCTGCGTCAGGGCCGGCTCTTCGCTGCCGTCGGGGCAGGTCTCCGCTGCAGCATCCGCGCTGGCGCGAGGGGCTCCGCACAGCGGCCGAGCCTCATCCTCGGAGCGCTGCTCGTGCGAGGTCTCCCTGGAGCCTTCCACTACCCGCAGGTCATCGTGGCCACTTAGCTCTACAAAGATAAAAGCAGCGCATTAAAACCATGCCCGCTGCGCACCGCCGTCCCGACGGCACCCCGTGCGGGCACCTGGCTCTGCACGTGGCTGTCCCTCCCCGTCTCGTGGCTCTCCCAGGACCAGATTGATGGGACCGACCCAGAGCTCAGCCTCCCCAGCTGCTGCCGTGACTGTTTAACCCCGGCTTCAAGCACTGCCTGTAAAATTCGAAGCCCGTGACACAGTGGAGAAAGCACACATAAATCACCGCGCCGGGGGCCCCCCTGCAGGGAAGCATCGCTCTGCACCATGCTGGCAGCTACGAACATCACCATTTATGTCCTTCCTCTCCCCCGGACGCGCTCCCACCCGGGGCGCCTGATGCACCAGAGGGGTTTTGCAATCGCAACGCCTCTGCAAGGCCGTGAGGGCTGCACGCCCGCGGGGCTGCTCCTCCCGGGGCAGGAAACCCTCGTGTCCCGGCGGGGAACGGCAACGACAGTGAGAGCCGCAGCTCGCCTCGACGGAAAGTTAAAAATCACCGAGTGAAATGCAAGGCAGCACACCTCGGTGCAGGAGCTGGCCGGGCAGCACGGCCGCTCCCCTCCGGCATCCCAGCCCCGGCTCTCCCGCGGAGCCGCGTCGGTCCCGGCAGGCGCAGCGGCCGCCCGCCTCGCGTGCCTCCTGCAAACGAGGATGCCGAGCGAGGCCGAACTGTCCAAACCTTTCACAGGCTGCATGTTTCTCTAAGCTCCCCTTTCCCCTTGAAAGGGTTCTCCATCCTCCTGGCAACTGCCTGCGCGGGAATTGGTTGCAATCCCAGAACTGCAGGCCGAGACGAGCGCGGCACAGACAGCCCTTGCCTGCACCGCTCCACCGCCAGCGGAGGCACGTGGGCCGTCAGAAGGGTCTCTCGTTAAAATTTTAACTGCGTGCTCTAGATACAGCAGTCGCCTGATGCGCTCCCTCACGAAACATCCCTGCGATGCATAAATGCCAGGAGCCAAAGCGCAGGGAAAGCAAAAAACCTGCATGTGTTTGGCACGGGGAGGGGAGACACAGCAGAGCAACGAGACCCCCTAGGAGCGATCCCAGGAAAAAGGCCTGCGGGAGAGGAGAGGCAGCGTTCACCCAGCGGCCCCGCTCGCCGCCCGGGAGCCCCGAGGTTCCCGCAGAGCCGGTCCCGGCTGCAGCCCGGCCCAAGCCCCCTGCTCGCTGCCCGCTCCCCTGCCGCAGGGATCCCGCCCGGCTCTTCCTACCAGGCTCACCGCGCTGCTGCCATAGTTTCTTAATCGCAAATCCTGATCCATGACTTAATCACTGTTACTCCAATCCCTGCCACTAAATCCTTTTACTGTTTAATCTCCTCTTCTCTGTCAGGGGACGGACGGCGAAGCTCCTTAGCCACTGAGGCATCTTGAAAGCGACATGCACCCAGCGCCGGCCGCTCGGCCAGGGTGCGCCAAGGCAGGGGAGGAAAACGCCCGGAGAGGCTCCCCCGGCCCGTCCGCAGCTCTGCTCCTCCCGTCCCAGCGAGCGACACGTGCGCGGGCTCCCGGGACGATGCAGAGCGGGACTTTGGGGTGCTCAGCACCCACCGGGGAGCACGCAGTCCTCCCGGCATCGCCCTGGCGGGATGCACCCAGCACAGCCGGGTCCTCTGGGGCAGAGCTCAACGCTGCTCCCCCAAGGACTGAACCGGTTTGAAAATGGGCAGCAGCACAGGGGACTGCAAATACAGAGCGTGCCCGGGGGAAATGTGCTCGCCCCTCTTCCCAGGCCGTATCCAGGCTGCGAACTAGCTCTCGTGCGCCAGCGCGACGGCCTCGGCAGGGAAGTCACGCGAAACGCTTGCTGGTTTTGCAGGGGGGCGGCTGAGCCGGTGCATGGCAGGCAGCGCGCTCCTGGGCTGAGCCAGGCACCGGCCCCTCCAGGCACATCTCCCTCGAGAGGTTGTTTCTATCGCAGAGCATCTGCAACCAGCCTGTGTTTGCTGGTGACGGAGCGAGTCGCAGGCTGGCAGGAGGAGGAAAGTGAATCAGGCAAATATCTGGCTCCCAGGCTAATCTGGGACACCGAGCCAACAGCCCTGACTCAGCTGATGGCTCGTGGTTTGCATAAGCGATCTTTAGGATGCTAAAAGCCACAGAAATGAATCATGGGGGGCTGCGCACTCCCCGAGACTGCAAGAAAACTCTGGACAGACGTTATCTTCTGCCTCACAAAATGCATCAGCAAACACAAATCCAGTGGAAACATACTTGGAGGGCAGCCAGCAAACGCTCTTCGAGGCAGCCCTTGCCAGGCGTTTCCATCACTAGGAATCAGGAAACCTCTTTAACAGGCCACATAGGCAACTTCATTACACTTGCTGCATTGCTCAAGTGTTTTAGACCTCACTGAGACACCCCTGAACAGAAAAGCAGGCTGCGAAGTCAGGGGAACAGGCACCTTTTAAATACATTGTACATCCCTGCCCAAGGATTTTGCAACCCATGTTCTCACAGAGACAAGCCCATCATGCTTTCTAACCCAAGCAATGAGTTAAATTTGAATAACAAGCAGTTGAGGGTGGAAATCACCTCTCCTCATTCCTGTGGATGTCACGTGTGGAGAGAGAAGGAGGGATGCATGCAAGTGACCATCACTCCTAACAACTATTTCTTCACTAATATTACAAGAACCTGCCCAAGCCAGAATAGCTCCACACACACGCAAAGATGGGGCCTGAGATTTACGCACCCAGTTGAACACAAAGTGCAGCATCAGCCCTCAGAATTTGCCCAAATTGCTGCCTCAGGTCTCCAGAGGGTCAAAACCCGCGTGCAGGAGGCAGGCACAGCTCCGAGGCGAACCAAAGCCCTCGGGCCCTGGGCTGGCAGAGGCTGGGAGGTCCCGCGAGAAGATGGGGACCAAGTGTCCTGGCCACCGGAGTGGGGCCTGGGAGACACCCCGCGGCAGGAGCTGTCCCCTGGAGAGCAGGGCAAGGCAGAGCCTTGCAGATCATACTGACCAGGCTCTAGTGTCCATATAAAAATAATAAAAATCCCGACGCATAAGGCTGCCGTGTGAGCATTCAGGTGGAACTAGAAAGGGTTTGGGAGCATCAGCTTTCCTCGCCAGCCAGCCCGTCCTGCAGAGCTCGGCTGGGATGCGTTCACATACGTCCGTGAACTAATAAACATTCCCTCTGGACGTCTCCAAATTTGCGATTCACCCATTTTCTGCACCCGGGACAGCTCAGCTCCTCCACTCTCCCCTGCCTGCAGCACAGCCCATCTGTTCGCCCAGCCCGAGGCTGAGGAACGGCAACAGCCTGGGAGACGCCGTACATGAAGGACTGCTCAAGAGCTCGCCAGCAATTCTGCAATAGAACCATCCTTCCCGCTAGCTTAGTTTCTTCATTTTCCCTCGCCTCCTCTGGAGAGACTCTGGGCCCGAGACAGGTACCGACCAACTGGGCGAGTTAACAGCCCGGCTCAGCGCCGCGCCGGAGCGCTGGGGTCCTGCACGACGGGCACATCCCACGGGGGCACAACAAGCTCACGTCGGACTGTCTGCGGCGAGACAGCCCCTGGGGAAGGTCTCAGCACCATCCAGCGCTGCCACGCGACTGCACGCCGGGGACGAGGAGCCGGGCTCCCACTGCTCCTGCCTGCAAGCAGGCCCAAACATCCCCCGGGAAGGAGTCCCCCAAAGGCAATCCCGCCCCGGACCGCTCCTCCTGCCCGGGAACGGCCTGGCCCCGAGTCCTCCCGGCCCCACGGCAGCTGCGCTTCCTCGGCCTCTGACGCCGGCTCCCGGCCGCGGCCCCGGGGCTGGCGCTGCCTTTCTGCAGCCGCAATCACCGGATGCAGGAACCGGTGGCCTAAAGGTTCCCGCAGCCCTTGCTCTGGACTCTCTTTCAGTGGACTTCGTCTTCCAGGCACTCTGAATTCCTCACAGCAGCCGTTATACCGGTTGTGCACGGAGCACAGACCTGTTTCTGGCCCTGTGCACACAGAGTGAATATTATAAAATGAAAATAGAGATTTTATGTTCTCTTGAGAAAAATTTATAGAGGACAGTCTGGCACCCCAGGAATAGGCACTTTATGCACGTGCATTGTAACAGTTACGATTGTTTTCCTCAGGCTAAAATTAAACGCAAATATCGACTGGCTAAGCATCTTTTCTACGTGCCATCCTTCGCTCCTTTAAAAGAGTCAGTGAAGTCTGGGAGGAGCAATGCTGCGATGCAGAGACCCTGTGCCCTTTTCATCCTACATACAGCAACCAAGTGAAGCACAAATGATTCCCCGCGCAGTCCTGAATGCCAAATGCCGGCGAAAACAACCCCTTCACTATCTGCAGCCTTTGACTCGGCTGGAGCTTTGTGCACTGCATGAGTCACGCATTTCTGCCTTCGCTGGCTCGCTGGCACACACAGACCCAGCACAGGATATCTGGGCTGCGCATTCAGCTCCGGCTCACACAGCTAACGACTTTTTTCCTCTTTTGGCTTTCCGCTTTTGTTTAACAGACGCTGATCTATTTTTAAGTCTATTCTGTTAAGAATTAGCATACCGACAAACAATACTGCCACTAGCGCTCCGGATAACACGTGCCCCGGATCCGGGGAACAGACGTAGCCGCGGACGAGCTCCGCTCCTGTCACTAATGGCTCCATATTTGTTGCTTCTGCTCGTTTCCTTGCACAGAGTATCTCCTTTTGGCAGAGGATCCAAGATAACTTGAGCGAGAACGGGGTAGAATTACAGCCCCCGTCGTCCGAGACGGCAAGAGGAAAACTGCCCAAGGGATTGGGAGCGGGCGCGGAGCTGCGCCGGGGCCCCCTGCCCGGGGGCGCGGGACCATCCGAAGGGCTGTCCCTGAAGGCAGGGTTCAGTGCCCACATTTCGGCCGTGCGCGGAGCAGCCAGCCCCCGGCGTCAAAGCCGCTGCCTTGCACCTCTCCTGGCCCTGCTGTGTCTAAGTAACGGCAACATTGCAGCGTTAATCGGACACGCGAGTCTCCGCTCCTCCCGCTCCATCCCAGCCCCGGGAAAGGCCTTTATCACAGCTGCCTGCTCCCGAGCTACGTTCACGGCCAGGGCGCGCGCCCCTGTGATACAGCCCCAGCCCCTCGGGAACTGGGCAGCGTTACAACGGCGAGGGCTTAACGTATCGATTAGCTAAGGGCCAGTGGTTTCACACCCCAGGAAGCCTCCTGCACGCTGCAAACTCCCCACAGCCGTGCGCGCCCGGGAACCCCTTCCCTCCGCCACTTCAGGGAGGAGCGCAGGCTGGATGCGGACCCCGAACACGGCACGCGTTTTCCCTGGTGCCATTCCACGCGACGTAACCTGTTAGCCACAGGAAAAGGGGCACGGAGGGGTAAAAGCCCTCCCTAGCCTGGGGGCCATCTCTCACTAATCACCTCCGTCACCGGGGCAGCTCCCGTTGAAGAAGAAGGACGTACCCCAGTCCCCCAGGCAAGGAAGGGACCGAGCGGGGTGTGCAACCACTCCTGCGTTTCTGGTGCTGGAGAAGCTTCTATTTGCTCTAATGTTTAGCTCTCCATAAAGCGAGCAGGAAAGCAGCCCGCCCTGGGGAGCACCCTGCCTTCGGCTGCGCGGCCCGGTAACGCGCGCGTGCCGTGCCCGCGGCCCACTGCTGGCCAGCCCACTCGTGCGCTGGGTCCTGGCTTCGGCCACTGCTTTTAGGAACTGCTCTTCCTAGGAAACACGCACACAAAACATACTTTCTCAGACTTTTGGGACAGTAACTCCCCAGGGTCTGAAGCAAAGCACTTTCTCGAACAGAAGCTCTTGCAGAAATGATCTTAATTCCTGCAAGGGAATTGTCCTGGTAATGAGGTCCCGGGGTGCGGTCTGAGCGAGCGAGCGCATCCCCGAAACCCGGGGTGCTCCAGGAAGCCGCTGGGTGCTGGTAAGCGACCGGGCGCTGTTATGAGCGTTGGAGAGATGCCCAAAGTCGAACAGAGCAGGGGCTGCCCTGCAGCCCGGGGCAGAGCGCGGCTCAGGGCACCCGCCCGGGGGCTCCCGGCCCCGGAGATGCCGCCGGCGCCTGGGGCAGGCCTCCCTCCGGCCGACGCTCCTGGGCGTTTACGGACGTCTCCGCGTCCTGACGCTGCCCAGTCATCCTGCTCTGCAGGAAGAGCGGATGGAAGGAGGGGGCGTCCCCTCCCCGGAGCCCTGCCTCCGATAACCTCTGCGCTCGCTAGGGATGCCAGAGCTTCGGAGCCTCGTCGCTGCGGCACGAGAACCGGCTCCCGCCCCAGGGGCCGGCCCCTCCGTGCTGCCAGCTGCGAGACCCCTCCAAGGGGGGGATAAAGCCAAAGGGGAGGGAGGTGGTGCTCAGAAAGGCCAAGGGTTAACGGGGAGTCGCGCACAGAGACGCAGCAGCCTGTGGCGAGACGCACAGATAAAGCGGCTACCGCACGGGCTCCTGGGGGCAAAGGAAATCCCCTGGGCTTTCCGAAGGTCCCTGGCAATTTCTCCAGTAATGGGGTTCAGCAGTCTCAGGTTTTCACATATTTAACAGCAGATACGCAGGGAAGAGGCCAGGCTACTAACTCTAGGGAAAAAGGATCTGTGCGATGAAAGCTCGGCTGCCGACAGCAGAACGCAGCATCGCGTCAGCTCTTGTGACAAGGGCAGGTCTCTCCTACCGCAAGTGGCAGGCGAAGCATGCGCAAGCCAGCTCCCGCCGCCCGCCCTCCGACACCCGGAGGCAGCGGGAGGTATTACTGAGCCCGGCAAGGTCTGAGGGGGAAGTTGGAGAGGGCAGTTTAAAAGACAAAATGACTCAACAAAACCCTCTCTTCCTCTAGATCAATCCATCGCAGCCCGGCCGGCTGCAGGCCCTGCCTCTCCGGGCACCGCCTCTGCCGGGGCGGCTCCCCAAACCCGACTTAGGGATCTCTGCCCTCTGCAGCCTCGCGCACGCTCACCCCCTATCTCGGCGTGGGGACAGCAGGAGAGCGTGACCGGTGATTGCAAAACGGCCTCATGATAATTTCAGGCTGCACAGGCGAGAGCCGAGGGGAGCCCAACCGATTCTTTCAAGCCTGCAGTACAGCCCCCTCCCCTCCAAAATGATTCAGTAAAGTCAGCATTTAACGTCAGTTAAAGAACAGCCTTTGCAGAGCACACACAGCCCCCAGTACTGGCATTTGAACCATCCAGACCATTAACCACAAAAAATGCAGCAGGCATTATTCAACACAAGCAACTTCTCCTCCCTGACCCCACCCCGCTTTTCTGCATCCGGAGCAGAAAACCGAAAAGCAGAAGATGCACGCTTGCGCCTTACCTTGGGTCCCAGCCTCCGGCTCTCGCGATCCCAGCGATGGCTCGCAGAACTCCTTTAGGGGCGAGCGGATCGGTGTTTCTGCTTCGGGGGTCTCAAAATTACCTTCGGAGTCCGAGCTGCCGAGGGGGGGAAAACAGTGAGGAATTACCGCTTTCCTGGCTAGCTCCGACATCCTTCACATGCCCTACACATCCAGCCAGGCCGGCTCCTGGGCCGGACCGGCCGACCCGGAGAAGGCATCCTGCGGCTGCTGCTCTTCCGTTTCCAGCAGGCCACGCTAGCAAACGGAAAAGGTAGAGAAGGTGAAACAACATCACAAGCATCCCCTTGCGCAGCCCCGGCCGAGCGAGCCCGGCTCCTGGGCCATGCGTCTGGAGCACCCAGGTGTCTCCCCCCGACATTGCTCTCGTCACACCTCCCCGTCACCCCGGTCTTTCTCAGCACCCATTACTGACCTCCACGGACGTGGCAGCCTAGCCCACATCTTCCTCTACAGCTCCAGAGGGCTGGAGCATTAGGAAGTCCAGAAAACAAGCCTCCATCTGCCTGCCCCACGCCTGCTAGCATCTTCACCGAGAGCCCAGAGTCTCCCTCTGTTCCCGCTGCCTTTCCCTAACGCTAACAGTTCCCAAAATCCACAGAGCTGAACGCCCAGGAGCCACGCAGGTTCCCGGCGCTGCAGAGGAAGCAAGCCGGAGCAGCGCAGCGCGCGGGGAGCGGAGGGGACGGCGGGCTCGCAGGGGCAGGCCCGCGCGCGGCACAGCCATGACGCTCGCGGGAGCAGCTCCGCATGCAGGGCGGGCGCCGCAGGCAGGACACGGAGCGCCACCGCCGAGCCTTTCCGCCCCCGTCCCCGAGAGGACGTGCCGTGCCAAGAGTGCCAGCGCGCGTGCAAGGCAGCGGGGCCGGGAGGTTAACGGGCAGGGGACGAGCGCAACCACCCGAGAGCTCGCGAAGCAGGGATGCCGCGTACTTGCCTGAAACCCAGAGATTTGCTCTCCGCCTGCGAGTCGTCCTCTCCTCCTCGCTCTCCCCCACCATCCTCACCTCCAGCAGCGGCCCCGCCGCGCACGGCGGACCACGTCCACTTGGCCCACTGCACCGGCGAGAGGATCTGCCAGGCGCTGAACGCCATGGGGCCGGCTCCGCCGGGGGGGCCCCCCCGAGGCGGCGGGCGCCGGACGCCCCCGAGCCCGGCTGGCGGAGGCGGTTAAGCGCGGAGCATCGGCCGCGCCGCGCGGCGCCTTCCTCCCGCGGCGGCGGAGGCGGAGGCGGGCGGGCGGCAGCACCGCCCCGCTGCAGCCGCGCCGCTCCGCTCCGGCCTCCCCGCTGCAGCCGCCCCGCTCCGCTCCGCGCCGCTCCGCTCCGGCCTCCCCGCTGCAGCCGCCCCGCTCCGCTCCGCGCCGCTCCGCTCCGGCCTCCCCGCTGCAGCCGCCCCGCTCCGCTCCGCGCCGCTCCGCTCCGGCCTCCCCGCTGCAGCCGCCCCGCTCCGCTCCGCGCCGCTCCGCTCCGGCCTCCCCGCTGCAGCCGCCCCGCTCCGCGCCGCTCCGCGCCGGCCTCCCCGCTGCAGCCGCGCCCGGCGCTCAGCGCGGACCCGCCGGCGGCACGTTCAGCCCCTTGGCGCGGGGATCAGCCGGCTGCCAGAGCCGGCGCCGCGCAGCCCCGGCCCCCCCGGACGGTACTACTGGCGGCAGGGAGAGCGCGGCCGGCCCGGCTGCCCGCAGCGCGCTTCCCCTGCGGCGCCCGGCTCGGTCGGACCTCGCCGGGAGACGCCGGCGGGCTGCGGGCTCGCCGAGCTGCAAGCGCCGGGCGGGGAGGAGGGAAGAGGGAAGCCCGCAGCAGCGTCCCCCTTCCCCTCCCACCCGTGCCGCAGCGATGGGATAGGGCTGGGAGTGCATAATCGCAGGCTTTCGCTGTGCTACATTTGATTGCTTTGCCCCTCCTCTCCCCTGCTCCCGGTCAGGCTGTCCAGAGCAGCAAAACGCCCCAGATGCCGAGCGCTCTCCAGGTGAGCACCTGCAGGCCGTGCCGGGAGGGCTCCCCTTCCGCTCCCGCCGCTGCATTCCTCGCACGGAACAAAGCCCAGCTTAGGAAACAGGCTGTGCACCACGGAGACCCTAACCCAAAAACTCTCAAAACCACTTATTTCTGCACAAATGCTAAACATGGAGGGGCATCTCCACTGCTCCCTGTGGGCAGGTTAATGCAGGCTGACAACCCACAGCCAGGCTTATGCACATTGCTCCTAAATCCCAGACAGATACCAGAGCCTAATTCACTGTCGCCCTCCACATGCTCACGTCAGGATGCTCCACTACCCTTTCGTGCCCCTCACACCACACTGGGCCAAAGGAAACCCCTGTGCACCAGGGCAGGGTGACTCTGAAACCAGATCTCCCCTCCCTGATTTATCCCACACTTATCCAGGGTTGCACCTGTGCTGTAACATATCCCACCACGAGGCGAGCTGCAAGATTCCTTCCACACCGCGTAGGCCAGCAAACGCTGCGCCCCAGCTGCAGCACCGCAGCGGCCGGCCCAGGCACGCGAGGTCCTCATGCACGGGGTCCCCATGTGGCCAGCAGGCCACAAGCAAGCCTTGCTTCCCGTGCAAGAGTGGCAGCCCAGATCAGGCGGAGCAGAGAGTGCTCCTGAGGCATCCAACATGCGGAGAAGCAAAGGAACAGGCAGCAGAGACCGGGAAACACCTGCCCCTTTATTTTCCAGGGAAATGCCGACTTCAGTAGCTCTGGCTGATGCTATATCCTTCCATGACAGCAGATTTATTTATTAAACTATTGTTGTTTAAGAATAACAGCAAACAGTCCCTGAAGAACTAAATACTGGCATGCTGGCCTCCCTGGGGCATCCTCCCCTTCTGGGGGCTTCGCTCTCCAGGTCGTCACCTCCCCTGCTTGCTAGAGAGAGAAGTGTTAACGTTAGCAGCCTTGCAGCGGCCGCAGTGCCAGGAGGCGCGTCAAGGGCTTCGGCAGCAGATCTATTGCAGGCAGCGGCATTACTGGCGTTGGACAGTTGCTGCCGCAGTGCCCACAGCTTCCCGGAGCCGGCGGCTTGCCCAGACCAGGTGAATGCATCTGCACTGTGCGCCCAAGGCTGGCTCCCCACCCGCTGCCCTTGGCGGGTCCGAGGAAGCTCTGGGAAAGGGAAGACTACTGTCCGGTTGTACAGCCCAGCCCAGCTCATTGCAGAGAAGTGCTATTGGCCCTCAGTAACTGCACAAAGTGCTCACGTGGCAGGCCAAGACCACAGCTTGATGCTTTTCTGTGAATCATCAGCTAGCTCTGCGCGCGAGGAATGCTTTTGCATGGCTGAATCAGCCGAGACCCACCCATCTGGTCTGGCTACCTCGCTCTAAAACCAGCCTCTATCAGATACTTCAAAGGGCCTCATTCCTCGTCATGGAGCATCTCAAATAACCTCCCTGCAGGGAACCTTTCTGCCTAGCTTCCATCTGTTGGTGTCTTTATTAAACAGATGCGTCATTGCTGCACTCTTTTATGGTCAAGACTCTGTCAAAAGAAAATCTCTTACCCCCCCCACCATACAACTTCTCCAAATTTCCCCCAAAACACCTCTGGCTCTGGCTCAGGCAAAGCAGAGGTGCTATCATTTGCATACTGCCACACGTCCAAGCAGTGATCTGATGTTGCACCCACACACCCAGCCGCGATCTGCAGAGAGCCGAGCCAGATAAAGCTCACACCTGCTTCACTGAGCCACAAGCGGACTAAGCGCCTTATTAAAGCTTATCCAAAAAGCAAGAGGCTGAAGCTCAGCATCCTCTTGGCTGTGTCTGCTTTGAGCAGAAACGAGCAGCCTCCTGCTTCCCACCATCCGGAGTGGCAGAGCGCAGGCTGATTTCTGCAGATGAATTTTACATAAGGAGATTTTTAAGGCATGTGTTGTGGCATGAATTGCTTTGCAGCACGACACACTGCAACCTGAACTCCTCCTCCCTCTCCCTCTGTCAGTCATTTCATGAACCTGAAGACCCAGCTACAGCATCTGCATCGCTGCATGTGAAACCAGCACACGGCTGCTCGAGTCCTGCCGGCGCCGCACGGGGAAAATGGAAATGTGAATGGCGAAGGAGCAGCAGCTGGTCTGGGTTGAGCGGCTCGCCTCTGCTGCAGAGAGGAAGGGTCTACATCAGCCAAGAATATAGATATTTACTTTTATAACCCCCCACTTGTTGAATGAGGGAAGCGGGACACATGAACCAACCGCAGAGGAAATTAGCGGCATCCTTCTATTGTGAAGGCTGCACAAACCGCTGCCGAGAGAGGACCCTCCTCCAGCTGCCACCGACGAGGAAGGAGCAGGGACAGGAGCAGCAGGACTGAACGGCACCGCACGGGCACGGGCTGCGAAGCTCCTGACCTGCACGCCCTGGGGCAGGAAGATATTGGAGCAGTTAAAGAGCAGAGCCTGCTTCCGCTTGCCATTTCCTACGAGCAATTAAGAAAATGCCTCGAGTGGCATTTTCCAGCTTGGCTCCGAACCCAGCCGGCAGCAGATCAAACACGGAGGAGATAACCTGACTTTGTCAGCCAGGCCAGCGGCTCTGGCTGCCAAACGCTGCTTGCATAGTCAGCAGGCACATTTCTGCAGAGCAGAGAGGAAGCTGACCTGTTCAAAACAGGACCTGCCAGCAGTTTCCACCGCACAAGCCCCGTGGCGAGCTGCAGCCTGCACGCACAGCAGCTGGACAGGCCGTCCTTCGCACTGCCGTAATCCCTCACCCCCGGCCGGGGCTCGGCGCTGCACCAACGCGCAGCGGGCTCGGCGGCACGCACCGACGTACAGCCTAGACCGTCCTGCCCAAGGTGCCCCAACCTCTCCCATTGGCAGCCTGGAGAAGCCAATTCGTGGGACAGCAGAGGCTGGTGCTGCCCCTGCGGGCTGCCCTCGGCCGGGGCAGAGCGCAGCCTGGTGTCCCCTGTCCCAGGAGACCCGTCATGGGTGCCCTGCTTCGTTTGGCAGACAAATAGCTCTGCTTCCTGGAGCTGCCTCTTTTTAAACAAGTACCTCGGGTTTTTATACTTTGTTCCTCTGAAAAAGCAAAGACTCTGGGGGTAGGATCCAGCACGTCTCGGGCTGCCTCAGGTTCACAGCCCCCTTCACGTCAACAAACGTCACGAGAGCACCAGTCCCGCTCGCTCCTTCTACAGACAGCCCCAGCACACGGCCCGCGAGGCAGCTCACGCCACCCCTCCGTGCAAGAGCAACGGTGACGCTGCAACAGCCTGTGACTGCCTGCACCGTCCTCGGCAGAGGCTGCAGCTACCGGCCATGCCTGGACCCTGTTGGCTTTGCAGCGCACGTGCTTTGAACTCCACTCCCCCCTCCGCCAATAACTGCAACAATAATTAAAGAAACAAAATGCATGTTTCCTGTTGACTTCTGCAGCTGAGAAAGCTGGCGGTCTGTGTCGGGACAGGTTCGCCAGGGTGCTGAGCACCTGGCCCTGGCATCATCCAGCATAGCTGGTGCTCTGTAAGGGGAGGGGACCAGTAAAACTGGCACGTAGGAGTGGAGCTGCCACCTTTTCCCATTTCGTCCCTCTCTTCTGGATAGTTAAATCAGCCTGACAGCGCCCAGCCCATGACAGTCATCCCTGACATGGGAGCATCCCCGCGGCCCCAGGCGACCACAGCCCTGGGGGTGCTGGGGCTGTGCGCCCCTTCGTGTCTGCCGTCCGGGGATGCTCTGCATTACGCAGGCTGGAAAATGATGGAAAACCTCACACTCCTTATGCTGATCTTTGCAGGAAGCCCACTGCATCCAGGGATGATAGCTCTGCATCCAGGAAGGACTTTCCCTTATCTTACACCAGGATGAGCTTCCTCCTGTCTGGCTGGCAGCAGTGCGGCTGCCTGACCCCGGATGCAGAAACAGACCCTGCTGACTTCCTCTTGCTGTCCCCAGGAAGGACGAGGGAAACAAGCCGAGGAGCAGGTCTCACAGCGGTCCCGTTTGCCATGCCTCAAGCTGCAGCGCCCTGGCTTAGAGGGGGAGTGTACCTGCAGTTTCCGTTCTCGTCCCTGTCATTAGGCAGCAGAACATCTATTTCTGGCTGCGGTGCTTTTCTGGGCAAGGCACAGCAAGGCAGCGCATTCATTTCCAGCGCAGAGATGAATCTTCTGTGGGTTTTCATTTTTCTTCCTCAGCTGCCCAGCTGCCTGAGGAAGACTCCACTTCAGCAGTTCTGCTCCTTCACAGCGCTCGGTTATTTGGGTCCACTGTACTGCATTTTCTCCAGCTGAGATTAACGCCAGATCAGCAATTGCATAGACTCTAGTGAAGAAAACGCATGTCACCAGCGGCCAGGAACCACACGCAGACACCCCGCCTGGCTCTGGGCACGACCGTCCGGCGGCAGACGTTACGGAGCAGCAGAGGCAGCAGAGGTGGCCGCGCAGAGCCAACGCCTGCGGCTCAGCCTGCAAGGGCGCCGCTTCGCACCGCGCGTGCCCAGCACCCGGCAGCTTTACCGCGACCTGCCGGCCCTGCGCCAACCATCGGTCCGGCCCCTGCTTCGCAAGGGATGCCAGCTCGCACGCGCGCTTCTCTGGCCCTCTGCTTGCCCAGCGCTCCTCCTCGGGAGACAGGCAGTCACATAAAAGAGCGTTTCACCGGCCCTAAAACGCCAGCAGTCCTCGCCCTGGGCCAGCCACGCACACGCTGGAGGAGCCTTCGCTCGGGGACGAGGAGCTCCCTCGGAGGGCGTCTGTCCTGCAGCTCCAAAAGCCGAGCAAGGTGTTTCGGTGTAACCGGGGAGGTGGAGGCGGACGGGGCAGACGGCAGCCTCCGCGCCCGCCGAGCCGGCAACGCGGGGCGCGCGGCCCGGCCCCTCCGGCCGCTCGTCGGGCGCTGCGCCGAGGCAGCCTCGCTAGCGGGGACCCCACGCCTTCGTAACGAGCACTTTACCCACGCGCTATGCATCTCGCCGCCTCCAGAAAGGAAGGTGCTAGGCGTCTCACACGAACATCTTTCTGTCCTTTGTTAAGCCACCATATTCTATTTATCATGCATTCCTCAGTTTAAAATGGGTCTCTGCATCAGTAAAAATATTAATTATTCTCTGTCATTTCATTGTGAAAAAAGGCAAGCTCTGGGAACTGAGCAAACTATTCACACAAAGACTTAGGTATTCCAGCGATGAGCGTGCAGCAAACGCCAGGGAGATGATTTCATAACACGCTTCCTGACCTCTGCTGTGACGCCGGGAAGATGAACGCCGGATAACTCCCATCTGCAACTCACCTGCTCCGGCTAGAGAGAACATCCAACGGGAGGCTTAAACGCTTTCTTTCCCCGACAACCCGCCTAAGTTAGAGAGGGAATCAGGCCCTAGGAAAGGGCAAGGAAGAGAGATGTTAGAAGGAAAACGTATTGACCTGAAGACCCCCCGCAGCGGTCCGGAGCCCGGGGAAGCACATCGGCCGGGAGGAAAAAGCGACGGAGACCTTGGGGAGAGAGGCTCGCTAGAGGGCACTCCAGGATGGGATCTGCAGACGCCACAGAGACCTCTGCCACCGCCCTGGAGCCCTTCTGGGCACGGCAGGAGAAAGGCGGAGGGTTTCCTGCTTCCCCAGGCTCAGGGCTGCTGGTGGCTGAACACCTCCCGCCGCCCCGCTCCCGGCCCCGCAGAGCCGGAAGGGACCTCCTCAGCCGGGACCTCTGCCGCATCTCGCGCTGGGAGACGCGGGAGCTGGCCTGACAGCCTGCAAGAGCGAGGTCCCCCGTGTGATAGGGCCGGGCGCCTCCCTAGGAAGGGGCCGGCAGGCTTTCCCGCGGGGTTTCAGGCCTCGCCAGGCCCAGGAGGCCACGGAGACCCCAGCCCCTCCGCAGGCATCCTGTGCTCGGCCCAGCCGGTCTGCACTGCCCTCTCCTGCCGCGCAGCTGCAAACGTCCCGCCGGAGCGCTCGCCGCTCGCAAACAGGCCTGTTACCGAGCCGGCCGCGGCGGCAGTTTGGCGGTAACCATAGCTACATAACATTTTGCAGTTGCTATGAATGGCAGGGCGGAAAGCGGCGCTGTGCAGCTGCGAGGGTGCTGGGAGCGGCGGCGGGATCGCCGCTGCGCCGGCAGCTGCACCCCAGCACGCGGGTGCTTTCCCTGCCCTTGCCGAGCGGCTGCCGGTTTTGCAGGCAGCTGCCCTCTGCGTGAGCACCCTCAGCCCTCGGCTAGCCGGGATGCACAGCAGCTTGCCGGCATCGCCGCCACCGAGCTCGACGGCGGTTTGCTAAGAGGGTGCAGGGGGGCACGAACGTGCCAACGAGGCCAGGAACGGAGCCCAGGTCTGGCGGCCGGTACCGCGTAACTGCTCCAACCTCTTAGGGCACTTTCCCACCGTCACGGCTGCCTCGCTGCCAAGGGAAGACACAGCACCGAGGGAGGGCAAAGCTACTACAGCAGAGCTCACGTGTTTCTTTTGTTTTTCCTGACCTTGATAGAGCCATGGTCTAAATACAGATCACCAGACCCAGAAATAAAGTGATAAATGCCCTGGAATTCAAGACAGACAAAATGCAATTTCCTCCCATCTCAAGTTCTACCACTCCCATCTGCTTGCCAGAAAACAGCAGGAAACTTAACATTACAGCTCCTCTGCAACGCCCAAGGGGACCCAGAATGATATCCAACACGGGATGATGCTAATGAAATGCTCAGGTCCCCCAGGACCGTTTGCAGCTCAGAGATGTGACGGTTCCCATCACTACACATTCCAGCAGACTAGCAGTATAAAAATAGAAGTAAAGGACGTAACCGTCACGTGTGAGCCCCTGACATCATGAACCGGCCTCCAGGTTCTGGATGTCTTTCCCTACCATAATGCCATCAAATTGGCAAAAACAAGCATTTGTGGCTGCAGTGAAAAGGACCAATGCAAAAATGAGCACACTGGACCCCCTGCTGTTCATGCAGTTTACAACAAGGTACACAGCTTCTTCTCATGGATGTTACTATGCGGATGTGAGCTCGTGCAAGGCAATGCTATAGAAACAGGCTCAAGATACGCGAGTTCCAGCCTGATTTTCACACTGAGAAGCTTTATGAACACAGGCATCTTCCTTCATCCTGCTGCTTCTTTACTCCTCCATCAACTCCTTTGCTCTGTTTGCTAAAAATAATCAGCTGTACATGGCAGGAATGCTCTCTTATCAGGTGTTTGTCAGTCCTCGGCTCCCTGATTTCAGCCAGGAGTCGGTGGTATTGTGAAACCCAGACAGTGTTTCAGCCCCATAACCTGGGTGCAGGCATGGGTGGGGGAGACAGATGAGGAACGAGGACACAGCTGTCACAGGGAACGGCGCTGTGGGAATAGTACAGGGAAAAACAAAACAGAACAAAGTTTGTTTAAGGAGGGGAGAGACGCATGGGAACTAGGAGCAGCCAAGTCGGAGGCGGGCAAACAGGAGCGGCTGCGGCGTCGGTATCGCAAGGAGCCCGGGCCCCGGCTGCGGCACGGCCGCCCACGCCGGGCGCAGGGGCACTCAGCGATGGACGATGGACGGGACCGGCCCCGGGACCCAGCACCCGCAGCCTCTGCCCCTTCCCCGCGCTCCGGCCTCTCGGGCTCTGTTGTAACAGGGCTGGTTTCAGGCCTTCCCCAGTGAAGTTTGCTCGTATTGCACCCATGCCTTTGTTAAGCATCTTGTTTATCTGCTTAAATGCCATAAGCAAGCAGCGGCCGCTCCATTTCCTTGGCGTGTGTTTGCCTCTTGGGATTTTCTCACACGCAGGACTGGTTAATGTCCTCTCAGACATTGCTCCAATACATACAGTGAATAATAGTATGTTTTTCCTGCTTGGGAACACCTCTAATTTATATTTAGCAGATAGCTGCGATGAACTAATGGGCAGGACCGAACAGTTACAAAGAGGAAAATGCACTGTTTTTCTCTGTCTGAAGCTAGCATTTGCAACCCAGGCGATGTTTGCAAATGTTTAGAAGGGCAACAGCCTGGTTTTGGCATCACCTGCTCTATAAAACCTGGCAGACTCCAGAATATTCGCAGTGCATAAGCCAGGCGCCAATTACCGACTGCAGGGCCAGCACTCTCGGAGCGCGGGATGGTGCCAACCGATCTGTTCCTGTTCAGAGAAGCAGCCGCACACCTCCCCAAGCACAGCTATTTCTGCATCGCAGAGAGGCTCATTTAAAGAAAATATTTGTCTGTTCCAGAAAGTGCTTTGGTTGATTTTAAGATGTCTCCATTTTCCCTTTTAATCAAAGGCTAACATACTTTTCCTTTTGTTAACAGTGTCTAAACTCTGCTGGTCAAAAGCAGCATTTTGCATATTCTGCCTTCTGGTTTTTACTAGGGACAAAACTTCCAGCTAGCTCCAATTTCTACACCTTTTCTGATGGCAACATTTAGAATTATGTTTCCGGTCCCCTGTTAATCGTACTAAGATTTATGCAATAAAACAGGGTGAGAAAAGCCACCGTGACTCCTCCTGGCAGTTAACAGCAGCGAAATCTGAACTGCAGCCTGAGAAATTCAATCCCCTGAAAACAGGAACAGTTCATTTTATTAGTTACCGTAACACCCAACGTGGTTTAAACAATTGCTAGCCGAAGAGAACCCCCCCCCCCCAATTTAACACCTTAACGCCCTGATATTTTTCCCAGCGAGGCCCCGTGCTCACGGCAGCCGGGCTAGGAGGGAGGATCCGGAGCCCTAGCGAGGAGGTTTTCGCCCGGCGCGGTGCAAGGCGGCCGCGAGCGGGCGGGCGCGCTGCAGCCCCGCGGGGCCGGCGCGGCGTGGCGGGGGCCGGGCCGGGACCAGCCCGGGGGAGCTGCGAGCGGCCCCGGCCCCGGCCCCGGCCCCGGCCGGCTGCACCGCGGCTGCACTTACCGGCGCTCCGGGGACCCGGGCTCCCGCGGCTTCTGGCTCTGCGCGCCCCCCATGGCCGGGCCGGGCCGGGCCGGGGCTGTGTGGGACCCGGGCCGGGCCGGGCCGGGCTGCTGCCGTCGCGCTCTGCCGGCCCCGGCGGGCGGCGCGGCCCCGCCGCCGTCTCCGGCCGTCCCCGTCCCCGTCCCCGCCTCCGCGGTGGGGGGGCGGCTCGGTCCGGCCCGGCCCGGCTCCGCTCGGCTCAGCCACGGGGCGAGGGTCGGGCCGGGGATGCTGGGCACCCAGGTGCACCCACTTACTGCCCTGCAGCACCCTGCGCCTCGGGGCGGGCTGGGAACCCCTGCACTGGGGCTGGGACCTCCTGAGCTGGGGCTGGGACCCTCTGCACCAGGGCTGGGACCCCATGCCATGGGACTGGGACCTCCTGCATTGGGGCTAGGATCCCCTGCAGTGGGGCTGGGACCCTATGCTGTGGGACTGGGACCCCCTGCAGTGGGGCTAGGACCCCATGCCATGGGACTAGGACCCCCTGCATTGGGGCTGAGATCCCCTGCACTAGGGCTGGGACCCCATGCCATGGGGCTGAGACCCCTGCACTAGGGCTAGGACCCGTGCAATAGAGCTGGGACCCCCTGTGCTAGATGTCATGCCGTGGGGCTGGGACCCGGCTCGAAATGACAGGGACCTCTGCACTATGCAGGGACCCTGTGCTGTGGGGCTGGGACCTCCTGCATTATGCAGACACCCCATGCTATGGGGCTGGGACCCAGATCACTATGACAGGGACCCAGTGCACTAGGGCTGGGACCCCATGCCATGGGGCTAGGAGCCAGGACACTGGCGCAGGGACCCAGTGCAGCCGGGCAGGACCCTGCGCTGCGCCGCGGGGCCGGACACGGGGATGCCTCAGCAGGGCACTGGCATGGGGCAGGAGTCCGACACAGCACCATTTGGGAACAGACCGTCAAGCCCCCTGGTTTGCTTCAAGGCAGCATGACCTGTTCTGCTCGGTATGCAGGGCTCGCCGGGCAGCGATCCACCGAATTTCAGCACTACCCTCTTCCCTTCATATTAGCCATGATAAATTACAATCTGCATGTGCCTTTGAGGTTAAAATAGCAGCCACATATGCGCGTAATGATAGCTGCATCCTAGTTTATGGACCTTAACACTACTATGCGAAGCTAAACACTACAGACATGCTGTTTTACTGTCTGCGTTCAGTCACAACCCTCACACTACCCTTATGCTCTGTCCTTGGCTCCCCATGGCCTCTCCGGGCCGTGCTCCAAGCTGACACAAATCAGCAGTGACCACAGGGCAGCAATGCCAAAATCTCCAGCCACCAGCATGGCCCCCGGTGTTGCTTCTGGTGCCCATCACCGTGGCATCTGCCCAGTCACCCACTGGGCATCACTGCAGCTCTCCCCAAGGCACAAGCGCGATGCTGAAGCTACGACTCCAGCAGCAAGGGCACCGGAGCGGTGTCCCGCTGCAGGGGACGTGATTGTCTGTGTGCCTGGAAGCAACTTTGCGGCCATGTTGTTAGTAACAGGTCAACGCACAGCCTGACATCAGAGAACCAGCAGCCAAAGCGTAGTGACACCCCCAGCACATTTGCATCTGCTCTGTTGCACCTACTCCATCTCTTTTCCTCCCTTTTTTCACCCAGCAAGTTTGAGCACTAACCTCATCCCATACTATGCAAATATACTCCAGCGCTGAGACGAGGGTGCTCAGCGCCGCGCGCTGGCATTGCTTACCAGAGCTGAACTTTTTAACATAGCAGCGGCCACCCCAGACCCCTGCTGCCTGCGCACCCCCTCGCACCGCGCACGCAACCAGCAAAACGGGCTCTGGGGCACTCCAAAACTCAGTCAAGGCGTCCCGATAAAGCAGATGCTTCCACCGATGCTGTCTTTCCCCTTAAAATAGCCTCTTCTGAAATCATCCCTTGAAGGGAAAGTCAGATAAATAGCAAGCCTCAATGTCAGAAAGCAGTGAGACCCCACTGCAGTGTCCTTGCTGGGGGACGATTTAATGCAGTGATTTAAAAGCACAGAGGTGCTCTGCTAAGGGAATGTTCTGGTTGAATTTATTTTAATTAAAGTGCCTGAAAGAATGTATCAAATTTTGATAGCGTTTGGGGCTTTTTATTTTTGAGAAACTGAAAACTGAAATATTAATTTTTTTTTTCCAAGGTGAGGTTCTGGTAAGCTGGTAATCTGGCTTAGGTCAGATTATTTTTTGGCAACAGAAGCATCAGCATCTTTGAAAGCTTTCACCTTCCTCCAAAAAAAAAAAGTCTTCCTTGGGCAAAACCAGAATTTCCCGCTCGGCTTGACCGCGCTCTCACTGGGGAGCAGGGGCCGCGGGAGGGAAGGGGCTGCCCAGCCGGCAGGAGCGCGGCCGCGACGCCCCTTGCACGGCACCGGGAACGCGCGGGGCAGGGCTTTGGCACGGGCAGCCTTCCCGAGGGCTCGGCCAAGAAGGGGCTTTAATTTTGGTGCCTTTGGTTTCAAAACAACTTCCTACAGCTGTTTGCGTGTGGTGCATTTAAAAGTGCTGCTCTCCCCTGCCTAGGGGACCCTCCCGGCGTGCCTGCAGATGCTGAAGGGCGGCAGTTGGCAGACCCGATCGCGCTCAGGGCTCCCCTCGCCTCCCCAAGCAGACGGAAGATGGCTTTTGGCACCTGCACGCCCCACGCAGCCGGGATGCTGCATCTCAGAAACGGCTTTCAAGAGGCCGCGCTGAGCCGAGGAGCTCTGCCAAGCTGCAGGAATCCAATATTTCCCGAGAATCCCATCCTATCTGCGCAGGGATCTGAGCTGAAAGAGGGGATCCCCCGGCCTGCCAGCGGGCTCGACCCCCCCAGGCAGCCCCAGCCCCAGCGCCGGGAGAGGGACCCAAGACCGCAGCACCGAGCCAGCGGCAGCAGACGAGGGTGGCGAGGCTGGGAAGGGCCGGCGGCCGGCGGAGGGGACGCGGCTCCGCGCGCGCCCGAGCTCGGCGCTGGGCGGCCGCCTCGGCTGCGGCTGCAGACACGGCGCTCCCCGGCGAGGGGCCCTCCCTGCCCGCCACGAACAACCGCAGACCGTTGGGAAACTGCAGGCTTTCCGGGCAGGCGCTGTCAGGGAAAACCGGGAGCGGGGAGGCGCCGAAACTAGACGACAATCACGTAGCACCCTAGGAGAGAAAACTGCTTTCCAAGCACCAGGAGTCTCCGCGGCGCAGTGTCTTCCCACAGCTCGCTCAGCTTGGCAAACATTGGCCAAAGCTTCGTTAAGCTTTGCCAGTCCCTGGGGGCAGCAGCGAGGGGTCGACGTCGGTGCCGGCAAGCTGCAACCCGGGACGCCGAGCAGTGACAAAATCCCGCCGGAGGGCAGGAGGAGCCGCGGCGCGGCGCAGCCCTGCTCCGGCGGGGCGGCCCGGGGGCGAGCAGGGCCACGCCGGACGGGTTCGCTGCCGAGACGCCCCGCGCCGCAGCCGGCGCGCGCGGCCGTGCAACGCACGCCCGGGAGCTCCGCCGAGGAAGCCGTTGCCCCGAGGCGGCAAGGCGGGCGAGCGCCGTGGCGCGGGAACGCGGCAGGCACGTGGCGGCGAGGCCGCGCCGCCAAGCACCCGGCGTGCCCAGCGCCCGGAGCCGGGACATACTCACTGGTAGGGCAGCGGCCGGGGGCCGGGCGGCTCGGGGGGGCTTCCAGCCGCAGCCTCGCGCCCGTCCCGCGCCGGCCGGTGGGGTGACAGCCCTCTGCGAGGAGGCAGGTGGTAATAATTAGCCGTGTGCTAATTGCACGGAAAGCTGGGAGCAGGCAGGCCAAGCCCTCGCTGCTGCCCCGGGGCAGCGCTTTGGGTCTGTTTCCGGGGACTGTGACTAAGAGCCGGGTCCGTCACATGGGCTCCTGTTTAAATGCCTCCGTGGAACCTCCCATCCCATCCCACGCCACCGGCTCCAAACCTGCCGCAGGGCCGGGCCGGGCTGGGGAGCACCTCGCCCGCCGCCGGCCGGGGCCGCGCAGGAGGTGCCGGGGCGCGCAGGAGGCGCCCGCTCCGGCCCGGGAAGGGGCCCCGGCCCGAGGCCGCTCCGCGGGGGCGGAAGACCGCGTTGTTGGAAGGTCGTTCCCGGGTTTGCCGTCGCAGGGGAGCTGCTGGGCGCCGAGGAGCAGCTCCGCGCCATCCGGCACCCTGCCTGGCTCACCCGGTGCCTCGGATGCCCTCGACGGCCCGGGGATCCCAAGGGCTGTTTGCAGCCGGCTGCCCCGGGCGCCAGCCCCCCCGCCGCGGGCTGCCCGGCTGCGGGAGCGCGGCTGCAGCGGGCCGCGCCGGCCCCGCCGGCTGCTCCGCTGCCACGTGCTGCAGGGCAGCGCTCGGCCGAGGCTGCTGGGGGCTGGGAAAGCCGGGCTGGGTCGGGCTCGCCTTGCTGCCTGCCCTCTTCCTCCCTCCAGCCTGGTGGAAAAGCAGGCAGGCAAGTGCCTGGGGAGCGTCCCGGCCCCCGGCTGCCTTCTCCTTCCTACCTTTCCAGCGCGGACTCGTCCCGGGCTCCGGCACTCGCGGCTACCTGTCCGCGGGCTCCCTAGAAAGCAGCTTGCGCAAGCAGCCGCCTGGAAAAGGAGCAGGGAGGAAGGAAGGGGACGGACGGTAGTAGGGAGGGACAGGCAGCGTCAGGGTATCTCCGGGAACCCTGCAGTCGGAGTGAAAGGAAAAGGATGTTTGCTAATATTTGGCAAGCCCTTCCCCAGGCGAGGAGAGGCGCTGGGCGGCGCGGGGGCGCTCGGCGAGCTCCGCACGCGCGGCTCCGCGGGGCTGGTGGGGGAGCCGCTCGGGCCAGCGCCGGGATCTCGCGCGTCTCCTGCAGGGGCCCCGCTGGTGTCATGCCGTAAAAATGTGCTCTGGGCTGGAATTTGGCAGCCAGGCCTCTCGCGGGGAGGGAAACTCTCCTCTTAGAGCGGGAGCGGGAGCCGGGCCCCGGGCTGCGGGAGCCGAGAGGGGGAGCCGTCAGGAGAGGTGGCCCGAGCTCCTGCCAAGCCGGCACGGGGGCTCCGAGCGGGGCCGCCCCCGCCCGGCCGGGCTGCAAACCGGGGCGTCCCGCGGCCGTGGCGGGCGGGCGGCAGCACTGCGGCTCCGCGGCCCAGGCTGCATTTTGGAACAGAGGAGGTGTTTGATCTTTTATTTCAAAACGTTTTTCCCTTAGAAATTGACTGCCATTTAACAAAGAAACGGTCGAAGCAACTGGAAAGGCTTCGTCCTGAGGCGCCTGGGGCGCTTTGCTCCACGCGGAGCCTTTTCGTTCCGCTCGGGGCTCCCCACCAGCGACGGGGCTTCGCGCGGCCGGAGCCGCGAGACGGCTGCTGCCGCCTTCCCCGCGCGTCTCCATGCGGTGGCAGCACGACCGCTCCGGAAAGCATCCCCGCCGCTGCACCCGCGTCCCTGCGGCCAGATCCACATCCCTGCAGCTGCCTCTGTGTCCCCTCGGCCGGATCCACGTTCCCGTGGCTGCATCCAGATCCCCACAGCTGGACGCTCATCCCCATGGCTGCACGCACAGCCCCGCAGCCAGCTGCACGTCCCCGCGACCGGCTCCGCGTCCCGGCACAGGGGTGCTGGGCTCTGAGCGGTATCGCCGGGCTGCCCCGTTTGTGGGACTGGCTCTGCCAATGTCCTCTCTCCTCTGGGACAAACCTCCCTTCTCCCGGTTTCCCGGAAGGCACCGCCAGCCCCCAGATTTGCACGAGCCTGAGCTATGGCCCCGGTGAATCACAGGGGACGGGGCTCAGCCCTGCGCACAGGGCTCGGGAGGAGGAAGGACTTTGCCCAAGCACTTCCACTTAATCAAGCCATTTGGCTTCACCCCAAAGTGTTCATGCCAGCGGCGCGGGCCAGCGGCGCGGGCGCCGAGCAGGGTGTGCTGGACGGAGGTGCCGCGAGGCCGGCTCGCGCCTCCCCCAGGCCCTGCCGTCGGCCCGCTCCCTGCAGAGGGAGCGCGAGGAGCAGAAATGAGCCACCGGCTGCTCCGAGCAGCCATTTCCTCTCCCAGCGCCTTCGCAAGGGGATGGGAGACGTTGCTTCCCGAAGGAGAGGGAGAGAAACAGCTCAGGCAGGCAGGGAGCATCCCTCCTCGGGGCAGTGCTGGGGGCTGCTCCGCGCCCACGGCGCCCCGGCCGGAGCCATAAGGGCCCCGCTCCGGCAGGCGAGCGCGCTGCCAGCTCGCTGCTGGGGCGCGGGACCTGCCCAGACAGCTTTGAGGGCCTTTTTGTCCTACTTTGTCCAGCTGGAAATGTTTACTTTTCCAGTGAGTCAGCAGCAAAATGCCAGCATGCCCCATGCAGACATGCATGCCCACGGGATAAACCGTGCCGAGAGCAGACGTGCGGAGCGGCCCGGCCCGAAAGTGTGCTCCGGCACACTTGGGTCCCGCCAGGCTTTCACTGCGGGCTGCAAGCGCCGTGCAGCAACCCGCGCCGTGCCGGCCGACCGCCGGCGTCCCCGGGGCTGGCTGTGGGAGAGGAGCGCGCCCGCGGCTGGACGAGCCCCCTCCAGCTCCCTTTGGCAGAGGGCAGTGGCGTGCGCGCGTTTGTCTCGTCGCTGGCCCGAGTCCAGCCATGAACTCCCGTCTCCCAACTTGTTCTTTCTTCTTGGCTGAAACTTCCTGTTATTTATCATTTTCATTCTTTACCTCTTCAGCAGCGCAGAAAATTGGCACTTAATTTGCCCTGCGAGGCTGTGTGTTGGTAGCTTAATTGACCCCTTTTGCATCGCCCTCGCCACATCTCCGTCAGCGAGCTCAGACTCCTGCCATGGCTCCTCATCTGGAGAGCAACTCTGTGCCTCATCTTCACCCCGGCGGGCTCAGAGCGGCCCCTCCGGGGGCCTGCGCTCCGAGCAGTTCGGGTTGTCTAAACCTGTCTTCCTTCCTTTCCTTTCTCGGTCTCGTGTTCCTCAGCTGTTTAACAGGTTGCTCCACAAGCGAGCGCATGTCAGCATCCTACCTTCAGTACAGCGTGCTGCGGATCGATGCAACTCTCAGGGCTTCCCCGAACCTAGCAAATCCGTCAGAAACATGATTATCCTGCTGCAGCCCTGACCTGCCTGGTTGTTTTCCCAGAGCTGGTCCCAAGCGTTTGGCCTGGCAAGAACTGCAAGGATCGGACAGCGTGTCAGTCAAAACCAGAGCACTGAGCACTGTGGGGCACTGTGACTAGAAAACTTATAATAAAAGCAGATTTATAGCAATCACCCCAATACAGTCTCAGCTTAGGTCCAATTCCCTTATTGCATCATTTGGGGTAAAGATTGCTCCAGGAGTACCTGAGAGAATTGGTATTCAGGGCATAATAAAACTCCATGTGTGGTTCATGACTCAGGCAGGGCTGCAATATGGGCAGCTGTCTAGCAGGGGACCAAGATTTTCCAGGTGAATGGGGAAAACATACAGAACTCTTGTTTTGGAGTATTTCTGGATACTGTTGAAGAAGAGAGATGGGAAAAGACAAGGCCTTCTCCCTGGAAGAGCAGGGAGCGTGGTTTTATTGGGCAGATCTAGGGGTCGAGTGGAAGTGCTCAGCCACCCCCTCCGCCAACCCCGATGCTCAGCCTGGCTTTCCAGGTCCTTTCCTCTGCTCCTCTGCTGAGTTACAGCAAAGGGCAGGGAGAGCAGGAGCCTGCAGTTCTCACGGCAGCGCTAAAGGCAGGGCCTCCCGCGCTAAGCATCCTCGGTACTCCATTAAGGAGAAGGGCTATTTTATTTTTTAGTATATCACCACTTAATTTGCGTTGGGCCATGGAGTCCTTCCAGCGCTCAGAACACAATGAGTTAGTATCTGCTGCTCTGGAGCTCGCATCCAAGCTGAGCCCCCGGCCAGCTGGGAGCATGTTGGGACCAGACTCCAGTACAAAGAACAATGGAAACGGCATCGCGAGGGGCGGACGGGAAACCAGGACCCAGTGCGCGGTGACAGCGCTGCATCTGTGACTGCTCAGAGCTCTCTGATTCTCCACTGAAAGAGGATCACAGCTTCCAGACTCTCCTTTTAACTCAGCATCTTGTCCCCTCGCTTCCCTTCTTTATGCTTGCAGGCTGTGGGTCCTGCATGCCAAATGGTATCCTGGAGAAGGCGCAGCAGCTGGATGGGCTCCAGATGCAACGGAGCTAATCCATTTTTATAGCCAGGAGCAGGTGTCCCGTGCATCGCACGCAGCTAGTTTAAAGACCACTCTTTACATTTGGCTGCAAGCACTGGAGATGTCGGAGGTCATCAACTGCTGCTCCCGGCCCGCTAGCTTGGAAAGCCCCTGGTGGTGTTCGGGGCGTGGGGTGCAGGTGCACCCGCACCTCGCTCCACGTGCCCGGGAGGTGCACAACTGCGCATCAGTGCTGCCGACGTAGGCATGAGAGCTGCCAGCTTTGCTGGGCGTGCAACGTCCCGTCGGCTTTCCGGTCTGGGCTGCACACACACGTAACGCAGAACGCAACGGTATTGTACGGGCTGCGGAGAGGCTCCTTTCGCACAGACTTTCCCCAGTTCCCGTCTCCATCCTCACCTTGGCTGCACAATAAGGATGTGAGTAAGTAGAAAGTGCCCATCTGTCCGGGGGCTGAGATCTGCAGCAAGCTGGGGAGGAAAAGAAAAATCTCTTCTGCCTGTAGGAGCCGGAGGTAGGAAAGGCCAAAAGGTTTGTGTTTTTCATTTCAAAACCACAGCAATGTGGTGAGTGGAACTTGGTCACGAAACCCCATCCTATCCCACAGTTCCTGAGGTTTTCCTAGGCAAATAACCCCTCCAAAGGGACTTTTGTCCCTGCGGATCTTGCTGCGTCCTCTTTCCAGCTCTGGGAGGGAGCCAGGACTGTGATTTCCAGCCTCCTGGAGCCACCTCTCACCACCGGGAGGACTTTGCCACGCGGCTCGGTGACCGATGCGCTCCAGCTGGGATGCGGGAGCGCCATGCAACCTTGACACTTGCTCGAGCGGAAAACAACCCCGTCCCCGAGCCAGGCAGAGGCGCCCGGCTCTGCGGAGGAGCCACGACCACAGGCCTTTCCTGTTTTGCCGAATGCAGCGGCTTGCGAGATGGCTCAAGATGACCTGCGTGAAACTTCAGGGCTTCAGTGGAGCCGGGCCGCGGCCGAGGAGAAGGCGCCTTCGGCCAGGGAGCTCCCGCGCAGTCAGCTACCAGCGCGCTTGGACGCGATAGCACCGGCCATACAAAGAGCCATTGCTGGATTCAGCTGCCCTGGTTATTTTTTTTTCTCCCCCCTCTTCGATGAATCACCTGCTAAAAATATTATAAAATGAGTCGCTGGCCAGACCTTTCACTTCTCTGGAAGCAAAAATATTTACTTTACTCAAGCCCTGCCTGTGTTTTAATAGAGCTTTATGATCAATTTCTGAGGAATGTGCCATGCCATATATTCAAATTACAACTTTTCTGGCTTGCAACGTAAATTTAAAATGTCTTGTTTAAGACCCAACTGTTGTGCTGCCAGAGAAGTGTGGTTTCAGCTGTTTTTCCCTCCAGAGCACCAGTTTCACCCGGCGAGCGGTTGTTTTCGCCCAGGTGCGCGCCTGCTCCCGAGGCCTGCGGCAGGGCTGGGGGCTGCGCCGGGAGGGCGCGGGCTGCGTTTGGCGGGACGGGAGCCTTCGCTCCGGTGGAACGAGCACCCCCGCGTTAACGGCGCCCGCAGGGAGGCGCAGGCCGCTGGGGCTGGCCGGCGCTCTGCCGGCTGCGCAGGGCTGCGTCTTCGGCAGGCAGAGCCGGATCCCCCTCCGCTCGCGGCCGGGGCTCGTGCACGTGGCTCCCGCGGACGCGACGTGACGGGCGCTCCTGGGCAGCGTCAGCGCAGCGCGACCCTCGCGTCGTCCGCGCAGGCACGGTCTAGCCCTGGAAATACCTGCAGGGGAGGAGCGTTGCGCAGGCAGCACCTTCCTCTCCTCGGGACGCGCAGGTGGCGGTAGCATCCGGTGCCAGGCTCGGTGCCGCCAGCGTGCCCAGCGCCCAGATAGCTGCCCCTCCGCACGGCCCTGCGCCGGGTGCTGCTGCCCTTGCTCCTGTGCCAGGCGTGCCGGCTGTGTAAATCTCTCCCACTCTCATTTGAATGTAGGAAGGAAACGAGAGAATTTCCTTTTTCTTGCTTCAGGGCAGAGGGAATAATGGGATCTTTATTCCCCAATAATTAAGTTGCTTTTTACGTGGGTTTAATTTAGGCTCCGTTCCAGCCTTCCATGCCAAGAGAAGCCCTTGCAGGAACCTGTCCTTCAGGTGGTTCCCCAGCAAGTTCGAGGAGAGCAGGGTCCTGCGGGATCACACTCTTTCCAGGGAGGAGGCACGGGCCTGGCAGAACTGTCCTGCTGGCACGTGGCTGTGAGTCCGTGCAGGGGCGATAAAAAGTCTTTAGCATGCACTACCAAAACGTGTGAAGTCCAGCTGCTCCTTCCGCAACAGTATAAAATGAGATAGGTACATTGCAATCAAAAATGAAAATGCAGCAGCTCACAGCTGGCCCCAGAAAGCACCAGGGCTTCTCTCCGCTGCAGGACACAGCGATCTGCCGCGGCTGCCCAACGCCACCGCCAGCTGCCACCCCGCGGCGCCAGCTCCGCGGAGCGCTCCCAGCGGGCTGCGCTGGCCTGCCGGGCCCTTGGGACACCGGGACTGAGGCCGGTGCTGCTGCCTGGCCAGGCTCTGTCCCCCGAGAGGCGCCACGGGGACAAACATGCCATTGCAGTGGGACGCGTTATTGGCACAGTTTTAGCAGGGAGGCCAAATGCGTCCTTAAAGCCACCCTTTAGGAGGGGCAAAGCCATCTTGCTGATCCCAGGTCTGCAGCTACCCTGCGGGAATCCTCTGCTTTCCCCTTGCAGCTGGAGAAAAAGCCGGGCAGAACAAGGAGCTTTCCTGGGCTGTGTTCCTCCTCTTCCTTCCCCAAGGAGGAGCTGCCAGCGCACACGGGGGAAGCTCCAAAAAGCAGCCTGGTGGAGGAAGCGCCCACGTTTCCCCGGAGGGGATCTGGCCACGGGGCGTCGGGCAGCTTTGCTGCGACAGCAGACGGCAGCCCAGGGCGAGTGGGGCTGTCGGCGTCTCTTCGCAGCTGGACGGGTGGAGATGCTGCAGCAGGGAGGTGCGTGCCCTCGCCGTCCTCCTCGCTGGGGAGCCAGAGCGGACGAGCCGGTGGCCCAGGCTGCCAGGCCAGCGGTCCTCGCCAGGGTCTCCTGCGACGAGCGGAGCCTCGGGAGCGGCGGGAAGGGGAGACGAAGCAGAGCCCTGGGAATAGTCATCTGGTCTCGCAGCGGTTGTGCCTGCGCCGGATATCGCAGCCACTTTGCACGGCTAACGCAGCCCATCTGGGACGGCACTGCAGCCTACCTGACAAGTCGTCACTGAATTAACTCGACTTAACCGAAGTGGCGCAGGATGTACCCGCGGCTCAAGGGATCATCCGCCGCTGAGACATGGCAGCTCTTACCTCCAGCGAGGGCAACAGGAACGAGCCACGACCGGGCAGCCGAGCGCAACCTGCCCATCAGCCTGCCTGCAAAATTCAGAAACATGCACAGATTTACACACGCACGCACCAAATTCCCAGCAGTGAGAAAAAAGGGAAAACGGCATTTTTACCCCCAAGTTTTAGCAACATAAATGTGTGCAGCTGAGAGCATACACTGCTGTGGAGGACAGGCCATAACTGGTGTTAGTAGACAGCCAAGGGTCCCCATGCTTTGGGAATCCTCTGCAGTGCGGGAGAAGGACGTGGTACCCTCCTGCCCTTCCCTCGCAGGGCTCTGGCCTTGGGGAGAGGAAAGCAGTGCGTTTACACGATGCTCTCGTGGGTCACAGAGACAGGGGTAACAACACCCGGCTGCACCCAAAAACTGAGCCCTGTCATCAGCGATGCAAAACCTGTGACACCATCTGCTTAATTCCTGTGCAGGGCTGCTCCCTGTTGTCCAAATGCAAACATTCATCCGACCTAGCTTTGAAAGTCCCGGGCTATGCGGCTTCCACTTCTTCCTTGCAGCCCTGTAGAACATGCTCAGGAAGTTTCTATCCTCGGCTGAAACCCCTTTGGTGTGGGAGAACCTGGAACTTATTACAAATCGCTTAAGTAACTTTGGCTCACTTGCTCTAATTAAATTGGTTTCCCTGGCTATTCCAGAGGCTTGAAACCACCAGTGCACTCCCAGGCTCTCTGAACGAAATTAATTAAGGCAAATGATGACTTGGCAAGGACAAAAAAAGAAAGTCTACGCAGTAAGGAACAAATCTAGTGCGAGGGTGTGTTTGCTGGGGCACATGTTTGTGTCCGCTTTAAGGTGTTTTAAGTACACCTTTGCACAGGGACAGACTTCAGCTCATGCATAACACTACGCTTAGGCTTACATGCTTTGCCAAATCTGGGCATAAAAATAAACTTGGAAGTTCGGTGCAGAAACACAGAGTAAAGGCAGGGTTCTCTTGGTTTCCATAGGAAGCAATAGTAATAGCTTGGCAAAAAGGGTGTGTTTCCATTTTCATGCAAGAATTTCCTCCTCCTTTCACAGAAAAAAAGTGCTTGTAAGAAATACAAATTTGGACAATTCACCAGAATTCAGCAGCAAGCTCAAAAATATCCCACAAGGTGAGTGTGGGCCAAAGGGAGTTTCAGGTTTCCGATGAAAATGAATTGGGCAGCACACCTCGCTCCCCTGCTACTTGAAGGATCCAGGGAAGGAAACGCCGGGAGCCCGTCCCAGCACCCATCCTTACCGACACCGCAACATCCACCTGGCCTTTCGCACCAGCTTCAGAGCAGAGCTGCAGGCCCGAGCCCCCGACAGGGGCTTTTTTCTTGCACCAAAGTCACAAATGTTTCTCAATGCGTTCTCTAAGCTCAGCCTGCAGCTCGGGTTCTCGTCGTCCGAAAGTTCGCATCCTTCTCGGGCTATGCCACACACCCATGGCCATGCACCCACTGCCTCCAACAAATCCAATAGCAGACGCACCAAGAACAGACGTGCGCGGGGCGGGAAGCAGCCAGTGAGGTGCTCGGACGGGGGAAGAGTGTGGTTTCTTGCAAAGACCTGTCCCTGCTGTTGCCATCTTGCTCCCGTTGCTGTGGGATTTGGCCTCGCGCTCTGGAACGAAAGGTATTTTACCTGTCAGGGAGGACCACGCTCCGAGGTTAGCGGGGCTCTGCACGCCGAGCTGCCTCCAGTTTCCTGTTTGTGGACAGTGAGTCCTTGCAAGGCCCCTGCTCTGCAGAGCTATTTGGCTGATGGAGTTCCCTTAAAATACCCTTGCTTAGAGATGAGATGATGCAATTGTGCATGTGCCTTTCATTAAGCAAAAGCCCTGGCAGCAGGGCTGAGCTGATAGGAGAACAACTTAACACAACCTTCTCCCTCCCTTTCCCCAGCACTATCTAAAACCATAACCTTGACCGGCTGCAGTTTTCATCCATCTGCAAAAGCACATTAAGGAGGGAGAAAAAGGTTGGCAGCTGACCACAGACTTATTCCCCAGAGTGGTCCTTACCTGACTCTAACCAGATGCTGTTTATCAGCCTAAGTATATACTACATGCCCGATGTGACAGAGACAGAAAAAATACAAGAAATACTTGTTATGCTCTGAGCTTAGGGGGTTTTCATCCTAGGGCCGGATATACAAGTTCCAGGAGAGGAATATGGGTCCCTGGAGCCCCAGACTGAGTCTGGAATTCATATACTCTGTAAATGTACTTTATTTAATACAGGAATCAAGAAAGGTTTTGGAATTATTGCACTGGAGAGCTTGATTGTGCAGTTACAGCTCGGAATTAAAGAATAACTCTAGTTCTGTAATGCAACATGCCAGCCCCATGGAAAAGGCAGAATGGTGCATTTTGGCCTCACCCAGTTCTTTATTCTCCCAACCACTGCCCTGAAGCGCACTGAAGCCAGAGGAAAGACTCTGACAGACTTTGGACCAGACCTACCTGGATCCGACAACAGACCTTCCTTCCACTTATGTCAAGGAAACCCAATGGACCTGGGAAAACCCGCCCGGGTGGTAGCGCGTGGGCCCAGCTGGGGCCATACACGTTCGCACGGGCTCTGCGAATGAGCACGAGGACTGGTTGATGCGCAGGAGAGATGGCCACGAACGGCCAACGTCCTGCGTCCCTGTTAGCTCTCTTCTGCGCTTCACACACTGCCTTGTAAACCCCCTTTCCCGCGAACATGTGGTAAGCTACTATCCCGTGTTGGACGGAGGAACCCTCTGGCTCTGCCTGCCGCTGGCTTGCTCAGCTGTTTGGATTACTGTGTTCATTATGTCAGGCATAAAGAACTGCTTTTAACGACCCCTAGAGAGGAGCCCAGCGAGAGCGAGGGGGTTGTTTGCATGTTTTCCTATCTGCTGGGAAGCTCTGGGTGGACGTCGGAGCCCCAGGACACGGTGTAGGCTGCAGCCCTGGCCGGCAGGCCCTGCTCTTCCCCTAGATTAAGGGCGTTCACAAACCAGAGGTCCGTGCACCCAGGGCTTGTCTCTTCCAGAGGCTATTTCGGTGGGTTCAGGTCAGAAATATTTAGCCTGCACCACTAGTGATCTCTTTCCTTGGAAACATATATACAAATACACACATACAAATACGATTCTGGCCTGCACCGCTACAAGAACACGAAGGAAGCGGGACGGAGCTTGCCCCAGGGGTGCAGGGGAAGAGGAAGCAGCGTTTGGGGCGCAGAGGCCGATGGCTGGGCTGAGTGCTGGCAGAGCCCAAGGAAGCCGTGCAGAGCCGCGCCAGAGCCAGGGCTGGGCAGCGGGAGAGGAGATGTTATGAAAATTGGGGCAGGAGCGATGCAGAACATGGTAAGGATCCAGCCCAAGGGAAGACAGATGTCTGCACTGCTAAGATGATGATAGGACACTCTCATTCTACAAACGAATATGCACGCATATATATACACAGGCATATATGTATGTTATATACATGCATATGCCTTTTATGTGTTCCTATTTGCTTTGTAAAGCTCTAGCTAACATGCTTCTGCAATACCAGCCCGCACTAGCTATTTGACTGCAAAGTCTCGGAGGAACGTCCTTTCTGCCCCGCGGCTGGAGGAGCCCCGGGAGCCCCATCTTCACCCCGGCGGCAGGGCCAGCTCCGCAAGCTTGCCCGGCCCTGGGCGGGAAGCGCGGTCGGCGTGCTGGCACACCTCCCGCCGGGAGACGGGCTCGGCCGCCGGGGAGACTTTCCACTGTGGCTTCCAACACTGCGGCGCCCCCCCCGGTCCTCCCCCAGCAGGAGCAGCCTCTCCGCAGCCTTGTTTTCCACTCCCACTCACCCGTTTCTGGCCAGAGTCATCGCAACAAGGAAAATAAAGAAAATATCAAAGGGAGCAGCTGGACGGTGCCACCAGAGACCAGGCGGTCTCCTGGCCCCACGGCCAGCTCCACCGATGCCGGGAAGATGTCTCGGATCCCCGAAGGCCCGAGCCCTCAGCCCTGGGTGCAGGTGGCTGGTGGCGTGCCCAGGAGGGACACCAAGGCAGAGGGATGCACCAGGACGGCCGTTCTGGTGCCGCTCGTTGCCAGGGTTCGTCTCAGAAACAGCTGCCGGCCTCGCTCCCAGCAGCGAGGAGCACCAGGGTGCCCAGGCTTGTTTGCAGCAAAGATGCAACCGCAAGGACTTCACAGGCAGGAGAAAAAACTAAGGATAACTGGCAGAGCCCAGCCTCCCCCCCAGCAACGACTGAACAGGACCATTTCCCTCTCCATTCCCGGCAGGAACGCACCCTGCTTTCTGACGGGTCCCAGCCATGCCTCCCACAGCAGGGTAGGGCTTGGGAGCTTGCAGCAGGCTTAATGGGGCCTCTGGGCATTTTCCTGGTGTTCAGACTGCAGAAAACTTGGCTGCTTTTGGAAAGCATCCCAATGTCTTTGGCCAAAGGCATTTAGGCAGCAGCCACTGGAAAAAGTGATGTGCTCTCCATGCATATGTGCCACCAGCAGCCATGGTCCAGCAGCTTTAATCACCGTGTCAGGGTGCCAGCAATTACACAAAACCACAGAAAGCATCTTGCTGTAGCTCCCTGCCTCGCAAGGGGAGCACCCCATCCCAGCCAGCTTGGCTGGCCTCAGACATAGGCTCATTTCAGAGCACGGCACTAACCTGCAACCCCCCAGCTGCTCCATCACAGTAGAAGGCACTTTGCACTCAGGGACACCACCACTGCTCCTGCTCTCTGTTGTGTTTCACCAAGGGCTGAGCATGGGAGCAGAAACACCTTCCTCAGCAGCCCCCAGAGCCATCAAGGATCACCCACATCTCTATTTCTCCTCCTTCACTAGGGGATTTTTTAACCTGGAGTTAATTGATTACCAATTATTTCAGGATGATTAGCATCTTTGCAGAAGCTAGTGTGGATGCTCCCAAAATGTATGTTCCTGGCTATGAGGCTGGGTTTGCCATGCCCCACAAATGTTGTGTGCTCAGGCAAACATCTGGAGAACCTCTGGAGTATGCATTAGCCACCTGGAGCCAGGGCTCTCTCTCCTGGTGGATCTTCTTCCCTTTCCTTGCCTAGCTGAGCTGAACTGTTAAGACTTTCACTAGGTGTTTGTAAGAGCTTTGCACAGTGAGACCTCTGGGACAGACTTTCCAGTATGATGAAGCAAAGTCAGACCAGGGCAGCCTGGAAGCCGACCTGCCCCTCGCGGCCTTTGCTCCCCCCTCTCTCACCCTTGCGGTCAGCGCGGGCTGCGGGGAAGGGCTGTCTCGCTGCTCAGCCTCCGACGGCGCTCGGCTTGCTCCAGCCCCTAGGGGACTGTGGGTAAAACGCCGTGAACGGGCTGTGAAATCGCGTGTGCCGTGGAATTTTGTACAGGGGTAGCGTCACGTCCCGGCAAACTCACTAACTGTAAGCTCGAGCTAACAGGCAGAGCTAAATCATCAAGAAGGTGGTGAGAAAGCGGGTGAAAAATGCTTTGTTATATGTCATTGCCTCCCAGCTCCGGCAAGCGGCTGGGTAAATTACGTTAGCTTTAAAGCCTGCTGGCAAAACATGAAGCGGTCTCCGCGCTCCAGCCACCACAAGGGTATTAATCAGACTGAAAACATAAAAACAACATGAAAAACACCATCTATGGGGTGTGTAGCATCGGACACTCGCTCTGGGAGCTGGGCCAAGTGCTCATATCTCGACTCTGTCATAAATACACCACTAGGAAAGTGCATTATCTCTGGAGTGCTTTAAGACCGTTTAGATTTCATAGCAAAACAATCCAAAGCACCTGCTGCATTGTAATGACTCTTCTCCATCACCTATGGGATACTGAGGTTTAAATAACTGCCCTGCACCCGCCCCGACGCTCCCGCCCTGGCCGCAGGCGTTTCGGCTTCGTGCCCCGGCGGCGGGCGGCGAGCGCGGCGCGGCCTCGGGCCCGAGCCCCTGGGCCCCCGCTGGCGAGGGCGCCGGAGCCGGGGCCGAGCGAGGACGGCCCGACGCACCCTGCGAGGAGGCACAAAGCCGCAGCCGCCGGGGAGCCCGGAGAGCAGCCCTGATGAAGAAAACATGCCCTTTGCATCGCAATTCCCTTCCCATAAAGCTGTAAACTCCTTTCAAATGCTTCATCTCCCTAACTTTTGGATGTCATTAAACGCTTTATTAATTTACTCCAAATGTCTTTGCTCATATTCCAGCGCAGCTAACCCCATCAAAAGGATAAGAGCACGGTGCTTAGACAGCACTTCTTCTCTTCAAAGCCTGCTACGGAGATTAATCGCTGCTCCCAAGGCCCCGGTGCAGGAGGTGCCTGGGGAGAGTTGGCAGCAGCGCTGGTCCGAGGCGTGGGGCAGGGAGCTGGCCTGCGCTGGGGTCACGTTTTGGGTTTGTCGCCTTCGGAGGCGGGGGCTGGCGGCAGAAGTGGCAGTCCGATTTCAGCGGAGCCGGAGCCGGAGCCGGGCCGGGAGCCGGAGAGCCGCGAGAGCCTCGCGCGCGGGCGGCGATTCCCGCAGGCACGGCCAGCCGGCGTCCTCTGCCGCCTGCCGGGGCGCGGAGAGCGGGGGGCAGGCTGCCTCCCCGCAGCACCCCGCTGCCCAGGAGCAGGGGCGGGTGGTGCCGGCCGTGCCCGGGGCGCCGCAGCCAGATGTGCGCGTTGCTGCCGCTGACACGGCGCATCTGGCTGGGTCTTTGGTTTCCATCGCGGAGTTTACCACATCCACCCCGGCCTGCTGGATCCGCGGAGCCGCACATCTGGAAGCCATCGCGGCTGTCACGCTGCGAGGAGATGCTGCGCTGGCGCGAGGCGGGGGCGACCCGCCGCCCCGCCGCCCCCTCGGCCGCAGCCAGCCGAGAGGGGCGGCAGCTCCGCGCCGCCGGCCGGGCCCCCCCCGGGACAGCGGCAAGCCTCCGCGCCGGCGCGTGGCCGGGAGCGCGGCCGGGAGCCGCCGGAGCAGGGCGGCAGCCCAGGCTGCTCCGCGCCGAGGCGCCCGGCCTCGTTGGCCGCCCCCCGCTTTCCGGGTGCCGCCGCCGCCGGCCGCGCCGCACTTCGGGCAAGGGCAGCAGCGCTTGCTCCTTCCCGATGCACAGTCGTTTCCGTGTTGGGTATTCCCAAATCACCGCGTGTCACGAGCGAGCTGACCCGAGGCACGAGGGCACCAGCAGCCGCCCCGCCGGCCGGGCGCCCTCCCTCTGCTCGCCACGCAGCGGACACAGGGGTACGAGACCTTCCTCCTCCTCCTCCTCCTCTCCCGTCACCCAGCCCCGGAGCACCCCCGGGTGCTTCCCGAGCTGCCGGAGCAGGGCCGCTCCGTGCCGCACAGGGAGCGGGGCCCCGCAGCGGAGGGGGACCAGGGGGCTCGCTCGCCGCCCCGCGCTTGCGGCTGGTCGGAGGAGAGGAGACAAAGCGCTGAAACGGGGCAGCCCCCAGCAGAGCCCGGGCAGGCGCTGCTGCGAGCAGAGCCACCCTGGCCTCGGGCCCCCCGGGGCACGCGGGCTTTGCTGGCCGTCTGGCCTGGGGCGACCGGCTGGGGGCTTCGCAGCGCTCCGGGGCCAGCGGCTGTGGACTCTGGAGCCTACAGATGGCGCTGGACGTGGCGAGAGCAAAGGACGCCGCTGAGAGGGGCGGCAGAGGCTGCTGTAGCGAGACCTGGAAGGGGAGGGTGAGCGGACACGGCGCCTGGGAACGACGAGTGCTGCGTGGAAACCGCGCCGAAGCAACGAACGGATGAAAGCAGGCGATCTATTTTGGGGAGGGTTGGCGCAGGACCCGGCCCTGAAAGCCAGGGCGCCAGGAGCGCCTGCCCCCTCGTGCAGCCCCCAGGCGGGGGAGCCGGCCGGGAGGCTTTGCCCCGGCAGCCCCTTCCTCGGGGACGCCCCGATGGCGCGGGAGCAGCTCGGGGACACGACGGCTGCAGGAACGGGCCCTTTGCTGCTTGCACGCTGGATCCAGTTACAGGCCAGCCCAATAAAAGAACGGATTTTAGACTTGCACAGCTGGAACAATTGCCGCTTGCGTGCGAAGGGCTTGTGAGCCGGGGGAGGCAGGTGAGGCAGCCGGCTGCGGCCGGGCTTAGAGCAGCCCCGTGCCGCGGAGGGGGCTGAGCGGGACCAGCGTCACCTTCGCAGCGATGCCGGGAGCACCCACGCGCTGCACCTCCAGGCCGTGCGGGTGCATCGCCCTCGGCCCGGCGGCGCCGAGCTCGCCCCCCGCTCGCCGCGGACGCGCTGCTGGCATCGCGCACCCCGGCGGGGGGAGCGGGCACCCCGAGCCCGCCGCGGGCCCTCTCGCTCTGCAGCCTGCCGTCGCCACGCCGCGCACCCCAGCCGTCCTCCCACCGCTCCTTTCTGGTCTCTTTTCCCTCCCTCTCTTGAAAAAACCTTCTTTGTCATGGAAAGTTGTGCAGCTGGGAAATGCCTGGGGCTGGGGCCAGGCGCAGGGGCAGCCAGGTCTCCTTGGCCCTGCCTGCCCGCTTCCCGTGCCAGCCTCTCCGTGTCCGCCGCCGCTGGCGCGCAGCTGCCTGCCCGCGCTCGGTGCTGGAGCGCCGTGCCAGACCCACCTCCTCTCGCCGTCACCGCGTGGGCTTTCGGCTGGCCGCATATGGAACGGGTTATGTTTTTATAATCATCTTTATGCAATCTTTTCCTTTTTTTCACTCCCAATATTAGTCTTTACAATTCCTCTCCTCCCCCCTCCGAGAGGTCTTCCGAGGCTGTGCCTGCGGCAGCCCACACAAAACCTTTCCGATGCCGTTCTGCGCTGCCCCTTTCGAGGGGGGGGACCGCATCCCCTCCTCCCACCCCTTGCAAGCATAGTCCTGTTCTCCTCTTCACTGGGGCAAATCGCTTCCACCCTGAGCGTTTCCAGCGCGAAGCCAGAAACAGAAAGAAGGGGCTCGCGGGCGGGAGGAGCGGCTCTGCTCGCCTGCGGACGGGTCCCTGGTTTCCAGTATTTCTCGTCCTCTCTGCGGAGGCTCCTGGCACAGGAACGAGCTCCGTGGAGCTGGCGCGTGACCAAACCTCCCTGCTCGGTGCCACCAGCCAGCAATAGCTGTTAGCCACTTCCAGCCCCGATATGCTACTTTGTGCCTTCATCGCCGTTTCCCTTCCTGCTCCGCTTCCTCGCATGGAAGCTTCTCGGCTGCAGAGATTCGCTCCCTCGGTGTCGGAAAGGCCCCGGCGCAGGGACCCCGCAGCCCCTCCCTGCCGGGGCGAGCGCAGCGCTCCGTCGCAGCCGGACCAGTCCGATGACGTGCGTGCCGACATCGCTGTTCCAGGCTAGTGGGTCAAAACAAGAAAATATCACCAGTGAGTCAGGCCTGTTGGCTCGGGAATCTCTGAACTGAACTTGTGTTCCTCTTTTCCTAAAAAAAAAAAAAAAAAAGAAAGAAAGAGGCAAGACTATATTTTTCCAGGCAATTGCTGCTCTGACACATCAGAACCCACCCATGGCCTCGCTATTAAATCTTTGCAACGAATGAACACTTCGCTGCAGCTGCTTTTTCTCTTCTTTTGCAGAGAAGCTGCTGCAGCTACCTGCTGTAGCCAGCTGCAGCTCCTGTATTTTGGAGAGCCCGAGCTGTGTGCGTCTTTGGGGCGTTTTGCCGGCGGACGCAGCCCCCTCCGCCCTGCTGCCTGCTAGGCTCGGGACCGCGCTAGCCTCGGCGGCCCAGCTTTAGCTCCCTCGGGAGTGCAAGCGAAGCGAGGACAGACCTGCCACGAGCGCCAGGCAGCTGCCCCATCCCTCCCTCGGGAAACGGCAGCCCGGCTGCACGCGGGAGCCGGCGCGCGCCAGAGGTGCCGGCCGGCCGGAGGGGCGCTGCCGAGGCTCAGCCGCTGCGCGGGAGCGGCGAGGCGGACGAGGTCGAGCCTGCACTGCCCCGGTCCCCAAAGGCCCCCAAGTTACCCCGTCCCCTTATCCCCGGCAGGGCTTTTCCCACGCATCGCCCGGGACACGTTGCCCACAGGTGGTGCAGAAATAGAAGCTCCTGCATCAGCTGCCGGGCCGCCTCGGCAGCGGTGGGACCCGCGGGCTCCACTCCTGCTGGGACCTGGACGGCTGCCGTGCGCTGGCATCGCACCGGCCACAAAAGCCGACGGGGCTGGCGGTGCAGGCAGGGCGAAGGCAGAGCGCGTGTTCTCACTGTAAACAAAGCGAGATGATTAATTAAAAGTGCAGTTCTGCTGCCAAGAGGAAGAACGGGGCTCAGGTGGCTAATTAAACTCCGGCTGCAGATTCAGCCGGAGAATTTCTGCTTTATGACCGAGCACGCAACATCTGCTCCGCTACGATTTGGAGCGATAAAGGCAGGAGAGGTGCGAGAAGCGGGGGATTCTGCGAGCGCAGCCGCCCGCGCGGCGCTGGAAGGGCAGAGCGGCGCGAGGCCGCGGGAAGGGGCCGCGCAGACCCCCTCGCGCCCCGACGGCGGCCCCGGCTCGGGGCTCCCCGGGCCCCGGAGCGGCCCCGCCGCCGCTGCGCCCACCCCGGCCCGGCCCTCCGCTTGCCCCAGGCATCTGGGCGGACGCTAACAGGCGTTACGGGGCTCGCCTGGCGGCGCGAAAGGCAAAGGTTTAGCGCTGAGCTCTGGGGAAGGCGACACCGAGAAAAGCCGGCGTTTAACTGGAATTCCTGCCCGGCATGAAAGCGGGCGGCTGCCGGTACCGGCGCAGGCAGAGGGGGTGCATCGGTCACGGGCCGTAAAGGCCACGCGCAGGATGGCGCGAGGCAGGGCTCCCGCCACTCGCCCTTGGGGCCCGGCTGCGGCGCTGCGCCAAGGGACCCCCGTCCCGTCCCGTCCCGTCCCGCCGCCCCTGCCATCCCCCTGCACCCAGAGCCTCCAAAGCCGCTCCCCAAGCCTCGAGCGGCCGCCCCAGCCTGAGCTGTGCCACCTTGGGGCTTTCTGCTGGAGAAGACTACTACCGAACAGCGTTTGGAGCCCGTGAAACTCGCAGGAAAGCCCCTGGCACGTTTCCCAGGTGGGCTCCAGCCTGCCACGTTTGTTACGGCCAGCAGCAAATACCGTCTAGTAGCGGCGGCCAGGTCCTCACCCCGCCACGGGTTGGGAGGGCGCGCGGCCGCCCGGCGGGGAGCGATCGCGCACGGGGCCGTCCGCGAAGGCGCCGAGGGATGGAGCCGGGCTCCCGCGCGCGGCCCGGGGCGGCGGTGCCGCTGCGGAGCCGCAGGGCCGAGCCAGGAAGGCCGCGCTCGCCCCGGGCAGGACCGCGCCGTTCGGGCATCGTCTCCAAACGCCCATGAGCAAAACAAGCAGCCGCGGGCATCCGCGGCCCCGGACAGGCTCTGCTGCGCGGAGGAGGCAACGCACATGAATTACAGCAAGGGGCATATTTACCAGACTTCCCAAACTGCCTGAAAACAGTTATTATATCAAATGCAAGGTCTGGCACATGCAAGTCAGTAATTTCACTTCTGCTGCAGACTGTTCACAGAACTGTTCGTATTTCATCCCGGCCGAACAGGGTCAGCAGCCGCTCGGCGTGCACCCAGGGCGCAGCCAGCCCCCGCGTCCCCCTCCCGCCCCGGCTCTGCCCGGCCGGATGCCGCCGGGCCGATGCCCTTCCCCGAGGCCGCGGCACCACTCGCGGTTCGCTCGGCTCGGGAGCGTCGCCCCGCGCCGGGCGGCAGGACGCCCTGCGAACGTTTCCCGGCAGCGCGAGAGCCCTTCTCCGGGGCTGCTTCCAGGGAGGAGATGCTGCGATCAGATCCCGGCTCTGCTCATCCTTGCTTGTCCCACTGATCCGAGAGCACTGGAAAGGATCCGGCTCTGGGACAGCGGGTCGCAGGGCGGCTCGGCCTTGCCGGGGGAGAAGAGGGGCGGGAGCATCGCTGCTCCCGGGACGGGGAGGGCGGCGGCGGGGAGGGCGAAGGGGACGCGAGCGGGCGCAGAGGAGCAGCGCCCAGAGCAGCCGGGCCCCGCCAGCCCTCCGGCGCGCTCCGCCTGCGGAGAAACAGCAGCGCGTTTAGTCCTTGTGACAGAGCCCACAGCTGCCAAATTCTTCCCTTGAGCTACAGCCCCGTCCCAGAGCTGTGGGAGATCCAGACCCACGCTGGCTGCGGGCGAACCTCTGCTCGTGGCCGCGGCAGGGCGGGAAGCGGAGAGGCAGAAGGCCCAGGGGACGGTGACGGCGACGCTCGGGCTGAACGTCCCCGAGGAGCCGGAGGAGCAAGACCAGCCCCTGCGGAGCTCGGGGTGCTCCGGGACAGCTTTGCGCAGCAGCGCACGGCGGAGCCGGAGGAGCAAGACCAGCCCCTGCGGAGCTCGGGGTGCTCCGGGACAGCTTTGCGCAGCGGCGCACGGCGGAGCCGGAGGAGCAAGACCAGCCCCTGCGGAGCTCGGGGTGCTCCGGGACAGCTTTGCACGGCGGCGCACGGCGGAGCCGGAGGAGCAAGACCAGCCCCTGCGGAGCTCGGGGTGCTCCGGGACAGCTTTGCGCGGCGGCGCACGGCGGAGCCGGAGGAGCAAGACCAGCCCCTGCGGAGCTCGGGGTGCTCCGGGACAGCTTTGCGCGGCGGCGCACGGTGGAGCCGGAGGAGCAAGACCAGCCCCTGCGGAGCTCGGGGTGCTCCGGGACAGCTTTGCGCAGCAGTGCACGGCGGAGCCGGAGGAGCAAGACCAGCCCCTGCGGAGCTCGGGGTGCTCCGGGACAGCTTTGCGCGGCAGCGCACGGCGGAGCCGGAGGAGCAAGACCAGCTCCTGCGGAGCTCGGGGTGCTCTGGGACAGCTTTGCGCGGCAGCGCACGGCGGAGCCGGAGGAGCAAGACCAGCCCCTGCGGAGCTCGGGGTGCTCCGGGACAGCTTTGCGCGGCGGCGCACGGCGGAGCCGGAGGAGCAAGACCAGCCCCTGCGGAGCTCGGGGTGCTCCGGGACAGCTTTGCGCAGCAGCGCACGGCGGAGCCGGAGGAGCAAGACCAGCCCCTGCGGAGCTCGGGGTGCTCCGGGACAGCTTTGCACGGCGGCGCACGGCGGAGCCGGAGGAGCAAGACCAGCCCCTGCGGAGCTCGGGGTGCTCCGGGACAGCTTTGCACGGCGGCACACGGCAGAGCCGGAGGAGCAAGACCAGCCCCTGCGGAGCTCGGGGTGCTCCGGGACAGCTTTGCGCAGCGGCGCACGGCGCAGGGCGAGCTGGTGGCCCGCACGGGGAACGCGGGTGACAACTCGGCGCCAGGCGACGGAGAGCGTCGGGGCCGGGTCGGGCCACGCACCAGCACGCTGCCCAGCTGCAAAGGGGCAGCTCCGAGCAGCGCGCTTGCCGGCGCAGCGCCGGCGAGCCGCCCGCAGCCCTCCTCCCGCCCAGGCGGCTGGGCACGGGTCTCCGAGAAGACGCGAGGACTGGAGCGAATCGCCCTCAGGTGGTTGTTATTATCAGGGGTTTTCATCATAATTCAAAGCTGCTGCCGGTCGCCAAGCGCTCTCTGCGGCAGCCCGCTGTTAACAGCACATCGAAATGCGGCTGAGCGCTGCCTGCCTGTCAGACGAGCGCCGCCGCTGTCACCCGCTCCCGGCAGCCGGGCGGCGCGTGCCAGCCCAGAGCCGGCCGGGGGCAGCGCGGCCCCGCGCCCCCAGGGACGCCCGCTCGGCCGGGAGCAGCCTCCGGGGGAAGTCGGAAAGCACCGAGGCTGGGACAGCACCTGGGCGCTGCCGTGGGGAGCGGAGCGGGGCTAACCCGGGCCCGCATCCCACCTCCCCGGGCAGGATGCTTCAGAGCAGGGTCAAGATACGCCGAGGGCGAGAGGCGCCGGCCAGGCTGCAGCCGCCGCTAGCTCGCCTTCGCTGCCCAAGCGGGTGTTTTGGGGCGGAAGGCGGCAGGTTTAGGGCCGGTGCCGTGCCTCCTCGGAAGGCGGATAGCTCTCTTCCCCCGCGCCGCCGCCTCTCCGGCTCGCGGAGCGAGCTTTGCTGGGCGTCCGCAGCGAGGAGCAGCGGGTCGGGGCCGGCTCCGAGGGCGGCCGCGCTGCTGGCCGCACGAGCCGCGCGCTCGCGGCTCCTCTTTCAGACAGCACTGGGTGAGGATTTTCACTCTCGTGTTCCTCCAATTTCAATGAAACTGCAATTTTCGCAGAGGAAAACTTGAAAAAACAATCTTTTGGCATGTTCTTGAGGCAAAAATCCCCCTTTTCTTGGCAAACCGGCCAAAACCTAGCCCATTTTCACTTGGAAATGGGCCTCCTTGTATTTGAAAAACAGCCTGATTTTTCAATGGAAAACTGGAAAATAGACCCAGATTTGCTTTAAAAGAATCTGTGCATCTTAGCAAAACTTTCCACGAAAACGGCCTGGCTTTGGAGAGACTGCAACAAAGCAAAAACCCTCGAAAGTGGAATTTTATCCTGTGTTTCTTAGGACCGCTCCAGCGCCTGGCCGGAGGCGGCAGGACGCGACGAGGCCGGGTGCTGCCAGAGACCGCGCGGGGCTGGCGGGGGGCCGCGGCGCCCCGGCACCCTCCTGCGGGATCGCGCCCCTGGCCCGGTCGCGGCCGCAGCCGTCCTGCTCAGCCTGCTCCCAGCACGGCTTTGCTGCCTGTTTGGAGGAAGGCAGGGACACCCGAACGCGCGGCTGGTGTTTTTCCAGCTTGCTGGTCTAATATGAGAAATTAACTCCCCCCGCAAAATTTGCCTTGTTAATGTGATTCTGGCATGGCATGTTGCCCGATAGGATTTCTATTAAAATGTGATTTCCTCCTGCTTATAATTTCATTATCTGAGGCATTTGTGCAGAACATCGACCACACAGGTAATATATGGGTAGGGCAGCTAAATTAGAGAGCACGTACATTTTCTAATGGAGGGCTTCAAACAGACATGAAATAATCAAGGCTGGATACAACTGCCATCATTTACTGGTTCCTGACATGGTGAAATACTTCACTGAGGGGTTATTGCCATTTAACACATCTTTCACTTCTTCCATCTTTTCTGAATAAAGTGCCCAGCCGTCCCATTCATCTCCACGCGGGGACCTGTCAGCGGCGCGCTCTGCGCAGCCTGCCAGCAGCAGTGTAATTCTGATGTATGCTGTAATCACTGGGGCTGAGCAGGAAGCATATTTCTTTTTTATTTATCAGCACTCAAGGTGTTCCATGCAAATTCAAAGACCAGGGAAGAAGAAAAGAGTCTTGTTCATCTCTTGCTCCATCCATCTCGCTGCGAGCTCTCCCCCCAGACTTCTCCGGACTGCAAATGCCTCTTGCTGCCACCTCCGCGTCTGCAGATACCTTGCGTGGGACACCCGGGGTGACGGCCTTCGGTGTAACTTGAACCCCTCCCAGCTGCTTTAAACTAATCTGAGAAAAGCTGCCAAAGTCAAAGGGTGCGTTGTATTGCCACTGTCTCGGGCAAAGCAGCTGGGAGGGAGGAAAAGCGTTTGCAGCCTCTTCTGCTGCCTCTCCTGCAGGCTGTGGCTGCAGCGCCGGCGGCAGCTGAGCCCAAAGCCGGGAGCTGCAGGGCCAAAACCAGGGTGCTGCAGAGCCCCAAACCAGGGAGCAGCAGAGCCCCAAACCCGGGCGGGAGCTGCAGGGCCGGACCCTGCAGGCTCCGCGGGGGGGGAGCGGAGGTGCTGGGGCAGCGGCGCGGGGCAGCCCCCTGCGTCCCGCTCACAGGGAGTCGCTCGTCCCCGCGCTTTTGCTGGTGCTCCCACTTAGCATTCCCTCCGCGTCTGAGGAATAAACGCCGCATTGTTTTAAGCCCTCTCGCTGCAGAGGCAAGGAGCACTTAGGGGCTTTCATAAACTCATCTGCATAATAATGCTGCAGAATTCTTATCTAGAGCGATCCGAGCTCAAAAAGCCCACTGCGGCTGCAAACGATGGGGAGGAAAAGCAGAGGAGAAAATGACACTTGCTGCCTTGGCGGTCTGGAAGGGAGAAGGGCCCGATTTGCCAAACACTCTCATGCTAGCCTTTTTTAACCCATCTATTATTAAGAGCAGGGCAAGGCAGTTGGGAAATAACTCCTGTCCTGTGTCCTCCTGCAGCAGGGAGGCAGGGCTGGCATCCCCGCTCAGCGAGGAGCACGGACCCCTTCCCGGGCTGCCTTGCAGCCGCCGGACGGGGCTAAATTGAAGTCTGTTGAGCTGCACCCCTGGGGAGTACCAGGATTTCTCAGGGCAGCAGGCGGCCTGGGAACTGGACAGGCAGGAGACTGTGGTTAACCTGGAGCACTTCAAACACTGCAGGAATTGGGGCCCTTTGCTTGGGCTCCGGTGGCATCCAAGGGACAGAGCGTGCCAGAAAAACGCAGGGACTCGCCTGGGATGGAGGCTGCGCCGGAGAGAGGAGCCGGCTGCAGCCAGAGCCCTGGCCGGGCTGGCTCAGCCCATGTCTTCCCCGGGATCGGGCACGGCTGAACCCAGGGCGCGTGCAGGACGCGGTCTCGCCCCTGCCTGCCTCGCCGCTGTGCCCCCCCGAGGGCGAGAGCCTCCCAAAGCCCCCTTCCTTGTCCCCACGGGGCTCGGAGCCGGGAATCAGCAGCCCGGCTGCCAGGATGATGCAAAGCCCGCGCCGTCCGAGCGCGCCAGGCGGGAAGCCTCTGCTCTGCAGAGTGCGTGGCAGCCGCCCCCCGCAGCCCCGGGGTCAGCGCAGGGACGCGCGGGGGGTTTCGCATCAGGAGGACAGTCTCCGCGTGCTCAGGGCCGCTCGGCCCCGTTGCACCCCGCCGCCCTGTCCTGCTGCCCTGCCAGGCTGCGGCACGGAGCAGGATTGCACCACGCGTGCGGGACCCGATGCGGGGCGGCAGGCGCCGCGGGGCGCCCGTGCCGCTGCGGGCTCATCCCCCCCTGCAGCGAGGCAGGGCCATGAGCAAATTCATATCTGCTGAAGGATTTACGACGTGCCCACAGCTTCCTCAGCAGGAAGCTCTGAATTTAATCTCCTGTAAAAAACCCAGTGCATTTATGGGCCTGGCTTGGGCTGAGCGCGGTTAACAAACCGGCTGCCTGCGGAGGGCTCGGAGCCACCCAAAGCACCCGTGAGCTTCCTCCGGTGAGCCAGGGTGCTGAGGAAGGCTGGGAGCCTGGGATCGCTCCTTCGTCCTCTGTCTCAGCTTGCCTGTTTGCCGGCAGAGGGGTGGCTGCGCAGCCCACCAGGCTTGGTCGCCTCTCGGCCCTGAGCTCCTGCCCGCAGGGGAAGCAGCCCCCGGAGCACAGTGTTTGGGAAGGGATGTGGAGGCATCCGAACATGAAACCTGCTCCCCCCTGGAAAGCATCCCGTGGCTTGCGGGGGAGGATGGAGACAGCCCGGCTGGAGGACGAGGCAGAACCCGGCAGAAGAGACATTGCTGATGTAGGAAACCACCGTCATCAGTGGTGCCTGGAGCCCAGGGCCATGTGGGTGCCCTGCCGGCGCAGCGCAAGGAGCTGCACAGCCACGCATCCCCTGCATTCCTGCATGCACACAGGTAGCAGAGCCGAGCAGAAGCCACATTTGATCCCGAGGCTTCCTTGAGATCTGTCCAGCCACCGCGGTGGGATAGGGCACCGTGGCAGGACAGGGCGCCGCGGCAGGACAGGGTGCCGCGGCGGGACAGGGTGCCACGGCAGGACAGGGTGCCGCAGCAGGACAGGGTGCCGCGGCAGGACAGGGTGCCGCGGCAGGACAGGGTGCCGCGGCGGGACAGGGTGCCGCGGCGGGACAGGGTGCCGCGGCGGGATAGGGCGCCGCGGCGGGATAGGGCGCCGCGGCGGGACAGGGTGCCGCGGCGGGACAGGGTGCCGCGGCGGGACAGGGCGCCGCAGCGGGACAGGGTGCCGCAGCGGGACAGGGTGCCGCGGCGGGACAGGGTGCCGCGGCGGGACAGGGTGCCGCAGCGGGACAGGGTGCCGTGGCGGGACAGGGTGCTGCAGCGGGACAGGGTGCTGCAGCGGGACAGGGTGCCGCAGCAGGACAGGGCGCCGCAGCAGGACAGGGTGCTGCAGCAGCGGCAGTACAGGATCACCGGCGCTGCAGCCACTGCCGCTCGCACGCCGATCCGCCCCACAGCCCCGGCCGGCCACCGATGCCCGGGAACGCCGGCCGTCCCGAAGAGTTCCCGGCGCGGGAGCCCTCGCCCGGCCCGGCTCGCCCGTGGGAACGCCTGTGCCACATGCCAGATGGGTGATTGTTATGGAAATTGTGATTTACGAGCAGCCAAACCTGCTAACACCGTCACTCGCCGGCGTGTTTTCTGGTGCGCTGCAGGACCAGGGCCTGCTTTGAGCTCCCGGCCTTCCCCGACTCGCAGCCCCTCGGGGCGTGAGAGACTCGGAAGTGCTAACTTATGCAAACACACATGCTATTACCCAGACAGCTGAATTTAGCATAAATCAAGAACTGCTTGGCAAGAAAAACAAAAGAGGGTGAAATGAGGCAGGGCAAATGGAACAAAAGCCCTTTCCTCCTTTAGATGAGGACAAAGATGCGGAGGCCGCCAGGCTCGTCGTCCCGGCCGCCGCAGCAGGCGCGCGAGCCCCGAGAGAGGGGCCCCGCCGGCGCTGCCCTGCCGGCGCTGCGCGCAGCAGCGGCGGCCCGTCGCCGCGGGAAGGCGACGGGGAACGCGCTCCGAGCCCGCCGCCCGCGGCAGCTCAGCTGCCACCGTCGAGCCATGTTTGCATTAAAAAAAACCACGTAGCATCGTAACTCCCAAGCGTGCGCGAGCCTCCTTTGGGGACAGCGGGAGCCCAGCCGGCCGGCCGCCGCGCCAGCGACGGGCAGAGCGAGAGCTCGCCGGGGGCTGTCCCGGGAGCCGCGAGCGCGGCGCGGCCGGGAGGGCGGCCCGGCAGCGGAGGGGCTCCCGGGGGCTGCCCCCGGCCGAGGCGCGCTCGCAGCACGCCGCCTGACGCCCTTCGGATCCCGACGGAGGGAGGAAGCGGCGCCCTCAGTCAGGAGGAGCCCCCGAGTTCAGCTCGCGCATCTTTCCATCGTACTCGATCCCGTCTGCAAGGAGCTGCCTGAAAGGTCCTGCCCGGACGTCCCGCCACGGGGGACGCAGCGCCCGCCCCGCCGCCGGCCCCTCAAAACCCCCTTGCTCAGGTAAGGCGAGAGAAACGCCGGCCGGCGGGAAGCAAAAGGGCTCGCTGACAGCGGCGGGCTCGTGCCTGCCGCCGCGAGCTGAGCCGGCGCGCCGGCTGCCCCACGCCTGCCCCTTCCCAGGAAGGTCCTCAGGGCGCAGCACGACAAAACACCATCCTATTTCTGCCGCCTTACGTTAGGATTTACAAGGCGTTTCCAAGATGGGGGGGGGGGAAGAGGAATTGTTATGGAAGCGGCTTCATTGCAGGGCCAGGCGTGGAAAAGGCTGGCTGACTCGAGGGGAGCAGAGGGGCGCAGGGCCTGGAGCCGCCGCCGCGGCTGGGCAGGGGGAGGCGTTTCCCAGAGGCTGGAGCGGGGAGGCTGCGAGAGGCGCCGCCGCGGGAACGCCGCCGGAGAGCGGCAGCGGGGCACCCGAGCGCGCTCCTCCTGATTTATTCCAGTTATTTTAACAGATTACTGGAAAGAATAAAGGAGGAAAGCCGGCGTTGCGCGGCCGGGCCAACGGGAGAGCGTACGTCCTCCTAACAGCGCGGTCCCTGCCCGCGCCGGCGGCTGCCTCCCCGCGCGCTGCCCGGGCTGCGAGGCGGAGGCGCCGTTTCTATTCTTAGCAGGCTTCTCACAGCATCCAGTTAATGTTTGTCTAATTTTTTCCTCCGCCCCCGGCTGGTTTTTGAACAGACGTTATTTTGTGCTGTGGCAACTCAAGGTGGGATTTCTGGGCAAGGGAAACTCTCCCGGAGCAGAAGCCGAAACGCAGACCCCTTTCGCTGCCTTTCCGTCCTGCTAAATATTTATCAGCCTGCTTCGCGTGGCTCCTCGGCCCGTCTGCGCGCGGTGTCTCTCCTCGAGGCAAGCTGAAGAATTCATCTAAATAATTCTGCAGGCATTTTGACTTCCCAGGGCAGAGCCTTTGTTTTATACCATTGCCAGCAAATTCCTGGTGGCACGGGCTCGGGTTTCCAGTACGAGACCAGCGCCCGGCAGGTCCCGGCGAGCGCAGCCCACAGTTTCCCCATTCCCTACGAACGACGGGAGCCTGGATCTGGTCCTCATTTAGGTGTCTGACCAGGCAAGCCGAAAATCAGGCTCGAAGCGTGCCACCAGGGCAAGCCGGCGAGGTCCCTGCCGTCGAGAGACGCGCGGCAACGTCGCTGCTGACATTTTTCCGGGCTTTACTTACCGAGCCAGCGTAACTAGGAGGCTCCTGTCTTGCTTCTTACAGCTCCATTGAGTGAGAGGAAATAGGGCTGTTATGCTTTTGATTTCAGACCCTAATTAGGCCTCGGGAAAGGAAATAGTGCTACTTAGGTAATGCACTTACGGCTCGCTAAAGGGTCCCAGCCATTGCTCAGAGCTTTGACAGTTCTCAGCCATGTAAAAAGTCCTGTTCAGCTCTTCTAAGCGCTGCGGTCAAGAAGAGGAGGAAACGTTGGCCCTAATGACAATAGCGCTATTGAGAGCTTTCAGCAGGGATACGGGAAAGGAACGTCTCATTGCAACCTGCAGCACGGCGAGCATATACATCATAATAACGACTTTTAAATGAAAGCCGCTTTGGTAAAGCTGTCTGGCTTCGCAGGCAGCCCAGCCTGAGCTGCCCGCCGTGGCCGCAGGGCGCTGGGTGCGGGCGCAGCCGCGGCGGCCGAGCCCGGGGGCGAGTGCCGAGCCTGGAGCCGTTGCAGCGCGCGGGGAGCAGCCGTCTCCCCCCGTGCGCCGGCCCGGTGCGCCGGCAGCGCCGCCGCGGCCCTTTTCCCCAGCGACGAGGGGAGCCCCCGGCGGCGGCAGAGCCGCGCGCTGCAGCCCGGCGCGTTTGCTCTGAAGCCACATCCAGCCCGAACGAGGCCGATCGATTTAACAATTCAGGGATAGAAAAAAACAAACCAAAACAAAAACAAAACACACAGCAACGATCTAATAAGATGTTTCTGCAAATATATCACCGCGCATTAGGGCAGCACGCGGCTCCTCGATAGGCCGGCTGCACGGCGTGATTGCCCTGCTCCCCGGCCTGGATCGATGCTCTCCCGGCTTTATAAACGCACTAATCACCGTGATTTATGGGCAGCGCGTCGCTGCGGCACCCGGAGGCCTCCTGCCTTCGTTCCGAGAGGACAGCTTGAATGCGGACTGCAGTTTGACAATCCCGGTGCAAAGAAACCTGAGGCTTGGAGCTGCCCTCAGCCCCTTCCGGGTGGCTTTGCAGGGGCAGGTTGCACCCCCCGCTCGTGGGGAGCCGGCCCCTCCGTTTTCTGGGGGCCAGGGCTGGCTTCGACCCCAGGCTGAGGCGGCAGCTCTAATGGATATGCAAGACCGGTGCTGTAATTGCACCTTTAATGAGCCAATCCTCTGCTTAGCAACTGCTCTTTATTAGCTCCTGGGGTATTTGCTTATCGGAGCAGCTACGGCTCCTTTCCACCACCTCCGCGCTGGGGCAGGCGCAGGGCCATGTCGCAGCTGCGCCGGGAGGCCGCGACGTCCTGCCCTGGCCTTTCCCGGGAATCGCCCGCGACGCCGGCAGCGGCGTGGAGGGGCCTCTGCAGCTCTCCGAGGCTCGTTTGCAAAGAGAGGGTTTCCAGCGGCGGCTGCCCTGCTCCGAGGGCCCCTCGCCTACCGCGCAGCGCGGCATGCTGCAGCGCGTGCCGCCTTACAGGGCCGCGGCCACCCTCTCGTAACTCTATCTGCAGGAAACGCAGCTTTGAGCACCTACCAGATGAAAGATAAAAACATGAGTGTTTATAGTATCTGCTTTCATGGGGAAAATGGAATCGTCCATCTGCCGAACCATAAAACTGAAATACGGCTCTGGAAATGTTTCGCTTCGCTTCCCTTTGCCATGGGATTCCCGCCACCGAGCGCAGGAGGGAAGGCTGCAAACGGCAGGCGCCGTCCCCGCGGCTGCGGAGCGCCGAGCGCGGCCCCGAGCAGCGCCGCAGCGCCCGGAGGGGCGCGGGTCACTTAGCTAATCACGAGAAGACTAAGTGGTGACTTGATTACAGTGAGTAAGTACCTTCACGGGCAGCGAACGCCAGGTGCTGGAGAGCTCTTCAATCAAACCGCGCAGAAGACGGCCTGACGAGAGCTAATAGCTAGGAGCCCGCTGCGTGTGCGTCGGGAGCGGAGCCCGCTGCCCGGCGAGGGTGACGAGCCGCTGCCGGAGGAAGCGGCGCCTCTCCGTCCCCGGGGGTCCGGGTGCGAGGCGGGGTGCGCCGTGCCAAGAGCCGCCAGCCCGGCGCGCTGACAGCGTGGCTGCTCCTGGCCTTCAGACCTGCGCATCCACGGACTTCAAGTATTTTTAGAGAGTTTTCTGCATTTACAGAGAGAGAGAGAGAGGTCCCTAAGTGCTGCTCTGGACGCGGGCCAGAGCACTCAGCGCCTGCAGGGTGAATCCCGGGAAGGGCAATGATCCCCGGCCACGCGCAGGACTGCGGCGCGGCGCGCTCGGCACAAACAGCTTTTTGCTAGAGAAGCCGCTGGGGCGGTCGCGCCGGTTTTGTTACTGTCCGGGGAAGACAGCCCCGCGAGCAGGAGGGTGCTCCCGGCCCCGCTCAGGGCACCGCCGCGCTGCTCGGACGAGCCAAGCCCCGAGTGGCCCGGGCGCCCCCAGGGCGTTTGTGCCCCAGGAGCATGGGCTGAGCCCGGCACCTGCATCCTACCGCATGGACGGACCCGAGCACCCCGGGAAAACACGTTCGGGGCTCTGCTCCCAGCTGCGACACTGAGGGCTTGCGTCCCCCCGGCAATGCACCGCGTCGCGGGGCTTGGAGCTGCGCTGCCGGGGGGGCTCTGCGAGGCGCTGCAGAAACCGGGCGCTGCGCAGGGACGTGCAGTGCATCCTGCTGCTCTGCGTCGCAGCCAGCGCAGCCGACCGGGACGGCCTGCGTCGGCCTCTGGCGCTGGCCCTGCCTGCTGCTGACAGCCGCCGCGCCTCGCGGAGGAAAGGTTCGCGGCTGCCCCGCTGCCCCCTCGCTCCGCAGCAGCGCGCACAAGGCGAGCCGGGTGCCTGACACCCTGCCGAGACGCAGGGAGGGTTATTGAAACAAGCAGCCTGCCACGCATCACGGATGCTGGCCCAGCGTGCCCGGCCAAGGGGTCTGGGGGACGGAAAGTGCCAACGGCAGTGGGGAGCGCCACCCCGCGAGCTGCCAGCCCCCCGCCGCCGCAGCGCCTGCCAACGCGGCCGAGAGCGCTCGTCCAGCCGACCGCGTCGCTCAGGCGCCATAAAAACGTCTGTGCAAAACCGCGCCTTTAACAGATCAAATTAACCTTCGCACTGTTAACGCCTGCTAAAAGGAGGCAATTAAACACCAGGTGAGACCTTTGCGCTGGCTTGCAACGGGGGAGCGTTTGCGGCTGCAGCGGGCAACGCCGCATGCATCGTGTCTGCGCCGCGGCGTTGCAGCGGCCCGGGCGCGCGGTGCAGCATGGCTCCAGGTGCCCAAGCACCAACCCCGCAGCCGGGAGGGCTGAGCTGCCACCCAAACTCCTCCATAAAGCGAAGGCACGTTTGTAGATGAACAAGAACCAGCAGCTTTTGGCCGTCTTGCTGCAAGCCTCACCGGGGACGGGTTGCGCAGACTGTGCACCCACCTGCCCGTGCAGCAGAGCAGCGTACCGCTGGGCTCAGTGCCGTGCAAGCACGGGGTGAATCGCTCCCGGTAACACGGCTGCTCGTTTCCCCTCTGTCCTGCCAGCAACTTCCGTGGCGGCCTTTTCCCCTGTGTGCCTCACTGCCTCATCCTTGCGGGCAGGGAGCCTCTGCGGGGCGGCAGCTCCCTCCGCGGCCCTGGAGGCAGATGCTCTGTCCTGTGCAGAGGAGCCCTCCGCCCGTCTGCGTCCTCCCCGTGTCCACACGCGCTGGCACCCGGCTCCTTGCTGCAGCCGAGTCAACCCGCATCTAGAAATTACACCAGCGCCCGGCTGGCACTCGCCGTGCACGTTAAATCTGTCCCGACAGTTAGATGTGTCGGTTGAGTTCATCCGAGATTACAGTGCAGAGCAGCCTGTGTCATTAGGAGCTCCGTCCCGAAAGCGCATCCCTGCGAGACGCCCAGCGCGCGCAGCGCCGTCCTCCCGGCCCTCTCCCGCGGCTCGGAGCGGGCTGCCGAGCCGGGCGCCCGCCGGCAGCTCGCCCAGCGCAGGAGCCCAGCTGCACGGCACGCGCGGCACAGCACCCGGCCCGCTGCTCCGGCTGTCTGGGACGGGAGCCTGGGGCTGCTTCCAGGAGCCCGGACAGCGGCGTCTGCACAGGCAGCAGGCAAAGCACCCGAATTTAAAAAAACCTCTTGAGCAGAGCAGGGGCTGCTACCTGCACCCGGGTTGAGTGGGCGCAGCTTGGGGTGACAGGCTATTCCCGCGGAGAAACACCTGGGAAAGGCGGCTTAGCAGCCGGGAACCTAGTCGAACGAAAGTTAAGATGCTGTAAAATTATCTTGTCCATCAATCGCCCGTTCCTCAGGCCGCGGCCCCCGGGAACGCCCGGGCCGCTGGCGGGGTCTGCTGCGAGACGCGCGGCCAGGCGCCGGCCCGCCGGGCCCCGGGACGCTGCCTTCCCCCGCGCAGCGCAGCGCAGCGCAGCGGCTCTGCCAGGCTCGCGGCAAGTGCAGCAGCAGCGAACCGCAGGGATGTTTGCACAGAAAGCTGCCGTTCTGTCAAAACAGAACAGAAACTCTGGAGTTTTCTTCCCCCACCGCCCCCCCCTTTTGGAAACCTCACATTCTCTCTTGGAGATAAAACTTCATTTGCTGGGTTTTTTTCTAAACCAAAGTGACCTAAAACATTTCAGAAATGCAGGCGGCAGCCCAGCCCCACATCCCTGCCGGCCCGCTCATGCCCGCAGCAACGCCCCGCTGCATCCCGCCGCGGACGCGGAGCGCTCGCGTAGCCGGACGCGCCGCGGTCACCGGGCCGGCTCCCCGCAGCGCCGGCGCTGCTCCCCGCCTGCCCGCAGCGTGCTGTTCCCGGGCTCATCGCTGGCTCCCCAAGGCTGCGCACGCCGCAGCTTGCGAACAGCTCTCCTTCTCGTGAGCGTCCCTGTAATCGCACGGCGGCTCGGCAGGGCTCTTCATGAAGAGCCACCCTCAACGGAGGGGTGGGCAGCCGGCCCCCGGGCGGAGGGAGGCTGCCCGGCGGCTCCGCAGCGCTCCCCGCACCGCCAGCCTCGGGCCCCCCGTCCCGCTGCGCTGCCCGCAGCCGCCGCTGCCCCCCGTCCCCGCTCTCCCCGGGCTGGTTTCGGCTGCACCCCGCCATCCCGGGCTTCTTTATGAAACCGCCCCGGTGTAACAGCCAGGCGCCGCCAGTCTCCCTGCACCAGATACCCGCTTGGGCCATTGTCCATTTAGGTCGCCTGTCGCCTAAAAATACTGCCTGTGTTTTCCTGCACACCGCTGTAGTTTGTAATTGGTGCATATAAACACACACACACATATATACCCACACACAGATGTGCCGCTGGCCAGGAGAGCTATATAAAGCCCATTCAAGGAGGGGGACGAGCATCAAGCCTGCTCCTCAGGAAACGGGCACAGGTGCAAGCTGAGGGCGCGCAAGGTCGCGCACCCATCGCCTGGCAAAAATAGAGCCTAAGTAGGGGTTGGAGGCAGGTTAAACCGCCGCTGGCGGCGGCGGCGGCACGGAGGGGGCACGGAGCGGCCGGGCACCCGCCCGCACCCGCGCTGGGCAGGGCAGCGAGCCCCGGGCACCCGCTCTGCTCGGGCACCTGGCGCCGAGGCCGTCGCCGTGCCGGGAAGGCGAAACCCGGAGCAGCCGAGCAGGGTCCTCCCCAGGCCTCGGGGTGGCAGAGCCAAAGCTAACAGAGGCTGCTGCCCTCAACGGAAGGGCGAAGGCCAGGGCGCCCACTCCGGCCCCGGCGCAAACCACCTCCTGCCAGCTCAGTTGCCGCGGCTTTGGGGGTTTTTTGCTTCCTCGCCACAACCCTTTGAGTCAGCCCTTTCCGAAGCAGCGCGAAAACAAAAGCTTCTGGGAGTGCCTTCGCGCAAAGCCCTGGCGTTCCCCTCGCAGCAAGGCCAGCGCCGGGGTACCTGCCGGGGCTCAGCCCCGCCGGCCCCCTCCCGCTCCGGGCCGGCTGGCAGGCGACGATGCAGGGCTTCGTCTCTGCTCTATGATGTTGCCCATGATTTATAGGTCATTTTACAGCAGCTGTAAAGAGGCTGTAAATTACAGGAGGGGCATAAATTAGCCACGGACCCCTTTACTGGCCGTAAAGATCTAAGGCCACCACAGCTGCTGTGGGAGCTGGCGCGCCGGGAGCGCTCCCGCAGACGGCCCGGGGCGTCCCCGGCAGGGCCAGGGCTGCCGGGAGCACGTTAGCAGCCCCAGCTAAACGGGCCCTTTTATTGGGGCAGGGCTGACGAGCCGGGGACGGCAGGTGGGCGAGGGCCGGGCGACCGCGGACCCCGTCCCCAACCAAGACGTTTGGCTGTGGGGGGGACAGGACAGCTCTGCAAGCGCCTGCCCCAGGCGGACCCCCGGGCCGGCCCGGCGTGGGGCCGGCCGCCACAGCCGGCAGCCAAGCCGAAGCGCCGGGCAGATGTCGTGCGCGGAGCTGAGGCCGCTTCCCGGTGCAGCCGCGTGCGTGCACGGAGCCGCCGCGCGTGCCGCCGCCGCCGCGCAGCTGTGCCGCCAGCCGGGCTGCACGCCGGCCCCTGCGCCCCGGGGGCAGAGCTGCCTCCGGGCAGCAGGGCTGCGAAGGTCGCCAGGTCTCGAGCTAGACATACCGCAGAGGAGGGCCGAGGCCGCGGGCACGGGCTGCTGCGCACAGCGCTGCCGGCGACGCAGCCTCCCGTCTCCTGGCGAAGCCGTCCGAAGCGCGGGTGCATCGGCAGCCCGCTGGGAGCGCCGAGCCCCCGAGCCCCCCGCGGCCCGTCGGTCGGCGCCCTGTCGATCTCGTGCGCGACCCCGCGGCGCAGACCGCTTGGCCGCTCCTCTCCCTCCCGCTAATTACGGCATGTCTCACGAGGAGGATCAGGCGCAAGGGATTAAACTTTGAATCTGCCGCTGCGGTGCCCGCGCGCGCGAGAGAGAGAAAAGCAGCTTTATCCCTTCAAAACAGGAGCCGTTTTTCACGCCCTCTCGCATCCCGGCGCTCATCTCCTCCGTTTGCACAGCCCCAGCGCCAGCCGCGGCGGCCGGGCAGCGCGGGGGCACCGGCGCCCGTCCCTCCCGAGCAGGCGTCCAGGGCGGCCGGCTCGGGCACCCCGGGGCCGTCGCTGCCGCAGAGCTGGGGGGCAGCAGCCGGGCGCCCCAGGGCTGAGGCCGAAGCGGTCGGGAGCCGGCGGCGCTGACGGACGCGCTGCAGCCACCGGCCCCTCATCACCCCGCGCGGTCTGCTTTGATGGGAGCGGTTTGCGTTTGACAGGCGCGGCAGTAAGCGGCCCCCTTGGCGGGGAGCGCGGCGCAGAGCTGCGGTGCGTCTGCCCGGCGGCTCTCGGCCGCGGTGCCACTCGCCTGCGCGGGTGGCGGACGGGCTCGGTCGGGCTCTGTGCCCAGCATGGCCCCAAGCACGGCAGTGCCCAGGCAGCCGGCACTCCTTGAGCCGCGGGACAGGCAGGGAGCTCGGCGAGGGAGGCAGAGATGGTTTGCACAGGACTTTCAGTGGGGTCTTGCAAGTCTCAGTTTAACACTCAAGCGGAGATTTCCAGGTGCCGTCTTAGGCTTGCACCAGTTTCCCAGTGAGCGAGGGAGGTCACAGAGCAGGGACCCGGCCGTGCTTGCAATCCGCAGCCTGGCAATAGCGCAGCTCTTTACAGGCGAGAAGACACCCCTCGGCTACGGCCCCTTGACGGGCCGAATTTGACCCAGGCGCCACCCAGCACGCTCGGCCCCGGTTCCCTGCCAGAGCCTGACGACCCCGAGGTCTCCTAGGAATAACAGGAACGGCCTCTGCCCTCCGGCGTGGGCGCGGGGGGCCGCGCACACAGAGCCCCTTGTGTGCCTCGCTCTGCCGGCCGCCGGCAGCGCCAGGAGCCGGGCGTGGAGCCGCCTGCCCGGCTGCGAGCGCGGCTGCCGGCCAGCGCTCCCGGTTCGCGTGCTAGACAGCAGCAGTAAATCTGGGTTCGTTGCCGCAGACCCAAAGGAGAGCATCTGCAGCTTGTTTGCAGCATGAACTCCTGTAAAAAGGGCATCGTTCCCATAAATCCATCACGGGGAGACTTCCCGGAAGCCCGCTTTGGCTTCTGTTCCTCTAATTCCTGCCGCGCAGCCCCCCAGCGCCGCGAGAGCTGAGGCAGGGCTGGCTGAAGGGGCGTCACGCGTTGCCCCTCTGCAGCCTCCCGGGCCAGGCGGCGGCCCCAGTGCCAGCGCCCCGGCTCCGGCTCTGCAGGGCCCGCTGCGGCCACGGGCTGGGCTCTTCCGCCCTGAGGCATCAAATGGTTAAACCAGGCTTTAAAGCCTTCTTGGAAATCATGGGCTATCAGCAAAGAGAAGGGTAACTATTTTAAAGCATGACGGAGGATGCCTCCTAGCCTTGCAGATTAAGCCCAAGGAATGAATCGATAGGAGACTAATTTAAGAAGCTTTTACGCATATACGAATCTATTGCTCTCTCTAGATATACCGTTCGTCCACTCTTAGAAACTGCTGATAAGGATGATACCCCGGAGCTGTGGCGACCGCCCCGGCTCCAGCCGGAGGTGCAGCTCGCGGCGCCGGGCTGAGCCGTTTCCCGGCCGGCGGTGAGCTCCTTCCCGTCCCTCTGGGCGCTCCGGCCCCCGGGGCTGCCCCGCGGTCCCCGGCAGCCTGCTCCCGGGCCAGAGCGAGGGGCGAAGCCGGGGCCGGCGGCGCAGGGGCTGCGCACCTCCCAGGCGCGAGCCTTGCCGGCAGCTGCATCCTCCCTGCCGCCTCTACCAAGGGGTTAATCCTGCTCTCCCAAGTTTACATTCCTGTGTCAATGGGAAATGTGATCCCGGTAACACTGGCCTCATTACACCCTGCCCGCTGGCCTCTCGGGAAAGGCGGCCGATGACAAGTCAAGGCCGCTGCTGCCGCTGCCGCCGCCGCCGGGAACGCACCGTGTTCCCGCGCTGAGCCCCGCTATCTATGGGGTAGCCGCCGGCGGCCGGTCTCACCGCGCGGCGCAGTCCAGCTGGGTGCTCGCCGGCTGCGGCACTGCTGCGGGCCGGCCAAGGGCTCGGGGGCCGCGGGGGGAGACGTCGCTCCCCGTCCGGCTGGGAACTCTCCCCGGCTCGCCGGCTGCACCTGCGGGAGGATGTGCTCCCTCTCCCTTAACACCCTTCGGCGGACAAGGCATTGGCTTTGGTGGAGACGCCCCTAGACCCCTGCCGTGGCCCAAGCCGGGGCGCGGACGGCAGCCCGGAGCGGGTTCGAGGGGGCAGACGCTGCCGGCGCTTGGCCTTGCCTTCCTGCACCCGTTTCCCGGGCGTGGGAGGCATCTTTGTTCCGGCCCCACCAGCAGCATCAGGATCCTGTGGGTTTGGCAAAACAAGCGGGCAAAGCTCTCCGTGCGGGTCTATAAATACAGCGGGCTCTTCAGGGCTGTCTAGACAGGAAGCGAGCCTGCAAACGGGGAGAAAACTGCCCCGCTTCGGCGGGCCCAGGCAGCCCGTGCTGGGAGCCCGGGAAAGTCAGCTGCCAAAATATTTGCAGATGCGCCCAGCCACCTCTTCTCGCGGCCTCGGGCTGCCCGGCGCCTCCAGCCCCGCAGCCCTGCCCTCGTCCCCGCGCCACGCGTTGCAGAGCAGCGCGGCCGGCTGCAGGTCTAGGCACCGGACCCGCCGGACGCCCCATGCGTCGCAGCCAGGAAAGCCCCACGAAGACCCCGGAGGGTCGCTTTCCCTCCTCCCACCCTCTGCAGCTATTTAGAGCTCGCTTTGTATTGCTTTCATTTTATGCCCTTGCAGGGGAAAGACCTCATCCCAGTTGTTTTGCTGCTTGGCTGTGGGTTTCTTCACTAAAAATATCTGAGTGTTGCTTGAAAGAAAGAAAAAAAAAAGCAGCTCTAGGTAGTGGGAGAAAAATCATAGCCCATGGGTAATGACACATAATTACAGTCTTTCTGCTGATGAAAGAAGCTGCCATTGGACTCCTAAATGACAGTGTGCAGAAAGTGCTATTATCAGATTATCCCAGTGGCAGCATCTTTGCAGCAACTAGAAAGCAAAACGTTTAGCTGCTCTGGGTCCGGGGATGAAGCCGCCGGCACCCTCGGCCCGCTCGGGGGCAGCCGGCCGGCGCAGGACGGGGAGCCGCGCGGATGCTGCTGCGCGGGCGCGATGCGGGCAGCACGCCCCGGCGGGCCGGGGAGATCTGCCCCAGCCATCCGTCCTCTGCTCTTGGCCCTGTCAATGGAAACGCTGCAAATTACTGGCATTCGTTATCGGGAGCTTCCTCCTCCTGCTAAGGCAAGATAACGGCCAGCAAAGGTTGCTGTTATTACTCTAATCAACTTCAGTCCCTTTATCTCCGCCGGAGATCGTTGCGGGCCTGATCCAAAGACCATGGCCGAAAGCAGGCGCCCTTGCCGGAGCGGGAAGCCGCGAGGCCGGCGGTGCCCTGGTGGAAAGCACCTCTCCCTGCCTCGCTGCCTCTCCCAGGACGGCGGCCAGGGCGAACGCCGAAGGGGCAGGAGGTGCCCCGCGCCGGCAGCGCCGCCGGAGCGAGCCGGGCTCCCTTTCCCGCGCCACCCCGTCCCTCGGCCGCGGAGCTGCCCGGGTGCGCGGGCGCTTCCCGCGAGCCCGAGCGGCAGCGCGGCTGATGAAAAGTGCCGGGCGTCTCCTGGGAGAGCTTATTAAACGTCACAGCCCGGCAAGAGCGAGCCTGGCTGGAGCAGCGTGACATTCATGCACCGGCTCAGAGCGGGGCAATGTCAAACAAACGTAATTAATTCCCCTCTGCAAATCAATCAGGGGCCAGAAGTCAAGCCCGCCTCATGCAGAAAATATACTGCGGTGAATAACGATCCTCGCGGACGTGCGAGCCATGCAGGGCGCCTCCGAGGGCGCGCTCCTCACCTCCGAGCAAATTAGAGAGCCCCCCCCGCAGCCCGCGGGCGACGGCGCGACGAGCCCGCCGGCCCTCCATAATGGATTATCCGGTACAGCAAATCTCTGCAGGGCAGAAACGCCTGCGAGAGCGCCCCAGGGCTGCTCTGGCCCCCGTTTCGAGCCCAGGGGTGCAGACAGGCTGCAGCAGCCAAAGCCAACAGGTTTCCCAGGCTGCTGCTGCTCGCTCCTTTACGCGGCGGCTCCGGCAGAAGCGCGGCGTCGGGGAACGCTGCAGCCCTGCACCCGGGGCTGCCCGGCGCCTCCCGAGCTCCCGCACGTCCCTCTCCCGAGGCCAGGCGGTAACTGCCGCTCTGGCTGCAAACGCTGCCGTGCAGCTGCCTGCAGATCATAAAATACCATGTGATGTCTTCACGAGTGCTGGGCGATCGCGGGGCAGCCGACCTCGCCGCCCTGGCTGGCGGGGCTGGACTCGAGGCACACCTCGGGAGCTCTTATCAGCCGTGCTGGAAGGCGAGATACCACGCTAACGTCAAGGGAAGTGCAACAGAAAGCCGATCTTGGGCCCTTCGGAGGCGAGGCAGGATGTCGGTGCAGCCAGCGCCTCCCTGCCAAGACTTCTGCTCAGCCGGCTCGGCGCCTTCGCGCAGGAGCGGCAGGAGGACGGTGGCTTGCCTGCGGGCACCGGAGGTGGCAGGGAAAGCTCTGGGGGGACAAGGTGCTGAGGCTCTTCCTGCTGGCCGGCAGGACCCTGGGACAGCCCGCCCGGGCGAGCCAGGCAGAGCTGCTGGCGCAAGGAAGGGAGCGAGCCTGGCCTTGGACACCAGGTGCCTACATGGTCACCTGTGACAAGTCAGCTTGAGAGCTTAAAAGTCAGCTGAGGCTTTAAAAAAATGGAGAAGACAACAGCCATTGAATAAAAGAGGTTAAGAGTGGGAGAGGGAGCAAGAGCCTGGCTTTGCATGCCAGCACCCCTCTGCAAACCAGCCAGGCTGGTCCCCATGGATTGTCTCAGCAGCGTCTCATTCCCCATTTCAGCCCAGGTCTCCTCCAGCCACCACTCAGAAAGACACCAGAGCCTGCAGTGTCCGTGGTCCCAACAGCACTGCCGGGGACCAAACCAAGGTTTTCCAGCAAAGACTCATCTGATCAGGCCCCCCCGGCTGGACGGGGTGCACCCTGGCCACATAGGTCCTGGCTTTGGTTTGAAAGGCTCTGAGAAAGCCATGGAGAACCAGGGAATGCCTGCAGGAGAGCATCCTTCACCTCCCTCCTCTCTGCACTGGCGTCTCTGTTTGGCGTCCATGGAGGCGCTCGCTCGTTCAGGACGGGTCCTGCTCAGTCTCCTGAACGCTTCGTCTGCAGGCAAACCCTGCTGCGACCGCAGGTGCCCTGAGCACCCCTGGCCCTGGCGCTGCTCCTCTCCCCTGCAAGTGAAATGGTGCTCTGCTTGTTTGATTTCCCTTCATCACCATCAGAAAAGCAGCCAAGTAGCAGCCGATGGGGGACATTATGGTGCTTTTGAGATGCAACCAAGGAAGGAAAAAGCAGGTTTGGGTTGATGCTAATAGCAGAGAAAACCTCAGAGCAAGGAGAGTGCTTGGGAGCCACCGGGCTGTATTGCAAGCCCAAGGACCGGAGCCGGTGCTCTGCCCATGACAGGGCTTTGTGCTCTGCCCATGCCAGGGCTTTGCTCCAGGACAGCAGCACAGCTGGGCTGGGCTCCCGGGCAGGCCTGGTGGGCCCCATCCCGCCGTGGGGCAGAAAGGGGCCACATGCGGCCAAGGGCTGCGGGTGTGTGATCCAGCCTGGCTCGGCAGTGCCCGAAGTCCAGCTGAGCACAGGCAGCACCTCTAGCTACAGCCAGAGCCGCTAATAACACTTTATGGAGTTGGAGCAGAGAGGCGAGAGAGGGGGCTTCCTGTAAAAGGCTCTACTTAGCTTCTAAATCATGCCCGGGAGCTAACATTTTGCTGATTTTCACATGTCCCATTTCCCTGGGAAAGTTGGAGTTTTGCAAGCTGCCGGGCGAGCTCTCCGCAGTGTCCCTGCTGGCCTCTGGCAGGGTGGCACGGGGCTGGCCAGGCAGCCACGGGTGCTGAGAGGGGCTGGACTTCTCTCTGAGACGCTTCACACAAGCCCTGCCTGAGAACAGACTCCTCTCGGCATGGAGAACGGCTGCTGTGAGCTCCTCCAGCCTTGGGACAGCGGGGTGAAGTCACCACTAGTGACTCAGATGTTCTAGCACATGGGAAGTGATTTGCCAAGGTCAGACAACGCACCTGGACGCCTCTGCAGAACATCAGCAACGTCCTGAAAAGCCTGGCCAGGAGGCGGAGGGGGAAGCAGAGAAGAGACGAGTCGTGTCTTAGAGATGGGGAAAGAGGGCTGCACGGGAACTGGCCTGTCCGTCCGAGCCACGCCGCAGCCGGCAGAGGCTCCGATCAGGAGTCCTGAGGCTGGTGTCCTGCCCGAGCCGCGCTCCCTCCTGCAGCGCCCCGTTACCCGCGTGCGCAGCCACGCTCAGCGCACGTGCGCCCGGTAACGCGCTGCGGACGCGGCGCTCGCACGCACGGAGCCGATGCGCGTGCACCCTGCACGCCCCGCAGAGAGCAGGGCCACGCGCACGTGTGCCCCGGCTGCCTCCCACGTGCCCTGCCGCGTGCGCTGCCTTTCGCTTGTGGGGTGGCGCAGGCTCGAGCCCGCGAGCCAGCCGGCCGCCTGCGAGCAGCCAGCGCTGCACTCTGATGTGCCCCGGCCTTTGCAGGGCCAGCCCGAGCTGACAAAGTCTTTGTCAGCCAGATCTTTCAGGGAAAGCTCTTTGTTCTTCAGCGTTTGCTCCTGGCCTCCCCCTCCACAAAGCTCAACTAGATGCATCTGCTTTTGTTTTCTAAATGCAGAATTAGGGGCTGAAAAGAGCCCCTTTGTAGTGGGGAGGAGGGGAGAGCTGCAGATCTTTGACTGGGCAAGTTGAGGTCAGGGGGGAACGGCTCCTTTGTGCTGCCGGCTGGGCTCGCGCTGCTACCCTGCCCCTTCCTAGACCCGGGCCCTCATGCAAAAGTTTTGGAGACTTGGAGAAACTGCTGTGCAAGCAGTATTGGCAACATCCCACCACCAGTGCCGCTGCCGCTGCCCGGGCGGTCGGCTGCCGCCGTGGCTGGGCTGCTCGGCGATGCACATGGAGCAGGCCACCGCGAGCGAGACAGCCAGGTGCCGGGGACGGGCCGCTCGGAGCAAGGCCGGGGCGAGCAGGCTGCGGGACCAGCACCCTTGCCAGCCGCCAGCAACCCCTCCGGCTTCCTCGTCCTGGCCCCGGACAGATCTCGTCCGTGTGAGCGCACTGTCCCGGCCCCGAGGCCAACGGGATCGTTAGACCAGCACAAAGCTCTGCACGAGCGCTTGGCGCTTGGATGTCCGCGTCAGAGCCAGCCCGCGAGCACATCCGGGCTGCGCGCGGGCTCAGCCGAGCTTGGGCCGGGGCTCGGCCTGCGCGCGGTGAGCTGTTCAGCTGTCAGCGTAGCGCAGATGTGCTTTCAGTTTATCTTGGTCCTGTTCTTGATTAAGTGTAGTTGCAGTGAAACAAGCCCGGCTCCATGTGAAAATCGCATCTGCGTCGCCTCGAAAGCGTGTCACCGACGCGCAGGTGTGTGCGGGAGAGCGTGGCCCTGGGGACCGGGGCGGGCTGGATGCCCACGGAGCCGGCCCCGGGGAGCGCTCCTCTCCCCGGCCATCCTGGGGGTCTGTATGCCACCAGATGGTGACAGCTCGCGGTCACTCCTGCTCCGGAGCCCCAGTGCTGAGGCCGGGGGGCAGCGAACCCTTGAGCCTCCCAGGAGCAGGGGATTCTTGTCCTCATTTTCCGCCATCTCCGAGCACCGTAAAGGCCCACAAAGTTCAGTCTTCCGCCCCCGCGATGCAGCCAGGCAGAAAGCCATCCCCAAGGAGAGCAGCAGCAGAGGTGCGAGCCCTTCCCCTTTCCTCACAAGGACATGTTATGGCTGCAAATCCATCAGCTCCATTTCAGGGCCGACGTTATTAAGCCTGGGACAAAAGCTTAGCAGGAGGCATGGCTGCCCTGGGGGGGGGCAGGAGCCGCCCGGAGCTCTCTCAGGTCCCCGTGCAGCAAACCTGGCCCCAGCCTCGGTCCCTATAGCTAAGCATGAAGCAGGTTGGTTCCTGGCTGTCCGGGGGATGAAGAGAGCAGGGCTGGGGCTGGGGGGGGTCTCACTCCTCGGGGCAGGTGGTCCCTCCTGCAGAACGGAGCTGAGCCTGCTTCACCCGCCTGGAAATAGGAAGGTGCTCCAGCTCGCCGGGCTGGCCCTCTCCAGACAATGAGATCTGCTTCCTCCGTGCTTCCGCCTGCCCTCCTTGCCAGGTAGCCGCACCGTTCTTCGATCACCTCCTGGGAAGAGCTCGCCTGTCCGGCGAAAGAGAAAAAGCAGAGAGAGAGGAACATGCTGCCAGCCAGCACACCTACCGCCCCGCGGGCTGCAGCGAGAGGGAACCCACGCACGCAGAGACGCCCAGGCTGCCCCGCAGGCAGGCGCCCGGGGAGCCCGCCTGGGGCAAGCTGCGCATCACGGGGGCACTGGGGAACAGCTCTTCTTGCCCCATGCCACCGGCTCTCTTAGACACTCTTCCCATGCTCAACATGCCGGGGCAAGAGCATCCCGGTAGGCATGTTACCTTCCCCTCCCTCTCCCCTGTCCACACATCTGTCATCCCAGAAAAAAAATATTCAGTAGGTCTTGGCACAGCCATCTGAGCAGTTGCCTGAACCAGCAAGAGGCTGCTCCTGAAGACAGATGCCCAGCATTTGGTTCAAATATAGCTATGGTGATTGACAGGGCTAATTCAGTCTGTCCTCTTCCCTGTTATAACTTAATCACTTACACATTGCCTCACGCAGGTCTTTCACTACCAGCCAGGAGACGTCTTCATCCTGACCTACCCTGACTTTGAATGTGAGTCGGGTTTGCTCCTCTATCTGTGCTTCCTGCACGGAGGCCAAACCTTGTCACAGTCCGCATTACCCTGCGCGAGCCTGGCTTTGGGGGAGCTCGCCCGACCCGCAGAGATTGGGCCTGGGCCTGGGCCTGGGGAGGGTACAGCAGCTACAGCATATGGGAGAAAGGCTGGAGGCCTGACCAGCCGACACATGTATTGCCTGAGCACGCAGGGATCTTTCGGGGTGCTTTCCAAGTCTTCGTGCTCCGGACCTCAGTGGAGAGCTGCCCAGCTGGGCACAGCAGGGGAGGGGCAGGCTTTCCAGCAGCAGGAGTTCCTGGACGGCTCCCAGGAATGATTTGAGTCTGGCAACCCTTTGGAAAACTGCTGGCAGAAAGTGGGTGCCCCAGGCCTGGCTTCGCAGAAGGGCCAGGCTGGGGGCTCTGGGCTCCCCAGCGCGCTGCCGCCCCTGCGTGCCAGCGCGCCGCTGTCTCGGCGCCTGGTCGGCGGAGGCCCTGCCAGGAGGCCGGCGCCGCGGGACGAGGGCTCTGCCCCTGCTCCCGGCTCTGCCTCCCCCGGACGGCGGGGCTCCCGGCTCGCCGCTCTCCCGGCGCGCAGCAGCCATGAGCGAGAGAGGGGCCGAGCGCAGAAGGAAGCATCCCGCTGCGGAAGGGCCGAGCACCTCGTATGCGCAACCTGGACGGTTTTGGGGGGGGGGGGGGAACAGCCTTCGCAACCCAGCGGCGGCCCCGAGGCCCCGGGCAGGGGCCCGGCGGGGGGCGGCCGCCGGGCGGGCCGGAGCGCAGCCCGGGGGCGTCGAGGGGAGGCGGGGAGCGAGGGGGTCGGCGGCGACTACAAGCCCCAGCAGGCCGCTGAGGAGGAGGAGGAGGAGGAGGAGGAGGGCTGGGGAGGACGGCGGAGGGGAGCGCGGAGGAGGAGCCGGGGAGGAGGCGGCGGGGCGGTGCGGGAGCGGCTCAGTCCGGCGGCGGCGGGGACGCGGCGGCAGCGGCAGCGGCAGCGGCGCCCGTCGGGTCGGGTCGGGGCGGCGGCGGCGGGAGCGCCTGGGGCCGGCGCCGCCATGGGGCGGCCGCAGTGAGCGCGGCGCCGGCGGGGCTGCGCCCTCGCCCCGGCCGGGCACCCGCCATTGTTCGGTAGCGGCGGGCAGCGCGCCGCCGCCGCCCCGCGGGGCTCCGGTGAGTACCGCCGCCTGCGCCGCCCTCCCGCCGCTCGACGGCGGCCCCGGCTCGCGGGCATCGGGGCTTCGCGGGCACCGGGGGGGCTCCGGTTCGCGGGCATCGGGGCTCCTCAGGCACCGGAGGGCTCCGATTTCCAGGCATCGGGGCTCCTCGGGCGCCGGGGGGGTCCGATTTCCAGGCATCGGGGCTCCTCGGGCGCCGGGGGGGCTCCGGTTCGCGGGCATCGGGGCTCCTCAGGCACCGGAGGGCTCCGATTTCCAGGCATCGGGGCTCCTCGGGCACCGGGGGGGTCCGATTTCCAGGCATCGGGGCTCCTCGGGCACCGGGGGGGTCCGATTTCCAGGCATCGGGGCTTCGGAGGCACCGGGGAGCTCCGGTTCGCGGGCATCGGGGCTCCGCAGCGCACCGGAGGGCTCCGATTTCCAGGCATCGGGGCTCCTCGGGCACCGGGGGGGCTCCGATTTCCAGGCATCGGGGCTCCTCGGGCACCGGGGGGGCTCCGATTTCCAGGCATCGGGGCTCCTCGGGCACCGGGGGGGCTCCGATTTCCAGGCATCGGGGCTCCTCGGGCACCGGGGGAGCTCCGATTTCCAGGCATCGGGGCTCCTCGGGCACCGGAGGGCTCCGATTTCCAGGCATCGGGGCTTCGCAGGCACCGGGGGGAGCTCCGGTTCGCGGGCATCGGGGCTCCGCAGCGCAGCGGAGGGCTCCGATTTCCAGGCATCGGGGCTTCGCAGGCACCGGCGGCTCCGGTCCGTCGGGCTCCGCGGCCGGCGCTCCGCGCAGCGCGGCGGGGCGGCACGTTGGAAACGCGCCGGCCCGGGGCCCGTCGGGGGCCGCGGCCCGGGAGCCCCCCGCGGCGCCGGCGCTCCGGCAGCGCGGCCGGGCCCGAGGCCACCGCCCGGCGCGGGGCTGGCGCGGACCTGGCTCTGCCGTTCGGTGGCTTGTTTGCAAAGTTGCTGCCTAGCCGTTGTGTGCGAAGAGAAGTTCGCAAACGGGAGCCTCAAGGCTCCCAGAAGAAGATGAGTAAGGAGCCGGCACTTGCTGGGTTTTGTTTTGTTTAAGCCTCCTGATGTTGGGGCATTCCGGTGGTAACTGGGGATTGAGATGCTGGAAACAACATATCCTTAAATTGTATATTTCCTTTGTGTTTGTGAGGTGCCCATGGGGAGATGAGGAGATTCTGAGATTGTCTTTTATCAAAACTCTTTGCCAGGATCTCTGAGAGTCGTCCTTGTTCATACATGGCGAACGCTCAGAGAGTACAGCGTGCTGGCTGATGGCGTGTGCGATATTTGTCTTATCTGCTGGGATGATGTGCGTAACTAGCCGGGACTGTATTGGGTTTCAGATGGCATTTTTGGTTGTGGTATTTGTAATTTTTGCTGTTTTACCGAGTTGAGTGCAAGATCCAATCAGAGGCAGCTTGACTTATGTAACTAGCCGGCCCAGCTGAAAACACGAGTTGCGTATCCATTTGTAATGCGTTCAGGTTACACAGAGAAGTACTGGAGTCGTGGTGCGCTTCTCCTTCTCTGCCTAGATTGTTGAATAACTACCCAGCGTCTGAAGCGCTACGGCTGACTGGTACACAGTTCCTTCCGGTGAATGTTTAAACACCGAAGTGTGGTTCACCGAACTGCTTGTGTTAATAAAGCACAGAGGCTTAGAAGCTGTTCTTCTGCCCAGGTCCCGAAGCGAGTGAAATTGGAATTTGCTTTCAGACTTGAGCAGGCGGAGGCAGCGGTGCTGTGCCTGGGACTCGCTCGGCGGTGAGGGGCCGCGCGCGAGCGCTTGTGCAGAGGAGGCGGGGAGCCGTGGGGGCGCGGGCAGCGGCAATGCAGCGACCCCGCCGAGCCCTGCCGATGCTGCGGGGCCGGGAGCACGGACCCTGCATACCTCTCTGGCTAGCAGCCATTTTCCCCACACATGAGCACTTCCTTAATCTCTGCGGTGGCTGGCATGCACTATTGCCTTTTCCTTGTGTTGTTCAGGGAGGATTAAAATAAATCAGGATGGTCCCTGCCCTGACGGGGTGAAGGCAGGAGCAGTGCTCTTCCCTGCGTTGCAAAAGCAGCCTGCACGCGCATGGGTCGGTACCGGGCTTTGCTGGGTGCAAAGCGCCTGCCATGGGGAGCGCTGGCTGCTCCAGCCGTGCTGGGAAGGAGCCCAAGTTGCTTTCAGGTGCAAACTGGAGCTCCTTATTTATTTATGTGCCTAAAAATGTGAACTGCACTAGGAGCTGTTTTGGCTCCAGCCTCAGCAGGTTTTACCCTGATGCTCTGGCTCTGCAAGCCCTGGCTGCTAGAAGGGGCCGCTCGATGGAGAGTGAATTGCGATGCTCATCCAGCCCTGGCAATCCCACTTTCTCCTCAGCTTCCCAGGCCTTGCAGACCTTCTGCTTCTGGGGATGAAGGCAAATGCAAACAATAGGGGAAACATTTGCTGGAGAAATGTGCATCTCTCCTCTCCCAGCAGCTTTCCTTGGAGGATCTGAACGTAGCAAACCCCCATCCAGCTCCCTCTGCAGATGGTTAACTGGCCTTTGCCTCTTCCAGAGGATGGCAGACTGTGGCTGCATCCCACTGCCCCTGTCTGGGACATCCCGCACTGGTCACCAGCCGGGGCACTCAGCGTTCAGTAGCCCAGCTGAGGCTTTTGGGTACTAAGAGATGTTCTGCAGATCTGAAAATCAAGTCCTTGGAGAGGGATCCCTGGATTTGAGGTTGCTTCTGAACCTACCTTCCTGCCCCGTCTGCCAGACTCCCTGGTCACTCTGCAGGGTGCACACAGATAGCGTGCAGGGACCTCTCTCCAGGGATATTTCTGGTAGCTGTAAGGCCTTGCAACAGGCTCTAACTCATACGGCATGAAAGGGTTAACACTGTATGTATGCGGCACAGTTGGATGTTTATTTTTCCAAGCATGTGTCTGCTTTAAGCATTATAATTTTTCCCTATAGTTACATTTGCAGTTGTATTTGCTTTTTATTTCGGCAAATACTTGGTTCCTGACCTGAGCCATAGGCTGGGGCAGGGAGGTGTGGGCAAGGGGAAGGCTGTTCTCCCTCGTCCTGCCCAAGACTTTTGTCTTTGGCGTGCCCTTCTTTTGCAAGGGCACTTGGAGGGCTGCTTGCGTTGAGCCTCTGAGAAAAATTCAGCGTCTCTTCATGTACGTTTTGAAGCTGGAGCGCGTGTATGCCTGGCAGGTGCAAGGTCTTGGGGAGCAGCTCTGCTCTGAGCCTGACGTGGTGCCGTGGTCCCTGCTCCTCGTTTGCTCAGGCCGGTCCCAACCTCCAGCAACGCGGGCTCCTGAAACCTTGCTGACCTGGGAGCCGAGTTGAAACTTCTCTCTGTTGAATCTGGATTGCCCTGTTGGTTTTTATCGGCAGCTGGTTGGTGGCCCCGAGGCTCCCTGACGATCGGGCTGCCTCCGCGTACGCCCTGACGTGGGGACTGCTTGCGCAGACCGGTCCTGCTCGGCCGTGAGACGAAGCCTAAGAGGGCAGCAGGGCAGCGGGTAGCGCCGGCTGCTCCTGGGAGACCGACACTGGGGGCTCTCCTGCAGGACGTGGGACACAGCACCCGTCCGGGACCACGGGGACCCGTCCTGAACCATGCTCAGCTCCCGGGCGTCCCGGCCGAGCAGCCCTGGTCCGGCACTGGCGTCTGCGTTTGGCCCCTTTGGTGCATTCGCGGAGCATGAGCCAGGCGGCTGCAGGGGCTTCCCCGCTACACTCAGCCCGGAGGCATGGGCCTCCTCCCAGGAGCGGAGGAGCCCTTCCAGCGCCGCCTCCGCGGACAGCTCAGCCCTCATAACTCACAGGCACGGGACAGAGCGGAGATAAGAGTCCAGCCTCCGCGTCCTCGCCGGGGCCGGACTGAGAGGCTGCTCTGGGGGCGGCGAGGGAGAGAGGTTGCGAGAGGTGCGCTTGTCGTGGATGCACAGGCGTGCAAGGGCAGTCTGATAGCATCTTCGCTGGTGTGCGAGCGTGCAGCGAGCGTGTGCACCTGTGTACGGGAGGACGCGTGCAGGTGGGAGAGGGCGTATGGATGCGCACATGGGTGTTCCTGTCCGTGTTCCTGAATAGCTCCGTGGGTGTAATTGGGCCACTTGTAATTGCAGTCTCAGCAGACAGGTCTCTAAGGGGCAGTTAGCCGTCGTTCCTCCCTTAGCGCTTCCATTTTTAGTTGCTTAAATCCACCCCTGAGCAGTAAATTGCAGTGTGCCCGTGCCACGCGGGAGCGGGGAAGGTGCGTCCGAGGCCCGTGCCCCGGACAGGGCTGCAGACCCACCCTGCCGGAGCTGCGCTCCTTCAGAGCAAACGATTTCCTGCCCGCGTTCATAGAAAAGCTGTATAAACAGGGGGCAGGGTGGTGTCTTTGTTTGCACAGGTAGGAGCACGCTGCCCCCATCCTCCCCACGCTGCTGAGGGACGGGGCACGGCACCTGGCACGCTCCCGGTCCCCCTGGGAGGGCCGCGCTGCCCCTTCCCACCAGCGTAACCTCCTCTCCGAACAGCTCCTTTTCCCAGGCTGAGCCTTTCGGGGTGAGCGGCGGGGTCCGTGATGTGACCCCGGTGTAAGGACACGTCCCTGTCCCCTTTCCCGCAAGGCCATAGCTGCTTTCACACCCTTTTCTGCCCGGGGAAGCTGAGCATCGGTCAGGCACTTTCTGGCTCTTGGCCCGCTTCTCCCTTCCTCTTTCTCCCATGGCCTCTCCTAGACGTGGGGCTGGTCATCGCTGGTGAGCGATCCCTCCGGGTCGCGGTGGAAATACGCTGCTGTCGAGCCCCTGAATCAGCTGGAACGCACAGCTCGGAGGTGCCTCTGGAGCAGGCTTTCGTTGCGCTTGGAGCCAGCACTGACTCATCTTTCAGGAACTGCTGGAGGCACCGTCCCCCCTCGGCGCGGAGCGGGCAGAGCGCGGGAGCGCGGGGAGGCCCGCGCAGACGCTCCGCATTAGGGCATGTTCCGGGGAGCATGTGCAGTTGATAAACAAAACCGCTTAGAGACAGAAAACAATTTCCAGAAATACCAGAGACTTTTCCGCAAAGAATTCCGCCTCCCCCTTCCAAACCCTGATAAATTGTTAACATTCAATAACTATTTTAAAGCGCACTGCCTGGCGCCCGAGAGCGCTGGCGCTTGGAGATACCGCTGGCGTTTGGCTGCTGGGTGCCGCTTTCGCTGCCCGGCCGCTGGTGTCAGCGTGCTGGTCCCGAGGGCTCCCGCGCCGGGGCAGGGAAAAGGCAGCTGGTGCCCCCAAAAGACTGAGCTTTCTTGAGCGACAGAGTCTGTTCAGGGCATTTCAGCTGGAGCCGAGCGCTGCAGAGAGCGCCCGGCGTTAAGCGGCAGTCCCCGGGAAAGGGCTCGGGCAGCTGCAGCCCAGCCCCGGGGCAGACCCGATGCTCTAGGAAAAGGAAGCGAAGGACCCAGTTTCTGCGCCCGAATGCAGGGACGGGATGTCCAGGAAGCAGCCCCCGGGGGTGTCACGGAGCCCCGTAGGACAGCTCGCGTGGGGAAGATGAGTAGTGGATTATTAGTCACTACCGTTATTACTCACTGGTTTTAGCAGCGCACGTTCTAGAGAGATGCCGCGCGGCGAAAGGAAGCGCGTTTGCACTTGGCAGGTTGGGAAGTGCTCAGCACAGCGCGCTGAGGGTCGCGAATCGGTTTGGAGCGATGCTGGGTGGGCTGAGGGCGTAAAGCCCAGAGGTGGCAATACGTCCTCTGGCTGAGGAGGTCCGTTAGCCTGCCGGAGCTCGCAGGAAGGGTTTTGGGGATGGCACCGTCCTATACCCACCCTGTTCCTTGCATTTCTTCCGGAGCATCCGCTACGAGCCGCTGCTGGTGGCGGTCCCGGGCCAGCAGGGCCTGTGGTCCGACCCAGTGGGGCCGTGCGCAGATTATGCAATTAGCTGGCGAGGCTCCCGCGAGCCGGCTCTCAGCCGAGCCCAGGGGGACAATTAAGCACTGCCAGTGTCGGGACCTGGACTGGAGGCTTTTGCACAGTCGCAGATGTGTCGTGGAGGGTGGAGCGCAGTGATTTGCTGAAATCCCCCTGTGGAAAGCAGTTGGCCAGGCCGGCCGAGTGGGTTTGTGCTTTGGCTCCGGCCGTTCCCCCGGAGCGTGTCTTGGCAGCGCTCCCCGCTCCGCGCGGGGAGGAGCGGGACGGGGCCAGACGCGGGGCCCGGCTCACCGGTGGGAAGGGGGCACCCAGGGGGCAGGAGCCGATCTGCTTGGAGAGCCACCCCGAGCCAGGAACCGGGGCGCTCGTGGCTCCCCCGGCCCGAATCCTGGCCGCGCGGGCGGCGCGGCGGCCGTGCACCCTTCTCCCGCGATGGGACTCGCCCCAGCGCGGCTGAGCTGCTCACGGCTCTCCCTGGGGAAATTTCCACTCCTTCTGGCCTCCCCGCCGTTGCGCCTCCCGTTCGTTTGCAGTGCGGTCGCTCCGGGCGCTCCGTTTTTGGAGCTGCAGGGAGTTCGGAGCAGGAAGCAAAACCAGCTCCCCTGCCCCGGCCTCCTGTGCAAAGCCCTGGGCTGGGCTCGCCGCGGGCAGCCTGGCGCTGGCTGGCAGCGGGGCTCCGGTGCCGGCGGCCTCCCCTCTCCCCCGCACCCTTTGTCTGCGGCTGTTTGCTAGGGAGCGAACGGCTTCCCGCGCGGGGAGCGGGGCCCGGGTGCGCGCCGGGACGGCCCGCGGGGCAGGCGGACTGCAGGGCCGAGCAGGGAGCTGCCCCGCCGCCGAGCGCCCGTTGCAACGTTGGCCGTGGAAGCCGGGGGGATTCTCCCCGCGCAGCCGCTCCGAAAACAGCTGTCGGTGCAAAGAGATCTCCTGCACATGTCAGCGCGAGCGGGAGGCTGAGGAGCCCCGCTAACCCCTTCAGCGCCAGCCGAAGCCCCGGGGCCGGGGCAGAAGCTGCTTGGCTGAGGGAGCGCGGTTGCACGGACAGCGCCGCGGTTTGGTCTGGAGATGGGGGATTTGCGCAGCGGGAGGCCTCCGGTGAGATACCTGTTCTTGGTCTTAACGCCCCGGTTTACATCTCTGCCTCGGAAATTGTTAAACCCTCAAAGGGCTGCAGGAGCGCGGCTGCCGGATTAGCCGGAGCGGCAGAGCTGGGCTGGGGGGGCTGCAGCGCCCCGGGGGGGCTGGCGGTACGCCCGGGGCCCAGCGCGGGCATCCCTGCAGGTTTCCTTACTCTCGCGCGCTGCCTGGGAGCAGAGATGTTTGCAGCAGCAGATGTGAAGACAAGGAAGAGACGCCGGCAGACGTTTGCGGGCGCTGCGCCTCCAGGCAGGCTCGCGCAGGGAGAAGTGGCCTGATTTCCAGAGCTGGGCAGAAGCCGCTCTCCTGTCCCACAAAACTTTCCAAGATTTTAAGATTGCCCCTATTTTGCTTCTGGGAACAGTTAAAGAGAACTAAAAAAATTCTGGGATCTGCCACACCACGGAAGTCCAGCTTGGGTCAACTGGGATGTTTTGCTTCAAAAATTTTGCAGCATTTTCATCTCTATTAGAATTCCCCTTTTTTAGCACAAACTTGAGTGTGGAAAGAGGAAAGCAGAAGAGCAGAACCTCCCCCCCCGTTTTTTTAAACACCTTTTGGAAATTTCCCCCACCCTTCTTGGAAATTTTGCTTAACTGCATTCTGCTTCACCAGCAGCTGTAGCCCTCGGCACCTCAGCGTTGCCTGCGGCAAAGCGCAACGCGAGCGCGGGGTGCTTCGGGCTGCCGGGGTCCGCGCGGGCTGCGCGTGCACAGCGCGCTGCCTGGGGCGGCGAGCGGACACGGCGGCGGCCGGGGCCGTCACGCGCGGGGCTCTGGCGCTCGTCCGCTTGCCGGGGCCGGCCCTGACTCTCGTTTCCCCGTCGGCAGGTCGGAGGGGCTGGCAGCCCGCAGCAGCGCCCCGCAGCGCCCCGGCCGGCCGGCGAGCCCGGGGCCCCCATGGAGCGGGAGTCGCGCAGCCCAGTCGCCCAGCAGTAGCCGCGGAAGTGGGATGTTGACCTGGAGGTGCCTCATCCTTTGGGCTGTGCTGGTCACAGCCGCGCTGTCGGCGGCGAGGCCGGCCCCAACCCTGCCCGACCAAGGTAAGCGAGCGCCGCCGCCGCCGCCGCGCGGGAGCATCCCCACGCCGGGCGATGCCGCTGCTCGGGGAGCGGCGGCGGGCGGCTGCTGGGACAAGAGGCGCCTCTATTTCTTGGGAGCGGAGCCGGGGTACGGGGCGTCTGCCAGGCCTCGCAGGAGGAGGATTGCTCCTGCAGGAGCAGGCAGCGCTGCGCGGCTGCCTGAGCGCCTTGGCGGCCGCACGCCGGCGCTGCTGGCCGGGGGGTGAGTCGTCGCTGCCGAAAGCCGTTCAGACGGGCTCGGAAAACGCGAGCACGCACCCAGCATCGCCGGTGGGCATTTTAAATCAGGGGAAAAATTGCAGCAAAACCCGGTGTTCGTGGTTTGGCGAGGGAAACAAAGCACCCTCTTTTTTCCCTTGGGAGGAGATAAAGCGGGTGCCCCTGGCCCGCAGGCCGGCCCTGGGCTGGGGAGGGGAGGCCGGGCAGCGCGGGAGCGCCGGGGCTCCCCGCGCATCCCTGCGCGTCGGCGGCCGCCCGCCGCGCCGCTGCTCCGCGGCCCCGGGGAAACCAGAGGTGACTCATGCCAGCTTCCGAGCCGCCCGCGGGCGCCTGCCTGAGCCTGGGAGACCGCGTCCCCCAGATGAGGGCATCCCGCTTGTTTTTAATCACGGTTTCTCCCCGAAGGCCGTGCAAGGGCCGGGGTTGGGGGGGACGTTGGGTCACGGCCCTTTCTCCGCCCGCGCCATGGGCACCCGCTTCCCCCCCCCGGCGGGCTGCGAGGGTTTGGCTCTTCTGCGGCGAGGCAGAGGATGGACGGTGCCGGCTGGCTGCAGTTACGCCCGCACGTCTGTCCGGTGGGCACCTCTCTGCTCGACCCCCCAAGACCGCGCAGGGGTGCGCGTCCCCGCGGCAGAGGCCGGGGCCGGCGTCGGAGCGGCAGGAGCCCCGGTCGCGCGCAGGGAGCGCGCAAGAGCTGCGGCCGTGCCCGTGCCGCCCCGACGCCTCCCTCGCGGGCAGCCTGCGCCGAGGTTTTCCCATTGGCGTGCTGGCTCCCTGGCCTTGTAGCTGGTGCGGCTGGCGCAGCTCCGCATGTTTTTCTCAGGAGGCTGCTCCTGCTGCAGGAGGTTTCCCGGCAGGCTTTGGAGCAGGCAGCCCGGGGGCCGCGGGCGGCTTGGGGCTCTGCAGCCGCGCGGCAGCTCGCCGGCGTTGAAGAGGTGCCGTGCCCAGCCTCGACCCAGCTGTGACGCTAGGAAAGCCGCCCGGGTTTTCCTGCCCAGCGCTAGCCAGAGCGAAGGTGGCTGTTGGGGGGCTCGCCGCGGCCACCTGAGCCCCGGCGAGCAGCGTCCGGCGCGGCGACGTCGCGAGCAGGGAGCTGGGCCCTCGCCAGCCTCCTGCCAGGGCGAGCAGTGACGCCGGCCAGCGCTTCCCGGCGCGGCTCTCGCCGGCGCTGCCCGATTAGTGCCAGCGCGGGAACCCCGCTGCGGCACGGCCGCCCCTCGGCCTCCTGCTCCGGGTCCGCGCCCGGGAACGAGACGCCATGGCGGGAGGGTGTCCCCGCGGGTCCCGGGGGTTTGGGGACGCTGCAGCAGGAGGGTGTCCCCGCGGGTCCCGAGGGTTTGGGGACGCTGCAGCAGGAGCATGTCCCCGCGGGTCCCGGGGGTTTGGGGACGCTGCAGCAGGAGCATGTCCCCGCGGGTCCCGGGGGTTTGGGGACGCTGCAGCAGGAGCATGTCCCCGCGGGTCCCGGGGGTTTGGGGACGCTGCAGCAGGAGCGTGTCCCCGCGGGTCCCGGGGGTTTGGGGACGCTGCAGCAGGAGCGTGTCCCCGCGGGTCCCGGGGGTTTGGGGACGCTGCAGCAGGAGCGTGTCCCCGCGGGTCCCGGGGGTTTGGGGACGCTGCAGCAGGAGCATGTCCCCGCGGGTCCCGGGGGTTTGGGGACGCTGCAGCAGGAGCACGTCCCCGCGGGTCCCAGGCCTTTGGGGACGCCGCGGTGGGAGCACGTCCCTGCGGGTCCCGGGGCTTTGGGGACGCCGCGGCGGGAGCATGTCCCCGCGGGTCCCGGGGGTTTGGGGACGCTGCAGCAGGAGCACGTCCCCACGGGTCCCGGGGGTTTGGGGACACTGCAGCAGGAGGGTGTCCCCGTGGGTCCCGGGGGTTTGGGGATGCTGCAGCAGGAGTGCGTCCCCACAGGTCCCGGGCCTTTGGGGACGCCATGGCGGGAGCACGTCCCCGCGGGTCCCGGGGGTTTGGGGACGCCGCAGCAGGAGGGTGTCCCCGCGGGTCCCAGGGGTTTGGGGATGCCGCGGCTGGAGCGCAGCCCTGTGGGTCCCAGGGCTTTGGGGACGCCGCAGCAGGAGCACGTCCCCGCGAGACCTGGGGCTTTGGGGACGCCGTGGCGGGAGCGTGGCCCCGCAAGACCCGGGGGTTTGGGGACGCTGCAGCAGGAGCGTGGCCCTGTGGGTCCCGGGGCTTTGGGGACGCCACAGCAGGAGCGTGTCCCCGCGGGTCCCTGGGCTTTGGGGACGCTGCAGCGGGAGCACGGCCCCACGGGTCCTGGGGCTTTGGGGATGCCACGGCAGGAGCGTGTCCCTGCAGGTCCCAGGGGGTTTGGGACGCCGCGGCAGGAGTGCGGCCCCCACGGGTCCTGGGGGTTTGGGGACGCCGTGGCGGGAGCGCGGCCCCGCAAGACCCGGGGCTTTGGGGACGCCGTGGCAGGATTGAGTTCCCGGAGCCTTTTCCGTCTTGTCCGTGCGGTCCCCAGGGCAGCGGCGACGGGGCTCGGGTCCCCCTCCGCGGCGGAGGCAGCAGCTTTCCGGACTTTGTTCTCCATGTTTATGGGGTTTCAGTTTACTCCTGGTTGTGAGGCAGCTAAGCCCCCTTCTCAGGGAGCGCGTAATCCCCCGCGCTTGCCCGGGGCCGACGGCCCCCGCCTGCGCTGCAGAGGAGGATTTTAAATCTCCGGCCCGCCTCCTCCTCGTGGCATGGGCAGGGGGGTGGAAACTCTGCCTTTGTCCGGCCCTTGCTCCTGCTATTGAAAAATCTGCAGCAAATAAAATATTAATGGGCACTTACTGTATTTTATAGTTACCTAAATTTGGAGGTGGTAAAAAAATCTAGTTAAGGGGAAAAGCCAAGAAATTTCCGTGAGCAGCCGTCCATCGCCCTCCCTCACAAAGCCAGCCTTTGTCTTCAGGTTAAATAGAAACCTGCAGAAAATTGCAGAGGGGATTTTTCCCCCCCTCTCTCGCTGTCTGCTATTGTCCTCTCCCAGCGCCGGGGCATGTCCAGGGCTCCGGCTCGGCCGCGTGGCTGCGCTGGCGGAGCCGGGCCGGCGCTCCAGGGCGCCGGGCTCTGCTGCGCTTGGCGCTCCCGGGGGGTTTCCTCCGGGTGCAAAAGCAGCCAAACTTCAGAGTCACGCGCGCGCTCAGCCCGGGCCAGTGAGGAGCAAGGAGCCATTCCTCCTCCTCCTCCTCCTCCTCCTGCTCCTCCGGTGCTGCTGCTCGTCTCTGCCCCACGCGCCTGCCGTGCTTGCCAGCAGGAGCGTGCCGGGCGGACGTGAGCGTTGCATGCAAACTGCACACGTTGCACGCAAACCTGCTCGCCGCGGCTTGCCCCCGCCGACGGGGGCGGCCTTGGGGGCTGCTGGCGTGAGCTCGGGATGTGCGGGCTCCGGGACGCCCCGCGAGGGTCCTCTCCCGGCGCCACCCGCCGCAGCGCCCCGGCGGTGGCACGGCGAGCGCCGGAGGTGCCGGGGAGGCCCTGGCTGCGCCCTGGCTTTGCGTCCCCGTCTGCGCCGCTCGCCCCCGTTCGCTGCTTCTGCAGCGCTCGGCGTCCCGCAGGCAGCCGGGCACCGGCTCTAGCGCAAGGGGCTCCTCGCTGGGGGCAGCCGAGAGCAGGGCCCCGGCCGAGCCACCAAGCCGCCTGCGCTTTTGCTGCCGGCGGCAGCAGCCCAGGACGTTAGCGGCCCCCCTGCGCCTCCGGCATGGCAGCCGGCGCGGAGGAGGTGCAGGCAGAGCCCGGCCCCGGGGAGCGTCCCGGGCCCCCGCTCCGCTGCCGGCCCCCCGGGCGTCGCGACATCGCGCCGCTTCCCTCCCTCCCCGCCTGCCGAGCCGGCGTTGTTCCCCGCCTCCGCCTGCCCTCTCGGATGCTGACGCCCCAGCCCTTAATGGAGGGGGAAAAAGAAAGAAATACGAGTCTTGGGGAAAAGCAGCAGCGTTGCGCCGTGTGAGCGCGGCTCCCAGCCGGGCGCCGAGCGCCGGGACCTGCAGGGTCCGTTGGGAACCGGGTGCGAGCGCCGGAGCTGCCGTCCCTGGAGGGCGCCTCTCTGTTGCAGAGGTCTGAGCGGGGCCGGGGCTGACGCCCAGGGGAACGGCACGGATTTATTCCAACCGCTTTGCAAACTGCCAGCCTGCCCGGCGATTAAACGCTGCTTCATTTCATGCACGGCCTCGAAAAAGCGGGAGTGCCCGGAGAAGGGCATAAGCTCCCCTCCGCCCGGCACAGGACGCAGCCCCCGACGGGAAGGCACGAGCGATGCTTATTCCACGCGGCCGCCCCGGCGGTGGCGGCGTGCAGCCGCGGGCAGGGCCGACCCGTTTCCCAGCGAAGCGGCCCGCTTTGGGGCGTCCTGCTCCGGCGCAGCCCCGGCTTCGGCAAGGCGCAGGCGGCGCCTGGGCAGGAGCGAGGACGCGACCTGCCTCGCGCACCCGCTTGCTGCAGCGCGTGCCGCGGCCCCGGCGCCCGGCTCGGCGGGGAGCAGCCCCGGCGCGGGCGCCCGGCCCCCGGCCATCGCCCCAGCACGCCCCCGGGCAGCCCAGGGGGGAAAGCAGGCAGAGACACTTTTTAAATAAGAAAGAGCCCAATCCCCCATCCCGGTAAGCGCTTCCTGTTGGGATTAGCAGAGCTGTTGGGCATGTGTGTGCTTTTTCTTCAGGAAATACCTTCAGTAAGCCCTGGTGGGGTTTCCAGGGCAACGGGCGGGAGGACCTGCTGATCTCAGCCTTTCAGGCTTTATTGTTCCCTGCATCGCTTTGTTGGCTGCTTTATTGCAATCACTCTGGCAAACACAGCAGTTTGCACTGTTTTGTTAGGGCTGAATGCAGAATCTCTACATTCTGATGGCTGGGTCTGGCGTGGGGCCATTTGCATGCAAAACCCTCAAAAAAAAAAAAAAAAGGTGGTGGAGGGGGAGAGGGGCTGCACTGAGAGCCGGGCTGAATGCGGCAGGGGTAAAGGTTAATCTGTGCTGCTCCTCTCCCTAAACGCTGCTCCCCGCCTGGCTCCCATCCCGTCCCCGGGCTGGGGGAGGCAGAGCCGGCGCTGCCCGTCCCTCCCAGGGGCCAGGCCTCCCAAAGCCAGTGACAGTTATATGAACTTGGTGACACTCACCATCTGGCTCACGCTTGCCAGACTGAACTCGGTTTCTAGTTCCATTTCAAAGCTGGAATAAAGTAATAAAACCACTGCAGGCTGCTCTGGCCGTTACATCACGCATCTCCTTTTCAGGCTGGTTTCAAAGGCAAGGCGCGTTCCTGCAGGGCTGCAATCGCCCCTCATCCCGCCCGGGCCGGGCCCGGCCGGCAGGTTTCCCCGGGGCTGTAAACGCTCCTCCCGGCCGCCCCGCGCCGGGGCACGGGGCACGGGGGACGCTGCTCTGCCGGCGGGCTCGCGTTACGGCCCTGCCCTGAAGAGCTGCTTGACTTTAAGTTCGGAAGGGGAGAGCAGATAGGTTAGCTGCGCCAGAGCTACCCTTTGCCGGTTTCTCCAGGCACGTGCGATCGTCTCAGAGCTGGCGAGTTTGCTTTTGAAAACCTTCGTCATGAACAAACCTGCTGCGCCTGCCCCTTCCCAGGGCTGCCCCGGGCACCCGCTTCCTCCCCTGTCCTGCAGCGTCACCTGCAGCAGCCCCCGAGGCGGCCGAGCGCTTTGGGAAGGGGTAGGCTGGCCCGACGCGGGAGATGGAGAAGGTGCGGTAGCCTCGGGGCACCGCGGTGCCGCCGGACCCTGCCGGCAGCCGAGGGGGCGGCGTTGCTGCGGAGTGCCCCTTCGGCACCCTTCCTCGGGGCCTTCGGAGGCTGCACTCGGGCTGCGTCTCCGAGCGGGATTTTGTGCAAGGGCTGCCGCGATGCCGGAGGAGCCGGTCGCAGCCCTGCCGGCCCCGCGCCAGCCCCCGCGCCGGCGCCCTGAGCGAACCGGGCCGCGAATTCCCGCTTAGCCCGGGAATTCGTTCCCAGGCTGTTCCCTCCTGCCTTGCCCTCCGCCCGCGCGCCCCGCTCCGTCACCTCGCGCCCGACGCCTCCGGCGCGCCGTTCCCGCGAAGCGGCCTCGGGCTCGCGCCGGCCCCGTCACCCTCCCCGGGGTGCAGGCAGGTTTCCTTGCCGCTTTTCCAGGCGGTTTTGCAGGCAGGAGCCCGTCCCAGGGCCTGGAGCAGGCTCGGGAACAAGACGAGGGGTTTCTTTCTGGCTAACACTAACTTTGCCCCGTCCCAGCGTTTGTTTAATTACGGGGGACACCGCCAGCCGCAGCGGGACCCTGAGGGTCCCACGGCTTTCTCCGTAAGAAGTGGCTGTGCAGGAGAGGCCAGAGCGCAACGCTAGCCGGGTCCGCGCCGCGCGGAGGGGCAGAGCCGCGCGCAGCCTGGGCCGATGGGGCTCCGGCTGAGCTCGCGCCGCTCCCCGTCGGCCGGGGTCTCGCGGCCGTGTTTGCCGCTCGCTGACCTTGCTGCGTTCGGAAAGGCGGCCCGGGAGCGGGGGCCGCGGAGGCGGCACGACGGAGCGGCGCGGGCGGCCGGTCGTCTGAAAGGCAGATCGGGGCCGGGAGAAGTTCCTCGCTGCGAGGCTGCAAGCGAGGGAAACGGGGAAAGCGGCCTTGGAGAAGCAGGAATCTTCCGCCCGCTGCCTGAAGGGCTCCTGCCAGTTGAATCTTCCGCGCTGAAACGCTCTGTAAGCGCCTCGTCTCGCTGATAGCGCCGAGGCAGCGGCGCCGGCGTCGGCCGGGTGAGCTGAGCTCTTCCCCGACGAGCTGCTTTCGCTGAAGTCTTGAGCAAAAGGAAAAAGGAAGAACTCTAGAGCTGCTCTCCCATGTTTTTCCCCTGAAGCTTCTCATCCGTACAAGAGAAAGAGACGTGGCCGCAAAACAAAGTGCAGATGCCGGTTTGGTAAGCTGGAGTTTCTGAAAAATTGGCCTGTCATTTCTGGCAAGACGAAGCTGCCGGCGGCCTCGAGGAAGGTGCTGCGTCGCGGCAGGAAGAGGAGCAGCGCCGTGCGGTCAGGCTGTGGAGGCGAGCGCGGCGCCCGGCGGGCCGCCCGCTCCTTGCGGAAGGTGGCTTTTTGCAAGCGGCAAGACGAGGAGCGGTCTTGAACTCGGGGAGCTGCGTGCCTGGGTTTCTCCGGGGGCAGGAGAGCAGGACGCGCTCGCCTGCGCGGCCACGTCAGCTCCCCGCGGAAGAGCAAGGCGCTTGCTCTCGGCCCGGCGGAAGCCGGCCTGGCACCAGCCCGGAGGGCGGCGAGGCCCCGGAGGCGCTTTGGAAACGCGGGGCAGGCTGCGAGGAGAGCGGCGGCACGGCCTGTGGCGCCGGTGCCGGCGGGGAGCGGGAAAAGACGCTCGAAACCTGGATGCTTCCCGCGCGCGGGCACCAGGCGCCCTCCGGAGCCAGGACCTGGCGAGCAGCTCTCGCCCCACCGCCGGTGGGCAGTGGACGGCCCCCGAGGACTGAGCGACCCTTCCGCGCCCAGGGACCGGGGCGAGTAGATCAGCAAGCCCCGGGGCGGAGAGAAAGGATCTTTGTGCTGCTAAGGCACGTGTTCCCCGGGGAGCAGCAGCTGCGCTCTCCCTGGCCCCGAGAGCCGGCGACGCGCCGCCTCCAGCGGGCACCTGCTCCGCCGGGAGCTCCCCCGGCCGACCCTCCGCAGCCGGGCTGCTCGCGCGCCACCGGCCGCCGCTGAGCTGAGCCGCCTCCGCGGCGCGGCCAGCCTGCCCGGCGGCCGCCCCCCTCCTCGGGAGCTGCCGGCGACGTCTCCAGCCGCCCCTTTCTCCCTTTCTCCCCCAAATCTGCTTCCTCGCTAAAAAAAAAATAATAATAATTAAAAAACCCCCCAAGCCCTTTGCCAAAGCGCATTCCTCCCCCGCGCAGCTGGGCCAAGCGGTGCTTAGCCAGAGGCCGAAGGGCGCATGACTAGTTTCTAACCCCCCGGCTAACGACCGGGTTGCACCGCCGGGGCGAAGCGCTTAATCCTGCCGCAGCCGCTTTTAACCTCTGTGCCCGGCTCGCCGCGCGCCGCCCGGGCTGTGCCGCTCCGGCGTGCGGGCGGGCTCGATGCGGCCGGCCGGCCCCGGAGCCGGCGGAGAGCCCCGCCGCGCGCCGCCCCACTAACAGAGCCGCCGCCGCCGCCGCTCGCAGCATGCGCTGCCTCCGTCTCCCTTCCTTTTCTCCTCTTTTCTCTCTCTCTCTCCTAACTCTTCCAGTTCTGCCCAAAGCGAAAATCGAAGTGGAGGCCCATTCAGCCCACCCTGGGGACCTCCTCCAGTTGCGCTGCCGGCTGAGAGAAGACGTCCAGAGCATCAACTGGGTGCGAGACGGGGTCCAGCTGGCGGAGAACAACCGGACGCGCATTACCGGGGAGGAGGTAGAGGTCAGGGACGCTGTGCCCGAGGACTCGGGGCTCTATGCCTGCATGACCAACAGCCCCTCGGGGAGCGAGACCACCTACTTCTCCGTGAACGTCTCAGGTTCGTAGCGGTCCTGGGCGCACAGGGAAGGGGCAGCCCCGGCGCCCGGCTGCGGAGCAGGAAGCAGAAAACCTCTGCCCGCGTGCGCGCACGTCTGCATGCTCGCCGGCACGCGTGCCGGCCGCGCGCGGAGCAGCGGCGCGGTGAGTTCGGGGGCTGGCGGAGCGTCCCTGGGCGGCGGGCTGCGCCGGGGCGGCACGGCGCGGCCCCGCTCGCCTTGGGGCAGGCGTCCTGCGGGCACGCCGGCTCCCGTGGAGGAGTTACCGGCCATAACTGCGCCGGCGGCGGCGTCCGCCGCGGCGCAGGGAGCAGCGGCTGGAGGGCGGCGCGCCGCCCCGGGCCTGGGGCACGGGGCGCCCGAGCGCTCCCCCGGGGAGGGGACGGCGCGCGGGGCGCGTCGCCTCCGCCCTTGCAGAAGGGCGAACGGCTGCGGCGTTTTCCTGCTGCCCCCGCGCGACGGGGCGGCCGGCCGCAGCGGAGCTCGACCTGGCGCGCGGCTGCTCTGCGACGCTCTCGCCGCCCAGGTCCCGCCCTGGTCCTTGCCCGGCGCGAATCCGGGCGATGCCTTGCTCCTGCAGCCCGTCCCCGTGCGGCGCGTGCTTGGCGATAGCCGGGTTTACCTGCCTCGGGCCGGCAGGGGTTCGGCCTGCCTGCAAGAGCCGGCGCGTGCTGGGCTCGTTTACGAAGCGTAGGGCTGAAAAAGCAAACGAAGCTCGATGTCGGGAGCGATCAGCTGGGGCCCGGGGACGTGGCTGTGCCTGCAGAATCCGCTGGTGGATGGGTGTCAGCGGGCGCCGGGGAGGCCACCGCGCCGGGGAGCGCAGCTTGGAGCGCTCCCGTCCTGAGCCCGGCCCAGGCGCCTTCCTGCTCCGGGAAGCGCGAGGCTCCCCGGCTCGCGCCGGTGCCGGCTCGCCGCGGCGGAGGGGGCTGAGCCCTGCTGAGCTCTGCCCTGCGCCGGCCGGCGAGCGCGCCGCCTCCGGCACGGGGGCCCCGGCGGAGGCGCACGGCGGCCCGCGAGTCCCAGTGGCCGTGCCACGAAGGCGCAGCAGGAAGGGGCGCTGCGAGCCGGCGGGGAGACCGGCCCGGCAGCCGCGCGTCCCTCCGGCGGGCTCAGCGCGACCGCGGCGCCGGGGCGCCCGGTCCCCGGCCGGATGCACGGGAAGGGGTCCCCGCCGCCGGCGCTGAGCCGCCCTGTCCCTTCTCCTGCAGACGCGCTCCCCTCTGCCGAGGATGACGACGACGAGGACGACTCCTCCTCGGAGGAGAAGGAGGCGGATAACACCAAGCCGAACCGTACGTGAGAGAGGGGGTCGCCCGCCTGCTGCGCCAGCCCTGCCTGCCCCCCGCCGCGGCCTTTGGGGTGGGGGCGAGGGCCAGCCCCCCGCTGACCCCTCCGCTCTGGCTCCCCAGAGGCCGTCGCGCCCTACTGGACCTATCCCGAGAAGATGGAGAAGAAGCTCCATGCCGTCCCCGCGGCCAAAACGGTGAAGTTCAAGTGTCCGTCGGGCGGGACGCCCAACCCCACGCTGCGCTGGCTGAAGAACGGCAAGGAGTTCAAGCCCGACCACCGCATCGGGGGGTACAAGGTAGCGGGGGCTGGCGGGGGGCCGGTGGAGCGGGCTCTCGGCACCCCACCGGGACCCTCTGCCGCGGGGCTCGGGCCGGCCAGGACCGGGCTCTTTGCAAGGAGCCGGTGCTGAGGGCTCGTGCGGGGAGGAGGAGGAAGAGGAGGAAGGAGGAGGAGGAGGAGGAGGAGGAAGAGAGGGAGGAGGAGGAGGAGGAGGATGAAGAGAGGAAGGAGGAGGAGGAGGAAGAGAGGAAGGAGGAGGAGGAGGAGGAGGAGGAAGAGAGGAAGGAGGAGGAGGAGGAAGAGAGGAAGGAGGAAGAGAGGAAGGAGGAGGAGGAATGGGCTCTGCAGCTTAAGAGGCACCGAGGCGCCTGCTCGCACAAGCCCCAGGCCCCTGGCGGGGGCCGATGGGCCCCTCGAGCATTCCTAGCCCCACGGCGGTGACCTGCTTCTGGGTCGTGTCTGCACCAGCCTCGGCCTCTGCGGGCGGCGGAAGGAGGGCGAGACGAGCCTGCCTTTCCCGTCTTGCGCCTGGTCCCGCGGCCGGACCCCGTGGCCGGGCTCGGGGGTCCCTGCGGGAGGGCCGAGCGGCGGCGAGGTGCCGGGGCTGCGCCGGCAGCCAGCGTGAAGTCTTCTCCAGGAGGATGCGCTGGCCCCCGTCTGGGGTCTGAATTCGCTCCCTGGCGCGGGGCGGGTGGCTTTAGCGCTGCTTCGCTTGTGGTCCCGGGGGACCCGGGGCAGGTCCAGGCTGCAGGGCCCCCCTGGGGCAGGGCGGGGGGCTGGTGACCCCCCTTAGGGGGCCGCAGTCAGGAGGGGAAGGGGAGCTCGAGCGGGGCTTTACGGGCTCGGCCGTCGCCCCCAGGTCCGCTACGCGACCTGGAGCATCATCATGGACTCCGTGGTGCCGTCCGACAAGGGCAACTACACCTGCATCGTGGAGAACAAGTATGGCAGCATCAACCACACCTACCAGCTGGACGTCGTGGGTGAGGAGCCGGGGGACGGGGATGCGGGGGGCCGGCGGCCGCCGAAACCCGCCCGCCGGCGCCCGCTGTCCTGGGGCTGGGGGCTCGCCCGGAGGCTCGCCGCGGATTTCTGACTGCGGTGGAAATAATTCCGCAGGCCAGACAGAAACTTTTTCTAATCGCCTTATTAGCCATAATTCCCAGCTGGGAAGGCTGGTCTGAGCAGTTCCACATGTGGAGCTGCTCTAAATGCCAGTAAATGAACCATTAAAAATGTGATTTAATTTGATTACACTGAGCAAACTGAAGGGAACAGGCAGCGAGGGGGACAAAGGGGCCTCGCGCTAAGGTTGCTCCGACCTCCGAGCCCCCAGCCCAGCCCCGCCGCGCCGCGCTCGGCCCGGGCCGGGCAGGGTTTGTAAGGGCGCCCCGTGTCTGCCCGGCCCCAGAGCGCTCCCCGCACCGGCCCATCCTGCAAGCCGGCCTCCCGGCCAACAAGACGGTGGCGCTGGGCAGCAACGTGGAGTTTGTCTGCAAGGTGTACAGCGACCCCCAGCCCCACATCCAGTGGCTGAAGCACATCGAGGTGAACGGCAGCAAGATCGGCCCCGACAACCTGCCCTACGTGCAGATCCTGAAGGTAAAAAGCCCCGGCGGGAGCCTGCGCCGCCGGACGGGGCATCGCGGCGGCGGGAGCCTCTCCCGCCCCAGGGGCGAGCCGCGGACGTTCCCGCGGAGGCACCGAAGGCACCGGGGTTTGGGGCAGGGGCTGGCCGCCTCCCCGGGAGCCGGCGCGGCCGAGCCCCCGGCACCGGCGCCCTCGCTCCGGGCGCTGCCGGTTTCCGACCGCGTCAATGTGACTCCTGTGTTGTTGGTTTGTTCTAGCACTCGGGGATTAATAGCTCTGATGCGGAGGTGCTGACCCTGTATAATGTGACAGAGGCGGAGAGCGGGGAGTATGTTTGTAAGGTTTCCAATTATATTGGCGAGGCCAACCAGTCTGCGTGGCTCACGGTCACCAGACCTCTGGCAAAAGGTAATCGGAAGAACGCCCAGTGGGATGTTTCCTTGGACAGCCAGTCCCCAGCGGTGGAAAACAAAAACTCTGGGCTCTCTTGTTTCTGCTGTATTTCTGGTGCAAAAAGCCATGGAAAAATACTCAGCCTGGCCGGCTGGGTTTTGCGGCCCGTCCTCCCTCCCCGGTGTTTCTGCTGTCGCTGCCCGCCGCGTTGCGCGGAGGTGCCCGGCCGCCCCCCGCCTCGCACCCAGCCCCGGCGCCCCGCCGGCGCCCGGCTGGGGACGACGTGGTGCCGCCGGCCCCGGCCGCCCCCTCCTGTCTCCGTCCTCGTGCCTTCCCATGTCCCGAAACCACGCCGGCCGGCTCTTCCTGAGGTCCATTTTTCCATGCCGCCCATTGCCAGCATGTTCAGATGGGCAGGAAATTCAGTTTGGTGAAGGGTTTTTAACCAGCATCTCCGTAGCTCCGCCTGGATGAGTGGTCATCCTAAGGGTCTCTTAACAGGTCTGCAGTGGTCTCTGTCTGCTACCCGGGGGTCTGGCAAATGAGACTGTGCTCCTCCCTCCTCTCCTCTCCTCTGGCCTGCTTCCCAGGAGATCTCATGTCGTTTGCTTGTCCGTTTTTGCTTCCATTTTTCCTTCTAGACGGCTGGAGTTAACACAACAGACAAAGAAATGGAAGTCCTTCACTTAAGGAATGTCTCATTTGAGGATGCTGGGGAGTATACATGTTTGGCGGGTAATTCTATTGGGATCTCCCATCACTCTGCATGGTTGACAGTTCTCGAAGGTATATACTCCTTTCCCTGTCCCTTTCCTCCCTCATTTCCGTGTTTGATGACGTATGCATTGGGGTCCGGGAGAGAGCAGTGCTGGGGGTCCCCCTGCCCTAATGACTATCGAGGGCCTCGCGCGCCACGGCGGGCGCCCCCGGGGTGCCGGTCCTGCTGGTGGGAGCGATCGCGGGGCTGGTTTCTGCAGCCGGAGAGGGGAAGAGCACACGGCCCCCTGCGCCTGGCCCCGCCGGGGCGCTGCCCGCCCGCTCTCTCCCTGGCCCAGGCCATGCATACCTGGGTGAATTTAACCGGGTGCCTCTCCTCGAACAGGCAGCTCCCACTCCCCTGGGCAAGGCCGGCGGTTCCTCCCTGCGCTTGCTGTCCCGCCGCGCTAAAACACAGCAGAGGCGGCGAATGCACGGGGAAAAAAGAAAAGTTGGGAAAAGGGCCGGTGGCGCTGCTGCCCCGGCTGCGCTCCCGCGCGCCCGGTCCCGGGCGGGAGGAGCTGGCCTTGCCCTGCAGGACTGGGCCGGCGCGGGGCCGCGTGTCGCTTGCGGCGTGCTGCCTGGGCACGGCCGCCGCGCGGCTTCGCCCCGTTGATGCTGCTGCCCAGCCATCAACGCCGCGCTGACCTACGCCTGATAACAGCCGCCGCGGAAAGTTTTTGGGGCGTTGCGTGCCTGTTGCTTTCCAGCCAAAAACTTTCCCGTTATCAGCTGCAGCTCTGTCCGCCGGGTGTGCTCGCAGGTGGTGCCTGCACGAAGCTTGGGCTCCCTCTTGCACCGCTCTGAGACTCTGCTCTTCTGGGGGGGGGGTCGGGCTGGGGGGTCCCGCGCGCCCGCGGCAGCCGGGCGGCCGCAGCTCCCGCGCACCGGACCGCTGCCGCTGCTCCGAGCCGCTCGCTCGCTCGCGGGCGCTGCTCTGCTCTGCTCTGCTCTGCTGCGGGGCGGCCGGCGGGCAGAGCCTGGCCCCGCGGCCCCGAGGGGAGGGAGCCCTCGTCCGCGCCTCCCGGCTCCGAGCCCGGCCGCCGGAGGAGCTCCTGGCTGCTCTGCCCTGAGCTCCCCGCTGATTTATCGGCAACGCCTGGACTCCCGCAGATCCGGGTACCCGTCCCGCCGCGCTTGTGGTAACTCTCCCGACCCCGAGAGATCGGCAGCGCTGCGTGCGGGCAGAGCCCAGCCCGGGAGGGCACCTCCGCGGAGCCCGGCACGGGAGCCGACGCTCAGCTCCTCCCGTCCAGGTGGCACGAGGTCCCCGCCGGCCACGCCAGCCGCCGGCTCCTCTCCCGTCCCGCCCGGGGGGGTCACAGCCGCGGCCCTTCCCCGCTTCCCCTCGGTTCGGCCCAGGTCCCCGCGTTGCACGGCCCGGGAGCAGAGGGCAGCGGGCTGCCGGTGGGCCGTGCATCCTGCAGCGGCCGCCCGCCCCGTCCCTCCGGCCCCGCGGCGCTCGCCGCCCTGCTCCGTGCACCCCGCTAACGCCCCGTTCACGCCGACCCAGCTATTGAGGATACACCTGCCATGATGACTTCCCCCCTCTACCTGGAGATCATCATTTACTGCACGGGGGCCTTCCTCATCTCCTGCATGGTCGTGACCGTCATCATCTACAAGATGAAGAGCACCACCAAGAAGACCGACTTCAACAGCCAGCTGGCCGTGCACAAGCTGGCCAAGAGCATCCCGCTGCGCAGACAGGTAACAGAAAGTAGAGAGGGGGTTTGCTTGCACCTACTGCCCCATCCTTGGCGAGACGTGCCCTTTCCTGGGGGAGGGACAGCAGGGACGGGGGAGTTTTGTGGGTCAGGATGGACGGGGGAGACCCCAGGGCCGCCCCGGCCGTCTCCGTGCTGCTCGCGTGCTGCTGCCAGCGGACGGGCTCTGCAGGGAGGCTGCAAGGCCCCCGGCACGTTCGGAGGGGAACGGCCAGGTACCCCACGGCTCTCCGCCAGCCCGGCCGGGGTCTCGGGGTGCTTCGTGCCCGTCCGCCCTGTCCGAGCAGCCCGGCCAGGAGCGGCGAGCGGAGCCCCTCCTCGTCCTCTGCTCCTACAGCAGGGGTAATGGGAAGCGCTGGAAGGATTTACGGCAATTTAACGCTTGAGCAGAAGAGCGTATTTTACCCAGCAAGGAGGCAGGCGGACTCCCGGGCTGCGTATTTTGTGCTGGCAGCCTGCGGGAAGTTACTTCCGAGTAGCCGAGCCCCGCTGCACCTGGAAGCGGGGCCGCCGCCGGCGCAGGCGGGCGGTCAGAGCCGCGGGTCCTGCTCCGCGCCGCCGCTGCCGCCGGGCCGGTCCCGCGGGAGCCGCGCGCCGGGGCGCCGCGGCCCGAAGGTAACCCACGGCCCCTGCCTCCCCGCTGCAGGTCTCGGCCGACTCCAGCTCCTCCATGAACTCGGGGGTGATGCTGGTGCGGCCCTCGCGGCTCTCCTCCAGCGGCACGCCGATGCTGGCCGGCGTCTCCGAGTACGAGCTGCCCGAGGACCCGCGCTGGGAGCTCCCGCGCGACAGGTGAGGGACCCGGCGGCCCCCGCCTGCCCCGGGGGTCCGGCTCTGCGCCGCCCCCGGCCGCTGCCCTCACCGCGGCGCCTCCTCCCCGCCAGGCTCATCCTGGGCAAGCCCCTGGGAGAAGGGTGCTTCGGGCAGGTGGTGCTGGCGGAAGCCATCGGCCTCGACAAGGACAAGCCCAACCGCGTGACGAAGGTGGCGGTGAAGATGCTCAAGCGTAAGTCTGCTGCGAGGAGGGCGGCTGCGCCCGCAGCGCCGGCCAGGGCCGGGTGCTTCGGGTGCGGACGTGCCACGGCGGGGGACGTGCTCCGGCCACGGCTCCCCGCTGCCCGTGACCGCTGCGCCTTTCTCCATCGCTGTAGCCGACGCCACGGAGAAGGACTTGTCCGACCTCATCTCCGAGATGGAGATGATGAAGATGATCGGCAAGCACAAGAACATCATCAACCTGCTGGGAGCCTGCACGCAGGACGGTGAGGGCACGGTGCCTCGCGCCGGCAGGGCAGGGGGCCGAGCCCGCGGCGGGTGCCCGGCCGGAGCCCCGCGCTGCCCCGGCGCCCGCGAGGTGCTCAGCCCCGCTCCCTCGCGCCCCCAGGCCCCCTCTACGTGATAGTGGAGTACGCCTCCAAGGGCAACCTGCGCGAGTACCTGCAAGCCCGGCGGCCCCCCGGCATGGAGTACTGCTACAACCCCACCCGCGTGCCCGAGGAGCAGCTCTCCTTCAAGGACCTGGTGTCCTGCGCCTACCAGGTGGCCCGGGGCATGGAGTACCTGGCCTCCAAGAAGGTGAGCAGCTCGCCGTGCCCCTCGGCCGGGCCGCGCACGGGGGATGCACCGCCAGCAGGCGGGCGCAGCCGGGGCGAGCTGGGAGCTGGCTCACGGCCCCCCGCTCTGCTCAGTGCATCCACAGGGACCTGGCGGCCAGGAACGTCCTGGTGACCGAAGACAACGTGATGAAGATCGCTGACTTCGGCCTGGCCCGCGACATCCACCACATAGATTACTACAAGAAGACGACAAACGTGAGCGGCGCGGCTGGGCAGCGCTGGGGGAGGGCTTTTGCTGGAGGAAGCACAAGGGCAGCGCTTGGAGACGGGCGGTCTCCGAGCACGGGAATGCCCTCACCCGGGCTGGAAATGCCACGTCCTCATTACCCCTCCCGGACCCACCTGCTCCTTCTTGGCACTGAACTGATGGGGGACTTTCTTGCACCCCAGGGTCGCTTGCCAGTGAAGTGGATGGCTCCAGAGGCCTTGTTCGACCGAATATACACTCATCAGAGCGACGTGTGAGTAGCCAGCTGCAGCGTGTGCGCTCCTTGCGTGGCTTTGCATGGTCGGGAGCTTCTCAAGCACTAGGTTGGATGAGGGTCCCGCTGGGGGTGGGAGATGGTGAGCCAAAATCGCTGCTCTAAGGGGAAATTCTTGCTTTGCCCTCTCTTGGGCAGGGGCTCAGCGACGTGGCTTCAGTGATGCTGCCCCTTCTCGCCACCCCGGCGCAGCAGTGCTGCTACTGCTGGCCGTGCTGCCCAAGTCCCGCCACATCCTACAGAAGCAGTGTCCTGCCCTGCTGTACCCACCCAGCAGCTCTCGTGTGCTGCTGAATCTGGTGTTATGGGTATATTCGCAAAGGTCAAGGGTACCAGATGTGGTTTGCCTGGACTCAATGAAAATCAGAGAGAAGATTTTGGATCCAAATTATTTGGCAACGGGACTTGTCTTCCAGAATGAATCGAAGCTGTCAACCCCAGCTCTGTCCCTGCCTGTAAACAAACTCTTAAATGTCCCCAGAGATTGTAAACTGGTGCCTGAGCTCCTCCCGATGTGACCCACGAGAGCCGAGCTCTGCCGTGGGGTTCGCCGGGGCCCGGCTGGAGAGGCCAGCGGGTTTGCGCTAGGGTATCGAGAACCTGCATTTGGCGTTGGGCGACGGACGGCACCCTCCTCTGCTCAAGGGATGCAGAGGAGAGAGCCGAGGTCCCAGGGCTGCTGGAGCCGGGTCTGTGCGCCAAGGCAGCGGCCCAGGGCTGCCCTTGCAGTCTGCCCAGATGCAGCTTCCTGCAGCTGAACAAGCGCCCGCCCTGCGTTTGCTCCCGGGCAGGTGGTCCTTCGGCGTGCTGCTGTGGGAGATCTTCACGCTGGGCGGCTCGCCCTACCCCGGCGTGCCGGTCGAGGAGCTCTTCAAGCTGCTGAAGGAAGGCCATAGGATGGACAAGCCCAGCAACTGCACCAACGAGCTGTGAGTGCGGCGCTGAGCCCGGCTCTGGCAGGCGCCCCACGGGCGCCCGTGCCGCTTTCCTTCCCCTTCCTCGCCGGCCCCGGGCTCCCGCGGCGGCACCCGAGCTGGCGCGCTGGCGCGGCCAACGGCGAGGGGTCGGCCAGCCTCCTCGGCGGTGCAAGCGCCCCGGCCGGGAGCGGAGGCAGGTGCATGTTTGGGAGCGGGGCAGATGTTCAGTTATTTTCCCACCCGCTCCCAGCCCTGCAAAAATACCAGCTAAATCTGTTTGCAATAATCAACATCTCCTTTTGTCACTTCTCAGCAGGAGTGAATACCAAAATGACCCCAGAGCAGGGACGAACTTAGCTTTTGGTTACATCCCCCTCGTGAAACAACCCAGTGTCCTTCCCAGCGCGCAGGGCCGGGAGGGAGGGCGGCGGAGTCCTGTTCCTTCCGCGAAGGATTAACGCTAAATCCTGGAAATCCCCTCTGCGGGCTGCCTGCGTCCCAGCCCCGGGCGCAGGCTGCTGTCCGAGCGCGGCCGGGAGGGGAGAGCTGCCGCCGTGCCGCCCACGCTCGCGGCCCGGATCCCCGGCTTGCAGCGCCGCGGGGCGGCCGGCGCTGCTCCGCTCCGCGTGCGGCCACGGCTCCCGGCCGCTGCCGGCAGGACCCCAGCCCCGGAGCGGCAGTTCCCGGCTCGCATCTCACGTCCCCTCTCCCCGCACAGGTACATGATGATGCGAGATTGCTGGCACGCCGTCCCCTCGCAGAGACCCACGTTTAAGCAGCTGGTGGAAGATCTGGACAGGATCGTGGCCATGACCTCCAACCAGGTAGGAGAGCCGGCGCGGGAGGTCCCGCACGCCCGGCGGGCAGCGTTCAGCCCAGGTATCCGGGCACTCCTGCAGCGCTGCAGTCCAGCCTGAGCACGTGCACGGGGGTTTGTCCCTTCCAGGAATACCTGGATCTCTCCATGCCGCTGGATCAGTATTCCCCCGGTTTCCCGGACACCCGCAGCTCCACCTGCTCCTCGGGAGAGGACTCTGTTTTTTCTCACGACCCCCTCCCGGATGAACCTTGTCTTCCCAAGTACCCGCCTCAGCACACCAACGGCGGACTGAAGCGACACTGAGGTTGGCACTTCCGAGCGACAGACTGCAAGCTGCGGCGCCCGCGCCTGGGTGTGCACGCGCGTCTCTGCCACGCAGGCTGCAGGCACGATGCTGCCTGTGCAGCCCGCAGTCGTGCTGAGCTATTGCATAAACGGTTTCAAAGACACAACCATAGCATCTCACGTAACCAAAACCACCTACGTCTCATGCCAGCTTCTCCTGCCACCTTAGCTGTGAACTCTCTGCAGCCCAAAGGTTTTGTTTTCAGGTTTTTTTTTTTTCCAACTCTCTTCCATAAAATCTGTGCTTGAATATTTCCACTTGGTTAAACCTAAATCCTCCTCTTTGGCCAGTGCCGTGCTAGAGAGCCAGCCACCTTTCCCGCAGACAGCTTCTGGGAAAAATGACGTCCTAGCAGGGCCTGGAAAGCTGGGCTTACAAAAACCACGTGATTTGCAACGTCGACAGCTCAATAAGCTAAAGCCAGCTCTGAGCAGTGGATTTCTGTGGCAGCTCAACAGCTGATGAGGAAGCGCAAGTGGGAAGCGCTAGCGCGCTGGAAGCATCTCCCGTGCGGTCGGCACAGGAGCCCCACCGCTATGGATCCTGCTGTGCGAGATGGCCTAAGGCTGGTCCCGAGAGCTCACTAGTGCCAGTACCAATTTGCTTTGCTGAGCAGACTTAGGGTACCTTGGAAGTGGGAGATGCACCATACACATCTGCTCGGCACTGATAATAGAGGCAGCCAAATACACCAGTGCTAAAAACGAGAGTCTTGTGTACATAGCTAAAAATATGTATAAATATGAATATATATTTACATGTCTTTTTAAAAGGGTTGTTACCAGAGATATACCAGTTTGGTAGTAAGGTACTAGTGGCTGGTAGATATCAGTTGCTATAAAAAAAAAAGTTCATATATTTTGCTACTTTTGCTGTTTTTATTTTTTTAAATTATGTTCTAAACCTATTTCAGTTTAGGTCCCTCAATAAGAATTGCTGCTGCTGCTTCAGTTTTATATGGGGTTTTATTAAACAATAATAATAATGTGTTGATGCCTTTTGGGAATACGTTGTCATTATATAAATGGCCTTTCCCTTCACCTCCCTAAATCCCCGTGCGGGCTCTGGTGCTCGGGGCCGAGGGGCCCCCGGCGATGCCCGCACTCGGGCACCGCCTGCGAGCTCCCGGTCACCGTGCTGGTGCGTGGGCTCGCAGCAGCAGGGCGCCAGGGAGCCGCTGCGCCCCGCGCTTCAGCCAGCGCCGGAGCCGGAGCTGGGACTCTGCCTCTGGGGAGAGGAGAGAAGCCCCTTTCCCAGCCATAGCCACGAGACATTTGCTCTGTATAGGAAAGATCAGATGGCCTCAGTGTGTGTGCAGGCGTGTGCCTGCATGTGCATGCATGTGCAGGCGTGTGCATGCATGTGGAGGCGTGTGCATGCATGTGCAGGTCCCTCGCGCTGCCCCGGCTCTGCTCCCGGCACGGAGCCGCCGCGCAGCCCCGCTTCCCCGGCCGTGCCCGCGAGTGCCTTAGGGGCGCCCGGCCCGGGGCTGCCCCGCGAAGGCGGAGAGGAAGCCTCGTCCCCGGCACCCTCGCCGCCGGCTCTGCTTTTGCCACTTTTGCCGGGCACCGCTGCCGGAGCCGTCCCTCCAGCAGCGCTTTCTGTGCCGTGACACCCCAGCCCTGCCTTTTCCTGGGAGCAACAAGTGCATTTAGGGGGCTCCTGGGGACGTTTGGTGGCGTGGATGCGAGCCAGCGCTTTTTCGCTGTGCCGGGAGGGGACAGAGCTTTCCTTCCCGGGCCGAGGCTGAGCTCGGGGGAGGCTGGCCCTGCCGCTGCCGGGGCCGGCGGCGAGCCCGGAGCAGCCCCGCGGGGCGGGCGGCGAGCGCGCCCGTCCCGCCTCGCCGCTGGCGTCGAAACTCCAGAGCCAGGGCGCTATTACTTGAAAAGTTTATTTTGCCTTTGTATGGAGAAATATTATTTGTTGTAAACTCTTCTGTAATGAATCTGGAATTCTTGTAATTATTAAAAGACTTTAACCACGACTTCGCAGGAGCCTGGCGTTTTGCCCCGCGCGCCGGGGGGCCGCGGGCTCTCGCGGGTCCTGGGCCGGCGGCTGGCGCAGAGGCTTCGCGCGGGCGAGCGGACCGGGCAGCGCGGCGACGGCCGGTACCTTCCCGCCGGGGCGCCAGCGGCCGGAGAGCGGCTTTGGGGCAGCGGCGCGGGCAGAGCCTTTGGCTCACGCGAGCTGCCAGGCGGGGAAGGAAAATGTCAAAGGAAAAAAAAAAAAAATCAACTTTCTCCTTTTTAACCAGGGAGGTGTCCGTCCCGGCCCGCGGCCAGCTGCGCCGGCGCTTGAAACGCGGGACCGCCACCACGGGAGCGGGGGGCTTTCGCTCACCTGGGCCGGCCCCGCGAGGAAGAGGAGGCCCCGCGGGCATCCTCTGCCCCGGTGGGCGGATGAGCCGCGACTCGGGCACGCTGGGCAGGGTTTCGGCCCCCGACCGGCGCGAAGCCTCTGCAAAAGGTGCCGTGATCAGAGCTCGCTTTTGGGGAGCGGGACCCCGGGACACCTGCCCGGCCGGCGGCGCGCGGCAGGGCACGCTCCGGCCGTCCCGGCGGGCCCCTGCCACGTCACCCCGCCGGCCGAAAACCGCGGCTCGGAGCGGCTGCCGGGGGCGCCGGGGGCAGCGCGGCGCGGGGGCTGCACCCCGGCTCCCCGAGGAGGTGGGCGCCCCGGCCGGGGGCGGCGCGCGCTGGGGCCGTGCCGGCGCGCTCGCCCCGTGGCAGAGCCGGCGGCGCAGGCTGCAATCCAGCCTGCGCTCCGGCATCTGCAGCCGGCCCTCCCTCGCTGACGCAGGCGCTGGCTGCGCTGATTACATTTCTACGTTTTACTGTCTTTTTCTCCTACGAGGGTGAATCTGGTGCCAACTCCAGCCTGTTTGCATTTAAATTTGACCTGCTGCCTCCAGCAGTTGTTCCATCCCTGGGAAACGCGTTTCATCTTCCGAGAAGCGCGCAGCAAAGTGCCTCCGAGCGGCTGTCCCCGGGGAGGGCACGGCGCGGCCGGGCCCCCCGCCGGCCCCCGGCCCTTCTCCCGCGGCCGCTCGGCGAGCAGGGCCCGCGCCGCCTGCCCGGGAATCCCCCGGCTGAACGCGGCACGGGGCGAGCGGCTGGAAAGCCTGTTTACTTAGCAATTAAATGGTTAAGATTAAACGGCCGCAGGATCACGGTTCTCCGCGTCTCCCTGGCCCTTTTAAAAGCATCTGCTTGTTGCTATTTCTATGTGTAAATTAAATCGATCAGCTGCACTCTCCCCCTCTCCCCTCCTAAATTAAGTAGAGCTTTTAATCAAGTGATTTATGTTGAATTCACAGTCCTAGATTAAACTTGCAGCGCAGGCAGCCAGGAGAGGGGGGAGCGGGGCTGGAGGTATTCATAAATCACCATTCTCCCCGGGACCGACTTGGCAGGGCGCTGGGGAGAGACGGGGCTCGCGTTTACATCATCCGCAACGGCTGCTATCGCAATCTTCCGCTCATTTCCCGGGGTTACAAGGAGGGCAATTAAGGATGATAATAGGCTGGGTGGCTCCAGCCGCGCGGCTGGCGCACGCCGTGCCGCGCTGCACCGTGCTGCACTGTGCTGCACCGTGCCACACTGTGCTGCACTGTGCCGCGCTGCACCATGCCATGCTGCACCATGCCATGCTGCACCGTGCCGTGCCGCACCGTGCCGTGCCGCGCCGCGCCGCGCCGCGCCGTGCCGTGCCGCACCGTGCCGTGCCGCACCGTGCCGCGCCATGCTGCACCGTGCCGTGCTACGCTGTGCCGTGCTGCGCCATGCTGCATCGTGCCGTGCGCCCTGTGCACCAGGCTGGGCCCGCGGCCGCGTGCTTGGCTAGCCGGCACCTCGCGTCTCTCGCAGCCTTCCTCCTTCTCTCCTTTTAAAGCCCTCCGGCTGCGCGGGACCTAGACGATCTCTTGGCCGCGGTCCAGGCCCTGGCTGCTCCGCTGCGAGCTGCGCTTTGTCCGGCCGCCAGCGGTGTCAGGAAACCCTGTCTGCAATTCCACCGCGACGCTCGCTCCCGCAGCCCGCCCCGCGCCCGGGGCAGCCGCAGGCAGCCGGGCGCTGGCACGCACCCCTCCCCGAAACCTTCGCCGCTCGCGGCGCCCGGGCAGGGGGCCGCAGAGGAACGGGGAGGGGGCCGCTTGCGCCGGCCGGGCCCAGGCGCTGCCCTCGCGCAGCCCCGCGGTGGATGTGACGGGTGTCAGCGGGCTGGCGCGCGTCCCGGCCCCGCGCTGCACGCCGCGCAGAGGCGCGCCGGCCGCCCAGGCCCTCCCGCAGCAGGACTTGGCACAGCCATCCGCCCGGCTCTCCTGCTGTACATCACTCCCCCTGACAGCTCGCGCACCAGACACTGTCAAACACCACGGATCGGCTTGATTTCATCCAAACAAAACATCACTTATGAACCGGGGCAGCTGCAGATAATTCCCGCTCCCGTCAAAGCCCTGCCACTGTGCAGCGGGCTCAGGACGGAGCCTGCGGCGGATTGGGCCGCAGGGCTGCAGCCGGGGCGAGCGCTGGGCGCCGCGAGGACGACCAGGGCCGGGAAGGCACTACCCCTGGCAGATAACCGGGGGGATTCCTGCTGCTCGGCACCCTGCAACTCTCCTCGTTGCTCTCTTTGCAGGGTTTGGCTATCGAGCCCTTGTTCTACGTTATTTTAAGCTGGAGTAAGCCTCAGTCTTCTTCATTACAAATTTATAACAGAGACAGCAAGCCTGCTAGGAATGTAATGCTCTAATACAGAAAGCTATAAATCTCGGCCTTTGTTGTGCTTGGGCCTCACTAAATCAGTGCTTTTCCCTCTGCATATTAATCTACTTTAGAAGTGCTGACCAGTGCATCTTTCAGCAGCAGCTTTCGGGGGCAGAGGCTGACGCAGGAAGCACGGATGGCCGGGGCAGGGGCGACGCTTCCTACCACCAGCCGACGGAGATCGCCGATCCCTCGGGGCATGCCCTCGCCGGCCCCTTCTTCCCGGCTGAAGGGAGGAGGTTTCCGCGCTGCGGGCCGCTCTGCCGGGGCAGCCCGCCGGCGAGCCCCCTCCCCAGCCGCGCTCCGGCTCCCGCGCAGCACCCGGCCCACGCGCTTCCCGGCTCAGCGAGGGGGTCTGCCCCGGGACCGCAGCGCCCAGGGTGGACCCTCGAGGGGGACGAGGTGCCCGCGGGGCGGCCAGCGCAGTCCAGCTCATCTGCAACGCGGGCGGCACCGCAGCCCGGCGCCGGAGCCGGCCCGAGTTCAGCCCGTTCTCCGCATGCAGGGCAAAGCCGGAGTCCAGCTCGGGGCTAACACCCAAAAGAGACGTTTTACCGAGTCCTGACTCGGCAACATTCCCCTCTTTCCTACCTCGATCTGGTTATAAAAGCCCTCGTGCCCCCATCCGCAGGGCCTGGGGAAGGGGGCGGGAGCCGAGCACAGCGCCTGGAATTTAATGCGTTCCCTCTGTTTCCCCTTCGCCGCCTCCTCCTCCCCACAAAAGAGGTCAGTAACTGCGTTCAAGTGCCTCCCCCAGCACATAAAAGCCAGCTGGGTCGGCGGGCTGCAGCCTGGCTTCCCCGGCCGGCTGGGAGCGTTGCGCCGACCCCGCGTGGCCGCCGGCTCCTGCGCCGGCCCGGGGAGCCGCGACAGCGCGGGGGATGCCCGGGGGAAGGATAAACCCTGCGCGGAGCAGGCTCGCCCAGAGCCGAGGGGAGGGCTGAAAGGCGTTTGGCACCAGCCTGGCTGGAAAAGCTCTCCCCAAGCCAAAGCACACACTGGCTTGGATCCCTGCAAGGTTTAATTTGCCCGATGTTGCAGAACAGAATTCAGTAATTTACGGGGCTCTGTTCAGTTAGTTTCCTTTGCTCACTCTCGGTGGGTCATGTACCGAAAACGCTGACTTTTGCCTTTCTTGTGCCTGTTTAGCGAGGGGAGCCCACGAAGCTGCGCTGGTTCACGGGGCACCGGAGGGCCGGTCCTGGGCAGGCCGGTCGGTGCCAAACCAGGCGTACGGGTGCACCCCCTGGGAACGCTAGAGCCGAACCGGGCATTAGGGGTGCATCCCCCCGGGAACGCCGGAGCCGAACCGGGCATTAGGGGTGCATCCCCCCGGGAACGCCGGAGCCGAACCGGGCATACGGTGCCTCCCTCCTGCCCCAGCGCAGCGCCCGCTGCCGTCCCCCAGCACCGCTGGGCGCAGGCGTATGCAGCCCGGCTCGCGGACGCCTGGCAGAGAGGAAAAGCCTGGCCCAAGAGCTCCTCTTTGCTGCTTTACAGCACATAAACAAACCCGGGGAGGGGTTTGCCTCTCTAAAGCAGGGGCGGGCTGCACGCTGCGTTAGGTTAGGAGGTCGAGCTTTGTCTTCCCTGGAAAACTCTGCGGTAGCTAACGAACGAGTGAGACGACAGCGCGGCGAGAAGCAGCTGAGAGGGGCAGGGATTTTCGGGCTGCAAACGAGTTTGTTCATAGGCATGTAACCCAAGGATGTGCTTCGGTTTTGTCCAGCTCTCCTGAACTCCAGTGCCCAGCTCACTTCTGGGAGAAGGAGATTTTTTATTAGCAATTTGGTGCTCAGATACTTTTAGGCTAAAAGTCAGAGGTGGCAGGTAACCACTGCAAAACCAGGGAAGAACAAGCCTCCGTTTCCAGATCTTTCCGAATTAAAAGAAGAGCAGGAAAGCAAAGGAGAAGTTACCCCTCGCACGCCCGCCGGCAAAGGCGGAGGGGAGCGGGAAGGCGCCGGGGGCACCCGGCTGCAGCTCGCCCTCTGCCACCCGGGCAGGGTATCCAGAAACGAGCGCGAGGGTCCTGGAGCTGCGGCCCCGCGTCGCCGCGCGGCCCCGCTCCGTCGCCCCGAGCCTGCTCCCGTGCCACGCGTGCCGCTCGAGGAGCATCCGCCCCGACTGCCTCGCAGCTGCAGAGCACAGCGGCCGCTTTTTCCCCCCTCTCCCAGCAAAATGCCATTCATATGAAAGTTAAAACGTTCATAGAAATCCGGGCCAAAACCTAAATAGCTATTAAAAATATTATCTTTGAAAGCTTTCACTTCCCCCCCTTTAAACCCACCTTGTGCAGTCGCAGCCCATTAATTACTGTTGGGATTTCGGTCCGGCCCCGGCCGCAGGGAGCCGGGGCCGCCTCTGCTGCCGGAGCAGCCCCGGAGGAGCGGGCAGGAAACGGCGCCGGAGGGGGAAGCTCGGAGCAGGCCACCTCTCCCAAGCCCACCAGGCAAACGGGAGCCCAGATGACAAGTAGACTGGGGGGGAAAAATGAGAAGAAGGAAAGCTCGGGTCGGAAGCTGTGCTCCGCACGTGGGAAAACTCACCAAAATGGAGGGACGGTGGAGCAGGAGCTACCAGTTGCATCATGAGAGCTTTGGAGGCGTTGAAGCCTGCCTCCAGAGCCGAGCCAAGCCTCCTGAGCCCGAGCTACCAGTGCAGGAGAGCAGCAGGTCAGTCCTGCGGTGCGGACGCCCAGCTGGGCGCCGGACACGGTCCTGGCATGCCCCCCGAACAGGGCACGCGTGGGAAGGGGGCTCTGCTCCCCGGGGAGGGCCCGGAGGAGGCTGCTCTGCCTCTAGCCGGCCAGCAGCCACGCCAGCTCCTCTCAGCTGAGCCCCCCAAGGAGATCCGCAACGGTTGCGTAACATCCTGAGCACAATTAACCTCCCCTGCGAGACCAACTGCTGCTTCCTATGTTAATTATTGTTAATCACTGTAATGCCTGCAAAACCAGCAGAGAGCGGGTCCCCGTTGTGCTCCCACTGTGGCAGGCGGGAGAGCGTGACGCTGTGCGGCTCTTTCACTCAGCAGCTGATGGGCAGGCAGAACATTCATCTGCAATTTGCAAGTTCCAGTGCTGTGTCCAGCTGGGCTACTCCAGCCAGGCATGTACAGCTAGAAAAATCACCCAGGGCAGGAGCAGAGCCCTGTTGGCATGCTGTCCTGCAGCCACTGGCCCCTGCACACAGACCGGCTCACTCACAGCTCATGTGACAGCCCCCCCGTGACGCTGCTGAGACCGCGGTGGTGTTGCGGGCGTTCCTGTCTGCCTGGAGCATGTCCCTAGGCAAAGGGGTGGTGGGGAGGGGAAGATCGGCTAGATCTAGAGGCTACCTGGGGGAAATATGTTCTGCTGGATGCCCTCAGGTAAGGATGGTGGTGGTGGGTGAGTTTCAAGCAAAGCTGCAGAACTGGGTGCTCACCTGACCCGGAGAGACCCGTTACCCTGGCCAGAACGCGTCCTCTGAACCACGCAGGACGGTCCTGGCTGGCTGGACCTTTTGGGCTGATCTGCTGCTCTTGTCTGAGCTGATTGACCAAAGCTGGCAAAGCAGCTACTGAAGGAGCCATTATCCGATCGTTTTACCTTAAACTTTCCTGGCCAATTGCTACACGCTGCCAGGGAGAGTTCAGTAGGGTTCAGAAGTTGGAGCAGACGCAGGGCTTGAGCACCAGACTGGAGAACCTGACTTCTCTCATTACCCTGTATTATGTGGTATAAGATGTTCTCTTAAGATGTATTTAAAGAGTATCAGAGTAGTCTTTCAAGGGAACATTATCCATTTGCAGGAAATTAAGGGTATTATCTCAGTAATTTTCTGCCTACTTCTCGCAGTGAAACCGGAAAAGCACCTAACAATTTGAAATTTAACTCCAACATCTTCAGTACCCTGAAAACTTTGCAGGCTGCCAGAATAATATTGTGCTTGTCCCTTGGCAGGGCCCTGACAACACGTTGAGCAGCGGCAAGCCCCAGTGGCAGAGGGAGCCCCTCCTCGCTGTGCTGTCCCTGCCGTGAGGGTGCCGCGGAGCACGGGGTCTGGAGGCATCCCGCCCCCACGAGCCTAGCAGGCTCAGTGCAGCCCTGGGAAAACCGCATGGGGCTCTGCCCCTCTCCAGCAGAAGCACTAACCAGCTGAGCTAATTCTTCCCCTGCTGATTCCCAACTCCCATTTATATCACGACATGAGACAACAACTTCCCTTGACTCTCAGGTCTGAGGTAGAAAGGTCTTTAAGGCTGAGGAGGTAGAAAAAAAGCTTTTGCATAGTCACTTTTAACTAGTGCCTTTGCTCTAGAAACAGGAGCCCAATAAGCCAGTCCATCGGCTCGGCAAGGTTACTCTGTAGGGCAGAACCAAGCTGAAGCAGGCAGAGGTCTGGTTTTCTGAGCCATGAGGCATGCTGAGAAAGGAGTGTCCATATCTACATTGCATGCAATAAAGAGAGAAAAGACCTGTAGATGGGTTCACAAAGTATGCTCTGAAATGAGCCAGCAGGTGTACGGCATGTGAAAGAGCCTCCACTGCCCCCATCAGCAGCCCGCCTGATTACGTTTTGGGGCAGCATGTGCTCAGCTGTGGGTCAGGCTTGCAGGCACAGGGGCAGCAGCTGGTGCAGAGCTACCTGCAGGCTCTTCAGACAGGCACAGCCCAAGCAAGCCCTTTATTCTGCTCCAAGTGTGTTAAACAGAGCATGCAGTCATTTCTTGGTCTCCCTCTTCTCTGGGAGAAGGAGCACCCAGAGCATAGCACTCCTACTTGATCAGATGACCTAACTTGTTAGCTATCATGACTTGCACATTTTCACAGCTCAGTAAAATCCCACCAGGACTGCTAATCCTTTTAGCAGGATGGGAGTTGTCTACTCTGGCAATCCCAACTGCTCTCAGACTGCATATGCCCAAGGATGCTAGCATTGCCTTCCTTTCAGTGCTTGCACAAAATCAGTAGATTTCTGTTAGCCTGGAGAGACTCCTCCTCTGTATAGGAAAGATGCTGTTTCCCAGAGAAGAGCTCACCACCTAGCACTATCATGCTTGCCCTATGTTCCGACCAGGAGCCCATAACAGCAAGTTAGAGTAGGCAGGCTAGAAATGGTGCAGTCCAGGGCTTGTGCTGTACGCTACAGAGCCAGTTGCTACTGGCTATCATTGCCTAGATAGATACCCTACTGTAGAGAAGAGCCTACAGAGACCTTGCCTTCAGATGAATTTTATTAAAGCTCCTTGATTACTTTCTGCCATCCTGTTGAGTTTTGCATTTGCTATCGGGCCCCTGAAGAAACAACTTTAGATATCAAAAGGCACAGTCCAGCTTCATTCCTTGCAGCCTGCCCACTCCTCAGATGCTTTGTCTAGCCAGCAGAAGCTTCTGCTGACCGAAGGCCACCTTCTTATAGCACCTGCATTCCCAAGATGCCTTGTGTTAACAGGGCATGCCCCCTTAAGTATGAAACAGCAAGGTGCTCCTGCCCTTTAACAGCTTGTTTACAGACTGCCCCTCTCCAGAGTACCTCCGGGTACCAGCTGGTGAGTTAAGTGCTGGGTTCCCCCCCCCCCTTTATTTTATAAGGAATGGTTTATCCTTATATGTCTGAGAACGTTAAATGGGCTTGAAAGTACCTTTTCCTTTTGGCTGGTAAATTCTGTATCTGCTGAAACAGCTGAGCTGCTGTAAGTAGAGATTTCTTTGGAAAAGTTACTTGTTAACTGGTGCTGCTATTAACTCTCCTTGTCTGTTGAGAAACTCAGTACTTGCCCCTTGTCTTGCTAGAGAACAGTAAACATGTGTTTCTACTTAAAGCCTTTGTTCTTGGAGTCAGGTGATTCATAGGCACCTTGGATAACTCTCCTTAAGTAACTCCTGTCTCTTTATGGGTAGGCTGGAAAACATGAAAATATTGATTCTACAGTTCTAAAAGCAAGGACACCAAAATCACTCCTGTGACTCTCCCTAACAGCTCTTATCAGGAGCACTGCATAGCTAGCGCTGCCCAGGCACACAGCCACACTCATCCATGACACTGCTGCAATGAAACAGTAAATCACCTCTCCCTGTAATCTCTCCTGTGGCTTAGAAAGCAAGTGGGCTCTGACTTGTTCAGATTTATAACAGAGCACTAGTACTGATTCAAAGCTTGCTGTTCCAGGGCCTGCCTCCTAAACAACTGACAGCCTGGTCCTGCTTAACTGTTCATGCATCTAGAATATTGATCTGTGCAGGATGTAGTTTTAAGGCAGACGAAAGGGATGAGCCTATTCTCCTGTTCAGAGGATACCCTCTAGTCTTACTTGTTGCATCAGACAGGTTTCTTAATAATGGCTACAAACACAGTAGCAGTGGGCTTAGAGGTTGACATAAAGTAAGGCCTGGTGAGCAATTAAAAGAGCAGTGGAACAGTGTTTGTGTGCTGGTGTTGCTTATGCTGGGGCTTGTTTGGGAAGCCTGGATGGAGCAGGGCTTGGCTCCTGCACTCACAAGTTTTACTGTGCAGGGGAACCTGGCTGGTGCTTGTGCAGGCTACGGAGCCTCTCATGTGTTACAGCTGTCCTACTGTGCAGAGCAGCTGCTGTGTTTGTGCACACATGTATGGAAACCTAGGGGAACCCTATTCTGAACTTGCGTGTGCTCCACTGGTGCCGGGTTGGAATCTTTCTGCTGGTTACTCTTTCCTTCATGTTTGTGGAAGAAGCAGATGTAGTTCGGGGGAGACTGGTTCTCAGGCAGTGCTTCTCTGGTGTCTGCAGAGTGCAGTTCTGCCTGTGGAAAGCTCAGCTGCACAGCACTTGGGCAGGACTGCAAAATGTGGACTCATAAGGGGCCAGCTATGTAGTTCGCAAGTTCAAGTAACTTCATTTGCTGCTATTGGCTTGAGCTGGTCTGGACACAACAGCAGGGTCTGAGCTTTGAAGCTCAGCTGTTGCTGCAGGCATGGAGAAAACAGAACCCTTTGAAGTCTTGTTGGTGCTGAAAACACTTCATTACCCTCTACACTAATGAATGGCTTATTCTATGAATCTGAAATCCTTTAACCGTGATGGCTGCCTTCAGAAGGGCTCTGTCAAGAGGGCATTTCTGGGTAATGTTTCCTCTTGTGACTCTTAATTGCCCTTGGAAATCAAAACAATTTCTCAATCAAATTTTGTCTTCCCTGACATAGACATTGGCTTGTTATTGTAGGGTTGCGTGCAAGGGTCAGACTCTCCATGTGCTGTTCTGTTGTTGTAGGGTTGTAGCCAGCCCTTTAAAATAAGAAAGGGCTAGCAATGTGCCTTGTACATATGGCTTTTACATGTTGCTTGGGCAGCTGAAGCTTGAACCCAGCAGGGCTGTTGGGTGTGTGAAGTGGAGGATAGTGCTATGCACATGGCTGTCTTCCTTCCAAGCCGGCTCAGGTAGCCACAGAAACTGGGGAGCAGCAGAAACAGCAAATGAGATCTCCATGCAGTTATCAGTATGACTTGTTTTTACAGGATCCGAGTCCCTTTAATGCTGTTCGCTGAATGTCACCTATACCTGGAGATAGGATCCTGACTTAAAGAAAAAGGGCTTCATAGATAACAATATGCAAACCCAGGCTGTATAAGGTCTCTGCATCTGTTTTTAAAGGCTTTTGCAGCCTTACGTTTGGCTCTATCTCCCTGTGTCTACTCCTGTGAAGTCTTAGCTCTCCATGTCTAATGATGAGTTCGCAGCCCTGCCCTGTGCTACAGCAGTATTTGAAGATAAAGGCATTGAAGATCAGGATATATCAGCTATAAGGATGGAAGTAGGCAAGTACCATGCTTAGGAATAAATTTGAGATGCTGCCAAACAAGTCAGTAACTTCCAGCAACCTGCCTTGCGGTACTTCTGTACAAAATTGAATGTTGCTGCTATCTACTGGTGGGAAGTGGCACTGGCTACCCGGGCACTGCATGGACATAGCTTTCTCCACTCCTGCATCCTGCTCAGGTAGGAGCTTGTTCATGGGACAGGCCAATCCCATGATGTAATAAGCCCATGAATCAGTCACACTCATTCTTTAGTAAATATATGGTGTACTTGCAACATGCAGCTATATGAGGCTTTGACCCAAGCAAAGCCAGTGAAGAGAAGTGCTAGACACTGCAAAAATACCTTCTCATTCACATTCTTGTACAAGGACTTCTGATGCAGCCCTCAGTTGTGAGCAGCAGCATTTTTGCAGCTGTGCTTCCTGCAGCTGCAGGGAGGGAGAGATGATCTGCTACTTCCTCTCAGTTATGTCAGGGATGAGTGGCTACGTGCCTAAGCATTGCTAGCTACCCTGACCTTCTGGTACAGGGGAATTCATAGGAGAAGCAACTCTTCCCATACAGGACTAACTGCTTCTCCACTAACTTTCACTATTATGGGATATCGTGTCAATATTGTGCGACTAGAGCACAACCACAATTGTTTACTACCTGAAGAGTAGCCTTAATTTACCACTCTGCTCTGTAGAAACACGGAAACACACAAGCTTCCTTTTTCTGGACTTGCAACACACCCTGTTTGAAGACTTACTGTGGGGTTGAAGAGTAATGGGTCACCAATTACCTGACATGAAACTGCCTGAAAGGGCAGCTCTCAGAACCTGGTAGGGGAGCCAGGCACAGCCTTGCATTTGATTAGATATCAGCAGTTGTTTCCAGCTTAAAAAAAAAGTGGCTGAGACTTGTTTGTGCAATTCATGCATTGCTTAGTTACTACATGGCCTCTTTGCATCGTACAAGAAAAACATGTCCCTTGATAATAGTCATGTAAACTATTGATTGTTGGCAAAGAATGAGAGCTTGGGGCAGTGTAGCAGAGCTGGAAAAAAATCATCAATGGTAATGGAATTCTTGCACGTCTCTGCTACTACGGGACAGGGATCAGTTCCCTCCAATTGCATTAGTATTAGCTAAACTACCCATCATATGGAGATGTCTCTAGAGCTGCAATTAGGTAACACCATTTGCAAACAAATCTGAGGAAATCTGAAACCTTGGCTGTGTGGCAGTGACCCTCTGGTAATTGTACCTGCTTTTCTACTTCTCTGACTATACCCTTAGCTCCCAGGGAGCACTCACAGAAGTCAATTACTCTGGCTTCTGAATTGACACAGCAGCTTCTAAGTAAAAGCGACTTGAGATAATGAAGTTCCATGACTGAACTGCTTGAGTGGAGTCATCTCAGTATCTACAGCAATAACTTATTCAAGCTTATTTCAGTGTTCTTTCTCTTTCATTTTGCACTTTAAGAAACCTTGTGCAACGTTGCACTGAGCTTGTTTATGCTATGAAATAAATCCACTTTCCTCCTGTCTGTAAAAGCATAGCTCTTCCTACTCGTCTTGAATTCAGGAATTACATCTGACCATTTGCATGTTCTAGCTGTAATATAGAAATCATTTGCATTCTTTTAATTCTACAGTACTGACCTCAGTGCTCAACACAGTGAAATATTGTACCGAATGAGGCCTGTCCTCAGCTCTTTGGGGGGGGGGGGGAGGGCGGGGGAAGGTTTTTCTAGAAGCAGCAGCCTCTGCAGACAAGTCAGTTCTGCTCAAATAATAGCAACTGTCAGTGTTATCAAGGAGACAAAGCTTTCTGCTGAACAGACAAGTAGCCAAAGTAGCTATTCTATCCCAATCAGCAAAGTAACAACTACTAGCAGCACCTCACCCATGCTAAAATGAGGCAGGAGTGACACTTGAGCAATGGGGCATTTATTGAAATAACATTGCTCTAGTTTACTAACCACCAGTTTAAAAAACAGATATTCCGCACTGCATGCTGCTTGTACTAATGAGGCAGAGATGCACAGGTAAAGAAGCATACTAACCAAAAAGCACGGTACAATAAGTTAAGTCTTCCACAAGCTGTTTCTGCATGGCTAGTAAGTAACATAGTTTAAAGTGCTGATAACACCTGACCATCAGCTGACTGGCTTTTTTTGTGTTGATTGTTCTAAAGGCTGTCTGACCTCTAAAAGAGATGTTTCATTCCACTTAGCACCAAGTCTAACTTTAATTTTACAATAAATATAAATATCAATGTTTAATGTCCATAAAGTGAGTACTTTTTGAACATTTACATAGGCCAAAGTCCAAAAATTAACAAATTCTAAAAACAGTTTTTCATATACAGTCTACCAAGAAAACAGTCAACACTAGAGTGTATGAAGAATCACTTATAAAGTAGTAAGTCTGAGAGCACTTGCTGCTGCGTAGTTCCGAGCCTGATAAGGTTTAACCAAGTCTTACCTCTGACTTGGGAAATGTGTGCAGACCCCCAGGTTGCTGCCCCCCAGCATATGACCCAGCAGGATCCTGAAAAATGCAAATCCCAATCTTCTGCTGCAACAGTGTTTGGCACCTGGGCAGGTCCCCTGCTGCAGCTGTTCCTGATGAGTGCGAGTGCTCATGGAGTGGAAGCTGTCCTCTTAAAGCTCGGTAGGCAAGAGGAGAACAGTAAAGTCTTTCTGAACAGTTAAGTTCAAACATGCCAACGAGGAGAGTGCTGGTCCTCCAATCCTTTGCAGTGGTTAATCTCCTCTGTACAAATGTGACCATTAAATGCAATAGGTCCTCAGTCATTTTGTGCACTAGTTATTGGTTAAACCATGCAAACAGGATTGAGGCCTGTAAAGCTGCAGCAGCAAGAAAAGCTGCAAGCCCTATCTGTAGGGCTTAGCTCTTGAACAGGATTTCAAACTTCAAAATGGGCTTTCCTGCAGCTCCAGCCTAGCTCATTCTGTGCCCAGACCTTTGTGAAAATAAAAAGCTGCCTTACCTAAGGTTTAAGAGTATCTACACCTGTTCAGTAAGTAACAGCACAGACAGTAACATACGCATTTACATATTTACAACATAAGTTAAAACGGTGGGGGTAGGGGATGCAGTACAAATGAGAAGCTGGCTCCATCTAGATAGCAGTAGCACGGCCTAGTTGCTAGCAAGCTTGGAATAGACTGAGGAGCCCCTTACCCCTTAGGGCTACTGACACTTTTGTGTGTAAAGCAGCCTCCTGGAAAACTGCTCTCCTAGTTTAAGGAGGTGGGTGGAGAGACGAAAGCTTTTTCCCTTCATGTTGGACAGTTCTCGTTGGCTTCAGGCTAAACTCCGTTGGCGCTGGCCTTGCTGCTCCGAGATGCTTCCATTTTAGTCTAAATGTAAGAGAAAGCTGCAGACTTTAGGCAGAACCAATACAAATACTTCTTAAAATCTGAAACTTTCTGAAGCAGCTATCTTCCATTTAATATGGGAAGCTGTTCTAGAGAATAACAGTTGACTAAAATCAAAGCTCTTCAGGGTGAAAGAGCATTCTCTCAATTGCCTAAAGTGGGCCTCCTAGATCCATGTGTAAGCAGCTACATTTAAATCAAATTTTCATAGAAAGAAAACGATACAGGAAAAAAGGCAGGTTCACTGTAGAAATGTCTTTAAAGATGCAGGAGGGAACTTAACACCATCCTGGTTCTGACTGAAGGCTGCTCTATCCCAGTGGTTAAAAGCAGATGCTTAGGGAAGAGTATGAACATGAACAGAATATGCTGATAATTCCCCAGAATGTTCCCCTACCCTCGCCAACTTGACTGGAGTCTTCCTCAGCCTTATGTAGTATCTTTTGCATTTAACAACCCTTGATGCAATTTTCTTCCATAATTTCTCCAGTCACTTCCTGAACTAAATATCCACAACATCTTGTGGCACAGAGTTCTGCAGCTTGACTACAAGTTGTGTGAAGAAAAATCTCCTTTTGAACAGCCTAAGAATTCTGAAAAAATCTTACCTCTCGTGGTGGTGGCTTAACTGACGCTTCTGAGATGGGCAGTTTCTCTGATGGCTGAGATATAAATTCTTCATTCTTTACGGAAAAATAAGTTTTAAGTCACAAAAGCCGATCAGAAAATAAAGCTGTAGCTAGACCCTGTGCAGTCCCTTCCCCTATCTGAATAAGGCTGTTCTCTGTAATGCGTGTTTGTGAAAACTACATGCTAGCATTTCCATCGTTTCTCCTAGACTGTTCAACAAAGCTATTTGGAAATCTTTCTTGCAGCTGACACAATATTCCCCTTCTATCAGTTTGGGCTAATGAATTCTTCCCAGCCTTATATTCAGAACTGTAAGCTTCGGCTTTCTTAATCTAGGTACGTTGGATCTTTTCACCCTGGACAAAAAGGCCCAACTTCACTAGGAGAGCGGGAAACAAGTCACCTTTAACCAGCTTCTGTTAGCTAAATATACCTGGATTGAAGTTGACTTTCTCTGCTTTATGTGAATAAAGCAACTTAAAAACTTGGGGTTGGTGTTCTGCTGGAAGCCAGTAACATGGCATTGAATAACCAGCTGTTTCCAGCAGTTGGACCAGATGTGCCACAGCTGACCTCTTTACCTTTTCATTGCCTGTTACCGTGTCAAGACAAAGTCTGCCACTCTGTTTTCGCCTCTCAGGGGCAAAAACATGCACACAGTACAAGAATATACATTGCTTATGTGTGTGTAACAGTGTCACATTGCTTTTTTTTCCCCCTAGCTTTGTAAAGGTTTGCTCTTCCCAAAGGCCCCAGCACTACACATTCATTTCTCTACTTGTAGACTGTTATCTTCTAACCTTTCTTCCCTGTACAATGGGGGCAGAATCCACTAGAGTCTCTTGATCCTCAGGAAGAGATGGCATGACTTCTTCAGCAGTTTCATCTACCTAAGGAAGAATACATAGCTCAGTTCAGTAAACTTCCACTTTGAAGATCAAGGAACAAGTCTCATATGTCTCAGCACTTCATTTTTTGTAATGTGTAAATGGTTAAACTATTAACCTGAAAGCTTTATTCAAACAACTCACCTTATTTTGTGGTATCTGAACAGACTGTGGCTTTATATCTATCAAGTACAAGGCACGGGAAAGCAGGAGTAGAGAAGGTGGAACATTCTCTTTTAAATGTAGATCTAGCCACTATCAGAAGAAAAGAGAAGGAGAAGTCATTTTAGATTGGCTCTAAGACTTGCATTTAAGCTTTGTACTCATTTATATAGCACTTCTTGTCCTTAAATATCTTAAAGCTACTTTGGATTTGGCTAATGCAGTTTTAAGTCACCACAACGAGAATAAATGGTTTTGAAGAATTAAGAATACTGTATGGAATAGATAATGCAGAGAAAGCTTCCAGACTTGAAGCCACTAGTGAGGTACCAACATCACTACTTATGAACAGCCAACTAGGAAAACTAAGTACTTTGAAATCGCTACAGATTATCCAAAATATAGCACCTATATCAGTATCCATAATTTGTTTGAATGCTTATAAAAGACTAGTATTGGCTCTATTACAAGTCTTGGCTCTTTTAGAAGTTCAAAACATCTTTGTTGCTTCATTTGGTTTCTACCAGGCCTGATGCTTTTTGGTTTTCTCTTTAAACTAGTCTATGTCATAATCTGGATATATCATGTTTTAAAGCTCAGCTAGGCAGGTAAGGACCAGTCTGAAAACACTTGCAGAATTCTCAGTGAGACCTGTGCCTGTTTGATCTGAACACTGCACACCATTCTGTCCTAGAAGAAACCTTGTCAAGCAAGAGTAGGCCAGACTACTTGCCTGTCTGAGCTGTTCCTTCAGTTGTTCTGCTGAGAGACCCAATGATCGCATTCCTCTAGCTCTGCATGCGCTCTGAAGTTCTGACACACTCAAGCCATTGACTCCTTCCTTGGCAATCATCTGAAATGAAAAGGAATGTTCTTGTCTAGCCATACAGTAAGCCAAAACCCTGATGTACTTGATAAACTTGAGGCCAAAGAAATGTCTGCTCAGATAGGTGTGCATAAAGTCGTAGCAATACAAAAGGTCGAGAGAACTGACTCCGTAGATAATATATTCTGTCCTTGAAAGCTGTCAGTTTTCAGCTACAGAAGATGGAAAAACTTTGATCTTGACTTCTCAAGTACTAATGAGAATGTTTTCACTTTTACATAGGATCCTACTGGTTTGAATTTGCCTGCAGTTGGGTGACCCTGAGTATTGTCAGGACTGCACACTTTAAAGTTGAACCTGTAGGTGCGTATGCCTTTCAGAACTGGCCACTTCTTACTAGTAGGCAGTTCTTTGGTCTGTCTTCCATATCCTAGTAGGATTCTTAACACCATTTCAAATCACAATTTCTACAAAGTCACAGAACGTAGGCTGGAATGGACTTCTGGAGGCCCCCAGTCCAGCCTCCTGTTCAAAGCAAGGTAGGCCTCAACTTGCTTCATACTGCTCAACCTTTTCCAGTTGTGTTTTGAGTCTCCTCAAGGACGGAGATCCCTCTGGGCAACTTGTTCCTCCCCTTTTTTTTAACCCACTCAGTGTGTCAATTTTTCCTCGTTATAAAGTTGGAATTTCCCCTGCTGCAATGTATGATCATTTCCTATCGTCTTTTTGCTATGTAGCCCAGTCTGGCTCTATTTTCTCAACAAATTCCCTTAGCTGAAAACAGCAAGTAGACTGCCTCTTAGCTGGGCTTGTTTAGCCTGGAGAAGGCTACTTCATAAGCTAATATATAAATTCACATTGAGTTCAGTTGGTTAGAACCTGTTTTTTTCCTACACAGTACTTATTACAGATTTAGAATCTCACTTTACAAATTAGTATGACTCCAGAATAAAAACATAAGGGTATTCTAAACAGTGACAATACTCTGCAGTGTCATACTTGTTAGGGTTCACTAAAGGTGGCAAAGGGGCAAGGAGATGAACTCTCATTCTGTTTTTTCTGTAATCTCTCACTGGGAGGATCCCACTCCCATCATTATTAAACTTCACACATCCCAGGATAGAGTGTGGGCAGTGACACATGTCTTATGCAAGATGGGTAATCTGTGATTCAGAGGGCAGAACTTCAGATCGCTAAGAAGCGTGCAATCCATCTGAGCAGCATCTGTGCTATTTTAAACTTACCTCATCGTCTGTCTTGATAGTCCTGAGTCTCAGCAGAAGTTGAAAGCGAAGCAGATTGTTGGTGCCGATGGGCTGTAGCTCAAGCAATTTGCATAGGGCTACCAACTGTGGTCGCTCCAAGTGTTCCAGGGTCAGCTCATCCTCAAAGAGCTTTGAGAAGCGCACAATCTCTTGGGTACTAGGCTGGTGACCGGTGTGACGAATCTGAACAACAAAGTAGAGGTATCACAGCCAAAAGCCATTCAAATTGAATCATGGTTTCCAGCTGTCTTCCCTATTTGAGGATCCCCTTCCCATTTCTCACACTGGCACTTCTGTCTCTTGCTGCAAAGAATGATATAGTTAAAAGCCCAAGGTAAAAAGGTGTCTTTGAGTAGCCATTCAAGGATTTCCCAGGGTAAAATTTTAACTGTTGTTCCAGGATGAAAACACGTGTCTGTATAGTACTGACAGATAGGGTCAAAAGCTAGTTTCACTAAGCTATTAGCTGCAAGAGGGTATACAGTTAATCAGCGACAAATACGTGACAGCACAGCTCTGTGCTGTCAGAGCTTTCTCCAGTCCTCACACAAATCCCACATTCTCTGCCCAAAACAAGAGCACTAAAAAACTGGTATACGCTGCTGCTGTCATCCCCAGCACAGCCCATTTTACCTGGTGCACATAGGAAGAGAATTGTTTTCCTTCTCCTGTATCTGCTTTGTTCCTTTTGGCCATCTCTGCAATGGTCTCCTGCAGGAACTTTGCTAACTCCAGTTTTGCATTTAATCTCTTTTTTTGCTTTTCTTCCTTCATTTAAGAAACAACATATAATTAGAAATTCCACTTGAAAAGTGGGCGTGAGGCGGGTTCTGGGGAAGAGTAAGACTTCATTACTAAATTCAACAGGTTTTGATTCATTTAGAAATTCAAATTGTTCATCACTACCGTTGTAAAGCTACTCCTGGTATTTTTTCAGGTCTGAACAGCAGAAATACATGTCACTGTCATTCCCAGGTACCAAGCTAATTCACCAACAGGATTTCTGAATTTTTCATAAATACATAATGTTTCAAAACTTTTGACTTGGGGCTAGAACAATTGAATAACTGTCTTAAAACTCACAAAGCTGAAGATTACTTTGGTTAGATGCTATCCTCCTCTGCTAGTGGCTCAAATGTGGAATTCAAAAGCACAAACAATATGGACTTAAGGAGAACTGGAAAATCTGTGAGGTTGACATTTGAGACAGTCCTCATGAGAGCCTCTGCTCCATCTGCCACACGAATGCCCTGTTTGCTATGGAATCACTCCACTGTACAGAGAAGGGAGCAATACAGTAATATTCCCAGAGCAATAGAGAGGAGTAAGAGGGAAATATTTTTGTGCCTTGTATTCAGTAACTACCTTCTCTCAGTGGGAACCCTGAAGTTTAAGGAACAAGCAGATTTTTTCTGTGCTTTCCTACTGATCACTGTTCATAGTATAATCTTCAGATTCTGCTGTCCTGTCTAGGAATAAGATAGGAATGTCTGATCTAGATGTGTGTGAGGCTGATTTACGGTAGCAGAAAACAATAAACTCTTCAGGTAGTTGTAATGATGTTCTAACTAGCTGAAGCACATAATGTCTTCAAAAGGGATACAAACCTTTTTTGACTCTGTCTCAAATGTTGAGGGCAACATTTCAGGGAAGATTTTCAAAAATACAGGTAACAGAAATTCCATGAAGGGCACAATGACAAATACGAGGAAAGGAACCAGCCGGAAGAGATCTGCACAAGTTCTCAGCAACTGTACAGAGAAGAACACAGTATGGACTATTATTCAACTGCACAAAAAAATTGTTCTTAAGAAACTTAAAAAAGGAAGGGTAAAACGTCTTCAGTTACAATAAACCTCTTAACACGTTTTAGTAAGGTGCCTGGCACTTACCCTTCGTCTCTCTCTCCTAGTGAGAACCTGACCATGTAACAGCCTCCACAGCATCCTGGCAGCAACCTTAGTGTCGATCCAAAGCAAGTGGAATCCATTGTAATAATGTTTCAGTTCATCCACAATTTTTTGGCGTAAAGACTTTTTTGCCACAGCAGTCTCTATGCCTTGTTTTGTTGGAGTTTTAAGAGTGTCAGTGCCCCGGTTTACAGTACTTCGGTTGGGCGGAGGTTTATCTTGAAGCTCCTGATGCAAGTAAGCGGATGTGTGAAATGTTCGCACAACCTGAGTTCCTGAGTGAGGTAGACCAATGCCCAGCTGTGTGCAGTGGAATGACTGCTGTTTTTTGGAGTGTCTTATGCAAGTCCGGTTTAAATGAGAATCCACCAGTTGGACAAAAGGAACTGCAGGAGAATATGGAGAACTGGCGTGCACAAGGAGATGGGAGCTTCTGAAACTGGAAAAGGATTTAAGTAAGTGACAGTGCATTGTGGCTGAGCTACCTAAGTATTATATATGAATTAATGATCTTAGTGGCAAATTAATCTTGTGAAATTAATCTTGTGACAACCTCAGTACCTGAGGTTCTGATCCTTCAACAAAAGATACAATGCTGAGAATTTGTCTCACGTTAGTAACTTTTCTCTAGGAAGAGTAACTGAAGTCTTCAGACCTCTTCTAGAAAGCCCTTCTAGAAATTGCATTGGCTAAAATTTGCTAGTTGCAAACTTAAAGGCAAAACTTCTCATCTTTTTCCCAAATGTTTGGAAAATGACTCTCTGCATTTGCTGTCTCCCATCCTCCTCCTGTCAGCAACATGCTGTCAGCTGGAAAAGATAAGCTTGAACACTGAAGAGAGGCACGTGGTTAGATAGTTTGATCTCTTATTTGTATAAGGAGTAAGACCTCACAGACTAATATGGATTATAACAGCTACAGAAAGCCCTTATTTTTTACATAAATCCAACTTAACACTACCTGTGTTTAGACAGTTAACCTCTTGTAGAAGTTTAGGCCATGTCTACTTGAGTTTAAAGCACTGGTGTTGCCCTGAATTTGTACACTATCAAACACCCCAACAGTCACCTTTAACATAGTGTTAAAGTGCTGTGAAGCAGGAGAGCCTCCTTGTTTTCATATGCATGAGTGACCACCCTGAGCTTAATTAATAATGTAATAACAATTCAGTATGAGAACTAACAGGAAGGAATGCTCATGCATGAAGTATATGTAAAAAATTAAGCATTCTCTATCTTACCTTGTCCTGGCTATTGCACACAGCATGCTGCAGCTGTAGAAGGCCATCGTGCCATGGAGTTATCAGCTCTGGCTGGACACTGAGAGCAGAGGGATGGTCATTTCCAACAGCAAGGGGCGAGCTGGGTGTCAGAGCCTCAGGGAGCTGGCGGTAAGCGTTGCGGCCGTCCGCGGGAGATGTCCCTCCGTGCCGGGGGGCCGAGCCCTGGCAGGGCACTGCGGTGCCTCTCGCGCATCACCCTTTCTGCTGTGCCGCTGTGGTCAGTGAGAGGGGAAGGTGTGACCAGAGGTGGGGCTGTGCGGCAGCTCCTCGGGAGGTGTCCCCCAACCAGCACCCCCCCCCCCCAAAGCTGGGCCAGACCCAGGTGTCCTGCTGCTGATCCCCCCTCCCCAAGCTGGGCCAGACCCAGGTGTCCTGATGCTGATCCCCCCCCCCCCCCCAAAGCTGGGCCAGACCCAGGTGTCCTGATGCTGATCCCCCCTCCCCCCAAGCTGGGCCAGACCCAGGTGTCCTGGTGCCGGGTCTGTCCCCCCCCCCCCCCCCCCCCAAAGCTGGGCCAGACCCAGGTGTCCTGATGCTGATCCCCCCTCCCCAAGCTGGGCCAGACCCAGGTGTCCTGGTGCCGGGTCCGTCGTCCCCCCCCCCCCCCCCCAAAAAGCTGGGCCAGACCCAGGTGTCCTGATGCTGATCCCCCCTCCCCAAGCTGGGCCAGACCCAGGTGTCCTGGTGCTGATCCCCCCCCCCCCCAAGCTGGGCCAGACCCAGGTGTCCTGGTGCCGGGTCCGTCGTCCCCCCCCCCCCCCCCCAAAAGCTGGGCCAGACCCAGGTGTCCTGATGCTGATCCCCCCTCCCCAAGCTGGGCCAGACCCAGGTGTCCTGGTGCTGATCCCCCCCCCCCCAAGCTGGGCCAGACCCAGGTGTCCTGGTGCCGGGTCCGTCGTCCCCCCCCCCCCCCCAAAAGCTGGGCCAGACCCAGGTGTCCTGGTGCCGGGTCCGTCGTCCCCCCCCCCCCCCCCAAAAAGCTGGGCCAGACCCAGGTGTCCTGATGCTGATCCCCCCTCCCCAAGCTGGGCCAGACCCAGGTGTCCTGGTGCTGATCCCCCCCCCCCCCAAAGCTGGGCCAGACCCAGGTGTCCTGGTGCCGGGTCCGTCGTCCCCCCCCCCCCCAAAAGCTGGGCCAGACCCAGGTGTCCTGATGCTGATCCCCCCTCCCCAAGCTGGGCCAGACCCAGGTGTCCTGCTGCTGATCCCCCCCCCTCCCCAAAGCTGGGCCAGACCCAGGTGTCCTGGTGCCGGGTCTGTCCCCCCCCCCCCAAAAGCTGGGCCAGACCCAGGTGTCCTGGTGCCGGGTCTGTCGTCCCCCCCCCCCTCCCCAAGCTGGGCCAGACCCAGGTGTCCTGATGCTGATCCCCCCCCCACCCCCGCCCCAAAGCTGGGCCAGACCCAGGTGTCCTGGTGCCGGGTCCCCCCCTCCCCAGCTGGACCCAGGCGTCCTGGTCCCCTCACCCCCCTCACCCCCCCGGCCCCCCTCACCGCCGGCCCCGCTTCCCGCAAAGGCTCCGGCCACGGCCTCAGTCCGCCCGCGGCGTCCCATCAACGCCCTGCCCTGGGCGCTCTAGCCCGGTACGCGGCGCTCTATGGTTCTCCCGCCATCACGCCATAGCGTAGCGTCACAGCGCCTTCAGCAGAAGCCAATCGGAACACTGAACTGGAGCCCTGTCAGAAACCAGCCAATGGGAGCAGGGCAGGGGCGGGGCTCGACCTGAGGTGACCCTGGAGAGGGCCGCTCATTGGCTTCGGGGGCGGCGGTGCGGACGTGCCGGAGGGGCGGGCCTTCTGGATGATGTCACGGGCCGGTGCGTGACGCCACCGCGAGGCTGGGGGTGGGGCGGGGGGAGGGGCTAGGTGTGTCGTCAGAGCCGGGAAGGGGCGGGGCGGCCTGGGGTCGGTGGGGGACCGCTCCTGGGCCTACGCTGGCCTCCAGTAGCCTGCCTGGGCCTCGCCCGGCCCGCCTGCGGTGCGCCCCAGGTGCGAGGCCTGCGGGCCCGGCCGGCCCCTCCACCCCTGGGGCGCCCCGGTTCCTCTCCGGTGAGGTGCGCCCGCCCGGCCCGGGACGGGAGGGAGCCACAGCCGGGGGCTCCGGGGAGCCCTTCCCTCCTCTGGCGGCTGTTCGTGTTCCCGCTGAATCTAGCTTCAAGCTACGGCGTTGGGGCGGCGAGCTCCGTTGAAATGGCAGAGCCTTCTGCGCGAACGGCAAGGAAAGAGGAAGTCTGCTGTTGAAAGATCTTCATCTGTGCCTTTTTATTGTTATTTACTTAGTGCCAGGAGTGCGTAAGATAAACTCGGAGACATGTATGAAGACAAGATCCTGGCAGGAAGTGATTTTTTCGTTCTGCTGCTTGCTCCTGCTGGATCCTACAAAGCTTCGGCTCGAGTTTTGGCAGAAGGTAAGAGAGCTTGTTAAACAGTTAACTCTGCTGAAATTGTTTGATCCGTTTCCATATTAAGTGTTTCCTGGTACGTTTATAGGGTTTTCGAAAGTGAAAATGCAATCAGTAGTTCAGGAACGTATAACAGCTAACCCATGCTATCTAGCAGAACAGTAATAGTATCCCTTCATTTTCTTGCATGGAACAAAACTTGACAGATTCACTTTTAAATGATTACAGTTTGTATCTATATATAGAGCAGCGTGTATTTTGAGCAGCTGTGTGTACAAAGCTGCCAATGGGAGGAGAGTCTCGTTTTGCGTGTTATTGCCTGAGAACAGGTTTGTACGGAATTAGGCATCAGATGGAGTCTTCAAGCCCTGGCATGTTTGAGACAGATACTATCGATCTGCAGCTATGATGAAACAAGTAGGCAGCTGGAGAAATGTTCTCGGTGGATGACAGAAGACTTAGTCTCTCTTGGAATGGCTTCTGTGTTTGAGAGACTAACGTGAGAAAATACTATATCACCCACAATGCAAAATACCCTCGACTCATTGGCAACTTTGCTAACCAGTGCCTCAACAAGTGAACGATATTTTTTAAAAGTAAAAATAAAATGTAAAACGATTCCTAAGAAAGGAGGAAGAAAGCTCCCAAGGTCTGCCACCAGAGGTCTCGTTACATCGCTATGTTTTCCCTTGGTTGGAAAGATCATTTCCCATAAAGGGCTGGTCTCCAAGCCCTTTAAATTCTGCAGGGGGTACACCACCATTAATCCGAATCCTTTTTTACTCTCAAAAGCATTTCTGCATTGTTAGTGCAGACTGTGTAATAGTACAGTTTAGTTCCTGTGTGCCCTATTCTACCAAAGTTTGTTCTGCTAAGCTAGTTGCTCCCCTGGGATCACAGAAGAGAATTTTTTTCCTTGGGAGGCTCTTGCTTGAGGAGTTAACAGAATAGGAAATCAAGAGTAGCTGAATAGCCACAAACTCCTACCCTCTGATTACAGCTCAAGAAGATACCCTTTGTTCATCATGCTAGAGTGGAAGATTTACATCACTGTACTACTCTAAACCTTTCAAGAACTTGAAAAAGCTTATTTTGCCTCATCAGAGACATATTTCAATGTGAATTTGTGAGCTGGTTAATACCTTCTGAAAACCTACAAACCAGAGTCAGTGTTGGATGTGTTTATTTACTTTCTAATTTTCAGTATTCAGAACTGTGATTCAGACATTCTTGAATTCTGTTTTCAAGATTTTTTTCTGCATGAATGAGGGCTAAAACTCCTTTTTTTTCCCTTCCCTCTTTTTTTCTTTTGGATGCTGATATGTGTACGTCCCCATGCTATTTTAAGTGCTGAGCCTTTAGGAAATTCACTAAAGCGTGCGAGGGGGTCAGAGCATCTTGCCTGACAGTGCCTGCTTAAAGCCTTGTTAGAGTTGCAACTTCTAAACTTCTGTTCAGAGCCCCCTTAGCTTCCATAGGGCTAGCAATGCCACCCTTTTTGGGAATGATACCAGGCATGGATCTGTTTGTCCAGGAGCAGGCAGCAGTTTTGAACTCTTCTTAAACATGTACACAGTACGATTTGGGGCACAACCTCTGGTAGCAATTATCATACTTTATTTAAAGGGGAAAATTCTTCAGGAAGAACAGAACACCTCTTGGATTGTTCGAGAATGGTTTTTTCTCGCATGTGTCTTTCGGGTTGTTGTAAAGCACCCGTGTGGGTGGCCCTTGAGGAATGCTGGGGTCTGTTACTGATGTAGCTGCGGTTTCTTGTTGGCCTGCGCTGCTTGTGATGATCCCCTGTGAACTGGAAATGTGAGTCTGGCAGTGAGGCAAAGAACCCCATCCCCTGAGTGCCCGCAGGGGAACAAAAGTGCTGCTGCTTCGCATATTCAGAGCGTCAAAGTGGTGTCAAGAACCGGTAGGTAGCTCATGGTGATCCCGAATGTGGATCACTAATTACTCACGAATGTGTGTTCTTCTCCTAGTGGCTAGTTATCTTTCTTGTAGTCCTTGCATGAAGCATGAGTAAAGATTATTTTGGGGCACATAAACTCTGCATATTGAGGTGTTTCTTTAAATTAACTTCTTATGCTAGAGAGCAGCTAATAAAACTCTGCTCCGCTGAACTTTGCTTTCACCTAGATTTGCATGAGTTAAAGTTAAAAACTCACTTGATACTCAATCTTTGTTCCTTGGAAAGGTTGATATTTTTCAAAAGCCCAGTATTTTCTTTACCAGTAGATGGCTAATACTTGTCTTGGAGAGCAAAAACTGCATTTTATTTTTCCCTCATTCCATGTGCTAGCCACTGCATGGATTATCCAGTCTTCCTTAGGGGCAGAAAAAGGTAAGTTCCTGTGATAGTGCTTCCCTGATCTGGATTTGTTTTTAGCTCTGTGCAGTTTCCTAACCAACAGATTGCTTCAAGAGCCCACCGTACTTGAAATGTAAGCCAATCAGGAGCAGGAAAAACTAATGTGAAAGAAAACTGTATTGGAGCAAAATGGAGGAAAACAAGAATTTCTGTCAGCATGTTGCTTAGTTGCCGAAAGGAATCAAAGAAAATAAATGTCCACCCCATGACTACTTCAGCTGTGAGAGCATCAGTACCCTCCCCCACCCCCCAGTAATGCTAAGCATTTAGGGCTGCAGAATTTACAGAAGGGAGAAGAGAGGGAGAAAGCCTTTTCTAGGTCACCTCCATTTTTTTGATGACTTATTGTGTTTAAGTAGGAGGAGAATTGCTTTTTAAATTCACTTTATTACAGCAATTTCTCACCCCCTCCCCCCAAGAGTGTAGACAAGAAAAACGCCTCGTTGTTGTGGGCTCTGAGCCTCTGGGTCTGGGCAATGGGAAATGCCATAAATTTGGAAATCGTTGCTCAGTCTTTGTTCAGTGACGCGTAAAGCTCGTATCTCTTCGGTTTCCTCTTTCATGTTGGATCATGTCTCTCTTTCCACCTAATTCATCTTGTTTCATTATCTGACTTTTTTCCTCTGGTAACAGACGTCATACTATCTTTCCATCTTGTTTACTTTCCATTCTCTTGTGCTTTTCTTGCTTTCCATTTTCTTTTCTTTTTCTTGCATGTTAATGTTTTTGCTGCAGGAAAGATTTATTGCGTGTAGTTCAGTTGTGTTCTGCAAAGGAAAGACTTCAGGGTGGTGGAGGAGGGGAATTAATTGCAAACATTTCGGTGCATAATTTTTCAGCCAAAACAGGATTAGAAACTATTGAGGGATGACAGCCTTCTCTTCCTCGCGCCGACCCAGATGCCAAACCTCAGCAGCTGAAGCTAGAGCCTGGGAGGCACGCTGCAATCTCTCCAGCAGAATTTGTTGGTTTTGTTTTGTTGTTTTCCTCCCCCAGGCCTTTTGCCCCCCCGGCAGCAGCGCAGCGGACGCGGCGCACCGCGGCCGCTGCCGCGCTCGTTTCGTAACCGCGGGGCGGCGCGGGGCCCGGCGTTGGAGTTGGGCTGGGCAGAGCGCCCGGGCCGCGGGGGCTCCGCGCGCCAGGCGGCGGCGGCGGCGGTGGGGTGCCCGCTCTGACGCCGCCGCCGTGGGGGGGCAGCGCGCCCGCCCGCCCGCCCACCCGGAGCGGGACTACAGCCCCCAGCGTGCCTCGCGGCGGGCGCCGCCCGGCGGCCAATGGGCGCGCGGGCTGCCGGCGGCGCGTGCGCGCGCCTGCGCGGAGCGCGGCGGCGGCGGCGGGGGGAGGGAGCGGGCGGGCGGGCGAGCCAGCGGCGGGGGGCGGAGGCGGCGGGCGCGCGAGCGGGGCCGGGACCCGGGCACAGCGGCACGCAGCGCCGCCTTCCCCCGCCGCCAGCGGTCGCCCGCGCCCCGCCGAGCGCCTCCCCTCGGCCGCCGGGAGCGGGCGGCCTCCCGGGGCGGAGCCCGGCGCCAGCGGCGGCGGCGCGGAAATCGAGGCCGGGGCTCCGTCGCGGCCTGCTGCTGCGGGAGGAGGCCGGGAGGCCCGCCGCCGCCGCCGCCCCCCGCCGGCCTTTGTCTCCGCTGGGCTCGGTGGGACGCGGCGGGGGCGGTTAGAATGGAACAGACTGAAGGTGAGGGGGCGGCCGGGCCCGGCGGGGCGGGAGCCGGGGCCGCCATGTTGGCGGCGGGGCGCGGCGGCGGCGGGCGAGGGCGAGGGCGGCCCCCGAGGGCGCCGGGCTGGCGGAGCCCGCCGCGTTACCGAGCTCCGAGATTGTTTTGGTGGGGAAAAAACTTCAGGTCCCCGCGGGCGAGCGGGAGCCTGCGACGCGCTCCGCTGGAACGGTGCGGAGCTGCTCCCGTCCCCTCTTGCCGCTGAACCGGATACTTGTCAGCTTCTCGCCTCGAGAGGTTTTTAAGACACGCTTTCAAGAACCGCGTGCAGGTCAACGGTTTGCTTAGCTTTGTGGGATTGGAATTTTTTGCAATAATACAGCGTTGTGCTCCGCTTAGTGCCTGGCTCTGCTTTCGTTTAACTGTCAATATATTTGATTGGCGTATGGCTTTAGGATTTTCGGTTTGTTGAAGAAAATAAGAGACCTCTAAAAATAACGTAGGTCTCTGATATTTGCCAACCTAAAAAGCAGTGTAAAATAAACCGTAATCATAGTTGAAGAAAAAATTGTAGCTGTTTGATGACCATTTAGGTCTGCCAGCAGCTCTTTGTAGAGATGCACAGTGAATGTTTTTGCAGTTACGTGCAGCTTTTTTAATGAACTGCTTGAAAACATTTTGCCCTCCAAAAAAAAGTGTGCTAAGTTAAGATATCGACTAAGAGTAGAGGATAATGACCAAAGACTGTATTCTTTGTTTTCGAAAGCAGAGTTATGCATTTTTCAGTTTTCAACTTTGCCAAAGTTCAAAGTCATGTGCTAGATCCATTACAGTTGTTATTACCATGATTTTAATATATGAGAACATATTATGACTCTTAGGATATTTGGTATTGCGAGGAACTAAAAATTTTACCCCGCACTTCCCGTTTGAAGCCCTGAGGCTCTAAAAGCAAATGAGTACTCTAAGCTTATTCTTGGGATAATTCACTTTTTTTATATATATAGCATTTTCAGTGCTGCGGTCCAAGTTGTTTCTTTACATTTCCCCATGGGAAACTTCTTAAAAATTGCCTTATAAAAAGCATATGACAGAGATGACAGGGTTTTTTTTGGCAATAAAAAAAATTCTTTAAAAAGGTACATAGGGAAGTAGTCAGCCTTACTAGATATTTTAAAGAAGCTTGTCAAGAATCCTCCGATCCAACGTGTCTGCTAGAAGAGACACTGTGTTAAGTTCAGCTGAATTCTGTAGAAATCCACAGGTCACAGTTTATATGCTACTAAATCTACGTCCAGGATTAGAAATGCATTATTATTTTAGTTATCAAGTAAATCTTTTGCTTTCTTTGGCAGTTGAAGTTGCAATAGTTTTTTTTTGTTTTTTGTCTTTTTACTGTGACCAATTTTTGCTATGGCTTATTTCTTTATTTACTGCAGGACAAATACTAGGCCGTTAAAAGACACTATAGGAAAAAAATGGTATGGTAATTAATTTGGTGTTGTGTTTAGCAAGTTAATGTGATTACTCTTGAATCTTGGGAGATTTCACTTAGGCATTACATAATTACCTTATCTTTTCTCATTCTTTGAACTCTTCCTGATAGAGCAATAATGTAATGGATAGCTGCATGTTTGTATAGCTTACAGGTAAGTTCTGTCGTATTACTGTATTTTGTACAAACCTACAAAACTCTCTTTTTGGGGGGTAAGAAAAACTTTCATCAATAATGTAAGAGTAGAATCAGCAGTGTTCAAAATTATGCTCAATAATCTGAGATGGCGGTTACTAGTTAGCCTGCTGCAGCACGTAATCTTCTCTATACTAGCAAGACTATGTTTTTGCTACTAATGTTATTTTAGCTCTTCTGAGTAAAATAAACTATCCTGACAAGAGTATCCTTTAACTGTGTATAGGAAAGGACTTTCACTGGCTATATTGATCAAACACTGCACCTTTTTGTATTCTCCGACTAACATGACCATGACAACAGAAGCCTGTAGTGTTGTCACTATTGCTTAATGCCCTAGCCCTATGACAAGGAGCTCGTCCTATTAGGAACACAGCTGAGACTGGTCAACAGACTTTGTTAAATCACTTAATAAATTAGACTGTGGATTTTTAAACAGTGTTTATAGATGGGATTAGAATGGGTGAATGTGAATAACCTAATACAATACGTTGTAATCAACCAATATGTGCCTGTAACATCCCAGAGAATAAATAATCCTTGGTTTCCTAGTGAAATAAAATAGTTTGGTTTATATCATAACTTCTAAGGTTTGGAAGCTCTTGTAAGGAAAGACTTAAAATTATGACAAAGTGGGATAGAGAAATGTTTTTTAGGGCAGCAAGCAGCCTTTTGCTTAGGCTGTTGTACAATTTTAGTGCCTCTTGAATGGAATTGTTTGGCTTATGAATTGTATGTGTTGTTTCTAATGTTCTTTATGCACAATAATCTGATGTTGTGACTAAACTCCAGAGAAATCCTTAAGTAAGATGTAAGTTAAATGAGCATATCAGCCTGGTGACAGATCAGAATTTCTGCTAACATAGCCCACAGTGAGATGTTGTTAAACTGCTGCCAGAGGAATCCACTGGATAGCCGAATGATGTAATTTATAAGTTGTAATGGTAAGAGAGAATTTTTATTTTTTTCCTCCCTGACACGATTGTTTAGCCACAGGTTCTCAGTCTGTAATACTGGGAGTACATGAGTTGTATGAGTCTCTTCTTTGACTAGAAGATGGATGTACAATATGAACGGATTCAAAGCTGTCTTCTAAATGTAAATCACTATTGCTGATTTGAAGACCAAAGGGTTCATGAGAGCTTTAAATCTGATGGTGTTGGCTGGATGAGAATTAGTCGTTCTGGCAGAAGCAGTGAGTCTTTTTTTTTCCCCTCTTACACCATACTTGCTTATTAAAAGAGCTGTCCTGTGTGGTGAAATTTATAGCCTATCTTGATATTTGACAAAAGAACCTGCACTAGGGGAAAAAAAACCCCAAATGCATCTTTTGAACGAATTATCATCCTTTCTCCTCTTCCTCAAGAGAGAAATGAAAGCACCTAAATATTACCATTGTCTTATCTCATCAGATTAACATCATCCGGCAGAAACCAAAACTTAACCAAGTTTCCCGTCTTAGTCAGACTTACAAGTAGGAAAACATGAAGCATAATTGTTCAAATACCATGTGACATTAGCAAAATTGTCTTTTTAGCGAAGCACAGAATGCTGCGTAGTTCTTAGTTTTGCAGAGTTCACATTTCTGCAAGTTGTTTAGATAGTTTGTATAATTCTGGTGTGTCCAAACCAAACTTTGGGTGCTGGGGTGGATCACTTAACAGTTACCTTGCATAACTTGTCAAGTGTTTGGTTCTACAAAAATGGATGACTTTACTTTCAGAGCATTCGAGTAAAGAAAAAGCGATTTACTTCCTATTATTAAAAAGAAAAGCAACAGGAAGTCAAGATTAATTCTAATACTTTTTGAACTATTTCTGCTCTCACTCTGACCGCCTAACAATGGATGTGCTATGATGACTGAAGCTATGACGACTCTTTATTTTCTATGCAGGGTTTTAAGCTCAAAGCTTTGAAGCATTCAGAAAAGATCACTTTAGATGGAACCTGTTTTTAATAGCAAATAAAAACAACCTAGGGTGAAATTTCTTACTAGTCTGAGAAAATTGTCATTTGCTCTTTAGTTTGGCATATAGAGAATAACAATTAATTTGTAAATAGTACAAACAGTTCCACTTCCTCCTCGTAGCATGGGTGGTGGTGATGTTGTTTTGTTTGACCTTGACACAATAGGGCTTGCTACATGTGCATCATCAACAGTAACATTTTTGTGTTGGTTTTGTGGCTGTTTTGGAGAGCTGTTGGAGAGCAGAGATGGTGCAACTGCTCTGAGATTTAAAGTTACTGCAATTAGAGAATTTTGCTGCACAGCATTGTGCTATTAAGTTGTTTCCTTAAAACACTTAATTACAGTGACAAATGTACCCATAGTTGATTGCACTGAGTAGCAAAGATGGATACTAACATCAATATAATCTGAATATGGAGTTGAAAAAATACATAATAAAATTCTGATCAAGTTGTTCTTGTTGCTGTTATAACTTTAATTTCTTTTTGCAGTCTCTGAGGAGGGAAGTGTGGTTAGTGTTTTGAAAACTATTAGCTATGGTATTGAGATGCATTGCATGGGGAGGGTGAGAATTTAACGTGGGCAGGATTATACGTAGATTCTTGTTATGAGAAGTATCTGTGGGACGTGTTAATGTCATTTCAAACCCTGACCAAAAGGGCACAATAACCCTCCTTTTTGCCTACACAGGGACAGAATAAATAATACAGTACTATATTTACTTTGGAAGGGCTAAATTGACCTTGCTTGGAAGCAAGTTGTATTTCTTACCTGAAGTTCAGATCATTGTGGGTGGGTGGGTTTCTTTGTTTTTGTTTGTTTGTTTGTTTTTGTTAATTGAACGTTGAGGTTCAAGTGAATGTGTTGTGGGGTTTTTCTGTTTGTTGGGGGGAGGAGGTAGTGGGGGGAGTATGAGGATTATCCTTCTCTGAGTGGATAGTTGAATTTTGGAAATCCGAGTCTGGTTTTGTTTAGTCTGATGTTAGTGTTTTAATATGAAATGGAAAACTGAAGATGTGTAACAACTCTTTCTCAGCAGTAATGTAAATCGGTGAATGATCACTGTTTCTGGAGATAGTTTGATGTTGGGGCTATTTTTCTCCCCCTCAGAACCATAAATTGTTTGAACCCCTGAGTATGTAATATTAAAATAGTGGGGAGAGGGGAGCAAAGTGAGCAGAATAACCTTTCCCACTTACCTGTTCCAGAGCCCATGAGTGCAAACTCTGCTCTGCTTTTTCATTGTGGGAGAGGTGGGGAAACCTGGTCTGAGGTTGCTGAATTACTAATGTCATACCATCTGAACTGGTTTTCCCAGCAGCTGAGGTGGAATGACCTACTTGCTTTAATTGTGCCATTGTTTAGAAAAGCCTGTGGCTTAGTCCTTGTACCGTCTGAAGGGCTGCTCATCTGTCTCTAGTTTTGGCAAGGGGTGAGGAGAGCAGGAAGAGAAAAGGCTTGTCTTTTGTTTGAGTGGTCTTTCTGTGTTCTTTCTGGGCTGCTGAGTTTGCAGTGACTCGATAGTGTCAAGAGAACATGGTATCTTCTGTTTGTTTGAGAAAGGATCAAAGTCTGTTGTCTTGCTGCTTTGTTAGAATAATGCTTCCTAAAATCAAACTAGAAGGACTATATATAGTGTTTTGAATTTTAGCACCGTTATTCTGACACTGTTGGGCTCACAGTTTTTGAGTGCTTACAGGTGCTTATATCATTGCTTTAAATGTCTTGGAAAAGAAGCAAGCAAACATGTTTAAAACAAAAAAAAAAAGTTTGGCAAAATTGTATAAACAGCCTTTTCTAAAGATTCGGTAATATTAGTCCTCTCTAAATGCATGATGAAAGGGTTGCTTCTGAAGGGGGGAGGAGGGAGGATTGGGTTTTAGATCTGTTTTCTCTTAAGTATTAAGCAAATTAAAACAGTTGTTTGTTTTATGCTGACTACTTATTTGCCTTTCCCCTGTCTTTAGGCCCTATGAGAAAAAGGGAAAGCTAAGGATGCTGGAGCAGAACAATGGATTTCTCTTTCTCTTTCATGCAAGGGATCATGGGAAACACAATTCAGCAACCACCTCAACTCATTGACTCAGCCAACATCCGCCAAGAGGATGCCTTTGATGCCAGCAGTGACATCGCTGAAGATGGTGGACAAACACCATATGAAACTGCCCTACAGCAAGGCTTTCAGTACCCTACGCCCACGACGGAGGATCTTCCACCAATCACTAATGGCTATCCACCAACAATCAATATGTATGAACCTCAAGCCAAATACCAGACATACAGTCAATATCCCAATGGTTCAGCCAATGGTTTTGGTACAGTTAGAAACTTTAGTCCCCCAGAGTATTACCAAATGGAAAACTCTAATGCAAGACCGCATGAAGTTCTGGAAAAACCTTCTCCTCCACAGCCGCCACCTCCTCCGCCACCTTCAGTTTCACAAACAGTGATTCCAAAGAAGACTGGCTCACCAGAGATCAAATTAAAAATAACCAAAACTATCCAGAACGGCAGGGAATTGTTTGAGTCCTCTCTGTGTGGGGACCTTTTAAATGAAGTACAAGCGAGTGAGTATGCTAAAGCGAAACATGAAGGGAGAAAAGAGAAAAGGAAAAAAAGTAGCAAGCATGACTCTTCCCGATCGGAAGAGCGCAAGTCGCACAAAATTCCAAAATTAGAACCAGAGGAACAAAATGTAAGTGGAATAATAGTTTCAGACGTCTGTATACCTGATATTATTGGTGAAGAATTCGTCTTCGGCAGTGTTTTTGTTTACTTTTTAGATGTACGTGTACCTAAAAAGTTGTGAGGCTTCATGGACTTGTCAGATGCTCCATATTAGATGGCTAGCAACTTTATTTCTAGGACAACACAGTTTCGGTGAAAATATTGTATATAAGAAATAAATGTTAGAAGAGGCTATTTAATGTTTTTTAGTATTATTTAATATTCTGACATGTTCAGAGTTGGGTGTGCTTTGCACAATGCTAAAGATGCATCTTTTGGCCAAAAAAATACACATTCAAAAGGTTCTAAAATTGACTTTTAAAATAATGCTGGGTTATTGAACGGAATGTCAAGCTACTTGGAGTATTCAGCACTGGAGTATTCAGCACTGCTGCTTTTAAATGTGGTGGAAACGGTCTAATTTCCCAGAGGCAGCAGCCTTACCCCTCCTCCAAAACAAACCCAAATCTACTGTGGATAATCTTAGATACTTATCCTGCTTTTGTGCAGTATCTGAGCATACTTTATATTTAACTGATATTGTCTACTGACACATACATTTTTGATAGATATGCTAAATATTGTAATGATGTACAAAAAGTGAGAGCTGTCTATGTAGCATGTGTACAAGCCGGTAGAAATCAGCGTTCTAACACAGCAAGCAAATTAGAAATACCAGTTGACTCAGCAACCTCTGAGAAAGTTCAATACTATTGTCTATTACCTTTTCTGTTAAGTTTTGTAATATGGATGTACATATACAGGGTATATATGTGCAGCATTTTAACTTAGACTCCAGGAAGTGGAGGGAGAAATTATTGTTTTCCAGTATTGTTAGCCTTTTTTTTCTTTCCTTTTTTTGTTTTTTGTAAGTCTTATGAGTCACTTCAGTACTTCTGTTTCCTTTTCTCTTGCTTATTCCTCCCAACTCTGCGATATTGGTTTCTGTATTTGCCAGTGAGAGAGGAATGGGTAGTGGAGAGTGGTGGTGTGTGTCAGGAATGTGGAAGTTACCATATCAGGCCAGAACAGAAATTGCCCAGCTCAAGCTAGGCTATTCTATTATCGTCTGTGGTCGAGTTTCTCATAGGTTCCTGTGAAACTCCTTGATATTTGCCACTCTTGGCTGATTTGGGGGAAGAACCTGTCCTGTATGGATTGGGGCTCTGATGTGGTATAGCAGTTTCATATTCTTGGTGTGATCTTTTTTTTTTTGTTTGGTTGGGGTTTTTTTTTTGTTTGTTTTTTTGTTTGTTTTAATGGAAGATGTGCTGATTTGACCCCGTCTTGGCATGTTTTCTTGCATGTTTTCCAACTGTTTCATCTGCCTTCTGGTAGGTGTAGTTAACTGGACCTCTTCTAGAGGTCAGCTGAGTGATGCATCAATTAGGGCTTTGAACTTCTGCTATATTTGATCACCATAGTTGACTTTAGTGTAATTCTGTAACATTTTAATAAATAATGAAATCTGAAATTGAAATAGACTATCCAAGAAAAAATACAGGGTGTCCTTGATTGAATGTGTATGTAAATTTCTTGATGTTGGAAATGCTCTGTCTGAAATCACTTTCAGGTTTGCCAAATGATGTGTCCAGCTGGCATTTGTTACCAGAAGGCAGTTATAATAGGAACCAGAAGGCAGTTATAATAGGAAAGCAAATTCCGTCAAGTACAGTCTCCTCACACTTGCATTATACACGCGTGCAGAGGTAGAAAGACAGATTAGTTCTCATGGTTGATTCTTGGTGCTTTTGCTGAGTGGCTGTGTGTTTGTACATTGCTGTTCCACCTGCCCATTGTTTGCTGCTATAATTGTATATCTCCCTCCACCCTACCTGTGCCAGTGTTTCAGTTAAAACAAACCTTAGTGAGTTTGGTTCATTCAGAGTTCAGCAAAAGAGTTGTTTTATCCAGGCTTCCCAAGTCCCTTCTGCCCTTTTCTCTAGATGTCAGTCACTCCCACGTTAGGCTGTCAGTTTTGTCTTACCATTTTTTTGTGCCTCTTACCAGGGACTCTGATTCTACTCTCGTAGCTTCAGCTGCACCTGTCCTCTGTTTGACTTCTGTTACTTGTGGTCTGCAAGCTTGGTTATCATGAAGAACACCTTCTCAGGTCTTTTCCAGCATGCTGTACTTCCCAATTTGAACTAAAATTTTGCCTCTAAAAATCCAAGGCAGTCTTGGATTTCCTAGTTATATTGTCTTACTCGAGTCACATTTTCCATGTATCATCCAGAATTCACCAAAATTCTTAGTATAGTCTTGGTTTTGTCCTCCTTGTAGCTTCCATTTCTCTTTCTAAGGGCGTTGTTGCAATAAAATCTTTCATGGTCTTTACCCTTTGTTTCAGACAAAACTTCAAATCACAGTGGAACTCTTAAGGTGAACAGTATTTTGTGCTAGTGGTTTTTAACAAGAATTATCATAGTGCAGCGTCAGTTTCATTCTCTCACCGTTTATTTTTATACTGCATGATGTTAGGTATGTTTTTTGTGATCTTTTTGTATTAATGTTATGAGACTTGTAAATTAAAATTGGCTTAATAGAAACACACACAACTTCTGTTATAGCTTCAGTTGTTTTATACTTTATTTAGCATAGTCATTTGAAAGTAGGATATTCTGTAGTTGCTTCCTCATTCTGATCCTGTAATCCATAGAACCCCACTGACTGGGGAACTGTTTGTGCTTGAAAACTTGATTTGAAATGAAGAAGTTACAAAAACATTGTTGAACTTGAAGCTCTCTTGACTATTTGTTTCAAGAATGAGTTATTTTACTAGTTGTATTCTGTGAGGAGTTGGAAGTTTGCAGTCTCTTGGGCTTCCTGTCTAATCAGTTTAAGTGTTCAGGCAGACATGAAGTTTCCACTAACTCATTGTAGCAAAAGGCAGGCAGGAATCATTGCTATACTTTCTGCTGTACCAAGGAGGAATGATTTTTACCCAGCAGATATTTGGTTGGACGTAAACAATCATTTCCTATAGGCAACTCTAAATGAAATACTGATCTATGCCAAAGCTGATTATAATTGTCATAGATGGTGCTTAAATGAGTGTTTTCTGGATGCTGAGAGCTGAAGCGTGCAGTAATAACATGGAGTCTTCATTTTAAGTGGACTAGGTATAATTTAGTTAGCATTATTAGTTTCTCTTTGAATGTGTCCAACTCCTCTTTAGCTTTTCTCTGAGTCCTTTCACTAATGACTTCTGCCATACTAAAAGCAAATGTCTGGTCTCTGTTTCATTAGATAGTTCACAGTCCAGCTCATGTCTGCTCACCTGCTGTGTCATCACTCTCCCTATCATCTCCACTCTGCTGATGGTTTTGGCTTCTGTTCAGTGTTGATCCTACATCTGCCAAACCTGTTTCTCTATAAACTGCATGAGCTTCTCAGCCTGGCTTGTGAATGCACTGTAGTCTTCTTCCCCTTCCCCCCTTAGATGCTCTAAACATTTATCAAGTATATGCAATTCAATATAGATATTACAGTTTTCATATTGTATCTTTAAATCAACACATGATTTCTGTAGTGCTATTTTTGAAAATGACCAGTATGCAGTAAGACTCTTCATGTTACTATGGATATCCTTCATCTGTCCTTCTGTTTCTTCCAAGCTGTATATTTAGCTGGAAAGCTGTTTGGGTTTACCCCCCCCCACACCCCACTCTGAGTGTATGTTGTTCTGTCACTTGTTACAGCAGAACATTGGTCTATGTAGTTTCAATGGTAATGTAAATAGTGTGGAAGAAAAAGGTGTGTGTTTTTTTTTTTTTTTTAATTGTGATGCTACTATGCTTTGAATTGGTTGTAAAGCGTCATCATATTCATGTTTTCTGAGTTCATGATTGTTTTTCTCTCTGCTAATTATTTTTTTCTGCCTGGTCTCATTGGTATAGCTTTTTGGTTTTACTGTCTCCTTATCCTGTTTGTGTTTATTTTCCTTTTTTTCTCTTCATTGTTACCCATTTCCTAGAGACCAAATGAGAGGCTTAGCATGCTATCAGAAAGGCCAAGAGAAGATACACTGTCAGAGGAAACACCGGTTAGTATATATACAAGTTAACACTTTCTGGACTTCTGGTTTCATGCTATGTTTGTGTTAACTATAATATAGACTCGTTAGGTTGTCAAATAACTTAATTGTCATTTTTTTTAAATGTCTGGTAATCATTAGTGTTTCAAAACATCTTTTGGTGAGCTGTATTTATTGCTTTATTTTATCCCAAAACCAACATTTTAAATCGACTTACGAGTAGAAACCTTTCTTTTTGCTATTGTGTGTTTTGGTTAATCAGTGATTATTTTACATAAATCCTGATTATATTTAAATCCTTTTTGTCATGTTTGTAAGAAAAGTATACCTCACATTAGACTGTCAAGCATCGGTGATAACTGAGGGGAAAAATAGCAAATCCCTGTGGATAATCTGTGCATCTGTAAATGCACTAAATTGTATTCTGTTAAGCTTGCATTCTTCTTTATAGGTCCAGCAGTTCTTGCCTTCTCTTCCAACACAAGTCAGTCATGACATCAAGTTTCAGGTTGGCGATCTGGTTTGGTCCAAGGTGGGAACATACCCATGGTGGCCTTGCATGGTTTCATGTGATCCACAGCTTGATGTTCATACCAAAATTAATACAAGAGGTAAGGGCAAAGGATCTTTGTCAGAATGTCAGGTGTCTGTAGTTGTTCCTTTATTAAAAACCTCTTATCCTTGAACTCTTTGTGGGGTAGATCTGCTTGTGTGTATGCTAAACAATACTGTTACTGTAAAGTATGCAACAACATACTTTTTTAATTAGTTCTACAAATGAACCTGTGCCTATTAGTCTTGTGAACAGATACTCCCACTTTTACTCTTCTCACATCAATGTCTTTGTGAGAAGACACTGATAAGCGTGAGTGTTAAGTGTGGCCAAAGTATACTTGACTTCCCATTTAGATTGTTCTGACTGGAGGCCCCTCTTATTTCCATGCTTCGGCTATGTATGTCCAGCTGCAGGAGTTGAGTCATGTGGAACTGGAAAGCTTAAGTTAAACCAACAAAGTGTTGTTGATAAAACTACATACTAGAATTTTTCAATTTCAGGTGCCCGTGAATACCACGTTCAGTTTTTTAGCAACCAGCCAGAGAGGGCATGGGTGCATGAAAAGCGGGTTCGAGAGTACAAAGGACACAAACAGTATGAGCAATTATTGGCTGAGGCTGCGAAGCAAGCTAGCAACCACTCTGAGAAACAGAAGGTATGATCAACACTAATCATGTAGAAAATTAACAATGCCTATGAAAGTGAAACCTATATGGGGCGATTCTGAAACACTGGAGTACTTGAGTGCCAGGACTGTAAAAGGTTATCTGCATTTCACCTGCAAAAGCACTGTTCACAAAGATAGCTAAAAGTTTTCTTGTGCTCTCATTACTTCCGTGTGAAGAGGCTAATAGTTGAACTTCCTATGCATCTGTTCCTCGTGATGGTAGTCATCCTGGGCATTGGATATAATTTTATATCTATACTATAATATTAAATAAAAACAATTCCTGTGTAATCATTATTATTGCATGTGAATGTTGATGCATTCTTTTCCATTGCTTTATTGGAAAGGAAGTGTTAGTTACAGCAATTAGTGTGTAGGATGAACTACTTAAGTCAGGATATATGCTAATTAAAATAGTGATGGGGAGGAAAAGGACGTTTTGGGGGTGGGGAATGGAAGATTTAAAAAATAGAAAAAATGGGTTTCATTCTAACACTTAAAACAGAATTCTGGGCTTAAATACTGCCTACTCTTGTCTTTAGTGAAGTTGTGACTCCGGACAGAATCTTATAATGGTGATGGTCATGCTATCTGGCTAGAGTGTCTGCTTGCAGTTCAAGTAGGAGATTTACTGTCCACCTTTCAAAGATAACCTGTAAATTTAGCAAACTTAAATTTGCTGTCAGAGATTTAAAGAACCTCAAGATTGCATATTGTGTGTTATACATACCAAAATCTTCCATTTTTTATTGTCCTAATCTGGAAAAGAGAGAGAGATTCAATGTAATTAGCTGCTTGTCTTTATTATTTAAGATTCGCAAACCAAGGCCACAAAGAGAGCGTGCTCAGTGGGATATTGGTATTGCCCACGCTGAGAAAGCACTGAAAATGACTCGAGAAGAAAGAATAGAACAATACACGTTCATTTATATAGACAAAGAGCCAGAGGAAGTTTTGTCAAAAGCCAAAAAGACTGCTGCTTCTAAATCAGAGGCTAAGAAGAACAGACGACCTAAGCCAGCGTTGAACACCCAGGCAGAACATGCCAATGCGGTAGCAGCATCACCTTCAAATGCTGAGGTGCGAAGACAAAGTCAAAGGAGGCAGTCAAGTGTGGAAGAAGAGGAGCCACCTCCTGTAAAAATAGCATGGAAAACTGCTGCAGCTAGAAAATCTTTACCAGCTTCAATAACCATGCACAAGGGGACCTTGGATCTTCAAAAATGTAACATGTCTCCAGTTGTTAAAATTGAACAGGTTTTTGCTCTTCAGAATGCTGCTGGGGATGGAAAACTCATCGATCAGTTTGTTTATTCTACTAAGGTGGGTACTTTGTTTAGTGGCTCCTCTTTTTCTGTGAATGAACCCAAGTGTCTCATATTGCAGAGCTTACACTTGTGTCCAGCAAACTTTAACAGTATGTGTACCTTTCTTTGGAGAGACTAAATCTATCAAAAGACAGGATGCGACAACACAGTCTTTTGGGTTGCACTGAAATTAAGAGTTCAGTACAATAAAGTCTCCAGCAGTAGCCATTTTGACTGGCTGCAGAGGGGCTCCCTACAGATGATCACATTCTTGCTGATGACTCATTCAGAATATTATAGCTGACTAATTCCACTTTTCTAGTTGAAATAATCCATCAAGTCTCTGCAAGACAAATCTTAAAATTGATTTATTTGTGAGAAACAGATGATAAAACTGTTAATAATATATTAAGAAGTAATAACTACATTTTGTGTAATAGACTTTTAAAACGAGTTCCGCCTCCTAGCTTCCTTAAGAAGAACAGCAGCTTCTCTCACAGTCAGTGTAAGGAAAAGGTTTAGGAGTTTCTCTGCCTCCTTCTGCCTCCCTCCAGAGAGGGTATTTATTTCGTCCTAAGCATTATAGAGAAGGCAATCTTCAGAAAAGTCACTGGAATAACTTTATTCTTTTTTCCTTGTGTGTAAGTAGCGATTGAGAGGGATGGAAAGTTCTGCAAGGGAGCCGCTCAGTAGTAAATATTGTTGCATGTGTGTGTTGAATTGAAGAGCACTGAAGGCTTCTGTTCTGAGACTTAGGAGTAGATTAATATGCCTGTTAGCAACAGCATGTATATAACTAGGCTAACATAATCTTTTCCCCTTTTTAAGGGAGTTGGTAGCAAAACAGAAATAAGCGTCAAAGGACAGGAGAAGCTTAATTCTTCATCGAATCAGAGAACGGAAAAAGCAACGGTGCAAAACGTGTCCTCTCCTGAAACAACTTCTGGGTCTACAGGTAGGCAAAACTGTGGACTCCTTGCCTAAACTTTACCAAGCTAGCACTTAAATTCAAATGTCAAAATTGGTATTTCCTCCTTAGTTAAAAATGGGTTCGAACATCATCTTGTTTGCCTAATAATTGTAGCAAGCGTGGCTAATATAACAAATGGCCAGCCCAGGTGTTTGAGAAACAGAGGATGTCTTTGGGACTGACTGACTTGCCCTCTGTTGAACTTGTTAGTGTCTGCAACTTAAAGTACCCAATAAGTCAGCCTATTAGAAGGATGTGTACCTGGTGGAGAGAAGATAGCAAGCTGTTTTAGAAGACAATACAGTGTACGTGTGTGAGCAAAGCGTTTTAATGTCTTTTTGGCCCAAATGTAAAAAATGGCAACTAGGATCAAAGGAAGAGAGTCTGGAAGGGTCACAGTTCAGCAAAGAATGGCTCTCAATAAGGATGAGTGTTTTCCCTAACTTTGCTGTTTAATTCCTGTATGACCTTTGTAAAGGAAGCAAATTTCTTTACTGCTTCAGCTAACTCCATCAGCAAAATGAGAAAACGCTTGCCTTCTGAGAGCATTTTAGGGGTCTCATTGTGAAGCACTAAGTTCTATGAAGTATTATATCTGAGGGAGAAGAATCACTGAAGCAAGTAATGAAGGTCGAGACTGGAAAGAGAGCCTAAAACAAATTATTTGTAGTTTTTTGTTATTTGTAGTATGGTAGTAGAGAAGAATGAGAATGATAAACTGAATGAGTGCTGCTTAGCCTTGGAACAGCAAACCAAAATTTTTTCATCTTTTGATTTTAAGAAACAGCTAATGGGAATTCTTCCAAAGGGGTTGGGCTTTCCTCCCTGAGCAGAAATTTCCTTCTGCAGTATGTTCTCTCAGCATCCTCAAAAGGAGACAGATACCCCTCTGGGGAAAGGATGGAGGTTCCTGAGAAGAGAGAGAGTTTTGAGTGCTCCTAAATCAAGAGCTTTTCAAGTTCCTTCATTTGCTATAGTGACTTTTGTATTTCAGCCACAGTCTTTGTACAGGCCATGTAAAATGCATTAACTATTACATGTTTGTGCTTTAATCCTATCCTTGGTATACTTGAGTGTATCTAGTTTTACATTGGGTATGTCAAAGTAAATTTTAGGCTGGAGCAGATTACGTTCTCTCGTAGTAGGATGAATAAATGCTATTACAGAACCAAAAAGTGGGAGATTTGTTGCAGTTTACATGGCAAAACCCCCCTATTTCTTGCGGAGATTAAAAATCTTGTAACGTTACCCAACTTTTGCTTGAATTGTCTGACTATCTGGTTATTTCTCCCTTTCTGAACAAAAATGAAGTGCAACTCCAAGTCAAAAACCTCACAATGGTCAACATACATGGGACCACTCACCTCTGCAAATCCATTTCAGTTTTGTACTTGAATAGCTCTTAGGTAGGCTTATTTTATATATGCTATTTTCTGGAAGGTATTTCAGGATTTCACAGCCTACATTGAGTAGGCTGGATGTTCTGGTGTGAGTGGGGTTTCCCCTTCTGTTGTCAACAGTGGTTCTTTTTTCCAATTTTAACTACTGTAGTTATTTCAACTTTTTCAAGCAGTTGTTACTTTAAATGCCTTGCAGCAGGAGAGGTGATCTGTTTTGTTTCTCTCACCTGGGAACTAAAGGCTTCACCTTCACAATGGCTCTTCAGACATAGGGAGGGTGAGAATTCTGAGCCTCTCTTTTTTCATTTTCTTAGGTTTTTTGGATACGTAAAACTTCACCTGGTAACACCCTATACAGTGCATGAGCTTTACTTCAGTATACACTCCAAACAGTCACTTTCAAAGCCATTTCCAAAGTCCAGACAGTTATTGGTCCCCTCTCATGGAACATAACAGCGAAGTCCTTTTTTCAAATTTAAGGTCACCGGAACTTCAGAATACCTTTACGGTAAAGTATTTTACAGAATGACTCTGGGAGTCCGTATTAATAACCTGCAGTTAAATATACAGAGTTCCATAATGCTGGGAAAATACTTCTGTAACTTGAAATCTAATAAGAAAACAGCTATGAGAATTCATAGCGCTTCTGGTCTCCAGTTAGAGCTGAAACAGGATTGGCCTGACTTGACCAGCAGTAAGGTAGATTGTTGGTCTGAGTCTGTTCTGAAACTCTGGATGAAAATATGCCTGAAGATGAGATAGGAGCATTGTGGAGGTGATGCACTGAGTTCTTGGAGAGTAGGAGGAGAAAAAACATGCCTGTCACGTTGATTGATCTTGCTGTTGGCCGGTACCAGGTGCAGTGGTCATAGAGTTTCTCTTCTGAAACAGACCTCGCACCTTAATTTCCTTGCTACTATGCAGGAACATAGGGAGAGAAGGCATTGTTGATTAACTGAACTTCCCTGGTCATACTTGCACAAAATTGACTTTTAGCTGCTTCAGAGAGTTTTGGCGGAACAAAGGTGACAAAAGATGGCCTCTAGATTTTGCGTTGAGATGTGTAATAATTAACACAAAGTCTGTGTATTGCAATGGATGCAGCTCATTGCAACCAAAGTTATACGAGTTTTAACATAAAGGATTTTGAGTTGAGTTATGAATTACTAATATAATTAATTTCATTGATATTAATTAGTTAGCATATTGTTAAACTTGTTTCCTTTGAGGAAAAACAATTAAATGTTTTTTTCCCAGAAATACAGTTCTTACAAACTTCTGTTGAACCAATTTAAATGAATAACTTTCTAAACTAGAAACTTTAGTTACTGAGAATTGTGCACCATGGCATGTTGCATGTAACCTTGTTAAAAATGCTTATCCAGTTAATCAAGATACTTGAAGGAAGAAATTAAACTTTTTTCTAGAGTCCTTTGGAAAGCCTTTTTTCCGGTCTTAAGATTAAAGTCTGCCTAACTCTCTAGATATATTATGCCCTAACAACAAGACAGAGGCTTTCGACTTGTAACAGTGTATCTGGTAAAGTAAGCTAATTCCTGGTCCCAGGGGTTTGTATTTTTACTTGGGAGAATACAAAATATCTTTTAGTCTTGCCCTCTTTAGTTAAAACATCCAAAACTGAAAAAGAAGAACAATGCTTGATAAAGGATAATTTTTAAAACTTTGAACTTCAGTTTTCTGTCTGTACAGCACTAAGTATATACTTTCTTTCAAAAACTGCACATTATGTCTGTTGTGAACGTGTTTCTCAACCTGGCCTTTTTGGAGATAGTATAGCATAGAAAGGTCTTCCGATTTTGCCAACCTTAATTCTCCCTGCCCCCTTCTGCCACCTCTCCCCTCCCCCCCCCCCCAAAAAAAAAAAAAAAACCTCACACTGTAATAGCATTCATTAATCTGAGTTTATTTTCCAAGGTAATATATTTTTTTAAACTTAGTTTTGAGTTTCATTTATTACAATAGGACGCATCGTGGTGACTGCTTCTATTTGTGTTAAAATTTTTATTTGCCTCTTAAAATCTTTAGTCAAGTGTTTAGATTTCAGATTTGTGGCACGTGTTATAACGTGGTTTTTGATTTAAGTTTTTGTGATAGCTAGAGTTCTGGCAGAAGACTATCCTCTTCACTGTAAAGCAGAGGCACAGAACTGTATTTTTGAGAGTGAAATGTTGGAAACTGTTTTGTGTCTGAAATTTCTAGGATGTTTTAGTTCAAGAAGTTGATCGTGGATACCTTCCCAAAAACGCCAAAGATGGACTATTTGGTTAAAAATTAACCAAAGTGAAGACTATGAGAGTTATATTGTGAAAATCTGTTTGCCCTAAACTGGATTCCAGCCTTTCCTTTTGTTCTGTTAACTGGCGTCTTTTTCTGAAGCTGGCCTCTCTGCTTATGGAATCAGAATATGTTATCTGCAACCAGAGAACCAGTTGGCAAATAACTTGGAACTGAATTTAAAAATAAAACATTCAAAAGAGGAAAAAAGTCTTGGTTTCGTTACTTTATCTGTTGGATTCGTGTTCAACATCTTACTGTAACTCTGAAGTACAAGGAACTGTATAATAGAAACCTTTTTCCTTCTTCAGGTTCTGTAGAAAAGAAGCAACAGAGAAGATCGATTCGAACCCGCTCAGAGTCTGAGAAATCCACTGAAGTTGTGCCAAAGAAGAAGATCAAAAAGGAGCAGGTTGGCTTCCTCCATGTAGAGAGTTAAAATATATTGTATTCATAAATGTTGTGGCTTATATTGGTGCCTTTTTATTTTTCTCCATTTTTCCCCATCGGGTTTCGTTTTGGACTATCCTTCATGAAATCCCTTTGTCAATACCATTGCTGTGACTCTGCTACTGGCATCTTCACAGTATCAGTCAGGCTATGGATAATGGGAACTCAATGATGCAAGACTCCTAATGAACCTGCCATGTTTACTTTGAGATTTCTGTTATGAGCAAAGTGATTTTGTTTCAGTAATTTCTTTGATGGAATTGCCACCAGGTTCCTTCCTCTTGCTCTTGGTTTAGCTGCTGGTTTGTATTGAGGTTTTGTTTTTCAAGTGAAGTTAGACTGATTAATTTGACCACTTTTGAAAATGGACTTTAAGAATGATTTAACTTAAAGATGAATAATTTGACTTTTATGTTGGCAGACATCAACAAAACAGATCTTCTGGGATATACATTTTTTTCCTTAAGTAGATCTAACATGTACAGGGCATTCCTTTAATCTGGATGTCAGACAGACAAATGTTGTTGCTTTAATAAAAAAAAAAAAAAGGGGGGGGAGGGGGGGATGAATAGGAAAGTTGAGTGGATGGACATACTTTAACATTAAATTCTGAATACACTTTCTTAACGAGTTTGTCAAAGTTGTTGGTTCTTTTCCTTACATATTCAATTTTTCCTCTTTAAGGGTCTCTCCACTTGAAACCTGATAATTTTATATAAAAATGTTTCCTAATACAGCTTTTTCCAATGAGCTTTTTTAAAAAGGGGTGGTCAGACTAAAGATTTATATGGGAAGGGGAAAAAATTGTTTTTATCTGTTTTATTCTAATTTATTCTTTGCCCTTTATGCTTTATTTTTTGCACTTCATTCATTTCAGAGGTTGAAGGTAGACCTAATTGCTTTTTTATTTTTCATATTTTTCTTTTTATGCTATAGCATTTACTTCTGTGTCCAGCAGAAGAATGTTCTAACTTTAAAAAGTTTCTTGCTGAAACTTTAAAGCAACTTAAATGTTGGGCGCAAGATATCTGAAGTCCCTTAAATCTCTTGTCATGAGGTGTTGCAGCCTCCCTATTTTCAAATGAGTTATTTTATGTTTGTAAATGTTCCTTAATTTAACAAAGGTATAAGAACCAACAATATGAACTTCATGGATCCCAGTTAGCTTTGCTTATGCTTATATTATGTAGCTAACTAAGACTATGAACATTAAAGTGCTTTTCTCAGGAAAAGTATATGACTAAAACTTAAACACAGATGCACTGTAATGCGCATAACCTTGAATGTATTAAGTTATATTAAGAAAAAAAAAGTACTAACTTCTTACAATTATGCAACAATATTTGTTACCCAAAGTCAAGTTTTCTTGCAACGGATTCCCAAATTAGTCTGCAACCACTTGGTATAAAATTATAACTGGAACGAGTACAATTAATGGGAAAAACAAAATGTTAATGCTACTGTTACAGTGAGTAGTAGAGAAATAAAAGTGATTGTTTAGATTTTATATTTGTATTACGAAATGTATCCTATACAAATCCTTCTATTGTATGTTTTTACCTATTGTACAACAAAATAAAATATTTTTTAAAAAAATTATAGAATAATCCTTAAATATTTACTAAATGTGTTTCTACATGCATATGTAACCACATTGTTTAAAAAAAAACCTTGTAATTCTTAACCTTAAAAACAGGACTTTAGGAAACAACTTTCTTCTATAATTATGATACAGTCACCAAATTCTCACGTTACATGTACATTGGCAGAACAGTTTCTAAAGTTATCCTCCTGATATAGGATCAAGAACTTGAAGTGCTTTTGCAAGATCGTAAACTTATCTGCTTAAGTTCATACTGACATTGAGTTTCCAGCTGTATAGAGCTCTGCAACGCTCTATACGAAGTCCGTATCTCCATCTTTGTGGGCCTTGCAGCACTCTATACAGAGAAAAGGTCTGTGTTCCCAGAAGCTCAAGAGTGCATTCTTGGTGGAGGTGCCTTAAAATGGCAATACGTTAAGTGTCTCACTAACCTGAATGTCATACCTGTTAAGGTAAAACTTGTACTTACACAGGTGTGGGGTTTTACAAAAGCATCAGTGTTGGCTGTCAAAATGAACCCCGCTCCTGCCTGCTGGACACGGATAAAGTTTTCCTGTCATCTTCATGCACAAAGGGAGTAATTGGAAAGGACCTTGCTAGTGAACGTATGGCTGCCTTGTCTCCTGGTATTCAGCATAGGCAACTAGGATTAAATCCCAACAGGACCAGAAGGCTCACACTAAGAAGGGGATGACAGACTACATCTGAGTTCAGATATGCTAATCACTTAAACTTAAATGTTTTCTTTTTAATACTAGGGGAAAAAATTCCTTTGTTTTTTAATTATGGATTTTCCTATTTAAACAGGTTGAAATGGTACCACTGACTGCAGTGAAGACAGGATTGCAGAAAGGTGAGTGACTTACTAAAAATAAACTGTTAAAATTTGCTGGCCCTTCATACTTTGTTACTGGCTTTCAGTCTGTACGAGCTCCAGAGGTCTTAATGCTTGCTGGTGATCATTACGATAAATATTGATCTTAATTTCTCTTGTGAGGTGGGTTTTTTGGTGTTTAGTTTGTTTTGCAATGCTAGTTGGGAAAATAGTAAGTTTAGTAGGTTTAATAAGTTTAGTTCCTCCTTCTGGACTTCCTGTGTCTCGTTTGAGGGGAAAAAAAAAAAAAAAAAAAAAAAGGTGATGCCTTTGCCTAGCTATGCGCTAAAGATGAATGATGGAGAGGTAATCTGCAAAGGATTTATACTCTGTTAGAGACAATTTAGTAGCTTCCTCCACTTTATAAGCATATTCAGAAGTTTCTCAAAAGATCTTCCTAAAGTGATTTTCATTTAATTAGCTTTTCATAGAGAATTAAATTATTATCAAAGTTGCAAACTGAATATTAAGAGCCGCAAAAAATTACAGTTTCAGTGATTTCTCATCTTTATTTTTTCTTTATTTAACAAAAACAGTTGAGAGCATATTTTAGGACTAATTTCAATATGTTGTATTAAGGTGCCAGCGAGATTTCAGATTCCTGTAAACCTTTAAAGAAAAGGAGTCGTGCCTCAACTGACGTAGAACTGACTAGCTCAGCATACAGAGATACATCTGACTCTGACTCAAGAGGACTTAATGATTTACAGGTAAAAGTGTGTTGTTTCTCACAGAGGTTGTAGTATGTTTAACCAATCAGTGGTATAATAGACTTCATTTGCATATTGCTAAATCTGTGAGATATATTTCCCACAAATCTCACATCTTTAATTGTCTAGAAAATAAAGCATAATCTTTTTATTTTTCATCCTCCCCTATATTGATATAAAAAAAAATACCACTTCTTTTACAAATTTTGCTGCTCCTTTGCCTGGCAAAACATATCAGTTTAGATCACTGGCTTGTTGGAGAGATTTTAAGCTGGGAGTTGGGGGATGCTACTCTATCTTGGTGTAAAATAGAGAGGTGGCTGAAAAGAGTAAAATGAACGTTTTTTTTTTTTCTCTTGGCTTGTGCAGGTAAAAGATATGTTAAGAAGGCAGCATTTCTTCTATCATTGTAGTGAAGTTCAGCAACTTTCAAGGAACTTTGACTTTCTTAACATATTGAGTGATCTTTTAATCAGTGCTAACTTAAATTTTTTTTTCATAGTGTGACTGTCCTTTGAAAGTATCTTGGTTTAGAGTGCCTTGGATTTTTTCCTTTTTGTAGGGTAGTTTTGGAAAACGTTCAGACAGCCCATCAGCTACTGCAGATGCTGATGCTTCTGATGTGCAGTCAGTAGACTCGAGCTTATCCAGGAGAGGAACTGGAACAAATAAAAAAGACACTGTATGTCAGGTAAGCAATAGTCCTGTAAAGAAATGTACACTAAAGATGAATTGTCTGGTTTTGATAGTAATTCGATTTGATGATATTTTTTCAAATTATACCACTTTATTTTAACCATGCCTCATAATTTGACATCTTAGATGAAATATCAAGTCTTTTATTTATTTATTTTTAAATGTTCTAGAGATTATTCCTGTGCCCTTCTACCTGCCAGAAAGTTCAAATATGTTATCTAATCCATACTAGCTAACATACCTAGAAAAACTAAATGCCATTTTCCGTTCCATGTGAAGATTTGAGGTAGTCTTTCAGAATAGGACAGTGAGAGTTTTTTAGTAGTTTGGAGAGGAAAACCCTGGAATATTCTGATCAGTTTCCTGATTGACCGGAAGGAAAAGCTTCTCTTGCTTTTTAGGATTGTAAGAAAAGTAGGAGTCCAGATGGATCCTGTAGTAACTCTCCTATCTCTATCCATTAAAGGATGGACTTGCCCTGTTAAGGGGAAAAGATCCAATAACTGTTGTGATTATCTTCAGCCTGTAGATATTGTCATGTTACCCTGGGACATAGGCCAATTCTCCTGCCTTATCATAGCTCTGAAGAGATTTCAGCCAGTTTTGAGGAGTGGTGGATTTTTTTTGGTTTGTTTTTTGGTTAGTTGGTTTAACATCTGGTAGTCATTTGCATTTAAGTATGTCAGATACCCTTTTATTCTCTGACTAGCTGTCTGCTTGTTTAAGATCTGCGAAAGTTCCGGTGAGTCTCTGGTGTCCTGCGAAGGCGAGTGTTGCGGTGTCTTTCATATGGAGTGTCTAGGCCTGAAGTCGATACCTGATGAGAAGTTCATCTGCACGGAGTGTAAAAATGGTAAATGTGTTCCCATGTCTGAAAAATGGGGAAGAATTTACTGCTTTTCTGAGGAGCCATATTCTAGTCGGAACAAATTGAGATAGTAAGATTATAGGTTTTGGATATGGGTTTGGGGTTTTCTTAACCTCTGAGGCCAAATTGTCATTTTCTACGTAACAAGTACCTAGTAAGAGAACAAGTAATACGCTGTTCAGGGTATAATCGGAATAAGGGACTTTTTGTTAACACCAATTACGTAGTTACTGTGGACTGCAGTAGCTGACTCTCCTGTTTTAAGGGAAGGAGCCTATGTTGCTCAAGCCAGTGTAGGTCTATTCACTTCAGGATTTCATAAGATCTGAATCTCCAAAAAAAAATGACATTTACGGCTGATCATCTTTATTGCTCTTCTTACAAGGAGAACATACATGCTTTTCATGCAAACTTCCTGGCAAGGACGTGAAGCGTTGTTCTGTCAATACATGCGGTAAATTTTATCACGAGGCCTGTGTTCGCAAGTTTGCCACTGCTCTCTTCGAGTCACGAGGATTCCGTTGCCCGCAGCATTGTTGTACTGCCTGCTCAATGGATAAGGATATTCATAAAGCGAGTAAAGGTGAGAGCACAGCTGGATTTGAACAGTAGGAGCAAACTAAAATGCATCCTCACAGTAACAAAGGATATAACTTTACCCTCTGTAATGCAGCGTGTAGGAAGGAACAAAGGGTCCTTCTTAATGATGTCATTAATGTAAATCTGTCATGGGTGGGAAAACAGCTAGCAGCCTGAAACCTCTTTCTAAGTGTACCTGGATCTGTAACATTTAGTCACCTTTAGTTTCTGAATACCTGGGTTTGATGTAAGCTAAGGGTTAGTTGTACAAGGTTGAGGAATCTTTTAAAAAAGATACTTTAGCGGCCTGTAGAACAGAGCTTTTTCAGAAGGAAAGAATCCTAGAAACAAACCAAAATGTTTAAACAAAACCAGCAGACTCTACAGTGGTTAAAACCATGGTGGGATCTTTTGTTTTTTTGTTTTCAACACAGCTTTACAGTGAAAGTTAACTCTAAACTTCTAACTTCTGTGAAACAATTTTTTTAAGATGTAAATGTCTCTCTTTAATCTAGTACTCTGATTGGAATAAATATCAATCTTGCATCTCTCTGTGCGGTGTCTTCTACCATATCCTGATTCTAGGGTGACATGGTGCATTTTTCTGCATTTATATTAAACAGGTCGCATGGTGAGATGTTTCAGATGTCCCATTGCCTATCACTCAGGAGATGGCTGTATTGCTGCAGGAAGCTTGTTTGTGTCATCCCACATTCTCATCTGTAGTAACCATTCCAAAAGGAATCACTCCTCATCAGCTGTAAATGTAGGCTTTTGTTTCGTTTGTGCAAGAGGTGAGCACGTTTGTTTTTTTTTCCCCTCTGCTTTATAGTTCTTCTATGATCACTTGTACAGTTTAGTGATTAAAAATGATCTATTTCATTAAAATACCTTTTGGGGCTCTTCCTTGGATTTTAGTGCTTCCTCTGATTTTTTTTTTTTTTTTTTCAGTGTAGTAAACAGTTCTCACTAGACTTTCACTTGCTGTTTTGGCCCTTAATAATCAGTATTCAGAAACAGCTCTAGGTGCTCAGAAGGCATATTTGTGTTGCCAGTGGGAAAAAGTGGATTCTCAGTGTTGTGTTACTTATTCACTGTCTGTTAAGCAGAAGGGGATTCCTTCAGCGCTTACAAACTTAAAACTTTAAATTTTTAAGTCAAAAAGGTAGGATTTACTCATGAGCTAGAAGAATTCATTTTGATTTATAACTACCATCACATTTGAGAACTTTGAAAGAAAAACATTTACAATGCCATGTAAACAAGTTTCATGCTGAGTTTTTCCATATGCTAAAATTCCTTTTTCTTCCCTTTTTAAATTGTTTTCTTTTTCCTTACAATTACTTTTATGGCTTTTCAGTCACTTGACTTCTGCCAGATAATGTTGAAAAGTTCTGGGGCATCAGTTATTCTATTCACACAAAGCAAACATACCTTTTTTTCTCTCAGATGAATCAAAGAAGTGTCATGGTTAGGTTTTTGTATAGTAATATATATATTACACAGTATTTCAAATACTTTATGTTGGATATATTCTTTTCAACAGCTTTGAAAAGTCACTAGTAGAGAGTGGAAATTTCACTTGTGTTCATTCAGTCGGAGGTTTAATGTGGGAAAGATTGCCTTGAATTTGCAAGAGCAGATGAATAATTAAAAATCTTTGAGAAGGAAGGGAAGATGTGTGCCAGAACCATTTCCTTTCTACGTCTCTCCTTTCTCCCTCCCATTCCTCATTTCCAAGTAGTCCAGGAGCCTGTCACAGAGGATCAAGTTTTAATATAATAATTAGACATAAGTGTCTTCCAGATAAATGTCATCCGGAAGCTTAGAGGGGAAAAAATAAGTTTTAGAATGAACCTTATAAAAGCTCCTCAGAATATGTTAAAAGGTGTTTTCGACGTGACAGTGTTTGTCCTTTTGAGGAGTCATTTGAATACTTTGAGACTATCCCAAAACAGGATGTATGTGCAATGAGTCACATGGCATGACATAAATGTACACATGTGCAAATTTATGATGTTACATGTGTCTTTATGCTCTTTTATTGCAGGATTCTAGGTAGTCACATATATATATATATATATACACACACACATAAGTGTTTGTGTGTGTATATATATATATACATACACATATATAGTGTTTAATTTTGGTTGGCAGCCTTATTGCCCGTACAAAAGCACGGTTTGAACAGCAAAACCAAGCCAATTGCTGCGCCTTTGAAACAGAGCTAGCCAAAACTCTGTTCTGTTAGCGTATAGATGCTTTTGGGCATTCTGTATCAGATGCTAATGCTATCTAAAAAAACCAAATACCTGTCCTTCAACATTAGTAATTTAACTAATAGTTATGCCCAAATGCCCAGTATGGGGAAAGAAGCTGCTTGTCTTCTCGAGCTAGAGTGGAATTATTAAAAACAATTTCTGTGACAGGTAAAGAAGTTCCACAATGTTTCCAGCAGATTGGTTTTATGTTTCTAGCTCAGTTTTCTGTGATTAGTTTTGCATCAAGGTCAGATGTAGGTATATGACGGACCAGTTTCTGTGGATCTTTCCTGGTTTGAACATCAGATTAGAAATTTCTCTTTACAAGGTCCAACAGTGGCGTTAGTCTGTCTCTGTAAGTATTAATGTGAAGAATTCTGTGTGGTAGGATGGTGTCTTGTTCTGCTCGTACATGAGGTACGTCATGGGATCTTAGCCATTAGAGAATTGTGCTGATGCAAAAAAAACTGGAATGTCATTAATCTCAATTATGAAAGCTGTGTTTGTACTAAGATATGGATGAAAAGCAATGACAGGCTTCTAGAATTGGGTTTCTCATAAATATTTTATTTGCTATCAATTTAAAAACAGTTATAAGCTGTAGTACTAAATTGTTTTGCATGACACAAAACAGTTAAATAAGTTTCTCTGAAACTGTGCTATTATTAACCCTGTGACCAGCTACCAAAGATGTCTGAAGCTGACTTTTAAGATCTGAGTATCCTGATGCTTTTTTGTTCATAGAAGAACAACTTTATAACTTTTAGGTTATAGATCTGCAGTACTTTGTTATCAATGCTTGTGAAGGTGTAACTCTTGAATTTTTGTGTCCAAGTTTTGGCTGCCTTACCAAAGGCATAAGATAGAGGTCCCCTCCTTCTGTTGGGCAGGACCTATTTAAGAACTTTCTGAAAAAGTATGTCTGCTCTTTGGCATCCATTTTATTATATGGCACAGAAATCAGAATTTAGGAGTAGGATTCCAAAACTGAGTTATTATCTGGTTACATAGTAAGGGAATCCTGATGCTTGCGGAAGATGCAGACCTGACTTTATTTCTAAAAAAATTAATGGATTGCATAAGAAAATGTTTTCTTTTTTGACATTGTTTTAGTAATTCTGTTTATATCTAAATCTGTCTTCCTCAGACCGGAAACTGAACTGTGTGGAAGTCTGTATTTTCTCCTGGCAGTATAAGTAGTGTTTGTACCCAAGCAGATGGGATTTCCAGCCTTGCATAGTTCACTGAGTCTTAGTTCTGAGAACTTAGTTCTGAGTTACAAACCACTACCACTGACTGAATCCTATGTATTTTATAGCAGCTATTTACTTTTTCTTTTAGAAAATTTTGGTGGGGTTTGTTTCTACTAGGCATAGCTGGAATCAGGAGCCAGTGTGCTTCACTGAAGAAAGCTTACGTGAGGTTTATATTTAGCAAACTCTCCCAGGATGGGTTGACTTGAGTCCTCTCTAGTCATATGTGGTCAGCATGAGGGACGTATGGTGAGGACAGCATCTGTGGCAGGAGCACTGAGAATACCTGTTCAGAAAGAAATAGGAAACTTGAGTATTTTAGAAATACTTGGGCATCTGTATGTGAGAATGGTTGGTTGATAAGTTTTAGTTTATGTTAGAAGGAGAAACTTCAGTAATGTTTTGTATCTAAATATAAAGTGAGGAAATGCAGATATCAGAATGCCTGTAGGATATGTAAAACTTGCTTATCATCAGATACTTGAAATACAGTGTATTTTAAGACTTTGAATTCACTATCCTGAAATATCCTTCACTGAGCCCTTTCCTAGTCCACATAATTACATAAGCATAGGTCATACTTGTAAGTTGATTTCTCTTATGTTTTATGAACCCCTTTGAGGACACGCTTTTCAGATAGGTGGACGCTCTTCTCCTTAATCCAGTTTTCTGGACACACCAGTTCAAAAGCTTCTCTACAGCATTCAGCTCTGTCTCACAAGGGAAAGAGTTTGTGGCTATTTTGATAGCTCATCTTTCCTGCTTCTTGGGACTCAATTGCTATGTTATTCCTTTGAATTACTGGCCATGCGTTTCTGATCTATAGCTATGGCTCTCTGGCTTTAGGCTGCCTGACTCTTTGGAACAACATGGAAAGTGCGCTATGATCCAGCGAACTCCTTTTTGTGGAGAAAGACAAGAGAAAAAGGACAAACACGTTATTTGAAGTGAAGGCAGATGGGAAAATGGAATGTGATGTGCTTGACTGCTGCAAAGCGTTTAATTTTATAGTTGTGGAGTTGCAGGGTTGGTGGAGCTTTACTTAAATGGGATAGGGTGGACGTTTCATCCATTCTTTTGCCTCTGGTGCCTTGCAGAATTGACCCCTCCCATTATTTTTTTTCTGATGCAATAATGAAGACGCTTTCATAGGTAGAATCTTAGAGATCAGATTTGTAGCAACCAGGATGGTGAGTTTTTCAGCTATGTGGGGCCTTCTATACAATGCATTTGTTTTTTCTCTCTCTGTAGCCCCAACTAACAGTGTTACGTTTGATGCAGTGGCCATCATAACTCAACTCTTAAAAAGGGCTTACCTTTTTCATTTGGGAGGGAGGGTGGTTCACACAGTATTCACACAGCATTCAAATCAAATGCCTTTTCTTGTGCTTTTCTATAAATGTACAAATTAAAACTAAAAGCACAATTGAACTTCCACTTAGAAATGGCTTATTCATTGTAGGTTTTTCCAGATACAGCCGAATTTAGCCTCTCCAACACGTAACCTCTTTCTTAGTAAAGAAACCTTTTCTGTCAGACTTTTCTTTTTCTTCATTTTATCTTTTTTCATTCACCCTTTTATATATATGCATTATAGGTGTTCATTTGATTTATTTTATTTTCTCCTTTATGGAATCATGGGTAGTTTCATTGCAACTCATCTCTTTCTGTTTGTTTCGTATAGGGTTGGTAGTGCAGGATCATTCAGACCCCATGTTCAGTTCATATGCCTATAAGTCCCACTACCTACTGAATGAATCAAATCGTGCTGAGTTGATGAAATTACCTATGATTCCTCCTCCTTCGTCAGCTTCCAAAAAGAAATGTGAGAAAGGTAACCAAAATAGTTTCTTTCTCTTTAATTTACTTTTGCTTTTTCTATTATTTCTTTCTCTTTAAATCAAACAAGAAATGTTTGCTTGTCAAGCACCACTTGTTGCTTTTAGTAAACTTCACTCATTGATTACTGTGAGCGTGTGTTCGTGTTGTTGGCAATTTTTTTTATTATAAAAGGGCTTAAAATAATTACTGTCACTAAATTCTCCTTTGCAGAGGTTAAATCGTTTTGTAGCTGACCTGGGTTATTCTAACTTTAGGGAAGCTATTTGCAGAGCAATACAAAGAGGAGCCAACTAGAGCTTAATGTAGTTGCAGTTCAGTACTTACCAACAGCTTAAATTGATTTTATATAAGGAAGAAGAGGGGGATGTTCTGTTTCAATTCTTTTAGGTAGTTTATGCAAACCCTGAAAGAGTATAGGGTTTTTCAGGTTGAACACTGATCGGTATGCTTGCCATTCCAGAGGAAGTCCAAAGATGTACGAAGGCAGTAAGGTTTTGCCTGTGTATGTGTCCATTACGGTCATTGGGCCTTGTGTTCCACTTTGATTAGTTTGGGACAGCTAGTGCTCCTTTCTCTGATGTGACTGACTACTATGAGTGACAGGAGATGCTCTTATCTCCAGCAGGCAGGGTTGCTGTCCTGTGAAGAAAAGTATGCAGCGCTAAGATAGAAAAGAGGATTTTTGCAGGAGAAGTAGATCATTTTACACTGGTACAGGGAATGCTGTAGCGTCTCAAAATACCTTATGGAGAGAGATTCCACTGTCTTTTTAAAAAAAATAATCGGAGGTAATACTCTCTTCCCCACAGAAATTTGATCCCCCAAGAATGTTCAGAAATGGTGCCCAATTAACCATTCTAAAGTTAGGTTATTTTGAATGCTGCTAGATTGATGGCTTTCAGTAGTTTCTGTAATTCCTGAAAATAAAAATTATTTTGAGCCCTCTGCTTAGCTTGAGCAATATCTTACTAATGCATCCTGAAAGCAAAGTTTCTTTTTTTTTTTTCCCTTGCTTAGCACTGAAAATTTTGTGGTTTTTTTTTTGTTTGGTTTTGCATCTGTTGGCATTTTACCATGTTGGATATTGTTTCAATAATTCACACTGGGTCTGTATTTCCTCTGAAATAACTTCTGCAAAAATTATTTTAAAAGCTAAAACTTTATTGTGGGTTTGGGAAGCTCTGGAAAGTCCAAATGGTTGGATTTTATTATGTTTTCTAGCAGAGGAAATACAGTATTGATTGTGTCACTGATTTATTTTTAAGGAATGCTTATCGCAATATACAACAATCAATTAATGCAATGACATTTTTGGAAGTCTATAGGTGGGCAAAATTTTCTGATAAAAGTTTGAAAGTTACCGTTCACACTTCTTTTGATACTGTGGTCAAAAATCGCATTAAATACTCTCAAATCTCTCCCGGTTTTCAGTCTGGGACACCAAAACTTGTTAAATTTTTATATATATACGTACGTAGATATACACACACGTATAGAAATATATATGTGTTTATATAGATATATATTTTAACAAGTACTATTGTATGAGCTGCTTTATTTGTTGCAGATGGCTTAGAGATGTGCTGTGGCTCTCCACAATTAATACATCTGCCAGAATATAAGCCAGCCAAAAGAACTTTTGTCCAAATAAGTGTAAAGTGTAAGAAGTAATCTTAACCACACTGTGATCAGATTTCCTTTGTGTACGAAGGGAACTTTTGGGATGGGGAGAGCTCTTGTGTGGTGTCTCATTCTGCATTATATAATTGAATTTACAGTGCTCATACAGGTAAACTTTTTAAAGAATAAATACAGATTTATCACTACAATTTTTTTTTAAATTTGTAACATTTTTGGTACAGAAAAGCATTGATCAACCTATAGGCTGTGGGGTTTTTTTCATGGACACTAACTGATTGCTAAGGGATTCAGTCATGACAATGTTGATTTTAAAAAGTGTTCCCTAAAATTCAGGTATTTATCACTTAGCGTTGGCCACCGCCTAACTACACAAAAGCTAGCACTGCTGCTTTCATACGTAGTGCTTCCTTTGTGAATGTTGCTTCTAGTGACAACTTACCTCATGTTTAAAACAAACTCATTTGCTCTTCTGTATTCACCTTTGATGCAGTCAAGTGTCACAACTTATACATTAGATAAGTGCATTGTGCAGTCTCTTTTTTTTAATCCAGCATTGTAAGTCTGACTTGATCCCTTTCTTTTGCCGTTTGTTTGCTGTAAGGCAGATCAAAGCATAGCATGTATAACTTAAAATTAATATCGATTGCTATGCACAGGGGAAAGCAAATTATTACTTCTATAAACCATTGCTATGCACAGGGGAAAGCAAATCATTACTTCTATAAACCAAGTAGGGTTTCTTTGTTTAAAGGTGGAAAATTATTGTGCTGTGAATCCTGCCCAGCTTCCTTTCACCCTGAGTGTCTCAACATTGAAATGCCTGAAGGATGCTGGAATTGCAATGACTGTAAAGCTGGCAAGAAACTACGTTACAAGCAGATTGTTTGGGTCAAGCTTGGAAATTACAGGCAAGTTCACCATCTTTGTTTGTTTGATGCTTTGGATGGTTTTAAAGTACAGGAATTACAGGCAAACATCTCAAAGCAGCTCAGTCCTAGTAAGCAAGAACTGGAAATTCACTAATTTGCGAACTTGGTGTCAGACGCTGATGTCACCTTTTAAATTAAATTCTTTTACTTTTTCCAGGCATTGCTGGATACTTGAGTTCACTTACATTGGCTCTGTAGAGTGCAATAGTGATACAGAAAATCAGGGACTGCCTTATAGAATCAAGGTGCCCTAGCTTGTGTTTGCTGTTTGTCACCTGCAGGAATACAAGCCTTTGTAGGTGATCTTAGAAATCCAATCTTGTGCCACATGTTTTTGTAAGACTTTTCCAAAATTTGGAATTAGAACTTTGAGAATGAAGTGTTTTTTTTGTTTTGCAGGGTGCTTCCTAGGTATTGGTGAAGGGAGCCGTGTTTGCATAAGAAAGGAGTTTTTTTTAGAAAGGAAAAGTAGCTCATACTTCGCAACTTGGGCAAATTCAGAAGCTAAGACTTTTTCTTCTGGTTCACAGAACTTAGATTCTTACTTCTTTTTCTACTTTTTCAGGTGGTGGCCAGCAGAGATCTGCAATCCCAGGTCTGTGCCTCTCAACATACAGGGCCTCAAACATGATATCGGGGACTTCCCAGTATTTTTCTTTGGTTCACATGACTACTATTGGGTACACCAGGGCAGAGTTTTCCCTTATGTTGAAGGAGATAAAAGCTTTGCTGAGGGGCAAACTAGTATTAACAAGACCTTCAAGAAAGGTAAAATCAAACAAAGTTTATAGTGGTTTATGACAAAAGTTCCACGTGTTTGTGTCTCCATCACCACTTAACCTGCATGGGAATATTATGTGACTAGTGTTCTGTGTTCACGTAAAACTGCAAACATTATATAGATCCCTTGACTGCAGATAAAAAATATCTTTCTTTAAGTCCCTTCCCATTGTGTATTGTTGCGGGCAAGTTTAGTTATTCCACAAATTGGGAAACATTAAGATGGAGCTTGGGCTCTGATGCATGGGATCATCATTCAGTATCTCAATACCTGCTGAGAAGTACCTGATTGGAGATAGTTTCATGATATACCACAATAACTCATTTTTAGCTTGTGTTTTGCTCATAGACTTCTATTCCTAGCTTTTAAAAAATGCATTTAAATACATACATGTACATATTTGATCAGCAGTAAGTGGTGCTGATTGCTTCCTATTTTGAACTCCCTTGCACAGCACTTGAAGAAGCAGCAAAACGCTTCCAGGAGCTGAAAGCACAAAGAGAAAGCAAAGAAGCGTTAGAAATTGAAAGGAATTCAAGAAAACCTCCACCTTATAAACATATTAAAGTGAGTTGACTTTTTTTTTATTCTTTGCATGAGTAAGCTATGTACTTAAACAAGCAAAATTTGTAACAATTCCAACTTAAGGAAATATAAATAAATCATTTTGCCATTATTTCCAAAATCTTTTGTTCTGCCTTATATGGTCCCATAAAACATTCTTTTAGCAGAGGGTCAGTGAAAGACTTATCAATTGAATGTCAGTTCTACTTAAGATAAAGAATTTTGATGACTGTATACAGGTTGGTGTCATTCATCTTAAATAAAAATGCTGGCTATTACAACTTAAACTTTGTTAACATTGAACTCAACACTGGTATGAATACAAACTGCTGAACCTACTGTAGAGTGTAGTTTTTGGCAGCGATTTTGGACCTGTAGGTCTTAGTGTTCACTTAATGTTTTTAATTTTAGTTGAAAGAAGTCCCAGGGATGCATCTGATAAATTTTGTATGCTTTGAAAGAGCCATTTTACCAGTAACTGTACTGGTGAATGACTCATGCTGTGTTGTCTGGAGTCATGCGTTTTATCTGAGGGTCTCGACTTAATGTGGCTTGCTACTGGCTTCTCTGAACACTATAATATACCTCTGATTAAGTTAACAGTTGAGTGGCAACAGATGCCACCTGTAGAAGTTCATGCTTGCATCTGCTTCTAGATTGCAAGGGAGTATATTTGTTGTGACACACTATCCTACAAAAAGGGTTTAGTGGAAAAATAACTATGTAATAATTATTTGCTTGCCCTCTCAAGTCAGGTGATGATAAACCTCAAATAAAGCTGTTTCATGTTCTGTGTGCATTGTCTTCATCATTTATTCTTTTTTTTTTCCCCTTTGTCCTGCAGTCCAACAAAGTAATAGGGAAGGTTCAGATTCAAGTAGCTGATCTATCAGAAATCCCTCGCTGTAACTGCAAGCCATCTGATGAGAACCCCTGTGGCCTAGAATCGGAGTGTCTGAACAGGATGCTACAGTATGAATGCCATCCCCAGGTTTGCCCAGCAGGAGAGCGATGTCAGAACCAGTGTTTCACCAAAAGACTCTACCCTGATGCTGAAATCATAAAAACTGATCGACGTGGATGGGGTCTCAGGACAAAAAGGAACATTAAAAAGGTAGAATTGCAAAGGACAAATGCTGTGCTAGCCATTAGCATGATTTTATTTATGAGAACACTGCAACTTTGTGTATCTTAAGCTAATGCACACAAATTTCAGCACTTTCAAGTCATTGTTTTGTATTAAAAAGACATAAAACTTTTGTAGGTGAAGCAGTAATAGTGAAGTCTTAGCTGATTGGGCAGAATTGTCTTAACTGGTACTTACACACAGAAATAAGTTTCAGTTGATTGTGAATTTGTGAATCCTGTTGGTGGAGGGGAAGAGTTGACTGTCTCGTGCATCTAGGAGGAAAGAGCATGCGTGTTCTCACTGACTACTGGGAAAGAAGGGAGAGCAGCCTGGAAAAAAATAATGATGGTTTCTTTACCTAAATAAGGCTATGGAAGATAATTAAATCTTAGAGGGATGGCAAAATAAGTTGCCTGTTTTTATTTTCTTCCCCTCACCCTTACCATAGGCACAACAAATGACAATCACAAAGACACAGGAGAAACTCAAAGGGTGGGTGGAGGGCAGCTTGAATTGAGAGCCTCTTTCCAGGGGGTTATTCTTAAGTCTTTCCTTTGCCTTTTCTTTTTAAGATATTCCACGGTAACATGCTCACTGCATTTTCCCAGTAGCCGATTGTTTGGAGTGGGAGGGGTTGCAGTATTACTTTTACAGACGTCTGGTAACAAGGCAGCTATCTCACCCTCCTTGGCGATCAACTCTTCAGCCTGGATTTATTTCAGAAGAACTCGCAGGGGATTAATGAAAGGCTTGAGGTGATCGGGCTGCATTGGACAACAAACTTTAAAGGTTCTTAAAGTTCAAGAAGGCAGAGAAGAATAATGAAGATACAGTGATTTCTGTTGGTGGAAGTGATGCTGCTATTATAACAAAAAGCAGCAAGGACTCATTAGCCTCAGGAAATATTAAGGACTTTGGAATAAATTTTAGAATGGTTGGCATCTTTTAAAAGAGTGCTAGTGGGTGAGATCAGAGTGAGATGGGGGCATGGGAATACTTTTCCCTTACTGTCAGAAAGTCATTGGATATGGATCATTTTGGTTTTCCTTTACACTGTATCGCTGCACATTGTATTCTTGGGGATACCAGTCTGGGATTCAGGTGGGATTTGCGACAGTTGATATGGAAAAACAAAATCTTACACTTAGATATTCAAGTGTGAGAATCCTCTTCTAACTGGATTGCAGTCTTGCTGTACTTCGAGGCAAGCATGAGGATGATGGGCCTGGAATTCACGTCTGCTTTAACTTACCAGGCAGAGGATTGGATCTGATGGACGGATGTATGTTTTGCTCTTACTCATGCAGGCTTCGTTGTTTCTGAACAAGGAGATGGCTGAATACACCTGAAAAGTGGAAGATGCAGCTATGGCTACAGATGGAATGGGACAGTTTAAGACTTCAAGACACGTTTTTGTCATTTGACCCGCATCCTCAAGAATCTGCTCTAGAGAACTCTTTTGTTCTTGGTTGCCTTCCTATGTTCTTCAGTTTGAATTTGCACTCATCTTAATAGGAAAAATATCCTGGAACTTCTCATCATGAAGATGCATCCCATAGTTTTGGTGGACTTTAGCTTGATGTAAGGATTACACTGCACTTCTCTATAGAAGGAAACTGGCTGCTCTCCAGACTGGAAATTCTGCTGTGACATTTTTGGATTGGATAGTCCCTGTTGGATGATGTGTTTAGCTTTGAATGTAATCAGAATGTATAGATAAAAGCAAAGAGATTCTGAATCGATTCTTTAATCGTTAAGTGATGTGATGTTTATATATTATGTATACGTAGCATGTAGGATAATCCACTAAAGAGATCCTGCAATGTCAAGCTTTGGGCTCATGTATAGTAATTTCAACTGTGAATTCTTTACTTCTGTCCATTTTCATTAGATATCTACCTCCTGGGCTTTGTTTAGAAATGGAGTTTATGGTCTCTAGAAATCTGATGTAGAGAAATAGTATGTAGCAGTTTAAATGATGAGCGTGCACTTATGAACGATGATACTGGAGTTGTGTTATCAAATCAGTTTCAGACAGGATTCTGTGTTAACCACCACCTCAGTTACAAGTGGAAGCCCTTGACTGTATTTGGGACTTAAATCTATTCATACCTAACTGGCTTATCAACAAGTAGCTAGAAGAAATAATAATGGGTAGAAAATTTGTGTTTAATAACCTTTTAATACACTATGATTATTCCTATCCCAAGTACGTGGTAAATGTTTGTAGCAGGTTTTGGTGTTTTATGGTAGAGTTCCTGTGAATTTAACCTGCAAATTACAGAAACACGTTTGTGTCCTGAAGGAGCTTTACTGAAAAAGGTCCACGAGTCTGTTGTGTTGTCCAGCTGTTGCCAAACAGATAGGCTGAACAGAAAGCAACTTGGTGGTGACAAAGGGACTTTGTTTTCTTGATTCAGGCTAAGATTTTCAGAAGCACCTGAGTGACTTGATCCAAGTGAATGTGCTTTAGATAGGATTCGGACTATTTAAAAACCTTAAATCAATCTTAACGAGTGCTGGGCTTCTGAGTCATTTAGGTACCTCTTGCAAGCATCACCTCAGCTGCCTAACTTCGATGTCCACCCCTTCCGTTAACTGTTTTCTTCTTTCGTGTTCAAGTTGTGACAACCATGAACGTGGTCAAGCAAAGATGGACGTTGCTCTCTGGAGCCCTTTAGTGTCCTTTAGAGGACCTGACAGCTCTGAGCTTGCCTAGGCGTCTGTCCCTGGGCATAGCTGACAATATAGTGTTGGTTACCATGTTGTACTGTATTTTGTGAGAGTTGTTCATTGAGAGTTGAAATACCAGGTGCTTGTTGGACCTTTGAATTTGAGTGTATCAAATAGCTATTTTTACAGTGTTTTTATCAAGACAGTCAGCTGCTGATGGGTAAAGTGATGCTCAGTGTGCTGAGTATTTACCTCCTTGTATCAAGGTATCGTCATGTCCCAGCTATTCTAAATTCCATTATATAGTAAGTTGGGAACACGCTGTTGGCCTGAAGGCCTACTTTTAAACATGTTCTTAGTGACTAATTTTTTTAAGTCAGTTTTTGTATAATCTGTGTTTCATTAAAACTTTGTTACTACAGCCTTTCCAAAGCTTATTATTGACTATTAAAAGTCCTAATAAAAACGAACTATTGAATACTATGTAGTGAAAATATTTGCCATTGTACTAGTCCTATTGTCTTAGGAGTCTATGAGTATTTTCACATTTTCCTTTTTAAAGCATGAGACTTAAAAACATTCTAGTGAACTGCCAGGTAGGGCTTATGTAGCATCTTGAGCTGTTTTTGAATACAGAAGCAGTGTTGCTTCCAATGCTGCCTCTTTTACTTTGAGTGGGGTTATTGCTTAGATGACAACTACTCAGTGGGCACATCTACTTAATCACATATTACCTACTAGGTGCCTGAAGTTTAATGCTTCTTGTGAGCATTACAGTATATAATAGGAAGTGCATTTTTTTCCTGTGCTGCTTCCCTTTAACTGTACCTAAAAGAAACAATAAGTATGGATTTTTAATTTTTTTTCCTCTTATTTTTCAGGGTGAATTTGTGAACGAATATGTTGGTGAGCTAATTGATGAAGAAGAGTGCAGGTTGCGGATCAAACGTGCCCATGAAAACAGTGTAACCAATTTTTATATGTTAACTGTTACAAAGGTAATTACATCTTCATCTAGTATAAATTATGTTTATGGTATATATGGTGGAAAATTGTAGCAGAATCATCATTCCATGTTTGAAATATAGTACTTCAATATGTGACCTTTTGCCTAGACCGAACAAATGAGTTTCATTTCTAGCTATTGTACACAAATTGAAGTCTTCTGTCTATGGAGTGCATAATTTATGGATTTATTTTGTCTCAGTTTTGATCTGATTGAGCTAGTTTTGTGTGGAGTGGAGAAATTAATTTATATGGCCTATTCGATGCATAGTGCTTTTGCGGAGCTCTTAGTAAAACTTGTAGTGGAAGGTAGGCAGCCAACTAAAAGTTTGTGGCAATGCCAACTTATTTCCAGCTGGCATTCAGGTGTTGGTAGGAGGATAACATCTTTGTGTCTCTTGAGTGAAACGGTTGAAGAGATGAACTCGAAAGCCTGTGTCTCATGTTACTCGTTCCATGCCTATTTCACTTCTGCAAGCACAAGTATTCAGACACTTTTTGCTAAAACTCACTCTGTAGGGAAAGTTTATCGCTTTCAGCTAATTGAAAATAAGCATATTTTTTTGCTGTCCTAGGCATAAATAATCACTTGTCAGTGGGAAGCTTTTTTTGTTTGTCAGTACTAAACGTGTGTTTATTTTTCTGTTTGAAGGACCGAATAATCGATGCTGGCCCAAAAGGGAATTATTCTCGTTTTATGAACCATAGTTGTAATCCAAACTGTGAAACACAGAAATGGACAGTGAATGGTGACATTAGAGTTGGACTTTTTGCTCTTTGTGATATTCCTGCAGGTAAAAGGATAGCGCTATTTTGCATGATTGCTTTCCTCTTAAAATGGCAAAGTTCCCAACTTACCCATTTTTTTCTTCTCTGAAGTTACTTAATGACAGTGACATTCACAGGAACTTTTTCATTCGTTGGTGTGGAGACAAATCCTAGTTTCAACAGGAATCATAATTCGAAATAGTTTGAAAAGGAAAACTTCCCTTAAAAAGAATTAAGGGATTTGCTACAAAGCACAGTGTTAACTGTTTATCATGTAAACAGATTTCTTTTTATATAGCATTGATCTTTTCACTAACACTTAACCTGATGTGATATGATGTTTCCACATTAAATGTTTTACCTGGTCTTCTGTTTAAACTGACACTATATGATAGAATAGCTGCTGCCTACGTCTGATATACACAGAATTTGGTACATGTAAAGATGTGCTGGTGCTTGCATAAAAACCAAGAACAAAAGGGAAACTTTATCCCATACTGAAAAGAGTCACTTCCATTGTCACATACAAAAAATACTGACACATCATGTGAAAAGAGTTGTTACCGTAATGTGGTCTGCAAAGAAAAAGTTAAAGGAAATAAAATCTCAATATTAGGTTCGGAATTAGAAGTATGAGTAAAGATTCCTCTTTTAGTTGACCCTGCTTTGAGGAGGGATCACCTAGTTTTGGACTAGATGATCTCCTATGGTCCTTTCCAACCTCGGCGAGTCTGTGAGTCTGTAGTCCTATAATTGTCTGAATTACCATTCATTGTGATTATGAAACAAAAACAAGTAGTATTTTCCTCAGAATTTGGCTTAATGTATAATCTGTGTCTCTTCTAACAGCTTCTCAAGTTTGCCTTCCCTGAGAGCCGTTCTCTCTGTTTTTGAAATCAATGCAGCAGTTCAAGCTAGAGATTTTAAAAGATATTGCTGCTAATTTCTCACAGACTGTGAAGAGAGAAACTTTTAATATCATGTCATTGTCACAAGCCTGTCTTTCATCTATAGCTATGTGGATGAATTATTTTTCTTTACGTTTTAGGAATGGAGTTAACATTTAATTATAATTTGGATTGCCTTGGCAACGGTAGGACTGAATGTCATTGTGGAGCAGAAAACTGCAGTGGCTTTCTAGGAGTGCGCCCAAAGGTACATGGATGAAAATTGAAGCTGCTTCTCCTAAATTTAGAGATCTAGAGAGGAGGGCAAAGAGAGGTCTTTGTTTTGTTTAACCTTTTACCTTAATCTGTTTAATGCTTTCCACCCTTGAAATTTTCGTCTCCAAAGATTTTAGTTATGAAATTTGTGTTACTGCCTCTAGGATGGAGAAATCAACCACCATGCTATCAGCTGGGGAAGTAAGTCTTATATATGCTTAAGGTGCCCTCCTCTTTTTTTATAAAACTTTATTTGTCATCTTTCTGCTATGACATTGGGACATTCCCAGGTATACTTGGGGGACTCAAGAGCCTGGCCTTGCTGTCATGCATTATTCTAAAAAAGTTACTTGCCCTGATGTTAATCTGCATTTTGTGATGTATCCTCCTGAGCAAGGGACAGTAGTGGCACAAATCTTATCACTGTTGTATAAAAGTCGTTTTGAGAAAGAAAGTGAATATGCAAATAAACCTCCCGTTACAGCAAAGTGCTCTCTGGATATCACCATGAAAAAATTTACCAGATTGTTAATTCAAATCCATGTGGATGTCTTTCATTGCTTAAAGTTCTTTTAGAGTAGATTTAATTTGAGCGTAAGTCATGCAAATAACTCAAAGTTGATTAAATTTATTTCAGTGCAAGGGGTTTATAAAGTAACTGTATACCGTGATCTTTGTAATTGCTAGACAGCGTTTGCAACAGCAAATGAGGAGAAGGTGAAGAATGCAAAATTAAAACAGAAGAAACGGAAAATAAAAACAGAACAGAAGCAGATGCATGAAGACAACTGTTTCCAATGTGGAGATGGCGGAGAACTAGTCATGTGTGATAAAAAGGACTGTCCCAAAGCATACCACCTCCTATGCCTTAACCTGACTCAACCACCTTTTGGTAAGAGCATTCATATGGCTTCCTAGTGATGTTTTCCTTTCTGCAGAAAGACAATGTCTGAGCTGAATTGCAGTATCCATTTACATTAAATGTAGCATATCTGTCTTTGCCATACCACTCATTCTGAGAAATGTGCCAGGTGGTAGTATTCCTAAATAAGAGCCGGTGGAGAGAGAGGTATTGTAATAGTTTTATTCTTCTTCTTGATGCCTTTCTTTCTTGGATCAAATATTCTTCTTCATTTATTTTGATTGAAATATAAGCATCATCTTGATATCCTAGGGTTACCGAGTGCAAACCCCATGATAGTTCAAACCATTAACATATTAAGCGTAACATATATGGCTCAGTAATTGCATTTAAATTCCCTATTATATCCTGATGCATGTGTCTTCCATTCGATTTTTTTCCATGCAAAGGCATACCTTTCTTTAACTATGGCTCAAATTATCCAATAATGCAACATTTTAGCCAGTTGCAGGGCCTTTTAGAAGTCGTCGTCTCCTTAATCTTCCTGATTACAGTGGCTTTAATGAAAATAATTGGAAGTACAGATTAGTCTGTGCTTAAATTAATCAGAAGGCTGCCATGAGTGAAGTTCAATTTATGTACCTTTTCAGTGTATTATAATCATGGAAGCTTTCCTCAAAATCGCTTTTTTGCTGGAGAAAGAAATGGCTGCATCTTATCACCATCAGCAACTTCACTTAGAGTTTTTTTTTAATTTTGTTTTGTGTGCATTCTTACTTTTCGGGACAGGGGTCTTTGCACGTTGTACATGCGGTATGTCATGTCCCTGTGAAGGAGTGCGCCATCTATTTCTCAAAGGTAATCCAGCTAAAAATAACTTCAGAGAGACTTGGACACAAGAGCAAAAAGGCTTTTCTATTTTCTTTTTGCTGTGTTCAGTATGCTTTTGCTGCCTGACAGTTCAGCACATAGTCATTCAAATACATGTCTGAATGGTTTGGGGAATCTGTTTATGCTCAAACACGCTTTTACCTAACTTCTCTGAGCCATTTCTCAGTTATTTTTCAAAACTAATCCAGTATGTTTTCTACATTAAAGTACAGTGCAGTTTAGCTAAAGCTTGATACACATCTGCGTGATTACTCTTTCCAGAACAATAAAACAGATGTTCACAAATCAGAAAAATGTACAAAACCAGCTCTCCATCTTGCAAGGAGATATGGCGTCTTGATGCCAAAAGTGTTTGATCTAACTCTTTTAAGCTCTGGTTATACATGCAGCAATGTTTTGAGCCAGATGAGGCCTAAAAAATGCAAAATGTCTGAGAACTGTTTCCAGTCAGATTCTTGTGAGAAGCAGATGTAGTAACTATACCAAGAGCTGATTTTTGGAACTTTGTTTGCATTCATCTGAATGATTACTACATGGAGTAAGGATTAAAGGCCAGTACCAGCCCCCAAATGCACTAATCTCAGCTTCCTGTCTCTCTTCTTCCTTCCCTTTCCATCTTCAGGAAAGTGGGAATGTCCGTGGCATCAATGCGACATCTGTAGCAATCCTGCAGTTTCATTCTGTGAGTTTTGCCCTCATTCATTCTGTAAAGATCACGAGAAGGGAGCCTTGGTGGCATCAGCGTTGGATGGCCGTCTCTGCTGCTCCACACATGACCCCAAATCTCCTGTGGCACCTGAGTACTGGAACAAGATAAAGTGCAAATTGGAATCACAGAATCCTGTAGAAGAAGCAAAGGAATGAATTTGCTTAAAAAGCAAGGGAGGGGAGAAGAGGGGCAAATAGGTGATGACCTTGAAGAGACTGCTATTGACACGTTCAGTCTTTATCATCAGAGCCGCCTTGTTTGAACTGGGAATGGGACCATTTAATCTTAGCCAGCAGAAGCAGGCAGTGATGTTTGTTTTTTTTTTTTTTTTATTGTTTGGTCTGTCTTTTACCCTTGAATGTGCTACAGCAGCTCTTACTGTTGGAAAACAAGAACATCTTGGCCTTCTTAAGAAAAGAAGTAGACCTTTTGACAGTGAGAAGAATATTCTGTTTAAAATATGTTCTTTGAGTGTAGAAGCAAAGCATAGCAACATATTTATTTATTTAATTTTTAAAGGATGTTGAGGATTTGATTTTGATCAGTCTGTGTAATAGCAAAGCCAACGTAACTTTTATGTCTAGTTTGTGAGAGAAGAATAAATCCTCCCCACTCTGTGTAACATTCAACTGCCATAAAGACAGATGTGGGTTTTGGACCAGGTGACAGTGAAATGCCTCCATTCCAGTACTTATCTCTTAAAGGCATTTTGAGAAGGTAGGTTATGTATCGTGTTAACTTATGTATATTATTTTGAAGCTTTCCCTATGCGAAATCAGGTATATGACTTTTTGGAAGTGTTTGTGATGCAAGATTTGACACTTTTTAAAAGGGAAGAAATTATGGTTCCTTGCTCGAGAGCTGTAATCAGTGGTGCTTGCAGACAGGAGGAAATTCAAAAAAAAGCTTAATTGCACAATGTTCACTTCTCTGTCCCACCTAATTTGGAAAACCTGCCTAGTTAGGATAGCCTTCTGGCCTCGGTCACATACTGCAGCACTCTCATAACTGACGTCTTAACCATGCCAGTGGGAGCACTATCACTGACTTCATTAGATGCAGGATTGTTTTGTGCATATGTATTTGTCATCTGCCAAGTCTGTACTTGTTTTATGGCAATTATATTCGTGTGATTCTTTATTGCTTTTTCAGGCTCCCATTAGCTTCAAAGGGAGTTTGAGTGCTTAAGGAATCAGACCCATATATGTGTGTGTTTTGATGGAATGTTTGGATTTTTTGCTGAGGGAGACAAATCTTTTAACTTTAATCTCCTTTAATAATGGAGTTAAGGAAAATCAGTTATTTCCCAAGAGCACTTCTTCAATGAACAGGGTATTTTCTATATTTACATAATGGGATGTATTCACAGCAGCCAACTTTAACCTCATGAGATGAATCTCTCTTGGCTTTCCTCTGTAATCAGTAGAGAGACAGGCTCCTGCAGCAAGTGTTTTGAAGTGGCTTAGGTAGGCTCCTGGTCCGAATTTTCCCTTGAAGAACCTATCCCTCTCCGTTTGCTGTGCAAAGAGCCTAGGAGGGTAAATTTTCCCAGGCTGAAGTTAGTCTTTTGTGAATCTCCTACCCTAGCCTGAAATCTTAAAAAGCACTGTGCATCTCCCCCTGCCCCAGTATAGTTAGTGTACTTCTGATTGTGATGCTGATATTAGCTAACTTTATGATAGCTTTTTGCTAAAGGGTGTTGAAAATAGCCCTGAATGAAAGGAGTTAATATGTGTTGCTGGCACTCGGCTAAATTAAGCTGCGTAATTCTCAAGAACCTTGTCTCGGGAAAACTACTTACCTAAACCTACAGGAATACGGTGACATCTCAGTTCCAGAAAATAGCAGGTTGTGGGATTTTGGAACATGTCTTACCTTTGGCTGGTGCCCTTGCCATTCTCAAATTTATGTATAAGGGAACAAATTTTTGTTTTATGTGCAATTTAAAATTCCAAAATACACTACAGATTCTTTAAGCAGCTACTGTGCCATTTTAACTGATCAGGCAGTTCATCTTCTGAACAGTTTGCAGATGCCTTTCTACAAGCTTTTGAGTGAATTGGATTGCATAGCTGTGTAGATATCTCTTTGGGTCAGTTTATGGTACAGAGGGCTAATGGGATATACAGAGCACTTCATCTTCTTGTGGTCAATACTAAAGTGAATGTCTAAAACACTAATCTTGCTTGAAAGCAGTGCTATATTTTGGTATTTTTTACAAAAAAAATTTACAAAAAGGATTTTATTTTTTTTAACATTTTTTGTGTGATAAACGTCTGTTTCTAAGCTCTTACTGAGGGTATTTAACTTTTTCAGAAATTCCAAACATAACTCTTGCTACAGCGTCTATAAGGCCTGATCTGTTTACTTTGTATTATGTATTAGGCTTGATAATGTTCAAATGATTTTTCTCCTGGAAAGTCAGAGCATTCTAAATATTGCAAATACTATATAGTGTGAGTGTACCTACATCCTTTTTTTTGTTCTCTGTCAGTGGTAACTTACTGCATGGAGAGGAATAGCGTGGTGGTGCCAGAATGCCTTCGCAAGTATTTGAAACAGCAATGAGCAGACAATAGTCACCGAACGTTAATTGCCATGTGAAATGTGCTGCTGTGACATACTGGTATGCTGGTTATCATGGAACACGTGAAGGTTCACAGAAGGCTTAAAAACTCCTAGAAGATGCTAAGAGTTATGAGGCCTATTGCTACTCCTCTGCCATGACACTTGATATCTTGGTTAACTTGTTTTCAAACTTCTCATGGGTGCTCCTTTTATTTTTCCATGAAAAATTAGTTAATTAGAGCAGCCAGCGTTTGAGCTTGGACTTGAAAGGAGACTGGTCTATATGCTTTTACAATTTACAAACAAAAAGCTTGGACTGGATTTCACACTGTTGGAGAGAAGGTGAATCTTTCAAAAGATTTAAATTTTCTGAAATAAGAAAACATCTAATTCATAGTAAATTGATAAATGTAGTCAGTTTGTTCTATATGTTGAACACACAAAATGTTAAAATACACATTTTAACCACATCTTCATGAACTGAATAGAACAATAATGCAATTCTATTTTAAGGAAGAAGTTTGACAGTGATGTTTTGATTAACTGGCATCAGCAGAGAGGAGAATCAGCTATTGAATTAAAATTTGTGGTCTCTCAAGTGAGATAAGAAAGTAGTATTCAGCAGTTTAGGGGTGTAGTTGTTTAATGCTGAGATTGAGGAGAAATCTACAGAGCTACTGGTGTTTTCAGTTGAGTTCTTTAATCCACTGTCCAGAACAGTCCGTTGTTCCTTAACTGGAACACGCAATCATACCTTTTCCTTATTCGTGTCTTAAATATTTGAGCTAGTATCATGCTTCTGGTAAACACCCGACTCTAGATCTTTAGTTTGTATTATCTATATAGTAATGCAATATCTGAGCTGCTCTGTGAAGTTAACAGGATTTTGTTGTTTACTGGAGCTTTTACTCTATTGTATGCACCTTAGCACGGAGCAGAAGTTCTGCAGGCCATGGCCAAATGGTGCAATGGCTAGTTACTACGATTTTTTAAATACACGGTGCAAGCATTAGTTAGTGTAGCTTTCGGATTATTAGCGTAGACTTATCTTATCAATAGACTGTAAGAATTAAAGGCATTTGCAGCTCAGGACAAAGGCAATTAAAGGCAATTTTGTGGGCAAATTACCTTCTCTGTTCACCACCATGGTCTTGGAGAATCTGTTAAAATGGAATGATAGAGCTGGAATGTTTGATTCTGGCCTTTCTGCTAAAAAATTTATTATATCTGGATTTCTGGGTAGAATGGGAAAGACAATTACTAGGCATAATTAACAGCATAAAATCTGTATATATTGAAACTTTACAGAAATATTTGGGTGGGGCTAGGGAGGAGGGTGGGAAGGGAGGGGGTTGTCCAACGCTGGTACGAAGTAGTCACTTTAACATTGAAACCTCTGCCTCATTGAATTCAGGGTTTAATGTACTTGAAGCTCTGCAGTTCCTTATACAGCTTTTTTATTTATACATAACTTTTTTGTATACTACATTGAAAATGTCTTTAACTTTCCTGAAATTACTTTCTGCTCCCAGTGTACAGTGTATGGCAAATGGGAGAGATTTTCAAAGTGGATGTCTCAGACTTACGTACGTTGAAGAAGTGTATTGCATGAGACACAGCAACCCTTTGATTAAGGATGTCCTATTGCTTTCAGTTTTCCATCAACTTTACCTTGCCATTTATTTTTGTGTAGCAAAAACGTTTGCACTTGTGATACACTCCTAAACTTTGGATGTATTCAAAATGTTGTTCTGAAAAAATTTGCTGTTTCCTATTATATTCTATTCCTGAGTGGCAAGCTCAGGTCCTTATTACCCCTGTGAGGGGATATCTCACTGCTCTGGAGAGAGAGGGGGGATTATTAAGCTGAAACTATGTATCTGTGCTTTGCATAGAAGACTTATGTAGTTAATGTGAAAACAAAAAGGGAAAATGCATATGAATTTGCCAAAGCCATTCATTCGTTCACTGTTTCTCATGTGGTACTAGCTGCATGGGGTTTTTTTTTTGTTTTTGTCTTTTGTGCACAAGAGTAAGAAAGCTGCCTTTTCTAATGGTGTCTCTTCCAGCTTGAAAAAAAAAGATGGCTATGTGTTTGATCCTCTCCCAGACATCTCTTGCATAGCCTAGCACTGAACATTTTTGAGGAATTCTTGTTCACTTTTGATTTATAAACAGACTGGATGAAAAAATTGTTTCATATTCATTGGTTGAACTGTATCTCATTTCTAGTGTTTTTCATTTTTAAACTGATCATGTTGCCGCAGAAAACAAGATGATAAATAACTGTTTCAACTGGCTAGTATTAAGATTTTTTTTGTTTTGTTTTGTATAAGGGTATATGCATAACTGGGGTTGCTATGAGAAACTAAACCATTTGTTTCCACACGAGTGATATTGCACAACACAGATACCTACAGATTCTGTTTTCATTTCCATGTAATCTTTATCTGTAACAATGACCTTTGTAGAGTCGTTATTTCTGTAGACTTTGTTTATCTGTAACAAACTTTGTAGATTCTGTGAAATGTTATTTTAACTAAATCACTTGAGTCTTTAATAGCAAAGCATCAATATTCACTGAAGTCAATATCTTAAGAGTTTTTGGAAGTTGACTAGAAGCTCTTGACACTAACAAAGTAGTGTTAAATTTCCCTGGCGATGTTCCACTGGGGCATTACTGTATTATGACTTGATGTTGCCGCATAGACTTTGAGATATAAAATATTTTGGGGGTTTTGTTGTTTGGCCTATGTTCTCTTGCATAGTGTGAAACCTGTAAAGCTTGGTTAACCTGTATATAGATAGCTTATTGTCAACTAGTTATAGTGTATTTAGAATTGCCTGTAATATTTTAGCTTCTTACTGAATGTGTGTGATGGTAGGAACATATAATTTTTGTACATTATATTTACTGAGATGTTGCCTTTTTTATTTTACAAATACTTTGGAATTCAGATGTGTTTTTGCTTCCGTGAGGATTAATTTGGAAAGGTTTTTAATGACATTCCACTGATTTAAAATTTTGCTTGAGGTTGACTTCAATAAATTGTTCTGAATGTTCCAGTGAGGAATGGATGCTTTTTCATGCTTTTCAGTCCGGGCACAGAGTAGAATGCCCAACTTTGGCATTAGCGATGTGCAAGTTACTGAAGGTGGTTCATGAGTGACGGCCGAGGAGCAGAACAGCTCCCCGGTGTGGGGTAGGGGGGCTTGGGGCGCGCCGCGGGAGCTGCTGCCACCGGTGACAATGGTAATATCGGGGAAGACGTCAGTTCTGCACCCGGCTGGGTCGGATACGGTCGCCTTTGAACTGTCGAAGTGCTGCAGAAACGCCCACAACCTGATAAAGAGATGCAATGCCCAGTGCATACTGCTGAAACTCAGCTGTGACATACCCGTTTTTGACTTTGTAAAGCACGTTCAAGGAACTCGGTTTTCTGTCTGTGGTTGTACGCTTGCTGAACCTCTGGCAGCAGCTGTTGGCTGCTTAGAAAAATAAATGCGGTTCTTCGCCCTGCTTCCTGGTGCCACCCGGAATTGAATTGCAGCGGCGCTCCAAGGCGGGGGTGCGTACAGCTCGCTGCCGGCTCCTACAGCGTTCGTCTTCAGAAGCGCCTTGCGTTACCGCGGGGAAGCGCCGCCCGCCGCACCGCAGCTCCGCCTGGGCCGGCCCGGGGGCGGCAGCGGCGGCGGAGCCACGTCGGCCGGCCGGCCAGGCTGCGGCAGCGGAGCCATGCGGCGGCCGGGCCCGGCGGAGCTGGCGGCGGAGGCGGCGGTGCGCGGGCTGCTGCTGGGCGCCTTCGCGTGAGTGCGGCCGGCCGGGCGGCGGGCTCCCTCCCGCGCCCAGCATCTGCGGCCCACCCGCTGCACGCAAATCCGTGCAAGGCGAATAAGAGAGTCGGGCCTTCGTGGGTTTTACGCAGCCTTGGAAATAAGGCTTGACGTGTAGCAAGAATTTCTGATTGGTCTCAAACTTCCCCTTGCTCTTAGCCTTCTTACGGCTCTGCATCCTGTTCCTGTGCAATGGGAGAAGATTAAAGTTGTCTGTGTGCACAAATCGCTCTGAACTGCTGTCCGTGGGTGCAGCCTGTCCACAATCTTTTCTCTTTTTTTCCTCTCCAGGATCATGGAATTTGTGCCTCCGTTTCAGCGTGTTGTGCAGCCCGAGGAGATGTGGCTTTATAAAAACCCATATGTAGAAGTGGATCATGTGCCCACTGTACCTATGTTTGTAAGTTTAGTAGCTTCCTATATCTATTTCATTTTTTTCTCTAATTATAAGCATTATTTTAAAACAAAGCTATGGGAAAAGACATGTTGCAAGGACCTGTAGTTCTTAATTCATGATACTGAAAATACCATTCATGATATTGAAAGTACATTTTGTTGTTACCAACAAAACAACATCTACAGTCAAATTCTTTAGTCTTGTTAGACTTCACTGTATCAGATTGTCTTTTGGATTTAGGTAAAATTATTAAAAACTACTGAATCATTTCACAGGTGTTCATTCCAGGTTGCTAGTACTGTAGAGTATGGCATTTCTCTCACTTTTGGGGAATGCTTTGCTTAAAAGCAGTCATTTTAAGCAGAATTTTATTATAATGTTTATTCTGAGAATGTTTTCCTTAGGTGTCTAGATTCTGTTAAAATAATTTCATATGAAATTACAAATTTTGGCCTAACTTCTTGTAATCACGCATGTGAACTGAATTTTAGATAGCTTGGGCAGTTTTGCAAGCTGGCATATAAGAAAGGACTCTGACTCCCAAGAGAGAAAATGACTGATGGAGACAATGAAAGGGGAACAAAAACAGAAGATAAGGTCAAATGAGTGGTGTCGGTGAGCTGCTGCCCTAGCTGCTTATGGGCATCATGCATATAGACAAGGAAAGAAGACCTTAAAAAAAAAAAAAAAAAAAGAAAGAAAAGAAAAGAAAAATGCAGCTAGACTTTTACTCTTTTTAACTAATTTTAACTAGATTTCAAGTAAACAGTATTAAAGGGATTGTGTCCCCTTCTCTGAGGAAGCGGTATTCAGAAGAGATGCTGTGGTTCCTGATTTGGGCAGGGGCTTTGTTAGCAAATAGCAATTCTTTTCTGTAAGACACAGGTCAGGATTTTTTTAATGTTAAAGGATGAAACCTTGGTTTTAGCATTTGGATTGGGTAGTGAATGCAAAACGTATGCTAGACTTCCAAATGGCAGCAAAGTACTTGAGAGCCTTTCTGATGTATCACGGATGTCCCCGGAGCTGTGGATGTTGTGGTGAAATCCCATAGCATTGGTCACCCCTGAGATGTTTGAATAATAACTGTTTTTCTCTGAACCAGCTGCTCCTGTATTTTTGCTAGTGAACAGTGTGGACGTTGCTGATCAAGGACTAGTCTCTGTGCTTACAAAGTGCCTAGAAAGCGGAAAGAGTTGAGGTACTGTCACTGATGTTGCAAAGGGATACCTGAAGGCAGAGTAGGAAGAGGGAGCTGCACATAAGGCAGCCAGCTGAAGTAGCAGTCTCTTGTGCCAGTGGTATTGCTTATACCAGCTTGAAGATGTGCTGGGCCTTTTTCAGAGAAGTGAAGACAAGCTCCCCTGCTCTGTGGAGCTTACCCTCTCAGGGGGTAAAGCAACAGGACGGACTGTGATGCAGAGAGAGGCTTTTTAGTGCATTATTTTATTGTCTGTTTCCTTTCATGCTGTAGCACACCCAGCATCCTATGGCCCATAAACTTGCTTTTGTACATGAGATGTTATCACTGGATGTCAAACAGCGGAGGAGTAGCCATGCTCTGGGGAACACAGGTTTAGTCTGGGTTTGCTGCAGAGGTTATTTGCTCCAAATATAGCTGGAGCTGGTTTTTGCGTTCTGATGAAAATTAAATTGTGTTTGGAGGTGACAGATTGCTGCTGGGCTTTGAAGAATGAAAGGTTTATAGTCTGCTTAAGCAATTGTTGTTGTGTTTTGGTGAGAGCACTTGAATCTGTTGCATTAATAGACATGTCGTAACAGTCTTCTCATTTTGTGGCAGTTCATCTCCTTTCTGTCTCCTTTACTGCTAATTGTCCTGGCAAGGTTGTTCATGAATGCTGATGAAGAAGATACAAGGGAAGCCTGCCTAGGTGAGCTCCTTCTTAACCCAAATAGCTGCAACCTTGCAGAGATCTGCCCTGACGCTGTGGCTGTGAACCTGGGGGTCCTTGGTCTGGCAGATGAGTCCTTTGCCATTGTCAGAGCACAAGTGCTGTGCCAGGGCATTGCAGCAGAGCTCTCTGGCTCCAGCTGAAGTTCAAGCATTGCCAGTACCTGAACATGCCTCAAAGCTGTATGGGACATGCATAAAGAGCAGTGAGGCTTGGAGCGTTGTTCTTTGGGATTCCAGCTAAACAGACTTAGCCTCCAGCTCAGGCTTCTATCAGGTGCAGTCAGCCCCACCTGTAGTTTCTCTTTGCGCTGAGGGAGGCTGTGTCAGGGTAGAGGTTGGCACGTGCTGCGATAAGAACAATGCTGACATTGGCTCTCTGCTCTCTTCCAGCTGCCAGCCTCGCTCTGGTCCTGAACGGGGTTTTCACAAACGCCCTGAAGCTGATTGTGGGGAGGTAAGAAAGCTCGCTCACTCCCTATACCTGGGAGGAGTGCTTTGGCATGTGTACAGGGAACAGATGAGACTGTTACATCTCTGGGCTATGTGGTCTGGATGGCAAAATGTTATCTGTGCAGAACAGCAGCCTCAGAAGTTTTACTCTGTGTGCCCACAGGCTGTCTGAAGGGACCTCCACTGAGGCCACATGGAAATTCAGTTCATGTAACACATTTGCTCCACTGCTGGATAAAGGGAATAAGATGAGCATATTGTTAATCTGCTGGGTGTACCTAATTGGTCCCTGCCCTGAGCAGCAGTGGGGTGATGATGGTTTTCTGCTGCAGTCTGGTTCTTGCGTATCTAAACCTGCCAGCCTGGGCAGGATTGGAAGTCAGTGATATGCTCAGTTTTGCATTTCTCAGGGCCTGAGTCATGTTACCTTCCCATTGCCACATGTAGAATGAACTCCACTAGGTGTTTGACAAGTGCATTTGGACATAGGTGCTTCATGGAAGCACTGGCTGTTGAGATGGCTCCTGAGGACCATGCTAGGAGCACCGTGTGTGGGCGGAGCCACTGTCCAGGGGTGGCCGGCCCATGCCGCCAGGCTATGTGCTGTGCTCCTCTGTCCTAGGCCACGTCCGGACTTCTTTTATCGTTGCTTCCCAGACGGACGAGTGAACGCTGAGCTGGTGTGCACAGGAGACCCTAGCATAGTGGCCGAGGGACGCAAAAGCTTCCCCAGTGGACATGCTTCGTGTAAGTGCTTCTGCATCCCCTATCTGTTGCAGCCCCAGACACAGCCAAGTACAGTGAGCAGAAGCCCATGGGGAGGGTGGATTGGGTTTGCTTTCAGGCAACTGCAACTTTGGCCAAATTCATTGGCCTCTCTCACGGCTTCAGCTTTCCCTCTGCAAAGCAGTGGGACACAAGATGTGGTCTGAAGCTGTCTGCAGCTCTAGAGAAGAAGGATGTTTGCCATGTACTAGCTGCTAGGGCTGCTCCACCACTCGCCCCACACCAGCGGTTCCCATGACTTGCACGGGCAGTGCAGACTGCCCGTCAGTCTGCCCACCATAACAAGGTTCAGGGGTGAGGATGACGGCTGGCGGAGGGCCCATGTTTATCTCAAAGCTCCGAGAGCTGTTTCTGAAGTGACGCGCTTCTCTTCCAGTTGCTTTTGCTGGTCTCGCCTTCTCTGCCTTCTACCTAGCGGGGAAGCTGCACTGCTTCCTTCCAGGCCGAAGAGGCCGGGCTCTGCGGCTCTGTGCCTTCCTGCTCCCTCTGTTTTCCGCCACCCTCATTGCTCTGTCCCGCACCTGCGATTACAAGCACCACTGGCAAGGTGAGTCAGGGTCTGCTCGTTGACCTGCACTGAGGGGGTCGAAGGGGCTGGGCAGAACCAGGTGCCATGTGCAGGGCACCACGATAGCTCAGAGCAAGACAGGGTCTGCGTTGCTGCATATAGAGACATTCAGAGCCCAAAATCATGAACTTAGGTTTTTTGATTACTTCTCTAGTGGTAATCTTTTTGTTGCCTGCAAGGTGTTAAGCTGCAGAGCTACCTCAAGTGCTGTGAGCAGGCTGAAAAGCAGCCTGCTGGAAAATTTACTTACGTGGTTGCAAGAGTAAAAGGAAGTTAACTCTATTCTGGTTTTGCCAGCAGATGTGTTAGTTGGCTCAGCAATCGGCTTCGTGCTCGCGTACCTCTGCTACAGGCAATATTACCCTCCACTGATGGACTCCATGTGCCACAAGCCATTCCTGTGCAAATCCAAACAACTGCCAGTGCACCAAGAAAAGCCAGCGACTTCCAGCTTTCGCCTAGATGTATAAGTGATAGGGCAGGAGAAGACTTTAGGCAGGTTGGTCATAGTCCACAAGAAGTGACTCAAACGAGGATAAACTTGAAAAACAAACAAGAATTCTTGTTTCTGCAGTGTCGGTAAGTTGTCCTGCTCAGTAGGCCTATGTTTAGTTTCACAAAATTTTATAGGTGTCCCTTCCTTTGGACCTGCTCTGAAGTGAGCTAGGTATTCAGCATGCAAGCCTACAGGAGGAATGCCTGGTTACAGAAGATCCTGATGTGAAAACTGGAAAAATGTGACAATTTGTGTGCCATGTATGGATGAGTGTTCTTCTGTCCACTTTACAGTGAAAGAATGCAGAAAGCATGATCAGATGTTCTCCTTCAATTCAATTGAGCATCCTTTTTCATAGAAAGAATATGTTGAAGTGCAGGACCTTGCACTAAGTTTAAGTACATCTGTTAAATCACAGTTGAATAAATCTGGAGTAGTAAGTACAAGGTTGCAGTCTTTAACCATGTATTTAGTGGGGAGAGGGAAGATGAAAGTAGATTGTTATTGGTGTTATTAATTATTATTGTGCTCACCCTGCTTTTTTTTCCTAATCTGCCAAATAAAGAAGTTTAATTTTTTAAGTGGGAGCTGTATTACCTGCAATACTAAAAACTTTACTTTGATATCTGGGTTTATTGCTGTATAAACCATTTACTTTGGTATGTCTGCATGGGTTTCTAGGTGGTGGGTTTTTTTTTTTTTTAATCTCTTTCTTTGCAGCTTTAATACAGCACATAATTGTGAAGAGATGACAATCAGCAGAAAATGAAATGGTGTCTTAAAGCATCCTTTTAGAGTTGCTTTTTCTTCTGCACCAGTTTGGTTTCTTAGACAATGGAAGGGTAGAATGCTGCTGAGAAATCCAAGGCACAGCTATATGGCAATATGATTGTAAGTAGTTATTTCTCACTAGTTTCCTGCATAGATATGCACATTCTTTATCAAGTGTACATATGTGCAAACAGCAAGGTGAGACTATGGCAGAGCTAGGCACGTGTGCCTCTACTGAGCTCACATAATGACAGTAATGAAAACACTCCCTCATCTTCAGCTTGGGCCTCATCAGCCCATCAGGACCCTGCATTTTACTTTAGAAGAAGTTACAGAAATAGCTTTACTTTCCCTTGAAATTGTGCAACTGTAAGTTCCTAAACCCTTTCCCTCTGTCTCACCCAAACATGCGCACACTACAGCCACCTATTTATTTATTTATTTTGGCTTTTACTGGAAAAGACATTAAATAACATTTAAAACGTATTTAATTTTTTCTTTTTTTTTATACAAAGTGCATAACTTAACAAGCTGATCGTGACAGTATCCCCTGTTAAGACTGTTCCTTTTGATACTCTTGTAGGAGACGCTTTAGCAATCAATCAGTAATTCAGGCTCCGACTGAGCAGCATGTCTTTTTCTTCAGTCAGGTAAAAAAAAAAAAACAAAAACAAAAACCAGCTTCAGTTCTTTCTGGATGGGAGGAGGGTTGTGGGTTGCAAACAATACCTTTTAAATAGTGCAAATAATGTAGTACAATGGAGGACAAACAAACTGAAGCTGTGGAAAAAAGGCTTGTTACCCCACGCAGGGCAAAAGTCGGTAGGAAGGAAAAGTGGTTTGGCTCTTTCCAAACAGTCAGAGCAATGACCTTACACATCATTGAAACATCTGCCTTCCCCTTGCTCAGAGGCTCAGGCTTCAGCCTAGCCAGTGAGTCAGCCTGGATGTTTTTGGTCACAAGGGACAGATCACCTGAGGCTCTCTGGCCCGGTTACCCTTAGAGTAGAGCTAACACACGTCAATGAGCTGCAGACCTAACTCTGTGCAAAACTGTTTTAATTTCCTCAGTGGAGTCATTAGCACATAGTGTCCAAACCCTATGACCTGGGCTCTGACTTCACTAGCTGCATTTCTTATATTTAACAACAAAAACAACAACTGGAGTAGTGCCGGAGCCCAGCTGGCACTAAGTCCTTATAGCCACCTTGAAAGCCACACAGCAGCAGAACAGTAGCTTTGCTCCATGCTCCTGCATAGCACGGAAGAGCTGTCCCTCCAGGGCTCTGAATTGCTTGGACAGTGCTGAGGAGCAGCTGCTTCCCCCTGATTTAGCTATAGTTTCAATCTGGAGGTATATCTTTCCTAGCATGAGGTTCCATCTCCATGGGAATTGAGACTTGTCATTCTGGCTTTTGTATGTAGTCATGAAGAGGGAGGTAGATGTGCTCGATCCCTCCCTGAAGGCTTCCATGAGGCACAGAGCGCCTCAGGCCAGAGGGTCTAGATCCCTAATCAATAAACTTCAACTAGACACCTCTCCAGCTAAAACCTGACTTCAGCAGTGGAACTCAAGGAACGGGGAATAGAAGACAAGCTCCCAAACTGTTTTCAAAAAAGGCTGTCCCTCATATACTCTTGACCATAGACTTGAGGACATATGGCTGCTTCATGCATGGGATAGACGTAGGCACGAGCTGCGCTGCCATCCTACACAGGATATGTGCAGTGCCTCAGGGAGGCCCTTTGTTTATTGGCCATAGTAGGCTCAAAGACAATGATGCTGAGAAATCAATACTAATGTATTACAGCAGACAGTAAAGCCTGGTTCAAGTATTCACAAACATGCTTCTCTCATGAGTTGTTTTTATGGGGCAGTCCTTCCTGAAGGAACCAAGAAGGAGCAATTCAGGGAGATAAGAGTGGTTGGTAGGCATATTCCTGCTTGCTTAGCAGATGCCTGTGCTCCTTGTTCTTCACCTCGCATGCTCTAGCCTCTCTAGTGCTCACTGTTACAGGAGGGAAAGAGACAATGCCTCATCCTTCTCCTGAGAGAAGTCAGCAGGCCCCTTTGCTCAGCAAGCCTGCTATAGCTCTCTCCACACTGCACTTTTAAGGCTTTTATTTCTCAAAGGTTGCAAGCTACAAGTTTCCTCACTAAGTCGGGAGCAGATTTCAGGCCCTTGTATGTCAGTTCCTAGCCTAGACATCTAGTCTGCGTTTGTACTGGTGTGATAACTTACAAGGTGGTCACACAGGTTGTAGGGTGAAGGGTTAAGAGTACATGTTGCCACAGGGAGTCACAGTGCAAGTGCTGTGTGTGTTTTTGCAGAAGTGTTTTCCTTTGATTTTTCTACCCAAAATGGAGGAAAATCATCCACATCTCCAGGTAGCAGCAGGTACTTGGGAAGCAGCATGCAGGACACAGCAGCAGAGGAGGGAGGAAGGCAGAGAAGAAATCTGGACTTTCCTGGTGAGTACTGAGTTAGTTTGGGTCTAAGAAAGCAAAAGAAAAATGTAAGAATAGCTGTATTACAGCAGACCATCTATCTGGCCCAGTCTCCCGTATCCAGCAATTGCCAGCAGTAGACCTGGAGTACAAGAAACAGTAAGAATGAATCTTTCCCTTAGTCTACCCTCTCCCAACAATCTGCAGCATAGGGTGAATACACGCTCTGTAATAACAGCAAGGTTCATGCTGTGGTTCCCTACATGTCTGTAAGAAATGTTTAGCCCAGGAGGCTTAAAGTATAGGCTTCATATCTGGTCATTTCCTTGGTGGATGCAAATGATCATACATGCCATGAGCAATTGCTCTTGCCCATATCTTCAGCAGCAGAAATCTATTAGCCATCCTTGTGCCTGATAATGCTTGTGTGCAAGTTAGGCGAAAAGAAGCCAAACATGCTGACAGGCCAGAAAAAAACCCTAAATGATCTCTTCCCTTTGGCATGGCGACAAGAATATGAAACATTTTTCCCTCAAGCGGACCAGATGCCTTCTAAGGTCTCTTAGGAAATTCAGAACAAAGGTATAGGCAAGGTGACTTACATCAAACTGCCAGAAGAGCACAGGTTGGTCATTGGCTTCCTGGCAAAGGTTGATCCAGTGTAATGCCTTGTGTCTGGTAGATCTCTTTAAGAACCAACAAAACAGTGTCTTCTGACTCCCTGAGGGAGGAGAACATTGGAATTAGAGCAGGGTACTTCTCTCCGTTCTTTCAGGGCATCCATGGTGGTTATGGTGTAGATGCAGCCCTCAGCAGATAGTACTGAGAAAGGAGAACTTCACTGGTTTTCTTCCTCTGGCCCTACCCACCCACTGTGTCTGTATTACAGGCAAGGAGCATAGCTTGCTTACTCAGTTAAGGCTTTTTCCTGTATTAACTTTAAAGGTGATGTAGACAGAACGTTATCAGACATGAACTTGAAGCCTAGTGGTTATGCAGAAGCTTACCAATAGCAGAGATGGCCTTGTAGTGCAAATAAATATTCATTAAAGCTCTCTATTGGCTTCTCCTGCAGCACATAGTCTATGCGATGCCCTCCATTCAACATCCCCACATTAATGTGGGAGGCCTCTTCTTTCACCGGTTCAGGCGTCTCTGGCTTTGTTTCTAAAGGAATAAAGCAGAGCAATGTGGTTCAACCACAACTGCTGGTGCCCGTTTCCATTATGAAAATGCAGCAGCATAACAGTATACTCAGAGCTGCCCTCCCCTTCACCTAATGGATAGGACAAGAAGAAATGTAGGCCAGCTCTCACTTTGGACTCTTTTTTGCAGATGAGAGAGAACTTATGTGCTTGGTCCCTTTCTCCCTGCCCTGGTTCTCTGACTCTCATAGAACAGTATTGCTAGAGACAGCTAGAGAAGGGTGATAGGCTTGGCAGTCTTACAAAGCAGTGGTGTGTGTCACAAGTCCCAGGAGGCCTTTACTGGCCAGACGGGTTGCCCTCTGAAAGTAGGGAGTGCCAAGTGCTTGGGGGAAGGCCAAATTCATCTTCCCCTTTGCCAGGCAATAACAAGGGAAGGCCACAGCATTGGGAAAGACAAGTGCTTCAGCGGCTCAAATAATCCATTTGCTGAGCACAGAAAACAGCAGTTCCACCCGGGTTTGAAGCTAGGATGGGTAACTAGCCAGCGTGGCTGCAGGGAATCAGAGAACATGGTGCTCCTTGGGCTGGTCATGATGCTATATCCTCAGCTCCCCCACACGCCCACGTTCATCACGGACCTGCCTGCTTCTCCACACTGGTCTCTGCTTCTGCTTCAGTGTCAGTAGCTGCAGCCTCCACAGCTGGCAACGGGGCTCGAGTGAAGGACTGCCAGGCTACCCGCAGGGATCCCAGCAGGTTGTTCTTGAGATCCACGCTCATGCGAGTCAGCCCTTCTTTCAGTTCTGAAATGCAGCTCAATGTCAGCCTGTAGAGCAGCAGCAGAAGCAGCTACTGAAGCCTGAGGGCAGCCTGGGGAAGGCCTATTATTTACTTTACCTAGGTGCATTCGCTTCCTGCCCTTGTGGTGAGGAAGCAGCATCGGCTCAAACTCCACATCTGGGACGATCATGGGCTCAATCCTGTATGCCACTGGGTCAAACTGTACAGGGGAAGTAAGCAGTGAAAAAAGGTTTATGTTACATAGAATGACAGAAGGATTGAGGCTGGAAGGCACCTCTGAAGATCATCAGATCCAACCCCCCCTGCTCAAGCAGGGTCAGCTGGAGCACATTGCCCAGGACCATGTCCGGTTGGGTTTTGAATATCTCCAAGGATGGGGGCTCCATAACCTGTCTGGGCAACTCGTTCCAGCATTCAACCACCCTCACAGTAAGAAAGTTTTTTTCTTACACTCGGACAATTTCCTATGTTTCAGTTTGTGCCCATTGCCTCTTGTCTTGTCACCAGGCAACCCTGAGAAGAGTCTGGCCCTGTCTTCTTTACGCCCTCCCTTCAGATATTTATATGCCTTGATAAGATCCTCCCTGAGCCTTCACTTCTCCAGGCTAAATAGTCCCAGCTTTCTCAGCCTCTCCTTGTACAAGAGATGCTCCAGCCCCTTAACGATCTTTGTGACATTCCACATGTTTAATGCAGGAATGCTATGACTTATACATACGGGGTGGAAGATGTTGAAGAAGCCTTTGCAGGTGGGCAGGCTGTAGTTTGGGTTGATCCGCTTCACTCCTCGCACAGTGAGAAACATCCCGATGGGAGACCCAAAAGCAAAGAAGATGGTAGGCTTGTAGATTAGCTGAGGATAGTTTGCTGAGACCTGGGAGAGAGGGAGATTTGGATTTGTTTCATGAGACAATCTCTGTGCTGGTGTTAAAAGTGCTTCATTGTTCCAATTAGAGTATCACGGAAAGCCCAATAGTTACCTGCCCTAAGCCAACATCCCGGTACTGGCAATTCCTTCCATCACTTGTGGTGTCAGAGTCAAACTGAGTGGAAGATCCAGGCTCTACTCTGCTTTTCCCACTGTGCCCAGCAGCTGTTGCTTTCTGGTCACTGACATCCTGCAACAACACAAACAGCAAATAGTGCAATTCCTGCAAGGATTGCACACAACAGCCAGCCATTCCTACCCAATACTGTGATGGTTTTTTGAGAAGGAAAAAGTAATGATGCAAGGCAGTGAACTGACTGGGATCCCTTATCCTCCAGAACCAAACTGGGAAGCGTTACCAGCTTTTTTAGAACATCTCTTAAAAGCAAGAGCGTCATTCTAAGCACTATTACCTTATTCAGTGTAACCCACAAAAGCAGCTGCAGCTAGAAACAGCAAGCAGCTCTGTTGCCACAACCAAACAACACCCTTGTGAAGGCTCTCTAAACAAGAACAGCCAGGAATGAGGAGGGTGCTCAGGGACTGAGGCCTCACATCATGTTTGTGCACCAGACTGACCATAAATGGTAAAAACGGCTTCTCGTTTGAGAGCGAGGGAATGTGATCTAGAAGGAACGTAAATCGCGCAGAAGACAAACCTGCATCTCCCTTTTGGAGCTGATGTAATGTAGGATCTTCATTCTTGGTCCCAAGGGAATTCCCATTTCTTTAAGATCTTTTTCTGTACACAAGAACTAGAGAATAAGCAAAGATATTACTACTGGAGCAGAGATGTGTGCAGTTAGATATTTATGTTCTCTATCATTCTGTTCCTGCTGCACTCCTAAGAGACGATTCATGTGAAAGTGACTCAGTACCAGGGAGATGGGCACGTGGTGGGCAGGAAGAAAAACAAAGAAACCAAGAGATGGTGAAATGAGAACTCTTACCAATGCTTGCTTGTCCATTTTCTCCTTCTCAAAAACATCACAGTATTCAGACAGCTCTAACGTCTTCAGGATTTCTTTGACTTGCTCAACACCTCCGTTGCTTGAAGTTGTCCTGGACCCCTTTGAACACAATCATCAAGGATCAAGTTTTTGGCCGATTTGTTTTCTCCTAAATATGTTGGAATTTCTCTTCTCTCCCCCTCCCCAAAACAGCCACAGTGGTTCAACCTGAGAATTTACTACTCTCCTCCTACAGATGCGGAGGGGTGTACAACTGCAGTACAGCAATACACACAGCATACCCATGCAAATGGGTAGCCACAGGGAGTGTACCTCTTTGCTGTGCTCTTCATCCTCAGGAGCAGCCTTCTGGTTGGTCAGAAGATCAAACAAAATGAGGGACCCTAGAAAGCCGGTGCACACATACACACACACACACACACAATATCAGCATCTTGTAATGGAAAAAACACAAGCCATCTCCCTTCTAGGCTGAAAACATGCCTAGAAAATTCAAACTACCCTCCTTCTCCCATACTATGGATGTTACCGTACTGCCCTGGGACTCAGGGGGACCCAAGGCAAAACTCCTTACCTAAGCTGTGACCTGCGATGGAAACCCCTCCTTTAAAGTCGGGGTTCCTCTGCAGGAAGAGCTGGTACAGCCTGTTCATTTCTGATGCTACCGTGTCAACGATGGTCTGGCAATAGGTGGAGCTATTGTAAAAGAAAACATCCAGAATGGTGTCGTTTATGAAGTGGCGCAGGCGATTGATGCTCGGCAAAGTAATTCGCTCCAGGTCACTACATGGAAAAAAAGAGGGGGGAGGAAATTGCAGTTAGAGGTGCCAGTGAACTCTTATCATGCTTCTACGGCAAAACTGTGGCCTTAAGTTCATAGAAAGATTGCCACTGTCTTCAAAGGACGTGATGTTCTAACCCAGATTTTCAGCTCACGCTAAAACAGAAGCTAGAGCAAGGCTTTTCCTCTGAGCGCACAGGAGCCCTCCGTGGCAGAAGGAGGGCTCCTGTAAGGAGCCTACCCTTCTCCAGAGAATCTAACCTGCTTTCTTCCCTTGCCAGGACACTGCAAATAGTGCCCAAGTGGAGAAATGGGGTATTCAGTTTCCAGAGATCTTTAATAAGACAGGAATGTCCACAGTCCCACTTTGCATTCTAGTATTAGCTATGAACAGGCAGACCCCTTTCCTCTCCTGCTGCGCACTGATCAGAGTAGACACTTGCTGTGCTGCCAAAAAGTGCTGGACAGCAGGGCAGAGGGTCTGGCAGGGAGGTGCTTGAGGGGGACCCCATCTATACCGTTCACCTGTGCACACTCTGGGTTATCAGAGCCCCAGAGAACACTCAAAGCTTTTCTTTTTCCTGCAGTGGTTGCTAGGGAAAGCGCAACATACCCAGGAGAAGGCTGTCTGTGTGCTTTGGCAGAGCAGGGCATTCATTTCCACAGAGACTGACGCTGCAGGAGACTGCTATCTAGGACACTTACACGTCCACCCCAGTAGAGTGGAGGGAGCTGTGCCAGTTCACAGGTAAGAACTCAACCCGGCCAATCTGTTGTTGCTCCTGGGCTTTCTTGAAATGTGCTTGCAGCATGTTCAGGGAAACATTCCTGAAGTCATTCACTGAAAGAGAGCATGAACTCTTTTCAAGATCGACGATGAACAGGGCTATAGGGCAAGCCTACTGCATCAACAAGACTTGCTGCTACCCTAAGACCTTGTCTTTAACTACAAGATCAGGGGAAGGCCCCATGTTCTTATGTTTGCTGGATTTTGCTGTTCCACCTGTAACAAGCCTCCTTTCCACAAGTGCAAGGCTTTCACACAGCAGCCAGGATAAGAAAGGTGCTTTCAGGAGTTGGAAAAAAAAATCTGTTGTGACAATGCATACATTAGAAAAGGAATCTTAAGGGAGGATATGCACTTGAAATTACTTAATTTGGAGGAGGCAGAGAGACCGATTTCCTTGATTTCAGGTGGTCAGTAGCCTTGAAAATAGTTTCATTAGATGAACATATAAAAGAATAGACTGTATTAAAGTAGAGGTATATTTTATAGGAACTAAAGACAGCTTGCTGTGAAAAATCTCAGCTCCTTTGATTTCTACAGAGTTAAATCACACTAGGCTTGCAGGCAATTTCAATTACTATGTCTCCTACAGAATGGAAGCATTCTGAGCAAATAATGTACAGGCTCAGACTAGAGCTTTTAGTTTAGTGTCATGTCTCCAATAGCAATCAAGAATGGGTGCTTAGGGAAGTGTGTTAGAACAGCGATACCTCTTCACACACTCTCCCAACCTTCAACTATTTGCAGCTCAGGAATTTCCTGAGCCAGAAGTTGTGTCCCTGTTTTTAGGTCCCAAATCACTCCGGAGGTTGCTCTAAGGGGTGTTATATGTTAGACTTCACCCAAAGAGATTAACCAATAGCAATAGACTGAATAGGTTACTAATTAGTTTAGCAGGTTTAGACAGTTACTTGGAAAATCTGTATCCAAATTGGGAAACTCACTATTTTGAGCAGCAGCAGAACAGTGATCAAAAGTGGTTGTCCAAACCTTTCCAGATGGTAGAATTGCATGGGTTAGTAAAATGTTGTATTCAAACTCCTCATTGCAGTCAGCAAATTCTACCGCGCAACTTGCCAAGCTGAGCGTCAGGATGGACTGAATGCACTCTGATAGCACGTCATATTGTCTGTGCAGATTGGGGTTTACTTGCTCTGCTAAAAGCAGCATATGGAAAGAGTACCCCAGCCCTTGCTCCACACCTACCACACTGGACAATGCTCCGGAACCGAATATCACACGCTGGGCCAATCCCGTGAACTACGAAAACCAGATGATCAATTTGCAGAGGTTCTCCTAAGAATAAAAGAATAGTTCAAAGCCCAGGCCCTGCAGGAGACCATTACCTAAGTGGTAAACTGATCCACTGAAACCAAATACTCTGCAAGAGAACAGAACCTCCCATCATCATCTTAGTCTAGGTGAGAAAAAAAACTTGAGTGAGTGCCTGGATTTTGTGCTTTAAAAGTAGTAGAAATTCTCACGTTTCTGAACTGCAGAACTTCGTCCTGCTAAATTCTGTAAGAACGCCTCACCCCCCCCCACCCCCCACCCCCCCCACACACCCCCTACCCCACCTCAATGGGACAATCAAGGAAGGTGAGATGGCTCAAAGAGCCTCACCAATTCTGTTGCCATCATCACTTCAGCAAGCCAGAGCAGAAGCGGATATTCCCCACAGTTTACACCTGCCCTGCGTCTGGGTCGCAGTCACCTCTGCCACATAAAACGGGAGACCCTCCTAGCAGAGGGAGAACAACAGCCGGGAGGACTTGTTCTGAGGGCTCTGTGCACAACCTTCTCTGGTGAGTCACCAAGCCTGTGCATAGTTAAAGGCTTAGCGCTCTGGAGGCCTGGCAGAAGCTGCAGCTCTGAAGTAGACACCAGGTGGAGTTACATTTTGTTCCTTCCTCCCCCACACACTTTAATTTGCTTAAGTACTTTTCTGAAGGCATGCACACACTGATAATGAAGGGGCTGGATGGGAGCAAACATGCCTGCCCTCACCACTGGGTTAGGTCATGAGGTCTGACAACAGAGCTCAAGCACTGGTGAGAAGGGACAGAGCTGACCCACAGAAAAAGGGAGAGCACGCATGCTCCAGCTACGCACCTGTATGTAGCTAAGTTAAAACCCCTGTGTCCCTACCATGGAAAGGAACTCTTCCTTTAAGGACATAGAGGCCAAGACCTCAGAAGAAATTTCAGGTACTGCAGTGCTTTCAAGAGCTCTGGTTTCAAAATGCAGGAGCTGGAAGCACATCACCTTCTTCCCATGTGCCTTACCTCCTATGCGTTCATTTACGTTTCTCTGACGCTAGAAAGGTTTCTGAAAGTCATTCAGTTCCTTATGGCTTTGAACTTTTAAACATGCCCTTCATTTAAAAGAATCGTGAATGCTTCCATCAATCTTTTTGAAAAAACAGTGTGGAAAACAGACTGTAGCTTTGCATAGGTATAAGAGAGGGAGAATGCAAGCTTACCATTGGGGATCTCAGCAGCAATGTTTTCTACTCCTCTCTTTACAGTTCGAGGTCGACCTTGTTCCATAGGAGTTGAACCCCAGTCGTCAGAGGTAGCAACTGGATGGTAGTGCACCATGAGCTTGTAAACAAGAAGAGCCTGTCATTAAGCTGCAGTGCATAACATGGTTAAGTCGAAGAGAAATTTCTGGTAGTCCTTCTACCAAATACCTGAAGTGTCATTTCACTACAACAGCTGGTATGTAAGATATTGCGATGATACAGAACGATGCTATCGTAACTGCACTGGTACGAGCCCTTTGCACAAAGAAAGTGAAAGGTGCTTAAAGAGAAATGTGGTGTGAAACAGGCTCGCTCTCCACAGATGATATTATCTGCTCTTGAGTAGGTAGGAGAGGGAATGCCATTTTGACAAAATTGATTTCTAAGCTGACATGGTTAAGGACAAAAAACTTAAAACAAGTGTGAAGACAGGCCCCAAAGAGAACTAAAGGGGGAGGCATGCAGTGGCTTTCCTTCCATCTCTGAGGGATGTCTTTGCCAGCCAACAGAGATCATCACGTTTGCCTCACCTTTGGGTTGTGCAAGATAATGATTTCCCTGCTAGGGGATTCCAATTTTTTCTTCCATTCATCCAGAGTTACAGCAATCATGTAAGCTTCCTAAGGAAAAAGGCATCCTTTGTAAGTCGGTTGAAGGTATTTCAGTGAATATTCAACTTAAGAGATTTCCCATCGATCTTAAGGTATCTCTTATCAGCACGCTTTGTGAAAGAGGCATAGAAGTCAGTCAGGTGAAGCTGGAGAAACAAGAGTCACCTAAGTAACACCTGCTAAACAGTTTCCAAGAAGCATCAATTTTAATAGCAGCAATTCAGAACTGCATTTGTTTCGTACATCAGAATGCAGATTATTGTGTATATATATTTATATATACACATATATATGTATCTTCCCTGATAGTAGTGTCTACTGACAGCAGAGACTACTAATGATCATAACAGTACATAGTGTTCAACAGGTCCCCATCGTGTTGAGTACCCTTTCTTGCATGTAAAAGTGCCTTGGCTTTAGTGGAACGATTAGCATAGTGAAGATAATTCCCAAAGGGAGTAGAAGTCACAACAGACAAGGTCGGGGGAAAAAAAACATCAAAGATGCTAGAGAGATTACAAGCAAGCCAGAGGTGCCTGGCATACTGAAAACAACTGGGCACTTAAACTTATAGCAGGATTCAGGAAACTGTTAGAGCAAGGGCAGGAGAAAAGGGAGGCTGCTTAGTTACAGCATGCTGGGAGGGAGACAGCAGCACTGTTTATGCTAATCAGATGTGAAAATGTCATGCTAAAGCCTCTTTTGAGTTCATGTCCTCAGGCGCCAGTAGCCCCACATGGGGTTTCAGACTTCACAGCTAGTATTTGACAGTTAGAAGCCAAGATGCTTCTTGGCAAGATGGAAGCTACCAGGAAAGGTGTGTTTACCTCCAATTCTTCACTGAAGGTCTCTAAGTAGGGAACATACTTATTGTCCTTGTCTCCCTTGTAAAACCAGGTGCAACGGCGCACTTCAGATACCTCCTCCTCCCAGTACACTGCAACGCGCTGCCTCTTCTTCAAATGCACATCGTACCTACCCCCTGATGTTGGGACTATCAGATCTTCCTTGTCTCTCCCTACAGGAACCAAGGGATGAAATTAATCATGACATGACCAGAAAGGTAAACTACGAGAGAGCTTTTTACTATGCCAAATTAGAGAGCTAAGAGTTGAGTACCTTCTACAGAGAGCATACCAAGAAAGCACACAAGCAACAGCAGTAAAAACCGTTTTCCACATATGAGAACACAGAACAGCATGGAGGGCATCCTGGGAGAGACGTGCCTGATGTCAAACTTCTTCCAGAGGCAGAAGGTAAGATCAAGGCATTAAGCGACAAACAGCTGTCTTCCCCCTTCTAGCTCCAGGCACAGGCTAACATGGTCTCTTCCTGCCTATGCTTAGATGGTAAAAACATGAATTTGTGGCCTTGGGAAACGCATTGCTTAACACTGCAGGTGTAAGTCTCTTGATTTCTAAGCCATTCCCCTCTAAATCAAACAGAGAACTCTGCATATTTAGTTCTGCTGTCTCTTGGGTCCGACCCATTAACGAGATGCAGTTACAGCGGCCCATGTCAGGCTCTGCTCTCTGGCTGTGGCACGTGAACTGCTGGCACAGCTTTTAATCCAAAGCTTTCTTAGAGAGGGAGGAAGAGCACAAACAACGTTCTGCAACATCTGTTGGCAGAACCAGTGCTTTAAATACATTCCTCAGCAGCAGGTTGTACACAGTGGTTGTGCATGCAGACAGTGTTTAGCAACATGAGGGCTTCATGCTGAAGTGGTACTGCTCAGACTAGACCCAGCTGCTGTCTGGACAGCACCTCTCCCAAGAAGGTCATCACAGAACACCACAAAATCTGTAGAACAGCCTCCCCTTGGGAGAAATTCTCCCGTGCCGGTCTTTCAGCTGCCATCCTGTTCACGCTCTCCCGTTCACAGGAGAAGAGCGCTTTGCAAGTAAGTAGATTTATATATAATTTAAAGCGTATATCAAATGAATGAGGTCTGACCATATAGTGCATCTAAAGAACTTAGTTATTCATGTGTTAAAGGTCTAGGAGCAGGCACATTGCCAAAAAAGTCTGAATTTAAAATTCCAGAGGCAAAATTTTCCATCCCAGGCAGAAGCCATGGATGTATTCAGAGAATTCCCCTGTGATACTAGGACAGAGCATCACAGCCTAACTTCCTCTGACAACACACTTGATGCTTTCCTTACCAGTCTCTTAGGACCTCACCTGGCCTGGTCCTGCTACTGTTTATAAGATCAGGGACTAGGTATTTAAAATGAAGGGCTATTTAAAATTAGAAATTACAGGAGCTGAAGCCAAGCAGTGGTTTGAAATCCTCCAGCCTGTGGTGTTTCAAAAGAAGAACTCATAGAGTTTTACCTGTGCTTTTTGATGGAGCAGCACTTGACAAAGGGTATTTTCATCCTACCTGAGCTGTGAGCTTCTTCCAGCCTCTCCGAATCCTGTGTGCTGAAGGGGATCCATCGCTCTCTAGAGTCCATGACCTTGCAGTAAAACCAGTGGGGAACAACAGTTTCATATTTGTTTGCAGCATCCAACTCTGAAGCCTCAGAAGAAGTGGTTGAAGTGGGCAGAGAGGGCTGTGCCTGTTGCCGTTCTTGAGCTGACATGATGCTCCTGAACAAAGGGAACAGGAGACGCAAGGACCTGAATTTAAAAGACCCTCTAAAGCGTTTATTCCGCATAGAATGGAAAATGCTTCCCCCCGAATCTGTAACATTTACTTTGAAAGTAGGCTGGACCGAACAGTTCAATGCCACAAATGGGGAAAAGCCGGTTCCGCAGAATACGCGTCAGAGACGCGGTGGGCTCCGAGTCCAAAGCGCGTCCAGCCGGTACCTGCGCCGAGCCGGACCCGCCCGGGCGAGGAGGCGGCCTGGCGCAGCGGGGAGGGGCGCTGGGCGGCAAAGTCCCCGGCGGAGCGCTGCGGAGGAGCGGGGGGACGGCAGTGAGCGGGCAGAAGCCGGGAGCGGCGGCGGCACCGCGGCGGCGGCCGGACCGAGCGGAACCGAGCCGGGGCCGCCCTGCGCGCCCGGGCCCCGGCTCGGCTCGGCCTCATGCACCGGTGCGACGGAGGGCGCGGGGCGCCTTATATAAATTAACAGAAATATTCATATTATATATATATAATTTATTTATTTTTATATATATTTGCTCCCCCCCCCTCCGGCCCCCGCGTCCGCGCAGCCCCCCGCGCACCCCCGTTACCGTCGCGGCAGGCCCGGCCCGGCCCGGCTCCGGCGCTGGCTCCGGCCGCGGCTCCGGCTCCGAGCCCGCCCAGCCCGGGAGGTGCCGCCCGCTCCGGCTCCGCCTCCACCTCCGCCTCCGCCGGGCCCCGGCCCCGGCCCCGGGCGCAGCCCCCCGGCCCCCGCTCCTCCTCGCGGCTGTCGGCGGGATGCGCACCGGCGGGGCGCCTGCCGCTGCCCCCCAAGCCGTGCTGCGTTATTGTGTCTTTCCTGCTAACACGAACAAGCTGGGAGGCCAGCCTCAAGCTGACATTATATGCAAGGACAGGGTCCCTTATGCGCGTGGTGGTTGGTTGCCCTCATTTTTCCAGGCTCGACAATTCGAGCAGCTCAAGCCCCTGTCCTGCTCACCCTCCAGTAAACAAAACGCGAGGGCCAAGAGGTAAGTGACAAAGTCTAGGCAGTCTCACCGCACTAGGACGGCTGCATGACAGTGGCACTGCGTAATGATGCACCCATTTCATGTTGTAGTGACCAGAATTAAATCTATTCCTAAGTGCCACCATAGGCTTTTGATGCCAGCGCTAATTAGGACACCATTGCCAGTCTTGACTTCAGGCTTTTTATTGCATCTCTAATCCAGATGTAGGTAGGCAGGAATTCACCCTGTTCATGCAACTTTCATTTGGCAACCTCGCAGGAAAACACACATGCATTAGTGCCAATTGCCTCCTACACCCAATGTGGACAAATACTTGAAACTAGGACTCTCCTCAGTGGATACTATAAGACACTGATTTAACGTTTGTTTTTCAAACCTTCCAGTGCTCCTTTTGCCTTGCTTTATCAAGGTAAGCTAGTCCCTTAATAAAAAACGAGAAACCCCTTTTTAATACCAGGTGGTGCTTGAAGAAGTGAAAGGCTACCCCGGACCAAGAGTTTGGTTTCATTAGAGACCAGCCTTGGGATAAGTACAGAGAAATACTTTCTAATTTGGTTCTTGTGATGTGGGTGGATATTGCAAGATAAACCTGTTGCTGGGAATCGGCACCTCGGATACCAGGACCTCTGTACTAACCTTCACCACCATGAGGACTAATTACTTGCTAGGTGGACTTTAACGGCCAAAAGTGCTAAAAACCTCAGTTTCACATCTATAAAACAGATGGCTACAAGCCTTGTTAGTGCAGCCTTTCCACCTCTCTGCAGGGGCTACACCACTTCTCTGCTAACAAACCCTACCTACGTTTCTCTCTGCAGCATCTCGTTCATCCTTCCAGATCCCAGTTCAAGTACTGACCCACCTCAGTCCTGCTTTGAAGGCAATCGAAGGCAGCGGGGCCTCGGCAGGAACAGAACGCAGTTACGTCAGCTGGAGTTTTCTGCAGGCTGCATGCAGAAGGAAGGTATGCCTTAATCCACATCAGTCCTGCTGGTTTTGCAAGGCTTTACAAAAAACAGATAAAACCCACCATCTGTCTGATGGATAGCTGTTTGGCTAGAATGTAATCCACGGTAACGTCTTTTCACAGAGCTGTTCAAATACCTAAGCTTGCTGAAGTGATAACCTATCATTTCAGCCCACTTTTTAATTTTCCTTCATGTGTTTTTAAATAAGGGCTTACATAATCCTCTGCTGAGTCCTTCCCACATGCAGGGAGGGAAACTCCGGAAGAGGAAATTCACTAAAGGAAAACATTACCTTGATGGGTTCAGTACCAAAACACAAAAAAAAAAGCAAACAGCCTCCCTCCTTCCTCTCAGACTTTGGCTCATATGCCATGCACATACTTACAGTTTTTCTTATAAACAGATACAGGTATCATTCTTGCCACGTCGCTGCAGCAGGAAACCTTTGTACTAGTCCGTGGAGCACTGGTGGTACTACAGCAGCTGAGTATACGTATTTTTCTTCTCTCCTAGCTGACTGCATTGCAGTGTTATTTAGTTTGTAAAATAACCAGGATTGCTCTGCAATCCTCTTTGTGCTGGTAAAGCTGACTACCTCTTTTCCCTGGCAACTAACAGTTAGTGCTGAAAATGAGTATTAGAGAAAACAGATTGCAATAGTTTTGTTCTTTATGCAATTCTTGCTACTAAAAAAAAAAAGCAAAAATACAAAAATGCAAAATGCAAAAAAATACAAAAAATAAAGTTTCAATCAGTTCCATAAATTTCAGACTCTAATTAATTGAATCTAGCCAATCAATAGCTCCTTCCTTCCTTTCACATACCTGTAAGTATTGCCTTGCTGCAGCACTTCTGCTTATAAAGCCATATTCTCAAAAAAGCAGCAGGGCTGACGCATCAGTCCCCGTTCGTCAACTGGCATATTTCTCAAGTGACAGTAGCAGAAAGAGCTCTGAAAGCTCGTCAGTAGCTGGAAGAGAGAGATCTGCCCTAAAGCTGGTAGCCATTTCGTTCATATTCCAGCTCTAGAAGGTATATTCCAGTTTAAAGATAGGCTTCAGTTCTGCCTGTTCTTTTAATGAAAATTTGAATCTATAGAGGGTTGATTTAGCAAAGCAGGTAGATACCTTGCTATTAGGAACTGTATGAAGGAAGGCTGCCTACATTGAGAGTTGTCCTTTGTAATTGTAGCAGCTGTCCATACTGTACAAGTCACTACACTGATGTAGGAACTGAATGATTTCACTTTCTTTTCCCTTTGCTGAAGTATGACTTACACAAATCATCTCTTGCTAGAACAGGTTTCAGACTTTGGCTAGATCCTGCAAATTTCTACTTCAATAGCCCTGCCAATCAAATTAAAAAAAAGAATGTGGTAATCGAGGAAGAAGTGAGCTCTTTAATAATTCTTTAGAGTACAAATACCTCAAGACCTAGAGCTGGACTTGATGCTGAACCTGGAATCACTGAAGAGAGGAGCTATGGGGTAAGGTGATGGGGCGGAAGCACGAAGGCAGTACAACTATTGCATTCTGTAGGGATGGGTGTCTTTTCATCAGCTGGCTCCACTCCTAAATATGATTTATAGTAATTAAATCTGCATCCGCCTCCAGTAGAAAGGGAGTGCCTACTGGACAGATATGGGTGTTTTCAGAATTCAGTAATATGCCGAGCATGAGGAGAACACATAGTAGAGGCTGTTCTTCAACATCCTTCCCCTCCCACCTGCCTCACTAGTACTCTCCTTCCAAGCTTTCTTTCAGTTCACTAGAGCACAGGCTCTGCTGCAGTCTTTGCTTAATGCAAAACACAGCCCTAGCTGTCATCTGCATACTGCTAGCACAGCAGCTTGTCCTGCTCGTCCAGTTGCTTGCCCATGCATCATAAAAACTGCAAGAGAGATCTGAGAGCTGTGCAGGAGAGGGCTTTACAAGAACACCCCACTGATGCCCGTTCCTGACCTTTGCCCAGAGCATCTGTTCTTATTCCAGCTTGTCACGTCTTAAAAATAAAAAAAGTAGCCCAATACACAAGAGCTCACGTATGCTCTTGTGAAATCATGACTAAAGGCAAGCGAGCCATTACAGAGCAAACTACTCCCTCTGCCAGATACCTCTGTCTGCTGAGCAGCAGCACGGACAAGGAGGATACAGGCATGAGGGTGTCCAGTTTTACCACTTGCCAGAGTTAAAAGCTTGGGGATATGCAGAGTTAAATATCAAGGTTGCCTCTCCCAACAGCAAGATTCACTGCAGTACTTTTAATTGTAAGGTGAAAAAGAGAACTCACCTTTGTTCATCTCCTGGCTGTCCATCTCTGATCTAATAATCAGAAGAATGTTCATCCCTCCTACTACTTAACTCTTCATATGAGCTAATAGCCTTTTAGTAGTCACATAGTGGAGAAAAGTGCTGAAAATATTAAGAAGTGGGCTTTTTTTTTTTTTCAGTCACATACTGGGACAGCTGCTGACAGCCATGAGAGAGAGATTCTAAAATGATAGATTTTTATCAAGTAAAGTTACAGCTATCTAAAGGTAGTTCACAGCAGTCTCTTGGAAAGGATTTCAGGAGACAGGATTGAAAAAGACTTTCAACTATATGATCAAATTAAGGGGGTACAGACACCACAGTGCTGCTCTTTGTTCCTCTAGGGTTAAAGAGGCACTGATCGCAGTGCTAGCTGTGTGAAAATCATCCTTACTACAGATATTTTTCCACAAAGAAATGCACACCAAAAGCACATATTAACGTGCTTTTGCTGCTGACACTGCTGTCTTTATCAGAGAAAGAAAGGTAGCATTCACTGGGGTTGGGCCATTGTTTTCTGTGTACAGCCACTAACCAGAACCTCCTCCATCCTCAGCATAGTACCAGGACATCAGTCTGCTCATTGTGATCTGCTTTATCTCCCAGTATAAATGCTGATCCTTAAAAGTCAGATTTCCTGCTGAATCTGAAGCATGGACAGCTTGGCCTAACTGCTTTCTGCTTGACAGGAGGACAAAATAAAATAGCAATCAAGTATTTATCAGTCTCAGGACATTATGTTCAGCTCTTTCCTGGCTTACCTCAGAGCAGGCTGTTTCTCAAGGCTGCCCACCACATGTGATCAGAGGCATCCAGAGAGATGCAAAGGTCAGTCCCGTGCAGCACAACCCTAGTCTATTACTGACCTGGAATCTGCAGGGCTCCCTCAGGACATCAGCTGGCTGCCAGCCTGCAGGGCACAAGGTCAGAGCACTCCCAGCTTCAGGCATGCTAGGAGCCCATCCAGATCACTTCCAAAATACAGCCACTGTTCCCAGAAGCACAGCTGAAGGCTCCTAGAGCATCTGCACTGCTTGGGAGCAGGCAGGTGCTGCAGTGACCCCAACAATTCTCTAAACCAGCCTTTTCAGTGGTAATTTGCTGCAGTCATTCCCAACTGTCTGCTGCTGAGATAGTCTGGTATTTTGGCTACAGGCAGGTCCGAGTTACACAATCTTACACACAGTTCCTCCTTAAAGAAGGGCGACTTTGAGACATCTTAATTACAAAATGACATTTAAAAGTTGTCAGGGTTTATTATCTTGTCACACACAGTAATGACTCACTTAACATGTTGTAACCAGAAGGGTAATAGTAGGCCGAGATCTTCCCTTCCCCTGTGTATTGTACAGAGCCATTGAGTATGGTATTGGCAGTGGAATACCAAACTTGCAGTATGTGAAAGGACGTTACAATTAAAAAGTGGATTTTTTACCCAAGGGACCTGAAAAAGCATTTCCAAACATCCTAATGTTTAGGGCTGCTCTATCACATTGTTCTCCTGTTTATACCTGTCTTTTTCAGTGGCAGAATTCACAGAGTTCCAGTCTGTGTTCCTATTTGCATACAAACCATCACAGAATAGCTCTTCATGACAGAGAAGAAACTGTGTGATGTGACATTCCCTTGAGCTGCTGTGCTGACTGGGCTGCCAGCTTGGTCCCTTCCTGCAGCACTTCAGTGCAGCTACTTGAGTGCACTTAAAAGCAAACAAACAAACCCCAGAACAATACACAGCAGTCCTCGTGGCAAGGGATGCAAGCTGAAAACACACACAGCAGTTGACAAGCCCAGAGTCTTGTTTTATGGCTGCAAACTGCAATGCCTCTGTGACAAAATTTGACAAGCATTCCTGCTGTTTAAACAACTATTGTGGCTCCAGGAGGTACCTAAAGATTGGGCCTGGTATTGGGAACTTTATTCTGTACAGTGATTTTCCTCCTGCTGATGAAAAGCATGTGGACACCCACAGAGACCTCTACAGTGGTAGAGTACTTCAGTTGGTGCTGCTTTTCCATAGCCTGGAACAAACAACTAGGCTGCTGCTTCAATCCTCTCCTCGTTTGTCCATAGCCAATTTATTTACTGGGGATGGGCTTTTTTTTTGTTTTTTTTGTTTTAAATGAGGGTTTATTGCTTTTTCATTATCAATAGTACTTAAGAGAAAGAATTGATATTTAACAGAACTAAAACTCTTTGAGAACTCAACAACAGGCTGTGTGTTGTGATTGATATGCTTTCACAATCCCTTTCTTTCCAGTTTTTCCAGAATGGCCTGAATTCTGTGGACAGCTTCTTTCCTAGCCTGCCGAACGCTGTCCTGGCCACCAGTCTCTATAGAATCCAGTTCCAACAGCAACTTGGTCAGCATCTCTTCCAGAAGCCGGTAGGATTTATCTGTCTTTTTCCCTACAAATTCATCCACCTCTTGTTCTAGTTGTTCAGCCTCCTCCGTAACATGTAGGATTCTCTGAATCTCTGGTGGGATGGCTGCAGAATTTGTTGAAGACTGGTCAGCAGCTTTACAGCCTGCCTCCTGATTCCCAGCCGAAAGCTTCCGATTTACATTGTCATACATTTGGGGCTGTGCACTGTATTGCACTTTGGAGTTTGAAAGGGATGGCTTGGCATTGAATGGAGTCGGCTTGTGATCATTCATTGTCCCAGAGAGCTGGTGATTGACATCAGAATAGTAGTTCTGCTGGTTTGCACTTTGCTCAGGTTTATCATAAGCAGTATCCTGCAATCAAAAGCAAAAAATCTTTAGGTGCCTTTCCCCTAATGCCAGTTTTTTTTAATCTCTCCTCTTGCATTAAAAAGGTGAGCAAGAAGAACCCGAGAGAGCTGGGAGGCAGGTAGCACTGTGACTGCCTTGAGGTGTTTGTGCCTAGAGCGTGGGGCAGAATGGGGTTAAGCATGACATTACTAGGGATCTGGGCTGCATTTTCTAGAGTGTCATGCACCATGATGTCATAATATGGGAATGGTGAGTCACCGAGTACTCATTACACCTGAAGAGGGCAAATGCTGAATGGATTTTGGCAAGAGCCTATTTGGATGTACTGGAGGTGACGCTCCTCTGCAGGGAGCACAATTTCTAACAGTTTCCAGATAGCAGTAACCCCTGTCCATGTAGCTACATCCTCCAACAGGGCTCTGCCAACACTGCTGCCTTGGTACCAAACCTCTGGGGAGCCATTTAATTCTTGATCAAACCCAAAGGAAGGGGAGATGAACCACCCCCCACCAAATGCATCACTTCCATGTATTTTTTGCTTTAAAAAATAAAAAAAAATCCTTAGAATACTTGAGTCTGCAAACTGACTCAAAGATTAATCGCACACCTCTTCACTGGGGGATTTCTGACAGCGTTAGCTGCTTCAGAGAGAAGTATTAGACAAGAGAGACCAGGTCTGACCCATTTCAAGCCATGCCCTGGAAGGTCAGTTATCTCCAGCACCTTTCTGGAATTACAGCTCCGGATTTTGGTCTTCAGTACACAAATACTTCTGCTTTGTTTCCGCGTAACAGAAGCCAGCTGCAGCCACAGAAAAGGGCATTCCCAGGAGACAAAACCAGCTCTTGAGGAAAGCAGCATAATTTAAGAGATTAACCGCAGTCAGGATGCGGCAGGCACACAAGCTGTAACAGGCCATCAAAGCATCAACTGTTACCTTTGAGTCCTGAGTGGGAGGACAAGGAGCTCCACTGCCAGTCCAGGACGGATGCGATTCGGAGATGAACGGGTTCCCATGTGCCGAAGCAGCAGGCCACGCGTAACGCGGCTGCATCCCGTAGACTGCAGAGGGAGCCCACGATTCCTCCTGGGGTCTGGGCTGCGGTGCAGGCCCCTGCGGGGTAATGCCTGGGTTGGCTTCTCCGTAGGGATACTGCGGGACAGGCATTCCTGGAGTCTGGAGGAAGAGGTAGGGAAAACAAGCGTTACCCCCAAGTCATTTTCAGTCAGCCAACAGAAATACATCCTGATTGCTTCAACCCTCCAAACAGCTCTGGGAAGAGCTGCAGTCAAACTCACTACCTGGTTTCTGCTTTTCTAGCCTATAAACTTATAGGCTTTGGAGAAGAGGGTGATTACAAGTTTTTATAAGAATGGGTGGGCTAGTTGTTCAAGACATGAAAGCTATTTAAACGATTTAAAGCCCAACTCAGCACAACATAAGCAAGTCCAAACACCCAGGGATCCATCAGGGGAGACACTCTGGACTTTTCCCTCTGCTGGGGCCCAGTAAAACTTCTCACATGGAACCAAGCACGCTCTGAGCACAGGAAGCTGAATGGTTGTCCCAAAACCAAAGTCAGGCTTACTGCAGCAGCCCAGGGCCCAGCTGGAAAGTTGCTCTGGCCAGGGCCTGCCTCTTACCTGTGGCGGGGAGTACGCAGGAACTTGCTGTTGCCTGAGAGAGGAGCCTTCTGCCGGGCAGTCTGGTGGGCTGTAGCTCCAGGGAGGAGCAGGTGATGGCGGCCTGTACAAGCCTGGGGACTCCGCAGGGTAGGGAGTCCGCGGTGGCCCGGAGGAATAGTAAGCTCGTGTTTGCGGCAGGCCGGCGTAATGCGGAGCAGAGCCGGGAGCTGAGGGGTATGGGGTGCCATATGCTCCATTCGTGTAGGGAGAATCCACCCCCTGGGAAGGAAGAAAGAGGTAAAGCGGAGGAAGCATGATGAACACAGCGCCGGGCAGAGGGGCTCAGCTCTGGCAGAATGGCATGCACAGGGCCTCATCTCAGGCCTGGAGCCAAGCTTCCATGCCAGATGCCCACACCACCCCGGAAACATTGCTGCAGGAACCACACTCTGTTCCCTCACCCAGGACTTTCAGCCTAGCTTCCCATTAAATAGAGCATGGCTTTTCATGGTGGTGGAAGGCCGAGAAAGCAGACACAGAGAAGGGATTTACAGTACTCCATCAACAGGGGCTTGCTGGGAACCAGCTAGCTCACAAGACCATTTTCCTCTTGCATTTTCCTCCTTCCTTTTCTCAAAAAATGTGGGTATCTCTCAGCACTCTCACAAAAGCTTTACAAACGTGCAGCCAAAATACCTTTGTGTGCATCTTCTGTCCTTGCCTCTAACAAACACCAACAATAGCCTTTTCCCACTTCAGCTGCGGATTCTCGCTGAAGAAAGGCAAGCTGAGCCTTCCCCATCTGTTCTCTGTCCTGGCATCCTGTCCCTCCTACTCAAAGGCATCACCAGGGCTCAGCACTGGTCCCCATCTCTTTGCAGTCCAAAGAGAACTCCACTAAGGACACAGACCTCCAGCAGGCAGCATCTGGCCTGCTCGTCCCATTTTTGGGGATCAGGCCATAACTGATTCAGTCAGGCCGATTCAGTCTGTGCCATGCTCCAGCTTTCAGCTGTTAGATTTAACTAGGTCAATTTAGTCACTGATTGAAACTGATTGGTAGATGAAAAACGCTCCAGGGAAGTTCATTTCCTTTTTCAATCTACAAACAGAAACAATCCAAGATGACTAGATCTACTCGCCTTGAGCCTAAGGAACAAGGCAGTCGGATCACTAAGCTGCAGATATGGCTGCCGCAGTAGAAACAGTCAAATTTGTGAGAACTTTTTATAGGCAATATCTGTATGTCCAGAGCATTTATGGTAATTTATTTGAACATATTTGAGTACTTAATTTATACTGAACATAAGTGTCTGAGCTATGGTAAGACGGAAGCTCAAGTGTTAGCATTTCAGCAGCTCACTGACAGCTCCCTAGTAGCTTTGGGCTTCAGTTCTTTGCCTGTGAGCTGTTTCATAAAGGAGAGACCGGATCACCTGCTCCAGGACTTAGAAACCAGCTAAAGCAAACCTAAACGTCACATAGAATTAGAACAAACCATAGTTACGTCTGTACAACCAGCAGACGACCTCTTTGGAAAGAGTAAAGCCCTTTTCTTTGCACGATATTTGTGCAATGGTCCCTAAAAAAAAAACACTACTGCTGCATTCAGAACAACAAATAATAAATCCCAGGAAGAGTGAGTCACGGGACATAAAGGGAACATGTAAGCTTTTTTTCCTCTTCCTCTCTTCCTGCAGCAGGAGCAGCTAACTCGTGCCTGCCCTCTACCTGGGGTCAGACACGTGATGTAAATCGTGCCATCCTGCAGACTGCCAATTCCTTCCCAGGGATGAGGTTGACCGTACACATATCACTGTCTGTGCAGCTGACATCTTTAGTTTGCTGTGCCTTTAGGTGTCGGGCATTAGATTCCCGAGTTCCACATTCACATCGGAGAACAGACAATTCTGTTTCTCGATAAAGAATCTATTAGTTGGGACCAGTGTATGCATTACATGGTGATTCCCAATTCTTACCAGTCATCTCCTGGCAGCAGACAAATCAAGGATGGCAGCGTTGCCCCAGCAGTCTCTTCATTAAAAAAATATATATATAACTTAAAAATTTCACCTTGACCTGGATATTAAGATAAAACTTTCTACCCTGTTCATCGTCTTCCATTTTCTTCAATTAAAAACACCTGCCCCAAACCAGCAGAACGGGAGACCAGATTCTTATTTAATGCAAAATGGTTTGCACATGAAGCTACAAGACCATTAAAAAAAAAAAAAAAACACAGTTACACTTAAAGACATAAGACATGAACTTAAAAATCCAGACAGTCTGGCACAGCTAGATAACATTATGATTCAGCGTCAAGAATGCTTTGAAAGTAACAGGTAATTTCTGGGTAGGGTAGAATCTTCAAGTTGGTCCTAACACTGCTCATAACTAGATGGCAGAAGAACGAATCTGTTTATTTCTGTGAGCTGAGAAGATTCAGAGGCCACCCACGCGCAGAAGGGAGCACAGGAGTTGCAGCAACATTGAGGGCAGACAAGGCATCTCACCAGCACGTAGCCGTGGGGGAGAGGACAGGGAGAGAAACCCGCGGAGCAGACCGAAGTGCCGCCATCCGGCAACGAAGCACGCTCTCGCTCCAAGCCCTGCTAACTCAAGGCGAGCAGGGCATTAGAGCCACGGATTTCCCAGCTCCAGCTAGTCACATCGCCTCTCTGCCAGGCCCCTCCTCTAGGCATAAGGCAAGAATGAGATCCGTGAGATCTCAGAGTCGTTTGGGGTCATTTCTCCAGTTATGGACGGGGGGGGGATCTGTGATGGGTGTCCGCAGGCTATGGACCTGACAGTGCTTTGTGCAGGAAGGGCCGGGAGCTGTCACCGCTTGCAGCACGCCGTTTGCTAGGGCGTTCCCGAGCGGGCTGCTAGCCTCCGTTCAGTACTTTGAAGCGCCAGTGCAGAGCATTACTGGAAGCTCCCGGAGCAAGGGGGAAAGGGCAAAGGGAGCCAAACGCCCTGGGACGTCTGCCGTGGGAGGCAACCGAGAGTCCCGGCTCCCGCTTCCAGCTCAGCCGGTCTCAGCCCCAGGCCTCCAGGCGTAGCCAGGCCTCAGCAGACACCTCGGGTTTCGAGGGAACCACGAGGGGAAGGTTTTCCTCGCCGTACCTGGCCTTGCCCGTCAGGCGCGGAGGGACAGGGGCTGGAGGCGTAGGCGGTTGGAGGCTGCGCGGCCGCGCTCCAGTAGCGGGGCGCGTACCCAGGGTACGGTGTCTGCTCCTAGAGGGCGGAAGGAAGGAGACTCGCTTTCTTGTAGCGGCGAGCGGGAGGCCGCCCCTTCCGGGAAGGGGGGCACGGGCGAGAAGCGGCGGCGGCGGCCCTGGCGCGCGGCGACCGCCCCGACGACAGGGCGCTCCGTGGCTGGCTCGCAGCGCTGGCGCCCGCCCGCCTGCCTCGCCCCCCGCCCGCTTCTCCCTCGCCGACCCTCCCCGGCGGCTCCCGGCCCCCGCCGCCCGCCGTTACCTGCGCGCCGCCCGGGCGCTCCCAGCCGCCGCCCCCCGCCGCGGCCGGCGGGCAGTAGGACCCGGGGGGCCACGACGGGCCCTGCGCGGCGCCGCGGCCCGGCGGGCACCCGCGAGGCTCCATGGTGGGCGCCGCTGGGGCCGCTACCGGGCCGGACGTCGCCGCCGCTACCGCGCCAATCGCCTCGCGGCGCGGCCGCAACACCCGCCAATGGGCGGCGAGCGCCCGCGGATATCCCGCCCGCCTCTCCGCCGGCAGCCAATGGGATGAGCCCCAAGGGCAGCGGCGGCGCCGCCCCCGGCGCGGCTTAAAGGGGCAGGGGCCGCGGGGGGCGCACCAGGCACCGGCGCCCCTCGCCCCCGCTCCCGCCCGCGGCAGGGCGGCCTGGCCGGGGGCGTGGCCGCGACGAGGCCCCGCCCAAGAGCGGGCGTGGCCGCGACGAGGCCCCGCCCGGAGGCGTGGCCGCGGGGCGGTTCCGGCGGCGCATGGCGGCGCTTCCGCTCGGCGCGGCGGCAGCGGCGGCACCATGAACTACATGCCGGGCACGGCCAGCCTCATCCAGGACATCGACAGTGAGTGTCGGCCGCCGCCCTCCGCGCCGCCCCCGCGGGGGGGAGACGGGAGCCCCCGGGCGGGGACCTCGTGTCGGGCGGGGGAGCCGCGGGTGGGCCCCGGCGTGGGGCGGGTGAGCCCCCCAGACCCCGCCGTGGGCACCGACCCCCCGTGGGTCGGCTGAGTCCTCTAGGGAGCCTCCTGTGGGCCTCCCCGGAGCCCCCCCGTGGGCACTGACCCCCCGTGGGTCGGCTGAGTCCTCTAGGGACCCCCCCGTGGGCCTCCTCAGACCCCCCCCGTGGGCACTGACCCCCCGTGGGTCGGCTGAGTCCTCTAGGGACCCCCCCGTGGGCCTCCTCAGACCCCCCCCGTGGGCACTGACCCCCCGTGGGTCGGCTGAGTCCTCTAGGGACCCCCCCGTGGGCACCGACCCCACGTGGATCGGATGAGTCCTGTAGGGAGCCCCCTGTGGGCCCCCTCAGAACCCCTCCGTGGGCACCGACCCCACGTGGGTCGGCTGGTTCCTCTAGGGACCCCCCCCGTGGGTACCGACCCCACGTGGATCGGATGAGTCCTGTAGGGAGCCCCCTGTGGGCCCCCCAGACCCCCCCCCGTGGGCACTGACCCCCCGTGGGTCGGCTGAGTCCTCTAGGGACCCCCCCGTGGGCCTCCCCAGACCCCCCCCCGTGGGCACTGACCCCCCGTGGGTCGGCTGAGTCCTCTAGGGACCCCCCCGTGGGCCTCCCTAGACCCCCCCGTGGGCACCGACCCCACGTGGATCGTCTGAGTCCTCTAGGGAGCCCCCCCGTGGGCCTCCCCAGACCCCCCCGTGGGCACTGACCCCCCGTGGGCTGGCTGGTTCCTCTAGGGACCCCCCCGTGGGCCCCCCAGACCCCCCCGTGGGCACCGACCCCCCTTGGGCTGGCTGAGTCCTCTATGGAGCCCCCTGTGGGCCCCCCATACTCTCCCCCGTGGGCACCGACCCCCCTTGGGCCGGCTGATTCCTCTAGGGAGCCCCCCGTGGGCCCCCCAGACCCCCTCCGTGGGCACCGACCCCATGTGGGTCGGCTGAGTCCTCTAGGGAGCCCCCCCGTGGGCCTCCCCGGACCCCCCCGTGGGCACTGACCCCCCGTGGGCTGGCTGGTTCCTCTAGGGACCCCCCCCGTGGGCCCCCCAGACCCCCCCGTGGGCACCGAACCCCCTTGGGCTGGCTGAGTCCTCTATGGAGCCCCCTGTGGGCCCCCCATACCCTCCCCCGTGGGCACCGACCCCCCTTGGGCTGGCTGATTCCTCTAGGGAGCCCCCTGTGGGCCCCCCAGACCCCCTCCGTGGGCACCGACCCCCCTTGGGCCGGCTGATTCCTCTAGGGAGCCCCCCGTGGGCCCCCCAGACCCCCTCCGTGGGCACCGACCCCATGTGGGTCGGCTGAGTCCTCTAAGGAGACCCGGGTGGGCCCCGGCGTGGGGTGGGTGAGTCCCCCAGACCCCCCCGTGGGTCAGCTGAGTCCTCTAAGGAGACCCGGGTGGACCCCGGCGTGGGGTGGGTGAGTCCCCCAGACCCCCCCGTGGGCCCCGACTCCCCGTGGGTCAGCTGAGTCCTCTAGGGAGCCCCCCCGTGGGTCCTGGCATGGGGTGGGTGAGCCCCACGTGGGTCGGGTGACCCCCCCCCAGACCCCTCCCGTGGGCCCCCGCTCGGTGGCCCTGGGGCTGCCCCCCCGCTGGGGCAGCGGTCAGCGCCGCCGCGGCTGAGCGGGCTCTGGGCTCTCTTTCAGAGAAGCACCTGGTGCTGCTCCGGGACGGCCGCACGCTGATCGGGTACCTGCGCAGCATCGACCAGTTCGGTACGTGTCGCCGGCCGCGCTCGGCTGCTTTCGCCGCTCCGTTTGCGGGGCGGTTGGGGGGGGGGGGGGGGTTGGCTTGGTCCGCGCTCAAACCTTGCTGCCAGCCAGGAGAGGAGCCGGCGCCTCCTGCCCCACGGCAGGAGCCGTTTCTGAGCAGTCCGTCCGCAGCCGGGGCACGCGCGGCACCGAGCTGTTTCCTGATTTTTGGATATGTTTCCAGAAAGAGCTTTAAAAACACTGTTTGGGGTTACAGAGAGAAAACAGAGGGGGGGACGTTTAGGTGGTTTTCTCGCTCGCGATGCGCCGTCTGCGCTCTGCATCAAACCCGGGTGTCCTTACTGGCGACTCGGCAGCCCTGAACGTGGTTTGTGCTGCCGCTCTGGCTTGTCGCTCGCCGCAAGGAGGAGCCAGGCCCCGGCGGGCAGGGTGCGCGAGGGGACGGGGCAGGGGACGCGTGGGGCTGACAGCAGGGTCCTGGGCCGGCGGTGAACTTGCAGGAGACACCAACGCTGGGGCTGTGCGCGGAGCAGAAGTTCAGCCGCGCTGCGCCTCTCTGCTAGGGCCGTTGGCAGGTGGTGCCTCTCCGCCCGTCCCCCGCTGCGTAGCGTCAGGACAGGGAAAATACGGCTGGCTGCCGTGTGAAAACGCAAGCGGAGTTTTTTGGTTCTGGCCCGAGTGAAGCTCTGCCGCTGTCTCCAGCCCTGCGGCCGTGCTGCAGCAGCTGTTTGGGCTCGTCCTCTTGCAGCGTTCGAGGGACCGGTCTCCAGGTGGAAACGTTTGCACCAGCTCTTCCTGAGAGTAGTGGTTTTTGCACGTTTGTGGTTCTGCGCGAATGCCCAAATCTGGCAAATTCCCTACTCTTTTCCTCCTCCTTGCCCCCACCAGAAAGGGCTTTGCAGGGGTGAGGCACCTGCCAGAGGATCCTCGTGGCAGAGCAGAGGCCTCTGAATCGGGCTGCGCGGCGCTAGGTGAGATCGGGAAGGCTGTCAAGGGAGCCGCACGCTTGCGTGTTTGGCTGAAACAAGGGAGAGGCGAAGAGTTTAGCCTGGACTTGGCGCGATCCAGGGCAAGTATTAGTTGTGTGTTCAGGGTCTGCTCTCCCTGTTCACTTAAACAGGAGTAAAATCAGCCCACGGTCTGGGAGCCTGGTCGCAGCGTGGGCTGTGTCTGGGTCAGGCAGACAATGCTTTTTGCATGTGCCAGTTGTGAGCAGAATTACATATTTCCTTGACTAAAAACAATCTTAAGTTCTAATGAAAAAGGTGCTTGCTGTGCATAGAATGATATGATTTGAAAGTCAAGCTTTAAAGCTTGTTTGTGTTGTGTTTTAAAAATTCACTTAGGTGTTCCTCTTCTATGGGAGCTGGCATTGTAAACATCCTTTCTGAGCATGTACCCCCTCTTGTTTATGCGAAGGGTAGCTGCAGGGTTTTTTTTTCCGGATTAGGCAACTTATTGCAAAAAACAGATTTACGAGGTCTCTGGCTTTATAGATAATGCATCTAACCTTGGTTGCTAATTGGAGAAGTATCTGTTCTCTGTCAATCACTGCGGTTTAAACAAATACATCAGATGTGATTTGGTGGTTTACTGAAACTTCTTGTAAAAGCTGTGTGGCTGTTTCCCTCCCCTCTGCTCCCCTTCCCTTCCCCTCCCCTCTGCTTCCCTTCCTCCTTCATGATTTTGTCAGATGTTAATTTGATGCTCTAACTTCTCTTCTTGTGAAATCAGCATTTGAGAAGTATCTCTCAACAGCCTGGGATTTTTGTGTTTTATGTCTGTGCTTAAGATAAAACGTCTTAGTCCTTGCCCCAGAATCTACGGCACCAAAGATAACATCGTTTTCCCCTTGGCCCTGACTCTCATGCTGTCAACACATGGTGTTTGGGTGAATAGCAACCCTATCAACAGTTTGAGTTTCCTGGTTCTGTTTCCGACGCTGCTGCTGCTGCTTCTCCCTGTTCTGAGCTTGCTTGTCCCATCTCTGTCCTGTGTGCACAGGCCGTAAGAAGGAGTCCCTGCCCTCAAGCTCCTGTTCTGCCCATGCTGCAGCTCCTAGCGCAAGGAACTGGGGTTTCAGCTGCTGCCTGGAGGTGGCTGTGTCGATTGCTAAAGCTGAAGTGCAGCAGCCGCGTTTCAGTAGGGGAGAAATCTGGTTCCTTTCATGGTCTGGTTCAAAGGATCTGCCAAGAAGCAGTGGAGGTGCTTATCAGTGACCATGCCATCTCAGCTGTGGGTGTGTTGCCTGGCTCAGATGAGATGTTCTCTTTAGCTAGAAACAAAGTGAAAGATGGATGTTTTCTTTTTCTCTTGATCGCTGCAGCAAACTTGGTGTTGCACCAGACTGTGGAGCGCATTCACGTGGGCAAGAAGTATGGGGACATCCCTCGAGGCATCTTTGTTGTGAGAGGCGAGAACGTTGTTCTGCTGGGGGAAATAGTAAGTAAGCAGCTCTTTCTGCCTGGCTCTCTTGTCTACTGCTGGCCTGGAGCAATGGCTCAGTTGTGGTCCAGGGTTAAATAGCTGGTGATATCTGTAGCTACAATTACTCCGAGCAGCACTGCCAACGGAGCTGGGTCTCTCCAGCCAGAGACAGCATGTGGATTTTTTCTGTTGCTCGTGGCTGAACCAGTGTCTGCTGTGAAATATTGCCACCCTCCTGCTGGAGAAGGCCGTGCAGGGAGAGTTATGTAACGCTCAGCGCTGCTTCTTGGAACGTGCCTTGAGGTGTTTGAGAGAGGCTGAAGTGTTTGAGCACGTACTGTTCCTGCAGTATAGAAGGCATCGTTTAGTCCTAGCTGGCAGTCGGGCTCATTCTGAGTGCATCCTACCAAAAGTGTCCTAGTGTAGCTGAGTGCATGGGAATCAGGTGGGAAGGGTTGCAGCCGAGACCCCTCTCCCTTCAGCTGTGAGTCGTCTTGGATGATTTGGGGGTAAAGAAGACACTCGGAGCAAAATACGAACTGGTGAGTGAGTGCGTGCCTGGAGGAGACCTAGAAAAGCCCTGGCCTGCATGTGGCATTGCTTGAGGGTGTCATTAGTGGCTGGCTGTGGAACGGTCACCTCCCTGCTGCTGCATACTAAAGGACACTGTTTGACATGCATTCAGGAGGAGTCAAGTACTGTCTAATTTTTTCTTCACTTTGGCCCCCTTGGGTTACACTCAGCTTGGCTGTTCCGCAGGAATCCCCCTCTCCCTTGGACTCCTGTTTTCAGTTTTTCCTCCAGTTGCATTCAATCAGGGTTTCTAGGGCCCTTTTCTCAATGTGGTTTCCTGCCCACGTTTCCACCTTCGGGGTGCCTGCAGCACCTCCCTGTTGCATCGCATCTGGCTCTTGACTGGACTATGGGAAGATGTGTGGGCACAAGCTGCCCAGACCCCACCGCAGTCCGGCTGCATGGCTCAGCTCCTCACCTCAGGAACTGTCCCACTCCAATGACTTTGGCAAGAGAGATCAAGCCAGTCATCTTTGGTACAGCAATGCCACCCCTTCCTGGGGGCACAGAGCCTTGCCAGTTGTTTGCAGGAAGCGCTCGGATGTCACAGAAGTCCAAGAATGTAGGGTTGGTGTGTTAGCACCCCTGTGGAGATGTGAGTGCAGATCTCCACCCTGGACCTTTGCAGTCCAGGTCCACCCAGCTGCTTCTAGCCCCCTCAGACCGGTTCTGCCTCTGGCCAGCGTCATGTGAGCGATATGCGCTCCGCAAAGATGAAACCGGCCTGGGCCTGAGTGTTCCCTGCAAGCTGAGCAGTTTCAGGAAAGCCTCGCGAGCAGAGCTTCGGGTCTTGGATGTAGCATCTGCTTTGCGATGCTAAATGGCCTGTTTCTCTTGCAGGACCTGGAAAAAGAAAGCGACACACCTTTACAGCAGGTCTCGATAGAGGAGATCCTGGAGGAGCAGCGGGTGGAACAGCAGGCCAAGCAAGAGTCAGAGAAGCTGAAAGTGCAGGCGCTAAAGGAGCGGGGCCTTTCAGTCCCGCGGGCAGACACCCTGGACGAGTATTAGCTGTTCTGCCCCTTGGACAGTTTCCTGTGAGGTGGAGCGAGGAGTGCTTTATGATTTGACCATGTGTTGACAGATCTCTTTGCAAAGGCTGTTTTTATTTTAAGATTGTTTTCGATGACAGATAGCTGTTAAAATCATGCCTTTAGTTTCTCTTCACAAGACCCTTGTTGAGGAGTGAAGGTGTTTGATTATCCTTTAAGGTAACCAAATGCTCTGGTGTGAGTAAGAGTTTATGTTGTTCAGGAGGCAAATCACTTGATCCTTTTTTTATTTTTTTTCCCCCTTCTTATGTGACTCTGAATGAGAGCGTTCCTTGACATGTAAATAAATCCTCAATCTCAACAATGTCGGTTTTGCCTGTGTTTGGGATTTGCTGCGTTCTCGTCTTTCTGGGTTCTGGATGCTGGATCATGGGACAACCAACCTTCTGTTAGTCTTGAGTGGAGACTTATGCCCACTGTCCTCCCTGCCAGGGATGCTGTGAACCTGGGGGTGCCCAGGATGGCAAAGAGAGCAGGGCTCTTGAGTTTGGCTGTAGGTTGTGCTCAGTACTAGTAAAAGCTTAGGTCTTGCTGTAGTGACCTCCCTCTGCCCAGGGAGGGGAGCAGGACCTCTTTGCACCGTGGTCGGGTACCTCCTGCCCCCCGCAAGAGTGGGAACGCTTCTAGGCTCCCCATCTGCTCTGCAGGTCGTCAATGCTGATACCTGCTCCCATCTGAGCAGGCCTCAGCAGCTGAGCTGAGTCCACTAATGACCCACTAATTGTCAGACCTGTCTCACCTGAGCTTGGCACAGCCCCCTGGGGCTCTTCCCCTTGCAGCAGAACCAGCCCCACTTCCTCTAGCGGCATTTCTTAAGCTTGGTGGGTTGATGATGGTGGCAGAGGCTCCAGAAGGTGGGAGATATTCTTGCTGTTGAGTTTGTTCTGATGCTCTTGGGTGTCTTACATCATCATTAAAGTGCTAAAATCTAAGACAGCTGCCTTTCTACACCAGATGGTAGCAAACAGCAAAAGCAGTGGTTGGTTTTGGGCAGCTGCCAGGCTGTGGAGCCTTGTACGTAAAGACACTTCAGGCCAAACTCTGTAAAGGCAAGAAGGAAGAAAATTACTCTGTGTGTAGAACAGACTCTCTGTGAGACTGAAGAGCACTCCTGAAGGGAAGGAGCATGTGCAGGCCTCTCTCAAGTGCTGGGCTCCAGCAAAAGAGAAGTTGTGAGGATTCAGATTGAGAAGGTTGCCTCCAAGAGCAGGTTTTTGCTTCCGACAGCCAATTTCTTTCAGAGCGGTGGGAAAGTGTGACGAGATCTGCTTTACCCAGTAGTGCAAATGTTTAGTACGAACAGGTTTCATTGTAGCCCTCCTGAAAAGCAAGCAGCCAACATGAACATAGTGATTACCTTCCTGCTCTTGTGTTAAGCTTGGCCTGGAAGTATGAGAGTTTGAGACCGTCCCCTTCTCCCAGGGTTGGATAGGCAGTCCAGAAGTATCATTTTTCCCATGGCCCATCAGTTTGTTCCTGTTGAATTTGGAGAACATACCTGCTAACATCTGCTCTGCTGCTGTTGTCTACTTCTGCACTGTGCTTTATAGGCTTAAATGGGATACTTGAGAGTTTGGTCACGTATAAGGCATAAACAGAAGTAAATGCACTGGGCAGACTGGGCCATTTCGATGGGGGCAGCGCGTAGCACAGGCGATGCGCTTGTGGGTAGGCTCAGCGGAGCCGGCACCGGTTGCGAACCGTGCTGGCGCCTCGGGCAGAGGTGGCCGAGCCCCGGAGCTGGCCCGGGAGCTCTGCGCCACAATCGGCACGGGAGGCTCCTGCACCTGGAAAAAATGGTGTGGTGGTGGTGGTCTCCCAGGCCTGCTAAAAGGCCTTGGCTGTTGCTGCAGTAGCAGCGTGGCTCCCGCGCTCCGGAGGGTTTCTCCTGCTCTGCCGGTGGTCCGCAGTGCTGCGGGGTGGCAGGACGCGTTGGAGCGAGGGGAGGGGAAGCGCTGGCGGGGGAGGCAGATGCGGGCCGTGGGTGTCTGTGCCGTCCCCGCCGAGGTGGAGCGTGCGGAAGGCGAAGCTCGGAGCGGCTCCGTGTCCTTCCCGGCCCGCTCAGGTGCTGCTCGCTAGGGGAGCCTGTGCGAGGGGTGTCCCGCCCGGGCTGGGGACAGCCGGGGGGCTGAGCGGAGCCACCCACCTTGAATACCTGGGGGAGGCTGAGCAGAGCCCCTCCCTTGAAATACCTGGGAGGGGGGCTCAATGAAGCCCCCACATCTGGAATAGCTGGGGAGGATGAGCAGAGCCCCCAATATGGGACTTTGGGGGGGGGATTTAGTGGAGCCCCCACATCTGGATGGGGCTTGATGGAGCCCTGGCATCGGGCACGCGAGGAGGGGCTCGACGGAGCCCCCACGTCTGGACGGGGCTTGATGGAGCCCTGGCATCGGGCACGCGAGGAGGGGCTCGACGGAGCCCCCACGTCTGGACGGGGCTTGATGGAGCCCTGGCATCGGGCACACGAGGAGGGGCTTGATGGAGCCCCCACGTCTGGACGGGGCTTGATGGAGCCCCCACGTCTGGACGGGGCTTGATGGAGCCCTGGCATCGGGCACACGAGGAGGGGCTCGATGGAGCCCCCACGTCTGGACGGGTCTCACCTGGAGCCCCCACGTCTGGACGGGGCTTCGGGGGGGGTCTCACCTGGGGCCCCGAGCGCTGCGGGGGCGCCCCCGGGCGGCGGGCTGCCGCGCTGCCCCCTTACGTAAGGCGCCGCCCGCGCCGTGACGCCGAGGGGCGGCCCGTGACGTCACGGCGGTGACGCGTCGGGGGCGGGGCGGGGGCGGCCCGCCCCGCCGGGGCCGGGGCCGGGGCCGGGGCAGCGGCAGCGCCGGGCATGGTGTGCGGGCGGCGGGGCTGCGCCGCGGCCCTCCCCGCGCCATGGAGCTGGAGAACATCGTGGCCAACACCGTCCTGCTCAAGGCCCGCGAAGGTACCGCCGCCCCGTCCTGCATCCGCCTCCCCATCCCGCCCCCCCACCAGCTCCGTGACCCCATCCCCGTCCCAGCTCCTCGTGTTGGTCCCTGTTCCAGTTGTCCATCCCGGCTCCGTGTCCCCATCCTTGTCCCAGCTCCTTGCCCTGGTCTTTCTCCTGGTCCCCCATGCTGGCTCCATGTCCCCATCCCTCTCCCGGCTCCGTGTCCCCATCCCTATCCCAGCTTCTCGCCCTGGTCTCTCTCCTGGTCCCCCATGCTGGCTCCATGTCCCCATCCCTGTCCCAGCTCCTTGTCCTGGTCTCTCTCCTGGTCCCCCATGCTGGCTCCGTGTCCCCATCCCTATCCCAGCTTCTCGCCCTGGTCTCTCTCCTGGTCCCCCATGCTGGCTCCATGTCCCCATCCCTGTCCCAGCAACTTGTCCTGGTCTCTCTCCTGGTCCCCCATGCTGGCTCCGTGTCCCCATCCCTATCCCAGCTTCTCACCCTGGTCTCTCTCCTGGTCCCCCATGCTGGCTCCATGTCCCCATCCCTGTCCCAGCTCCTTGTCCTGGTCCCCATCCCAACTTCCCTGTTCCAGCCCCCAACCCAACTCCATATCCTAGTCTCCATCCTAGTCCCCATCCCCGTTCCTTGTCCTGCTCCCTATCCCGGTCCCCCATCCTGCCTCTGTGTCCGTATCCCCATCCCAGCTCCACTTCCTGCTCCCCACCCTGGTCCCCCCTTATCCCAGTCCCCACCCTGGTCCCCCCGTCCCGGTGCCACGTCCCAGCACACCCGCCCTGACGGTGCTGGGCCGCAAGGGCACCCAGGGAGCCAGGAGGAGGCAGCGACCCCCAGCCCGGCGGGCGGCCGCGGCGCGGGGCTCCCGGTGCTCCTCTCCTGCCGCCGGCACCCTCCTACGGGACTTACTGAGCGCAGGCGGAGCAGGGGCTGCGGGCCGAGCCGCGGGCACGTCCCTCTCGCCCGCCCCGCCGATCTGCCCGCGACGCGGGGCCCAGCGTTGGAAGAGCCCGCGACTGCCGGCAGCGAGCCGGGCGGCCGCGGCCGGGACCCGTCTCCGCGCCGGAGCGGCTCCGTCTCTCCGTGCCGGCAGGATGTGTCTGGTTGGGGATGTAGCTCGCGCTGAGCGAAACCGCTCGTGCCAGGACAGCTTATTCCAGCCCGGTCTGAGCAAAATAAGCGCTGCCAGGAAAAACACAGCCTTACCGGTGTGCCGGTGGAGTCGGGGTTTTGTCGGCGTAGCTGTGTTGGTTTCGAACCGCGCTTGCGACTGGTGTGGTTGGCGGCAGTTTGCAGGGGGAAGTCTAAAGGCTCCGAGTCTCCAAATCCCTTCTAAAAACGGAGCACAGAAATGGTTCACCGAAGGAACTTGGGGACCTTTGTTTGCTTTTGGTTTCCTGCAGAAAATTGCAGCCCTTATTCCTAAACCTTTGTAACCAAAAAGCAAACAGCAGCTGAGGGCGACCTGCAATCCTCCTAAAGCCCGGGAGAGAAACTGATCGTTTCGGGGGAGATCCCAATAGCAAACACTTTTATTTATTTTTTATTTTATTTTTGAAAAGCCCTTGTCTTCTAAAGGCCTGATTTATTTACCCACGTTGCAGTCGTTTCCAGCAGCGCTGGCCGGTGCTTCGCGTGCTCGATAAGCCCGGGGGGCAGGAGCCGCTGCCCTCGTCGGCGTGCCCCGGCGGGCGCCTCCGCGCCGGGAGAGGGAAGTTTGGCTTCTGCAGCTCGTTTGTTTTTCAGCCGAGGCTGGCCCAGGATGTGGTGCTGCGGCGAGCAGCTCCGTCTCCGTCGGGGATCGCGCGGTGCTCCTTTCGCATCCGACACGCAAACGCTGCCGCGCAAAACCCGCTCCGCGCCCGCGCTAGCCGGAGCGTCGTTTGAGCCGGGGCCGGTCGGAGGTGGGAAAGACGCGTGGGCCCTGGGGGCAGGCGGAGAGCAGCCCTGGCAATGCCTCCTGCCGGTAGCCGCTGCAGCGGGCGAGGCAGCAACTTTGAGACCTCGGGCAGAAAATGGGTTAAACGCAGTGCAAAACGACTGGGAACCGCTCGGTGCCGGAAGCAGGGAAGTGACTCCGGCGTCTCCGCCGCTGGAGCGCCAGGCGACGGCTCGGTCTCGGCGCCGCTCTCCCTGCCCGAGCCATCGCGCCCGGGGCCCGGAGCAGCCAGCTGCCCCTGCGGGACGGGACAGGACGGGACAGCACGGCGCGGCCGGCGGCCTGCGCCCGGGCCTTTCTGTGCACGCTCGTGCCGGGCGGCTGCAGCGGCTCCGCTGCAGCTTCCGGCCGGCCGGGCACCGGGAGCCCCTCGACGGCAGCCTGCGCCGGACGCGCTAGGAAGGAGGGTCGGTGCGGCCCTCGGGCCGGCGGGGGACGCGCTCCGGGGCCGCTCGGTTTCCCTCTGCTTCGAGGCCTCCCGGCCGCTGCGGCACCTGCGAGCCGCGCGGTCTTCCTGCCTGAAAGCGACAATTAATTCCCCCGTGGGCCGGCGCTGATGCCGCCGGGGCAGCGCGGCGGGTCGGTCCGGCTCGGCGCGGGGGGAGCGGCTGGCAGAAGCGCCTGGGGCAGACGGCGAGGGAGCTGCAAGCACCGAAGACGACTGAGTGACTGTTACGGCTCTGTGGCCGTTCCCGTCGGGGCGGAGCGCGGCCTCGCTCAGGCTTTTGACGCTGATTCACGCAAGCTCGGCCGAGGGCAGAGGGGGGACCCCGCGCTGGGTGCGGGAATCATCGGGGAAGCCCAACCGGCCGGTTGTCGCCGCTGTCGAAACGCGGAGAGATAGCGACGCGGCTGGCGCTGGTCCGCGTCCCAGCACCCGCGCGCGGGCGCTGCTGATGACCCCGGGCCGGGGAGGCTGCGGGCTCGCCGCGCCGCGGGGCTGCGAAAGACCCTGGGCGCGCGGGCGGATGAGCTGCGAGCAGCGTGGGAAAGGCCCCCGCCGCCGCGCGCTGGAGCCCCGCGTGCCTCCGGGGTGCTGCTGCCGCAGGGCGACGGTGGTCCCCGCGCCCGGGGGGCGGGACGCCGGGTGCCGATCGCGCACAGAGGGTGCCGGGCAGCTGCCGGGGGGCTCCCACCGCTGAGCCCGGAGGCGCGTTCGGCCCCGCGCCCGTTCCTGCCCGCGCGGCGCTGGCGGCGGCTTCCTCTCCCGGCAGCTTTGTTGGAGCGACGCCTCTCCCCGCGCGCATGTCTCGCCGTTCGCTGCGGGGGCTGCTTTCCGCGGGGGAACAGTCTTATTTTGCTTGCCACCCAAACGCCGGTTGCACGGCTCCGCTCCCCGCCGACGCCGCCGGGGCCTCTGTTGTTAGAAACGTTAAAAGAAGCTGGCGGCTGCTCGCCTGCCCCGACGGGCCGGGCCGGGCCGCGTGCCCCCGGCTCGGCTGACTCACCGCCTGGGCGCGACGGCTCGGCGCCCGCCGTGAGCTTTGCAGGTGGAGGCTTCTTCGCCCTCGGCGCGCGCGCGGGCTCGTCCTGCTCGTCCTGCTCGCTCGCTCGCGCCGCTCTCGGCTGCGGGTGGCTTTGGGACGGGCGACCAGCCCCGCCGCCCGCGCTCCTCCCTCCGCCGGCCCCGGGCTCCCCCCGGAGCGAGGAGGCCTGGGAACACGCCGGTGGGAGCGGACCTCTCCGCTTCCCCTGGCCCCGGCCCCCGGCGAGGTCTGCGTTCCCGCACGGCGCAAGAGAAGGGGAAAATTTGTGCAAGGGCCAGCGGCGCGGTTTCCTGCCGGCCCGAGCGGGACGGGCAGAGCGACGGCACGTCCGGCTCGGGGCCGCGGCGCTGCGCCGGACGGCAGAGGAGGGGCCGGGGCCGGGGAGAAGGGAGCGGAGGCACCTTGCCTTCGCCCTCCCGTCTCTGCTTTTTGGAGAGCATCTCCCGGGCTGCGCGCCGTCCCGGCGGGGGCCTCCCTTCCCGGGCCGCACCGCGGAGCCGGGGGGGGCTCTTGCTTTGGGTGGCTCAGCGATGCTGCCCTGCCCCGTCCCTCGAGGGGGACGCCTGGCTGCAAGGTGGGGTGGCCGCTGCCCGCTGGCGTTGGGGCTGTTCGCGCGGGAGGAAGCGAGCTGATTACGGCAGGAAGCCGGCGGCCCCCGAGGAGCTGCGCAGCCCTGCGCCGCCCCGGCCCCGCGTGCCGCTCGGCGGGGCGATGCGGAAAGCAGCTGTCTACGAGGGGGAGGGCGCGGGGCCCCTCCGGCACGGCCCCGCGGGCCGCCCTCCGCGCCGCCGTTCGGGCTGAGGCGTTCCCCTCCGCAGGCAGAGCTTTCTCCGAGGCCCAGGCAGAGCGTGACGATGGGTTTAATTTTATTTTTCCGCTTGGTTTTGGATTAGCCCGAAGCGCAGGGGGTGTCCGGCGTTTGGCCAAGCGGGTGAGCGATGGTTTTAGGGGCTTCGTGTCCCCGGAGCCCCCGGAGACCAGCAGCCGTGGGACGGAGGGACAAGGGAGAGAGCCGCGAGCCGGGCGGCTCCGCTCCGGGCGGCTGGGAAGGGGCCGCTGCTCCCGGCTCCGCGGCAGAGCCTGCCCGCGCCGGGCTGGCTCGGGGACCCCCCTGCCGTCCTCGCTCCCCGTTGCCCGGAGCGTGCAGGGGGTCGCTGCCGTGCCCCGTGTCCCAGCGTGACCTTCTCCTCCTCCCCGTCTGTTTGCAGGAGGCGGCGGCAAGCGGAAAGGCAGGAGCAAGAAGTGGAAGGAGATCCTCAGGTTCCCGCACATCAGCCAGTGCGACGAGCTGCGGAAAGGCCTGGGTGAGCGATGCGCCCCGTGCCCGCCCGGCAGGACGGGCTTTGGGCAGCCCGGGGCCGCGGTGGGAGCCAGCGGAAAGGGCTTGCAGGGCGGCTCCTGCGCTCGTGGCGGCTTTTTGCACCGCTGGCCTCGGGGACCAGCAGGCTGCTCCGCTGCTTCGTCCCTCCGCGCCAGGCTCGGGGGAGCACCGTTGGGCGGCGATCGTTTCCCGCGGTGGGAGAGCATTGGAATCGGGGCGGATGGGCGCGGGGGTCGCGGGACCGCTGGCTGCCCCCAGGGAAGCTGCCGCACGCCTCCGCCTTCCCTCGCAGAGAAGGACTACGGCAGCCTGTGCGAGAAGCAGCCCATCGGCAGGTTGCTCTTCCGGCAGTTCTGCGAGACGCGGCCGGAGCTCCTGCGCTGCATTCGCTTCCTGGACGCCGTGGTAAGGGACGCGGCCGGGCGTCGCGGGTGGCAGGGGAGGTGGCGCGAGGCCCCGGAGCAAGCGGGGCGGCTGGGGGGAGCGTGCGTTTCGGCCCCCTCTGAAGCCACCGCGCGGAAATTCCACGCGGATGACGGGGAATGGAGACGTCGGCCCCTCTGGGGAAACGGCGGCCTGCTGGCCTCCAGGCCCCTAGGTTCCCTCCATCTCCTGAAGCTGCCTGGTGCTGGACATGCTGGCAGCCCAGCACGGTTCGGGTTTTGCCCTGGGTCGTGCAAGAGAAATTCGGCTTTTTGTCTGAGCAAGTTCAAAATTTTGACCTGAAATCCATGTGCATCTGCTGTGATTTACCCTGCTGCCAGAAGGCAATTCCAGATGCTGTTTAATAGGAAACGTAAGCCTCATAAAACGATCCGTGTTTCCCATTACCGAATTGTTTATGCAAGTGGCCGGTGCATTTGCTCTGCCCGGCGGGGTTGGTTTTCCCAGTGCTGCTTTCGGGGGCGAGGGAGATCCGGGTGGGTGCGGGGGTGCAGCTGGCTCTGCCACGGCGCAGGAGCACGCGGGGTTTGTCGCTGCGTGTACGTGGGCTCGAGGCGTCCCGGGGCAGAGCCCAGGCAGCTGTGCAGGGCACTAATGGGAAACACGTGCTTGTAAAACAGTCCATGCTTGTGGCGACTCTTAGAGCTCGTGGACAACTTTTCTTTCTTTTTTGGCTTTTGAATAAATAAAATTCCCCAGGTGGCAGCAGGTCTGGGTTTGGCAGCGCGGGGAGGTGGCAGAGCCAGCTCTGCGTGCAAGACGCTCCCTTTTCTTCCACCAAATCTTGTGTTAGCTAGCGAAATTCAGCAGTGTGTTTCAGTACTTCTTGCTTCCAGCATCCTTCCTGTCCCGTTCCACCAGATGTAAATCACTTTTGATCCCCTCCGGGGCTGAACACGTGCGTGTGCGTGCCCGCGCATGCGTGGCGCCGGTGCTGCCGGCTGCAGGAGCGCGCTCTGCGTGCCGGGCCCCTGCCAGGGCTGTCGCGAGGCTGGGGCAGGGAGACAGCAGTCAGCTCCCACCTTTTGCTCTCTTGGCAAACTCCTCTCTGAGTCGGGTGGGAGACGTTTCAGGAAAAGCTGCCTCGCTGGCGCGTGGGGAAGAGCCGAGGCGGGCTGGCCCGGCGCTGCCTGTCTGTAACAGCCTCCTCCCCTGTCCCCCCAGGCGGACTACGAGCTCTCCCCGGATGAGAAGCGCAAGGAGATGGGCGAGGAGATCATCTGCAGGTTCTTCAACCAGCAGGTGCGTCTGGGGGACGTTTATCCCCCTAGGCAGCTGGACCGGGACAGGGTAGGACGGGATGGGGCCGGGGTGGTGCAGGGTGCACGAAGCTGCATCCTTGCTCCCGGGGCTCCCTGGTGCACGCTGGCGCGGGCACCCCGGGAGCTGGGACCGTGGGCTGCCCGCGGAGCCGGGCTGCGGCACCGGGGCGCGCCGGGCTGGCTGGTGGGGAGTCACCCGGGAGCGCTGCAGCAACCGTGGGCACAGGCGGCAGGGTTTGGCTCACGCCTCTATCTCGCTGCCCGTCTCTCCTTCGCCGCAGTCCCCGGATTACCTGCCTGAGATCAGCCGGAGCTACATCAGCCAGTGCGCGGAGAACCTGCAGAAAAGCCCCTGCAAAGACCTCTTCAGCAGCTGCCTGCAGTGAGCGCCCTGCCCTGCCGCACCCCTGCCGCCGCAAGGCGAGCGTCCCTCCGGGGCGACGCTGACGGTCCCTTTCCCCCCGCAGCCCTCTGCATGAGTACCTGAGCCGGGCCCCCTTCTCCGACTACCTGGACAGCATGTATTTCGACCGGTTCCTGCAGTGGAAGTACCTGGAAAGGTGAGCGCGGGCGGGCGGGGGCTCAGCGCCAGCGCGGAGCCGGGGCTGACGTGCCCGCGGTCGTGCGTTTCAGGCAGTCGGTCACCAAGGACACGTTTCGGCAGTACAGGATCCTGGGCAAAGGGGGCTTCGGAGAGGTAGGACGGCGCTGCCGCGGAGGCCCCGGGGCTGGCAGAGGCTGTGCCGCCACGGTGCCGGCCCCGCTGCCCGCTCACCCCGCTGCCCGCGCCCCAGGTGTGTGCCTGCCAGGTGCGGGCCACGGGGAAGATGTATGCCTGCAAGAAGCTGGAGAAGAAGCGGATCAAGAAGCGGAAAGGGGAGGCCATGGCCCTGAACGAGAAACAGATCCTGGAGAAGGTCAACAGCCGGTTCGTGGTGAGTGCTGCGCTCCCCAGCTCGGCGGCGGGGCGCGAAGGAGCCGGTCCGCGGGGCCGACCGGCGCTGTGCCGATGCAGGTGAGCCTGGCCTACGCCTACGAGACGAAGGACGCGCTCTGCCTGGTGCTCACCATCATGAACGGCGGGGACCTGAAGTTCCACATCTACAACATGGGCAACCCCGGCTTCGAGGACGAGCGCGTGGTCTTCTACGCGGCGGAGATCTGCTGCGGCCTGCAGCACCTGCACCAGGAGGGCATCGTGTACAGGTGAGGGCGGCGCGGGCGCGCGGCCGGCGGGGTGCCGGGCTGGGCCGCTCCGTGCTGAGCCGGGCGCGCGTCTCTCCCCGCAGGGACCTGAAGCCGGAGAACATCCTGCTGGACGATGACGGTGAGGAGAGGAGCCGTGCCCGCGGGAGCCGTCCTGGCTCCGGAGTCGGTCTCCGCGCGCCCCCTCCCCGTGTGTCCCCGGCCGGGGGGCTGTGCCCGGGCTGGGCCGTTGCGCGGGGCAGGCTGTGGAGCAAGCAGAGGTGATGCAGGGCTCCTGGCTGTGTTTTGGGGAGCGCGTGAGGAGCACGGTGGGGGGTGACATCCCTGGGATAGGGGCCCTCCAACCCGCCGCCCTGCCGCAGGCCACATCAGGATCTCCGACCTGGGGCTGGCTATCAAGATCCCCGAGGGCGAGAGCATCCGGGGCCGCGTGGGCACGGTCGGCTACATGGGTGAGTGCGGGGGCAGCGCCGGCGGGGCTGGCCTCGGGGGTCTCTGCAGCCTCAGCCCGGCCGCGGGAGGGCTGGGCGGGTGGTGCGCGGCCCTGACGGGTTTGGGGCTCTCGCTCGCAGCCCCGGAGGTGATTAACAACGAGCGCTACACCTTCAGCCCCGACTGGTGGGGCCTGGGCTGCCTGGTGTACGAGATGATCGAGGGGCAGTCGCCCTTCCGCGCCCGCAAGGAGCGGGTGAAGCGCGAGGAGGTGGAGAAGCGGGTGCGGGAGGACCAGGAGCAGTACTCGGACAAGTTCAGCCAGGACGCCAGGGCCATCTGCAAGGTGGTGAGTCCAGGGGCAGGGCCGGGGCGTCTCCTCGTGCCCAGCTCCTCGCCGTGGGGGCGCAGCCCCTCTCCTCCCGCCGTGACCGTGCGCCCCCGTCCCCTCCCCAGCTCCTGACCAAGGACCCCAAGCAGCGGCTGGGCTGCGGGGCGGACGGGGCAGCCGAGGTGAAGCGACATCCCTTCTTCAGGACCATCAACTTCAAGCGCCTGGAGGCCGGGGTCACGAAGCCGTCGTTCGTGCCGGACGTAAGGCGTGGGGCAGGGGGGCGGCCGCGGGGGTGGTGATCCCGCGTCGCCCGGCGAACGGCTGTTTCGGGTCCCGCAGCCCCGGGCCGTGTATTGCAAGGACGTGCTGGACATCGAGCAGTTCTCGACGGTGAAAGGCGTCAACCTGGACCAAACCGACGACGACTTCTACGCCAAGTTTGCCACCGGCAGCGTCTCCATCCCCTGGCAGAACGAGGTAAGGGGAGGGCAAACCCCCGGGGCCGCCGTCTCGGTCGCGGCCTCCGGTGAGCCCTGCCCTCTCTCCCCGCTCCAGATGATCGAGACGGAGTGCTTCAAGGACCTCAACGTGTTTGGACCGAACGGGACCCGCTCCCCGGACCTGGACTGGCAGCAGCTGCCCGAGCCCCCCAAGCGCAGCCTGCTGCAGAGGCTCTTCCGGCGCCACGTAAGAGACGGGGGGCTGCGCGGCTTCGCCGTCCCCCTCGCTGCTCCGCCGAGCTGCCTAATCGCCCGCCTCCCCGTCCGTCTGCCTGCCTGTCCCCCGCAGCCGGCCGACTGCGCCGTCGGCAGCGACGCGCGCTGCCCGCCGCCGGGACCTCGCGCCCTGCCGGCCCCGGGCGCTCTCGGACGCGGAGCGGAGGCCGCCGGGAGCGCCGCCACGCTCGCGAGGTGGGACGGACGCACGGACCGCTCGGCGGAGGGCGGGGGGAGCCGGCCGGGAGGCGATGGAGGGGCCTCGGGTAGGGGCAGAGCCCGTCCCCTGCCCTGCGCGGGTGCCGGCACCCCCGGCTGCCCCCCGGCCGAAAGGGGCAGGGAATAACTCTTCTCGCCGCGTTGGAGCGCGAGGAGCGCCGGCGTCATCTTATCCACGCGCGACCCCGGGGCCGGGGCACGCTGTGTTTTCATCTGCGGTCGCCAAACAGCACCGCGGGCAGCCTTGGAGCCGGGGTCCCGCCAGCTGCCGGAGGGGCTGTAACGCGCCGCCCCGCGGGGGCCAGGGGCAGCGCCGGGGACCTCCTCGTCCTCGTCCCGACCTGCGTCCCCCGGGCGCCGGCGACAGCCTCGGCCCTCCCTGCCTGAGCCGCTGCCGTCGCCAGAACGGGAAACGGGCTTAGGAGTGGGAGTTTGGCGACCTTTTGGCACGTCGCTGCTCCCTTTTGGGTGGAGGGGAGGTGCCGGCTCGGGCGCCGGGCGAAGCAGGTCGGCGGCTCGTGGCGCGAAGGGGCCGTAGCGCCGCCGAAACCCCGCGGGGACGTTGGCGTGGGCGAGCGCCACGGCGGCTTGGGCCTCGCCGGGCGGCCGGGGGCAGAGCGGGGCCGTGTGCTCGGCGCTGCGGCCGCCTGGGGCAGGCGGCGTGCGAGGGGCCGTCGGTGCGCGTGGGGCTGTCGGTGCGCGTGGGGCAGAGCACGCGTGGGGCTGGGCGTGCGAGGGGCAGCCGGTGTGCATGGGGCTGGGCGTGCGAGGGGCAGAGAGCGCGCACAGGCGTGCGAGGGGCAGGCGGTGCATGTGGGGTCGGGGTGAAGTGCAGCATTTATGGGTGTGCGAGGGGTGGCAGCGCGCCCGTGGGCGTGCGTGGGGCAGCTGGTGCACGTGGGCGTGCGAGGGGCAGCTGGTGCATGTGCGTGGGTGTGCAAAGGGCAGCTGATGCACGTGGGTGTGCAAGGGGTAGCGCGCACGTGGGTGTGCAAGGGGTAGCGCACCCGTGGGTGTGCGAGGGGCAGAGCACCCATGGGTGTGCGAGGGGCAGCTGGTGCCCGTGGACCGGGCGTGCGAGGGGCGGTGCAGGCGGTGGTGCTGCCGTGGCCCCGCGACGCCGAGGCCCGCGGGGGCCGGGGACCCCCAGCAGACCCGAGCTTCCCTTGCAAAGACGTCTTTTATTTTTGTATTCTCCTCTGTGTTAACATGTTTCGGGGTGTTTCAGGTTTCACTGATTTTTTTTTTTTAATACTGTAAATCTCCTGGCTCCCCTGCACGTGGTTTACATTCAATTCGGTTTTGTACATTTGTAAACAGTTGTAAATATTTGTACGTTGGGTGCCCGGATGTACGTTTTTAAGCTAAAAGCTGCAAACCAAGCCCTGTGGTGACTGCACGGCGACGCGTTGGGGCGTTTTGGGGGGAGCAGGGCCGCCCCCGCCGCGGAGGGGGCGTCACCCCGCGAGCCGGCCCCGCGGCTGCGGGGGGCTTTGGCGGCGGGCGCGGGGCTGCGCGGGATGCGGGCGGCTCCGGCGGTCCCCGCGAGCCCGGCCGGGATCCCGGCTCTCTGCGCGGAGCCGCCTCTGCCCCTTCCCGGGAGGGGAGTTTTGTGGAGCGAGCGGAGAGCAGCGGCGACAGACGGACGGAGCAGGCAACCGCGGCGACCGGCGCGGGACGCCCCGGCGAGGCGGTGAGCATCCTGCGCGGCGCCCATCTGCCGGGCCTCCCGGCGGCTCGCGGGCGCCCTTTCGGCCCGGGCGTTAGGACGGGCTGAGCCTTTGCAGCGGCGGCGGCTGCGGCGGAGCAGGGCACGGGGCTCGCGCCTGGCCCGCCGTCCTCTCCCCCCTCAACCTGCCGCGGCCGCCGGGAGCGGGGGGTTTCGCCTCGCCTCGCCGGGGGCCGCTGGCCGCCTCCTGGCCCCGCAACCGCTGCAGCCGGAGCCGGGGGGCGGATCTGCCCGCGCGCTGTTTTGGTTTTTCGTCCTTGCGCAGAGGCCTTGCGTTCGGCAGCGCCTGCTCCGTGCCGGATAGCAACCGGCCCTGCTGTTTTACAGCCCGGAGGTCTCCGTGCCGGGCACGTCCCGGCTTCGCGGGACGAGCTCTGCGACCGGGCCTGGTCTCGGCGGACGGACGGACGGACGGACAGACGGCGTCCCGGGAAGCGCCCGCACCTCCTGCGCTCGGGGCCGCCGGCACCGGTCGGTGAGTGGCAACGCAGGCCTGGCGCGCGGCGGGGAGTCCGGGGTGGGGGATTGTGCCTAAAAACGTGCATCCCGGAGGCATCGCCCCTGCTGGCTGTCTGCTGGGCTGCCGGCGCCTCCATCCATCCACTGGCGTTTATTGCCCGCTAAACGCAAGGAGTCTCTTATTGCTGGGAAAGGCCGTTTGCTGATGCCGCCCTGCGTCCGCAGGCTCCGGGCGCGCGGCGCCGCCGGCGGAGAGGAGCCGGAGCGGCGGAGAGGGGCCCGGCGCTGCAGGACGGCCCCAGGGTCGCGGGTAAGGCTGCAGGCGCCGCCGGCGCGGTGGGGCGGCCGCGCAGCACCTGCCGGCGGAGGATCTCTCCCGCGGCGGCCGGCTGCGAGGGGCCGGGCCGGGCCGGGGGAGCGCGGGCGGCCTTTGCCTGCGCCGCGCCGCGAGCGGCTGACCTCCCCCTTGGCCGAGTTGTTGCAACAGCGGGGAGGAAGGTCAGGCTCCCCGCGGGAGGGCACGAGGGTTGACGTCAAAGGAAGCAGCTGGTGATTCACGGGTTCTCGGGAGCGTTTGTCTCCCGGGCCGTAACTCATCCCGGAGATGTCGTTTCATCCTTGAGCGTTATCGCCGCTCTGTCGTTGCCCGCCGCTCCCAGCCTGCTGGGAGATAATCCGACCTCTGCGGGCGAAACGAGGGCTTCCCCGTGGCTGCGTTCGGCGGCGCGGCGCGGGGGCCCTCCGGGTTTGCTGCGCTGCCCCGAGGCGGGACCCTCCGCCGGGCGCAGGCGAGGGCTCGGCCGCCCGGCGCCCTCGCCGCATCCGCGACGCTGCCCTGGCCCCCGCGGCCCTCCCGCCGCGCCGCTGCGGCGAGGGCTCGGCTCCCTGGTCCCTGGCCCTCGCGCTCGGGGGCCGGCCGCCCCGTTTCTTGCATCCGGCTGTTGGGTGAGGCTGGGCCCAGCCTGGCGCCGGCTCTTCCCAGGTGCGTGCGGCGGGCAGCACCGGCGTCTCACTGCCCGCCGGCACCCGTGGGCGCGCGTTTCATCGCTGCGCGGGGGCGGCCCCGGAGCAGGCGGGGGGTTCGCGCTCAGCGCGGGCGCTGCAAACCGGCGGACGAGCTGAGCAGGGAGCCCCTGGCTCCTCGTTTGGCTTCGGGAGCTAATTGCCTCCGTCCCCGCGCGCTGGCCTGCCGAAGGCGGCCGCGGGGGGCACGAGCGCGCCAGCGGGGCAGCTGCTGGCCGGACTCGCCGCCGGTGACCTGCGGCCCCTGACAGCTGCGTGGGGAGACGGGCCTGGCCTTGGCCCCCAGCAGGCCTGCCGTAAGTGATGGCTCTTATCTCTGTGCTGACAAGCCAGCATCCTTCAGCGGGCGTATTTAAGGCCGAGCGCCTGGAGGGCTGCGGCAGAGGAGCGCTTGGCGCAGAGACACCCGGGCCGCAGACCGGAGCTGCTGCGAGAGGAGGACCATGCTGCCCGCCACGTTCAAGCTGTGCGCTGCCATCTCCTACCGGCACCTGCGCAACATGACGGGTGAGGGCGCGGGGGCTCGCTGCGGCCGGCCTGCGAGGCTCGATCGAGCCCGGGCAGAAAAGCGCCGCTCGGCTCTGCCCGCGGGCTCTGCGTCGCTCCCCGCGGCGGGACGTCCGACGCGAGCCTGACGGGGCTGCGGTCTCTTGGGACGCTTTCCAGGACCGATGCCGCGTTCGTCCCTGGGTTTCGTCTGTTGAAGTCTCTGTGACTCCTTTTCGCTGCCAGACGCGTTCCTGGGGTCAAAGGGGAAGGTTTTATGCCGTTTCTGAGCGCAGAGCATGTCTCTGTCCTTCGAGAGTGGGACAGGGCAGCATCTTGGAGGGTGCTACAAAGGCACCTCGCTCTGTAAGGCTGAGCTACACTTCCTGTTTGGAGCCCTGGGAGGAACAGCCTTGGAATAATATCTTCTCTGGCTGTTAGGATTTTATATTATTGTATTCCATTTCCTATGGCCTTTCCTGAGCACCTTCTCGTGCCTCGTGCAGAGACGGAGAAGGATGATGCCCCTTGGCGTTTATAAGACTGCCTTCTGCTCCCCATGTGCTGCGTAGCCTGGACTTGGAGTAAAACGCGAGTTTTACAGAGCAGCTTCTGTTCTATAGTAATTCAATGGCAATAAACTTTGTGTATGTGTGTTGTAGGGGCTTCAGCTATATTAGCAGGCGAAAGGTGGCAAGCAAGGAGTTTTTATTTTTGTGTATTAAGGAAAAAAATGCAAACTATGACAAATCCTCTGCAGTGCAATGTTTAGTTCTGTTCAATGACGTGCTCTCTCCTCTCAGGTCTGAGGAGACAAGCTGCTGTTGCCATCAGCCAGGAGCTGAGTAAGCTAGCCTGCCGCAGCACGGGTCCCAATACGTGGATTAACCAAGTTCGCAGAAGGAGCTCCTTGCTCAGTAAGTAACAAACAGACAGGGATCCTGCCCCTTTCTGTCGGGTGCTGACAGTTACGGATCGGTGCTCGGGAGACTGTGGTTAGACAAAAACCTGCTGATGCGTAGCCCATGCTTTTGCTAAACAAAAGGCAAATGCAGGCAAGCAATGCGAATTGAGCTTACTTCCAGAGACCCCTGCGCACTGCAAAGGTTATTTGATTTAGATAAGGCTTATCTGCTATTATGATGAGTCAGTCAGTTATGCATTGTTCCTAAACTCACTCTCCCTTTTGTCCAAACCCTTTCAGGCTCCAGGCTGGAGGAGAAGCCCTTCAGCGAGATGGAAATGTCTTATATCAAGCAAGGAGAAGAAGCCCTTCAGAAATCACTCAGCATCCTTGGCGACCAGGATGGCTGGAAGACAGAGACGGTGGTGGTAGGTTCTCTGCTTGCAGCAGGCAGAAGATGTCCTCCTGTAAACAACTGTGGTACTAATTCTGCCTTCCCCTCCTGTAGGATAATGGAGACAAAGTGCTGAGCAAGGTGCTCCCAGACGTGGGGAAGGTGTTTCGCCTCGAGGTGGTAGTGGACCAGCCCCTGGACACAGTGTACAGCGAGCTGGTGGACAAGATGGAGCAGATGGGAGACTGGAACCCCAACATCAAAGAAATCAAGGTGGGAGATGCATGCCTGCACATACTCGCTGAACTCCTTTTTGACCTGACTCAGCCATAGATTCAAATGCATACGTTGCTCAACGTAGCTTTAACATGGGCCAAAGAACGACTTTGGCGGTCACAACAGGGTACAGAGATTTCTCCATCCATTCCATTCCTTTAGAAATGAATAAGCCAGACTTTTATCTATCTTGGCCATTTTTTATGCTGATATAAAGCTCGTTTTGCAGTAATCACGTTGCTCTGTCAGCAGAAGTGAATGTCTTTAGCAGCTGGAGGATTGTGTGTTACTTTCTCTATAGAGAAACGCACGTGTGTTTCACTGCAAAGTAACAGTCCAGCTCTGTTGTTAAGTTTGTACTATTATTGGAAAAGAAATAGCAGTCTCCCGGCATGCAGGGGAGAGCATCTTGCTATTATTGCACAGCTTGTTCTTGAAGCAAGGGAAGCGTTAAGAGAAATACATTTTTTCTTCAGGTATTAGAGATACTGTATTCTAGGGTGAAACAGACATTGCTTATGTTAAGAAAAATTGTAGTGTGAGTTAGTTATTACATACAGTAAGCGCATGTATTGGAACGTATGCTAGGACATGCAGCAATCACAGTAAAATGGAAGCCGTTACGTTTGGATAACTGTAGCCATTCATTGTGATAAATAGCTCAAAGTTGATGTAACTTTCCAGATTCTCCAGAAGATTGGAAAAGACACAGTGATCACCCATGAGAAAGCAGCTGCTACGCCAGGTAACATTGTTGGACCACGGGACTTTGTCAGCGTGCGATGTTCTAAGAGACGTGGTTCTACCTGTGTCCTGGCTGGGATGTCAACAACATATGGAGCGATGCCAGAACAAAAAGGATTTATAAGGTAAGACCTCTTTTTGCACTTACTTTGGCTTTCTCTCAGGAGGCAAGAGTTTGTGTATAGGGATGTTTGATTTCCTAAAAGCGAGTCTGTAAATTTGATAGTTTGGAGTATAAAGTAACTTAGAGTGATGCAAATTGCTAGGGGAGCACTAATTCTGCTATTGAAACTTGGGCCTTCAGGCACAAAGTCAGACATTGTTGTTCTCAACACACACACACACTTCTGTCCCTTTGTAGAGCTGAGAATGGTCCCACTTGCATGATCCTGCGTCCACTTCCTGGAAATCCTTCACAAACCAAATTGACGTGGCTACTCAGTATTGACCTAAAGGTAAGTTCAGCGGTGAACTATGACTAACTATTGCCCTTGTTTCTTTCCAGAATTAATTTTCAGGTTAATCAGATGGAAATTTGCCTCTCTCTTTTGTTCCTCTAGGGATGGCTGCCAAAGACAATAATCAACCAGGTACTCTCCCAGACCCAGGTAGACTTTGCCAATCATCTTCGTGAGCGCCTGGCCCAGACTGTCATAAACTGCTGACTGCACCAACCTCTGAGCGGCATATTCCAGACTAAATGTTTAATGCTTTGTTCAGTGGTAAAATAGGGCTTCTGTAATTAGGTTGTCAGACATGACTATTATTCCAGCCTGTGAAAGCAGGCCTTAGCAATTACATTACTAAAAGACATTTCTTAACCATCATTGAGGGGGAGGCCTCAGGAGCCTGATGTAGTAGCAGGAGCCAGCACATGCTCAGTGCACAAACGCAGGACTTACCTAAATTTTACTCCCATCCCCACCAGTAGAGCAGCTCTAAATTATTTCTTGTACAGATTTGCTTAATTGTATTTAATATTTATTCAAGCTCTTCAATGGTGATCAAGTTTTACAGGGTCTCCTGCCCATTGCTTGTATGTAGTGGTTAGAAAAGCAGTAGCCACTTTTAAACAATAACTCTGAGGCTTTAAAATTCCCTTTAGCTAAAGTGTAGTTTGTAGACCTGTAAACAAATCACAAAACTGTATCAGGTTTAAAGAAAAGCTTTATTTAAAACTGGTTTCCAGTTTTGTGTGTTTAAAAAAAAAACAAACAAAAACAGTTCTAGGCTTCTGCCCAAACCTCAGTCTTACATGCAGTAGTCTTGCTACAACACAATCCTTCTGGATGGAAGCTGTTTACAATTAGCCAAGCACAGTTGAGCAGAAGTGTCAGTGTTGCTTCTGCAAGTGTACTATAAAGCAGGTGGGTCCAGCTGCAGCCTGCTCTCACTGAACAAATGACTTTCACAACCTGGGTACACCAAATGAGAAGTTATCTCAACACGAACAGTTGCTTCTTCAGTAACTTAGTTACAGCTAGCTGAAGACTCCAAGAGATGCCCACAAATAGCACAATACATACTAGAACTGCATTCACTTGACTCCAGCACAGTGGTAGAGCATGAATCTTCAGCAGGTAATACATATACATAACACCTCTGAGTGCACTAAACACCTGCTATCAAGAAGAGCTGCTTTAGCTTCATCACGTTGTTCTTCAACAGATTGTTCCAAGTGATGCACATTCCTCTAAAATAAAAACCACTTGATTTGATGTCCACTGTGTCATTTTGCTACTTCTCTTTAAGGCTCCCAGGGTGGGCTGCGTCTTCCATCAACTTCTGTCTCTACGTGATACAGTACATCTGCCAGTGTGTGTTCTACAACAGCACCCCATCCCATGTCACTCATCTGCAATGGGAGAAAACAAAAGTTAGCTGGAGTCATGAGAAATTCAGCATTGGGGGAAAAAAATTGTTAAACAGGCTATCTGAAATTTCAATGTTGTTTGCTACACAGGTAACGCTAGCCCAGCTGCTGTGCAGTGATACAACTTCCAACGAGTCCTTCCCTTCTAAAAAGATGGGGGGGGGGGGGGGGAGGGGGCGTGTTTCCTTAAACAAGCACTCAGCCCTGCTGTGCCAGTTCAAAGTTTTCATGGGTCTGAACAACAGTAATAGTTAGGTCTAATTTCTATGCTGACACAAGGCTACTTGGTACTTATTGTTTAAAAGCTGTCCTTCACATTCTCATGCTTTTAAATACATTCCTTCCTTTTATATAAAATGGCTACACTGTCCAGCTCAAAAAAAAAAGGGGCAAAAACAGGTTTTGTATAAATCAGATCTCAACCACCTTGCATTTAAAAGCCATGAGGCTATCGCAAGGAGGGGAGAAAGCAAACTCGTGTTCTTACTTACCGGACGGTAAGTGATGTCTCTGGGAGGATACTTGAAATATGGTCCAAAGTTTATAGAAACCTATGAAAGACATACTTGGCATTAGCTAGAGCACGCAGGGAAAAATTAATTATTCTTCTGTTTTTCCCCCATCCCCTCACATCCCTGAGCCTAACTGCACCTAGTGCAAGAACATATGAATAAACAGCCTTTCCATGTAAGGCCAGCATTCCTTCAGTGGTTTAATAAAGTTCACACAGGTGACCAATCATATTGTTTAGACTCATTTTGCTAAAAGACTCGACTTGCCTCTTTATGCACTTAACCAGGTTTGCTTGAGGCAATCCCAGAGCACCCATAGCCTATGCACTCCTTGCAAAGGTAATTCCTAAGTCCAAGTGTAGTTTTAGTATGTTACATACCGTGCAGCCTTTGTATAAAGAAATAGCAGGAAAATAAACTCCTTCAAAAATGTCTTTAAAGGCAACACCTTGACTGGTACCATTTTTGAAGAAGACTATCTGAAAAGTAAAATAAAATTTTTGCCACTAATGATCAGTTGTAATTAACAGGTGAGGTCACCGTTAGCTTTAATATGGCGCTTATAAACATGCCCAGAAGATAATCACAGCCCCTCCCCCCCAAACATGCCAGACATTTTTAAAGTATTTCAATGACAACAAGAACTACTAACGGAACCGCACCCTTTGCTTGCACAGATTTACTACAATTTTTGTAAGACCATTTCAATTTTTTTTTGGTCATCCTCCTCTGCTGCCTCCCATCGCTTAACTTACTTGGCTTCCAGGTGCTTGCTTTAGGCTCTTCTCTGCTTTGTCCACAAAATCTTTTTCCTCAAAGTACAAGTAGCTTTTGAATTTGATCAAAGCCTGAAACGTTAGGAAACGACCACTTCAGAAATAGTCTGAAAAAAAACTGTTACCTTTAGTGACATAAGAAAGAATGGCAAACATGGGCACCCTGCTCGGGGAAAGGCATGCCTGCTGCGTCAGTGCTCGTGAGGAGCGAGTTGCACATCTCCAATGGGAACTAGAAGATGAAACAAGAGCTGGATAATCTCACTCAGTAGTCCCTGCACTCTTCCCCTACAGAATCGCTGAGTGGGGGATATTTTGTTTTCTTGAGAGCAATGCTCGGTACCTCTCCACTGCATACCGCAATAGTATCCAGTGGTATGCTGCACTCAGCAGGCAAGAATAAGGCTAGGGCAATCTTATTTTCCACTAGACAAGACAGCTAACACTTAACCAGTTATTGAACTGCACATCTCACCTTATCTTTGTAAGTATCAGGCAATGATTTAGCAGTCTCAGTGTCTTCAGGAAGACTGATGTAAAATCCCAGTATATCACCCTGTCCGTAGCCAGCTGAATAGTGTTTCCCTATTGACTGATGAAACTTTGTTCCCTTTTTGCTGCGCCAGGAGTAACTGAACTTGTCATATCCCAGAGGCGCCTGGAGGTTCCCTGTGAAAAACCAATGTTTCTTCATGAATGTGCCACAGTATAACAAACAGGAGCATCTCTAAACATTAAACATTTCTGTAGGGCCCAGTTCAAGTTTTGGAACAAAATATAGTTTAGAAATACTACTGCCATTAGCACAAAGACCTTGATTAAAGCGCTAAGCAAGGCCAAGCATGCAACAGCATAAAGGATCCACCAGTACTGCAGATCTTAAGTTTTCCCCAAGGTAAACTTCCTGCAGGTGCTGTAAAGGAGTGAAAAAATGAGCAAGCCATACATTACAGGAGAAAAGAAAGGGGTGGGGGAGGGACAGTAGGAACCAGTCAGGAATCCAATGCCTCCTAATGGATATTTGGGAAAGAAATATATTTACCTAGTGGCTGTGACCAGCCTAATCTGGCAGCTGTGTCTGGAGGCATCTCATCCATGGATATTTCAAAGTACCATGCTCCTTTCCGCACTCCATGGGAGGCTCGTACCATTGAATAGCCCTTCTCACCTATAACAGTCAGTCTGTCATCAGAAATCTTTAACTGAGGAGCTGTAGGAGAGGAGAGAAGAGGATATTAGCAGTGTGTTTGTGATTTTTACCGTGCAGTCATGTAAAAAGGCATTTGAACACACAGAAGTGGATTTAACGTTTGCACCTCTTAAAGTAATGCTGTTTGAAACTTCAATAACTGGTAAAGCGAGGTTGCAGTAGATGACCCCCTCATAAGAAGGGCTGTCTATCCAACTTGCATACGATTAGCAAGCTTTGTACCTCGGTCATGCAGTGCTAGGAGGACCCGTTCATATAGGCAGGCTCTGTAGAGGTCTCCAGGAATAGGCTTTCCTGCCCAACAGTCTAGCTCCAATTTTTCTGGATCTGGTGCATGGGGGTCGGGCTCAGCCAAGATGTAACGATATCCATCTTTATTAAAGGGGTGTTCCAAAGGATAACCATGAGGAGGTAAGCGCTGAGCGGAAAACAACGGGTCACTGTGAAACACAAAAACAACAGGTTGGCATCTCATGGCAGCTATGGTACAGTGAAACTTTGTTCCCCAGGGACTTCTTGTAAGTTCTGCACCAAAGTCAACCTAGTACAACCTGCTACAGAGATGTACCCACAGCGCTCGTGGCCTGCATACCACTTTGCTTTCAAGAGTCAGTGTGAAATGAGCACATACTTGCTTATAGGTCACACGCTAGAAATTATTTTAAATAAATACCATAATCCTTGTCTGTTACGATTCCCCATAAATCTACCAAGGGCAAAGACAGATGGGAAGAGTCTTAGGGCATTAGAACTGCAGCTGTCCCCTCTGACTAGCATACAACAGATTTGTATACATCTCATCCAATACATCAGACACTGTATTGTATGAGGTGCTCATACTCGTTACTGTGTCACTATGTCAGTCTTTTCAGCTCTTTCCTGTTACCTTCTTGTTTTCTTGGCTGTTCCCGTGGTCCCACCATCTTGCTGCTTGCGTTTCGCTCCCCTTCCTTTCCCACTGCCTCCTGCAGCAATTCCGCCTTAAAATAGAGATCACTGCTTATTAAGCAACTGATGATCAGAGAGCGTCTGTGAACATGGAATCTCCACAAAGAGAAAGGAGCAGAAGAAGCCAAATTTAAATCAGTTCATTAGCTCGTGTACATATTTGTGTTTCAAACACTTTATAGAAAGCATAGGAAAACCTAGAACTTATTTGCAGCTTCTAGGCAACTTTTGAAGTGTTATAATTTAGAAGTTCAGTGAGATTTATCAACGAAATTAGCTCAACTCAAGCTTTTAGAATGCGAATTATGACTCCTCTCTCTCTCTTTCCTCAGAAGATATACAAATAGTAGCATTGGGATCTGGTTTGAAAGCATTATCGTTTGCTTTCATGGAGATTCCAGTCTCACAGTTCAAATTTATTTTTGCAAAAGTAGCAGAAAACCCAACCTACAGTATACGTTTTCTGATATTAAGCAAAGTTGTCATCCCAGTGACACACACTATGCTGGAGAAGCGCTTTGACACCAATACCTGCGTTAGCAATAAGCACTTAACGTTAAAATTCAATCTATAAAATAAAATACTCCTGAGATGGGTAAAAATGAAAAGCAACAGAGGTGTTTCTCTTCAGTATTACCAAATTACCACTGTGATTTAAAGTACAAAGAGCAAGTCATTTCATATTCCAGTGCCCAATTTTTACTCATAAACTACAGTATAGGACAAACTGCTTATCAAATTATATCAAACTCGTATCAGTATTAATTTTTTAACATATTAAATAGCATAATGATAGAATGCATAAACAATTTCAAAAAGCCTACTAATGATTTACAAGGAATACAATAGAGCAATGTACTGTAGATAAACACCTTTATGAACTGCGAACTGTGTTGTAACTAAGAATATAGCACACCTTTAAATTATCAGCATTCCTCTGGCAGTGTAAGGGATTCAGACCTCTGAAGGAATACCATATTCTGCACAAACATGACGATCTAAACTGCACTCGCTAGTTTGAGTACAGACAAACATTTGGATTCTCCTGCTTGCCACCACTCATGTATCTAATCAATCAGAACATCATAGGAGTTTATAGAATCAGACCACTTATTTAGGCATTAAAATTTAAAACCGCTTTGAGACTACAATAATATCAGGTCATATCCCACAAAGTAAAAACAAACTTAACTGAGAACAAAACTTTAAGCCAGTCAAGTGAGGCAGAATATGATAAATCAAAAGCTTCTAATTGCTAAACTTTAAAAAGTGAAATTGCTGTTTTGTATTAAAGTATTGCAATCACAGCAGGACACACTTTTGATTTTTAATTGAGTTTAGCTTCTAAGACAATTGAGCAAAAAAGCTTTCCAAACCACAACAATACTTAAGTTTTAGAAGCTGAAAGGCAAATATTCACCTCCCAAAGAGGCTCCACCTGTAGGAACAGAAGTGGCACCATGTATTTGCCAAACTTTTAGTAATTAAAGAAAAACAATCAGTACATGAAATGGACAGTGTAGCCTTAGACATCTATATCTTATTTTAAAAAGACCAAAACAGCTCTTATTAGGTACTAATTCAATATGTACTTTATAAGAAAAGGGGTAGCCTCGTGCACAAAGAATTCTGTTCGATAGTTAGCATTACTAGCTTGGTAAAATAATTTTAATGAGCTAGGCAAACTTCTTATCACAACTGTCATTTCACAAAGAGGAATAACAGCAAAATGCCAACAGAGGTTTTATGGAAGTATAATAGATATACTTTCCCTTATCACTTTCAAAACTCAGAGAGAGGAAAAGAGGAAATTTGAGTAATGCAAGTACATAAATTAAAATCATTGTGGAAGAAAAGGGAGGAGCTCAGCTTTCTTACATGCATCTGATGATGAAGCTGGCCACCCAGAAGAATAAAGCTGAACATCTACAATAAGGTAAAGTCAATCTATCTGTTATGTGAGCTGAGGTTATTAACTGTAGGACCTCAACTGATGAAACTACATAGATGCCCAGGTGTAAGACTGGGAAAATGCAGGTTAGTTCCAAATATTCAAAAAAAGACTAACTAAAGAACTTGCCATTTAAGCTTCCACTTGTGGATACAGCGTTGTTCTGTTTCTGGTTATCATATGCTGGACCAATATTGGCAAGATCCTGAAAAATAAACAAACAAATAAATGTACAAACTCAGCCAAACTTACCACTCAAAGCCTAAACACAACACCTCCTCTTTTCAGGATTTCCAAGTGCTGGAGTGCTCCAAGACATTGCTTAACACAAGATCACAACCTTGCTCTGAGTCTTGGTTAATTTTTGCTTATTCGCTAGAGCAAAAGTCACCAAAATACAACGCAAAAAGAACCCTCCCTGCCAAATCCTCACAGTACGCTTTCCTTGCGTTTCTAATTACATACTTGGTCTAGAAGTCCAAACTTTGGGTAATCTTCTTCTGGATCTTTACTCCCTGGGTCTGGATGTTCCTTCACCAAGAATACATCTCTCTCTTTACACTGAAACAGAGGAGTTCAAGTTACACAGGAGAAGGTCACATCAAGTTCGTTTACAAGTGGCTAAAACACAGTATGTACTATGTATTTCAACTATGGAGGTAGCTGCAGGAGGAGGCAATAAGATCTTCACCATTTAGCTTTAAGTCTAAACAACAGCAAATAAGAATGTCAGACAACTCTATCGTTCATGCAAAATCTTCCTTGAATTTAACTCCAATTACTTACCATAGTTTTGACAATATTATTAGGCCAAGTCATTTTTCCAGGTCTCTGTCTTGTTGTCATACATTCCCAATATTTATCAATGAATGGGATAATATCCTGTTTTTAAAAAAAAAAAAAAAAAAAAAAGTCTGTTCGATCAGATACAAAGCAACTTGAGTCGTTAGGCCTTTCACACTGAGTTGTTGCATCATTTTAATGTATCTGTAAGCGCTAGTGACTAAAAAGTCACACTGCCAATATTTGTATGATCTTGCTCTTTAGTGAAACCAGAACTTACTTTAATCCGTGACCATTTTCAAAACAGCCATACCTTATCTTTTGAGAACATAGTTTTTGGGTGCTCATCTTGTGTCCTTGACTGCCATGTTAAGTTGGCCAGAGCACTAAGGCACATTTCCTTGAGATCTTAAAAACAAAAATATACCAAAGCTCGGGTTACATTCTTCATGGGGAAGATCACACACACACACACACACAGACACACACACTGAACACACACTGTACAGCGTGTGTGTACACACTGAACATACACCGAATACCAAAAACATACCATTATCCAAGATAGCATGGATGCTAAAACTAATACAAGTTCTGTTCTAAAATCAGAAGCCCGGACTAAAAAGAATATTTCTGCCTTCTTAAGAAGTTAGTAGCAAAATGGCAATACATTTTTAGAAAAAGCTGCACATTTGTTGCTCATTTCTTCTGTCATTTTTGCAAAGCTTCAGCAGACCCTCCCACAGACTTTAGACAAAAAGGAAATGAAACCTCTAGGACTATTTTGCACCAAGTTTCAATGAGTGTGCTTTTACACTTACTTGCTTGTTTTCTTAAGAAATACGTGTTCCCACTGTGATGGCAAACATTGCAATGGAAACTGTAGTTGGTCATGAAAGGCAGACATGATCTGGAAAACAGCATACTGAGTTGTAAGTTCTAATGTACAGCTTTCCTATTGCATCAGAATAAGAAATTGATTATTCTCTCTTCCTTCCCCTGCTTAAAAAAGTTCCACAACATTTCCTTAACATTATGTTCATCGCTGGCATCAACAAAAGCCAGAAAGCTCTTGGGAAAAATCTAAGCTAGCTAAGCATCATCTTTTTGTTTTAGTCAAGTCCTGAAATTCATTCAATAAAATAACCTGAGAGCAATCAGCTCCAAACAAGGAGCTCCACTGCAGTCAGTCGCTTAAAATTACAGGGGAAGTCTTAGACTACTTTTTAAAAGACAAAATACAATCAAATAAGTTAAAATTCTCAGTACGTCTAAAGTCAGTTCCACATAGGTTCTAGAAGGAAAGCTGAATTTACTTTCCACTTACAGGAAGATTTTATTTTTCATTCGTGCCAATTGAAAACATCTGCTTAAGTCACTTCTGCTTTTCAAAGAACAGGCAATAAAAGAAAAAAAGAACTAAAAATAAAAAAGTAAAACAAAATTATAAAAAAGTAAAACAACAACAACAAAACAAACAATGAACTAAGGCAGCAGTCCAAGGCTGGCTTCTGGACAGTCTTCTGAGGTCTGTATAAAGACTTTTTTATTGAAACTTAGAAACTTACAAGAAAATGTAAACACTTCCACTATGTTTGGTAAAAATTTATTATTATTTACATAATATACTGGTTTCCACATTGCAAATTCCCAAGGACAAGGACCTTGTCTTTCTAAATGCTTCCATTTTTGCTCATATGAACTAATCCTTATAGTTAGGATCTAATACACCTGGCAGCAACCCTTCAAAACTCATTGATTTCAAGAAACTCATAAATGAAGTATTTTATTGAAAACATTGCTTCCCTTGACTGCTTGCATGACTAAGAATCAAATCTTACATAATAGCACACTCAATACCTTCCAATTAACTAAAAGGTTGTACAGAACTATGAAGTTTAAGGAGTGTGCATGACGTTATGTTCTAACTGGCCAAGGATGTTACTGATGCTGTAACTTTCATTTTCCTCAAGTTTAAGCAACTGCACCAGTTTTTCTTAATTAACCTTGAGCAACATCTAACTACAGTTTCTTAGAAGAGGTACACAAGGATAGTACAAGCTGGAACTGCCATCTGACAGTCAAATTTAAACAAGTACATTAGAGATGGTTTGTTTTTAAAGGAATAGGGGCCACAAACATCCAAAGACATTAAAGTTTCATGGATAGCATTAGGCAGAGCTTACATACGTGGTGTCAATGCCAAACGTGTCTGCCGTGAACCACTTTGTACAAATTCCACACTGCAGCTCTATCTCTCCAAGCTGTCGTCCGTTCTCTTCATCCACTGAGCCTGCCTGAGCATCCAAGACTTCAGAATTGTCCCCAGCACCTTCCTACAACCAGAGAAGATCAGTTTACTCGGACTGACTTAAAGATTGACTGGATCGGACAGGAAGGAAGTTTTGTGCAGTAACCCCATCAGGTCAGCAAAATTTAGGGGGAATGAACATATGGCCATGTTGTGAGTAAGGTTGAATTACTTGGAGATTCAGTTAGTTAGAAACAGTCAAACTAACAGGGACATTAACTGTAGCAAATGGTTCTTCACACAGCTAAAACTAAGGTCAGCAAGATGGAAACTCCTTCTGGTTTGCATCATGGGAACATGTTTTTCAGATCCCATTTTCTGAAAAAACTCATTTTCAATACCAGTACAAAGCTGAAGTGTGAATAAATATTATTTTTCTATATCTTCATTTTACCTTTGACTTAGAACCAACAAGCATCCTCAGTTTTCCAAGACCCCGAACACATTACACTTTGACAAACAGCTGATTGTTAAATAAAAACATTTTACTTTCTGGAAAAAATGCTACATTTTCCCTTTTTCTATGCTACGTACAATCCATGAACATCTTGAGCCATCACATCACCCCTGACATCCATGCAAAAATGCTAGGGTACTATCAAATAAGAATCCTCCATACACTTTGGAGGAGCGTGCTAGTGGAAAGAAAAGGAGACAGGAGAGGGCTAGCAGTCTTGGTAAACAAATATCTCAAGGATAAGCCTTATCTGCAGATGGCAATGACCCACAAAGAGGGAATGACAGCTTTCAAGTGCAGGATTTCTAGCTCTAGCAGACAAGCACATGCTCCACCTACAGACCAGGGAGCAGCAGCAAGCAAGTCGCTGGGGCCCGGCCACAAGGCTGGCGGCTAGCTCAGCGGCTGTGGGTTCAGCTCAGCACGCTCCCACAGCGCCTCCGGGCCCCAGAACTCGCCCCGTGCACGGGGCCACGCCGGAGCGTCCCACCAGCCCGCGGCACCTACCAGGGCGTCCTTCCCGTTGGCAGACTCGGTCTCCAGCACGGCAGTGACATCCACCAGGGCAGCATCCCCCCTGCAAGGGTGCAACCGGAGTCCTGAGGGGGGGCCCCCACCGCAGACCTGGGGGACAACTGCAGCGGGGGCCTTGCCTGGCCTGCAGGGGCAGTGAGGACACCATCTCCACCACCCCCAGCCTGGCAGGGGAGCCCGGGGGCCGGTGCCCCCGGCAGCGGTGGGAGACCGAGGGCCCTGGGGCAAGGAGGGGGGTCAGGGCCTCCCGTCACTGTCACAGCTTAAAGACTAACAGGGGATGGGGGGGGGTCGGGGCCCACCGTCACCCTCATGGTTCCAGGGTAATGGGGGGAGTTGGGGCCCACCACCACCCTCACAATTTCCAGGGTAATGGCAGGGGTAAGGACCCACCGTCACCCACACGGTTTCCAGGGTAATGGCAGGGGTCAGGGCCCCCCCATCACCCTCACGGTTTCCAGGGTAATGGTGGGGGTCAGGGCTACCCTATCACCCTCACGGTTTCCAGGGTAATGGGGGGAGTTGGGGCCCACCATCACCCTCACAATTTCCAGGGTAATGGCAGGGGTCAGGGCCCCCCCGTCACCCTCACGGTTTCCAGGGTAATGGTGGGGGTCAGGGCTACCCCATCACCCTCACGGTTTCCAGGGTAATGAGGGATGGGGGGAGTCAGGGCCCCCATCACCCTCACGGTTTCCAGGGTAATGGGGGGAATTGGGGCCCACCATCACCCTCACAATTTCCAGGGTAATGGCAGGGGTCAGGGCCCCCCCGTCACCCTCACGGTTTCCAGGGTAATGGTGGGGGTCAGGGCTACCCCATCACCCTCACGGTTTCCAGGGTAATGAGGGATGGGGGGAGTCAGGGCCCCCATCACCCTCACGGTTTCCAGGGTAATGGGGGGAATTGGGGCCCACCATCACCCTCACAATTTCCAGGGTAATGGCAGGGGTCAGGGCCCCCCCGTCACCCTCACGGTTTCCAGGGTAATGGTGGGGGTCAGGGCTACCCCATCACCCTCATGGTTTCCAGGGTAATGAGGGATGGGGGGAGTCGGGGCCCCCATCACCCTCACGGTTTCCAGGGTAACGGGGGGGAGGGAGGAGGGGGGCGAGGAGCAAGGGACCCCCCCCGAGACCCTCACGGTTTCAAGGGTAACGGGGGAGGGGGGAGGGGGAAGGGGAGGGGCCCCCCGAGACCCTCACGGTTTCCAGAGAAACGGGGGGTGCGTGTGGGTGTGTGGGCGGGGAGGGGGGGGGCGCCCACAGGCCGGGCCCACGGGCGGGGAGGTGGCGTACCCGCTCTCGGCGTCGGCAGCGCCCTGCTCCGGCGGGGGAGGGGGCGGGGGGTCCCCGGCTGCCGCCGGCGGTGGCGGCGGTGGTGGCGGCGGCGGCAGCGGCGGCGGCTCCGGAGCAGCCTCCGCCTCTTCGGGCGCGGGAACAGCCGGCCCGGCCGCGGCCGCCGCTGCCGCCGCTGTCGCCGCCGCCATTTTCCCCTGCCGCGCCGCTCTCGCGAGACGGCTCCCCCCAGCTCCCCCCGCCCCGGCCCGCGCGCGCCGCTCTCGCGAGACTTCCGCTTCAAAGGGCGACGCGGGCGGTGGGGCCCACCGCAGGCGGCGCCCCCTGCCGGCGGCCGCCGGGGCGGACAGGGCGGGGGCGGGGGCCGTGACATCACCGCGGCGGCGGTGGGGGGTGACGTCACCCGCTCTGTCGTGACGTCACCCAGGCTCCGCCGGGCAGCGCGCTGTTGTCCCGGCCCTCGAAGAAGGTTATCGTGGCCCGTGGGACCGTAAAAAGGTGAAAGCAGATGGGGGGGCCGGAGCGTCCCCGGGCCCCGCGGCAGCTCCCGCCGGGGGGATCTCTGCGGCCGGCGAGGTTCGCGTCCCCGGCCGGCAGGAACACACCCGGCGCCCACGGCCCGCTGCGGGAGCCGCAGGACCCGGCCCTTCCAGCCCCAGCGGCGCAGAGCCCCCGGCGCCCCCCGCCCGGCCCGGGCTCAGGAGCAGGGGCAAAGCCCTCCTTTGGGGCCGGCAGCGGCGCGGGCCGGAGAGCAGAGGGGCCCCGGGCCGCCGGCGGCAGCAGGGCCCCTCGCCGGAGACGACGGGCAACGACGGAGAAGTCCAACACGATCCGCTCCCAGAGACGACGTTCTTGGGTTTTCATTGGGAACAAAGCAAACAGAGGAAGAGCGACAGCTCTTTGCTTACTGCCATCTCAACAGGCTCCTAGCGGAGCGTCCTACCACGCTACGAGGACCGTCTTCCTCCCGCACCATCACACCCAGGGCACAAGTACTTAAGCACTCAGCAACCCAAGTCCTATCCTCACAAGCGGCCACGTGTGCCCTTCAGTGCTGAAAGCCACCAGATTTCCAAGTACAATTCTGAAATGCCTGTATCTGCCCCCAAAATGGGATGGGGGAGGCCAAGTCACTCAGGAACCTCTCCAAATTTTCATGGTCGCCACTATCAAGACTGCTCCTTGAGCATCCTTGAAGTTGGACTCGCCTAATCTAATCGCCTAAATATTCCTGAGCTCAGCAGAGAAGGAAATACAATACATTAAGAAAGAAAAGATCTGTCACAGGAAGACACTTCTATTGCTCCTTGCAACCCTTCTGCCTGATTGATCTCACAGTTGGCTCGACAGCTGTGTATCACACGGGACAGACCAAAATCAAAGCATTAAATGAATGAGAACTTCCCTCCCAGCCGCTAGGAAACCCACCACGTTTCCATCACTTTCCGAGGACAAGGCTTTCCCGAGAGGCTCTCAATTAGCGAGCCCATGGGATGGCAACCTCCTCTCTGACTGCCGATAATTCAGCTCTGCAAGATTAAAGACTCGCTTGAAAGCCTTACACAAGTGCTTTACCCCATTGCCGCCCCGGGTGCAGCCCGTGGCAGGGCCGAGCACATCCCCTGCAAGTGTCCACGCAGGAGCTGCTGGGCTACTGCACCTCGCGCAAGGCCCGCCACGGCGGCGGGCACCGTCTCCCCCTCCGCCTGCCCAGGCTGGCATCCCCCTCCCTCGGCACCGAGCAATACAAGTCATTTTATTGCACACCGAATGCCCCTTGCTGGTGACCACCGGCGTGGTGGGCAGCAAGAGCAGGTCCTGTGACAGCTCCTTTAGCTCCCGCAGAGGAAAGCCCCTGGCTGTGAGCCCTTCGAGCCTGGCAGACCTGCGGGGACGTGCGGGCAGGGGGACGTGTCGGGATGGCAGAGCTCTCAGTGACATCCGGCTGCTGGAAGCTGCCCAGTGCCTGAACTCTCCCCGTGCTCAGCGTCACCTCCCCAGCTCCTTGCTCCGCATGCCACCGGGCCGGGGAAGCCGCCCAGGGGAGAGCGGCCAGACCCCGCTGGACGGGGCTGAGGGTGGTGGCAAGCTGATGTCCCCACGCACCACAGCCTCGGGGCTGGGTCCTGGTCCCTTCCGCAGGGAGCAGGAACCAGATTGCTCCGGGGAGGTGCTGGAGCCACCCCGTCCCCAGCCGGCCCTGCAGGCAGGGCTGAGGGTGCCGGGCAGCGCAGGATGGCGCTGGGGCCAGCGGTGCTCATGGCCACCCTGTGGCCGCTCCTCCAGGAAGGGCAGCACCCTGGGGAGCCCCAGGGGCCACGGAGACCTGGAGCACTTGGTTCACACTGCCCCCTGCCTCCCAGCACGCCCGGGCTGCCCCCGGCAGGTGCCCAGGGAGGGCCGGCACGGTGGGACGAGCCAGGGAGGGATGGGGGGATAAGGCATGGGAGAAGGCAGGAGGCGTGGGGGATGGAGAGAAGAGGGGATGGAGACAGGGAGGGACTGAGGGATGGGGAGAATAAGGGAGGGAAGGATGGAGAGAGGGAAGGATGGGGGCTGAGACAGCGATGGATAGGAGCAGAGGTAGGGAAAGAAGGAGGGAGAGAAGGAGGGAGCATAGAGAGACCGGGGGAGGGAGGGAGGGAGGAACGGGGCAGATGAAAAGCAGAGGGGGGATGGAGGGGTGGAGATGGGGGGGATGGAGGGATGGGGAGGGTAAGGGAGGGAAGGACGGAGGTAGGGATGGAGGTGACAGAGGGATGGATAGGAGCAGAGGCAGGGAAGGAAGGACGGGGAGAAGGAGGGAGGGAGGGCTGGAGGGAGGGCTGGGGGGCGGCGGGGAGGGGGCTGCCCGCGAAGGGCCGCGCGGGGCGGCGCTCGGGGCCGCGGCACATATAGGGCGGGCGGCGGCCGGCGCCGCGCAGCCATGCGGCCCCCGCTGCGCGCCGCGCCCGCGCTGGCGCTCTGCGCCCTGGCGCTGCTCCGCCTGGGCTGCGCGCCCCGCGCCCCGCTGCGCGCAACCCCCGGCGCCCCGCCGCGCGCAACGCCCCGCGCCCCGCTGCGCGCAACGCCCCGCGCCCCGCCGCGCTGCCCGCCGCTCATGCTGCAGCTGCTGCGCGCCCCGCCGGCCCCGCTCCGCGCCGCCGCCGCCGCCGCGCTCAGCATCGCCCCGCACGGTGAGTGGGGCCGCGGGCGGCCCCGGGCACCCCTGTCCTCGGGCACGGTGCCTGTCCCGGGCATCCTTGTGCCCAGGGCATCCCTGTGCCCGGCACCGACACTGTCGCCGGGCTCCCCTGTCCCCGGGGCATCCTTGTGCCTGGCTCTGCTATCCCCGGGCTTCCCTGTCCCGGGCATCCCTGTGCCCAGGCTCCCCTGTCCCTGGGACTGGTACTGTCCCCAAGCACCCTTGTCCCCGGGCATCCCTGTCCCCGGGACCAGCACTGTCCCCAGCTCTCCTGTCCTCAGGCATCCCTGTCCCCAGCACAAGGCTCAGCTCCCTGCCTCCAGGCTGTGCCTCCTTTCACCCCTGTGCTCCAAAAGCCTGGGGGGCCCTGAGCATCCTCTCCAGCTCTGCTTGGGGAGGACGGTGGGAGCAGGCTGGTGGGGAGCAGGCGCAGGAACGGAGAGGCGCTAACGGTGTCTGCTCTGCTCCCAGGAACCTGTCTCGCTCCCTCTCAGGGCTTGGGTACCACCGGCAATTTAACTGGTTTCCCACCCCAGTCGGAGTCTGGCTAAGGGAACAGAGCTCCCGGTGGCAGGGGTTGTGCCCCTGGCAGCACTGCAGGTGCATCTGTCTCCTGGTACTCACGCACAAAGCCTGTGTCCCCTCCAGCCCGCACCAGGGTGATGAGGACAGTGCTCTGGGCCAGGCATATTCCTCACTGTCCCCGTCCGGTTTCAGGTTCTCTCCAGAACGGCTCCCGTTGGGCTTTCTCTTTCGACATGAGCTCCATCTCCAGCAGCCAGGAGGTGAATCTGGCTGAGCTCCGAGTCCACCTGCCTGATCTCTCACAGTCCCAGAATGTCACGCTGGACATCTACCACAGCCCGAAGCAGAAGTGCCAGGAGAACAGGACCTGTGTGCACAAGCTCTTCCTGGGCACCTTCGCTGGCAGCCCCTCTTTCACCCAGGCCTCCTGGAAAGTGTTCAATGTCACCAGCATGCTCAGGTCCTGGCTTCACCAAGAGGTGGCTTCTGGCCACCGCAGTCCTGCAGAAACGGAGAGTGCCGTGGCCCAGGATGGATGGGAGATGAGCGGGTTGGCTGCCCCAGCCACTGCAGCAACGAGCATGCTGAACTCAAATGACTCCAGCCACGGGGAGCTGGCCATACCCCAAGACATGACCGACAGAGTCCTGCTGCTTATCTTCTCCAAGGACAAGTCTCCAGGAGATCACACCCTCCTCAGAACAGTGGAGACCTCCAAGCACGTCATGCGTGACAGTGGCTCCAAGGACTTGGGGAACCGGCGGCATCGTAGAAACAGGAAGGAAAAGCAAAGGATTAAAGTGAGTGATGCCCCCGTTCCTGCCCCAGGGGAGGAAGGCAAATCGTTGTGCAAGAGAGTGGACATGATAGTGGATTTTGAGCAGACTGGCTGGGGCAGCTGGATTGTCTACCCAAAAAAGTACAATGCCTACCGGTGTGAAGGGCAGTGTCCGTCGCCTGTGGATGAGACCTTCAAACCCACCAACCATGCATACATACAGGTAAGAGGGTTTTGCTGTTTCTGCTTTCATCCTTCTGCTCCCAACCTACCTCCAGCCCTGTTGACCTGAGGCAGGAAATTTATGCTTTGCCCTTCCGTGTCTCCCAACAGAGCTTGCTGAAGCTCTACAAGCCCAACCATGTGCCCTGTCCTGCATGCTCCCCAGTTAAGATGAGCCCCCTCTCCATGCTGTACTATGAGAAGGGTGAAATCGTCATCCGCCACCATGAAGACATGATCATCGAAGAGTGTGGCTGCAACTGAAGCAAGCTCTTCCCATGCTGGGAATGGGAAGGAACAGGCACAGTTCTGGCCAGAAAGTATCTCCAAGGACTAAACCCTGGGACTAAACCTTGATGCCTACACCATGAACAACAAAGGTCACTCACACACCGATCAGGGTGTTGCTGAGAACCTGCCACCTCTGAATCCAGACACTTGTGGGTCTGTGAAAGTCTTTCCACACTAGGAGAGAGAGGAGACACAGTCAGCATTAAGGCAGGGCTGTGGGAGACAGATTTTGTCCCTGAGGGGGACTGTGACATGGGGAATCTCACTGGACTTTCCTCCTGAAGAGCTCCCAGCCGCAACTGAGCCTAATGCCAGGCAGGAGGGCACAGCGCACTGCCCTTGGGTGTTCACAGCTCTGTGCCGCACTGCATGGCTATTGTACCTAGGCAGATCCATGTGCCTCGCAGGGAAGGCAAAAGAGACACTTCATTGCTATGTTGTTTGCAGAGCTTGTGCCAAGCTGGTCGGACACATGATCTCTGAGAGACCTGCATGCAACCGAGAGGGAGAGGTGCTGGGGAGGCCAGAGAGGAGCAGCACTGGGGACCGGTGTGCTTTCAGGGACAGTTCAAGAATGAGCAGGGCAGATAGACCAGGGAGAGAAAGGCCTCTCCTCCCATGAGCACAGCCCAGGGCAGAGTGCAAAGAGCCACAAAGAGTCCAACTCGGCTCCCAGCTGCAGAACTGCACCTCCCCGAGCCAGGCGGTGCAAGCAAGGCAGAGATCACAGAGATCAGCCTCGCCTTGGCAGAGGATGCAAAGCTCTGGGTCTTGGACCCTCATTCCTTTTTGTTACACACTGTGAAAGGCATCAGCTTTATCTTTTGCACATGATCAATATTTCTGGTAGCTGAAGACTCTCAGAGGGACATGTGCAGCACAGATATTTGACCAAGCTAAGTATCTATAGAGTTGAGATTTTCAGTGCTCCCCAGGGGTTTAGGCATTCCTATTAAAATTTCCACTGTTTCTATTAAAATTCTATCCAATTTCTGTTAAGATTAAGCTGGGATAATCTTACCTGCAGCAGTGTTATCCCAGTGTCTAGAGCCCCGCGGACTGGAGCACCAGAATGGGTTTTGCAGCAGACAGCTCCTGCCCTGCGGAGTTCACACAGCCAAAGAGGCTTCTCCGACACAAGGGCTGCTGGCAGGGAGGGAGGGGAATGAAACAGATCAAAGGGAGTTGGCATGAGAATTAGGGACTTGGGGCTCCTGCACCACAGCTTTCATGAGAAGCCCAACCTTTCCAAGACACCATACATTCACCAGGAACCAGAGAGCCTCCAATGGCAAGCTAGGTACGCCTGGAAATAATGCAGTCCTGAGGTCTGTCTTGGTACGTGTCTACCCCTCCCCATCCCAGTAACTCTCCAGAAAATCTCAGCTCATGCACTGCTTTCATCTGTAAAATCACAGTTTTGTCAAACCATTCTGACCACTCACTGGATGGGTCCACAACGAAAGGGTTATGGTTGTATAATTGATCAATAAATTATATATTTACAAAATGCCCAGCGGACTCTGCTAATTTCCACACACACCCTTTTTTTTTGGCTGTTGAATGGCTTTCTAGGGTGCGATTCCCCCCTGCTCTCTGTTTCTGCTCTGCCCAGAAGGCCTCCTTTCTTGGGAACGTCTCTGGCTGAAGTTTGGTCCTAGAAACCAGGCAGCAAACACTTGCTCCTGCCAAAATGCTGAGTGCTTCCGAGCGGGGGAGGCTGTTAGTCCCCACAGGCATACACCCTGCGGATGACTGGGTTCAACTCACTCCTGCAAAATATGAGGACCAAATTTCTCGCATGGCAGTAGTGACTGCTCGCTCCAGGGACTTGGCAGAATAGCTGATGGCTTTTATTACACCAGCTGGCAGAGCTGGAAAAAACACATACATTTTCTGGCACACTGGCCTTTCCCTAAGTTTAAAATAGAGTCAGCCATTCTCCTGATATGACTAATGCATCACAGTCCACAACTCTTTTCACTTAAAAATACGAGCTAAATATTCGAACTAGAAACAGTAGCCCATCTGTGAGCAAGATCAGCAACCAGATCCTGCTGGCTGTTGCATTCGCACAGATGGCTTTTCTGAAATAACGCACACAAACTTCCTCTCCACCCCTGTTACCCCCCAGATGCTGTGGGCCTTGCTGCCACGTGGAGCTGACGGGTTGCTTTCAGTAGCTCGCTCCTGCCTCTTGGAAGGCACGAGGCAGAATTCGGGCGCACACAACCGCCTCGGCTGTGTGCACGGGTGTATTTGAGAGCTATCCGCACTAACACTGATGCGTGTAGCTTGCAAATGACAACGTGCTCTGTGGAGCAGAGGCCCCCAAATGGGGCAACACTCCTTGTGAAAAAGATGTAAAACACCTCCATGAATGAGAAACTTCTCAGGAGATAGTGAAGAGACAGTTCACTCCCTGATCTGCAGATTGCAGGTTGCTCAAGAGCAGCCCAGGAAGCACCTGCAGCCTTTGAAGGGAAGAGAAGGGCTAAGTGGATTTCCCACCTTTATTTATTCCTTAGAGATAAGAGGAAGGGCTGCATTCGCTAGCAATAATAATTTTGAGGCATGCACGGTGCACGCTAGGGAGGCCCTGCGCCCCTGGCTGGCTCAGAGCGGCTCTCTTGCCGTGCTCCGGCAAGCTGCAGCGGTGCAGCAGCTCCCGTTTCCCATCGCCCCCACGGCTTGGGACCGAGGGGCGACGGGCGAGCGAGCCGGAGCAGACGGGCAGGGAGGGCCGGGCGGCCAGGGCGCACCCCAGGCTGCGTGGCAGCGCCGGGCGGGAGACGAGATGCCCGTGCTTCTCTCGTCGCCAGCCTCGGAGGGCGACGCTCGTTTCCTGGGGAAAGCGAGGGGCAATCAGTCCGTTTGTACCAGAGCCCGGCACGATACGCAGCTGCGGACGCGGAAAGGTTTATTCCCTCTGGCAGCAGCTGAGCCTGAGTCAGGAGAGAGGGTCCCTTTCCTCCGCTCTTCCCTCTCAGCTGCCCCGTGCGCCAGGCTGCGGGTGAGGAAGAGCCTCGACTTAGAGGGGGCAGGAGGCAGAGGACAGGGGCCGCCCCGCCACGGCTGAGCGCGGCCGCGCGCCGGGGCCTGGCCGGCTGACAGCGCCTGGCGCCGAGCACCGTCCTCGAAAAACACCGCCCGATCCTCCGGTCTAACGCCGAAAAACTTCCCAAGCCCTGCAGCTCTCACGGCTCGTCCCGGAGCGGCTCATGGCCGATGCTCGGCCCCCCGCGCGGCCCTGGCTGAGGGCTCCCCGCTCCCCACGTCGGCCAACGCTCGGCCCCGGCCCAGGGCTCCCCGCTCCCCCAGTTACGGCTGCCCGGAGGCCGGGGAGCAGCTCCAAGCCTCGGGACCACCGCGGAGCCCGGGGAGGTCTCCGGCTGCGGCCGGCCGAGGGGACGACCAGCTAGCTGGCACAAGGTGCTCCGGGGTGGCCGTGTGGGGGCTGAGCTGTCCCCATCGCTCCCCTCCCGGGCCCAGCAGCCGCTGCTCCGGACTCCACATCCTCAGGCGCAGCCTGATTATCTCCAATCCACATCCGACCCACCGGATAAACAAAGCGTGTCTGGTTCTCAGAGCCCAGACCCTCCCCTGGGCTTGATCACCGCTGCTGCTTACACATTCAGACAGCATTTCACACTGAGAGCATCCAGTCATTAGAGGGTCATTTGCAGGAGCTGTTAAACGCTCCGAAAGGGAGGCCGTGGTGCTAAACCCTAGCAAGACAGACTCGCGCAAAAGTCTTGAGATCTGGCTTCTTTCCGAAATAAAATCTAAGATTTTTGCCTCTTCCTTTGCAGGATAGGAACTCACTTTTAAAAACTGTTGTCACTTCAGCAGGGAAGCCAGCACAGCCACCATCTCCATCCCATGGTCACTAGCTCCTCTCCCTGCACCCAGATGGCATCTTTCTCCTCTACCCAGCCCCCTATTTCCCTGGACCTTGTTGAAATGCTCTATCTTTGAGATCTCTGCCCCTCCATCATGTCTGTTTGAAATTGAGCAGTGGGTTCAAAAGTTATCGTGTGGAAGGGGAAGGCAGACGGATGACCTGGACGGTCATTCTCTTGGAAGACCGGGATGAAAAAATAAAGGCTGAGATTCCAGGGCTTTAAGGAAAACATCAAAGTGCAGAGGGCCAACAATAAAGCTGCACCACTGTGCTTATGCAAGGTATCTGCTTAAGAGGTCCACTTGGCAGGGCTTGCGCCGTGAATGGACACCTAATCTCTGGGAGCAAAAAGCTTTGCAGCCTGTCTCTTCTAGGAGGCCAATACACATCAGCTGCGTGACAGAGGCCCTCAGCCGCAGCTGTCCTTACACAGCACAGTAAAGCAGGGAGACTAGTCCCAGCCTCGGGCCCCTGCTCCGGCAGTCATCGCCCAGGGTTCAGCACCCCCTTTCCAAGGGGCGATCTCTGCGGCGGGCAGCACGACCAGGGCTCACGCTGCCAGCACAACTACTCAGCACCATGAGGCCCAGGTGCTGCTGGGGCAGCGGCAGCTAAACACAGCATAGTCCATAGGGACATGGAGCCTTTTGCCCCTCTCAGATCAAGAGTGAGGACCCCTGGGCTTCTGCATCTGTTACTCACGCTGAGCTCACGATGCACCACCAGAGGAAGGGCCAGCAGAGATTACAGCTGGCACGCACAGCCAGAGCCTGCTCGTCTCCCCATTTAGACAGATCTCTCAGGAGCCTAATCCAGGCAGAAGGGACTTGTTTAAGCACTAGTTTCTCAGGAGGTTCGTGGGAGTTTCGCTACAGAGCAGAAACACTGCAGCGAGTGTTCGGGGAGCGGAATACCTCTGCACTCCCAAATGAGGTGTTGGAGCTGGCAGAATCCCTGCTTTTGGAGCAGCTGCCTTGATTTTACTATGAAAAGCATCCTTACATGCTGGGATGGGAAGGAGAGAGCCTTTGCAATGCAGGGGAGGTTTCCTGAAAGCAGGGAAAGGACCCCAACCATAACAGGAGCACTGCCTACCAAAGCTGTAAGGCTTAGGAGTGCAAACAGCAAAGGCCCAGGGACCACTCCGAGCTCGCAGCAGCCTCGGGCCAGCTGGAATTAGGATGGAGATGGGCTGGGAAAGCCCTCTTCACCCTGCCTCCAGCAGGACTGCCAGCAGCACAGACCCCCAGATTCCTTCCAGCTTCCCTTTGCCACGCGCACGACCAGATGCTAGTCGTGGCCCTGTCAGCGTTACAGCCCCTGCTCTCACTCTGGAGAGTGAGCAAGCTTGAAGCAAGTAAGAGTGCTATCTTCTGTGATCCATTTTACACAAAGGGCCTGCCAGCAACCAGAAGCAAGTTGCTACCACCACCTGCCTGTTGTACAATCACATCCATGCCTTGGGAGGAATAGCACAAGCGGAGGGGAAGATAAGCACAGTTTACTTTGTTCTCACTCACTCTTTCCTCATGCATCCAAACAGACTGAAGCACTTATCAAAAGCACAAGGGTAATATTTGTACAAATGGTTGATTAAGGCACTAGCTAGGTTATTATGAGCCCAGTGACCAGGACACGGATGAGGACAGAGGCACTCAGGGCTCACTGCTCTGCCCTGCTCAAGATGAAAGGAGGCAGAGAGAGGAAATGCAGTGGTGACAAAACCAACACTCATCCCCTCGGACCTCCACAGAGCGTCCCAGCTGTGCGAGGCAGTCACCGACTGCTGCTTCACCTCCCACTATGGGTGGCAGTTCAGGGAGGGCAACAACGCAGCAATAGAGTAGGGGCTCAGCCTGGGACACAAGCAGTTTCACAGCCTTTTAGTGGAAGGTGGCAGACAAGTGACAAGCCCCAGAAAAGCAGGGATCTACTCTGAAAATCAGTAGCTAGTCTTTAGGCAAGCTTGGAGCACTAGAAAAAAGTGCACCCATGAGACAGATCCAAAAAGCCCACGCAAAGGACACAGTATCAGCTGGGGATACAACAAAGGCAGGCAAGACTAGGAAGGGAGCACTGCTTTCTAACCAGAGCAGGCGATGCTGAGACCACAGGCTCTCTCAGCTTATGGACACAGGAGGAGGCGAAGCTCAAAGCACAAACGTGGAATAAATTACACCAGAGCAGATGCATATGAACAAGCGTCACTTAGTCGTATCATGTGTTCACAGCTTTTGTAAAGATGGGACAACTTGCTTCCCCCCCAGCTAATGTATTCATGCGTCCATGGCCTCAGGGCCACACACACTGGGGATCCAGCAGGAATTCTGACCCTCAAAGACCTCCTTTCACACCTGGCCAGGTGCTGCACAGGATGCTTTCCCTCTTTCTGAATTATCAGATATGAACCACTCTTGGAAGCAGCCAGAGCTTTGATGATCACACCAGATCTACATATGCACTCAAGTACCAATGCATAGACATCATGGACACAGACAAAATACTTAACACTCACAGGGTAACTGAACATACAGTAAGTATTTTGAGTATGGGGGAGAAGAGAGTTTACAAGTATTGCATCTCATAATAGCTGACAGTCATTCAAAAAAAGCCACAGCAGTCACTTTCATACCAAGGCTTCTGTTCATGTTTGGGTCGCTACTGGTCAACAACTCACAGCAAAAACAAAGCAGCATATCTGGAATAAGCTTACTTATTTCCAGAGAGCCATCTGGATGTGCTCTTTTTCTCCACTGTGGCATAGCCCTTAGCTACAGGATGCACCCTTGGTGGTGGCACACACATCCGTGGTCTTTCCACTGTGTTGGTACCTCATTTGTTCTAAGAGGCATTTAGAAAGGCACAGGACGTTGTCCAGGAGCTGCAGTCAGCTTTAGGAGAACACAGCTCTCGCAAACCAGGTCAGGTAGAGCCACTGGCACCATATTCCTTATGGAAATCTCATCCCAGGGTAAATATACCAGTACACTACCTCATAAAGGGAACAGTGCAAGCCCATTAAGCAGACAAAAGCCTGCACAAAATGTAAAGAAAGTGCCAAATCTAACAGCTGCTTTGTTAATAGCAATTCTCAGCATTTGTCTGCTAACATCTCAGTTTTCATATGCGAACCAAGTGTCTTAGCTGTGGAAATTCAACTTACATAGCCAGTCTCCCCCCAAAAAAACAAACACAGCAGGGCTTAGCTGCACAGAAAGCTTTAGCATTTCCATTACTTAAAAGATAGCTAAAGCTTATCTGTTTTGGATGGAGTTGTTATTGTGGAAGATTATTTCAGGATAGTAAGAAGGGACAAAAAAAATCCTCCTGTTACGCCCTTTTAACAAGGGCACAACTTAGTTGTAAACCCAGGCTCAAGCATTAACTATGAACATTGTTAAGGGCAGAGTAGGAAAACAAGCTTCAGTACCGAGTTAGCACACGTACTTAGAGCAAAGGGGAAAAAAAGTCAACTTTCTACTGTTTTTTTCCCCCCCTCTCCACAGTCTACCCCAAAATGACCAACTTTAGGCAAGTTAACTTTAAAGAAAACTTACCATGTTAAGCTAAACTTCTACCATATCTCCCCAGAAACAAAGCAGGGGAGTTCTGAAGGGCAGTTTGATTATCCGGCATCAGTGGGAAACGACCAGAGAGCAGAACTACTATGAGAACATATGAACCTGATCAACTGCTGTACAGGACACTCAGCCACTGAAGTAATGAAGCTTAGTATTATTGCTAAAATATTTTTCAGGTAGAAATAAAGACAAGCCACTCCCAGCTGCAAGTTGCAATGCACATTCTACCAGTGATAGCAACTTCTCACTAAATGCACACCATAGCAAAACCAGGCAAATGCTATTTTGAGTTGCAAAACACTGATAAAAACACTTGAAGGCAATAAATTTGAATCTGTTCCCATTAAGGTTTCAGAGAAACACTTACAAATCTCACCTTAAAAATGCAAGTTTATCTGCATCATTTGCTTTGTTTTTGTTACTTCTTTTTTAAAGGCTTGCAGATCATAATGTAGCAATTGAACTTAATTAGCAGATATTTAAATATTATCAGCCAAGACTGATTTGAACAGACATTTCAGGAAATCCAAGGTTCAGGCCATGTCCTAATGGGCTTGCTCCTTCTTTGAAAGGCCTCCTCAAACACCACTAGTACAAAATGCCTCCATCAGCAACATTACTAAAACACTAACACAAGCAGCACATTGGAGACTGCTGAGTAATACACATTTGTTAAACTGCACCAGGACTAGAAATGCAAATATTTTTGAGGGGGGGGGGGGAAGGGAAAAGCTATGTTTAAGTCTCCCATGGGAGAGTTAGGTTCTCAAGCATTAGCTTTCTTACTCAAAAAGAAATCTATTCCCAGCATCCCAGTTAAACCCCTCTTCTTTAGAGAGGAATTAGATCTTAATCTCTGCCCTCCAAGTTACAAAAAGGAGGGGAAAGACCTTTAAAGATGAACAAAAATCTTAGCACAGAGCAGAAAAACAGTAGAAAGCATTACATTTAAGAACTTACTTGCATGCTGGAAGAGATCAGCTAGTTTGGAAAAGGAGGAGTGGCAGCACAGAAACTGAAGGCTCAGATGTTTCCCTAGCAGGGGCTGCTAGGGCAGTAGAAGGCAGCTCAGAGCAAGGGGACCCTCTCTGCAGGTGGCTCCTGTTGAGCAAATTCAAGCCTCTTCCACCTGTGGCCTGCTGAAGTCCTGCACCCCATCTGGGGACAATTAGTGGAATAGGAGCCTAGGGACACCTGTGACATGACCCAGCAAAAGAACTAGCTGGAAGCACACCATGAACAGTTTTGATAATTATTTCTAGAAGCAAATTCATAAAGCACACTGAAACTTCCTGCAGCAACCTGATGTTACACATGGTACATACTCAAACATTTTGCAAAGAGGGCTTAAACACATCTTAATGCAGCCTGTCTTTTGTGGGGGAAGAGAGACACTGGTGCTCACCATTGCATGTTGATCTCAAGCCTGCACACAGGACCACTCTACAGATTTTTCCCTGCCACAGGTTAGTAGTTTTCTTGCCAGAATGAATAAAGGATAGAAGCCCAGTTTATTGCATTAAACCTCATACCAGGAGACTCAAAATGATTTTTATTTCTCCCATATATTGCATTTGTTACTTTTACAGTAATACAATGATTAACAAAAGCATAAAACTGGAAACAAAAACAATCATTGAGAATGTCTCCTCCTGCACTCTGTGGCCCTTCGCCAGCAGGGGCTGTACTTGTGTATCTGCACCCACACAGAGAGGCTGAGATTCAGTCCTTGTAACAGGATGCATTCTTTCTCAGAAGTGAATGAATTGCCCTTCCCAGGAAGGCACTCAAAACATGGGCTACTCTAAGCCTAGCTGGTGGGAATCCTCAAGGCAAGGTCCAACTCTTCACTGGATAAGCACTCTCAGGCCATGTGCTTTAGATGTCCATGTCAAACTGCTCTTCCTCACCTGTTGAGAGGGACAGGAAAACATTAAAGTCCCACATTAAATGCCAAATACTGCACTGAAGTAACAGTGTTCAACTGTGCCTCAGAGAAACATGACAGTTTGGTCCTAAAGTATGCAGCAGATAAGCTAAAGCTGCTTTCAGGCACCAAGTCTGAGAACAAAACTGTCTTGGGTAAGCAGACACGTTTCTGCCCCTAGAGGGAATATTTTACTCATGTAGAGAGAGCAAAGGGAAAAGGTAGAGGAGATACCCCTTGTGGAACAAATTTATACCCCTGAATTCTCCTGTAAAAAGAAACAATGCTATTGACAAAGGATCACTGGGACAGACTTCTGTTAAAGACAAATGTACATTTCACAGCTCATTGCATGAGCCATGGCTACAGTCATACAGATAATTTGATAGGATGCTAGTGTGAGCAGAGATGATCTGTTCCAGAGGACAGGGCTTCTTTGGAAAAAAGGTCACAACCAAACTGTCATCCAGCATGCAGACCACATCTCAGTTCAACAGAAAATCAGCTGAGCTGTTAAAGGTCACAGCTGTGTGTAATAAAAACCATTAAGCAGTATTGATCCTAGAAAGATTTTGCTTAGAGCATGGAAGCCACTTAATGAGTACTCAAGTTATTTTATATTTAGGAAGGGATAAATTGTAGTATCTGATATTTTTGGCTACTCCAAGAAGGAGTCTCACATAAACACTTTTTAGCCATTCAAGAGCAATGTTTGCTCATTTTACTTCTAGCATGCCTTTCAACAAGAGTCCAAGTCCACAAAGTAGCCAGTGACCCCTGTTCTCCTGTGCCTTAACCTTTATTTTGCTCTTAGGCACACTAGCAAGCTTCCATAGAAGCCACTAGAGCCAACAATGGATATTCATATCCTACCTATATAAATTGAGTTCATTTGTACTCCAGAAGCCTTGACATCAAGAAATCAAGAGAAACTTCTATCTCAGGCTGGTATCCAAAAAAGCCCCCAAACAAATTGTAGAGTTGTAACCTGATCATTTTCAAAAATGCAACACCACTGCAAAATGGCACAGGATATCTACAAGCAGAAACAGCTACACTCAATTTCTCTCATCAAAGGACTATTAATCCAGTAGCATTTAGGAAAACACTAAGTTAATGAGAATAAAGTGATAGCATGACACAGATAACTTACTGAAAAGTATTCACATTACTAGGGACCATATTAGAACCTACAGTGAATAATATCAAGCTCCACAGCACTCTGATTTTGCAAGAAATTATCAAAACATTAACCCTAGTTCACAGGGATCAGCTGGCTGCATCCCATGTGTAAACTTTCGTATTCCTCGGAAACAGCACTGTACTTCACTTGTTTATGTGCACTTACCTATGCTTGCTTTCTCATCATAGCTCTGGACATGGTTGTTTTCAATCTTTAACTCCTCCACATTTGGGCTTGTAACACCTGGAATGTCCGGAAGGTCAGAAGGTGGTGTTTTAGCAACCGGAGAATTGCGGCACTCCATCAAAAACTTGCGATCATAAATAATTCTGGTACCTATTGAAAGAAGATATAACACTGTCAGCTTTTAGTATTTTGATGCATTTTAGTATTTTGATGAAAGAGATGGCTACGATATTTGGGTAGTCAAGGTTACTGGATTGTTCCTCAAGTACTAAGCCAGGGGAAACATTCCCTTCGAGAGATCTGCCTGGCTTGGATTTCAGATCATGAACTCTGGGTATCCAAATCACAGCTATATACGTAAAGCAACAGCAGAAGTCATTTTTAGAAAGATACTTGTTACATAGCACTCACTGCTCATTTCAAGCTACCTCAGAAGAAAGTCAGATACCATTAACACCGTTTATAGCTGCAAAAAAAACCCACAAGAGTCAGCCACCCAAATAATAGCTTTGCTACCAGTCTGCTGCAGGGAGAGAACAACTCCCAAACCTAGTCCAGTGCTGCATCCAACAGGTCTGACCCATTCTGCCTAACATGAGGTCATAGCAAAAAAGAAAGAAAACTGAGTTGTCAGGGGCTGAGAACTGTAGGCAGATACAAGCATATGTATCAAACAATAGGAAGTGGCAGGGTGTCTTTGTCACTGAGCATTGTTTAGCAAAAATTTCTACAGTTACTGCCTTTATGTACCATGTGCTGACTGTCCAGCTTAATTATGTATACCTTTCCAAAAAAAGCTTTAATACAGACAGTCCTTAATGCCCATCTGTTTTAATGGTGAATCCAGACCACATCCTTCTCCTCCTGCTTCAAACGGAGGAAAACAACTTCAATGGATTAAAAACAAGCCTCAGAGGGAACAGCCGAGTTGAAACTCCATGCACAGATTGCTAGGTACGCCACTAGACTGAACAGCCTGTTCTTTACAAAGGAACTGGTGTTGGAAAAGCTCAAAGCCACAGAAGAAGGATCCCTCCAAATAAACCACAATCTTAACCCAGAAAGTACTGAACAACAGCTGTTGTTCCCATCCCCAAAAGTAAGGCTGCAATGCCCCTTTCCAGATTAGACCCTTTCTATTCTACTTCCACTCCAGTCAGAAAGAAAACCAACTTCTCAAACTCCCTGAAAAGTTTTAGGTAGAAGTCTACACTTGTGCAGGGAAATAAACTTGCCTTTTTTTATTTTGGAGCATGGCTAGAAAGCAGATAGGTATTAGGAGGTTTTGCTAATGAGTTCTCAAAACACTAGCCTTCTCAGGAACAGGTTTTGGATTTGTTTCTCCAGATCAAAGGAGAGAAAACTAATCCAATTTAGAAGCATGTCCCAGCAGTTAGTCAGGATTTGAGAGAAGGAACAATCCCAGTCTGTTAGTTAAGTGTTAAGTCACTGGAAGGTTTACAAAGGCAAGGGTGGTACTTCCTAGAACTGCAGTTCACATACTAAGTACTAGGAGTACATTTCATAACAGGCAGACAAGAACTTTCACTCCTGGTTTGAATTCATTCCCTCAGTCACATGCCCAGAGCTATGCTTATGAAACCAGATACCCTGTACCAAGCCAAAGCAGAATAGCCAACAACAGCTGTCAACAGGAGCATAGCTTGACAGACGCTCCACATCCATAAACAGACCCCTTCCAACTCACAAAGCAGGGCTAACAGCAGCTCTCCTCCCACTGTAATGAGTATTTAGTATTCACAGAGCACACAAAGGCTTTGCACCCCGGGAACTGTGCTGCTCCCCGAAAGCTCTGGTTTTAACACCTGACCATCTCTGTGCTATGCAACTGGAAGGTCGGAAGGGGATTTAGCTCATTTTGAATATTCTCATCAGAACTAAGTTGGATGGAAGCATCCTAGTAAAAATACCATCCTGTTCTTCCCTTGCCAGAGGCCTTTACAGAGCACAGGCACAGTGAGCTGTGCTGCTCCATGAGTGACCAAATGCCTGTTGAAAGGGTCACTGCCTCCACAGCAGAGTCAGCAGGACTGGCAGCGCATCAGTCCCTCAGCACCAGGGTCCTCATCAGATGCATCATCATAACAAGCTGCCACTGATTTCAAGCATGGCACATTCAAACTCTGCACTGGGCCCACACAGCCTGTTCCACTGAGACCAAACACTGCACTGCCCCCACCAGTTTTGTCAAGAGAAATAGCAACTTCTAAAACCACACTGGAAAGAGCTGCTGGAACACTCAGCCAGCAGGTAGTGCATTGCAGGCACTCCAGAAAGCTATGGAGCAACCCAACAGGCTTCAGCTGACACAGGTTGGAGCACTGACTACAAAGCACAGCTGTCCAGAAAGCCTGACAGAACTGTGCAGAGCTGGAAGCTTACAAAAACCAGAGCGACCATCCTAACAGAGCAGTATACCCCCCTTCAGGAAGGGCAGAGCGCTTCAGCAAGAGGAACCTTATTCAGAAGGCAGCTCAGCACACTATGAACACAAGCAGGAACACCACCCCATCAGCATTGCTCATTTCAAGCATAACAAGCAAGATAGCTCTTCCTGTGTTTTTTTTTGCTTGCAATGGATGGAGTTGGCCAAACTCCCAAGCTATGAGTTCATGTGGAATTTACTTAAGGAAAGACAATGTGTGCATGTGCCTGCAGCAAGTGGGCAAGAAGCCTAGAAAAGCAAGAATGGAGTATTAATGAGAACAGTCTCTTTATGCTTAAAGGTCACAGAGCACCTCTTACACACTCTTCCTTGCTCCTTTATATTTGGTGGTTTTCTTCTCTGTTGACTGCTGCAGTAAGAACAGCAGTCTACTTCCTGCACCGCCAAGGGAGAGGGGAACTTCTTCATTCTGCCACCCCTCCAAAGGGGGCCACAGAGCCCAGAAAGGTCTGGGAAGGTAGCTAAACAAGGAAAAACCACTCCTTTTGCCCAAGTGCTGGCACCAGCTCAGGAGCAAGAAACTGTGGTGAAGCTCAGCTGACTCACATCAAAACCACAGTGAGCCTCCCTGCTCTTCTGCTGCTGCTGGGATCAATAGTGACACTTTACAGAGCATCACAATGTAGGCTTGTTTGCTTCTCAGAGGGATCCTTTCTATTCATAAACTGCATTTTAGGCTGTCACTTCAACGCTTCTGGTGACTCAAGGCAAGCAAACTACCTGAAGAACTTTACCTCAATGTCGGGCAGAAGGAAAAGTCCTTGAGGAAAAAAGGCCTTTTGACTGCAAGCAGACAGAGAGGAAGGTAATGGAAAAAAAGCTGATCTACAAGCATCTGATGACTAGAAAAGCAAGTATACCCCCACTTTTTCTAAAGGAATAAGTTTAGCTGCTAGATAAGCACGGCTCAGCATAGTGTAGCTGTGAAGGTACTACTGTATCAAAAGCCTTGAATAAAATATTTTTGTTTCTAATAAACATAGAAGTCTGCATCCTTCCAGGAACTCAGTAGTAAAGCTGAGAAATTAAGTTCTAGTACCAGCCCTTATCAACTCAGATTCCTTCTGGTCCATAAGTGGATTTTTCTAACACTAGTCTTCCCCAGGGGAAGAAGCATACATCAGATTTGCTTCAAACTTAAGAAAGCATAACATTGTTTAAAACCCAAACATCGGTAAATCCAGAAGACATAAGCTCCAGAAATTTCTGTGGACACTCCCACTTCAAAAGGAGCTTCCCTGCACCCCATTAGCACACTAGACCCAAGAGAAGCAATCACTGGCATTAGCATTCAGCACTGCTACTGTGGATTTCTAGTTTTGGCACCGAGCCTCCTTCACACCACTTACAGCCACAGTTCTGCTCACAGCCAGTGGAATGACTTCAGAGCTCAGTGCTCAATTTCTCACTGAAAAAAAATCAGTCTGAGGTTTTGCATGACAAACTTAATTTGCTTCTTTCTTCCGACTCTTGAGATTTAATCTATTGCTTGCAGGAAATCTCAGATGTTTTTTCAGTGCACTACAATATCTTGTTAAATATTTTCAATAGAAGGATTTAAAGCAAGTGTTTCTGAAACACAAGCTAAGTTATTTCACAGCAGTCAGGGCTTACATGAAAAGAGTGAAGTATTCTGCCCAAGAGAATCACTGGATGTGTGGATTAGCAGAAGAACAGATCAACAGAGGCACTGTCTCAAAAGCAGAGTTCTCCAAGTTCAAGTTGGCCTGCACCCAGCATATTTAAAGGGACATTGACTTAACTGACAGCAGTTCTGGTGTATACAAAGATTAAAACACAACAGGGGATGAAGACCTATGAGAAACTACCTACAGCAATAAGACTCAAGCTAAAAGATAACATGCAGAGTATGTTAGCATGGGTCTAAACTTCTGAAAGGTACAGATATTTATTCCCCCAAGAGCTCTTCCAGACTACGCAGAAGAAGGAATTCTTTACAATGCTAAAAGTGAAGGAAGACTAGCAACCTAGAGGCTAGCGTTCTCTGGGATTTTCATCGTACCTCCTTTCAACAATAGTCATTCCACATCTGACCTGAAGGCAGAGCCTGCAGTTGGGCCTTAGAAGAGTGAGTTGTCTTCATATAGGTTGAGGAGGGACTAAACGTACCAAGAGAGTCACGAGAGCTCTGTGGATTTTGCCAGATGTGCACACCCTAACAACAAACACAATCCATATTTCTACTTCACACTCTAGACATTCATTAACCATTTCCAACACAGACAAACAGATGATAATCCTGGAGGCTCTCATTATGCTACAGAGCAGTGCAAGTGTTCAACTTCTATTCTGTTACTTAGAGCACATGAATACAGCTGGGAAGCATTAACTCTAATTCTCCTTTCATGACAATTGCTGCAAGTCCTACTTAAGAATTTCAGCTAGTTGCTGCTTTCAGAGAAAAAGCATGTGTCAAAAATAACACTAGCTTCAGTTCCCCAAACTTTTCTGCATAAACTCAAAAAAGAAATGAGTCAGCAATGTTGACTTCCCTCTTCTTCCTGAATTTTTTCAGCCCACAAAATATTATAGGCTATAAAGATCAGTAGGTCAGAAAGTTTAGCAAAGTGACATCTACTGCCTTCCATTTAGTTTGCTCCTTTGACAAACTCAAGTACAGTGAGCTTCATTATTCCTGCTGTTTGCACTGATCTTTTATGTAGCAGCACAGGGAGAAAATTTTCAAATGTATGGAAAAAGTGATCTCGAACCACTGCTCAGCAGGGGACTCGGACAGCTGTCAGAGTCAGAAATACCCACAGCTGATTTGGGGCACAGTGTCATCATCTGGAACAACAGTCACTTGTCTCACAAGAGACAAACTACACAAACTAAACAAGAAATTCAAGGAGGCTGTGCTGACACAAACTCTTTGAGATGGGTAGGCCCTTTAGAAAATTTTGCACATTATGTTCTTTCTCTAGTATACTGAGATAAAAAACCACATTAGATATAGCATATAGCACATTAGATAAACACTAAGTTTACAGCTCTTGTACTTCCACTGCACTTGCCTTCTGAACAGAGGGCAAACATGGGCTAGTTTTCAGAATCAGTTTATTCTCAGTTAGCTACAAATGACTGAAGATGCAGATCCCTGAAGGACACCATTCCTAGTAATCACACACAACACAACTAGGGGGGCTGCACAAGATGACTTGTAGCAATGAAAGAGGGAGAAAATTCACTTATTTTTTGCAGTAGAGGAGCATAGCATTTTCAGAAAGAGAGGCACAGCACTCCAGAGGAGCAAAAAAATTCCACAAGGCACCAGGCTGTACTTAATCATTGCCAGAAGAAACCACAAATATCAGAGATTAGAATTAATAAGTAACCCAAATTGGAGAATGACTCTACTCCCTACAAGGCTACTCACAAAAAACAGCCTTGTTTATCAAGGCAGACACACAGGTGGATGCTATTTCACTGCAGCAGTATCAGGATTCCTTTTCATTTTTGAAAGTGTAAAATCCTGCTGGCTCCCTTGTTCTCTTTGATGGTGCAGCAGCCAGCAGAGGCCAAACTCCCAGACCCCTGGGCACCCCACACTTCCTCACGTGGCACCCCCTCCTGCAGCTTTCTGTGAGGCTGCCAGGTGAGATGGGGTGGGATGGCAAACAGTAACCCCCACCCCACGGTTGCCCCTCAGAAGAGCCCCCCACTCAGCTGCATCCAGCCTGCTCCTCAGGGATCAGCCCAGCTGTGCTGGCCCACTGAGCCAGCCCCAGTCCAGGAACTGGGGGGGGGAAGACCCTGCACTAGGTCCCCCCACCAACACACAGGGCTCCGGGGCCCCCTGCCAAAATGAGAGCTCCCACTGCTAAGCCAAAACAAGACAAAACAAGAAGGCCTGGGCACCCCCAGAGACCCTCCTGCCCAAAAAGGGCCACTCCCCACAGACCACCTGCAAATCAGAGTGCCCTGACAGGGCAAGAGTCCCCCCATAACACCCCCTATGTCCCCACATCAGGGCAAGAGCCCACACATCCCCTTCTTTCCCCCCTACATTGGGGCAAGAGCCCCACCCCCATAACATCCCAGCAGGGCAAGAGCCCCCTCACATACCCCTGTACCTACCCCCCACATTGGGGCAAGAGCCCCCACATTGGGGTAAAAGCTCCCTCCATAACAACCCAGCAGGGCAAGAACCCCCCACATATCCCTGTACCCCCTTGCACTAGGGCAAGGGCTCTCCATACACCCCTCCATACTGCCCAAAAGAACAAGAGGCCCCCTATAACCATCCCCTCCCCACAACTCTCCCCTCCCCCAACTTCCCCCCAGCAGGGCAAGAGGGCCCCTATACCCTCCCCAACGAGGTGAGAGGTTCCCCCCCCCAAACCAGGGCTCCATGTCAGGGCAAGAGCTCCCCCATATCCTCTCTGCTAGGGAAAAAGCCCCCCACGACCCCGTGCTCAGGCAAGGGCCCCCCCAGCCCCCATACCCTTCACCAAAGGGGCTCCCCCTCCAAACATCCCCCCATCGAAGTGAGAGGCTCCCCATATCCTCTCCGCTGGGAAAAAAGCCCCCCTAAAACCCTCCTCACCGAGGAAAAAGCCCCCCACGACCCCGTGCTCGGGCAAGGGCCTCCCCCCCAATCTCCCCCCAGGGAAGTGAACCCCCCCCCCCCGCTCCCAGGATCCCCGGCCCCTCACGAGAAGCGAGCCCACCGCCCCCCCGAACAGGCCGCCAGCCCCGCGGTGCCCCAGGGCCCGGCCGCGGCCCTACCGCCCGGCGTGGTCCCGAAGACGGTGCCCCCCGGCGTGGTGCTGTAGGCGCCGGGCGGCAGCGCGGCGCCGTCGGGCAGCGGGAGGCGCTTGCCGGGGCCCGGGATGTCGCGGCTCGGCGTCTGCCCCGGGCAGCAGCGGCCCGACATGGCGACGGGCCCGGGGGGGGGGGGGGCTGCTCCTGCCGCCGCCGCCGCCGCGCCTGGGGCCGGCCGCGCCCTGCCCCGCCTCGTCCCGCCCCTTCCGCCGCGCGCACGTCCCTTCCGCCGCGCGGCACGCCGGGAAAAGACCGCCGGGGGCGGGGCCGAAGCGCCGGGGGCGGGGCCGAAGCGCCGGGGGCGGGGCCGCCGCGGCCACGCCTCGCGGGGACCCTCCCCTCGCCCCGCCCCTCAGTCCCGCGGGTCCACGTGCAGCGCCCGGACCCGGCACGGCCCTGGGGGGGCACCCGGGCCCCCTGCTCCCCCCGTGGGTGCACCGACCCTGCTCCCCCGTAGGTGCACCCAGCCCCTGGTCCCCCGTGGGTGCCCCCAGCCCCTGCTCCCCCGTGGCTTCACTGAACCCCTGCTTCCCCGTGGGTGCACCTGGACCCTACTCCCCCTGTGGGGTGCCCCCAGCCCCCTGCTCCCCCCATGGGTGCCCCCAGCCCTTGTTCCCCCGTGGGTGCTCTCTGCTCCCCATGGGTGCCCCCAGCCCATTGCCCTCTGCCCTGCTCCCCCTCGATGCCCCCTGCTGCCCCCCACCCTGACCCCCGTGGGGGGCACAGCCCCTGCTGTCCCCGGGGCCGTCCCCCGGCTGTGACCCCAGCCCGCCCCATGGGACAGCCCGCCCAGGGTGGCCGCAGATGTCCCAGCCCCGCGGCGGGGGGGCCGCAGGGTGCCGGGCCCCGTCCCAAAGGGCTCTTCCCCGGGCCCACCGCGGCTCGAGGCCACCGGCAGAGCCTCCTGCCGGCCCGTCTGCAGCCCACCGCCCCCTGCGCTTCGTTCCCCCTCCGGGGCGCCGGCATGAGGCCCGCCAGGACCCGGGGGCTCCCTGGAGGGTGCGTAACGCGGCGTTCGTTACCGCACCGGGAAGCCTGACAAACGGGTGTGTTACATGTGAGCTGGGACATGAATGGTGTTTGCAAAGCAAGGAGGCCGAGGCAGGAGAGCCGGGAGCATCCCGGAGAGCCGGGAGCATCCCGGAGGTGGGAGAGCCGGGAGCATCCCGGAGAGCTGGGAGCATCCCGGAGAGCTGGGAGCATCCCGGAGGTGGGAGAGCCGGGAGCATCCCGGAGGTGGGAGAGCCGGGAGCATCCTGGAGAGCCGGGAGCATCCCGGAGAGCTGGGAGCATCCTGGAGAGCCGGGAGCATCCCGGAGAGCTGGGAGCATCCCGGAGAGCTGGGAGCATCCCGGAGGTGGGAGAGCCGGGAGCATCCCGGAGGTGGGAGAGCCGGGAGCATCCCGGAGAGCCGGGAGCATCCCGGAGGTGGGAGAGCCGGGAGCATCCTGGAGAGCCGGGAGCATCCCGGAGGTGGGAGAGCCGGGAGCATCCCGGAGAGCTGGGAGCATCCCGGAGGCCAGAGAGCCGGGAGCATCCCAGTGCCGGCGCCGGCTGCTCCGGGCCGATGCTGACACCTGCTGATGGCCGAGGAGAACGGGAAGGCTGCACCGTTTTCCCGTCCTCAGGCAGCATCCTGCCTGCGCAAAGCACCTCTCGGAAAACCCTGGCGAACCCCGAGGACGGTGCCGGGCCCGACGGATGGAGCTGGGCTCCCGTGCGCCAGAGCCTGGTGCAGGGCCGCGGCCGGACGCCGCCGAACCGGCCCCGCGCCCCGCGATAGCCCTCGCTGCAGCGGTCCCTCCTCCGTCCCCCTCGCCGGGCGCGGGACCCCCCGTGGGAACGGGCCGAGACAGAGCGCCGCAGCCGCAGCCCCTCGCCCGCCGCCGGCCGGGGGCCCTTCCCGCCGGGCCAGCTGCTGGTTCGATTACCGGGAGCCGGGGCAGGAAAGCCACACATCCGGCGGCGTGGGCTGACATCAGCGCTGCCCCCCAGCCCGGCGAGCCCGCTCGCTCTGGAATAGCCCGGCCCGGCCCTTTCCTCCTCCTCCTCCTCCTCCTCCTTTGGGCGGTGAATAGCCCATTAAGGGGTCAAGGAGCCGGGGCAGGTCAGGCTCCAAGGGCACATCCTGGCCGGGATGCTGAATCCCGGCCCGACGGATGCCTCTGGCCGGCGCTCCCGGGGGACGCCCGCACGGACGGCGCCGGAGCGGGGCAGGACGGGCTGCAGCAGCCAACGCGGAGAAAGCCCTGGTGGGCGCTCGGGGGCGGCGGGAAGCCCCCCCGGCGGGCGTCCTACCCGGCTGCGAGCCGGCAGACGGGGGAACGTCGTCGTTACCTGCCTGCTCCCGAAAGCCTGTCTGGGCAGGGGCAGGTTTATCCCAAGGAGCCGCGCAGGAGCTGTGCCCCCCCAGCCCTGCTGAAAGGCCCCTGGGGCGCAGGGCTTCCGGCAAGGCCCTTCCGACTGTCCGGCTCTCAGCGAGACGGGCGCTGGCACCTGCTGAAAGCCAGCCGTCGCTGGGTCCTGGCCGTGCGAAAACCCGGCCCTCTCCGGCCTGTGAAGACACAGCTTTTCCAGGCCGCATGCATGAAAAATGCATGCAGAAATCTATCAGAGAGGTTTAAAAATAGCATTTAGGCGGCGGGAGCTCAAGGAAGCGCTGGAAGGGCCGTGGGCAGAGCCGGGCAGCGCCAGAGAGCTCGCGCTCGCTGCGAACCGAGGATGTAGCTGCTCTGCTGCGTTCCCCGCGCTTCGGAAAGCTCCAGGCCGTGCTTGGGGAAGGCGACGCTATCCTGGGCTGCCAGCAACGTCCTTCCTGGACGGCGCCGATAAAATCTCTGTTGCTGGAGAGACGTCCCCCGAAACGGGCTGGCACCGGGCGAGCGGGCCGGGAACGCGCGGCCCCGAGCCCTAACAATGGCCTTTCCTCTTCATTCATCTCCGTCTCTCATTTCCCACGCGGGCTGGGGATAAAAAAGAGAGGGACGGAAGAAAGGGAAACCACCTGGCCCCGGGGCCGGGGAACAAGCAGCCCCGGGCAATAAATCAGCGATGTTTCTGCGGGCGACGGGAGACGTCGTGTAATCCGGCGTTGGGCAATAGGGCGTTTCTGGGTGGGTCAGCGCAAAACGGGGAGACAGCACAAAACCGGCACCGAGAAAAGGGCTCTGGCGGCAGGTTTTGGAGGGGGAGAAGCACGGGGACCGCGGCACCTTCACAGCGTCCCCGGGGTGCTGGCGGCCGGGGCCGGCCGGAGGTGCCGGTTTTAGGGGGCCGGGAGAGCAGGGCAGAAACGGCGGATGCGATGTAGGCGGACCCGGGCGCTTCTCCCTTCTCCCCGTCCGCTCGGGGGACGCGCAGCGGCTGGCGGCCCAGGGAGGGAAGGGCTCCCTGGGGCGCGGGAAACCCCGCCGCCCCCCCGCTGCCGCCCGGCCCGGGCTCTTCTGCCGGCAGGAGATCCCCAGATAGCCCCAGATTTAATAAAAAATGACCTCGGGGAGCCGGCGGGCGCTTTCGTGGGCACTGCCGGCACGGCCCCTCCTGCCTGCCTCCGCGCGGCCCCGGCAGCGTGAGCGCCTTCGCTGCTGAACCGGCTGATTGAAACAGCTTTAGGCGAACGGCCGGGAGCAGGCGCCCGGCGGCGGCCATCCGCCTTACGGGGCCTGGGCAGCGCCTCTCGCCAGTCGCCAAATATTGCTGTGCGTGCTTTTAGGTGCTTAGCTTTAAATGCTTTATTTTAGTCTTTGTTTATGTGTTTATATTTGGATATTTATATGCTTGCATTTGATCATTTATTTATATATTTATGTTTGGATATTTGTATATTTGCATTTGGATATTTGTATATTTATATTTTTAAACGTACATTTGCACAGCTGCGTGTATACGCGTGCAGCCATACGGCGTGATTTGCCAGGGAAGCCGAGCTGCGGGCGGCCGGGCCGGGGCGATGGCAGGGCGCCGAGCGCTTCCGCCGCCGTGTTTACGCGCCCTCGATGGCTGCCGCAGATAACGGCAAACGCGCGTCCCGCCGCCGCCCCGGAGCTGCCTGCGCAGATAAACGCGGCCCCGTAAACAACCCCATCCTGCGGGAAGCGCCCGCCGCCCCGGCCCTGCCCGCCTCGGCGCGCGCCGCAGCCGCCGTCGTCCCGTCGGGGCCCGGTGGCCCCAGGCCCCTCGGTGCACAGTGGCTGTTGTCCCCTCGGTGCACAGCGGTGGCTGTCATCCCCTCGGTGCACAGTGGTCACGCAGCCACGCACCAGTGGTGCATCAGTGGTGCACAGCAGCCACGTCGTCCCCTTGGTGCACGCTGACCCCAGGCCCCTCGGTGCACAGCAGCTGCGTTGTCCCCTTGGTGCACGGTGGCTGCAGTCCCCTCCATGCACAGTGGTGGCCATTGTCCCCTCGGTGCACGGCGGCTGCGGTCCCCTCGGTGCACGCTGGTGGCCGTCGTCCCCTCGGTGCACGGCGGCCGCGGTCCCCTCGGTGCACGCTGGTGGCCGTCGTCCCCTCGGTGCACGGTGGCCGCGGTCCCCTCGGTGCACGCTGGTGGCCGCCGTCCGCTCGGTGCACGGTGGCCGCGGTCCCCTCCCTCCTGCCCGTCCCCGTTTCCCCAGAAACACCACCCGCGATTCTGCGGGCGCCCTGGCTCGTGGCTCGAGCCCCTCTGGAAGCTGCGGGGCAGCGGGAGGAGCCCGCGCCGCCCTGCAGCTCGCCCGGCCCTGCCAGCACCCAGGGACCCGCGCTGCCGCCGCCGCCGCCGCCGCCGCGGGAAGAGAGACCGCTTGCAGCGCTTACTGCGTAAGTGGAAAGGCTGCGCTCCGAGCGCGCCGTGAGAAGCGCTGCGCCGAAAGCGGCAGGCTGCTCGGCTGCGCTCGGCGCGGCGGCGGCGGTGACGGCGGCGGGCAGCGCGCCGGGGGCTGCAGCCCGGTGGGCAGCGCCCCGGGAGGCCGCCTGCGGTCAGCCTGCTCCCCGTCTGCTGCGCTCGAGCGGGACGTTTCCGGGAAGAACCTGGGAGCCAGAAGGAACGCGTGGGCTAAAAATAGCCCTTGGCGGGGACGTGGGAGCCGGGGAGCCGCCACGCTCGCGGCAGGCGGGCGAAGCGCTGATCTCCTCCTTGCTGTTGCTGTTTTTCCAAGCAAGCACGAAGAGAACGGCCGCGCGCCGGCCGCCGCTGCGGGCCGGCCCCGCCGGTGCGGGCAGCGTCCGCTCAGCCCCCGCAGCGGGAACGGAGGCCACCGGTGCCTTCGGCCCGGGCGGTGGTGACCGCCTTGAAATTCCCCCTCGTGCTGCTGCTTCTCATCCCGCTCGCTTCCCCGCCGTCCGCGGCTATCGCGCCGCCTCGCCTGTGTCGGGGCTGCCGGCCCTTTGGCCGCCCTCCCGATCGTGGCCGTTCGCAGGCAATAAGGTGCTTAGGTGATTCTTTCGCCGTTTTCCTCATCTCCTTTCGAACTAATGGGAATCGGGCGGCAGATCCTGCTGGCAGCCCGAGGAGTCCCGGCTTCTCCGGACACCAGGCTGAGGCCGACAGGGAGATGGGAAGTGCTGGAAACGAAACCCTTCCGTGAGGTGTTTCAAAAATGTCAGAAAGGGGGAATAACTGCACGAGGGGAGTTTCTCTTGCTGCTGCTGCTGGCTTTCCATGCAGCAGCGTGGGGAAGAAAACGGTTTTCCCAAAAAAAAAAAAAAAAAAAATCTGAAAACGTAATTGCGCAGGGATCCGGCGGGCAGGAGAAGGAGAAGGGCCTGACGCTGCTGCAGCGCAGCCTTTGGCCCTGGCTAGATTTCAGGATCTCGGTGCCCCTTTCCCCGATTCTCACCAGGCCGCCGGAGCCTCGGGAAGAACTGCAGCCCGCCGGGATCGGCCGGCGGAGCGAGAGCGGTGCCGCGGCCGCCGGCGCTCCGCGCTGCTCCCTGCAGCTGGACGCCGCTCCCCGCTGCCGGCGGCTCCCGCGCCTCCAGCCCCGCGCGCCCCGGGCCCGGGACAAGGGCCCGGACCTGTTGGAAAACAGAGGCCGGAGATCACCCCTTGCCTTTCTGAACACGTGGGAGCTCAGAGGCTGCGGGCATTGCCGCTGGCCCCGGATCGCAGCCCCGGAGCTGGCGCGCTGGCCGCGGACCGGCAGGGCTCTCCCGGGGAGCCGGTGTTGGCGCGTGGTGCCTGTCGCGGGAGGCGCTGGCCGTGGGGTCGGTTTTAGGCTCCCTCAGCTGCAAAGCAAACATCATCTGCTTAAACCACCGTGAAGATGGGACAGGCGCTGCCCTGCAAAGGGCAGGGACACAGCGTGTTTCGCTTGGGGGTACAGAGGGGCTTGGGTGTGCCGAGCTCTAAAAACGGCAGCTCGCGTAAAAGTCAATGAAACAGCACATTTTTGTTATTTTTTATTGTTCTGACCCAGAGCCTTTTTCTCTTCCTGCAGCGCTCTGCCGGAGCCCCCGCTGACATAGCTGTGCTCGCATTTACCACGGGGAGGAGAGTTTATATAGAGCTGAGAGTTTATATACAGCTTCCTCCAGCCTTCCTGGGACATGCAGTACCCAGCGGGTTAAAGCTTCATCACAGCCTGTTTATGTGCTGACGAGGAAACATGATGACAGATAATCCCAAACAACTTCAAAGCAAGATTTGCGAATCCGATATGGAAACTATTCCTGAAGTCCCAGGGCAGAGACTAATTACCGCTGCGGACATTAAAGGAGGAGCAGGACCGGCTGCCAAAGCCGGGCACTGGGGCTGGCCCGATGCCCGGCCCCAGCAACCCGGCGGCGGCTCCCTGCCCGCGCCGCACCCAGCGGCCGAGGGCGCTGGGGGCGAAATGATGCTCCGAGACAGCTCTCGCTTTGGCAGAGGGCACGGCTGGCTGATGAGGCTCTGTCCGACGGCCACTGGAGCCAGCCATCCCGAAACCTGCCTGGCGCTGGCGGGGATGTGTCCGTGCAGCAGCGTCAGTGCCTGCGCCTGCCCCTTCCCCCATGTACCCTTATACCCCCACAAACATGTGCGGGGTCTTCGCTTTAACCCGGATAATCTCACCTCCCCGCCAGCTATGCCAACAAACCTGGCAGGGGAGAGTCAATGCTGAAAGACGTGATGAGATTTGCAGGGCCTGAGCTGCTCACGTCACCTGGTCCACCCCACCTGCGAGACGTTGAGGAATTGGGGCGGGAGGGATAAAAAGGCCAGCAGGCATGCTGGGGGTCTCCTGGCTGTGGTGGGGTTTGGGGGGAGGCTGGTGCTGGCTGGGCTCAGCACCATGCAGCAGGCTGGCACTGTGGGCAGCCCTGCCTGGGCTGGTGGCTTGCCCCAGCGGGGGCTGTGCTTGGGGCAGGTTTGGTGCAGAGGGGCTGTGCCTCGCCACCCTGCGGAGGGCTGCGTGGGGAAGGGACCTCTGGGGAGCCTGGTCCAGCCCCCTGCTTGGGGTAGGGCTGGTGCTGGGTGCCAGGTCAGGTTTCTTAGGGCCTTTGTACAAGGTTGAACAGGGGGAGTGGTGGGGTGAGCAGCTGGGGCTGGTGGGGTTTGCATGCTGTGAGGTGGTGGTTTATTGGTGGTGTTACTCCTACTTGTCCCCTGCAGAAGCTGAGCCTGCTGCATGACTGGCCTGTGTGCACCTCCCTGGAGCCTGCATACCTGTCCCAGAGCTTCAATGGAGACCCAGGTTGCCCTGGTTAGGCTGGGAAATGCAAACCATGCCAGAAGGAAGGATGCTATTGCTTTACTAGAGTGTGCATGTGTCTTGGAAACTCTTTTCTTCCCCCTGCAGTGGGGGAATGAGCATGATGCTGGCCCTAAGGCAGGGCTGGAGGGCAGGACCCTGGCCCCATTGGAGGGCTGACAAGCCCCTTGGGATGCTGCCTCTATGGCAGAGGGTGCTGGGGCTGGGCTGCTCTCTCTGGGCTGCGGAGCTGTACCTCCCCAGCTGCCTCTGCCCTTCTTGCCCTTTGCCCTGTGCTGGGGACTGGTACCAGTGTGCCTCTGGCTCCAAAGTCCACAGGTGGGCAATGCTTTGCAACGCTGGCCTGGCTACAGTGTGGTGCTAGCACTGTTGCTTATTGGTGCAAAGCTGCATTGCATCTCTTTGGGTGCAACAGTGACTCTTGCCTGCCTGGCTCTGTGTACCCATGAGGGGATGGAAAGGCTACCTCAAAACCTCTGGTAGATGTTGCAGTGTAATTGTTTGCTGCAGTGAGATTTGCTTTCTTACCCTTAGCTGCCATTGGGAAGAGTGATGTGCTTAGGAGACTGCTGAAGCTTCACGTCCTGGGGCTGTGGGGTGAGTTGCTGGTGATCAGTTGCTCTACAGCCATGTAGTAGGGTTAAAGTCTTTTCCATTAATTAACACCCCCCGTCAAGCCCCAGTGCATGAGCAGCGTGCAGAGACAGTCTTCTGGCTGTGCTGAGCTCTTCTGTGCATCTGAAGAGCATTTTCAGACTTTCCTGATCAACTAAGTGAAAAGTTTCCCGTTCCTGTAGATGCAGATAAAAGAGCTAACCCAAAACCTGTCCTGGTGGGAGAGCAACAGGGAGATGCAGCTGGTCGGGTCCTGGCAGGAATGCCCTGGCTGTGGGCAGTGAGAGGCGCTGCCAGCTCTTGGTGGCTGCTGAGGTTCCTGCTGGGTGCCAATTTCTATTGCTTGTTCTTTAACAGCGAATATGTGAGCAGCGTGCCAGGGGAAGAGAGCACGAGTTCCCAGCTATAAAAAGCCTTTGTTTTATCCTAGCACAGCATCAGCCTGGCTCAGCCTTGGCAGAGTTTGGATGTGCTGCGTTTAACGGTGCTGGAGCCCAAGCTGGTGTTTGCCTGTTGCTTCCCTGGGGTCTCATCTCTTCCCTGCTGAACTGCTGACCCCTCCTCGGTGCCTGCCTGCGATCTCAGGGCCCAGCTGGCTTTGAGCTCATGGATGCAATTGTGAATGGAAGATGAGGATTAAAACTGTGCTTAATAGCTGAACTGGCAGGTCATGGGAGCTTGGGCAGGGATCTGATAGCCAGCACCGCATCCTCCTTGCTGCTGTCCAGCTTTGAGCCCTTAGTACGAAGAGGGGCTGGGCGTGTGCTTTTGCCTGCATGCCTGCCCAGGCTGGACTTTTCTGGGGTAAACCAAAATGGCCTGTCCTTGTATCCATGCACATCTAGCACAGGTATGCTGGTGCGTGCCCCTGTTTGGATGCAGCCAGGCCCAGTGATGGGCAGTGGGAGGGTCAGCCCCACATCTGCAGCTTGTTTTGCAGGTCTGAAGGAGGCTGCTTGTCCAACAGAGCACCCTAAACCCAGCGCGTTACCTGACTCTTCAGGCGTTGACCTTCCCCATGCCCAGGCTCTCCGGTGTCCCTGCCAGGGCCAGCCGTGGGAGCAGCCTGGGCAGCCCCATGAGCTGTGATGACTTCTTGAGCCACCCTGGCTATCAGGGCAACCCTGCGACACCAGTGCTGCTGCTTCAGCCATGTCACTGCTGTTTTCACCTTTCTGAATTCCAGTGATGCTTCCAGCCTGTGAATCGTTTGGAGGAAGTGAGAGCTCATGTCTGCCAAGCTGCTGTCACAAGCTGTCTGCTGAACGGCAGCCGCTGATTATCTGCTTCACATGTCTCGGGCAGTGCCTTATCCTATGCACTTGGTAAGGCGGATTAACAGAACCAGAGCGATATGTGTGAGCCTTAAACACTTAATCAGGGTTGTGCTGTGTGCATACAGCTGTTTGCAGTGGATAAGAGTGTGGGACAGGGATTAAACTGTGCAGGGACTTGATATGCACTTAAGCAGGAGTACCAGTGTGCTAAAAACATTGTGCAGGTAAGATCTGGTGCGGGTGATTTACACCTGACTGAGGCTCAGGATTGCCAGGGCCAGCCAGGTCCCCTTGCCCTGTGTGGGGGAGCAGAGGAGTCTGGCAGGAAGGCTGGTTAGACCCTGAACCTAACCAGCTGCAGCTGCAGGGTGGGCTAAGCCTATGTACCTGCTGGAGAACACTGCAAAGAGGTGAGCTTGTGCCCTGCTACCTCAGGATGATCCCAAATTAGTTCCTCAGGAGTGAAATGTGAAGGCTGAGCTGCCAGGGAGGAAAGCATGGGTGCAGCAAGGGTGCTGGGAGGGAGCAGGGTGGGGGGAATCTTCCCCTTTATTCTAAAAGAACATGCTGGTTGTGGGAAGCCCTTGGTGAAGGAGGGGACCTGACCGAGCAAGGTGGGCTGTCACCAGCACTGTCCCCCAAAACAAGCTCCCAGATGTGCCAGGCTGGGCTGTTGGAAGGAGAGGACAACTCTGTGCTGGTTGCTGCAAGGAACCTCGTGCTGGGGGGGAGGTCCTTGACCCCTTGCAGGGAGGAACCCCAGCCCTGACAAAACCCTTGCTTGATCCCTTCTCTCACGGGTCTGCTCCCACCTGGGCCAGGTTGACCCCCATGCCCCTCGGAGGCTGTTTGGGACCAGCTCAGATGGATTCTTGCTCCCATTCCTCCCCAGGGAAGCCAATGGCCGCACATCAGTGGGCACCAGCTGGGAGCGCTGCGTGTGCCCCACTGGAGAGCTGCGCTGCTCCTTCCTGCACCCAGCCCTGCCGGCAGGGATTTCCCTAACCCACCCTGACTCTTGCTCGCTATAAAAGCTATTTATAATCACCCGCTGTTTATCCTGCAGCAACAGCCAAAGGGGCTGCTCCCATCCATGGCATACGCGTGCTCTCCCCAAGCAGGGGGCCTGTGCATGCCCGCTGGGTCCCCAGCACTGTGGCGGGTGGCTCGTGCCTGGAGAAGAGGCGATTGGGCTCAGGGTGCTCTTGCTCACTCTGAATGAGACCTGTATCTTTGTGCTTCAGCTTTTCCGAGAGGAAAATATCTTGTTTAAGTGCTGGAAAGCGGTGCTTTGAGTGCCTGGCTCGGCCGCCTCTGTCCCGCTGCGTCCCTATCCATCCTGCCTCGGGGCCTCGTGGGAACGTCCCCCAGGCGGGACAGGTCATGAGCGGGCATGGCCCACCAGTGCTCCCCGGACACGCGGCAGCTCCCACGCACGGCTGCTGTGGATGAAGCCAGGGTTCAAGCGATTGCGGTTGATTTGCAGTGACTCTGAGGCCGTTTCTCCTAGAAACTGCTGGAGCCCTGGTGAAGGTGAGGCGGGCAAAGCCTTGACCTGGGGACGATGGAGCGGTACCTCTTGGAGGAGCAGCGTTCCACCAGCGTGGGACTTGGCCAACAGGCCCAAAGGGGTATTTTCTTTAAAGCCAGCTGAAAGCTCCCAAATGGGGAGAACGCGCTGCCGGCAGCTCGCCGGAGTCGCTCGTGGCCGAGCGCAGCCCTGCTCTGCGCAGCTGGCGAAGGCAGGAGGCGAATCGCCTGGGCTCACCCAGCGGAGTCGTGGCCGGGCCAAGAATAGAGCCAGGCCTCCTGTCGCCATGCCCAGTCTCTCTGCTAAGCCCAAGTGCCCTCAGTCTTATCTGCAGACATTCCCACAAATGCCTCTGCTTTATTTTTCAGAGTGACGCCCCAGCTGCCACTTCGTGTGACAATCTGTGCAGGCGTTGCGTGGATAGCAGCTTCGCGGAGACCCCGACTTTTCTCATGCACATTTGGTTCTGCCGTGCATCGTTCGAGTGCAACGATGGACAATACTGTAAATGGTAAGTCCAAGGCTCAGTCCAAGCCAGCAATTAATGAAAGAGCTAGGGGCTGAAGGGGGTTGCATCAAGCACTCATCTGACTTCGAAAAACCAAAACAATCTTGTAAAAAGCAAGCTTGTAAAAATCAAGCTCTGTTTTGCTAGCTCATGAATGGGAAGAAATGCCAACTGGATAATTTTTTTACATGTAATTTTTGTTTCTTCTTTGTCAACATTCCCCCATTTGGCTGAAACTTCAAAATACCATATTTGGGAAGTGCCTGTTTTATAAGTTCCAGTATTTGTATAAATAGCTGATAGTGAAAAAATTGCCCGCTCTGGAGCCTGAACAGGGGCCCTCAGGAGGAGCGGAGCTGCGGGCACCCCTTTGGCCAAGGCCGCTCGCCCTCCGGAGCGAGGGCCGGGCAGTGCAGCGCCTCGCCGTCTGGCTCTGCTCTCGGCCGCCGTGCGTGGGCGAAGCGAGTGTGTCGGGTCTGAGCCGCAGCGGGTTGGGGTTCTCCAAAACACCGGTAACCGCTGCCCTGCCCCAAAGCAGGGAGGCAGAGGCAGACTCTACCTGGCCATTTTCCGCCTGGCTGATGGAGAACAGGGGGAGTCCAGGCAATAAATGCAGCAGTGAAATATTGCCTGTGATACACTGTGGATGTTTGCCTTTGGAGTGGGGCTGTCCCTGGCCACCCCTCTGCTAGTGGCAGCTGGAGGGTCAGTGTCCCCACTGGGGGACAGCCTGCCTGGTCTCTTCCTCTTGTCACAGATGCAGCTGTGGAGCATCCCTGGCTGGGTGGCTGGTGAGGCAGTCCCCCAAGGAAGGGGACCCTGCCCTGTGCCTCTGTAGCTCCTCTTCCTCTGGACAGGGAGGGCTGGAAAACCAAAGGGACGGAGCAGAGGCGCCTGGTGGGCTGGGGGGAGAGCCTGAGCATGGTGCCCCGTGCACAGAGGGGGACTGCGCTGCATGGTGAGGGGTGCACAGAGAGGGACCAGGGTGTGCAGGGAAGGACGGGGGCACAGCAAGGGACCAGGGTGCGCAGACAGGGACCAGCGCCACTGAGGGTGCTGGGGTGCACGGCGAGGGACTGGGGTGCAAGGTGAGGAAGCGGGGTGCACAGGGAGGGCGCGGGCAGGCTGAGCGAGGGCTGTGCGGCGGGGGGACCGGGGTGAGGGTGCCCGGCAGGGACTGGGGGCCGCCCGGAGCCCGCTCGCCGCTCACGGATCTCCGGAGCGGGGCCGCCCCGCGTTGTTAAAGGCTCCTCCTCCGCGCAGGGCAGCGGGCTGGGGCAGCCCCGCCAGTCCGCCCCAGGGCCGGCCCGGGCTGCGGCGCCGCTCGCACCGGCCGAGCGCAGCCCGCGGCAGCCCCGGCGCGCGGTGAGGGGCGTGGGAGCGGGGTGCGCGGTCCCCGCGCGCAGCGAGGGACCCGGTGCACAGCCCCTGCACACGGCGAGGGACCGGGGCGCACGGCGAGGGACCCGGTGCCCAGCCCTGGCACACAGCAAGGGACTGGGGTGCCCGGCCCTGGAGCACAGCAGGGAAGTTGGACACGCAGCAAGGGACAGGGGAGCGTGGCCAGGGCGCACGGCAAGGAAGCGGGGTGCAAGGTTTGTGCCACCCTGGTGGAGATGACTCCCCTGCCCACGGGCAATGCCAGTGCCTGGGGGACGGCCGGCCCCAACTGCAGCGGGGCCACCAGCCTGAGCCGGCAGTGGGCGGTGGGGGCCGCCCTGAGCCTCACCGTGCTGGTGATCGTGGCCGGGAACTTGCTGGTGATCGTGGCCATCGCCAAGACGCCGCGGCTGCAGACCATGACCAACGTGTTCATCACCTCGCTGGCCTGCGCTGACCTCATCATGGGCTTGCTGGTGGTGCCGCCGGGGGCTACCATCCTGCTGAGCGGCCACTGGCCCTACGGCACCATGGTGTGTGAGCTGTGGACTTCGCTGGATGTGCTGTGTGTCACGGCCAGCATCGAGACACTGTGCGCTATTGCTGTGGATCGCTACCTTGCCATCACATCGCCGCTACAGTATGAGGCGCTGGTGACCAAGGGCAGAGCGCGGGCGGTGGTGTGCCTGGTGTGGGCCATCTCTGCCTTCATCTCCTTCCTGCCCATCATGAACCACTGGTGGCGGGACGGTGCAGATGAGCAGGCGGTGCGCTGCTACGATGATCCGCGCTGCTGTGACTTTGTCACCAACGTGACCTATGCCATCATCTCCTCCACCATCTCCTTCTACGTGCCCCTGCTCGTCATGATCTTTGTCTACGCCCGTGTCTTCGCTGTGGCCACGCAGCATGTCCAGCGCATTGGCAAGGACAAGGTGAGGTTCCTGCAAGAGCCCCTCAGCCCAGGGTCCAGGGGCACCCGGCGGCGGCGGCCGTCCCGTCTGCTGGCTATCAAGGAGCACAAGGCGCTCAAGACTTTGGGCATCATCATGGGCACCTTCACGCTCTGCTGGCTGCCCTTCTTTGTGGCCAACATCATCAAGGTCTTCTGCCGGCCGCTGGTCCCAGATCAGCTCTTCCTCTTCCTCAACTGGCTGGGCTATGTGAACTCAGCCTTCAACCCCATCATCTACTGCCGCAGCCCGGACTTCAGGAACGCCTTTCGCAAGCTGCTCTGCTGCCCCCGCCGTGCCGACCGCCGGCTCCACGCTGTCTCACAGGACCCGCAGCGCTGCCCGTGCGCCTTCAGCCCTGGTGGGGGCCCCGCAGAGGACAGCAAGGCGGCAGCAGCAGCACCCGGGGAGGACAGCGAGGTGCAGGGCAGCTGCAGCAGCCGCTGCAGCAGCCGGGCGGAGGAGACCAGCCTCTCCTGCGGCGGCGGCCACCGGCCCCTGGGCGAGTCCCGGCTGCTGGGCACCCAGACCACGCTGTGTTCGCAGCTAGACGAGTAGGTACCAGGCTTGGCGCGGGGGCTGGCAGCCGGGGATCCCTGGCACTGGCAGGGCCGCGGTCTGGGGCTGCAACGCAGGGCTGGAGGGCAGATGGGGCTCTGGGGTGCTGGGAGTGGGCAGAGAAACCTCTGCCTCCAGGTTTCTCTAAAGCGCTGCCCCCTCCGCTGGGCTGTGAAGCTGATGCACTCGGTGCTGCTGCTCAGTCGAGTGAGGTTGGTTATCGTCAAAAAAAGAAATGGCTAGCAATAGGAGGAAGAGAACCAGACAAACGCGAATACTTCCCAAATCCTGGGTTTTCATTCCTTCTCCTGCCCCCTCCTGCTTCCTGCATTTAAAGGATTAAAACTGGGGGGGGGGAGTCCTCTGCAGAAATGTGGGGGGGGAAGAGTCCCTGGCTGCTTCTCAGTGCTAAGGAGACCCCTTCAATAACCCTTTGCCAGGATCTAGGGCTTTGTATGTCGTTTTGTCCTCTGATAGACTAAATTAGGCACACCACTTCATATAGTTTCCCTCCGCTCACTGTTGCGATCTCTCTCTGCTGACCAGGGGGACATTTCCTCGCAGCTGGGCAGCCCTGCCGGAGCAGGGGCCTGGGGACAGACAGGCGCAGACCCTCAAGCCGGCCTGGCAGGGTGCTCTGTGCCAGCCCTCATGCACCTCCACACCTCCTCATGCAAATCACAGGATTTTTTTCCCCAAATTTATTACTATTACAAAATGTGAAAAGTTTTGGTTGCTGTGGATTTTAATTGGTTTCCCTTGGGCAGAAACCACTTCTGCAAGCTGAAGTCAGGAGAGGTTACTGCTCACACGAGGAGGCACAGTCACTGTCCAGAGATGTGTGGGAAAACATGACGGAGGGAGTTGCCTGCAGGAGCGGGCTTCAAGGATGGGTTAATCCATCCTATGAAAGTGGGCAAGTAAATCATGGAGAAGATCCAGGCTCTCAATACCCTGTCCTCTCCTGTTTGAGGTTCACCGGCAAAGAGATGCCAGTAGGTCCTTCAATATGACTGAGAGAAGAGAGAAGGGAAGAAGGTAAGTGCATCTTCCTCCTCACCCACCTGGGCAAGCTGAGCTGCAGGGACGAGCCCTGTCCGGCTCCGAGCCAGTCTGGCCTTTCCCGGCAGGAGCAGTGCCCGTGCTCTGGCCGGGCACACGGGCACGTGCCCAGCTCTGGGTGCGCAAGCCTGCCCCGGCACGGGTGCGAGCTCAGCTGGTGCGGCCCGGCCCAGCTGCAGCCTGGGGGGGCGGTTCCCCCCCGGAGCGCCCCAAGCCTGGGCTTGGGCTGCAGCGTTTGCTCACAGACGCTTGTAGCTGCAGGCTTTCTGGACTGGCGCTTTTCAGCTGCAGAGCGCTTCTGTCCGGGGTGCCCCTCTCCGCACACTGCCCGCGGCTCTCCCTCTCTCGCAGGGACGTGACAGAGCCCTCTCACGAGGGCGGGCGCCTTGAGCTCCTCTCCCCAGCCCGGCACAACCGGGAGCGGCAGCAGCGAGACCCGCACGCGGCGCTGAGGTTCGCACCCCGCGGGCTGCGTCCCTCCCTGCAGCCCGGGTGCCGGAGGGGGACGGAGGATGGTGCTGGGCTGGCGGTGGCGTGGGACTCCCCGGTGCAACGCGAGCCCGGGGACGGAACAGCCCCTGCTGCTGCGTGCTGTGCTCGGTGGGAGTGCCCGCCGCTCAAGCCGGGAGCCCCGGGCTCTGCAGCCCCTCCGGAGCTGGAGAGCTGATGCCTGCATGGGAAAAGCCTGGCGAACGTCCTGAAGCTCTCCGCCGGTCCGGTCCAGCTGGGGGTGGCGCGGGCAGCCTCCAGCCTTGGGGTGCGGGGCTGGATGCTCTGCTCCAAGGGCTCTGCCTTTCTGGGCACGATGGGCTCCCCGGTGCTCCGCAGCCGTTCCCAGCTCCGGGAGAGGATGCCGAGTGCTCCTCGTGCCTGGCACAGAGCTCGCCTGGGCCCCCGATCCGTGCAGGGAGAAGCGTTAACGCTGGGTGCAACAGAGCTGGCGCCAGGGCTGTGGATGGTCCCGCGGTGAAGGGATGGAGGGGCCCCTGCAAGCGGATCTCTGCTCCCAGTCCTGCCCCGCTGCGCAGAGCCCCCGGGCTGGGGCTGCCGCAGGAGCCTGCAGCGGCGCCTCGGGCGAAGGGGGGGCGCGGGGCCCTCCTGCCCCAGGCCGGCTCCTTGCACGCCCCGTTGCACTGGGAGCGTTATGCGGGTTTGGGGTGGCGTGCGTGTGCCTTGCTCTTGCTGTTGGTGATGTCTCTGGCTGTAAATGCAGCAGGGCGACCGCCCTGTTTGCTCTGTTTTGTTTCCCCTTCCCTCTGCGTGAAATAAACTTTCAAAACCACTTCACTCTGACTTCAAAGGTGTAAAAAGCTGCTGTTCCATGTAGCCTGATGGGCCTTGGAGCCCCCTCAGCCAGCAGGACCCCAGCAAGGCCCTCGGGCCGGGAGAGCGCTGCCCGTCCTTGGGGCGCTGGAGGAGCCCTGGGTGCAGCCCTAGCTTTGCACCTGCACAAATGCACCCAAAAAGGCACCTCCAGCCCACCGTAACTGAGAGTTTTTACTGCTATGGACAGCAGTGCCTGGGACCCAATCAGGAGGAGTAATGAGCAGAGGATGCCTTGGCCCGAGGGTGGCGAGGGACAGGACAGGAGTGCACAAAGGAAGGGCGAATGTCCCCATTCAGGCACCCCCCATTTTAGGGCACCCCATGCCCTAAAACAAATAACCCTCCTCCCTCTCCGGCCAGTGCTGTGCGGCGCTGAGAGTCCTGCGTGGGCCGGACGCTGACCAGGCAGCGGCTCCTCGCGGGAGCCCCGGGCGGTTTCCAGTGCCACCTCCTGGCACCAGTGCATAACTCTCCTGCTCCCGCACGGGGAGGCAGAGGAGGAACCCGCTGTTTGCTCTGCCGGGATCCCTCCTTAGTGCATTTTGCCTTTTCTTCCTTGCAAGCGTGTGCTCGCTGACGAAACGGAAGAGCAAAGCTCTCGGCAGCGCCCGCGCCGGGCCAGCGGCTCCGCGCGTGATGCCGCCCGCTCTCGCGGGGCGCTCACACCCAACCCTCGCTGGCCCCGGCCACGGCCGCCCCCGAAGCACAGGTCCCGCGCGCGGGGGGCAGCGGGGCCCCGGCTGGCTCCAGCCCAGGGCCTGCTCGTTAGCCCCCGAGAGCCACAGGCTAGCGAGCCGCTTGCCCAGCTCCGGGCGAGCTCCGGGAAGGGCGAAGGGGCGTCCCCGGCGGTGGGGCGCTGCACGCCGCGGCGCTGCCCCCGGGCTGCTGCCCTCCCTTGTGATCAGCCCAAACGTGGCTGAGGCGGTGCTGTTCCACCTCCAGGCTGTGAGTGGGACTGGGGAGCTCTAGTGAGTGCGTTGGTGCCATCTGGGGGGTTACTCACCCCTCCGAAACATCTGTGCTGCATTTCCAAATTGCCCCTCTGGTTGGGGGCCTTTTCCCTTATTTGCAGCAGGCGCCGGCTGCTCTTGCTCGCCTGCCCCTCGCCGTCCCAGCACAGCTCCCTGCGGTGGGCGGCTGCTCAGACCCAGCGGTGCCAGCAGGGACTCGCTGTGCGGGCTCGGGCTGTCGATATAAATGCTAAGTGCTTGTTGTTACTGCGATTTCTAGCGGGCTCCGCGGGCTCCCCGAGTCCTGCATGCTTCCCGGCGGCTTTAGCAACATGGCTGCTCTGGCCAGCTGAAATCGCCCGGTGCCAGGAGGGTGCCCTGGGCTCTGGCTTATCGAGCGCCGGCTGCTGCACGGAGCCAGTTCCTGCTCCTCAAGCCTATTTCATCTGCAAATTCAGACGGTGGGCTTTCCCTTCCCCGGGTTGGGATGCATGTGAGGCTGGGTGGGTTTATCCCTTGCTCAGCAGCGTTGCCCTGGCTGAGAGGGGTTGGTCTGGCTGGTGCAACCTGTTACAGCAAGCGAAGTGCGGCTGGTGGGAGCTGCTCGGCCCCAGCCCTTGGGGACGGAGAGTTCGCTCTGGCTGCTCCTCAGTAACGTTTCCTCCGTCTCTTTCTGTTGTGGAGCAGCCGAGCAGCACTTCCCCGGGCGTATCGGCAGGAGCTGTCTGTGCTGCCAGCGATGGACCAGCCACGGGGGGCGACCGGCTCCTCTCCCCTCTCCCGCAGGACGCTCCCGGAGGAGCGGCCGGTCGCCGTGCTGTGGGGTGAGGTAGTCGTCCCCGCCGGGTGCAGGCGCAGGGCTGCTTCGTCCCGGCCCTGCGTGCACCCTGCCGAGGGTCTTCCCCAAGGTCTGGGCGCTGTGGGGGAAGCTTCCCCCCCCCCCCCCCTCGCCTGGGCTGTCATTGGGGGGAGGTCGCGCGTGCACCAAGCAGCCTGCTGCATGCACGGAGCAGGCTGCATCTCTGCAGGCTGCAAGCTCGGTGCCGGCGCCAGGAGCTACGTGGTGGAAGAGGACGATGATTTCTTGGAGCATCTGGTTCTGCTGAAAACGGTAAGATACGTAGCTCACTAAAAGCCCCGCGAGCGAGCGGGGCAGCACCTTCGCTCGGCTGAGCCGGTTCGGCCGCAGTGGTGCAAACCCTGTGTGCACGGGGCCAGCTCGCCACCGGGCCTGCCTTCGCCCCGCAGATCTCCCTGGGGCCGGACGCCCGGGACGAGCTGCACGTGGTGGCCGTCGACTCAAAAAACACCTACGGGGACCACAAACCGGTGCCCATCGCCTCGCTGCGCCTCTCCGTGCTCCCCACGGTAAAAGCCCTCTCGGCGCAGCCGCGAGCGTCGCTCCCCGTCCGCGGGGCGCTGCAAAGGGCTGGGCGGCCGCCGCCGCGTGCTTCCCTCGCCCCTCTGCCTCCTTCCAGATCAGCCTCAAAGGCCTCGAGTTCGTCCCCCCCGTCACCTTCGTGCTGCAGTGTGGAGCGGGGCCGGTCTACCTGCACGGGCAGCACCTGATCCGTGAGTGCCCACGAGCACGCGTGGCGGGAGGCGCTGGGGCTGGCGGGTGGCAGCTCACGCCCTGCATGCTGCCGCTTCGTGCCGGTGCCGGTGCCGCGGCGCCCAGCTCCCTCCTGTCACCGGGGACGCGAGCCCGCGTGGCAGCACCCGCTCGGCATCCTCCCCGCGCAGCGGCGCCTCTCCTCTTCCCAGTGGAAGACGACGCCAGGTTTGAAGCCGACGAGGACGTGCCGTCGGAGGATGATGCCGCCGATGAAGATGACACCAGCGCGGCACGGGATGGAGAATAGCTGGCGTCGAGGGAAGATTTCGCGGTGCCTGGGAGAGGGGAGCGATGAAGAGGCGCCGGGGTGGCGGAGGCCACGCGGCACCGCAGGCTCCTTTGGGGAGCTGCACGCACAGGCTGGCACGAACCAGCTCAGCTTTGAAAACCGTCCTTTGGCTCCTCTGCCTGCCCGCTCTGTTCCACTATGCCCTCAGAAATGTGCTTTTTCTTCCCCCTTCTTCTTGATGCAATAGCAATGGGAAAGTGCAAATATCCCGCGCTGCCACCCCAGCGCGTGCAGCTGCCCCGGTCCACTCGCCATGACCCCACTGCCACCTCCGGCTGCGGAGCCTCGTCCCAGAAACGTCCTTGCCGAGCATGCGGTCCCGCAGGAGCGGGGTGGCCCAGGGGAGGTGCATAGGGTCCCCACCGCCTCCCCTCCCCGGGCCGCCTCCGCCCTGGGGTCTTCTCCCACCGCCCCTGCACTGTCACTTCCCTCCACGGCCAAACACTCATACTGCTTCACACCGCTCCCCTGCTGCTGGCGGTGCAGGCAGCTCCAGGGTGGGCCATCAAAATCTGGGGGAAACCAGGGGAAAACCTGCTCTGTCCCTTACTCGCCCTCTTCACCCCTCTGCCCCGGCCGTGTCCCCATCTGGGAGCTGCGTGGGGCAGGAGGAGCCGGCTGCGCCCTGCCAGGAGGGGGGCAGGACAGGGGGTCCCTGCGCCACGCTGCACCCGTGGCATTGCGTCCTCGCGGGACAGAGGGTGCGTGGGCCCCAGGGTGAGAGAAGGGAGGCCTCATGGGTGGCTCTGCCTGGCTCCCGTGTGCCCCTTCCTTTGGCCTCACTGAGGTGAGGATACCCCCCCCCCCAATGCTGCTGCACAGCCCTGCGGTCCCGTGTTTGTGCCAGCGGTTCCCAGGTGAGCGGTTACCTGGCAACTGCATCCCTGCATCCCTGCATCCCCCCGTCCCCGCATCCCCCCATCCCTGTCTCCCTCCACCCCTGCATCCCACTGTCCCTGCATCCCTCCATCCCTGCATCCACCCATCCCTGCGTCCCCTCTCTCGCGTCCCGTGTCCTGCATCCCTCCATCACTCCATCCCTGCGCCCCTCTTCCCTGCATCCCCTCTCTTGCATCCTACATCCCCCTGTCCCATATTCCCCCATCCCCACGTCCCCCTCCTGCATCCCCGGTGGGCAGCAGACACCTTGTGCTGCCCTCTCAGCAGGGCCATGACCGCGCTCTCCCTCTTCCTTGACGTACCACTCAGCAGGGAGGCTCACGAGCTCCTTGACACCTATCTGGCAGACGAGTCCCCGGACAAAGTGTTCCTGGACCACGAGGGTAGAACTGCTGGGGCTGCACTTGGTCCCGCTCCCGGCGGGGGCCGTGGGCACTGGGGGGCAGTGCAGCTGGGCAGGGAGCATCCTCGGGGTGAAGGGGCAGGGGGCAGGAGTGGGGGCGCTCGGCTCCGGGGCAGCAAGGGCCGAAGAAACGAGACCCGGCTGGATCAGCCGTGAAGGGGGGGGTAAAGTCCTGGGGTTTTGTCCTGCAGCTGGCTCAGGCCATGGGGCATGGCGAGCCGGCCGCGCGCCTTCCAGCCTGCCTGGCCGAGAGCGGCCGAGCCTGGAGCAGCCCCGCGGTGCTGCGGGCCCTGCGGCAGGTCGCCCGGGACGTGACGCTGGACCACGAGGAGCTGCCGGCGGCGGGGGTGCCCGCATTCACCAGGGCCGCCACGGAGCTGGCGCTCGGCGGGCAGAGCAGCGCGCTGCTGGAGGGCAGGGTAGGGGGATGCTCAACCCGCCAGCGGGCTGCTCCCGTTGTGCCTCCGGCCCCTCCTCGCGCCTCCGGCCCGTTACAGCCCAAGGGCGAGGCGGCCCCCGGCCGGCCGCTTCCCCAGCCGGGCGCGAGCGGAGGCGTCTCCCCGCTGCCCAGGCAGGAGGCGTTCAGACCATCGGTGGGATGGGCGCCGTTTGGCTGGGAGCGCGGTTCCTCCGGCGCTGGTACCGCACGGGGCAGCCGGCCCCCGCGTGGGTCTACGTGGCCTGGCCGCAGAGGGGTGAGCGATGGCGTGGTGCAGCCCCGGGGGGCTGCGGGGCACCGGCGCGGGCTGCCAGCGCGGGGCCTGGCCGAGCTCTGCGCCGCGCCGCAGCCCTGCCGCCCTCCCCGCGCCCCAGAGCACTACGGGCACGTGTTCGCGGATGCCGGCTTCGCGGACGTCCAGCCGTACAGCTGGTGGGACGCTGCCGCCCGCGCCGCAAGCCCCCGGGGGCTGCTGAGGCAGCTGGAGGTACGGCCGTGGCCGAGGCCGCGCGTGGCTCCCGGCAGCTCCTGGCCGCCGCTCAGCCGGTCCTCGCTGGCAGGACGCGCCGGAGCGCTCCATCGTCCTCCTCCACGCGCCCGAGGAGAGCGGCCTGGCGCCCGAGCAGTGGGAAGAGGTGGCTGCCGCGATGGAGGTGGGCGCGAAGCAGGAGGGGCTCCCCCTCGCCCCGCTCCCGGCCTCGCAGCACGCCCCTCTCTTCTCCACTCCCCCGCAGAGGAAGCGCGCCTTCCCCTTCTTTGACGTCTCGGCGCAGGGCCTGGCCTCCGGAGACCTGGACCGAGATGCCTGGGCCTTGCGACACTTTGTGGCTAGAGGTTTCGAGCTCTTCTGCGCTCAGTCCTTCTCAAAGATCTTCGGCTTGTACGGTGAGGCCCAGCCCTGTGGACCCCAGCGAGGGGAGACGCCGGCTGCCCCTCGCTCCGGGCTGACGGGAGGCGTGGGAAAGGCTGAGGGGGGCATAGGACGGGCTGTGGGGCTGGCAGGGTGCATGGGAAAGGCTGATGGAGGGTGCGGGAAAGGCCGTGGGGCTGACGCGGGGCGTGGGAAAGGCTGACGGGGGGCACGGGAAGGGCCGTGGGGCTGATGTGGGGCGTGGGAAAGGCTGACGGGGGGCACGGGAAAGGCCGTGGGTCTGATGTGGGGCGTGGGAAAAGCTGACGGGGCACGGGAAGGGCCGTGGGGCTGACGCGGGGCGTGGGAAAGGCTGACGGGGGGCATGGGAAAGGCCATGGGGCTGATGTGGGGCGTGGGAAAAGCTGACGGGGGGCACGGGAAAGGCCGTGGGGCTGATGTGGGGCGTGGGAAAGGCAGTGGAGCTCGTGGCACACCGTGGCAAGTGTGGGCACAGGTTGGGCAGGGGCTGCGCATGGGGACCGTCACCATTGGGTCTGTCCCCAGGGCGGTGGGTCAGGGGTACGGGGTGTCTCAGGGCATCTTGGGGTGTCTCGGGGTGTCCCGGGGCGCAGGCCTCTCGCGATGGGCCACGTCCCCTTGCAGACCAGCGGGTGGGCAACCTCATCGTGGTGACCGCCGACGCCGAGACCCTGCTCAGCGTCCGCTCCCAGCTGCAGCGGCAGGTGGCCACCGCGTGGGCCAGCCCGTCCGGCCTTGGGGCCCGCGCCGTCGCCGCCGTGCTCAGCAACCCGGCCCTGCGGAGCGCCTGGTAAGGGGCCGGCGCGCCCGGCCGCGGGGCGGCGGGAGCAGCCGGGTGACTCCCGGCCCCGGCAGGGAGCAAAGCCTGCGGCTGCTGGCGCGGCGCATCGTGCGGCTCCGGCAGAGGCTGGAGCAGCAGCTGCGGGTGCTGGGGACGCCGGGCTCCTGGGAGCACATCACCGCCCAGGCGGGGACGCGCAGCTTCTCGGGGCTGCTCCGTGAGTACCTGCGCTCGCAGGGGCTGTGCCGCGCGGGCACACGAGCCGCCTTTTTTGTTTCCCTGCCGGGGCAGCAGAGCATGTCGCCGTCCCCGGCACGGGGCGGCCAGCACCACTCCCAGCATCCCGCCCTGCGCAGCGCGGGGGGCGGCCGCCGCCGTCCCGACCTCGCTGCCTGAGCGCTAGAAACGTCCCCAGCCGTTGCGGCCGGTTGGGGGAGCGGGTTCCCCGTGCAATGTTAATTTTGCAGCGTTACGTTCCCATAGCTCGGGGCAAGCGCCGCGCTGGGGGGGAGGTGGAGGCGCGGCGCCGAGGCTGGGGGCCGGCCGGGCTCCCGGGGGCCTCAGCGGGTCTCGCCCCCACCAGCCGCCCAGGTGGGCTTCCTGGCCAAGCACGAGCACGTCTACCTGGGCGCCGGCGGCCAGCTCAGCCTCTGCAGCCTCAACGCCCGCAACCTGGAGCGCGTGGCCCGCAGCATCCGGGAGGCCGTGCTGGCTCCGGGCCGGGATGCGCCCAGCGCCTGAGCGCCGCCGAGCGCGGCGCCGTCCTGCCCGGCCTCCCCCACGTCCCTGCAATAAAGCCGGCCGCCGTGGGCAGAGGGTCGGGGTGTGCGCGGCATGCTGGGCTGCTGCCCGGTCTTAAAAAGCGGGGCTTGCGTGGCCGCTGCCCCACCTGTGCGCCGGCCAGCTCCCTCCGCCACGCCGGAGCTGCTCCGGCCGTTGCCTGCGGAGCTTCTCTGGGCACGCGGAAATAAGGCGCCCGTCAGCTCAGAGCCACCGCTGAGCGCTGCAGGGATCCGGGTCTCGTCCCATCTTCAGGCGCAGGAACCGGTGAAGCACAGACGTGTCTTCCCACTGGTTCTGCAGGAACAGATTTTGCATCCGGCCAGCCCGACAGCCCCGCGCGGCCGTGCCCCCGCACCGCCCTTGCGCGCCACCTCCGCAAGCGCCCCGGGGCACGAGCCCGGCCGGCAGCTGGCTGCGCCTTGTCGGGCTCTCCTGCAGCCCGCAGCAAAACGGCACACAGAGCGGGGGCAGGCGGGATGGGATTAGCGCCGTCATTGCTGGAAAACCTCAGCGCCCGGGGCCTGCGGGCTCCCGCCGCTTCCCCGCACCGCAGCCGTGCATCCCAGCCCGGGCACCTGGGCGCAGCCTTCCCCACGCCGCAGCCGTGACCTGCGGGCTCCCGCCGCTCCTGGCACCCTGCGAACGCGCCGAGCGGCCGCTAACCAGGCTGGGAAGGACGCGGCCGGGCCAGCCGCGCGCCCACCTGCCTGGCACCCCCCTGCAGCTGTGAGACCATGGGGGGAAGCGGAGCGAGCAGCGCTCCTCCGGGAGCCGGCGTTGGAGGACGGCACGTCGTTACCCCCGACAGCCGCCGGGAGAGCATAATTAGGCGCTCCGGCGCGTTAGTCATTTCTGTCTCGGTGAGTCGGCTTGGAAACCGCCTCCACCTCGCTCTTCTCCTGGCTGACATGGCCTGCCTTCCCCGCGCCGCGGCCGTGCATCCCGGCCCGGGCGCAGCCTTCCCCGCGCCGCAGCCCTGCATCCCAGCCGGCACAGCCCTCGGAGGAGGGATGCTGCAAGCCCCACGCAGGCGCATGGGGCGGCTGGCCCAGGCATTGCACGGTGCTGGCCACGGCCTCGTGCTGCGCTCACGCTCCTGGCTGGCCGCTCGTGCACCCAGCAGCGCTGCAGCCCCCTCATCTGAGTGACGGAGGTGTTTTGCAGGCCACGGGCAGGGGTGCTAGCCGGAGAGGAAGAGCAATAAAGGCTGATGAATTAATTTCTCCTAATTCCTCAGATGGGGATAAGACATGCTGTTAATTGGAAAGCTTGCTGAATGCCATCCGCCTGCCTCGATCTGACTACTGTATTAAGACACCTTGCTGAGTGCGGATTAAGTCATATAAAGAAATCTGTAAGAAAAGAAATACAAAGCAGATTAAGGTCAGCGCGAGTGAATCCGCACGATGGCCTCTCGAACGCCCGGTGCGCGTCGGGGGAGCGCAGCGCGCCTGCAGCCGCCGCGGTGCCGCCGGCGAGCCCGTCTGCGGGGCGGCGCTGCCCCAGCCGGGCCTCGGCTGCCGGCTTCCTCCTCCGAGCCCTCCTGCCGCCCGGTTTTCTTCCCCAGCCCAGGGCGAGTTATGCCCTTGCTTTATTTTAAGCTCTGCTTCGAGAACCCAGTTAAAAGCCCAGCCCCGGCCCTGGGTGCTCGCCGGCCTCCCCTCTCCGGAGCATCTCGCAGAGGGCTTTGCTATAACCATGGCAACCGCGAGGTATTTAACAGATGATGCTCAATGTCATGGAAACACCCGGGAGCCAGCCGGGCTGCGGGCAGGCTCGGCCCCGGCTGCAGCCCCGCCGGCCCGCTCCGGGGAGAGTGTGTCACTCGCGGGGACGTCCCCGCTCAGACGGCGGCACTTTGCAGCCGGCGGCGCCCCCGGGGACGCGGTCCCTCTGGGCTGGCGGGGACGGCAGTGGCTTGCAGGGGCCGGGAGCCGGCCAGCAGCAGCACGAGTGAGCCCGCGGGGACGGGGGCAAGCAACAGCTTCTTCTCCATCATGTCTTGCATGAAAAGGCAGCCCCACGCTCTTTACGGTGTTAATATACAGGGCAGGAGCCAACAGATGGTACAAAAGCAGGTTTTTTTAACTCTAAATGCTGAAATGGTTTGAAGACTTTCTTTGGGGAATAATTGAAAACAGTTTTGGCACAGAACTGGGAAGTGACAATGAAATTTTAATGCAGAAGATACTCCATTTAGGATGAAAGCTGCCTCAGATATTTCTTTCCACCTAACTCGGTCCCCGATGAGTTTGTGGGTTTTGCACAGCGCTGAGTGTCGGGCGTTCGTCACATGGAGCCGGCTTGCAGGAGTGGTAGGTACAGAGAGGGATGACAGGCGGCGGCGAGTCCTGCGGGGGCTCCCTTCCCCGCTGCCTTCGGTCTCAGCCCTGCTGTGTGGTTTCACCCTAACAAAGCAGCTCTTTCTCTCCAGGAGCTCGGTGCCTCCGATTCGAGGCATCTGCTGGATTTTGGAGCTGGAGGACATCCGCGGTGAGATGGGGTCTGCTGGGGGCCCCCACTGCGCTCCCCAGATCTGCAGGCTCTCCTGCTTAGAGGTGTTCGTGCCTCCTCCTGCTCAGGAGCTAATTCCCACATCTGTGCTGGGCATAAATTGTAGCATTTAGTGCACTTGGGCATGAGCTCCCAATTATTGCAAGAATGCCCATTTATTTTATGCACTAGGGCCCACCTGATTTGTGCACAAGGGCCCTACTGGCGCGTGCACGAGCACCCGCTTAGTGCATGCATGAGTGCCCAAACTCTTACGCACGAGTGCCCAGTTACTTCCCACTTGGGTGCTGATTGGTGTGCACATGCGTGCCCACCTCGTTCACGCGCGAGCGTTCACGAGGGCCGTGCGGGGCGTAAGTGGCAGGTCTCAGCAGCCGAGGGCTGCGGCAGCACCTGTGCAGGAGGAGGCAAAGGGTGTGCCCGCCACAGCCGCTCCCGGCCAGCTCTGAGACCGATGCAAGTGGCCCGTTGCACCCCAGAAGTCAGCCTGTCAGAGGAGCCCGCAGCGCAGGTTTAAGAAAGAGCCTCAGCTGCAAGGGGAGGCGACCCCCAGGTGATGCGCGGGGGGACGCGGAGGAGACATGGAAGGAGGCGCCCCCGGCACCCCGAGGGACCGCCGGACCCACGCCAGGACGCCCACGCTCAGACGCGGGGACGAGCCGCTACGACCGACACCGGCCCCCGCGCCCCCGCCGCCTCTCCGAAGGGGCTGGGGCAGACCGAGCGCAACGCGGGGCCCACAACCCCCCGGAGGGGGCGAGAGCTGCTCGGGGAAGGGGGCGACGGGCGGGCTGTGGCCGGAGCAGGGGCGGCCGCAGCCGGCAGAGGGTGCGCGCCACGGAGCCGCCTGCCAGCGCCCAAGCGCGCGGAGCTGGAGCGGAGCCGCCGCGGCCGGCGCCAGGTGAGCGGGAGCCCCGGGCGCCGCCGAGCCGGGGGCGGCTGGGCGCGTGGCAGCGCCCGGCGCAGCCGGGTCAGCACCCAGCCCGCGGAAGGCAGGCGTCTGCGCTCCGACGCCGCTGGCTTGCACAACTCAGTTCTCTGCTGCGGGTGCCTTGTTTGGCACAGTGCCCCGAGGGGTGCTGCGAGCGTGCGGAGCGGAGGCAGGGTTACCGTGCTCTTCTGCGCGATCGCAGAGGGAAGCGAGGGCTTCTCCCCACGGTTAGTTAGAGGGAGATTTTTGCAGCTGGCGGGATCCCTTCGCGAGCAGAACAAAGGGCTGCGAGGGGCTGGCGGTAACGCGAAGGTGCTCAGCAACAGCTTCGGGTTCAGCAACAGCTTCGGGTTCAGCAACAAACGTTTGGTAAAAGTGACTTTATTCCGGAATGCATCTGCTGTCCCCAAGGACGTCCTTTATGGTGGGGGACCTTGCAAATGCATGGGAGGAAGCAAGCAGGGCTCAGAGACGTTCATTAAAAAAACACAGTTAATTCAAATTCAGACTGCTGAGCTTATGGTGGGTTTTCTGAGACACATTACCAAACTCCTTAGCAGGGTGCAATTCTCCCTTCAGTCCCACTGGACTCTTCCAAAATCTGCAGAGTGGGGTTTGGCCTTATTAAATTAGGTACGAGAGGGCTTAAAGAGTGAAATAACAGCTGAGGCAAAGAGAAATAAAGGGGGTTGCACGTCCTGTGCTGTGAAAGCGTGGGAGCTAATTATGCAGAAATAGCCTCGGAAATTGAAGTTCGACTGAGACGTGTTTCGAGATGATTCAGTGGGCAGGAGGGGAGGGAGAAGGATGCGGATTACGAGCACAAGGGACGCGGCGGTGGCCGGAGTACGGACGAGCACGCTCGCCCCGGGGAGGCGGCTGTGAGCGCGGCGTGCGGGCTCGGGGACGTCGGGTCCAGGGCTCCGTCGCAGCGCCGAGCCAGGCCGGCCCGGGGCGGCAGGCGGCAGGCGAGGGCTGGGGCAGGGATTTGTTTTTCAGGACTAATTTAATTTTTGCCCGTGCATTTCCTCCTTGCCCGCTGCCCTTTGCATTTCCTTTGCAGTTGATTAAATGCGATTCTGGCATTGCTTTCGGCAGGGCCATGCGGTGGGGTGTGAAAGAGCCTTTGATGAGCCACCCGAAGTGCAGCAGCGACGAAATACAGCCTGTCTGCTGCCCGACTCCACGTTTTAAGAGCGCCTGATTAATCTAGTTAGAGGGATGGATGAGCGGAGTGCAGGCGCACGACTCTTTGAGTCAGTACTAAAGTAGCAGAGCATCTTTATTTGTTTATCCACTAATGTCCTTTGTTATTTCCAGAAACATTAGAAACTAATTTCTGGCTTAGCTGCTGCTTCCTTTTTCCTCTGCCAGGAGCTGCCACTTCACATCAGCCGGAGTCAGGCAGAGGCAGGATTGCTGTGACATGTTTGCTTTAAAGGGACGTGGATGAGCCCAGATTTCGGTGAGTGCTGCCTTCTCTGCTGCTCCCCTAAGCTCCGTGGTCAGATTTGCTCCTTTTTCCTTTCTCTTCTTTCCAAAGAGCCCTAATGGCTATTTAACTCTGTGCTGTTTCTGGTGCTGCTGGTCTCACCGCCTGCACGCCGGAGCGGGGCTAGAGACCGGCATTGCCTCTACGCTGAACCTTATTTCTCCTTTTTCTTCTCAGGAGCCCGAAGCAAAACCCTCGATCCTGGCCGGCCTCGGGGTGAGAGCGCTGAGCCATAGCCGTGCCATGGAAAGGGACGTTCCCGAGGACCCTGCAGCCAGGGATTAGGGGATTAGGGGCAGCGAGCCGGGCCAGGAGCTGCCCCGGGGCAGGACAGCCCCGCAGGGACCCCCCGTGCCCCAGCTCGCAGCTGAGTGGGGGGTTTCTTGCCTGCCCAGGCAGCAGGGTTGCTCCGTGGTGCTCGGTCGCAGCCGGGGCCACGGCTCGGGCTCGGTCCCCCCCTCGCCGCCCTCCCACGTGCCCCGAGCCATGGAGCCCGGCGGGGACCGGGAGCGAGCGGCAGCCAACGCCAGCCTCTACGAGCTGGTCCTCCAGGACCGCTCCAACGCCAGCGCGCAGTTCACCGGGGTGCAGCTCGTCCAGTCCTTCAAACCCCTCATCATCCCCTGCTATGCCCTCGTGGTCCTCGTCGGCATCTTTGGCAATTACCTGCTCCTCTATGTCATCTGCAAGACCAAGAAGATGCACAACGTCACCAACTTCTTCATCGGGAACCTGGCCTTCTCGGACATGCTGATGTGCGCCGCCTGCGTGCCCTTCACCCTGGCCTACGCCTTCAGCCCCCAGGGCTGGATCTTCGGCAAGTTCCTCTGCTACTTTGTGTTCCTGATGCAGCCCATGACCGTCTACGTGTCCGTCTTCACGCTCACCGCCATTGCCGTCGACAGGTGAGTGTCCACAGGGGTGGCAGGGGCCGCTCAGCCTCAGGATCGAAAAATCCAGGACGTCTTTGCAGTTTCTCTGCGTCCTTTTTCGTAGCATCAGAATTTTGCTTCTCATGGAGGAAACACTGTGGCGGGGGTGGGGGGGGTTAGCTTCGTGGTTATTTTCCATTGAAAAGTGATGTTTTGCAATTTCGTGCTTGCCCGTATGAAGTGATCTCTGCTAAAATTCAGTTCAGAACACAGCTAGGTTTTTGCTCACAACAGGCACAGGTTTTGCAAAGGGACCGTTGAAGTTCACCGTATTCATCCTGTAGTGACATTTCTGAGGTCTGCCGCTGGCTTGCATTGTGCACTGGAGCAGACACAAGGGGCAAGTTTTGTTGCCCCTATTTCCCTGTTCAGCTAAAAGCCAAACTCTCAAATGAGCCCAAGGCCAGGTTTCTGAGAGCTGAGCGCTGCTAAAGGTAGCCTTAGAAGAACAGTTTTCTGCAGGCAAATAAAGGTGAGCTTTTCCTGAGAGCTGGCACCCGAAAGGCCTCGCCTGCAGGAACAGCTCAGCATGGCCACTGCTCCGGGCTCAGGACAGACTTTGCCTTCCCTGGGCAAGTGTGGGGTTTAGGGATCTGCTTGTTTCCTGTGGGAATGAAGCTGTTTCTCCAGCTTCCAAAACTGCTGTGAGGAGATGCTCTGGCTGTGCTCCTCACTCTGCAGCTGCAGGAAAACTGCGGCTTTTTAATTCAGGCTGGTTTGCATTATAGCGCAATGCACAATGCAAAACAGAAATAACTCGAAATGAAAAGTTCTCTCAAACCAAAAATAAACCTTTGTTGGGAAGTTGGGCTGTTCTGGCAACATCAGAAGCGTTTTCTCCACAATTCCGTGTTGCACCAAGGCTGGTGTGCAATCCTGGGCCTCCCAACCTGCGCACAAGTGTTGGAGGGCAAAATAACTTTGCATTGCTCCATGCACCGCGGAGGGAAAAGCTGCCAGCGCGGCATGGAAACACCCAGCTCCCTGCTTTGGGGCAGCCTTGCCACTAGCCTTCTCTCAACTTGGCTGTGCAAACAGCCTGCCGTCCCTCCAAAGCGAGGGTATTTTGTCTCCCAGGCCCCCAGTTCTTCATACTTTGTGATATAAATTTGCACGAAAATTACATTGTGTTCTGGCACCCGGATGAAGAGTACTTGTGCCTTCCTAAATGGACACAGACAGGATCTGACAGGGGGGCTGTTTTATAAAAACTGTGTTTCCATAGATACATCATTTCATAAAAGAAGCTGCAAATCTCTCAGGGAACGGAGACACAAAGGCAGTCTAAAACAGTGATATAAGGAATGCCTTTAATGTGAAATTTGCCTCCAACTCTGGCAGAAGAACAAGAAAGAACCTACTGAAGTGAAGAAAGCAAAAAAGGGAAGATTTAGGCTGAATAGCTGAGAAAGCTTTGACAGTTCCTTAGGAGAAGATGAGTTTGGAGGCCTGATCACAAGGAATTTAACCAAAATCGTTCCCACAGGGTGTACGTGCTCGCTCTCCGGCCGGTGCAGCACGCCGCCGAAGCCACCGCGCGCCGGAGGGAAGGGGCAGATCACGCACCGCCGGCCCGGGACTCGCGCGGGCAGCCACCGCTCACGCTTCCCTTGGCGGCAGCTTGAAAAGTCTTTGGGGAGTGATTGGGTTGTTCTTTCACTCTTCAGCAAAGCCAGTTTTTGCGAATACAATAACTTACTCAGGTTTCTCCCGCTAAACAGGCAGCCGCAAAATTATAGTGTCCTCACCAGATTCAGAAAACGCCATTGTGATTTGTGATTTCTCCAAATCGGATGGTTTCAGCCCCCGATGCAGGGTAGCACTCAGCCTAGTGCTGACCTTCCCGCGCTTGCTGATGCTCTGCTCATTTCCATTGAGCTTAAGAGGGATCCTGCAAGCCAAGCACATGCCAAAGGGCTGTCTGGGCTCGCGGGTCTTTTCTGAATGTGAGCATAAGTCACTGGTAATGCGTTTGCACATTACAGTATTGAATATTGCCTCCCAAGCTGAGACGCTTGATCTTAACACCTCCAGGGCTCGGGGCTGAAAGCAGCCACGGAGGAGCGGGCTCGCTGAGCCTGGGCTGCTACCGAGGGCAGAACGTTTCGTACGTGATGGGCGCTGTGTAAAACCAAATTATCATCACTAAAAATAACTAGCTGGGAGCTCAGTTATTGTAAACCTTTGATCATAAAAGACTGCAAGGAGAAGAGTGCAAGATGCACAGAGATGGAGGAAATAAAAGATTAATTGGCAGCTTTTTTTTTATTCACTTAAAGTGTTGCCTGGAGTCCTCAAGTCAGATTCAGAGAAACTTTATCAGAGGGATGCTCGAGGAACTGAACGGAGCCAGACGCACCTGATAGGGGCTCATTTCCCAAAACAAAAGCAACCTGCCGCCTAACACAGGGCCTTGTGGCAGGGCAGAGAGACGCCTTGTTGCTCCTCTGTCCCCAGGAAACTCTTTTCCCGAGGGGCGGCCGGGGCTGCTGCCACGGAGCCTCGGAGCCTCGGAGCCTCGTTTCCTTTTGTGCTGGGCCTTTCTGCCGTAATTAAATGTCAGAGAAAAATGTCACGGTGCTGAAACAAAAGCAAAGGGCCGTTAGGTGTTTGACTGACAGAAGCAGAAAGGAACGGGTCCTGATGCCTGGGGAAGAGGCTTGGCTGTGGCTTTTGTGCTGGGCTTTGTGGTGGCTGCGGTTCCGTGTGGTTCCCGGTTCCCGTGTGGTTCCCGGACTGGCGAGACAGCAGGGCTCCTGGGGACGGTGAGCAGCAGCCTGCAAAACCCGCCGCGATCCGCTCTCGGGCCATGGGTGCTCGCAGCCCGGAGGGGAAGCCATCCGAGCGCCGCTGTGGGTATCCACCCCTGGAGAAAGCGGCTGTCCAACCCCATCGGCGAATGAGCCGGGGCGCGCAGCTAGCAGCCCAGCCTTACCTGGGCCACCCTGCGCGACGGGGCGGGCTGCACCGGGCACCACTCACCGTGCGTCTCTCCCGCAGGTACTACGCCACCGTGCACCCCCTGAGGAAGCGCATCTCGGTCACCAGCTGCGTCTACGTGGTCGGGGGCATCTGGCTGCTCTCCTGTGCCCTGGTGGCACCGGCGATCGCCCACACCTACCACGTGGAGTTTCGGAGGGAAGGCTTCGCCATCTGCGAGGAGTTCTGGATGGAGAAGGAGCAGCAGCGCCTGGCCTACGCCTACAGCACCCTCATCATCACCTACATCCTGCCCCTCTCAGCAGTCTCCCTCTCCTACATCTGCATCACAGTGAAGCTGAAGAACCGCGTGGTGCCCGGGCACCCCACGCAGAGCCAGGCCGAGTTTGACCGGGTCAGGAAGAGGAAGATCTTCCGCCTCATCGTACTGGTGGTGGCGGCCTTCGGGATCTGCTGGCTCCCCATCCATGTCTTCAACATCATCCGGGACATAGACATCAACCTCATCAACAAGCACTACTTCCTGCTCATCCAGCTGCTGTGCCACTGGTTCGCCATGAGCTCCTCCTGCTGCAACCCCTTCCTCTACGCCTGGCTGCACGACCGCTTCCGCTGCGAGCTGAAGAAGATGTTCACCTTCAAGCAGAGGATCATCCCCACCAATAACTGCGTCGCCGTGAGCGTCATGCTCTGAGGCCTGGGCACGGGGTCCCGGCTCCCCTACGCCCTCCCGCTCCTCGCAGCCTCCGCGCACGCACGGGTCGCTTCAGCCAGCGCTCCGGGCGCCCTGCCGCCTGCCCCAGCACCTCCTCTGCTGGGACGCAAACTTCAGCAGAAGGAAACCCTTTCCTTGCCCAAAGTCCAGCCTGGGGGAAGCGTTCAGCGTTCATTCAGCAACGCGCAAGAGAAATAAGCACGCGGTTGCCAGCCCAGTCAAACCCGCAGGGTCAGAGCGACGTTCCCCGCTGACGCATTGCCAGGGAGTCGTTAACGCTCGCGCGGCCCGTGACGGACCCGCCGAGGGACCCGAGGAACCTGGGGTCTCCGGGCGGCACAGCCGGGCCACCCCGCCGCGGCCTCTCCTCCCCGGCGCGCCCGGGCCGCTGGCCAGACGCCGGCAGAGCAGAGCAGCGGGACGACTGGAAACACAAGGATTTTCTGCTGACGGGGCCCTGCTCCTCTCTGGAACGGGCCCGGCTAATCCCCCGACAAAGGGGCGCCGCGCTGGGCTGCGGGCCGGCTGGAGCAAGCCCTTCCTGCCCGGCGGAGATGGGGAAGAGAAAGGGGGGAGAAAAAAAGAGGAAGGAGGCCGGGCAAAGCGGGGGAAAGCTCTGCGGGAGCGCGGCCGCGAGGCAGCGCGCGGGGGCTGCGCAGAGGGGCTGCAGGAGAGGCCGCGAAAGCAGCCCGAGCCGTCGCGCCTGCTGGGCTCAGCGCGCCCCTCGCCACGGCATGCTGGCAGGAGGCACGAGGGCGCCGCCGCCTGCGCTGCCGGACCGGTTGTGCCTCGTGCCGCGGCTCCCTGCCTTGGAGCGAGGTGCGAGCGGGCGGCAGCTCCCGGGGCCGGCAGCAGGCGAGGCGCAGCTGCACGCTTTGCTTTGGGCCTTCAAACACGTGGTTATTCCAAATTAAGCAAGGAAGTAGGCCTGCAGGAGCGCAGCGGAGGGGGTGAAAAGCATTTGGCTCCCGCGAGGGCTTGGGGGGCTGGCGATAGCTGCTGTTTCATTAACTGAATCGTACGGCTTTCATTAAATGGATCCTCAGGTGCTGGACATGGGATTCTCCCGGGAGTTTGTTTCCGCAGAAGCGTCAGCGCAGGCGAGGGGAGCCAACACCGACCCGGGGTCACCGAGACGGTGCCGTTAGCCTGACTGCCCAGGAAGGAGAAGAGAGGAGGGGAGAGAGGAGCGCGCTCCTCAGAGACAGAGAGCGGCCCCGGAGCTTGCCTCCTCGGCTGCTGGCTCAAGGGGCACCCGCGCGTCCTCGGTCCAGGCTCCCGGCCGGCGCGAGGACGCGTCGCTGCGGCTTCGGAGCCATGTTCATAGAGAGCGGCGCTAACGGGTGTCTCCGTTCACGTGTGGCCCAATGCTTCACGTCCCGTTTAGGGCGCCAAAACACGTGGCGCTCCCGGGCGGCGCGTTGTCCCTAGCAGCTCGCAGGGGGACGGGTGGGTTCCCAAACGGGGGCCGAGCTGCCCGGCGCCGGCCCGCTCCGACTTCTGCGCTCGCGACGACGGGGCACGGGGTGCCGCGGGGGTGCCTTCGGCTGTGTAACCCCCGGGAAGCAGCTGATGCAGGCTGCTCCCAAAGCGGCTGACACCGCCACACCCCGCTGTGCACCCCTGCAAACCCGCGGCACCCCCCCCCGCACACCCGTACATCCCCTGCACACCTACTGCACACCCCCAGTACACCCCCTGCACACCCCAGCACACCCCCGCACACCCCCACCTGTACACCCCCACACCCCCAGTACACCCCCTGCACACCCCAGCACACCCCCGCACACCCCCACCTGTACACCCCCACACCCTCAGTACACCCCTGCACACTTGTACATCCCCTGCACACCTACTGCACACCCCCAGTACACCCCCTGCACACCCCCACACACCCCCACCTGTACACCCCCACACCCTCAGTACACCCCCGCACACCCGTACATCCCCTGCACACCTACTGCACACCCCCAGTACACCCCCTGCACACCCCAGCACACCCCCGCACACCCCCACCTGTACACCCCCACACCCCCAGTACACCCCTGCACACTTGTACATCCCCTGCACACCTACTGCACACCCCCCGCACACCCTGCAGACCCCCAGTACACCCCCTGTATGCCCCCTGCACACCCTGCTGTACACCCCCCGCACACCCCAGTACACCCCCACACCCCCTGCAGACCCCCAGTACACCCCCTGTACACCCCCGCACACCCCAGTACACCCCCACACCCCTGCAGACCCCCAGTACACCCCCTGTACACCCCCGCACACCCCAGTACACCCCCACACTCTTGCAGACCCCACTGTACACCCCCTGTACACCCCCGCACACCACAGTACACCCCCACACTCTTGCAGACCCCACTGTACACCCCCTACACATCCCCCCACACCTGTACATCCCCCCCACACCTACTGCACATCCCCTGTACGCCCCCCGCAAACCCCCCACCCCAGTACACCCCCCCAACCCCTGCAGACACCCAGTACACCCCCTGTATGCCCCCCGCACACCCCCGCACACTCCAGTACACCCCCACACCCCCGCACACCCCCCGCACACCCCCCACACCTACTGCACACCCCCAGTACACCCCCTGCACACCCCCGCACACCCCCCGCACACCCCCCGCAGACCCCCAGTACACCCCCAGTACACCCCCTGCACACCCCCCGCACACCCCTGCACACCCCCCGCACACACCCCCCACACCTGCACACCCCCCGCAGCCCCTCCCCGCACCCCCCCAGAGGCCGCTCAGGCCCCGCCCCCTCGCCGGCCCCGCCCCCTCTCCGGCCCCGCCCCCTCTCCCGGCCCCGCCCAGTTCTCGCGAGAGCGGCGCGCGGCGGGGGCGGTACCGCTCCGCGCCGCTCCCCGCCGGGCCGGGCTGGACGGTCCCGCTCCCGCTCCGCTCCGCTCCGCTCCGCTCCGCTGCCGCTGCGCCATGGAGGCGGCGGGCTCGGCGGCGCGCTGGGCGCCCACGCACGTGCAGGTGACGGTGCTGCGGGCGCGGGGGCTGCGCGCCAAGGCGGGCGGCGGCGGCGGCGGCGGCGGCAGCAGCGACGCCTACGCGGTGATGGCGCTGGGCCGCGAGCAGTTCTCCACGTCGGTGGCGGAGCGCTGCCAGGGCCGGCCCGAGTGGCGCGAGGAGGCCGCCTTCGAGCTGCCGCCGCCGCCGCGCCCCGCCGCCCTGCGCCTCACCGTGCTCCACCGCGCCCTCGTCGGCCTCGACAAGTTCCTGGGCCGCGCCGAGGTCGACCTGGCCGCCCTGCGCGCCGACGGCGCCCGCCGCCACTCCGGGTGCGTCGAGGGCCGGGGCGGGCAGCGGGGGGGGGTCTGGGCGGGGCGAGGGGGGTCTGGATGGGGAGCGGGGGGGTCTGTGTGGGGCGAGGGGGCCTGGGGGGGGAGCGGGGGAGGGGTTGTGTGGGGCGAGGGGGCCTGGGGGGGGAGCGGGGGGGGTTTGTGTGGGGTGAGGGGGCCTGGGGGGGGAACTGTGGGGGGGTCTGTGTGGGGCGAGGGGGCCTGGGGGGGGGGGCTCTGTGTGGGGAGCGGGGCCCTGGGCGGGGAGCTGGGGTGGTTTGTGTGGGGTGAGGGGGCCTGGAGGGGGCTCTGTGTGGGGAGCAGGGCCCTGGGCGGGGAGCGGGGGGCTCTGTGTGGGGCGAGGGGGTCTGGGGGGGGGCTCTGTGTGGGGCGAGGGGGCCTGGGGGGGGAACTGGGGGGGTCTGTGTGGGGCGAGGGGGCCTGGGGGGGGCTCTGTGTGGGGAGCGGGGGCCTGGGGGGGGCTCTGTGTGGGGAGCGGGGCCCTGGGCGGGGAGCGGGGGGGGTTTGTGTGGGGTGAGGGGACCTGGGGGGGGCTCTGTGTGGGGAGCGGGGCCCTGGGCGGGGAGCGGGGGGGTTTGTGTGGGGCGAGGGGACCTGGGGGGGGCTCTGTGTAGGGAGCGGGGCCCTGGGCGGGGAGCGGGGGGGTCTGTGTGGGGCGAGGGGACCTGGGGGGGGCTCTGTGTGGGGCGAGGGGGTCTGGGGGGGGGGCTCTGTGTGGGGAGCGGGGGCCTGGGCGGGGAGCGGGGGGGGGTCTGTGTGGGGCGAGGGGGCCTGGGGGGGGGTCTGTGTGGGGAACAGGGGCCTGGGTGGGGAGCTGGGGGGTCTGTGTGGGGCGAGGGGGTCTGGGCGGGGAGCTGGGGGGGTCTGTGTGGGGCGAGGGGGTCTGGATAGGGAGCTGGGGGGGTTTGTGTGGGGTGAGGGGGCTGGGGGGGTTCTGTTTGGGGATCAGGGGCCTGGGGGGGTCTGTGTGGGGAGTGGGGGCCAGGACAGGGAGCTGGGGGGGTCTGTGTGGGGCGAGGGGGTCTGGATGGGGAGCTGGGGGGGTTTGTGTGGGGTGAGGGGACTGAGCAGGGGCTCTCAGTGGGGAGCTGGGGGCTCTGTGTGGGGAGCGGGGAGCTGGGTGGGAATCTGGGGGGGGGGTCTGGGCAGGGGCTGTGTATGGGGACCGGGGGCCTGGGTGGGGAGCTGGGGGGGTCTGTGTGGGGCGAGGGTGTCTCTGTGAGGAGCTGGGGAGGGGATCTGTGTGTGGAGCAGGGGGGAGTCCATGTGGGGCAAGGAGGCCTGGGTGGGGAGCTGGGGGGGGTGGTCTGCGTGGGGCGAGGGGGCCTAGGTAGGGAACTGGGGCCTCTATGTGCAGCGAGGGGGCTCTATGTGGGAATCTGGGGGCTCTGTGTGGGGTGGGGGGGCCTGGGCAGGGAGCTGGGGGGGTCTGTGTGGGGCGAGGGGGCCTGAGGGGGGTTCATATGGGGAGCCAAGGGGCCTCTGTGGGGCTGGGGACGGGCCTGGGGGGGTCTCTGTGAGGAGGTAAGGGCTCAGTGTGGGGCTGGGGGGGTGCATGTCGTGAGTTGGGGGCTCTGTGGGGCTGGGGAGGTCTGTGTGGGGAGTTAGGGGATCTGTATGGGTATCTGTGGAGCTCAAAGAGTCCTTGTCGGGAGTTGGGGGGGCCCACGTGGGTCTGGGCAGGGGCTTACGTAGGGAGTTGGGGGGCTGGGGAGGCCTGTGTGGGTGGGCAGAGTGGTGGAGCAGCAGGGGCTGGCTGGGTGCTGGGGAGGCCCCCTGTGCCCCATGGAGGGGGGGGGTCACCAGGGGTGATGGGGCCCTGTAGGTCGCTGACGGGGACCTCCTGTGTCCCACGTGGACCTCTACGTCTCGGGGGGCCGAGGACAGTGATGGGGGTGCCCTGTGTCCCATAGGGACCTCTGTGCCCCGTGGGAGACCCTGGGGTGGAGATGGGGGCCCCTTGTGCCCCATGGAGGGGTGCCGAGGGGCAGGGTCCCTCCTGGTGTGTCCGGTCAGGGGCCCCGTCGCTCGGGGGGTGCCTGCTGCCCTGGACGAGGCCGGGGGGCCCTGGCCCCCGCGGCTGCTTGGCCAGGGCGCGCTTCTGCTTTGGTCTTTGGGGGGGCTCTAATAGCCCGGGGAAACGTACCTGGTGCTTTTTTTCAGGACAGCCCTGCTCTGGGCTCCGGTTTCCTTGTTAACGTTGGCATATAAATATTTGACAATTTATGCTCAGAACAATGAATTTGACTAAAGAAACTTAGTGCGTTTGAAACACCTTCTTGATTTGGTAGTGAATGGAAGTACTATACAAGCTGACTGTTTATACGTGTTTCTTAACGAATACGCAGCCTAGTCATGCGTGAGAGTAGATAACTCGGTGTTGTATGGATTCACTTAACTATTGTTTGCAAGACACCAAACTGGGAGACTTTTCCTGTAATATTGAGTGCCAGATCTGTGTCATGCTTGCACCTTTTAACCTAAACACTTGTGGATTACTTTAAAATCGGAGGGATAGTTACCGTTTTGTTACGAGTCGACAGCATTAGGGCAGCGTGAACGTTCATTTGTAATGTGGCAAACCACATTATCTCAAAAGGTAGCTGGTGAGTCATCTTCCTCTTTTAACTCACCTGAGCAGATCCAGGTGTTAGCACTAGTTTGGCCAAAGTCAAGATCTGTGTTGTGTTTCTTGACAAAAGCATATAATGCTACTTGAGAAGTCTTAATTATGGTGTAACTGTCATTAAAGGCTGTGAAGAGTCGCGTCAAGCATTAACGTGTTTACGCTGTGGAGTCTAATGTGCCTTCAGTCATCAAAGTTAAGTTCAGAGAGTCATCCCTGCTACGCAAGCGAATAGGGTTCTTCCAGGCTGATTTCTTCTTGTCTGGGCCAAAAGCTAATTGAGGAAAAATATAACTTTGACAGTCCTGGGAAAGCTTTAGATCTTTCTAGCTATTAGTTTCCCCTCCATGCCCCCCCCCCCCGCCTCCTATTTTCTGTTTGAAGCCCATTTTTTCTGTCGTTATGTAGTTGCTGTGATGTCATATAGCCATAAAGGGCTGGTTTTATTTGGAAAATAAATGCATGTTAATTGCAAGATGCATATTAGTATAATAAATTCAGTTAATAAGATTTTGTGTCCAAATGCCCCTACTAGCAATGTTGAAAAGGAAATGAAAAGAAGAAAGCAATGCAGGCAAGGTTCTCTTTCTAAATGAATTATTTTGACTTTTTTTCAAGCTGGGGCTGAAGGGATCTCGTGCCTTCATATGAATATAGAAGATTTACTTGCAATACACAGAATGTTCCCTTATTATATGTGAGCAGTATTAGACAGTAGTATTTGATGTGTTCACATAGAAGCGTGGAGGCTTTTTTTTAACAGGAAGGTTGTGGGAGACTTTTATTCACAAGATGACCTTTTTAGAATTACTTCAAGGTGTAGCCGTGACATTCTGTTCATGCAGGCATAGCATAAAGCTGCTACAAATGAGCCTTGCATGATTACAAAAAATCTGTCTAAGCAGAAATACTTTGAAGAATACTGGTCACTTGCCAGAAGTCACTGATTTCATCTCAGAGTGCTATATGACCCTAAGGCTATTCTAAGGCTTGAAAATGCCAGTTGTTTGCAGTTAAAAATGTGTGTGTGTATATATATATATATATATAGTTGTTTTTACTTTAAAATGTCAAACAATTTGGGGGGGGGGGGAGTTTGTCAGTGCTATCAGCAACTCACATTTAAATGGATGGAGCGGCATAATTCCTCTTTAGAAATGATGGCCATATTGAAGTCAATGCTAAGTTACCTTTCGTTGACGGTGTAGTTTTTATTTTGGATGCCCTGTAAATAGGGCCTTTTCTTTCCTTTAAAGAGACGACAAAGAATCCACTGAACACTTTTGTCTTGGCATTGAAACTTTAAAAATGTAGGAATGCCTTTTGAAATAAATATATTCTAGAATGAAAGTGGTTAGTGAAGTCCTGCATTAAAGGCAGAAGATTTGCACTTCCCTTACTGCAGCTAAGATGAAATGGCAATGCATAACTTCCCCTACGTTACACTTCAAGAGTGAGATTTTAGGGACGTGATGATCCTAACAAAATGTGACATCTTTTTATGAAATCCATTCCTTTGTAATAATGTCTGATGCTGTTGTCTTGTAACTTCTGAATATCTAACTGTAGTGTGAACATACTCGTTTGCCTCCAATATGTTTCTCTATAGCAGATTTCTTGAATTATCTTCATGAAATCTTAAGTTAATGGTCATTTGCTTGAATTTACTCTGAAGTAAATTGCCTTTTCCTAGTGTCTTTCATTGCTTCCATTATGTCTTGAAAGTATTGAAGTGCAAATTTGATGAGGAGGTAGATTTGCCTGCTGTGGTTCCTTTATTGTAATTTGCTAGCTGCTGTGGAAGGAAAAAACCAGTATTTTCTGGGCTGCCTTTCCTATCAGTTCTGCGGAGTCAGGAAATCTGCAGCTCCTAGCACTAGACAAAAAAAATGCTGGTACATACTGTTGATATTTTTTTTCCCTGGCACTAATGTGGTTTGAATGTTATTAAGTAGGACATGTGGAATGGTAATTGAATAAGTGTAACAGCCGCATGCAGAGAGCGTTCTAACAGTTCAGATACCCTAAGTGCTTTCCCATTTGCTCTGCATTAATATTCTGAAACTGTATTTCAGAAATGTATAAGGTTCTGTCTGTAATGAATATTGTTTCTGATGCTATCTAATTATTAGCTTATTAGGTAAATGAAAAGCCCCAGAAGTTCCGTAGTGTGTTTTGGTTCTCGTTCTGTTGATTAGGGGTTCTGTAGCTTAAGAAACATTAAGACAGCAACTGAAAAGAAATTGGAATGAAAGGTATGAGGGTGTGGAATATGTGTTCAAGCTTTCTGGTACCAGTGTCAGTTCTCTGAGGCCCCTTCTTACACACCCACTTCAAATTCTTAACCTCTTTGAATTTCAGGAAGCCAGACAAGTGCAGGAGAAGTGGTTTAGCTGAAGTATGTGAATTCCATGTTGTGTGTCTTTTTAACTCTTCCTGGTTTGATTTTTAAAAACAAATTTCACTAGTAATTTATGGTGAGAAACTATTTTCTTTGGCATCTAGGATCATACAATTATGACATATTTGTAAGATTTAAGATTTTTATTTTTTTCTACACCATAGGCTTATTCCGTTCTTAAGTATCGTCTGTTGTTCAAAATTATTTGCGCTTGTCAAGAGCTTGTTTATAAAATACATCTCCTTGTTTTTGCAGGTGGTATAAGCTTCGTTCCAAACCAGGGAAAAAGGAAAAGGAGAGAGGAGAGATTGAAGTGGATATCCAGTTTATGAGGAGTAACATGACAGCCAGTATGTTTGATTTGTCCATGAAAGACAAGCCTCGCTCTACGTTTGGCAAGCTCAAAGACAAGCTCAAAGGAAAGAGGAGCAGCGGGCTTTCTGACACGGCATCAGCAATCATTCCAAGCGCAAGTCACTCCCCAGCTGACAGCGAAGATGAGTCAGTTGAGAAGGAAAAGAAGAAATCGAAGTTCAAGACGCTGTTTTCCAAGCCTGGTCTGCAGAAGACTTCTCTTTCTCAGTCCATGTCAGTCTTGCCTACACATCAGCCCGTAACTGAGAAAGTTAGGCTTAGGCCTAGTGACTTTCAGTCAAGATGGGATGATGAGGAATCTGAGACATCTCCAACCTCAGACAGTGAGTGTTTGCACTTGTTGCACTGATAAAGTGCAAGCCCTTTCTCCAGAGCTTTGCTTGCAGTTTTCACGCTTCCTGAAACGTTGGTTAGATTATTCTAAATGAACGAATCTGTAGTAAGTCTCTTCTGTCCAAGGTGGTGCGTATGTACGTAAGCAGTTAGACATTCACAACTTAACTTGCCTTGTGATAACTTAGACTGTGGGGCTGCACGAGCAATGTCCGCACACATTGGTGGGGCAGTTTCACAGCAAGTGATCTGTGGTGATTTTAGGTAACTGAAAGGTTCATGTGAGAGCCAGTACACTGAGAGTTTCTGGCGGTAAGGGAGCCAAAAGATTTGGACGTGCCTGGTATAGCCAGACTCTTGCGATACTTCTCTTGTGATCAGTTAATGAGTTGTGAAGCACTGAGGACGTAGTAGTGAATGTCAGAGCAATGGATTTTCTTATGTCTTGAATGTCTCGCCATTTATTTTTTTCCAGAAGCCTTCAGAAACACCCTTGAAGAGAAGTCCTCTCCCTCTCCTGTGTCTAAATTTCATAAAATAGCAAGTTTGGACAGCAGGCAACTAAACCAAATAACCATTAGCAATACCAAGAAAGAAGGTCTCTCTTTATTTGGTGGCCTTAAATCCAAAAGTGATCCTGTTTCCAAATCTAGTTTGTGTATCAATGGCAGTCATGTTTATGTGGAAGAGAACAACACGCCTAAGGACAACACTCCAGCCTCCTCCCCATCCCCTCACAACTTGAGGAGGAAGCAGCTCTTTGCTTCAGAAGAGAACCTGTCTTCCAAACCTACTAAAGGGCCTGAAGAAACAGGAAGAACATCTCCTAGCAGTCTTTTATCTGGGTCTGCATCACTGGAGACTTTTAAATCTATGACTTTACCGTCATATAAATTGCTTAGCAGTGAAGATTACATGGAGACCAGTGTTCCTCTGACTGTTGATATTACTAAAGAGAACAAAAAAATGGACCACAAAAAGCCGGCCTTGTTCTCTCTGGTCACAGGGAAAAAGGAAACAGTGAAAAACAGTGATGTTGGAAGTATTCCAGACAGGACTTTGAAGGAGGAGGAAACCAAAGTTCCAGAAGAGACGAGTGAAGAAGAGACCAAACGTCTTGAAATTCCACCAGGTTTAAGCAAAGGAAATCCTTCTGAAAAGAGTAATGAAGAAGAAATCTTCAAAAATAAGCAACCGCTCAACCCTTTTGAAGAAGACCGGAAACCTGAAAAAGCTGCTGCATCAGCAAAGACTGCACAGACTAGAGCTGTCAAACCCAGGTCAGTCTTGTTTGTTTCAGTTGTTGATATCAATAGCAAAGTGCAGAAGTTGCATGCTTTAACTAGGCTGCCTCCTATCACAAGACGATGTTTCTGAAGTTGTTATGCTGTGTGCTGTAGAGATGTTTTACTCTGTAGGGTATCTGATTTTTTGATTGTTTTTTGTTTTACACTAGATATTGGACACGTTGATAGTAACTAGTAATTTGGAGTTCTATCTCATATGAATAAGAGATTGATATAATGACATTCCTTGTAAGTGATGATAAGATAACAGTTCTCTCTGAGTGCAGATATCTTTTCAGATACTCTAGGGGTAACTTTTCTTGCTGTATTGTTTGCAAAAACTAACATTCTTCAACCTAAGCTATGTGGTTTGAAACATAATCAGGATTTGAAATACCAGTTCTAACATCTCTATTTTTTCTCTTCTGTGCTATGGTCTCCAAAACAGTTAATTTTTGAGCCCTTCTGCTTTTGGCATTGTTCACAGCAACGTAAAGTACGTTTCTGTGAATTTGTACACAAAGGCTTTTTCAGAAATTCTGCTCTTTTCCTTCATATATGTGTGTGTGTTTTCACATGTGTATATCCTTCATATATATATATATATGTGTGTATATGTATGTAAGAACCAACGTCCTACTAATAAGGCTGTGTATTGTGTCTGTCTTTTAACATCCTATTTGCAGCGTTCTCGTGTTTAAATGTCTTGCATATGTGTCTTACTAATAAAATTGCTTGGAATGCCAAAGATGAGATAGTTGCTTAAAAGCAGACAACCCAGTAATCTAATTGGGCAAACTCTGCAGCAGCGGTGTTCTGACATAAATCCAGTGTGATGTAAACAAGCATTTAAATATCATTAAGTCTATTAGATAGGCCCTTCATGTCTCTTGCAGTCTAATTCATCTCCAGTGTGTTAGGAATTGGAGTCTGGTGCTAAAGCTTGTCTGTTCCTGCCTCATGTTGCATCTGCAAGTGACATGCGAGTTTTTTGTCCCTTTTGCAGACTGGGCGTGTCTTCAGAGGAGGAAACCAAAGCCACGCTTCCTACTTTTGCACCTGATTCCCTTCCTGCTTTCCTTTCTGCACACCATATCAGTAGTGACAATAATCCTTTTATTTCTAAAACGGGACAAAAAGTCAAAGTGCCAGACTCTGAAAACATTGCTAGTTCCTCTGCATCTCTTCCTCTTTCACCTTCTGCTGCAGAGCTTTTGAATAGCAAGAACCCCTTTATTTCAAAGTGGGGCAAGGAACCCAAAGCCCTGGATTCTGAAAGCATTGCCAATTTCTCTTCATCCCATCATCTTGCAGCTTCTGCTCCTGAAGCATCTCTTTCTATGCAGATCTCTAGTAATGGTAATAATCCTTTTACTTCTAAATGGGGGCAGAGCTCACAGGGTCAGGATTCTGAAAGCTCTAAGGCTTGCTCTTCCTTGGATCTCTGTTGTCCACCTGCACCTTCTCTTCATTCTGACTGTCATTTTAATGACACTAACCCCTTTGTATGCAAGCTTGGGTGGGAGCTAGATTCACCAGATCTCAAAACTGTTGCTGGTTCTTCTTTCTTGATTCCTTGTGAGGAAGACTGTTCCTCAATAGAAAACACTGGTAATCTGAAACACTCAATTCATGTTGCTTCAGGGAGCTCTTCAGATGTGGCTCTAACTAGTAATGTAAATACTGTATCAAACTCTCCAAACACCCTTTCTGACAACCCCGGCCTGGCTCCTAAGAAACAATGGGATTCACCAGAGGTTCAGGTAGAGACACCTTTAAGAAGAAGTCAGTTAGGCGATAGAAAATCTGTGACCTTTCTCCTTGAAGAACTGCAAGGTGTTGCATCAGGCGATGAGGATTTGGATGGGCAGCAACTTGCAAAACAGCACTCTGTTTTCAGTGAAATGTTATTCACAGATTCAGACGTAATGGGAAAGAGAGCAGGGTTTGCTCACAAACTGGAAACGGAGTGCAACTCGTCATCAAAATCCTCTAATGCCAGCATAAATTCTACTCCGAGCAGGGAGACCGCTCTTCAGGGTGATGTGGAAATGGGCAGTATAAACACGGAAACCTGCATGAAGGATGTCAGACGTCTTGCATCTCTCTCAAAGTGTAATGATAACCTCTTACCAGAGAATGGTGCTGAACAGCCACCTTCTGCTAAGAGCAAGCTAAATGAGAAGCAGGAAATCTTTAGTGAAAAGGGAACGGAAGACTGTGAACCCACATTAGAGACTGAATCAACTCCTGATAAAAATGACTCCTTGTTGCAAGTAGGACCTACCAAACCAACCTTGAAAGTTTGCACACTGCCCCCTCAGGAAGCTGATGCAGGGAGGGCTGACAGTGAGGCTAGTTCTGCGTTTGTCACACCAAAGCCAGCACCAAGGCTGTCTTTATCTTTGAAGATGTGCGTGCCAGTTTCTCAGACTGATGAGTCAAGTGGTGGTGTGCTTTCTTCAGATGACACTGTAAAATCTGCTTCTGAGCTTCCATTGCATGATGAGAAACCCTCAAATGCTTATGGATGCCCCCCCAGAAATGGCTCATTAAAAAATATCACTCCAACTATAAATCTTAGAGATGATAGCAGTAATAGCCATTTAAAATACGAGGATGATGGTTTATTTGACTCTCTTGCAAATCTGAAGTCTGCCATTCCAACTGCTGGAGATCATGGTTTGAAACTGGCTCGTCTTCCAGTTATTCTAGAGGGAGGCTCTGATGATGAGCTGCTGGAAGACTGTCAGGAGAACCATAATGTCACTGCAGATGATAAAAGCATCTTAGAGGCTGGAAAGCAGTCTATAGATTTAATGCCTCTGAGTGAAGAACTGAAAGAGCATTCAGATAAGAGTTCTCCTGCAGACAGTGTAACTCCGTCTGCTCAAGAAGGAGGAAGTGCCCCTAATGTTTGTGATTCTAGCAAACAACCCATGCTACCTGCAAGGGTACATGTTTGCAGTGTAAATAATAAGATAGCTGACTTTGGCGTAGGTGTGACATCTCATTCCAGTGAATGTAATAGTTATTTTGAGAGACAAGAACTAAAAATAAATATTGGTGTTGAAGAGAGTGCAGAGCGTGATTTCTTTGAGCCTTCTGTTTCCTGTTCCTCTGTGTCTAGTTCTTCCCAACCCTCCTCTTCCTTTCGTTCCCTCCCATCTCACGCTCAAAGTAATAGAGCAGAATCTTCGAAAAAGCCAACAGCAGAGGGCTTCGCTGATAAAGCAGGAAGTTCTGGCAAGAAGAAACTTCTTCAGGCATGGGTTTCACCCTCTGAAACGTATCCTATTCAAACTCAGCAGAGTGGTGAACCCTTGTCTCCTAAGCACAGGTGAGAGAATATGAGAAATACATAGAAAGTATCTCAATGCTGGTATGTGAGCCTTGTTTTTTCCTTCCTGTGAGCATGGATCTGTCTTTCCAGCTGCAGAAATGTATTGGTTTTTGCAGTGATATGGCATCATACAATCTTAATTTCCTCTGACCTGTGGATTTGTCAGGGTCTGCGTCTTATCATGCTAACATGGGATCACTGCTATAACTTAATGATTGACACCAGATAAATCTATCTGTTCGGTACTGAGAGCACTTGTGTGGCCCTGCTGTTCATAACAGTGCTACCTCTTAGGAGTACTGGCTGTTAAGGAAACAGAGTTGCAGGTCGTGTATAGGGTCGTTCAGTCAAATTTGGTTAAGTAGACTGGAATTGGCAGTATTCAGAAATTAAAAAAATGATCACAGGTAGCCTTATAAGCAGGGATGCTTGCTTTTGTAGTAGAACTGGGCTCCTGAGCCTTAAAGTGAATTGCAGCAAGCTTATATGCTGCAGCTAAAACCTTTAGCTCCTAAAAACGTTTAGTTGCTTTCTGGAGCTGTCTGCAGCTCCCTCTGCCTGTTGGGATGCTGCTGTCTGAGGAATAGCACCGTTAACCTCTTAACTCACAGTGCTTTTATCTGCTAAACTCCGTGCAGAGTACAGGACGATTCTGATTAGGTATTTGCTGAGATGCAGCTAAAATGATTTTCCTCCCATATTAAGATTGGCAATATACATCCTGCTTGAACAAATGAAGATGACGCATTTAACTAGGCTCTTTTAGTAGCTCATGGCACAAGTTCCGTTTGTGTAAGACAGAATTCATGTTTGTCCCAGGACTGTAGAAGTACTTGGTATTTTGCAAGAACCACAAATATGTTCTTGTTAAGAACAGGCGTAAACATTAATGCATAAAAGACCAAAGTAATTGCTCCTGTTTACTGCTTTCTCATGGGCACTGACCTTGCTTTTCTTTTGCAACATGCTATTCAGGATGTATTTCCCATGTTACTGCTTCTTTATCTTGAATGCCTTAAGTCAATAAAGACAGTAGAAAGAGAACTGGAGTACACCTATATAAAGCCCATAATTTAGTCAGAAATGCCTTGTCTATTTGGAGCTGAGTTTTTTTTTTTTTATCGAGAGAGAGAAGCATAGGAATTTCCCATAATTTCTTGCTGTATTTGTTTTTAGTCTGCAGATCTGTGTAATGTTGGTGTGACATGCACTGCTTAAATAACGTGCCTTTTTTAATGTTACAGGCTTCAGCCTGTGAAGCCAATGAATGCCTCAGCAAGCAAGTCTCAAACTAAAAATATGAATGTCATCAGCACTATGAACGAAAAGCTGCTTGAGATGAGCGTAAAGGTATGGAAGAAAGTAGCACTTCTTAAAGTGTAAGCACTAAATTGAACAGAGTTCATGTATTCATGGTAGTTTGCCTAGGCTCATTTCATATTGTATCTTGAGCAGAAAAAGAACAGTGGCCATGCTCAGACCGTGGGCAGTCCCCAGTGATAGAGACAGTTTTTAAATAGTTTTTCTGCAAACTGATCTGCAATAGAATTGAAGCCTCTTGATTGTGCAGGAAATTCTCAGTAGAGAGAATTGGGGGGTGCTGTTTGATTCCCAATAAATGAGCAGGATGTGTATGAGGTAGTATCCTTGAAGATAGGTCCTATTTAAGATGTGTAGGAGATTTTTTGAAGATCGAAAATTAGTCATCATTTTTTTTGGAGATGATCTGTCCCCAAAGCTGCTTTTCCCCCTGAAAAACAGCATGCAACTCTTAAAGCTGAGAAGGTAGGAAAAGTTAGCCTCAGGGTGGCTCTTGCCTTGTAATAAGTTGCATTAATATCCTGTGCAGTTTGAGAGACCAGATGCCTGCTATTAAAGCACGGTTGCTTCCTAAAAGTATAGCTGTGCAACTTGCATAGTTGCTCAAATTTAAATGTTTTTTTTTCACAATCTTTATCCCAAAAGAGATCTGTAAAGTGAATCATGGTTTCAGTTGCACCACAAGGCTTGAGTCCTAGCTTAAAACTCGTATTGATCTGAACTGCACAGGAGCACCTCTGGGTCAGCAGAGAAAAACACTGGGTTTCGTGATTGTCTCTAAGGGTTTCTTGGGGGGTGAGGGTGGGGGGAAGTAGTACCAAGATAGCTGTAGTGCCTCTTTCTGCATAAGCAGAAAAGAAGAAAACGCAAGTTAAATATTTATCTTCTCTCTTGAAGAAATATGATCCTTCGGATCCTGGCCATGCTTATGCTCAGTTAACGCATGATGAGCTGATTCAGCTGGTCTTGAAACAGAAGGATACAATTACCAAGAAAGAACTCCAGGTGCGTGAGCTTGAAGACTACATCGATAACTTGCTTGTTAGGGTCATGGAAGAAACCCCAAACATTCTTCGTGTTTCAACTTCTGGAAATAAAAAAGCTGGAAAGATATAAAAGTTCTCTGGACTTTGAACAAAGGACTGAATTCCCGCAAGTGGCCTTTGATTAATAAGGAGACAATGTCAAGTAGGTGGTACTGGTATGCTGCCCACAGGAAATGACCTCTTTCCTGTTTCTGAGTTGAGCAACCATCAGGTTGATTCGTAGTTACATCAGGTCTTATATATGGAATCCAGAAATGGAGTCAATTTCTCATATTTATTTTTTGGTATCTCTTCATTATTGGGGAAGATTTGTTAAGGAATTGAATCCGCAGGATGATTGTGATGTCAGGGATGAAGGGTTTTTTGATAAGTTTTGCCTGCCAGCAAGGCACTGATGATCCTTTACGAATATTTTTTGTTTTTTTCTAACCATGGTTTTGTTTCTTAGCAACTTTGACAGATCAGTTATTCTTTTTTTTTTTTTTTTAGTGCAATATAAAACCTTGTACAGTAGAGCTTGAGGATTTGCTTTGCTTTGAATAACTACACTGGAGAAGTCCAAAGAGTTATGCTTCAGAATAAGGCTGCTTGGGTTGTATTTTAAAACCAGTTAATGCCCTAAAAGTTGAATGCAAGTTAACTCTTAGCTTGGAAAGGAAGAAGCAAAGCTAAATTACTGTCATAAATTAAATAGTTTCAAGGGTGTTCTCCAAGAAATACTAGTGAATTTGGGCCAAAGGTGTAAATTGGCTGTTCTTTCATAGTCATCAAATTCCTGCTTTGAAGGTTGTTCAAACAAGGGAGGCAAAGGTACACCTGGTTTCTGTTCTGTATTCTTAATAGGTATGGACTTTGCAGCACATGTGTTTGGCCTGTCTCTATGAAAGTTCTGTGACAATTACGATACTATACCATTGCGGTTTATTAATTCTAAATACCTTGGATTTTGGGACTGGGGCTTACCTTGGAACAGCTTTCAAAGGTGATCAGTCTTAGAATGATTTCTTTCATACATTCCTTATACCTCTAAGACAGGAACCAATTCACCCTCGCTTTGGTATGGGAGTCAAAATGCTAACTCTCAAATCTGATTTGGTTTTCTTCATGGTTTGAAGTTCAGAATGAGATGAAAATTGTATGTAGCTGAGAAAGTGTGTAGGTTTTGCAAGACAATCAGATACTTCTGTCTGCTTCCTTAATTTGTGGCCTGTTTGCAGTTTCATAGAGGACAGGTACATTCTCCTCCCCGTGTCATCGGACAGAAAATAACAGCATAACGCTATGGAGCAGTCACTGCAGCAGGCTTCTTTCACTGAAAACTAACCATGACTTTTTTGTGGCAAGCTCTTGTCAAAGATCGACAAGTCAGATGCATCTTTGCAGCTCTTGGGTTTATCAGGGTTGCGAGGGTCTGTGATGTAATACCAGGAAGTGTTTTGGAAGGAAGTCAAAATATTGAAAGAGTGGGTAGCAGAGAACCAAAACAAATCTTCCTACCTTCTGAAGTGGAAAGGGTCGATTAAGTCACTCCCGACTTAGGGCCAGCCTCTCTATTTCCAAAGGGGTGAGCTTCTAACAAAATATTCCTACAGCAGAGCACTTTAATGACGGATAATAATGGCTGGATTGGCTACTTGTTAGTAGTCTGCATGATATTTTCATAAAACACTGAAAACTACTGGAAGCTTCTCAAATGCTGTATTTTTGTAGTGAAGAGTAGTTTAATATATTTGCCTAGAGATGTATACATTCTTTGGAAAATACAAAAATGCCGTTAATTGCATTTGTTACTGTAAACTGGCTAATTACCAAAGTATGGCGTAGCAGTTGAACTTTTTCTGATGCAGCTCTCCTTCGAGGGAAGCTAGAGTTGAAATAAGCCTATTGCTTTAAGCAGTAAGAGTCTTCTGAGACTTCAGGTACTTAATACAGACAAATGCTGAATTTTTATTTAAGCAGAGGTCTTCAATGAAGGGGTAGCTTAATTTTTTTTCTGTACCCTCTTCTGTGAATGAAGGGTCTGAAATGCAGAAGTTTTTAGCAGCATCTTCAGCTCTTGGCTGGTGGTTTAAATTTTGAACGGTCCTAGTTGGCATTACTGAAAACTACTGCTGCTTCTTGTGCCTTGAAGCAATGAGGAAACATTTAATTTCAACATTAATTTTGGAATTAATGTTGAAACATTAATTTCAGTTTCCTCCTTGTGCCTCAGTGGATCTCTGGAAAGAAGTGGTTGCCTATACCTCACTGATAACCTGTGTTCTAGACTTTATTCCACAGCTTTCTGACTCTCTGGTTCAGAGAATCAGAGAAACCAGTAGTGCCTTTGAACGATGGCTTAACAGTTTGAAATCAAAAATGGTATTATCTGTGGTCATAACTGGACACATGTTAAGCAAGACTTAACTCTTACTTTTTACTGGCCTTATTTTAAAATAATATGGGTACTACTTTGCCTTCAGCTGCTGAAGTCATTGCAATACTATGTATAATGCTTTTGGAGTAAGGATTTTATGAAACTTATACAACTGATAAGGTGCGTTCCTGTTGGCAAGAGTGCGTATCTTGAAGTCACACACACACGTGCACAAAATATGTGCTAATAACAATCTTCTTAAAGATGAAGCCTTAAAATATCCTTTCTTGGTAGCCTTTTTGCCAGTTATGACTTTGTCCAGTAATGTGGACCCCAAGTCCTCTGGCTTTTGCTCCCTGGGTTTTCTCCTGTGGTCACAGGCGTTGAGCCTCGCACTGAACAGCAGGAGCACTGCTGCAAGGTTACAGTCCTGTACAAGCCACACTTTTACTTCGGTAGCTTTGAAAACGTTGCACAAATCTTGTACCTCAATCTTTTATTGGCAATACTATTTAAAGCCTTTCTTTGGCGTAAGGGGCTTGGCATTTTATGTCAAACAAGGTGCTTAACCTCGTAGGTAGTGACTTTGAGGCTTGAGAATAGAGTGTATTGTTTTATCATTGAAGGATCTTAATGTATCTTTTCCTGTTTGTACTGTCTGCTTTTAGCCTGGGTACGTACTTGTTTTTAAATGACCTTTGGTTTCGTGGAACACTAAAATAAAAGCATCTTAAATCTGGTGTTCTGTTTGCTTTGTCTTTTTTCATAGTGAATTCTGAGCTAGTAGCTCCAGAAAGTGGAGAATGTTGTATACTGAGATGCGAGGGAGATATGTGAATGCTACTCAATAGGTGTCTCTGGTTCGTCCAGCCTCTCTTGTAGCAGTCAGCTCTAAGCAGTTTTCTGTGACCATTGGAGTCATCTGATTTCTCGATAATTTCTCCTACTTGAAGTGTAAGATGTGCATTCTCACTCTTCCTGCATGTACCTCTGTCTCCTCACTAACTGTTCTGGTGGCAGCATGTGGACTGATGGTTTGACTTTAGAAATCAACTCAGGCTCACGAGTTATGTGAGCCGTGTGGGGAGGGAGGATCCACTAGACTGGTGCTTTGGATGAGTGGTGTGCGTATAGAAAGCAGGTTAAAAACGCAGTGGTTGTGCATCAGTGACCTGTAAAATGCAACTGTAGTCCATGGCGCTAAAAGAAGAGGACCTCATCCATTCCATGTGACAAGCACTGCTGCCCAAAACTCCTCATCCCCCAGGTATTTTTGGTTTAGTTCCATTTCTGTCAGCAATCTCTGCAGGAAGTTCACGGTAAACAGCTTGTGGGGTGGGGAAACCTGCTCGGCAAGCTCAACGTCAGGAGAATCAAGAGCTTCTGTGAAGCGAAAATGTGTGAAAGGTTCTTGGCCAGAGGTCTTGTTAAATCACCCTGGCAAAAGCACTGGTCCCTCAGACTCTAATTGTAATGGCCTTAAATTGCGGGTGGGGGATAAAAAGAAAGAAACGCACAGCCAGGCGGGAGCGTCAATCAGCCTTCCACTGTCTCGAGGACCTTTCAGCGTGAAACCTGTTTGTGCGGCGGCAGCCCTAAGTGCTACCGTGCCAATCCTCGCCGGTGGACGGTGACGCGTCGTGCGGCTGATGAGCGACGCAGCCAGCGGAAGGCGCCGGGCTTTGGGTCGGAGTTGGCTCCCGAGCCTTTCGTCCTCGTCTAGCTCTAATGAGGCATTGTAGAGGTGGCAGAGACAATAGAGGGACCGTCACCTCTGTGATGGCCTGGAAGAGACAAGCTGCGGCTGATCGGCCTCGGGCCTGGGAGGCTCGTATGGGATAAGCGGTTCCCTGGGAAGCGATGGAGCGCAGCGCCGGCTGCTGCCCTCGTGGCCTTGGGACGCGGCCCCGAGTTATTACCCCTCTCCCGAGCCGTTTTGCCGAGGGCTCCGCGCTGCCGGGGGAGCAGCGCCTAAAACCTCGCCAGCCCTGCCGCAGCGGCCCTGCTTTGGGGTGAAGTTTTCCCCTTTTTCCAGGCTGAGCTGCGTGCGGCTGCTTGGCTGCCAGGGCGCAGCCGCCACCTCGGCCTCCTGCTGCCCCGAGGAAGGGTTTGGCGCGGAGGTAGGCCCGGAGCGAGCCCGGCAGCGCGGCGGGGTCGGGTCCGGCCCGGCCCGCTCTGCCCCGGGCTGGCGGGGGGGAGGAACGCGCGGCGCCGGAACGCGGCGTGCGCGGGCGCCGCTGCCGGCCGGACGCGCGGCGGCGGCGGACGGGAGGCGGCGGCGCGATTGGCTGGCGCGGGTGCACCCGGCTCAACGGTCCCCCCGACGCGGCGGAGGCGGCGGCGATGATGGCGGCGGGGGCGAGGAGCTGCCCGGCCTGCGGCTCCTCCGCCCTGGTGGAGGACGCGCACTACGCGCAGCAGCAGCTGGTGTGCGCCGCCTGCGGCTGCGTCTTGGCTGAGGGGCTCCTCACTACCACCTACGCCGAGGAGGAGCACCTGCGAGGTGGGGCCGGGCCCCCCGGGCCTGCCTCCCCTTCCCGGGCCTACCCCCCCGGGCCGCCTGCCCCCCCCCGGGACCCCCCCAGGCCTGCTTCCCCTTCTCGGGCCTGCCCCCCCCCCGGGCCGCCTGCCCCCCCCGGGACCCCCCCAGGCCTGCTTCCCCTTCTCGGGCCTCCCCCCCCCCCCGGGCCTACCCCCTCCCGGGCCCCTCTGGCTCTGCTCCCCCCCCCCCCAAAGCGGTTATATTCGGCCTGGCGCAAAACCGTCCCTCCAAACAGCTTGTTCTGGCAGTCCGCGAGCCGTGGGCCCGTTCCCAAGCGGCCGCCGCCGCGCCTGCAGCCCCCCGTCCGTCTGCGGCCGGCTCGGGCCAGCGGCCGCCAAGGTGCCTGCGTGGAGGTGGCGATGCCCCGCGGGGTCCGCAGCTTCCCCCTTCTCGCCCCAAGCGAAAGACCAGCGCGGTTTTTTTGTTTATGGGGCCAGATTGGTAGCGCAGTTGTGCTGGTGCGAGGTGTGGAACTAGGCTAGGCTGCTTTTGGCACTTGAGTCTCTTGTATCAATACAGCAGGAGCCCTGAGGCCGTTTGCTCTAACATCTGCAGGGAAGCGATAGCTTGGAGAGCGCCCGGGGCCAGAAACCCCCTGTACAATTGTCTGAGAGAGCCTGTGCTGCCAGCCCTCGTTCAGTGGCCTTGAGGAACTGCCAGTTCTGGAAACTGCAGTCTGGTCCCTTGGGCATCCGGTTGCACGAGATCTAAGTGGCTCTGTCCCCAGGATGTCAGAGCGCGGTTACCTGGCCTAACGCCTGTTGTTTTTCAGAGGTGGCCTATTCCCAGAGCACGGGCCAGAAAGAGCAGCTGAGTCGCTGTGTGCAGCGAGGTAAGAGCCTGCCATTCAGTTTCAGTCATATACTGTCTCTGCTTTGCTGCCTTAGTCCAATTTGCATAATGTATTTGTAATGTTGTGATAAGTTAAAAGCTATAGGGAGCTGGCAGTAAAACATGAAGAAAGCAGTTAGTTCTGCGTCCAGCTGGTGCTTGCCAGCCAACTGCCTTACCTGCATGAAGAGAGCTGGGGAAAAGTCTTTGTGTGCAGTTTACGGGGCTGCAGCGGCCAGGCTGCTCTCGTGCCTTTGCCCGAGTCTGGCTGAATACCGGCTGCGCTGTGATATCAGGGAGAGAGGTATATAAGGAGAGATGCATATCTTGAGCTGATCTTAAAAGGATGTTGTCTTCTCACAGGGATCAAGCGGGTCCAGGACCTCTGTAAAGTCCTCCAGCTCCCATCGGTGTTCGAGGAAACGGCTGTGTCGTACTTCCAGCGAGCTCTCCAACATCCCTCCTTCCACCTGGTCAGTCTGGAGAAGAAGGAGCTTCTGGGGGGCTGCTGCGTCTTTGTGACTTGTCGGCAGCACAACTGGCCCCTGACGATGGGAACGATCTGCTCCCTCCTTTACGCCAAGAAGGAGCTGTTCGCCAGCGTCTACCTGAGCGTGCAGAAGGAGCTCGAGCTGTCCGTACCAGCGCTGAGTCTGATGGATCTGGCGAAGACGCACCTCAGTAGGTAACATAACCGCTTGCATACTGGCAATTCAGAGCTCTGCATTTTACACTGACGTAGGGGAAAGCTTCTAAAATGCAGCCCTTGCCAGGCCAGAAGGCTGTAAGCGCACACAGAGATCTGTGCTATTTTCTAGGCATATTTTTGCTGAGGACATGAAGGCAAAGCCCAGATCATCTAAATTGTATTCCCTTGGATTGTTCACAGCCTTGCATACTAAGTGGGGCGGCATATTTACAGAGAGCCCTTGAAACTGGATCGTGGTACTCTTGCGGTAGCACCTACAGTTCATGATCTGAGAGTGTACTTTGCTGTCCCTTGATTAAAAATGGCATCAAGTTCTTACTATGGCCAGCAATTTTAGTATAACAAAGTAGCCAGGAGGTGGACGTGAGCAAATGAAGGAGCAATACCTCCCTGTTTGCTTGCTGATGTCCTGGAGGGAACGACTCGAGGGTTTGACGTGGCTTTAACAGAACTGTCGTGGCTTTTGCCTCCTGTGTCATAGTTTGGGCTGGGATTCTTCTCTCCCTGCCCCTTACTCTTCAGTTTGGAGAGCAGGCAGCGCAGGGGCTTTGCTAGGTGATAGGAGCAAAGGCCCGTCTCAGGAGCGGGGTGCGCTTGCTCTAAAGGGCATTACTGTAGCTCTCAGTTTACTTAAGTGTTGCGTGGTATTGGTGGCTCTCTCCCTGTTGGCTAAGCAGAGTGAGCTGTATCAAACCTTGGAGGCTGGAGCAGAGGTGATCTGTCATATGAGTCTGTTTCTGGGACAGGGTATGTCCATGCTTTATTTGTGCTGCACCGTGGCTCCCTCCTTCCCACGCCTGTTGCAGCTGCGTGGGCAGCCAGGTCTAATGCTTCCCTGTGCCCCAGTAGCTGATGCTAATGGCAGGCTCTCTGCTCTTGCAGTTTCAGGCTGTTTCAACGCGCAGCTGACATCCCTGCCCCTTTCGTGGAGGACAAGGAGAAGATGGTAACGCGAACGATGCAGATTGTGGAGCTGGCCAGCGAGACGTGGCTGGTCACGGGCCGGCATCCTGTTCCCATCGTCACCGCCGCAGCGTTCCTGTCGTGGCAGTCGCTGCAGCCTGCCGCCCGCCTGACGTGCACCTTCACGCGGTTCTGCAGGGTGGCGGGTGTCGATCTGCCTCCGCCGGCCCACCTGAGGCTGAAAGAGCTTCACGAAATCCTGCTGAGAATGGCGTCCCAGCTCGCTTGGCTGAGGGTGTTTAACATGGACAAGAAAACGGTCATCAAGCACATCGGGGACCTACTGCAACACCGAATTTTTCTGCTGAAGAAATCTTTCTGTGCAGAGGACGCAGAGGAGCAGCGTGCTGGAGCCCAGGGTGAGGGCTCCCCCGGCTCCTCTCTGGCCGCAGGAGGGGCCGCGCAGGAGGAGGTGCGTCCCTTGGAAGGGAAACGTCAGCGTGACGGGGGACGGAGGCCCTTGCTGCCGCCCTGCCTCATCAAGCCAAGGAAGAGGCTCCGCACAGCAGCCCCAAGCGCTTCGGACCTTGCCATCACCGGAGATGAGCCCATCTCCGACAGTGAAATAGAGCAGTACCTGAGGGGCCAAGAGGAGATCCAGGCATTCAGAAAGGCCAAGGCATGGCCGTGAACCCACCGGCTCCTGGCTGGTCCGGAGCAGAGCGCTGCTGGGAGCACTGGGGCAGCAGAGGGTGAGGAGCTGACAGCCTGAAGCCTGATGGTAACAGAGCCACCGTAACCACAAGGACAGTCGTCCAAGGGAACGGGGCAACGCGGGGAGCAGTGGGCTATCTCCTGTTGAGTGTTCGGTGGCTGGACCAGAATGAGGCTTTTATGGAGTAACTGTTCTGGGTTGCCTTGTATTTCTCTTAGAAGTAAATAGAACTACAGGTGCCAGAAGTGGTTTCTGGACTCCCTTATGAAGGGAGCTTCGTAACTTCTGGTAAAATGTGTTTTGGCTAATCCAAGTATGGTAGGGCAGATGTCTCGAGCGAGTCCAACGAGTCGGCGTACTAACGCAGAGGTAAAACGGGGATCTCAGTGCACAGGAGAGAGCCAGCCGAGCGTCCTTTCCTCAGAAGCGGTTGGTCAGTCAGAGTCATTGTGGTTCGCCGGCCGACAGCCAGTCTCACGGGGTGAAAGGGCTTTTGATGGCCTTTCTCCTGCCTTGGCTCGCAGCCGCAGTGCAGGGCCGCGCGTTCATGTAGGCAGCTGAACCGACACCCTGTTTGCAGGGAGCACGTCAGAGAAGGTGGGCAGCTACCTGTGCTGGTGCTGCCGAGGAGCTGAGAGCGGCCCAGGCTGGTAGTGTCAGTAACACCAAAGCTGAATTCCTCCTCGAGTTGTCTGCCTGTCTTTGCTTCCTCGCTGATACGTGCCTGGCCTTACCTGATCTACGGGGATGCGTTTGGAGCCAGCGGCTTTGTGTTGCGCATCCTACTCCCTGTAACTGTTGGCGTGAGGAGGGCTCTGTCAGTCAGTGTCATCAGTGCTTCGATCTGTGGCAATGTGAAATTGCAGTCGTAATTTTTGTGTTTTGGGAGGGAGGGAGGGAGAAGTACCGTCCTAACGGTGCCTGGTTATACCAGTGTCTGGTTATTGTAGGGTAACATGAGAGGGAAGGTAGAGGTTTCCGGCCCTCTCATTGGCACTGGTTTTGTGGAGCTTTGCTCGAGCTTTTCCGGGGGGGTCTCTTACGTTGTCTTGCACGTCACCTGCTTTGGCAGGCGGGGAGGGTGGGTTCGTGACCAGGTGAGAAGGGGCACCTTCATTTGTTGCTCCGCTTTCTGAGGAAAAGGCAAATGGCAAATCTAAATGCTGCGGCCCGTTTGCCAGATAACCTGCGCTCCCTGAACTGTGTATGTGAGGAGTAACATGAAGTAGGTCTTTGTGGTGTTCTGGAGTTGCCCGCCTTAGGTATAACAGGGGTCCCTTGGGAAACTCGGCTTGGCTCGTGTCCGAGAGGAAGACTATCCCAGCTCAGTTAAGTAAGTGATGTGAAGCTGCTGGAAATCTGTGGCAACTGTGCAGCTCTTGATGGTACGATTATAGCACTGCTGGCTCTTCATTTCAAAGTAATGCTTAACTCAATAAAACAGTGACCTCTATGTGCCTACCGGTCTGTTGTATTTGAGCGGCGAAGTCTGCAAAAAAATAACGGTAGATCTTGGCAGATTTGCAAATCTTTAATATATTAAACAAAACATATCTGCTAGAAACATTCTATTCATATAAAAATGCAAAAAGACCCCTTTAAAGACATTTCTTTGGCATATTTTCCCCTCCCTCCCCCACGTATATTGCAAGAAGCTCTCTGTTGATATGTCGTTTGCTTGTAATGTAAACAGACAAAGAAAGTGAAATTAATAATACAAAGCTTTTTATATAATACTGTCACAGTGCAGCAAGCATATAAAACAACTCAGCATCAGCAAGACCGTGTAGGCTGCAGTATTGACATAACAATTCAAATTGTATTAAATACAAGGCGCGATAAAACATGTGCTGTTAAGCAGTCAGTCGGTCAGAGAAGTCTAAACAGGCTGGGGAGGGCGCGAACCGCAGTAAGGCTGCTGGTATTCCAGCCCTGCGGGATGACGGGTTTCCGAAGGGAGAGGAGCTAGTTGCTGAAGGTGGGAAAACTGTCAGTAAGTGCTTTTGACTCCATTTACTTCTGGATCCCCCCCCCCCCCCCCCCACACACACACACCCCGCCATCGGACATGGTGTGCATGTAAGGATTGACCTGCATGGCTTCTAGCACTTCTTGGTCCCCTGCCGATCCTCGCGACCCCTTGGGAGGTAGGTAAGTTGGTACATGTGGGGAAACTGAGGCACAGAGAGGCTGGAACAGCTTCGGCCTGAGGCCAGGCCAGGCTGGGGCTCCGCGTGCCGGAGGCCCCGGGCTCCTGGTCCGGCCTCCTCTGTCCTCCTCTCCCGCCTCAGACTGCGGCCGACAGGCAGGGCAGCTGGGAGATGCCTGCTCATAGCCAGCTGGCAGGTAAAACACACTGCCCGGCTCGAGCAGGCGCCGCGAGCCTGTCCTCAGCCCTGGGACACAGCTCCTGAAAGGCTGAAAGGGGCGCGGGGAAGGAAGGAGGAAGGACTCGCCTTTAAGGCCAGCTCTCGTCTTCCCTCGTGCCCCACGGGTCGCCTGTGAAGCTGCAGGCGCAGCTGGGCTGTGCAACAGCCACCAGCCCCTTAGCTGCTCGGTGGCTGCCGCCGCCACGTGCCGCAGCAGGCAGAGGAGCGCAGAGCCCCGTCGCAAGGCACAGGGTGGTACAGGCAGCACATTGCATCGAACTGTAGCAAAACGGGTACAGGATGCCCCTTGCCTGGCAGCGCAGTAAATAACAGTCTCTGGCGTTTCAGGAAACCCCCTCTAAGGCAATCGAAGCTTGGCCTGTGGACGCTCCCAGAGCCTGCTGCTGCCTGGGATGAGTGAGTGAGTATCTCCATTTTCATTTGTGTGCTAGAAAAAAAGGTGGACTTGGGTTTTAAAAGGGGAAAATAAGTGCTAATCCAAGTTCCCGCCCCTTGAAAATGTCATCTGAACTGTCCATAGGAATGTGTCAAATGTAGTCATCGGCATCGCTCCAGGCAGGACAGGCCCTTTGTTTCCCAGGAGCAGCCCCAGCCCCTGCAGCGCTCTTCCCCCTCTTGCCTTCCGTGGGCCAGACTCGGAGGCTGTTAATTGTGGGGCTTTTTGGTGCTTTGGCTTCCTAAGAACAAAGGCAGGTAGTTTCTGAATATACTCAAGTGGATTAAGGATGAGGACTTGCTTTTGTGTTTCTGGCCACAGTTCGACTCTTTGGTTCTTTGGAGGAGATTGTTAATCTTTGCTCACCGTGCGGCTGGGCAGCGGGGCCCCCTGGGAGCCTGTCACTGCCCCGTCAGCCGGCCTGTTTGCATAGTTGATGCCTCAGAGGCCACCAGCCCGATGAGGGAGTGTTTCCTTGCAGAGATTTTAGCGTCTGGCATGAGAACAGTGCAGACGATCGCCTTCGTTCGCCACGGTGGCATCTCTTACCTTGTGCTTGTTTTTACCTATGGCTTTTACTTTGGCAGCTCGGTAACCCACAGGGCTAAATATTGTCTTTTAAGATCGTGGATAAAAATGCTCGCATTTAAAAGCGTTCCAAACCGAGAAGCTTCTCTCTGACTCTTTCAGAAAAAGCTTATTTAGGCTAGGGGCGAACGAGCGTCCGCGCTATGGCATCTTTACGTCGAGGGCGCTAGTTCTGGTCTCCTCTGCCCCAGCGGGAACATTGCAGTCGTGGCATGAACAAGCTATTGCCAAAACTCCCAGGGGCATGTTCGCTCTTCGAAGAACACTGACATGTAACATGTAGGCACTTGCATCAGTTACCCATCTGTCTATACATATATACATACAATAATATAGAGATTTGAAAAATAGACATTTGTTTCCTCTGTATATAATAAAATAGCATTTAGGGTCAGTCTGAAGTGACATGCAAAAGTGATTAAATTACTGTTGCAATTCAGGCTGCTGAAGAGCAAAGATTGCCTTTCACCTCGAGACTCAGCGCCGCCGTGGTCGGTGTCCCAGGAAGCGTCAACATCCTCCTTCTCCCGGTTGGATCGGGTCTGGCGTCACCCTCTGCCCGGCAGCCGAGCGAAAGCGTCTGGGCTGCGCCGCCTGGTCCTGTCTAGTGCACTTAGCAATTCTCAGAAGCCCTCAGCTCCACAAAGACTGCGCTTGACTTCTGGCAGATGCCCTTAGCAGCTCCAGCCACCACTCCCAAGCCGCCCTGCTGCCCGAGGAGGAATGTGCGATGGTGCTGCGGCCGTCTGGTCCTTTCACATCCTTTATACGGTAGTTTCGCTCTTCCACAGGCCGGTCTTCATCCCGGCCACGCTGTCAGCGCTGGCAAGGTCGATGTCGTACTTGCTCCCTTTGAGTGCCCCGTTATGGCTGGCCACATTGAGCGGGTAGGACCGGCGCTTCGTCTCCTTCTCCATGGCGTTGGCCTGCCGGAGGTTGTCCCTGCTGGCGCTCCTCCGGCGAGCCTTGCCGAAGTCCGGCGCCTGCCGGCCGCCGTCGCTGCCTTCAGACTGGCTCGGCGCTGTCTCCCCTTCCGGGGGGGCCACGACCTGCGTCCCCACGTGGCTGTTGTTCAAGGGGCTGTTCCTGCTGCTGTGGTAGCTCTCGGAGTGGCTGTTGTGGATGCTCCCGCTCTCGCTGGAGGGGTGGTCCGAGGCAGGGCCCCGCAGCATTTTCAAGCGGTGATGCTTCCCTTCCCGGTACTGCTTCGGTCTGCTCTTATGGTTCCTGCGGCCGTGGAGGTTGTTGGCGTGCCGGGTTGCGCCGGTTTTGTCAGGCTCCTCGTAAGAGGCCGGGCGGGCCGGACAGGCGTCCGTCTGGCTCTGTGCCACCTGCAGGTTGGTGAGCTTGCAGTGGCCCACAGTCGAGTTGGTGCTGCTGGGCGACGAGGAGGACTTGATGGAATGGGCTGCCTCCGGGTTGCACCCGATGAAGACCTGTGAGCCGTCCTCCACCGCCACGCCGGGATGGACGTACGCCTGCATAGGCAATGCGTTCCTGTAGGACGGGCAGCAGCTGAACCAGGAGTTGAGCACGTCCCGACGCCGCACGCAGTGGTGAATGAAGATGAAGAGCCCCAGCACCACGGCTGTGACTCCATAGAGGCAGCTGAAGATGACGTTCAGGTACCAGCGCTGCGATACAGCCATGGCTCCAAACGTCCACAGGGCCACGTACAAGGAATGCGTGGTGACCAGTGCCCAGAATTGCACCTGTAGGGAGTAGATGCCGTCCACCTCAGGGCAGGGCGTCCCTGAGTTCAGCGTCACTGAGATGGACCCGGAGTCTGTCAAGAGATTCCCACTGCCTCCCAGCCTTGGCGGTGTCTCGAGCGGCTCGGGGGCATCTTTCCGGCTCGACGATTGGCACCGGAGGTTGAGCCCGGCGCAGAGGAAGTAAATCCAGGTAATGAGCACAATGAAAGCCACGGGAACATAGAAAGCACCGAGGCTGGGCCTCCACACCAGCCAGCAGCTGTAAGGGAGAAAAGGGGGCTCAGATCAGCAGACCCACAGCCTGCCTGCCCAGCGGCCACGCGGAGCTTTCTGCTGCAGCCCCCGTCGCAGTCCTCGGCGCTCGGCACCCTTCCCCCAGTGGGTCCCTAAGAGACAGGCTTTGTGGAGGTGCAGTGGCCGCAGCCATGCCCCGTGGCCTGCCTCGAGGCCTCCTGAGGGGCTTGTCCACTGGACAGCCTGGCTAGAGGCTTCCAGACACACGGGTAGCTCCAGCACAGACCTCTCTGATCTTTGCAAAGTGCGCCTTGATTCCCAGTGCCACCAGTTCCCTTTCCCCTTTCCCAGGCAAAAGGAGGCAACACGCTCAGTGGGGAAGGTGTTGCCACGTGGGGGCACTTACTATGGGTTGTTATCGTGATAGTTGTGGATGTTAACAGCCGCTGTGATGCCGCAGATGATGAGGGGGATCCCGCCTGCAATAAGGTAGAACCTGCAAGGAGAGGAGGTGGCGGTGTTACTGCTCACTGAGGGCGAGCGCTCGGGCTGGCCCGGCGCCACGGGGCTCTTTGCACGAGGCTGTTGGCAGCCAGCGGGGTCTTTGATTTTGTAGGCTGCTCGCACAGCTATGGAGTGATTTTGTAGCCTGCTCGCACAAATATAGATGTGCCATTTGGGAAAGGGGGAGGGTGTCTCCCCACGGTAAAATGCTGGAGCACATGCAGGGGTGATGAGAAACGGGACTGCGCAGGCAAGCGGGGAGAGGGGCCAGGATGGTGCAGAGGATGCAGAGACAGAGCCTGTCCTGGGAGAAATGGGTAGGATGGGAAATGGGCCGGCATGATCGCTTTTTAAAAGACAGGAGCAAGTCCTGCCCCTGCCCTACTTCATCTGTGACCCGGAACAGCACTTGGCCTCTGGCAGGACCGAAATCTCTGTAGGGGCCCTCGGGGCAGAGCGAAGGTTTCGCTGCTCCCCTGAGGGTGTGCAGGGCTGAGGCAGAGCCTGCCGAGTGAAGGGACCCTCTGGGGTGCGTGCCGGGGGTGGGAGGAAGTGTCTCTACCGTAGCATGGGCCGAGGAGCCGGCTGGGACGCGTCCCCGTCCTGCTGCTGGGGCGCCTTCCAGGTCACTTCTTTGTAGAGGACCCTGGCCTTCACTGCCATCCAGAGCAGGGTGGACAGGGAGGAGTAGTGCAAAATGATGCCGACCTGTGGGGTAGAGGCAATAAGGTGAGTAAGTGGGAGGTCGCTGCTGTCGCCGCACACGGGTCCCCCCGGTCGCAGTTGGGGCTCAGGTCCTGCGGTCGCTGGCTGTGGAGCCTGGCAGGGTGAAACCTGGCTTTGCTGTTTGGCTTTGTGTTTGCAGCGCAAGCCTGCTGTCGCAAAGTAGGACACGGCAGTACCTACCGCTTGGCAGACGATCAGGTAGCTGGTGAGAGTGATGCCTCCTGCGAAGACGGCAGAGGTCATGGCGATGTGGAAGCAGAGGTTAAGCAGCATGTGCCAGCACTTCCGCGTGATGTGGATGGCCCTGCAAGAGAGGCACAAATCGCTGCGGTGAGATACCGTCCGGTCAGGGATGGAGTCCCGGGGGCTGCGTATGCGCTGCCTGGGAGAGCCCTTGCTCGAGGCTAAGCTCGCGGCCAGGCCAGGGCTCTCCCTGCCGTGCTGGGGACACACTCCAGCACAGGGAGTCGCGGGGGCCATGACCCCGGTGGCGGTGCAGGGCTGTCCACAAGCACGGGGAGGGGGCTGGTGACGGCCTTGCTGCTCCCAGCAAATCTGGACGTGCTGCTCTGGAGAGCGGCTTTGAGGGGCTGCCCTTGCCTTGGTGCGTGTTGGAGGTGGAGGCTGCTGGGAGCCTCTGAGCAGGAGTGAGGGATGGTTTTGGATGCTGCCCTGAGCCCAGTGCTGGGTAAATACGACCAGAGCGCTTGCCCTGGCCTCGAGGGGTTCGGTGTGGTTGGGCACTAAACCTGACAGCTCCTGAGGTTGCACCCAAACCGCGTGTGCCAGGAGATCCCCCCGGGATGTCCTCTAGCCCCGAGCTTGCTCCTGGGCTGAAGTGCAGAGAAGACTGTGAGGAAGCAAGAGGTGGGGAGGTGGCCTGGGAGGTGGGGGTCGGACCAGTGGTGCCTCCCGCTGTGGCCTCCTGTCCACGTGGGGATGTGTCATGGGGCACGATGTCTGCAGGCACAGGGTGTGATGGCAGCTCTGCCCTTTCCCTGCGACTGGCTGGTAACTTGGTAAGGTTGGTAACTCCTGGGCTCTGGCTGTGCGCAGGGGTTCACAGCCTGTCGTGTGAGGCGCTCCCGGGGCTGATTTGCCTGATTGCCCATCTGTCTTCTGTGGTGGCCTTGCCCATAGCCCTTCTTGCTTCCTCTTGTCCTGGGGTGGTGTCCTCGGCTTGGTTGTGTCTGGGTCTTCTCACAGCATGTTGGTGTCACGCTTGTGGATGTCAGCAGCTGTTGTCTGACTCTGTGCTGTCCCTATGGCCGTGCAGAGACTGGAGCTGCTTGCAGCAGGCAGGCGGCGCGCCGTGGGGCTCATTCGGGTGTCCGTTCCTGGTGTCTGCTGTCAGCAGCCGAGACTGGTGCTGCGCACCTGGCTGGTGGGTCCTAGGATCTGCATTGGTGTGGGTGGGCAGACTTTGGAGCAGGGGGGTTGTGGCGGTCCCCAGAGGCAATGCTTCCCCGAGCGACTGGAGCACACGTTGCGGGGGGAGGCCTGATGCCTCCCTGCCCGTGTTAAGGGGATCCTGACGCACATAGGTGCTTGTATGGCTGCATTATTCTAGCTGATAATGCAGTTCTCCTTTGCAGCCCAGGCCAAATCTGTGCAAGGAGAGTGGCCTCATGGTCAGCCTGCTGTTGGATCGCCCCGAGGAGCTCAGGGTTATTTGTGGACCTGTCTCATGATGTCTGCATGTGTCCCCTGCCCTGGGTTGCAGAAGTGAAGACGTCCCAGTGCCGAATCTCTGGGGATCCTGGTGCTGATGGTGCTCCTCCAGAGCCGGAGAGGCTCCTCTGGGCCATACAGCCCCTGAAGCTTGTTTCCTGCTCTGGCCCGGTGAGTGCTCAATGCTGGCATGGCGTTGCTGGTGCAGGGCCCCTGCTGCAGGTGGCTGCGTTTTTGCCCCGATAGCTGCCTGGGCTGCCCTGTGGTTGCAAGGCTGTAGCCCTGTACTGTGGTTTTGCCATTGCTGGTATCAGGTGCTGAGCTTTATGCGTTTGTGAGGGCTCATGACGGAGCCCTGTTGTTTCTGAGCTTTCTAGACCTGGTTGCTGCTTTCTTGTCATGCTGTGCAGCTGGAATAGCAGTTTCCTCTGGCACAGGTGGTTATGGCTAACGATGTGCGCTCCTCTTGCTTATGGTCATGTGGTACAGCTTATCTGGCCAGCAGTGACACGTAGGGCTTGTGGTCAGTGTGAGTCCTGATGACTGTACAGGGATGGTGCAGAATAGAGGAAGGGGCCTGGTGTGACAGCAGAGGCTGTGCGAGGTGGAGACCCAGGATGTGAGGATGGGGGTGATAAGAGCTGGGACACAGGCTTGGTCCTGGAGACCCCGTGGCTATAAAGGACTCTCCACTGGGCAGGTGAAGAGAAACAGCCCTGGAGCTGAGCAAAAGTGATGCTCGAGGCAGAGATGGAGATTGAGGAGCACTTTTCTAATAGGGAGGAAAATGTAGTAAGCAAGCAGAGTAAGAAATTAAGTAAGTGTGAATGTGATGTGGAAGTAAGCAAATAAGTGTGGTGCAATCAAGGCGTACATGTGTCTTGGGCCACCAAGGAAAATAAGTCACTTTAATTAAGTAACTAGAAAGTGAAAACTAAATAGAATCTGGCTTGAGGAAGAAGGGACTGTGGACATAAAGGTGTTCTTGTAGGTGAGGGGGTGTCAATGGCTTGTCATCATCCTCCTCACCATGAGCAGGAGACCACCACCCCCAGAAAACTGACAGGAAGAAAGAAAGGTGTTCCTGGTGCTGTTGACAATGCTGTTTGTATGGTATTATTATTATTACTGTTCTTATTGTGATTGTTGAGACTTGGTCAGTATGCACGTAATCTTTCTGAGTGAGTTGGTAGTAAGTAGATCCAGACTAATAGTGACGCTTGACTTAGATTAGTAAAATGTCAGGGGCTGTGAGAGGAGTGTTTGAGGCCTGAAGTGTAGTTGTGAAGTAGGACATAGGCTAAATAGGGTGGGGTTGTGGGAACTTTAAGCAAGATATTCAGTGTGACACTGCAGCATTCCCTAGGCTGGGAGGTAGCGATGGTGTCTGTCCTGGCAGACCTTCTGGTGTCCCGTATCTAATCTGTTGGATATTTCCTTCTGTCTTAGCAGGTGGAGTGCGCTTGTGCTGTCTGGGAGTCCCCAGGGCTGTGTTTATCAGCAGGCAGTTGTGCCCCCTCCCCGCAATCCTTACTGGTGCTCACTGGCCAGCTGGCTGCCTCAACGCCAGTGGAGGTGTGGGGCTGGTCTTGGTGATTGGGGCTGGTTTGCCACTTATGTGCTGAGGGGCAGGGCTGCAGCTCAGTCTTAGTGCTTGTGATTCTGGTGGTGGGTCTCTGGAGGGGCTGGGCAATGTGAGTCCTGCCCTGTGCTTATTGGGTGGGTACTTAGTGTTAGCTGGGGGGCAATGAGCGGGCTACTCTGAGCATTGCTGTGTGTTGCCTTGCAGGGCTGCTGGAGGAGCTGCAGAGAGCCCTGCTGCCTGGAGCTACCAGCCTGAGGGGCCCTGAGAGCTGCAGGAGAGGCCTTGGAGCTCCTCCCCACTCCCCAGATGGGCTGCTCCTGCACAGGAGAGGAACCTGAGGTTATGGAGCCTCCTTGGCTACTCCTCTTGGCTCCAAGGTGGCTAGGTGTTGCCTTGCAGGAGGAGCTGCAGAGTCCTGCAGCCTGGAGCTACCAACTGGGATAGGGCTCAGAGCTGCAGGAGAGGCCCTGGAGCTCCAGCGTCTGGGGGGGGGGTCCCTCCCAGACGGGCTACTCTTGCCCAGGAAAAGAGCTCGAGGCTGGGCTACCCAGGGCATGGAGCCTCCTTGGCTGCTTCTCTTGGCTCCAAGAGCCTGGAGCTCCAAGGAGGCTCCATGCCCTGGGTAGCCCAGCCTCCTTTCCTGGGCAAGAGCAACCCGTCTAGGGGGGACCCCCCCTGGACACTGGAGCTCCAGGGCCTCCAAGAGGCCCTGGCCTAGGCCCTTGTGGGGGCTCTGAGCCCTGGCTTACCTGGGGAACACTTGGGCAGCATGGTGGGCCCTGGCCCTGCTCACTGCCCTTGCGAACTGCCTTGCTAACTGCCGTGTTGCTCGTCCCCCGGCCGCTCCGCTCCCTCGGTCGCTTGCCTGGGGCTGCTTTTATGGGAGGAAGAACCTCCTCTTCCTCCCTTGGCAGCCAGTTGGCAGCTCCGGCCCTCCTGTCCTCCCATTGGCCCCTCTCCTGGGGCTGAGGAGCCCCAGGTGTGGGGTGACCCCCCACTCCAAGCCCATCACCCCACCTGCTTGCCATCATCTCGCCATGAGCCCACCAAGCCACTGGGGGGGGGAGGGGGGGGTCCTCCAAGCCAGCCATGCACAGTGCTGCCCAGGGCTCCCCACCCAGCTCTCCCCTCTATGATGGACATGAGTGAGCACCCTACAGCCCTTGCAGCACTCTGCCCTGGCTCCACACTGCTGGCAGCACCCTGAGACACTGCTGTGCCATGGGGCCATGATGATAAGAGACCCCCCCCCCCACCTCCAACCAAATCCTCTGGCTGTGGGCCAGAGTCCACCCCCACCCAGATACTCACCCATGGTTGACGATGTAGGTGATGATGGTGGTGAAGAGGCAGAGCAGCAGGACTGCAGTGCAGGTGTACATAGCAGGGTGCAGTGCCTCCACGGGGCCCCGTGCCTCCCCGGGGAAGCCACTCAGCTCCTGCGCAACAGATACCCGCCCCCCCGTCAGACACCCTGCGCTGCCCTGGCTCCCAGCACACCCCGCTAGAGCCCGCTATGCTGATCCACACACCACAACACCTGCCCCCCCCCCCCCACCAAAGCCCCACACTGCCCCTGCAAGGCCAGCCCCCTGCACCCCTCTGCACCCCCTTAGCCCTCTCTCCACCTACCATGAGCACAGCCACATTGCTGAGGTGGCGGCAGTGCAGGGAGGTGACGTTGGGCTCGCGGGCAGCCAGCTGGCAGCCCTCGGCGCTCCAGCCGCCCATGCCCTCCAGCACCTCGAAGTTCCAGTAGGCAGCCACGGGGTCGGCGCCCTCCCTGGGGTGCCGCAGGGACACAGCGACGGGCTCTGTCAGGTTGCCCACGCCACAGCCATCTGCAAACGCACCGCGACCGAGTAAGATGCAGCACACCCGCAGCACACCACTCTGCACCCAGAGGCCACAAACCAGGGACCACCCCCACTCTGCACCCCCAGCACAGGGACAACCACCCTCCAGGAGGACCCCCCCCCCCCAAGCCACCAGGGATGGCTCTCCACTGCATGGGCAGCACTGCAACCCCAAGGACAACCCCCCCCCAGCCCCACGAGGTCTCCAGGAGCCCCACAGCCCCCCACCCCTTCCCCAGGGACCCCCCCCGGCCCCACTGCCAACCCCCCGAGCTGTCCAGCCCTTACACGTCCCGGCGTAGATGACCGGTGTGGCCACGCTGCGGCGCTTGCCGTCGTCGGCCAGGCGGGAGGAGTTGCCGGTGCTGCAGAAGAGCTTGCCGTTGCGGAAGACCAGCAGCTGGAGCTTGCAGTCTGCCGGCGGCGCGGGCGGCCCGGGGCTGGCAAACAGGCTGGGCGGCAGCTGGATGGAGGCCAGGGCGATGCTGTTCTGCGGGGCAGGTGCAGGTGTAGGTGAGCAGCAGCTGGTCCCCCAACCCTGACCCTGACCCTGACCCTGACCCTGACTCCCCCCTGCTACCACCACCGCCCCGCACCCCGTACCTTGAGGTGGAAGCTGGTCAGGGAGACGTTGGGACGCCCCGTGGTGCAGCGCAGCCGCAGTTGCTGGTCGGGCGCAGGCTCGGCGCCCCGCTCCGCCGGGGGCGGCCTCCCCCCCGGGCCCCCGTCCCGCCGCTGGAAGGCCACGCAGCTCAGGCCCACGTAGCTCTCCGGTTTCACCACGTAGGCCTCGAAGGCGATGTTACGCGAATTCTGCCAGGCACAGAGCCGCAGGGCCACCGTGAGCCCCGGCACAGTCCCCACGCCGGAGCCCCACGGCAAGGGACGGCCCCAGCCAGGCCAGCCTCCCCTTCCCCACCACCCCACAGGAGATGCTCACCACAGCCATGTGCTGGGAGTTGCTGCTGAGTGTGTGCAGGGCAATCCTCTCCAGGGAGCGGACGATGCTGGTGCAGGCCTTCTCCTCCTTCTGCGACATCCACAAGATGTGGTCATCCACCAGCATGATGTTACTGGCCATCTCCACAATGACATCCGTGAGCTGCCGGGAGAGCAGGGGGTGGTGAGGACAGCTACCAGGGGTCTTCACAGGACACTGCCCCATCCCCTGGTAGGAAACACCCCGTCGGGCTCCCCCACTGCAGCCAGCAGGGCTGGGGAAAGCAGGGGCCACTGCATTACCTGCTTGATCTGGTCCACGTAGCCAATAAACTTCTCAATCATCTGTGCCACGTAGAGGACATCAACCATGTCAGAGAAGTTGGCAGCCTCTGCCGTGTACACGCGCAGCTGGTGCGCCAAGGTCAGGGCGTTGGAGGCGTTGATGGGCATCTGCGGAGCGGCACGGCACATGGGGGACGGTCACCAGTGGGGACAGTCACCGGCTGTGCCAGCCGCCCCCGGGAGCACCCAGGACAGGGCGAGCACCGCCAAGCTCCCCCGGCACCTCCCCACTCACCAGCACAAAGGTGTAGAGCACGCGGGTGATGTCGTTGGTGTAGAGGCAGTGCGAATAGTCACCGTCCTCCCAGCGGCCCGCGCGGTCGCAGCGCCGGGACGCCTGCTGCTCGCCGGCCGGGCCCCCGCTCGCTGGCCCCGAGGCGAAGGGGTACTGCAGGCAGGACTGGTAGGCGGTGATGCCCGCCAGGGTGCGGGGCCACCTGGCCGCAGGCAGAGGCACGCTGAGACCCAGCTGGTGCCCCAGGGCTCCCCTGCCACGGCCACGTGCCCACCCCAGCCCGGTCCCCTCTGCCCGCGCAGCGTGGAGGGGGGGGTGACAATCGCCCCACTGGCAGCCCCTTCCCAGCTCCCAGAAAGACTTTGCGAGGACCAAACCTGCACATAGGCTGAGACTTTTACGGGATTACTTATTTCCCTCCCTGGAGACCGCCACAGGGCCCAGCTCCCACTGGAACATCTGGCCTCCGCAACAGCCCTGGACACCACAGCTGGATGAGGGGATGCCCAGGGAGGGTGCGTGGCCTCCTGCGTGCACCTCCTCTGCCTTCCCTGCTGCCCCCAGCACGTGCACAGGATGGAGCCGACACGGGGATGGGAACCATCACGGCTGCCTGGGGGGACCTGCCAGAGCCACAGCCACCCCAGGCCTGGTGCCTCTGCCCGGGGCTGGAGGGACCTTCAAACTGCTCCGTCCCCGCACAGGCCGTGCCACCACGCTGCACTGCTCCGCGCCGCCGCGGCACCTCTGCAGCCCCTCCGCATCCCCCAGAGAGCCACCGTGGCCCCCGGCAGCCTCCACCAGGCCCCTCCGGCACTCCCTGGGAAGCTGCCTTCCCTGGCTACCTAATCCCATATCCTGCTCTGCTCGGCACTGTGCAGACGGGGCAGGGGGGAGAGGCAAAGGGGCCCGCTGCTAATTTAAGCCACATTTACTGTACCAGTAATTTATATTCCATAAAGGCCCGGCCGAGGTTACGACGGGCGCCCAAAGCCTTTCGTCTCTTGCCAGAAAAATTCCAACACCTCTGCTTCTGGAGCCGGGCTGCGCCGCCAGCGCGGGAAGCCGTTCAAAGGCGCGCACACTCTCCATGGCTGCTAATCGCTACCAGACACCAGGTCACCTGCGGGCCTGGGCAGCCACCGCCCCCCTGCAGCGAGCCCCCCGCCCTGGCACACACAGGACACTGGGGCGTCCCAGGAGGAGATGGGGACACGGGCTCTGCCGTGCACCCCATTCTGCCACCAGGGCCCCACGAAGTCCTACCTGAAGTCCCCGCGGTTGTTGGTGACCCGCTCGGCAGGACAGTAGGATGCGGAGGTCTCTAGCACCACGATCTCCACCTTCTTGCTGACGTTGCCCTGGGAGGTGGAGACGGCGCACTCCCACTCGCCGTTGGCCGAGACGTGAATGTTGGAGAGGATGAGCTCGCTGTGGGGAGAGCAGAGAGTCAGGTGGGACGGGGGGTCGATCCGCCGGGCACGGCCTTGGTGGCCACCCCAGCCACCGCGCGACAGCGGTCCCCGAGTGTGGGGACTGCCAGCACAACACCAGGAAGCACAGGAGGTGCCTGCACTTCGCATCCCACCTGGGCACTGCCCAGCCCCAGACTCACCTGGTGATGAAGGTGCAGTCATGGATGAGGCTCTCCTCCACGATGACGCCTGTCTGCTCGTCCTCCTCCACTGGCTCCTGGTTGTGGTACCAGTGGATCTGGGTGCTGTTGTCCAGGTAGGTGGCTGTGCACTGGAAGGGCAGTCGGTCACCCTGGAAAACCACCTGGCGCAGCGACGGGATGAGGTGGTGGGTGTGCAGCTCCGGGGTGCCCGCTGCGGGGGGACACAGCCGGCTGGTGAGCCCGCGCCCCGGCACCGACAGGCCCCACGCGCCCCGGCCCCGGCCTCACCGCAGCGCAGCTGGCTCTCCTGCGTGCTACGGAGGGGCGCGGCGTGGACGTGCCGGGGGTAGACGCACACCGTCTTGTCCGAGATCTGCGCCGAGCGGTTCCGGGCCCACAGCAGCACCCAGCGCAGGTTGCAGTCGCATGTCAGGTACTCGGTGGCAAAGTCACTGCAAGGGTCAGCATCACGGGATGCAGCCACCTCCCGTCGTGGCCGACTGAGATCCCCGCGCAGGGACCGCGTCGGTGCCAAACTCCCGGCACTAGGTGCAGCCCAGGGCTGTGGGGGGCCCTGCTCGGGGGGCTCCGCGGGGATGGGCGCTGTGGCTGGAGGGCAGCACAGTGGTGGTGCACGCAGCGCAGGAGGAGGAGAGGATGCACCTTCGCACCTGACGTCCACAGCACAGGGGCAAGCATGCATTTGGTGAGGGGGACAGACGCCTTGGCAGGGGCTACATACTCACACGACTTTCAGAGAAGGGAGTTCGTCAAAGACGCCTGGCTGGAGGCTGGAGAAGATGTTCCCTGACATATTCCTGCAAGACAGCAAAGAAAGGCAGCATGGAAGGGACTGAGGACCAGGTGAGAGAGGTAACAGACCTCTGAAAATCCAGGCCACTCACCATGTCTGGGGGCTCCCAGCATCACCCATCACTTACAGCCAAGACATGGCTCAGCCCAGCCACCGAGGGGCCCTTCTCCAGCGCGGGGAGAGGAACCAGGGGTCCTGGCCCCGACGTGCCCCGCTTACGCCCGTTGCACAGAGGCAGAGGCCACGGTGGCCTTCGGCTCGCACAGAGCAGCTGGGCACGTCTTAGCGGCTGCTAAGGAGCTCTGCCGTCAGTGAAGGGCCCTGCAGGCACACACGCTCCTGTGCAGGGATGTGGCACAGTGATGGCGGGGAAGCTGCGGGAACAGCCCTGGCATGCACGGCCACCCATACTGGGTGCAGAGACACCCTTGACGGCCCCAGAGAGCTCGTCTGCCAGCCCACGCGCGGCTACTTACAGCCTGACGAGGTTGGAGAGCCCCTGGAAGACGCTGGCACTCAGGCAGCCGATGCGGTTGTTGGAGAGGTCCCTGCGAAGCAAGCAGAGGGGCCGTCAGTGCGGGGAACACCGCCGTGGCCCTGGGCGCGCTGCGCGGGGCTGCCCTGGCACTTACAGCCGCTTCAGTTCAGAGAGGCCGAGGAAGGCGCCTGGCTGCACCGTGCTGATCAGGTTGTTCTTCAGGTCCCTGCAGGGAGACACACAAACGTTGAGTGTGCAAAGCAGGGAAGCCCAGTTCTGGCAGAAAAGTCTTTCTGCTGTATCCACAAGAGATGAAACACAGCAGGGGAGCAGGCACGAGTGAGCCTGGCCCAGCCCCGGGGCGTGAGGGCTACCGCGGGGGTCCCAGGCGCTCGGGGCACCCCGGGCACGTGGAGCCACCTGCCGCCCTGCCAGGGCTCCTGTCCCTCCCCACCAGTGCTGCACGCCAGGTGGGAACCTCATTAGCAGCTTTCCATCCCATTTCCCTCTCATTATCTCTCCAAAGGGAAGCAGAGAAAGCACTAGGCTCCCCGCTGGTGGTGGGGACACAGCGGGGACACCGGCCCCTCTGTGCGCTCCTGGGCTGCAGGCAGTCCCGCACACGAGGCGGCCTGGGAGAGTGGGGACCCCCAGCCCCAGAGGACGCCCGTCCCCTGCGTCCCTCTGCTCTGCCGGCGCTGCACCCGTGGGAGCTGGACAGCGCGAGGTGAGCAACCACCGCAGCACAAAGCTCCCGCCCGTGGGCAAAGTTGTTTCTGGAGCAGCCTTATCCGCGCCGGGTTATCGCGCGGCTGCGTGATAAGAGCATGCTGCAATTGTCAGCGCCGCCGCAGAAGGGCTTTGTTCGCGGTGGGGCCTGGAGGAAACGCGTTTGGCTTATTAGCTCGATTGGAGGCACGTATCTAATCAGAGGCATGCCAGGCATGCGTCGGGGTGGAGGCGGCTCCGGCCACGGCGACGAGAGCGGCGCACGCGAACGGCAGCGCCCAGCCGGCCTCGGCCCCGGGCAGGGCGCAGGGGAGCATCCGCGGCTCCCCGCAGCCCTGCAGAACTGGCAGGGCCGCTCCGCTTGCTAATCGCCAACAGTTACTGAGAGAGGAAATGCAAAACACATGGCAATGCCCGTGTTTATTTATAGCAGTTTCCATGGAGCGCATCACCCGATCATCTGGCGCTCCATTCACAACCCCAGAGACGCCCAGCGAGGCGAAGCCCCGCGACGGAGGTGCCGCAGCATGGCCCGCGCACCCTTGCTTTTGCACCAGATCTCAGCCTAGCTCTAGCAACCGATGCCATGCCTTGCTTATTCCAGAGACAGCAATGATTTCAGCCCCTAAAATCATTAAACGGGGTCCTTGGAAGGACACAGGGGAGGAGAGGAGTGGCGCAAACCCTTCCCAGCAAAGGGGGTGCTGCCAGCGAGGGTCACGTCATTCCCCCTGCAAACTGCAAACACACTTTCAAGAAACCAGCAAGACTCATGCAAAGGGCTTGCTTGGCCCCCGCGCCATCCCGAACGATGCCGTGCGGGGGCTCAGCTGGGCGCATTGCCTTGACCTGGCTGCAGCGGTGGGCCCGGCCCGGCCGAGCCCGGGAGCAGCCAGCCAGGAGCGGGGAGAGGCTGCGCTTGCGGCGAACACTGTCACAGGCTGCACGCAGCCAGCTCCGCTAGCGAGCGCTGCAAGCTGAATTTACGGTGCAGCGCCTCCACACATCCGGCCAAGCAGCTGGGCCCTGCAGCGCTCAGGGCAAAACCCACCTTCCTGGCCTGGGGGTTTCCCTTCTCCACAATTCCCCAGATCCTAAGATTGGAGGGGTTTGACTCTGTCCCTGGCTTTACCCTCGTTTGCAAGGGAGCCACCGCTGCCTGCCGTGCCCACGGGGTGCCGGCAGCTGCCAGCCACAGGGATGCACAAACCATGTGTTTCCCCGCGCTGCCAGCAGCATCTCCGTCCTTGCCAGGGACCTCACTTCCTCTGGGTGACCGAGTGCTGCAAGAGCCGGTTCAAAATTCAGAGTATGAAAATGCACCGTGACGCATTCCCGGGTGACCTCATCCCAGCCCAGGCCCCGCTCGGCCAACACAAACAACTCGGCCCATGTTTGCTTTCCCGGACTCACAAGCGGAGGAAGCCGGAGTCGAGCGGGACCGCTTCACGGGATGCACATTAACCCTTGGCTGACCGCCGCAACGTGGGATGCTCCCGCTTCAGAGCCAACCTCCTCTCCCCCGCGCCTCCCGGGCTCTTTCTCTAAGAGCTGCCGATACCTGCTGCCTCGGCCCTGCAACCAGCTCGCGCTCTGCTGCTAATGGGCTCGTCTGGCATCCAGCACGGCACCGCGCGCCCAGCCCAGGCACGACACCCGCACCGCCAGAGACACGGCGTGACCCCTGCCTTTCGCTTGTGGCAACGTGCCAGGGCGAAAGCCATCGGGGACGGGCCTGGCTGAGCTGAGCCCCTTCCCCGGCCCTGGGAGAACCATCCGGCAGAGGGGACGGTGCGCTGTCACCAGGCCTGACCTGTCCACGCATGGCACAGCTCTCGGCGGGACGCGGCTCCTCGTGCTCGGGGCTGGTACGGGCCAGCACACTCAGCTGCATCCCCCAACGTGGCCTCAGCCCCAGCACTGCTCCGTGCCCCTCTGCCTTTTCCAGCATCTCTCAAAGACTCATCCCAACACAGAGGCAGAGCGCAGGTAGCTCCCTCCCGAGGCAGCAATGGGGCTGGAGAGGAGCCGTCCCTCAGCCAGCAGAGCCCTGCGCCTTGCACCCAGCCGGCTCCAGCGCACGCTCCGTGCTGCACCCAGCTGGCTCTGGCACACACACCCTGTGCCTTGCGGGCACTGGCATGCACATCTCATGTCCTGCCAGCTCTGGCATGGATGTCCCACAACCAGTGGGCTCCAGCACACGTGTCCCACGTCCAGCCAGCTCTGGCACACACGTCGCATCCAGCCAGCTCCGGCATGACGCCTCATCCAGCTGGCTTCAGCATGCCCTGCATCTGCCCAGCTCCAGCATGCACACTCTGCATCCAGCCAGCTCCAGCACGCACACCCCGCATCCAGCCAGCTCCAACGAGCACATCCCACATCCAGCCAGCTCCAACGTGCACATCTCACATCCAGCCAGCTCCAGCACGCACAGCCCGTATCCAGCCAGCTCCAGCACACACACCCTGCATCCAGCCAGCTCCAACGTGCACATCCTGCATCCAGCCGGCTGCAGCATGCACATCCCGCATCCAGCCAGCTCCAACGTGCACATCTCACATCCAGCCAGCTCCAATGTGCACATCCCACATCCAGCCAGCTCCAGCGTGCACACCCCGTATCCAGCCAGCTCCAATGTGCACATCCCACATCCAGGCAGCTCCAGCACGCACACCCCGCATCCAGCCAGCTCCAATGTGCACATCCCACATCCAGCCAGCTCCAATGTGCACATCCCGCATCCAGCCAGCTCCAGCATGCACACCCCGTATCCAGCCAGCTCCAACGTGCACATCCCACATCCAGCCGGCTCCAGAGCGCACACCCTGAGCCTGGGCAGTGCACAGGGCCGGGCACAGGGGCCAGGTGAGCAGCGGTGCTGAAGGAACAGCTCCACATACCTGACACACCGCCACCGCCGCCTGCACAGCACCTGCACGGCACCCACCAACACACCTGCACAGCACCCCCACGGCACCCACCATCACCCTCTCACGGCAACTGCATGGCACCCACCAACACCCCCTCCCAGCACCCACACAGCACCCACCAACACCCCCTCACAGCTCTCACAAAGACACCCACCATGCTCAGGGCTGGCCGGCCACCAGCCGCACCAACACCGGCTGTCAGTGCCGCGGGAAGCGCCCACCGAGCCAGCCCGGAGCTCTGCAGCGCCCAGCCGGCCCCGCGGCAGCACGCAGGGGCGCCCCGGCGAGGGGATGCGCACACCCTGCCCCGGACCCGAGGGACCGCTACCAGCTGGCACTTTCCAGCACAGGGCAGCAGCCCCCGGGATCTGCCCGCTGCCTTTGATCCGGGCAGCCCCCCTGGCAAACCAGGCAGCACTGCAGCGCGCTCTTGCCCCGGCCTCCCGCTCCCTCGGGACGGTCGCTCCTATCCACAGCCGGAACACACGCAGCGAGGCATGACGTGAACGCGGCCCGCCGGCCCTGCCGGGGTCGGCTGGAGCTCCCCGGGGGCACCCGCACCCCGGAGCCAGCGCTCCGTCTGCAGGCCGCGGCAGAGGGGGACGCCGGACCCTGGAGGCAGGGAGCAGCACCGGGAAGCCCTGCTGGAGGCAGGAGGGGAGGCGTGGGGGCTGCGGCGGCGGCGGGCCGGGGCCCTGGGGAGCCGGCGCTCGCGGGGCGGCCCGAGCGCCAGGGAACATTCCTCGCTCGGTCACTTCCTCTCCCGCTGGCCGGGGGCCCGGCGCTGCTGCTGATTTATGATAAGGCCCTCCTCTCCGCACCGCTTTTGTTTGGCTTAGCGTTTCCTCCGGTCCCGAGCCCTTTCCTCCCCCTGGCCCGGCCGGGGTGATGCTCTGCAGACATGGGAGCCGCGAGCCACCACGTGCGCTCAGGGACCCCCGCCGCCACCGCCACCCCGACGGGGCAGAAGTGCTGGCAGGGCCACCACAGCCCAGTCCAATGGATGGACGGACAGATGGACGGATGGGCTGAGAGCTCACCCCGCGCCGCAGGAAACGGGCCCCGGGCGCTTCACACCGCTTGCTCCCAGCGCTCGGACGGCGTCAAACAGAGAAGCCGGTTCATATTTTTCCTCCCCTGCCTGCCGTATTTGTGCAGCACATCAGTTCCTGCAAGAGGATTTCTTGGACCTTCCCGGCACTTTCATGCAAGGAAAGTTAATAGCCGCCTTCAGCCGGGCGCACCACCAGCCAGTGTTTACAGAGTATGGGATTGATTTACTATGAAAGCTACTTTTCTCTCGGGCTCCGGGCAACTTTTACACGAGAGCCTTTCAGTGCGGCAATGAGCAAACGTGGCTCGTCTCCTCGCAGCTGCCCACCTCTCTTCCTCTCCAGCTTTCCGCTCGGGGGCCCATAACAACCACGGCCGGCTGCCGTGACCCCCGGCTCAGCCCGGATTTCTCACGAGCGCTGCAGAAAGCAGCAGACCCGGCGCTCACCTGGCTCCTTCCCTGCGCACGGGGCAGCAAGACCAACCCGGAGACCGGACCTGGGCCCCCCCGGCTCCTTTCCCCAGCCCGGGGCCCCGCGGGTCTCATCACGGCACATCGGGCAAGCGCCAGCCCACGGCAGCGACCGGCTCGGTGCAAAAGCATGCTGCCCCGGTGCTTAACCTCTCCCCGCGTGCTCCAGTCCCATCCAGCCATCAGCTCTCTGCTTCAACAGCCTGGGACAGGATGCAAAAATCCCCGGGGAGTTTGCGTTAGTTGCATACAACCGGGCTCGGGTCAGGACGCAGGCACATCTCCGCTGCGGCGGGACGGGAACCCCGGCCCCACACGGGCGGACGGCTGCAGGCTCGGGCAGAGAAACGCGGCCCCTGCGCCCGCCCGGCCACCCGCGCGGGGGGAAAGGACCTTTCGCGGCTGAGCCACTCCTAATGAGAGCGGCCGGCCCGGGCTGCATACCAGCCCCGCTCAGACTCATTAATCTCATTACGCTGCTACAAATCATTAGAGATGCCAAGCGGCGGCCCCGAGGAGCGGTGTCTGCAGGGGCACCGGCGGCCCGCCGCGGGGACGGCCGGCGGCGCAGGGCACGGCGCGGAGCGGGGGGCCGGGCTGGGCCCAGCGCTCGCGGCGCCTCTCGGCCCCGATGCACCCACCGGGCTGTGGGCAGGCCGCAGCGACTCTGGGGGCCAGAGCCAAAGCACCGGCGGCCGTGCCAGCACCCAGGACAAAACCCGAAGGGCAGCGGGTGCCGGTGGGACCCCAGGAGCCGCTGGCGCCGCGGAGCGCGGTCCCCCGCTGCCGCCCGCCCGAGGGGCACAGCCTGCGGCGGCCGCGCCGGGCTCCCACCGAGCCGATGAAAACAATTACGGCTGCTGTCGAGTGCAATTAGGTCGGGAGCGGCGAGGCGCGATGCCCGCCGGCGGGAGCGGCGGCCGGGCAGCGCGGCCCCGGGCGCCCCCGCCGACAGCCCCGAGCCGGCGCGGGATCGCGGCCCCGCAGGGCTGACCGGGAGGTTAACGCCGCCCTCGCACGCTGCGCTCAGGGCGGCTCTTTGCTCAGCGCGGCCAGGGGAACGAGACTTTAAAGAGGTTTTCAGCGCCCAGGGGTCCTGCCCCATCAAAGCAGCGGCTTCGGCTCTGGGTGGGAGGCAGCGGGAGGGAGCGGACGAGCGGGATGGGGACGCTGGGCTCCAGGCGCGGCCGGGGACCCGCGGTGCGAGCGGGGGTGCCGGGCCCCTTGGCTCCGCCGCGTCCCTGCCCGCGCGCGCTCATTAATCCCCCCGTTAATGAGAGCTCAGTGCCAGGAGAGAGGGAGGAGGTGACCCCACGCTTTAAGCAGCAGCAGGGGTGGGGGGCCGGACTATTTAGGACTGAAGGAGCCGAGGCAGAATAGCCCAGGTCCCCAAGACTGACTGCTTCGGATTAACCCCTAGTGTGCCTCGAGGATTAACATGGTCTGAAAATCCTAAACCAGCCCCAAGACCCTGAGCTGGACACCTCATGCCCTGTGGTGCCTGCACTCCACCCCAAACCAGCACCGTGCATCAAGCGCTGCGTGCCCCACGGTGCCTGCACCCCAGCCCAACGCCCTGCACCCGGCCCTGCGCACCCCAATGCAACGTCCTGCAGTGGGCCCCACGCACCCCACGGCGCCTGCACCCCAGCCCAACGCCCTGCACCCGGCCCTGCGCACCCCAATGCAACGTCCTGCAGTGGGCCCCACGCACCCCGCGGCGCCTGCACCCCAACGCCTGCACCCCAGCCCAACGCCCTGCACCCGGCCCTGCGCACCCCAATGCAACGTCCTGCAGTGGGCCCCACGCACCCCGCGGCGCCTGCACCCCAACGCCTGCACCCCAGCCCAATGCCCTGCACCCGGCCCTGCGCACCCCAATGCAACGTCCTGCAGTGTGCCCCACGCACCCCGCGGCGCCTGCACCCCAACGCCTGCACCCCAGCCCAACGCCCTGCACCCAGCCCTGCGCACCCCAATGCAACGTCCTGCAGTGGGCCCCGCGCACCCCGCGGCGCCTGCACCCCAACGCCTGCACCCCAGCCCAACGCCCTGCACCCGGCCCTGCGCACCCCAATGCAACGTCCTGCAGTGGGCCCCACGCACCCCGCGGCGCCTGCACCCCAACGCCTGCACCCCAGCCCAACGCCCTGCACCCAGCCCTGCGCACCCCAATGCAACGTCCTGCAGTGGGCCCCGCGCACCCCGCGGCGCCTGCACCCCAATGCCTGCACCGGACCCAGGCACCCCATGGTGCCTGCACCCCAAAGCCTGCAGTGGGCCCCACGCACCCCGCAGCGCCGGCACCCCAATGCCTGCACCGGACCCGGGCACCCCGCGGCGGCGGCACCCCACCGCCTGCCTGCTGCGCCCCAGCGCGGCGCGCCGCAGCCCTGCCGTGCCCCGGCGCAGCAGCTGGGCTCTGCTGTTGGCCTGGGCAGGTGCACGCCGCCTAACTCGAACAAGATCCGCGTTAATAAATGCTTCCTTGTTCAGGCTAATGAAATCCAGGCCTGTGCTAGTCCTGCTCCCCCCTGCGAGCCCCCCGGGCCTGCTGGCCCGCGTCTCCTCGGCCGGGCCGTAACCATCCCGGCCCCGCCGCCGGCTGAGCGCGGCGGTGCGGCTGCAGAGCGGCGGCGCGGGGAGCGCGAGGCTCCGCACCGGCCCCGGCGGGTCCCCGCGTCCCCGGCGCTGCCTTCCCCAGCCGGCGCTCGCCTCCGCTCCCGCCTCCGGGCTGCTGCCCTGCGACGGGACGGCGGTCCGGGAGCCGGCCCCGCGGCGGGAGCCTCCGCCGGCCGGGCACAGGCTGCGCTTTCAGCCCCGCTTCGCTCAGGAATGCGTGAGACCCTCCGACGGGCCGCGCCGGGGAACAAAACGCCCTCAGTGCGCCGGTCCCCTCTCCTGCATACCTACAGATCAAATCCATATGGGGGCCATAAATCTCCCCTTATTAAAGCTCCCACCATAGAGATGCCTTTCACGGAGAGATAAGAAAGTTGACTTTGTTCGGGGGGACAATGTCGCTTTTCATATCGGCCCCCACGGAGCGGAGCCCCCCGCGGACGCTTCCAGCCCCAACGCGGCTCCCGGAGCCGCCGCTGCTCCCGGGGTCCCTGGGGGGCCGGCCCCGCCGTCGCCCCGCGGCGCCCATCCTCGGCCAGCCCCAGCAGCGTCCGCGGCGGCTTCGGGAGCCCCGCCGCGGAGAGGCCGGCCCGCGGCGAGCGCCGACCTCCCCGCCGCGCCGGCAGGGGCAGCGGGCGAGCGCGCGGGGCGCTCGGGCCGCCTTTCGGCCCGCGCTAACATCTGCCAGATGTTCCCTCACACGCCACGCCAGCCAGCGCGGCCGAGCTTTAAGTGCAATAAACGCTTTCCACCATATTTATAGACGAGATTAGAGATCGGCAACCAAAAAACAATCGATTCGAGCGTATCCGAGCTGGCCACGCGAACGGGAGGAGGGCCCGGCCGCGCCGGGGGGCCGCACGCGGCGCCAGGCCCGGGGGGGCTCAGCGCTAGCCCCCGCGCGCGGCAGCGATCTGCCCCTCTGCTATCCCGCCCCGGCCCCAGGGCGCCCGACGGGCACTCACAGCTTCTCCAGGGCCCGCAGTCCGAAGAAGGAGCCGTTCTTCAGCACCGTGATCTTGTTGTTACTCAAAAGCCTGCGGGGGAAGAAAGCAAGGGGAGCGGGGAGGAGAGGGAGGGAAAGCGCCGTTAGTGGACCTGCGACGGACCGGCCCGCGGGCTGCCTGCACCCGTTTTGGGATACCCCGGGAAGCCCCCGGGCATGGGGACGCAGGGCGGTGCACCCCCCTGCCCCGGGGCACCCGGCTCCAGCCCAGCTCTCGCCCCGCGCCGCCTCCCCGCCGCGCCGGCCGCCCCAGCCCACGGCCAACAGCCGCAAAGGGGCCTCGGCCGGGCCCGAGGGAGGGCAGGAAGGGACCCCGCGCCCCACGACTCAGCTCGCAGCTCATTAAGGCAGGGCTTTAATGACAATTAGCACGCCCGGGCGCTGGCGGCCCAGAGCGCTCAGGCGCTGGGCTTGCCACCGCTGCCGCGCCGGGGGGCCCCAGGCGCCCTCGAGCCCGGGGCGAGCGCCTTCCCCGCCGGCAGCCCGGCGGCCGAGCGCGCCCCTCCGAGCGCGGGCCCGAGCTGCTCTGGGGCGGCAGCGAGCCGCGCGGGGCCGGGCGCGCGCCCTGCCGCCAACGTGATTTAAACGCGAAGGGAAAACATGCGCCAGCCCGGCCTGGAAAGGCCCCCTGGAAACCCTGCTGCAGGGGGGGAGCGGAGGGGAAAAAAGGGCTCATTGACGGCCCGCGCGGAGCTGTTTACACAGCGGCTGTTTCTGCCGCCGGGCTGAATGGCGGCTGTGTGCGCCGGCGGCCGGGACCGGCCCCAGGCCCCGGCCGTTCCCCCGCCGAAACCCCGACGCGCGGGCAGATGTCTCCAGGCCGCGTTTGGGTTTCTCTGGCCCGTTTACCGCACCGAGACCCGGCGGGACGTGGGGAGAGAGGGGCCCGGGGGGGGCCGGCGCGGCCCCGTGCCCCTTCCTCGCGGCCCCCCGGCCAGCGCGGCCCCTGCCCTCCGGCGGCAATTAGCAGGCGGCTGGCCGCGGCCGTATCCTGTGCTAATGAGGGGCCGGCACCGGACACCGCCGTGTCCGCAGGGCCCCGCGACCCCGCCGGCGGCGGGGAGAGGAAACGGCCGGCAACCCCGCGAGCCCTCAAATTGCTTCCACACGTCGGCGGCCGCTTGCTCCCCGGCGCGGCGGCCCCGCAGGCAGGGCCGGCCGCCACCGTCCCGGCCCCGCGCAGCTCTCCGCGCGTCCTCCGCACCTCGCCGAGGGCCGGGAGCGCGCACGCTCCCACCTCCGCCTCGGAAAACGCCCGAACCGGATGAGCGCGAGCGCGTTTGGTCTCGGGCTCTGCAACCCCGCGGCTGGCGCCGGGTCGGAGCCCGGGCGAGCAGGAGTCTCCGGCAGGACAAAGCAGGCGCGCGCGGGGCCCTTCGCTTTGCTGCTTTGCTTGTTTATTTTTGCAGTCGGGCAGGGGGAGGCAGGGCACCGCGGGCGAACGCCCGGGCAAAGCGGACCCGGCCCTGCCCGCGCCGCAAGGCTCCTCGGCGCCGCGCGGGCACGGGGGATGCGCCCAGCAGCTGGGACCCCGCGCGCCCGAGAGCCGCGCTCAGCTGGGAACGCGCCGCGCCGGCAGGGCCCCGCGGGGCTCCCCGGCGGCCGCCCACGCCCGGGGGCTCGGCGGGAGCGAGGCCAGGCGGCCCCGGGGCCGAGCCCCACGCACCGGGGCACGCGGGGATGCGCGCTTTGTTCTTCAGACCCCTGGGACCATCCGTGCCTCTGCCATAAAAATAAAATCCCCTCCATAAAAGGCAAAGATCTTGCTGTCCAAGATGAAATCAGCATCCTGTGTGATCTGCAGCCAGGCTCCAGGGTGAGGAATCCAAGTGCTGATGGCCTGGAAAATAGATGTGGGATGCCCTTCCCTCCCCGCCCCGTCCCTCGCAGCTCTCCGCGGCCGCTGCAGACGGCGGCGGGGGGACGCAGCTTCCCGGCGCCCTCGGGGACCTCGAGCGCCTTTCCCTGCCCACAGCGTGCTTCGGCTGATGGAGAAACAGCCCCAGCTGCGGCCAGAGAGCCAGCACGGGTCACAGCCCAGCCCGGCAGAAAAAGAGCCGCCGCGGCCGTGCGCGCACGCGGTCAGCGTGACCGGGCAGGCACGAAACGCGTGGCCGGGAAGGGACGGGGAGGCCTTACGGCAGCCCTGCCTGAGAGCCGCCGCCCGGGCACGCGCGGCCCGGACCTCCCGCTGCGGGAAAGCCGCGGCCGGTGCCGCTCGCCGGCCCCATCGCGGAGACTCCCCCGAGGCCGCCGGCCGTTTCTCTCGGCCGGAGCCGTGGGAGCACAAGCCGAGATCCCCGCCAGCGGCCGAGCACGGCGACCACGCAGCGGGTCGGGCACCAAACGCCCGAGCGCGGCCAGGACCCCCGGCCGGCAGGGCAGCCTTGCTCGGCCGAGGGCCGTGCGATGGGCGGCACGGTGCCAAACGCCCCGAGCCCCCCGCCGGCTCGCCAGGCGCTTTGGGCAGGGCCGGGAGGGAGCCGGAGCCGCCGCCGCCGCCTGCCGCGGCCAGGGGAACGGCCTGGCCCCGCGCTGGGTTTCCTCCAGCACAAAATAAATCCACTGGGGCCTGTTTATGAGGGCAAAGAGTCAAGTAGCAAAAGACTGCAGATAACAGCCCCGATGAGTAATGGCCAGGATGTGTGCGCGCGGCACGGCGCGGCGGCCGCGCAGCGCCCAGCGCTGGGGGCGCTCCCTCGCCGCCCCGAACATCTGCCGCCCCGGGCTGGGCTCCCCCAAAACCAGCGCGTTTTGGCTCATTAGCGCAGAAGGGAAACTATTAAAAAAAAAAAAAACAAAAAACCACACCCCTCCCCGAAAATCAATGGTTTGAAAAGCAAGTAAGAGCAATACCCTGCCTCGGTCACGGGGCGCCGGGAAACCCTCCCCTTCCGCTGCCTTGGCCTCGCAGGCGCAGGACTTGTCCTCCATTATGGCTCGCCTGGAGAGCTAACTGTGCTTGTGCTTAGAATATTGTTTTTGCTTTGTCAAGAAATCCCTGACCAAAATGAATATTTGGCATATGAACACAGTAATTACAGTAACAACTTGATTGAAAGTTTTCTGCCAGAGAAAAGTTTTCCAGATAGAAATCCTAGCGCTTCTTTCTCCCCCCTCCTATAGAAGCCAGCCAGACTGCTCTTCCCTGTTAAAACCGAGTTTTCAAACACAGTTTTGTTTAGTTTTCATTATTTTTATGCATACTATGTTCTGAAACAGACTTTGTTTTTTCAGCCAGTTCCCATCAGCCTTCGCCTGAGTGTCTGGCCCTGCACAGTAGCAGGCGATGCCGCAGCACGCGGGTCTCCGGCACGATGCAATCACAAGCGATCAACAGACGCCCCAAAACGCGAGACAGTAAGTCCGGCTTCTGCCTCTCCCACCCCGCGCCGCTCTCGGACGAGCCCCCAGCCGGCGGGTTCGCCTGCAGCGCTCGCCGGGGCCGGCGGCCCCAGACACTCGCCTGGCGTCCAAAGAGAGGCACGATCGAAGCTTTCGGGCAGGTTTCAAAGCAGAAGAGCCTTCGAGGCGGCTCCCGGAAAGCTGCTCTCACTACCTCCCGCGCGTGCCGGGCTGCAGCGGAGGGGATGCTGGAGCGAAGGCTATTTCCAGGTTTCCACTTCTGTCTGTCTGCAGGATGCAGGGAACTACAGATGTTCGTGGGTTTCCTCGGCTGGAGGAAACTCCCCTTCTTACTCTGCGGCATGGGGCAGGGAGGGACACAAAGAGGGCAACACGTGCGGATAACCTGGGAGAGACGTTTGTGCTGGTGGCCGAGCACGTCCGGGCCCCAGCACCGCCCGGCTCCCCGGGACTTGTGCAACCCTTCGGACACCGTGCATTCGGTTTGGCACTGCCCGGAGAGGTCTCCCAGCACCTCCGTCCTGCCCGATCCCCGAACTGCAGCATCCGTGCAGGCCTGGACGTGCGATTCACTGCCCAGTCCTCCTGCTGCCAGGCACGGCCCCGGCTGCTCGGACCGACGCTCCCTCCAGCGCAGCGCGCGGGAGCACGACGGGCGCAGGGAGCGAGGCAGCACCCCGGCCGCCGCGGGCACGGGCACCGATGTCGGCGCGGGGCCGGCAGCACAGACGGGACACGGTGCCCCGCGCGGCCCAGCCGGCTGCATCTGGCCCCCGCAGACCCGTGCGCAGGGCTTGGCAGGCCATGAAAGCACAGCTCTCCTCCTCGAGAGCAGCGGCTCGGCTTTGCTTTGGCTCCGGCCCAGGCAGGGACCCCTCTCCTCCGAGCGGGAAGCGCAGGAAGCCCCCGAGGCGAGAGCCGTCCCCGGAGACTCGGGCCGGAGCAGCCCTGACCGATGCGCCTGGAGCGCGCTCCGCGAGCGCCCCGCGCGCACCGAGGCACAAGCGAACGCCAGCCCGCGCGCCCTCCTCCTCCAAACCCCGCGCCTGCCATTTCAGCTCGGTCCCCGCGCGGCCGCTGCCTGCAACGCGGGCAAGTCGCGTCCCCTCCTTGCGGCAGGTGTCCCCCCCGCGCCGCTGCCCCGGCCGCAGGCAGCTCTCGGGCCACCACAACGGCGCCTTCGGCTCAGCCGGCTGCAAACGCAACCCATAAAAATGCCACCGTCATGACACAATTCAGCGCTGAGCGGCGTGGGCGGGAGGGATGCCCAGCGCGCCCTCCCGCCTCCCCCCAGCACCGCCCTGCCAAACGAGACAATAATCGGCTAATTGAGCGATGGCTGCAAAAGTCTCTCTGGACAATGCGGGGATTAAGAACTAAAGCAACGAGTCAAACGGAAATAACTGGCAGATCCTTGGTGGCAGGCGGGCGCAGGGAAGGGGGACAGCCGGGTCGCTCGAGGGAACCGCACCGAGGAGCCGTACGCTGCAGCAGACGCCGGAGCGGCCTCGTGTCTCAGGAGAGATTCAGCCTTCGAAGAGGGTTTCACAGCCTCTCTCCTCCCCTCCGACACCAAACCGTCTCTGTCAGAAACCTCTCGTGTTGAGCCGCTCTAAGGCTCGACGCGAGGACCGCTCGTTCGGGGCGCCAAGCCCCTGCAAGGCTGCTGCAGAGCATCAGTGCCGACAGGGAGATAGAGAGATTTCTTTTTTCATCTCAAAAGAGGAGCCAAAAGTGAAAAACAAGATTGTTTTTTCAAGCTTGCTGGAATCCACTTGGATAAATAACGGCTCCAGAAACTGGGCTGCTAAAACAATAAACTTCCTATGTACCCAACCAAAAAAGGAGGCAGAGAGATGCTAGCGCCCCTCGGCCAGCGGGGTAGAGCCGCGCAGCAGAAAGGAAAACCCGAGCAGCGCGGAGGTTAATAACGGGGGTGACGGCGGTGGGGGCGGGGAGGGCCAGCTATGCTTTCCTCTCAAAGTGCATTAATTTAAAGCATATGCTCCGAGCAGATACGGTGGAGGCTGCGCTCTGAGCAGAGCTCGGCGGTTTGCAAGGGATTTGGGGAAGAAACGGGGGGGCCCGTCAGGCTGGTGAGAGGTGCTAAATCCCGAGGGGCCGGGGCCGGGCTCTGGAGCCCGCAGCCCCCGCGCAGAGGGGAACGGCGGCAGCCGCGGGCAGAAAAGCCCAGGCGCCGGGTCGGCCGCCGCGGGCAGGGCCGACCCCTCGGCTCGCACCCGAAAGGGGCAGCGTCCCCCGGAGCGTCCCGGCCCGGAGGCAGCGCGGCCGGCCTTCCCTCGCCAGCCTGCTCCCGGCTTTGTTTGCAGGCGCTCGGGGGCTCTTCCCTTCCCCGCGACATGCCCAGGGCGTTGCCTCGAGGCTCACGTCACACCAGGCTATTTCGGATGGTGAAAATTATTGTTCCAACCCTCAGCTTTTGTTAGCACAGGAAAAATAAGCCCCAGAGAGAGTGTGAAATGTGCAGAGTTGGAGTGGCATAAGCAAGGACAACCTTGGGGTCGAGAGGGATGGGGGAGGAGGAACTCCCCAGGCCAGCGAGAGCCTGCAATCAATGTCCCAAAATAGCCCGATGTGCATTTGCAAGGGGCAGCTTTCTAAAACCATTCCCGCTCACAATGATGGAAGAGCTTGCGCCTCTGGAATTCATGTTTTCCAGTCCTCCCCACAAATGCCAAAAGCCTTGTTTTTTTTTTTTTGTTTTGTTTTGGTTTGGTTTTTTTCCAAATGAATTGAGGCTTTAGCAGATGCTCCTAAACACGCCGGAGCCACTCAGCCGGCTCCTCCGCCCCGCTCGGAGCCAGGATGCTCTGATGTGCCGGGGAGCGTGCTCGCTGCAGCACCGCGCCGCCCCAGGCCAGAGGCTCCCGGGGACCAGGGGTCCCTCTGCAACAGCCCTGGAGCCCCCAGCCCCCTCCACGGCCTCGGACAGGTCATTTCTCCTCTGCTGTCCAGCCCCGCTGGCGAGGCCGACTGCACCCGCAGCTGATACCTGGCGCCGGCATTTGCCTGCTCCATCCTTCATGTCCATGGCCCAGGGGGTCAGGGAGTCCTGGTGCTCCCCGCTTGGAGGAGATGGGAGGCGTTCAGCAAAGCCTGCTCGGAGAGGTCTCCTGCGAGGGTACCGCGGGGGGTGCACCGGGGGAGACAGGGCTGCACAGCCAAGCGAGAGCTGCCCAAGGAGGAGCGCTACGAAGAGGCACAGACGCCGTCTTCCCCCGAGGCGCCGCACCACCGCCGCCTCCGTGGCCGGCGAGAGCCCACGTCAGCCACGCGGGACGGCGGGCGACCCCCTCGCTCCAGAGCCCCTCACCCCCAGGCCAGCCGGCCCCGCCGTTTTTTTGAGGTGGGCAACAAAGGGGGTTGGAAGGAGAGAAAACAAACCTGCCGAAACTGCAGCCCAATAAATAACAAATAAAAAGCTGAAAAAGGTTTCAGAAAGAAACCATCTGCAGGGCCCAGGATAAACAGGCCTCGGAGAGGGGAGTTCAAGTAGAACTGGAAATTGGTCATAAGTCAAAACCCTCTATTCCCTGCAGACAATCTGTAATTTCAGTGCAATCAAGCTGTGCACATAAATGAGGCCTGCTCTAGGATTCCACATCTGGAAAAGGTTTGGGCTCCTGCCTGTGTGACAGCAGGGCTGGCCATGGCCTAACGCGCCTATCTGGGTCTTGTTAGGGATACAGTACTTTTTCCATTAGGCTATTAGCACAGAGGTCATTCGGAGGGGGAGGGAATTAAAGCCTTGTTAATACACGTCTGAAGGGTCCCGTCACCTCGCGGCAGCTTTGGAGGGACGTCCCCACACGGTGGGCGCAGCTGCGTGGTGCTTTGCACAGAGAAGTGGGAGAGGGTCATCGGAGTCACCCTCCAAACGGGCCACCGACCCGTGGGCCGCTCCGTCGGAAAGGAGCTACGGGCCAATCTCTCACGGTTCACGTCCCCTCTTGCTCCCTGTGTTGAGCTACTGCAAATAATAATTAATCTCGAACTGACTATAGGTATAAAGGAAGGCGGGTGTCAGAGAGCACACGTGTGCATCTCGTAACGTCTGCTCGGATTGCGCCGGGATATTGAGCCCATGTGACCAATATCCCGCTTGCTAAACCACACATGCTTTCCCTCAGCATCTGCGCATGCTCCTTTACGGCACTGGAGCAAAGCATTGGCTCCGTGATGGAGAAAGAGCTTTTTCACTATATAAAGCACATTCAATCTACCCAGGCCAGTACTGCCCCATACCTGCAGACACCTGATCATCCCGGAGCAACGGGAGGTTCCTGGGTAAGACCAAAGACCTTCAGGACATTGCTGTGGATATCCAGGGCTTCATCCCACCGCGAGCTGAAGCCCCATCTCCTCGTCTCTGTGCCAAGTGCCCTGCGGGACCAAGCCCCGCAGAGGTGCGCTGCTCTCCACGGCTTGGCGAGCTCCAGCATCGTAGCCCCATGGGTCGCACCCACAGCCAGGAAAGAGCACAGCAGACTGTTCCCAGCCCACAGCACCCCCGTCCTGGAGCCATGCAATTCTCTGCACATCAGGTCTGTTCTTCTGCCAAAGCCGCTTCCCCACATGGAGTTCATTTCTCCAGCTAAACATCTGCTGGCATTGCATTGGCTTCGGTTTTCTCTCTCTGCGAAGCAGCAATCCCCACGAGGAGCAGAGGGAAGAGAAAACAAGCCGCAGCTCTGCTCGGCAGAAGCTTCCCTCTGAGAACGACCCACGTACTATGGTCACGGCACTGGGCGGGAGCGCCGGGAAGCGGGTCCCCCACCCGCAGGGCTCGCACTTCCACCGACCGCTGCCGAGCTCCAACAGCAACACGTGGCGGCAAGTTTCAGTGGAGACACTGCGGCCATGCCCGGCGCTTGCTAGAGGACCTGTCCTCACGCGGCCAGGGCCTGCCACGCGCAGGTGTCCCCCGTCCCGCCGGGTGCCCCTTTCCCCTGGCCTCCCCGTGTCCCCACAGGGCGGTGGGGAGAGCGCCGCGGGCTGCGATGCCAACCAGCCTTCTCAGTCACGGGGGGTAAATAAGCAGCAGCTGCCGCTGAGACAGTCTTGGATTCCTCAGAGCAGGCCTAATAATTAAAGATAAATAAAGAAGTAAACCGAGAGTGTGGGAAAAATCTAAAAGAGAGAACAAACAAGAGATCCGTGACACAAGAGACCTCCTGCTTCTACCAGAGCACATCTAGCCACGGTCCGGGCGGCCGGCGCGCGCGGCCAGGCCGGGGAGCAAACCCTCCCACGCCAGCGGCTGCTGGGAAGAGCCTCCTTCTTGCGCACAGAGTTAGGGTTGCTCATTAGTGCTAATGCATTCCTGTTTCCAGGCCAGACCTGACGAAGACTGGAACCAGGCTCCGTTCCTAAGTCCCAAGCACCCTTATTCTGCACAAAACATAGCGCGAGTTTCCTGTGAAATCGAAGGGCAACTGATCTATTGCTGACACAGAGCATCCCCAGGGAACAGCGCAGGAGCTCTGCTCGGACCCGCTGCACCCACAGGCGCTTGACACCCGACTTTTCCCGGCGGGATGCTCCCAAGGTGCACACAACCCTTGCCACGCACCCGCGGGGCCGGGGCTCGCTGCCTCTGCCAGCGTCCGACTGCACCCCGGAGCCCAGCAGCCCCAGGAGATGCTCACAAACGCAGAGCCTCTGGTTTTGATTGTTCCATCTGGAAAAGGTTTAGAATAAATCATGTTTACTGCGAGGGAGCAGAGTCCAGGGTCACCACATATTTGTAGGTTTTTGCCTACGTCTGTAGGTTTCATGTCACGTTTTAGTGGTGTCTTGTAATTCCCTAATGTTTGCTGCACAGTCACTGCAGCCCTGTGACTCCCTGCCACACACTCCCCGAAGGAGCACGGCGTGGACGGCTCCAAAATGCCCCTTCCCCCTTGGCTGAAAGCTGCCCCGGGCATGGCTCATCTCAGCCGTTCTGCCAACGCTGTGCTCCACGCGCAGCTAACGCGCCGTTCAGCACCGCGCTGAAGCCTCGGTGCCGGGCTCACCCCTGCAGTCACATTCGCTCACGCTGAAGAAAATGCAAGAGCAGGCAATTCATCACATGCTTCTTCCAAATATGAATTGACAAAGGAATCAAAGTCCCTGTGGATATTTGGAACGGGCCGATGCATAAGAAAGGGCTGAAGGAAGAAGGAAATTGAGAGAAAACCCAGTCTAAGCAGAATATAACCGCAGAGAACAGCTAGCGCATGCCTCAGCAGGGTCCTAGCATCCTACTGTGGGGGTAAAGTCCAGGATGAACATCACCAATTTTGTTGTTTCAGGATGATTCATGCTTTAATATTACCCTTACGTTTTAAAACATGCTCGTGGAGCCCGCACATCAGAGATGTTTCACAGACGCACTCAGCGTGCGCAACTGCCAGGCCGGACCGGCCCCCTCGGCTGCTCTCCACCGAGGCGCCCAGCCAGAGACACCTTCACGGCCACCCGAGTTCCACAAAACAAACGTCACCCCTCACCCGAGATGACGCCTCTTCGCGGTGCCTGGTGCGCGGGAACACGTGGAACCAATAACCTCTTTAAAAATAGCTGGCGCTGACGGGACTCCGGCGTGCGAGCAGAAACGCGGCCAAGGGGGTTCAAACGCACGGGAGCGGGCAGGAGCGCGGCGGGTCCCAGCGGGTACCGGCCCTTCCCCGAACCCTGACCACGTCCCCTCGCGTTTTGCAGCCCCTCTCGTTTGCAGCGTTAAATAAAGCCCGGCCAAGGAAACCCGAAGCCCTGGACGAGGAGGGGGAGCGCGCAGCGGGGCGCTGGCCCGCGGCCGCCGGGCTGGGCAGGCAGCGTGCCCGCAGCCCGGGGCTCACGCGACGGGCCGGCAGCAGGCTCGCAGCGCGGATGGTTAAACACAGCACAGCAGCCTTCGCGGGGTGAAAATCCGGGCGAGAGCAGTGTTTCCTCCAACAGTGACGCTGCCTCCCTACCCTCCAAACCAGATTTTAATTCAAACATCTTTTCTGCAGTTATAAATAAACGCTGAAATCCGTTGCTAGAAGGAGAAGGCACGCAGACTGCCGGCGTCTGCTTAAACCCCAGACCTTCCCCTGCGCTGAGGGCTTTAGCAAGTTTTTAGGATGAAAACGATAGCTTTAGACCCTTTTACAAAACCTAAACCCATATACTACTTCAGATTTGTTTTCAATAAATATTTCCAGTAAAAGCAGTTCTTTCAAACAAAAACATCCTTCCCCAGCACTCAAAACACCAAATGCTATAGAGCAAAGCACGGAAAAGGAACCAGTGTCCTGGATTTTCTGTTCAGGTTCACGCTTCAAACTTGGACTGCCATCGGAGTACTGGGAGAACATGATCCTTTACAGAGATGTCATGGTAGCAAAACCTCATTTAAACACAATTTAAACAAAGTTACACAGAGCAAACAAAACACTTTCCTCAGCGCAGATTCGCTTATTTAGTCAAGGAAGCCAGAGCTTGTGCTGCGCTCCCCGACGCTGCGGGATCAGGGCGACGGGACGCCGGGAGGCAGGAGGGGACGAGGGGACAAGGCGCGCAGGGCCATCCGCAGCGGCTGAGCGTGAGACCCGGGGCTCAAGGCGCCCGTGCCGCGCTCCCTGCCGCTGCACCCCGTTTCCTTTAGCGGCGGAGCAGAGCCACGAGGCCCTGGGCTGACCCGGGACAAGCGGTCCCTGCCCAAGCAGGTCGCTTGGGGGGGGGGGGGAGGGACGACCTGCCCCACCGCAAGCTGCTCTAGTCTCGCCGGGACGGAAAGGCGAGCGGAGCCGGCAGAGCCCCCCGAGCACCGCGCAGCCCGGCAGCAACACACGGAGCAACAGGAAAAGCGAGGGCCGGCTCTCCCGCCGTCCGACCCAGCAAACCCCCCGAGCAGCCCCGGCGCTCCGGTGAGGGGCCCGCAGCCAGGCGGCCGGCGGGGAGCCGGGGGATGCTCCCGCAGCCGGGGCCGAGCCGGGGCGGGCGGCGGGACGCGTGGCCGAGGCGGAGACCAACAGAGCCGGGGGCGGCGGGGCAGAGCGGGGACCGCGGCGCCGGAGGGACGCGGGGCAGAGCGGGGGGCTGCAGCCGGGGGGCGGCGGCGCCGGGCGCGGTACTCACAGCGTGGCGGTGCCGTCGGGCAGCAGGCGGGGCTCGGGCGGCGTCGGCAGGGCCCCGCCGCTGCAGACCACCCGGCGGCGGGGCGCGGCGGGGCCGCCGGGCGCCTTGGGCCGCTCCGCCGCGCACTTGCAGCCGAGGCTCTGCGCGGGGCAGCTCCGCGCCGCCCCGCCGCCGCCGCCGCCGCTCAGCGCCGCCGCCGCCAGCAGCACCAGCGCCGCCGCCCGCCGCATGGCCCCGGCAGCGGCACCGGCGCCGCGCAGGGGCTCCGGCTCCGCGCCCGCCGCCGCCGCCCCGCTCCCCGGGGCGGCTCCGGCGGCGCCTCCCCCGCTCGCCGCGCTCCGCCGCCGCCGGCCCTGGCGCCTCCCCCGGCCCGCCCCGGCCCCAGCCCCGGCTCCGCCCCGGCCCCGGGAGGGCGCACGGCGCGGCCGGGGCCCCGGGCGGGCACGGCGCTCCGCCGCGGGGACACCGGGCTGCCCCGCTCCCGCTCCCGCGGCCGGCCGGGCCGGAGCCAGAGCCGGAGCTCCGCACGCTCCTGGGGGGCTGGAGCCGGAGCTCCGCCCGGGACAGAGCCGGAGCTCCGCACGCTCCTGGGGGGCTGGAGCCGGAGCCGGAGCTCTGGCTGGGACAGAGCCAGAGCTCTGCACGCTCCTGGGGGGCTGGAGCCGGAGCTCCGCACGCTCCTGGGGGGCTGGAGCCGGAGCTCCGCCCGGGACAGAGCCGGAGCTCCGCACGCTCCTGGGGGGCTGGAGCCGGAGCTCCGCCCGGGACAGAGCCAGAGCTCCGCATGCTCCTGGGGGGCTGGAGCCGGAGCTCTGCCCGGGACAGAGCCAGAGCTCTGCACGCTCCTGGGGGGCTGGAGCCGGAGCTCCGCACGCTCCTGGGGGGCTGGAGCCGGAGCTCCGCCCGGGACAGAGCCAGAGCTCCGCATGCTCCTGGGGGGCTGGAGCCGGAGCTCTGCCCGGGACAGAGCCAGAGCTCTGCACGCTCCTGGGGGGGCTGGAGCTAGAGCCCGCACAGGCCAGAGCTCTGTGTAGTCCTGGAGAGCTGGAGCATGCACAGCCCAGAGCCAGAGCTCTGCCTGGGACAGAGCTGGAGCTTTGCCCAGCCTTGGGGGACTGCAGCCCCACGCAGTCCAGAGCCACAGCTCTGCACAGCGCTGGAGGGTGGCAGCTAGAGCCTGCGTGGGTCTGTGCCATACAGATCTGGAGCCCTGCACAGACGTGGAAGACTAGGATCTGGAGGTCTGCATGGTCCAGACCTAGATCCCCACGCAGTCCTGGGTGCACGTGGTCCACACCGGTCATCTGTAGGCAACCCAGATGTGATGCACAGGGTGCTGTGTCACAAGTGCGTGTAGCCAGCTGGGCCACAGCAGAGCTGACGGTCCCCTCTACGCCCCCCTCCGCCTGCCGGGACTGCAGGACACCCTGTGCTACAGAGAAACCCGCCTCGCACAAGCTGCCGCAGTTCACTTCATGGTCGCTCTGCTCAGCTCCCCCTTGGCCTCCACACTGCAGTTAACACTCTTCCCTTGTTGCTTTTAAGTTTCTGTTTGCTTCAGTGGTTTTCACGCTAAGTTCAATATTGTTCTTCCTGCTTCCCCCCTCCCACATCCCCTCTGCCTCTTGTGTTCCCCCACGACCCTCTCCACTCTGGGCTCATCTTCTCCGTGGACATGGCTCACTGCAGTTTCAAATCAAAAGGGATCAAAAGTGTGCAATGAAGTCTTCAGGACCCCTGCGCCAGGGAGCAGGGGAAGAGGGTCACGGAAAGAAGACAAGAGACTGCTCTGGGAATGTGGTTTCTCTCCAGGATCAATAATTCCTGAAGGGAAAAAGAAATTTACTCCTTTCTCTAAATAAACAGATCTCGCTGTGGTCGTGGGCGTTGGAAAGAGGAGATACTCATCAGCACACACTCCCTAGTCGCTTCCACATGCGTTTGTGTTTTGGGAGCGTAAGCAGTCAAGGTTCCTGCATAGCTCATTAGCTGCTTGCCCAGCCAGCAGGCTCGGTTTTCCAGCTGATCTGGATGCACGCTCAGTCCGTGTCCAGCCGCCCGCTACCTCCAGTCAGGTAGTGATGAGCAAGGACTCCTCTGCAGCCAGTCATGCCCTTCACAGCCTCTCTGCCCCTTGCAGGGTAGCTTTGGGAGCACCAGAACGCTAACGAGCCCCCATACCAGCCCCTTTACAAGGTGGACAAAGCGGTCGGAGGTTACTCTAAAGCTGCACACAAGCAGAGACCGCCCAAGCAGAAAGGGGGTGTCCAGGCAGTTCACTCCTCCTGCTCCAAGTGTGCAGAACCCCATGTTTTCACAAATATAGGAAACCTGCCTGCACAGTGACTAGCAGCCTTCCTCCTTCTCTACGGGGACAGGGGCTTCCGCTTGTAGGAAATCATAGAAAAGACTTCAGCCTTTTTATCCAGGATCTTTAGGAGAGCATAGGCCAATGCCCGGCTATCTTAGATTGGTATCAACTTTCCGGTAAAACTGAGAATCAGAGAGAACCCACACATTCCTCTCTCTTTTTTTCCCCCCCCTCTTTTCAGTGAGCAAAATTTCCACTACAGATATTACTCTTCAGTGCTCCTTGCTGCAGGATGCCGATCCCAGATCCTGCAACTGAAACTGGAAGAGCAACAGGAAACAACTTATGCCCAGTATCCGGTCTGAGAGACCCGGAGACCGTGTGCAGAGTACTTGCTTTGACAAATGGGAAGAAGGGGGTCCTTTTTCCCTCCCAAAGACAAAATGTCAAGTTTTGCCTCCACTTAAAACACCATAAAAGCAAGGGTGCTCTTCCTTCTTTCTTCAGAAAAGGTAAACCTACAGTCAGAAGACCACTCTGCTCTCAAGGTGTCCCTCTATCAATGGAGGGAGGAAACTGCTTGTCTGAAGTGATTTAAAGGCAACAGGCGCTCGCAGTATACCAAACCCAGCACCAAATATGGACAAATAGGGATGCAATCCTGCACATGCTGCTGCACACAGGGCTTAGCAACATTCTTTCACTAGACCAAGCCCTATATTAAGAAATATTTGTATCCAAGAACGCTAGTATTTGAAATAAACCTAGGAGGCATCCTTCACAACTGCTAGCGTCTGTGCCCATCAGCCTAAGAATTGGAAACAAGACACACAATTTCAACAGCTCTTACTGAGAGAATGGCCCAACGCTGCGCAACTGATTTGCTCGAGGGGAGCTCAAGCCGAGCGAGACTGCGAAGGCTCACACGTTGTCCGGAGCTGGATGGGCCACTGTGGGTGGCCTCGCTGCTCAAGACCACTCTCAGCCACTGATTATTCTTCATTGCCTTAATGACCTGTTTCATTTCTCCTCTGTACTGAGAGCCAGAAAACTGCTTGCACTCATGTTCTTACCAAGTGCAATGCCGACCCAGATCCAAACCACAACTCGTGCCCCTCTTCTTTCTCTTTCTAAGGGTAGTGATTCTATAACCACGGTTAGAAGGGGCCCTAGGAAACCCCAGTATTAAATTAAGAGTTCCTCATGCATAGACAGGAATGGGACTTGGCACAGACCTCAGGCCCTGGAGGATATTGGTCAGTGCTGGCAGCATCCAAGGGCAAATAAGAGCTCTGTAGTTTTCTCCACACACATTGAAGCAATCAAGCCACTGTACATGGTCTTCAGAATTTCAATCTCCTATAAAATTACCTCCAAGAACAGTCAAAACCTTGTTCCAACCAATAACAAATGTGAAATACCCCAACCCATCGCTGCTAAGATGAGAGGAGCTCAAACAACACTTCCCACATGGTTTGAGCCCTACGGAGTTCAGGTTCTTTCAACCATTTCCAAAGCGCTCTCAGTGCTTTCCCAGACAAACACCAGCCCTGATCCCTTCTAATGACTCTCCTGCAAGGGAGACAACAAGGTAACCTATTTGAAACTACAACAACATTATGGAACTGCCGGTGACAGATGCCAAATCCCTGCACCCTTCGCTCCCATTCAAAGGTAAAAATACTCCTTAACCACTGCAGACACAGCAAAAGACAACAAGCACAAGACTCTCCAAATTCCTTTCAGTGGGATCCAATAAAAACCTTGGCAGTTGCTGGTCTTCCTGCAGGAAACCCGATATCCAAGAAGTAAACAAGCCTTCCACTTTGAAAGTCTGCAATGGGCTAGGGCCCTCTGATATGAGACTGAGCTGTTCCTGTCCCCCTTCGGGGCTGCTGAGGGCTTTCACCTGCCTGAGGCATTCCCCCTGTTGGGAGCAGGTCAAAAACTGGTCACGAGAGGGAACATTATGTTTACCTGCAGGTGCAGTTCCTGTGGCTCTGGGAGTTCAAACCAACCGTTGCAACAATGAACTCGGGAGACCTCTGGCTCTTCCTCTGGTTCTTCCTCCCAGCCCAGCCCAGCCCCCATAGGGCTCTCAGGGAGCTCCCTCCCTGCACATCTCCATGGCCCTCACCACTGCAGCTGGCCAAACACGTTCAAAGTGCTGTGAGCTTCAGCAATGCCATAGCTGGAGGGTGAACTTCAGCCAGGAGGCTGTGACTTGCCCAAGATCACAGCCGAAGCCAATAGCAGAACAGGGAACTGAACCAGATCCCTCGATTCCTTTAACCACGGGCTCGTCCTTCTAGCCACCATGGAGCAGCAATCACATTGATAAGAAGCCCGACTACGTTTTCCTCCAGAGATGTCAACATAGATGCCCTCCTCCCCCAAAGTTATTCTATCCTTTATAACCTGTGCACTAACTCACCCTTTCTTTCTAAACAAGCTCCTGTCGTGCTCCAGAGGGTAGCAACATGGGTGTTTAAGGGGAAGTTGCCAGTCTTGCCAAAGGAGGGGTATCACATCATCACGGCCACTTTCCAAAGCATAAACCCGCTTTAACATCCCCAGACGGGATGCCACATACTGCTTAATCTCAGTCAGAGTCTCCAGGAGCAAAGCCTCGTAGAAGTGCATCTGGGGCAGCTCTGGGGCCAGGACCAGGTGCTTGCTCTGAAGCAGGATTACGTTGGGACTCAAAGATTAGCACACCTTAATAGAGGCAAACAGTCCCAGCGCAGGGAAGGTGCTGCTGTAAGCCACCAGGCTAGCAAGAGGCAGCAAGGCAGCCCTCCACAGCGTATGCTGCTGAGGACCTACATGGACAGTATTCCCAGCACTGGGAAGTGCTAAAGGCAACCTGACACCACTCCTCTGCGGCTGCAACTACTCCAGGCAGTTACTTACCTTCACGCACAACAGCAGTCTGGGGCTGAGCCAGAAACACACGTCCCCAAGTATAAGCCTCGCACCCGGTGTGCTGCTCCATCCTTCCTACCCTCACAGGGCAGGGTGCTGTCTGATCCTCTGAATCAAGCCTGGGTATTCCATCTAACTCCGTGTTAACAGGGAACAGACAGCTTTCATGTCTCTCCAAGCCTTCCCCTGCTCCTTGCACAGCTGCTCCCCCCTCTCAGAGTTGGACGGACTCAGCACCAACAGCTTCCCTGCACATCTGTTGTATTAATCACATATTGATTTTATTTTACAGTTTGGCAGGGAGGTCAAGCTTGAATCCAGATACTTCGCAACACAAAAGATATTATCTGATAAAAAATAAATCAAGCCTGGCTTTGTGGAAGAAGGGAAGTGAACGGTGCCTGGATTCTTACCTAACAGGGTAACCGAAGCCTGCAAAGCTCAGCAAATTTATAAAGTGCCTCTAACAAGAGGAGGCTGCTGCTTCAGCACTGATGCTTCCCCAAGGATGGCCTCAGACAGAGGTCCATCTCACCAAGAGCCATGAAAGGAGTAGCGGCAGCACGTTACCTCTGTCTAGAATAATCTACATTTTTATTCCTTTTAGAGGCAGCCAAGTCTACCCACACATGTTCCCCAAATCCCCAGCAAAGTTTCTCCTTCACATATATGAAGCTTCGCTCTGCAGTCCCGCCCAGGGTGCACGCGGCTCTACAAAATGGTCAGCTCGCACCTCCTGGCCTGCCAGGAACCTGGTTCCACTGTCCCAAGTCAGAGAGGACCACTGGGGCTGTCTAGTTAATCCCACTCCCACGGTTATTGTGTGCACTGGAAGGAACATGGAAATAAGTGTTAATTGATGGGTCTTCTAGGAAATACACGGCCATGACTTTGCAGAATGCGGCACTATGAAGTGATAGGGTTTGCATCATTAGCCAGATTCTTTGCCAGAAGCAAAGCATGTAAAGTCACAAGGGAGGAGGAGTCCATCTGGCCACAAAACAAGCCTTCGTCTGCTGGACGTATTCCTCCAAGGCAAATATTGACAGTGACACTGCCCCTACGAGAAGGGAGTAAGAGTATTGCTGCTTCAATAAACCAGCCAAATGCTTTTAACAGATGTAAATAAAGCTTGTATTGCAGGGGGCTGAGGTGCCTGAGAGGGGAGTGGTTCATTAAAAGGCCAGGGAGCCTTTTATCTCAAGCTTGTTGGCTCCACTCCAGTGGCCAAAAGTTACCATCTGCTGGGGTGACCTCTGTGAAACGAGTGGGTGGTCTTAGCCCTGCTCTCCCTGGACAGGTGTCCACCATCACAAACACCGCCGGCTTCGGCACCCTCGCGGGCAGGCGCCAAGTAGCCAAGGACAGCCAGTTAACTTGCTCTGAATCAAAGTATGTGCCAAGGGCACAGGAGGAACAGAAAGCGTCATAGGCACTGCCCGCCACACATACATTAGGGAGGCTCGGCAAGCAACACGAGGAGCAAAGCAAAGCTCTCACACACGACGTGGTCAGAAAAAGAAAGCCTGTTGGAAGCGGCGGGGTGGGTGAGAGAAACAGCTGCACAGCAAGGGAGTAGAACCTTATGCTGTTCTCCTCTCCTCTTTAGCACCTTGTCACACTGCAACATCAGCCACTGCAGCAGGCACTGCCGTTCAGTCACAACACCCACGCCACCACCTGCGCAACCCTTTACAACCTGGCTGGAGAAAAGAGCTGTCCCACAGCACTCCAGCATAGCTCTCCAGAACAACTGAGACACGCGCAGCTCTGTCACGGTCTCATGCTGGAGGCTGGGTAAGGGCTGAGAGAGCCTTAAACATCTTTAGCATGCTTAAGCATCTTTAGTATGTACACAGACTGACATACAGAGATCAGAACCAGGACCACACAATTTTGTGACCAGTCTGCTCCTTAAGTGCCACTGTGCAGAGTTCGCCCTCAAGGGCACCAAACCCAGGACAAACCGTTGCCTTGTCACACAGTAACCTGTGAGCTCTTACCTTCCAGTTTATACCATTTATCACTTCATTAAGCTTGGCTAGTGTTCAGTTTCAATTCAGGAAATAAGCACAAAATGCCTGAGAGAGGAAAAGCAAGAGGGAATGTGAGCCATAAAGCAAAACAGTTCCAATAGAAGCCCAACATAAAACAGTCTCACTGTTCTGTGCTCTGTAGCAGAAAGAACCAAGACAACAGCAGCTCATCTTGGTGCCCCAGGTTAGTCGAAAACAGCTATTGGCAAGCTGTGAGCAGAGTAAGCTGTACTTGAGGCTCCACTCAGGCTCAGAACTGCCTGCTCCAAGATTGTGCTAGCTTTATAAGTTAGGTAACAAATCATTTTTATTCCACATTTGCTATGGAGAGCTCTAGCCAACTTTTACAAATGGTGTTTCTTTGGCAAACAAACACTGGAACTCTTTACACATTTGAATCAAGCTTAGATAGAGGAACGGGTGTCCCGACTCCTCCTCACCTTTTTTTTTTTTTTTTTTTTAAAACAGAACAAAACAAAGCAAAGCAAAGCAAAGCATTACTTCCCATGTTATGAAATTTCCAAACACAAAAATCTGTGGTTAGTTTGTTTCACAGGTGCTTAAATAATTGTCGGGGTATAAACTGGAAAAGGAAGGGATCAACCTCAGCCTTCAAATCAAAAATAAAGACAGTTATTTGCAAGACTAATTATTGATCTGTACTTGCCCTCTGCAAGCCCTCCTTCAGAGGGCTGGAAATGCAGCCCTAGGCCTGGGGAGCAGTGCCACCCAGAGGGCTTTTCCAGAAGTATCTAACTCCATCCGACATCTCGGTGTTTTTTTTCCCCTTCTGATCAAAGAAAGCTCCACTTTCTTTGACAGCGGTGTTTCAGCTGTCTTTCAAATCAACCTCCTTTCCTCCACCCCAAGAGTAACAAGTCTCACTAAACAGTAACTCCAGGTTAGGGAAACATCTTCGACAACAACTCTCAGGCCGTTTATTCACAACGCTAGAACATAAAAATAACATCTTTAATAGCTTTATGGTTGGCACAGATGGTATTCAAATTCACTACTTTTTATTAATAGACTATGAAACAACACATGGTGCAGCTCTGAGAAGGGCAGCTCAGACTTCATGTTCCTTTTAAAGCATGTAGTTTTGACAGCTTGGTGTTAGAATTTACTCTTTTTATTTACATTCAGCATTTAGAGTCAGAAAGTAAAACCAACAGCTAGGTTTAACCACGCACACACACACATACAGAGAAGCCAGGGAAGGGTGTTTCTGCTGGCAACCAGTGTCTCCTCCTCTTAGCAACACACAAGAGCCCAGAACACATAGTTGTAATGCACGTAACAAGAGATGTGATGTGGCTACCATCAGCCAAATAGCACATGACAGAATACAGGAGCTTCCACTCACATCTTAATGAAACAGCTACTGCAATGGAAGAGTCCTGTTGCCCTCTTTCAGGAAAAGAAAAAGCTAGACCAGCACTTAAATGTATTAAGACATAGTCTAGAAACTGTTGGTGGTGAAAGGATTTTTTCAGGAACCTAGAACACAGTGGAGTAATAATACTTTACTTTCTGAATGACTTTTCTCCTAAGGGCCTCTAGCAAACAAGCAAACCTCACTGCTCTCCTGTGAGACAAGCGAGTATTATTATCCTCATACAGATGTAGATGGGGTAGCAGAGGCACCAAATGGTTAAGCGACTTGCTTGGGAAAAAAAACAGCAAGCCAAAGGTAGACCAAGGAGCCTTGAAGAACAGCCCCGCTCTGACCAAAAAGAACTTACAGCATCAAGAACTAGTGGACTACACAGGATGAAAATAACTCCCAACAGCGCTTCACAAGAGGGAATGGGAAATGTTGAAAGCATCCCAGAAGATATGAGGAGACATGTCACCAACAGTAAAAGTTAGCAGTGTCAGTCTGAAAAGAACAAACTTCAGCTGAAAAGACACTCCCACACTTGCAAACTGCATCCAAAACGTTACGCCATGAACTCACACTGGCAACTGTTCTTTATCCATCCTCATGTGCTTGTTATTCATCCTCAGTTTAAACATATATAGTCTCTTCAGTACCACTCAGTGCCAGTAAGTGTTACAGGGTGTCTCTGTCGTGTAGCTTCTATTTAAGCACTGCTCAGTTGTGATCATGTGCCAAACTTTCACTTGAGGAAAGGAAACATTTATAGGTCTCTGGCAAGATTAAAACTTGTTAATGAAGAATTTACTCCTCAGTGAAAACAATCACTGACACTGCTGTGGATACATCTTGCTCATTAGCAACTCCATTCTTATAAATAATTATTTTTTCACCTTAGTTTTCCAAAAATAATTGTTCTTAATGAGCCTGGAGTAGCTAAGATACTAGTCACTTTCAACTACAATTTTTCTTACCGTTTGCTGGTTATAAAAATTCCAGTTTCTATGGGTACTCTATAATCACAATACATCACGAGGCATTTCTGGCCTCTGTTTTATTATGAGGAATTTCCTCTCACCATCATGATCGGGTGCCGACATGGAGGGAGGTAAGAATGCATAGTCGGGTCTCCCATCATCTGTCCTCTGTCGAGGCCACTTTTTTCCCGTTTAATGACCCTGCATTGTCAAGGCCTCCATTTCACCTTCAGTTTCAGCAAGGGCCTTGCCACCATCTGCTTTGTTGGAATAATCCCGCTCTCCAAAAATTGTGCTTCCAATCCTGACGTTTGTGGATCCAACCTCTATCTACGAAGAGCAGACAGAAAGACAGAGTTCAATATGTGGCTACCACCCACCTGCCAACATTGCCCCCCAAAAAATCTAAATGCTCGCCACGTCACAGAGGGACAGTTGCCCATGTATTTGCCAACTGCAGCTACAACAAGGGCCTATTTTGATCCCCAGAACTGTATCTCAGGGCCAGGAGAGCTGTTTTTCACAGAACAGCACCATCAGGATCTCCATCCAAAGGGAGGCCTACAAGGCCTGTCCAGATGATGCCTGGGCTGCACTTTTGGGTGCCTGCTGCTGGTGATGGCAATTTGGCTCCTGAGAGAAAGGGTGGCAGAGGAAAACCAGACTTACTGCATGCTGGAAGTCTGTGGACATGCCCATACTCAGCTCCACCTTCTCAATGGGGAGGTTCAGCTTTTCACACACTTCTTGCCGCAAAGACAGCAGCATCTAGAAGAAGGGAGCAAAGAAGAGAGGATTGCACATTCTACGACAACCACAGCAATTCATTATCAAGGTTTCACAGACCACGATTTCTGCCTTTCTTTGAAGTCTTCTTTACACAGAGTGGGAAATCCCCACACTTCCTGCTGATGTTTGCTCTACAGCACTGTGAGAATGCCTGGAGGTTTCCCAGTACAGTCTACATTATTGACAATACATATACTTACAAGTCTACACATCTTCTGAACGCATCTGACTATCACACCAGCATGACAGACAAAGAATACAGACCCAATTATTCTGCCTGATGCACCCTGTGTACATAGCTTTCTTCTAGAAACTCTTACCTGGAAGTCAGGATTTGGCCCCTTACTAAGGTCATGCCCAATGCTGCCAATTGTCATCAGCCCCACAAATTCCAGGCTTGGACACTTGTTGATGACATGCTCCACAGCTGTTACGGTGTCTCCAGGAGGTAGGCCATGCTTACCTGGCAAAAAAAGGGGGGTGGTACACGCCAAGCTCTGCCAGAGAACTCCCCTCCCCGCAGCCAGGCAGAAGGTGATCAGATTGGATTTCTCTTGTTAGCCTTTTCATCAAAACCTTTCTTCACATGGGCAAAAAAGAACACTGAGCCAGTCTGGGGTCCCTTGGAAGGGGCATCAAGCAAAAGCGCCCCCAGCAGGCTGTAATTGCCCCAACGCACAACTAGTTATTCAACAGAAGAGCTGACACTGTTAGAGTCCTGCTATGATGCTCAGCACTGACAGCTCTGACCACAGCACTGCCTTGTGAGGAGACCAGTCCACCAACCACAAGCTGTGTTTAGAAACACAGAGGCTAAAAGACAAACAAACAACCCTGAAGTAAACAGACAATCTTCATTTATTCAGCTTTCCCCTTTCTTTTGCACTCTATGCTTTTAAATATAAGACCGCCTTCATATCTTAGGTTTGCTAAAACAGCATAAAAAACCTTCCTACTACAGGTGCCCTCCAGCCTCACATGCTTCGTGGCTACTGAAACCTTTTGTTTGCAGTGTGACTGAGGCCAAATATAAAACAAAATGAATAAAGCGATGACTGCAAATACTACAATGTTTACTTTTCCCTTCATTTCTCTGTATTGGTGGTTCTACCCAATTTTGAAGCATTCCTCCCCTTACTCTTGAGAGCAACCTGAGTTTCCCTCTAGCTTAAAAGAGTTCTTACAAAGAGTGCAAACCAACCCATCCCATGCAGGTTGTTTCTCCTGTCAAGTTAGCAGGACAACCTGCACATCACCATAAAAAGTGTCCAGGCACTTACTGTCTTCTCCGCTAGTGTTAACTTGCACCATGACTTTTAGTTTCTGAGTTAATCCTTTCTTCTGCCACGAGCTGTTGACTCTGTCTGCCAGTTTCACAGAATCCACTGTTTCCAACATGAACAGGTTAGGGACCGCTAGGGAGAAAAGACAAAGTGAGGGCAATTCTGCTGGCACAGAAATCACTGTGTCAGCCCGCTCAGAGACAGACATTGGTGAGTTAACTGCCAAAGTCTTCTGCCTGCTCTTGACCCTGCAGCTAAGTTACTTCAACAGGGTTTGTTTCCCCAAACATAACATTTGGTTAATAAACCCCTTCAGAATGACTCTGTGCACACAACCTTTTGGGGAGAGACAAGGAAAATCTGCAGATTAGCATCTTTGTTAGGAATGTAAAACAATATAGCAACTACCTGAGAAATTTTGTATAGCTTCCCAATAACCTAGCGACCTGCATGAGTGGAGAGCGACATTCATGTTCACATACAGAAGTGCATGAGCGAGAGAGGAGAACAGGTCACCGCACTGTGAGGTGTCAGTTCTCTAGTGCCACATACCACAGGAAGACCAAAACCTTCTGGAACAAGGTAATTACAAAGCAAAAGCACAGCATGATTCAATGGACCAAACCTCGTCCAGCAATTCAGGGAAAATGAGTAAAATGAGCAAACGCAGGAGCAGCTTACGCTGTGAAAACTGCAAAGGACAACCAGCCCCTCTGAACCAGAGGCTCCATGCTGCCTGAGCAACACAAGCACGCATATATTTGCAATCATGCACAGCTAGCAGCAGACTACAGCAAGAGAAAACAAACAGACTGAACTAGAACCGATAAATGGGGCAGTATCACACTCTTCCATTTGCTAATCAGATTTCTTGCTGGCTTGTAATCAGCAATATAAACGGATGAACCAGGTTATTATTTGTGTGAACATTGCAAGACTATTGCCCGTAGGTCACTGCAGTAAAGTTAAACAGAGTTTACCGATCAACTTGTTGACATTGTTTTTCTGCAGATGGCCGATAAAATGCCACTTAATCTCTGGACAAGACGACAGTATCTGAAAAAAGAAAGGAACAGTTAATCAGGTCTGAATGATAATTCCCTCTTCCCCCAAGTAGTACTTGGATCTTAGTTTGCCTACAAACAGAATTCCAGACACCCAATCTTCTCCTTTTGTTTACCCTGAAAGACACAGCTCAGGCAGTGCTTGTGGTGTCTACTGAGATTGCTTCACAGCCCGAGGAGGGACAGGACTGTGGCGGTAGAACATTACAAGGTGGATGGGGAAGGCAAAGCTCTTTTGTAATTGAAGAATCATAAAACGACTCTTTTTCCCTGCCCCAAATTGAGACATTACCATTACTTCAAATGAGGATCGTGCATCTCCTACACAGAAAGCACAAGAGGCAAAGTTCTGTTCAGACAGATGCTCTATGACTAAGGCACACATGTCTACAGGATCCGCTGGAGCAAACAAGGCAAGGAGGGGGAAGGGAGAACAGGCAAAAAAGCTAGGACTGATCCCCACCATTTATCTGGAGAAAAAAATTTTTTTTTTCCAAAGTAGATGCATTACCAGGTCTCTAAGAAAAGACAGGACTTTTGCTGAATACCGCTCAGGACACAGCTATACCGTGAAAGAGAACATATAGGAAACGACGTACTTACTCTGGAGTCTGATGCCTTTTCTAGCAGCTCTTGAACCTAAAAGAATTCAAGATAGCGTTTTGTTAAAGCTGTGTCATGACACGGTCACGTTGCAATTAAAACATCTCTGGAATCAGTGTTCCTGGGACCCATGTGGATCTGAGCAAACACAGGACCAGGGCCCTTGTGCTATAAGCAAGCCCAGCTCCGCAGGCCGTGCGGGCGGCTTTTGGAGGCCGCGTGGCACCCGCCCGCCCCAGGGCTGCCCGGCTACTGGCTTCAACGTTTGCTCGCCCCAGGGCTGCCCGGCGAACTCACGTAGTTTTCCCCAAAGCTGCGCTGGCCGTGCTTGTAGGCCTCTATCACCATCTCCGCTGGCTTCGTCTTGCTGACGGCCACGAGCCGGGGCTGCACGGCCGGGAGCCCCTGTGGGGAGCACCTGACAGTCAGGGAGGGCTCCCCGGGGCAGCTCCAGCTGCCCCCGAGGCCCTGCAGCACCCAGGCCTGGGCCAGGCTCCCCAGCCCCAGCTCAGCCACCTCCGTGCCAGGCCACCCCACGGCCTGGGGCTGCTGTGGGGGCCACCATGGGCATGAGGAGCCTGTCTCTATGGTGGGGGGGGGGGCTGCCTTCACGGTGGGAGGTCATCTCTATGATGCTGGGGGACTTGTCTCCATGGTCTCGGGGGGCTGTCTCTATGATGCTGGGGGACCTGTCTCCATGGTCTCGGGGGGCTGTCTCTATGATGTTGGAGGACCTGTCTCCATGGTCTCGGGGGGCTGTCTCTGGTGGGGAGCTGCCTTCATATTGGGAGGCCTATCTCTATGATGATTGTGGGGGGAAACCCGTCTCCACGGTCTTGGGGGGGGGCGTCTCTATGGCGACGGAGGACCCGCCGCCATGGCGAGAAGGGGCCTGCCTCCACGCAGACAAGAGCTATCCCCTCACCCTGCGGGCCCCGAGGCCTCCCCGGCGCGGCGGCCCCCGCGGCCCCCCTCACCTGCGGCCTCCGGGCTGCCGCCTGCTGCACCCGCTCGGTGACGGCCCGCAGCGCCGGCCCCAGCCCTTCCCCGGCTGCCATGCCCGCTCTCCACATCCCGCGGGGGGGGGGGGAGGGGGGGGGCACCCCGCCGCCGCCTTCCGCCACACACGCGCGACGCTCCTCTCCCCGCCCCGCCCCGCGCCGGCGGCCAATCGGAGCGCGCCGCCGCGCCTCGCCGGCCAATGGCAGCGGGGGGCGGGGCCGCACGGCCGCGCCGCCATGTTGGGAAGGTCGGAGGGCACCTTCCGCCCTCCCTCCGACGGGGGTCCTCAGCTGGAGCCCTCGCTCCCCGCCGTAAGGGCCGCGCCCCCCTCGGGGCCGCCGAAACAAGTTCCCCAAGAACGGGCTCCAGCCTTTGGTGCCCACGGCCCATCCGAGCAAGCCGCTCGGGGCAGGGGACCGGACGACGCTGGCCTCCGTCAGGCGGCAAGAAGGGGGACCCGGCCGCCGGGCCCCTTAACGGCGATGTTCGCCCTACTGTGCAGAACCGACCCTCCCTCCGCGTGCTCTGCGCGGCGGCAGCGTTTGCACGGCTGGTTAAAAACACCCAGAAGGTCCCGGCCCTCCGTCGGGTACAACACGACGATGGTTTTCCGCAAACTTTACCAAATCCTCGGCCTTTGGCACCTGGAGTCCTGTCCCTGCGTTTTTTCCCCCTGGACGCGTTCAGCTTTCTCCGCTCCGCCGGCGAGGCCGAGCGCGCCCCGCGCAGCAGCAGGCCGCCCCGCGCCTCCGTCCGGGCCCGGGGAGCAGCCGTGCCCCCGTGAATCTCCCCCTGCCAACATATCTGCGCACGGTGTTAAGGGTCATCCCCCAAATAAAAGACTAGAACTGAAATCGAAGGCCAGTTTATTGTCATAGCAAGTACCAAAATAAAAAGGCTTTTAATTCAGTACATCAGAAGATCAAAGTCTGGACTGGTAAAACATTACTTTGCTCCTGCCACCAGTTCCCAGATGACTGCAGTGCTCTACGCCCATGTTTTCTCAGTTAGATGGTTTTAAAATTCAAACCTTCATTTCAAGCTTATCGATTACGGAAATTATGACAAAAGGTTAGTTAGAGAGATATACAGAATAAATTTACATGCAGTGAGAAATTTATTCTGGAAGGTTGAAGAAATTAAATATATAATGAAGAATCTGAACAAAAAAGCAACAATAAACTTTGACTTGTAAAAATTTGTATGATCTCAACTTTGTTTTTTCCTTAAATTCTTATTACAATTTGCTTAAATTGTAAGATTCTCTGTTGTCATCTCTCCTACTACAGTAATTAGTTTTCAATCATGAAGAATCATAAAGGTTCCCATGATGGTTTAAAAATTTGCATTTGAAATTAATAATACTGGTTACTCCTTTTTCTATATTTCCCCCCACAAAAGGAATACTTTAATAGTAATGTTTTCAATTAAAAAATTACTTAAGACCTATTTATTCCAAAATGTTGTTTTTCAGTAAAGTTACACAAAAGCATACTTTATAATACCATTTTGGTTTGTTTGGGTCTTTTCATTTGTGAAAATACACAACTAAAGAAGGTATTAGTTACTAAATGTAAATCTTAACATGAACGTAGAACAACCCCAAACAAATAAGATCACCCTCAAAAGTGTTAGGTACTATTACCTCATGCCTAAAGTTTTGCTATTCCCTGTTCATAACCTTCTGTAGAAGTGTATTTATAAAACTGAGTAATATTACAGCCCATCTATTGATGCAATTTTTTGACTGCTGTCTGGTCCACTGTAGGTTTGGAGATGAAACTTTTATTATAGAGCTCAAGCTTTTCCAACAAATACAAAGACAACTTATGGGAGATAGGATTTTTCTCCAGCAGTAACTGATGGTATCTTCTACTTTGAAATTTCAAATACGAATAGTCACCATCCCAAAAGTAAAAAAAAAAAATAAAAAAAAAGAAGTGAAAATACTGGAACCAGTGCTAGAAATTCAGATTTCTATCTTACTGTGCTTGCCTTATTTAAAAAAAAAAAAGAAAAAGAAAAAGAAAGAATGCATACTTAAAACATTGAAGAGCGAAACCAAGTGTGGTAGGTAGCAAGCTTTGTGGCACTACATTGTAAATGCAATAGGCCAGTCCCTGACAACTAGGTTAGCACTTATACTAACATAAAATAATACAAGTGTATGGTCTGCAATTTAAAATAGCAATTAATAAACAGGCTCTCCTGCCAGGTGACGGATGGATTAGGGGGAAAAAAGAAAAAAAAAAACAAACACAGATGTTCTCTCTAGCCCTGAGCTTTTATCCCTTCAAAATTTTGCATACATGTAAAACAAAATCTATTCTCTCTCTGCATCTGGTATGTGAAGAATTAGTGTTCTGCAGAGAAAGGTACACTGTATAGCATTGTTCTGAACAAAAGAGGAAATTTTCTCTTTACCTAGTCCAGACATAAGTTCCTGCCTTTGCCCTGTGACTTTTCAGCATGATGCTTTGTGTCCTTTTCTACTAGTAGATCTTCCTCTCTCAAGGTCTATTCTGAAAAAAACAATAATTCAGTCCCATTCATTTTAGCTTACCTGAACATCTTTTTTCTAATAAGACACTTTAAACACCAAAATCCAGCTGGTCTTGCAAATAGGCAGGTTATATAATGCGGGACTAGTCATTCAAGCAGTTACTAGCCAGCATGGCTAATTGCAAAAACAGGGTCTATGACACAAAAATCCTTTCCTTTCTAGTTTTTCTAAATGTAATGAGACCATGAGAAGTACCATGTTCCCAGTCTGATTTCACTGCCTAGTTAAGTCCAGTGAGATACTGCCAGGACACTGCATCCATACCTGGACCTCTGACATAGCAGATAAACTGCTAGCAAGAACTACAGAATACAGACTCCCCTTTAACCCTCCCCAAATATGACAAATGGAAAACAAACCAGTGTTAAGATGCAGAAAATGAATAGTTTGGGCCACTACCTCTGTGACACCTCGTCTAATGCTTAGATTATGCCCCCCAGGGTAAGTAGCTAACCTGCAACATTTCAGATGAACTTCTGTAACTCACTGTGCACGTGCTCTCAGCTGCCCTACAAAGGCAAAACACATTGGCTTAAACCTCAGTAAGAGATAGTTCCATGTGTTTGCTACACCTTACACTTAGGATGGGTCTGGAGCATACACACAGACTATTAGGAAAGTCACAGTGCCCTACAAAACAGGCAGTAACTTGCCATTTTGACAATGTCTGGGCCTTCAAGCAGACACGTGTAGTGTACAAAAGTCTAGCACCTTTTTAAAAAGGGGTTTGAAATAAAGTACTGGAAATTTCCCAAAAGAAAACAAATTGTAGCAGCAACCCCCCCCCCCCCTCCACAATCCCAAACCTTCTTTACTTCCAACTGCTACAAGCCACCTCACTCCAAAATTAAGTACCTAGCTAAGCTGGCTGCAGAACAGATTGTCCAAAGATGTCTTCCATCTAGCCTCTCCAGAATAATTGGTCTATTTGTCCATCAACAGGGAGACTTGCATCTAGAGTACATATTTGGAGCTGGTTGCTTAGAAGTCACCAGAAAAAAAAAAAACACCCTGTAAATACCAAAGTCCTTGCATCTAATTGTCATACAAAAGATTGACAGGATTAAGTCTGATTCGTCTCTTTCAATACAGGAAGGGGGAAAGAAAAAGGAACTTCCCAGTTCTCGTTTCTTTTGATATAAAACGAATAGAAATCTTGCAAGATCAGTTGATGTTATGAGGCAGTTTTGTGTCCTCACTGGTTCCTGCCCCATCGTCATCTTGGATTCCTTCTGCCAGTCCATTTGCAAATTTGGTCTGGCTTCCTCCATGGTCCATGAACATGTTGGGAATATCTTTGCCAAAATATATCTTGCTGTTCGCTGCAATAGCCTTGTATTTCATCAGCTGCAAATACTCAGGCGTTAACTTCAGCTGCACAAAAATAAAAAAGATCACCAACAGCTCAGATTTATTCAAACCCAAATTTCTGTCATAAGCACACAAGGAGTCCACTTTTCCAAAACACTAGCAGTCATGCTTATACTTTTTCCAAATTAAAAGACGGAGTATCTAGAAGAAGGTTCTCTTTCAAGCCAATATAAGCCAAGCTCTAAATCTCAGTGACTAAATGGCAAAATCAGAAACTGATGGAAGCAGCTGAGCGAGTATTCAATCCAAACGTACCACAGAGACGGAGATGCTCTAAAGCACATAATTCACTGAAAGCTCTTGCAATGCAAGCTAATGGAAAGAAAAATACAACCGGCTTTTTCTCCTCCCCCACAGAGCAGACTGAAGCATCTGTTTTGGAGAGCAGAGCTCAGTCTTTCAAGATAATGGCACTGTAACAGAAAGAATGGAATAACTGGGACAAAACTTGTGCACAAACATCTCGGACCTCTGTCCATTCTCACTGACCCTTACAAAACAAGGTCTTCCCGCCAGGACGTCCGGGGAACTTGCTGCAGGCGATAACAAGCCTGACAGTTCTATCCATATAATTTCTCTATTTCTAGGGTTTTTTTTTTTTCCAGCAGGGACAAGGCTTTGCCAGGCTAATTAGATTGGTGGATTAAAGCAGCCCTGTTTGTTTGTTGCTGAACGCTTGTCTACTCTAAATGTATCTGTCACTCTAGAGATTTCCCTGCTCGCCAGCTTGCAGATTGAAACAGATCAACATTTCTGAGGATAACAGTGTGAAAGGGCAACACCGAAACTGATATTCTATCTACAGAGGGAGCCATGGCCCCTTTAGCATCTAGCAGAGCTGTCTCCCGAGATGACCAGATATTTCATGTATCCTGACATAAATTTATCTGTCTAGAAAAGAAAATGAATCTGCAAATAAGAATACAATTGTTGTTTCATTCCCAAAGACAAATTTTCTGAGGGGAGCTTGCTTCGTTTTGCTTTTCAATTTAAACAATCAGATACAATAAGCAAACAACAAACACAGGCTGCCCTTTTGCTAAGGGCTTCTGTACAGCCTAACATAAAGAGCCCTGCTTCAGCCACAGCATAAGGAAACATCAATACCTTGTTAGCCTCGGCTACTTTCATAGCAGTATAGCATTCAGCATCAGCTCTTGCCTTCTCTCTTGCAAGAAATGCAGCATCTGGAAAAAAACAAAACAAAACACATGCTCCCACACTCAGATTCTTATTTCCAGCCACATTAGTACCATTTGCAGCCGGGAAATTTTTTAAGTAGTCAGTACCACAGCTAAACTGTAAAGGATACATACAACAAGGGGAAGAGGGAACAAAATGGGAAACTCAGAAATGGGATCTTTCCTTACTTTTCCTTTCTAAAATACTGCAGGATGATATTATAAAATAAGTTGTATCTGTGACTGAACACCCCGAAACATTTTATAAAGATAGGTTTCTTATTACTGCTCTTGTCACACAGGCTGAGAACACTCTCTTCTTTCTTCTCTAGCCAGCCACTAAACTCTTGTGCTGAAAACACAGCAACTGTTTCATTACAAAAGTGGTATTTACCCACGACATTTGCACAGGACTCCAAGAACAGCATGTCAGACTGATCCACAGATGAAGTCTGTGGCAGTGAATGCAATTCCCCAGATGGGAATTTGTCTGGGATATTAAGGTTAAGATTCTGGCATGTAGAGCCAGGAAATTTTAACCTTTACAGACTCAGCCCCTTGGAGAGATGTCAGAGAGCTGTTTCTCTGCAATATCAACAACTGTGCAAAGAGTCTGATCCTGCAGGATACTGAATCTCCTTGACTCCTAGGGTAGAAGCATAGACAAGGAAAAAACAAAGACATTTAAGAAAAGAAATACTTCCTCTTTCTGTATAGCAGTCTGCCCCCCCCCCCCCCCCCCGCCTCCGACTTTTTATGTATCTGATAATACTGATGCTGTATCAGGGCATCCTGTTAGGGCTAAAATCAGCTTATCTGTCTGGCTCAGCGTGATATCTTGACATTCCCTTTATAACAGCAAGACAAGTCAAGGAGCGACACACATTTCTAATACACACCCGTCTGGATTTGTGAGTCACGCAGCTGGATAAACCACTTGCTTACCTATGCTAGCAGGGAGTCCTATGAACAACTACATTAAAAATCACATAAGCAATTGGGTAGCTGTGACCTTAGACTTCCCTTCTTTTGGCTAGTAACCAGAGTGGTCCCAGTTAGAGACACTAGAAAGAATGAGGGAGAACTGAATTGTCTGCCTGGGTGGAGCTGAACTGAAGGCCTGACATCTGGAGACATGTATTTATATGAAATAAAAACCTTGGTATTTCTGCAAAGAACTTCTTAATGAGAAGCTGCTGATCTGTAAAACTCTAATTGGCTCCTAGTGGGCATCTGCAAAGCTTTACATTCATTATAGGCCCTGCCATTGAAAATAAGGCCTTGCCACTACAAGCTGGAAATACAGACCCTTTGTCATGTCCTGGAATTTGCCTGACAAGGCACTGTACGGGGACACCTTCTTAACTCAACAGCATAAGCTCCTAAAAAGATCATCTTGGAAATAAGAGTATCAGGAAGCACAATCTGCAAAGAAACAGTCCTATTCCTGCCTCTGGCCAGTCCTTGTTCCTAAAAACAGTTAATTGCAACACTAGAGGAGGATGAACAAGCAAAAACACCAGCTAGAAGAGAGACTACAGGACTTACTGGTTAAAGTAAAATACTAAAGCTCCCCTTCCCCTTCTCTTGACCCTTAGGACTTAGAAGGTACATGACAGATCCCTGCTTTTCCAGAATGAGTAGATAGCTGAATTTTGTTTTCCAAATATTTCACGCTACACCGAAAAACTAAGCTACATTTGAATCCCTTTTCTTCTCCCTCTCTCAAAACAAACACACAAAACCCCCCTGTCCAGGTTTTGGAAGAATCACTGAGCAAGAAAAGGATAGAAAGTTAGCACAACCCTATCCTATTGCAAATATTCAAGAGATGTGACCGCACCTCCAAGATTTCATGGTAACGTTATAGGATGCCTCCACTCCTCTGCAAGGGTCTGCTGCCATTCTCCAAAGCCTGGCGGAACTTCCTGTAGGAAGATGCTAAGTCTCCTCTTCCCTTCCGCCACACTTGTTGACAATTATACTTCCTGCTCTTAGGTTATAGAAAGAGGTACCCCAGAATTTGGAGTTGAGATTCTCATACTTTGCCATTACCCAAGTAGGCTGAGCGTCTTCTACTATCCCTCCTAATCTGACCTAAAAATCTAAAAACTCCTTTGTAAAATAGGTGGTGAAAATGACGGGAGAATTTTCAGCACTCAGACACACGTACTCAGAACCAAAACGTTACATAAGGTACCACAAGATGTTATGAACTATATACAAGGGCTCAAAATGAACAATTTTGGACAAATAACTGCACCCTTGGGAATGTCAGCTTAGATGGAGGACCACAATCAATACTCACAGTTCATTGCACTGATGCAAGAACTACTTACCTCCACTGTGAACTGCTTTGAGACCTTTAGATAAAAGCCACTACAGGGTATTTACTTACTGGAAAGTTCACCACTCACCTTCAATCTCTGAAATCCGCTTCTCTGTTTCCTTTTCCATCACTTTCTGACCGTAAGTTATTTCAGCAACTTGTGCAATTTTTTCTGCCTCTGAGGTAGAAAAGAGACAAGTCCGTATTGTTGTCTTCCTAATGCCAGAAGCAACTTCACCCATGGAAATCCTTACCACACTCTTCTGGCAAAAATAAATGGTGGGAAAGTATTCTCAGCCCTCAGAAGGGGTCAGTCTATGGGGGCAAAGCTGAAAACCACCTGAAAAACTTTTGAGTTCTTTGGAAGAATTTTAGATCGGCAGCAAAACAGATGCAGCCAGAGAGATCACCATGCACTTGTAATATGCTCTTAACTGCAATGACAGACAGAACTGATCAAAGATATTCCAGCCACACAATAAGAAAGGCACACTGTCCCCTCTCAAGGGGAACAAGACCAAGGAGTGAGAACTTTGCAGATTTGGTTCAAAAGCACAGGCTTACAGCAGAGAACATGCAAGGAATCTTGTTTCAGAGACACTCACAGCACCTTTAGACACAAGTGTTCTTGATGTAGACCTGGGAAAGACCCAGGGCAAGTCAGAGAGGGTCTAAAACTTTCGATAACTCCAACTCCTGCCTTTCCTACTACAATTCCTGGTTGATGCTATTTCAATTAACGGTCACGCTTTCACAGATACTGTGAAACTGCAGCAAGGCATTCAGACCCAACGAGGAACTAAGCGCATACCTTCCCCCACAGACGTTTGGGTTCCCTCTTTTTGCTGCCTATCCCACCACACACCCTTATAAAGTTTCTGACTTCAGGTAAAGGTATACAAACCAATAAGGGCCTTCTTCCTTTCTGTTTCTGCTTCCTTCTCCACCACCTTCTGTTTCTGTGCTGCAATCAGCAGCTTTGTCTTCTCACTCTCCCTAGTAAGCCAGAAGAGGGCAGTTATAAAACATGAGCTTACTGAAGTGGCTTGGCCTACCATATCTCCAGGATACGATGCTGGCTCAGCCCTCCTTCGAGCACGTGTTTAGGGCAGGTAGCAAGCAGGAAAGTGAGTGTACATGTACATGCACAGCTTTTTTCTAACCTGAAGTGTCTTTTTCTTCCCTCCATGGGAAAAATATTTTTCAGTCAGGTCAGCGTGAAACATTCCCTGCTACTCTCTGTTGACTGTCATAATGCCTTCTGGCAGAGGCAGGTCACAGAAGTACATCTTGACCATACCCATGTGTAAGTTTTATGGGTTACTGTTAATGAGGAAATTATTAAAACAAAGTAGGAAATGCAAATCTTACAAAAGCCTCGCCTTCAACACAGATGGTTACAACTTCTCTCTCTCATGTGAAAGCTTACTTTTCTTCATTTGGAAGCAAACAGCTTTGAAATCATCCTTTACTAGCAAAAGGACTCCATGCATTTTACAAGGCTTAAGTCTCTTCTGTCTTACTGTTCTGTACACACAAAAAGAAATTTCAGAACAAAGTCGGTTGGGGGGGGGGGGGGGGGTTGTTCGTTTTTTAATATTCTCCCCAATCAGGGAAGAGCAGTTAGAGTCAAAAAAAGTCTCTCACAACACACATCCAGCTGCATTTATGGCAACAAATAAGAGCAGGCTGATTTGGGATTCTTCCTATCATGACCATAGTGCAAACGACTTACCTTGATACCAAAAGGTCAGAGCAAACGCTAGGGGAGGAAAAAGGGAGAAAGGGATCTTATTCTGGCCTATGCAGACTCTGCTGGCAGAGCACTCAGAGACAATAAGCATTTCTGAACGATCAAATGCATGACAAGGCTGCTGGCTCAGCACTGAGAAGGGATCAGGACGTCAAGTGCTATTAAAGAAAGTTATTTCAAAGCTTTGCAAGTCTTCAGCCTGTTGTATCAACAGCTTCTCAGACCTAGTCAAACAGCAGGATTAGTGGTGCACTCTATCCACCTGCCACTCACTCACATGCTCTGGGAGACCTCTTTAAAATAGGCACAGCGGCAAGGGGAACAAGTCTCCAGGGAAAATAATTTCTGTGTCCAAATGTGCAAAATGGAGAAACACCTTCCAACTCATCAGTGACCTGCCAGTCACATACGGTGGCAGACAGAAGCTTATCCAGTGCAGCTTCACCATACCCTTCCTCAATGGTAGCAAGGCAGCATGAGGCGGAGAGCATGCCTGGCAGAGGGCACTCTGATCATTGCATGCTGTGAAAACACATTAATCTGGATGACCGATTCCCTTTGGTAACACAAAGGTGCAAGTTTCAGGCACTTACATCAGCTCATAATTCCTCCGGATCGTTTCAGGGATGTTTGGCTTTGTAACTCGAACTGCCTGAAAAGAGAGAATGAAGAAAACGTAGGCAAGCAGCCAACAATCAAAAGGCAAACAGCTCCTGAGGCTGCAGAAGGTGGGGGAGCTAACACTTAAGGCATGCTCTGCCAGACAAAACTTTTGCATGCTGCAGGAATTGTGACCAGCTCCAAACTCCATAGAGCAAATGTAAGCTTTAACGATCTCCTGACACGACAGGAGACTACATCCTGGGTAAAACAGTATCCAGGATAACACCAAAAGAAACCCAACACAGCAAAGTCAAGAGGGAACAGGAAGGATACGGTTCTCATTCCTCAAGGAGCTAAAACAAAGATTGTATTATAAAGCAACTTTTCTAAAAACTTTTCATAGCTTCCTATTTCCTTTTAGCCCTTACCCCTCCCTACGATCTGCATCTTAAACATCTCAAAGTGGAATGTTAATTACCTGTATAATTAATCCAGGGGCCATTGTAGTTAGATCTTGCTGCAAGGCCAGTTTAAGGTTTTCATCAATCTGATCTGATGGGGAAGGGGAAAAAAAAAAAAAGGTAACTAAAAATCCCACAAGGCAGCTTGCTCTCAACAGCTACTGAATTAGGTGGAATGGCTCAGGTTTCTTATTCCTGGAAAGTACATAGAAATGCAAGTTTGATAGTAAGTGTTCTGTGCTGAAGAAAAGCATCCCCGAGCTAAAGGCAGGTTCCCATCTCTCTCAGCACATCAAGCAGCTTTTCAAAGCATTAAACAATTTTCACACATCTCTTGGCAACAGGGCAATCTGAACCTTCCTCTTTTCTGTTTACAGGCTTCTAATTCTCTCTCTTCTCTGGAGGCTTCTGACAGACTTAAATTCCTCATAGACATTCTTCATCATCAGGCAAAGAACCCAAGCACTGAATGGAAAAATCAGTTGCACATGCAGGTCTATTGGAAACAGCCATACCAAGCTCACTCTGACCACTGTGCCAACAAGGGCTGATCATGGTAGAGGGCTCAGAGAAGGCAGAGCCTTTTCTGAAAGATCTTATCATGACTGAGGCACTTATCTACCCCCTGGCTTGCCATGGGGGCATGAAGCATATCTTGGATCTGAGCTACAGAAATCATGGACTCTTGAAGATGCTTCTGGGAGAATTTGATCTGGTATACAGTCACCTACACAATGCTTGTCAAATGAAGTCTAGTGACTGTCAGGGATGTGGTCTATACTTTGTACAGATTCAGAGATCAAGTCCTTCCCAACAGGCCACACACCTACAACACAAAGGCTCTTTTCAGGGAAAATAACTGAAAAAGAGTATCCAGTGCAAACACTTGGGAAAGACTATAGAAACATGACAGGCATAAAATGAAACTCTCTGGTTGCCAATCTGCAGTTTGGGATGGTTTTGAGCCAGAGATAATATCTTTATAATAAAAATATTTGTGCTCAAACCCACTTCCCCAGTGTTATCTTCCCAATTGGATCCTCAAGTAGATGTGGTCCAGCTAGATCATTATTGATTAGGAACTGCATCCGTTCCAGTGGGAGACAAAGAAACTGGAAAGGCAGAAACGTAAAATGGGTGTCTTATTTTAATTGACTGCAAAAATTTCACCAGCAAGATCCGTTTGGCTCAATGGATAAAAACTGACCTCAGAATATCTAGGAAATTTCAAAAGAAAATACAAAACAAAACCCTGCTGCAATGAAAAGCTCTAAGGATAGCAGTGTTTCCAGTTGGGGCCTGCTGATAAATGCAAAAAGGAAAATAAAAATCTAATAGCCTTGAAAGTGATCACATCTCACTCCTTGATTATTTGCTTTGGTCCCCGTTTAGCTGTCTGGAACTCACATTTGTAGTACAGTTCAGCCAGGAGTTTAGGAAACAGCTGTTATCAGTTTCCTGCACCTGCCTGCATATGTGGGGGCAGAGAATCATGACATAAGCCTGTTTGAAATGGGCTGTGCCCCATTTCATCGTTCGTGAGCCAGAAAACATTCAGCTCAGACAGAGTTACACAGGAGTTTATACAAGTTCCTTCTGTGCAAGCCAGCGGCCTTGAGTCATTTCAAGCAGTTGTCGTCAGCAGCTGCTGACATCTGGAGACTCCATCAGCAAAGAGCCAGTACACTCGCCAACAGTCCCACAAAGGAACAGGAGGGGAACTGAGTCCCGCCACTAAATTTTGTGCAGCGACTCAGTCAGAAAGGGGATAGCCAAGCTTCTTGGAAAGCCCAGTTTGATTAGAGGAACGGTTTGCAAGCATTTGTCTTCTCTCAAGGACTTGGCATCGAAAAATTCCAGTCATGAACTCAGTCCATTTTGGGTCCAACTGTTCACAGCAACACTTTGCCCACAGTCAACACTGTCATACTGCCCAAATGCTGAAAGGGATTTCTCATCACTCCAAAGCAATAAATAAAACACTTAACACTGGCAGTAGTCTATTTCTACCAAGAAACCACCACTCTGTTTTGGACTGTGGCTTACAGCGTGCTCTCCAAGCGTCTGTGCTGCCCGATTTCCCAGCGGCCTGAAGAGCGGAATGGAAGGTCAGCAGACTTTTGCCAAGCACTGCTGTCTTCTAACACTCATTCACAGTGCCAGGCGCTGCAGCAACGGCACATCACAAAGCTAATCAAATCTATAGGCCAGTGAGCGCGTGTTCATACTTTCTGCGACAGCAAAGTGCAGAGGACTGGTTTCTGCATCTGGACTAGCAAACCCTGTGACTAATTCAACAAGTCACATTAGCTAAATGCACAAATCACACAGCAGAATTTCTATTTGCTTCTCTAGAACTCCCTGCTACTTCTGACAGTTTTTTTTCTTTGTTTGTTTGTTACAACATACTGAAGCCCTCAGCACTGGAAGGTAATGAGAAGTAAATACTATAGCTGGTTATCAATCCTGTTTCAAAACAGAGCAGATACAACTAATATGTAAAAGCCCGTCGGTTACAGGGTAGCAACTTCTGTATCAACAGACCACGCAGACAGCTATCAGAAACATCATTCAAGGAACCATCAACCCAGCACCGAGCCTGTAGAGCTAGTGTCACAGGTCAGAGACGCAGCTCACCGAACAGCTCAATGTAGACCTCCTGCAGCGTGTGGACACTGCAGAACTGGTTCAGCTCATGGTGAATCTTGTTGAAGATAAGAGCTTTGTCATAGTCAGCTGTGTAGTTCTTCACTATGTCATATACTACAAAAGAAGAAGTGAAACCAGTGTTAACAGCTGGTGCAGAGGATGTCTCAGGTGGGGCTAAATGCTTGCAGTAGAAAGCTTATGGCTGAGTCACACCACCAACAGCAAGAGATGCAGTGCCAATCAGCGAAACAAGAAAGCACCCACCAGAGAAGAGAAGTCTGCACTGCAGACGAGCGCTTTGTCCACGTATTCTGACAGGGGAGTTTTACTTATTGCTAACAGTACACCACACTCTAGCCAGTGTTGTCACATGCTTTGTGAGAAGAATAACACCTAAGTCATATCAGCCCTCTCTGCACTATGTGCAAATGTCTGCCAGGAAGATGGCACACATGGACCGTGCCTGACTTGCAGAATAGAGAGACCGCAGGGTCTGCGCACAGCAGGGGGAGAGGATCCTGAAGTTGCAGTATGACAGAGGCTCCAAAGCAGGACGCTGATGAGCCCAGCAATAAGACCATACTCATAAACAACAGGATGTTAACAAGGAGAGTCTGAGGAAAGGACTGCATCGGTCATTCCTTTTGTGCCTCAGATGCCAGCCTTCTGCTCACGGACTCCCCGTCTCCCCTACTGCTTGCACATGTCATTATTCAAAACAGAAGCTCTTCACTGAAGCACAACGCCCAGTCCAGCTGTAATAACACGGCTAATAAAAGTAATAATGACATGCAGGTATTAGTGAAGCAATTAGTAACACAGAACAAGCGTGTGCAAGAACTAATAAACACACAAATGTCTGGAAAAGCTAGTTAAAAGGTTTAAGTCCAGGAAGTAGGGGCTTTACAAGGTATACAGAGGAATACCAGCAGTACTCCCTAGCTCCAAATCAGTCACAGCACAAGCATGCGCAAACTCCTAACCTTGTCTTGCACTAGCAGAGCACAAAGAACCCTGGGAAAGGAAAGTCACACAGATGTTGGGTGCAAGGAGTTGCAGGGTCAAAGGGAGGAACTCACCTGCACTTTGGATCAGGAAATTCACCACCTCAATTCTGTCAAAATAAATCATCACTCCCCCACTGCAAAAACAAGATTAAAAAAAAAGAAGAAGAAAAATAAAGTTTACTAGTGGCCAAACGTTCTGCTTGTGCAGCCAGATGGCCGCTGAGCAGAAGACACTCCCCTCTAGTGGGCTGAGTGCAACATTTACAGCCCTCAGTGCAGCACGCTGCGACATTACAGCAAAGCCTCACATCCCGCTCAGCGTCTCAGACTCAGGGTTTTAGCTACAAGTGTCCTTTAGGAACTGGATCACAGTATGTGGGCCCAGGTTTGAAAAGACCAATTACTAGTGGCTACCATAGGGAAATGCAAACTCCTGAGTCCTTTTCCTAGTTGCAGCTCTCCTGAGACATTGAGCTGTTCACTTCCTTCCTGCGCTTCAGTTTTCAGACTGGCAAAACAGAGAATGCAAGTTTCAGAGTATTAGAGTTGTGCACGTAGACCGCTACAGGAAAGATTAGGCTCGGAAAGTGTTCTGAAACCAGCTGAAACGCAATCTGTTCCCAGCAGAAACTTAACTAGATCAAGAACGAGATCACGGAGACTCCTGTCAGCGTTGTCTACGTTAACTCGGGGGAAAGCGGCACCGAGACATTCGGGACGCCCGCACATCGGCTTGGGCACGGGCTTAGAGAAGGGGTTTCAGCGCTTTCAGCTAGGACCAGGGAGGGAAGACAAGTCTGTCAGGACAGAGTTATGCGTTTTAAAGCGCGATGGAGCGCGTAACCGAGGGGAAGGCCCCGCAGGGACCAAGAGCCGAGGGGGAGAGGAGAGCGGAGCTCACCTGGTGCCGCAGGGAACGTTTTTCACCTCGTCTGTCTGCAGCGTGGTCTGAGGAGAGAAAGGTTTCAGCAGCAAAGCTGAGGAGCCCCCAGAGCCCCGCCGGGGAGGCCGCGAGGGCCGCCGCTCCCGCCGGCCCGCGGGGGGGAACCGGGGCCGGGCCGGGCCCCCCCCGCTCTCCCTCCCCGCCCAGGCCCCGGCCGCGCAGCAGCACCTGCACCGACTTGTAGGAGGTGATGAAGGGCAGCATGAGGTGGAAGCCGGGGCCGCTGGTGGAGGTCAGCAGCGCCCCGCCGCTGCGGAGGGAAACGGAGAGCGTCAGGGGCGGCGCGGCCCGCCGAGCGGGGGGGAAGAACGGGGACGGGACGGGACGGGACGGGACGGGGGGCCCCGCGGGGCCGCTCACCGGTAGTAGACGCCGATGTGGCCCTCCTCGATCTTGTGGATGGCCGAGAGGAAGGCGGCCGCCAGGAAGCTGAGCGCCAGCGCCGCGATGGCGCCCAGCTGGGCCATGGCCCGGCCCCGGCCCCGCGCGTCGCCCCGGCAACGCGCCCCGCTCGCCGCCCCGCGCGCCGCGCCGCTTCCGCCCGCCGCCGCCGTGACGCCATCGCCGCGCGCCCGCCCGCTTCCGCCCGCCTGCCCCGCCTCCCTCCCCCTCCCCCGCCGCCGCCGCCAGGGGGCGCCAGAGCTGCGGGGCTGCCGCCGCGGAGACCCGGGTTCGAGACCGGCCGCCGCCGCCCGGCGCCCCGGGGCTTCTCGGGGACGCGGCCGGCGCTGCTCCCCAGCTGCCCGCGGTGCCTGGGCGGCTCCTCCCGCCCCGGTGGTGCTGGCTGGGCAGGCCCGGATGCCTTGGTCCCTCGTGCGGGCCTAGGTTCCCGTTCCCGGCCACCTTGCCTGGTTTCCAGCACCCTGAGGCCCAGTTCTGCCCTGCACTGACCCCTCGCTCGCACACAGCCCCCGGCCCCGCAGGGCACCCTGGCCCTGGGTGCAAGGATAGGCTGCCATGCCCTGTCCCCAGGCCCCCCAAGGTGTGTCCCAAAGCCCAGTTCTGCCCTGCACTGACCCCTCGCTCGCACGCAGGCCAGTGGGTGCTGTGCCCCACGGGGTGCCCTGGCCCTAGGCACGGGGACAGGCCACCATGCCCCATGCCCAGTGTCCCAGGATGCACCCCAAAGCCCAATTCTCCCTCGCGCTGACCCCCTGCTCGCACACCGGCACCGTGCCCCATGGGGTGCCCCGGCCCCAGGCACAGGGACAGGCCACCTCAGCCCATCGTGGCCTCTCCTCCTGGCTCAACAGGCGGACGCTGCCGGCGGTTTAAAAAAAGCTGTTCCCTATTTGGATGCGTGTTTGGCCCAGACAGAGGAGCAATAATCGGAAAAGTGACAGACCATGCAAAAATATATTAAATCTTCTGCATCTATAATTGTTGAAGGGGACTTAAAAAACATAAGAGAGACATATAAAATGTCAATATAGAATAATTTGATCTTTACACTTGATAGATCTCCTAGGGTTATATATAACAAGCCTGTCAGAAGGATTCAGCACCATTTAGAAATAAAGAATGAAATACCTGCAATATTTGTCAATCCAAATTTTACAGCTCTTAAATAAGCGCAAAAGGGCGCCAGAGATGAAATACACCCTGTATTAGATTTTTTTAAATGCTTGCCCAGATTTAAGGCCTTGATAAAATGTATTAAATCTTTAAAGGTTTTAATGAATCTAGTATGTGTTTCATAAATCAAGAACCTCTGCTCAGCCCCCTCTCAGTTTAATAAGGGTAAACTAGGAAATTGCTCTGAGCTGAAGCAAACTACATTCATATAATATTGGAAAGTAATAGATTTTTAAATGTGGGGTGTTCTGGCTTGCAGGCCGGGTTTTACTTCATAACATCAGAGCTGTGTCATTACCCTGAGTGGGAAACCATCTGTGGCCACGTGTTTAACAGTATCAAGATGTGAGCTAGCACAAAGGTAAATATTATTTGTAATAATCCTGAAAAAAATAGCCAAAAATCATTACTTTCAGACCTCGGGCCAGGAACATTAAGTGGTGTCTGTGCTGCGACTCTCTCTGGTTTTTAACAGCAAGGACTTTTTTACATGAACAAACGGTTTATTGCATCCACTGCTCTCCAGCACTGGAAAACTTTTTCATCCCCCTCCCCGTCCCGCTGCCGTGGAGCCCGTATAAAAATGTTCCGCGGGTTTTACTGCGAAGTTTAATTGAGACAAGTTGGAAGGTCTTTGAAGCGCCCGTGTTAACGCCGCCGTCTCCAGCCTGTCTGCAGCAGGAGGGCTGCAAAAGTCACCCCCGTCCCCCCTCCAACAGCTGGGTGATTTTTTTATTGCATCGCCTCTCTGCTGCCCCTGCGCGGCTGTCGGCAAGGACGGGCAGGCAGGCGGACGGATGGATGGACGGACAGATGGATGGACGGACAGATGGAAGGACGGATGGGCAGGTGGACAGATGGACGGATGGTGGATGGATGGATGGATGAATGGATGGATGGATGGACGGATGGACGGAGAGATGAATGGGTGGATGGATGGACGGATGGATGGACAGACAGATGAATGGACGGATGAATGGATGGATAGCCAGATGGATGGATGGATGGACAGATGGACAGATAGATGGACAGATGGACGGATGGATGGACAGACGGACAGATGGATGGACAGCTGGATGGATGGACAGATGGATGGATGGACGAACAGACGGATGGATGGATTGATGAACAGACAGATGGATGGGCAGCTGGATGGACAGACGGATGGATGGATGGACGGCCGAATGGATGGACAGCTGAACGGATGGATGGACAGACGGACAGATGGATGGATGGACGAACAGACGGATGGATGGATTGATGAACAGACAGATGGATGGGCAGCTGGATGGACAGACGGATGGATGGATGGACGGCCAAATGGATGGACAGCTGGACGGATGGATGGACAGCCGGATGGATGGACGGCTGGCTGGATGGACAGACAGGCAGCTGGCAGGGCAGCAGCGGGCTGCAGTGGGCGGACCGGGGGCGCAGGCCGTGCCCGCTGGCCCGGGAACGGGGCTGTTCCTGTCGCTCTGTGCACAAAAGCTGGCGGCGGCGGCAAGCTCTGCAGGAGGCAAATCCGAGACCCCACGTAAAGCGTGGTGTAGAATTCTGTCCAACCTCGTTAACTGTCACCGGCAACAATGCCGAGCTGGCAATAAAGGCAATTTCGGACCTGCTGGCCATTAATCACCGCCTGACAGTTGTGAACAGCGGTGGAAAATAAAAATAAAAATAAAAAAAAGAAGCCTCCCCGTGGAGACATGCAGCAAGCGGCGGTGCGGCCGGGCACGCGGAGTGGGCACTGCCAGAAGGCTGCCGGGAGGCTCCCAGCAGCACCCGCTTCCCACGGCGCTGCCGGTCTTGGGGCATCGGCACCGCGGGAAAAGGCGCCCCGATGGCAGCCAGGGCGGGGGCGAAGCGTTCGGCAGCGCCCGCCGGCCTCCCTCCTGCCTGGCCGCACGCTCGGGATCGGGCACCGCGGCGAGAAGCTGCCCGCGCGCACGGGCCGGTCGCAGGAGGCTGGAGGGTCCCGCAGCCTGGCAGCTGGCACTGGCTGCAAACACCCGGGTGAAATGCAGCGCTCTGCAGCGAGCCGAACGTGTGCAGGGCTGGAAAGGCATAAAAAGCCGGCTCGCCTCGGCTCAGCTCGGCTCGGCTCAGCTCGGCTCGGCTCAGCTCGGCTCGGCTCGGCTCAGCTCGGCTCGGCTCAGCTCGGCTCAGCTCGGCTCGGCTCAGCTCGGCATGGCCGGGCGGCCCCTTGGCTGGGTCCCTGCGCGCTGGGGTGTGAAAGGGAATGAAAGTGGGGAGAGGGGGTGGGGGCGGAGGGAAAAATACTTAACAAATTAAGTCTATCAAACGTTATTTGCAGATTACGGTGCAGAATTGTGTTAAAGTATGTCCGGGCTCGTTACATGTCAGCGCTAACAATACAGCACTTGGCAATCCAGGCAGGTCTCTGGCGTTAGCCATTAATCATCCGCTGACAGTCCTGCGCTGGAAACCAGGGAAGGGCCCGCCTGCGCTCCGTGCCCCCGCTCACCCGCGCCGCAATCACGGCCGGGAGAGTTTTCCTTGACTCGCTGCCTGCCGGCGCCCCGCTCGCCGGGCGATAAGGAGGCTTATTTCATGTCAGAGGTATTTCGAGGGGCGCGGAGGGCGCGCGGAGAGCAAGGCTGGCGTCGCGGCCCTGCCGGCGCTGCGGGACGGCCGCCGGCCCGGGCGAGCTCCCGCGGGAGCGTCCCCGCCGGAAGAGCCTCGCGGCGCCGGGAAAAGGGCGACGACGCACTGCGCTTTCCCGCACCCGGCCGCACGCCGTCCCGGCCCCGCGGGGCTCAGCTTGGCTCCCCCCGGGCGGGACGGGACGGGACGGGGACGCGGAGCATCCCGGCGGAGTCGCCGCGCGGCGTCGGGCACCGGGGACACGCCGCGGCCTGGCACCGCCGGAGGGCACCTTGCCCGGACGGAGGCTTTCCTCCCCTTGGTGCTCCCGAGGCCAGCCCCGTGGCCGGATGCCAGGATGCCAGGTCATCTTCCCAGGAAAGAAAGGAGCAATGTTTCCAGCCCCTCATGCTGGTTTTTTAAAGGAAAATGACTAACGGCACTTAGAAACTGCAATTTCTCCAGGGGAAGAAAGTGGATTTTCCCAAAGCATGCACGAGACTCAGCGCTCGGACCTGCCCCTGGGGCAGAGCAGGGGGCGTGAGCGGCACCCGGCACCCGTCTGCCAAGGAGGGGGAAAGCGCCCCGCGCTGGAGCCGCGCTCCCTTCACCTGCCTGGCAGCCGAGGGGGCTGCGGTGCGAGCGACCCCAGCCCGCTCCTTCACGCCTCTTGGAGGGGGAGAAAAGAGCATCGGTGCTTCCCAGCCCGGCCCCGGCTCGGGGACGCGGGCTGCCAGCGGCGCCCTTCCTCATCACCGCTGAATACCCCCGGGCCTGGAGACGAGCAGGAGGGAATTTGCACCAAAATCTGGAGGAAACGGGGAGAATTCTTGTTCGCACATGCCGCACGCTTTGGCAAAAGGCCTTTGGGCACGAGCGGACGGTCTTGGCCGTTGCCGCCGGGCGGGAGCCCCGGAGGAGCGGCGCGGGCCGGGATGCGCCGCTGCCGATGGCTGGAGGTTTGGGAGGCTTTCGGCACCGGTGCATCCAGCCCGCCGGTGCTGCGACGCTCCAGACGCCCCGCGACCGCCGTGGGGTGCTGGCCGCCGCCGCCCCGCGGCGCGGGAAACCCCGGCTCCCTCCTCCGGCACCTCGCGGTCGGTGCTCCCAGAGGGAAAAGCCCTCGGCGGCGCCCGGGAGGATCCCGCCGGTGGCCGCAGCAGCAGCAAGATCCCGGCTGGCTATTTAGGAAGCGCGCGAGAAAAGTTTTCCGGCAGGGATCCTGACTTCAATCCAAGCAGCTGCGCTCCGCCCCCGGGGGCTGCGTACGCGCCGGGCCCGGGGGCGCCGGGGAAGGCGGAGGGGAGAGGGCTTCCCGGAGAGGAAGCAGAGGCCAGCGGCAGGGATTTACAGCCCGATCGTCGAGATAAAAACCAGAGTCCCTGCTCTGAACCAAGCCGCCGCGCGGCCCTGCGCAGCCCGGCGAGCGCGGCCGGTTACGCCGGCGGAAGCGGCGTCCGCGACCCCGCCGGCTCCGGGATGCTCACGAACGGCTCCGAGCGGCTGATTTATTTGTGGGACTCCGGGAAGGGCCGGGGAAGCCTCGGCGAGGTGCTGAAGCCCCGGGCAGGAGGCAGCTGTGTCGCAGCGATATATTTAGAGCGGGATAAGGCGAGCGACAGGAAAAATCCGTGGAGGAGGTGCAGATGCATTCCCTTGGCCGGGGAGTCACTGGATGATCTGAGCCAGAGAACAGATAGTTGGATTTCCCTTGTTTCTCCCTTCAAATAAATCACAGCTCCAGAGCCCTTTAAACTCTGCAATACGATCTGTTCCAATAAGGAAGGGAATGAAAGGCTGCGTCGCTCTGGAAGCCTCCAGAGCCATAAATCTACTATGTACAAACACGTACCAGATTTCCAAGTGCATTTATTTTATTGTATTGTTTTAACAGAAAAATCAAACTGCAATAAACTCAGTCCCTCATTAGCTGTCTCTGTGTCCCGGCCAAACGCTGCTAACGAATAAAATCAGGACGAAGGAATGTGGCCGTCGGTCCGGAGCCCGGCCAGGCGCGGACCCCACGGGAAGGCTCTTCCCGCGAGCCCCGCGCGGAGGAGCCGCCGAGGGGCCCGTCCCGTGCCGCCTGCGGAGCCTGCTGGCTCGCCGGGCTTTGCTGCCCTGAATTTGGCACTCACCCCCTGCCCTGTGCTGCAGCCGGAGCAGCCGGACCACGGCTCGGGTTTGCACCGTTTCTCTTCGTTATCTCCCCGAGACACTGAAGAGCCACCGTCTGCAGGGGTGGGAGGGGGGAACTGCCCCGGGCTGGGGGGACGGAGGAGTCCTGCCTCGCTCTGCGCCCCGAAGCAGCATTTCCTCCCTGGCGTTTCAGGGCGCAAGGCGGGTGCAGCTGGCGCGGAGCGGGGTGCGGTGCGCGGGGTGCGATGCGCGGCTCAGCCGGACCACGCGGCCCCGGCACCGCGCCGGCGGGGGCTGCACAGCTGCCCAGCAAAGCGCTCGGCACGAGCACATCCACCCTCATTACACGTCGGTGCAAACAACACCCAAACTGGCAATCGGGGCAATTTCGAGGTTGTTGGTCGTTAATCATTCCCTGACAGCGCCGAAGGGTCTGGTCACTGCTCAGAGCACAGCTCCCCGGGGAGAGCAACCGGCGAGGCCGGGCACGGGGGGGGCCTTCGCGGCTGCTCCCGTTGCAGCCCCCCACCGCTGCGGGGACCGGGCGGCCCCGCTGCCCGAGCCTCCTCTGGCGGGGCCGCACGGCTCGGGCCGGCCGGGGGCTGCTGCAGGGGCCGTTTTCCGAGCCGCCGGCAGGCTGGGCCCCGGGGAGGGACGAGCGGGGCGAGCGGCTTGTGCCGGCGTCGTGGCCGGGCGGCAGAGCTCTGCCGCGGGGAGGCTCCCGCGGGGGCGGGCGCCGCGCGGGAAACCGAGCCCCGGCGTTCCCGCAGGAGCTGCCAGCGCGGGAACCGGCCACGGCTCCCTGGGCGCATTTCGGCTTAAAAGTCAAGGACCAGGAAGCAAAGACGAGCCGGGGGCAGGAAAGCAGACCCCGGGCATGGAGGGAGACGGAGCGGGCGGCGGGCGAGCGGAGGGCTGGGACGGCGTGCCCGGAGGGGTCTGGGCAAGGAGCCGCCTCACCACCGGCACGGGGAGCGACTCAGCCAGACCCTGAAAAACATAAAAATAAAGCCAGACCTGCCTGAAAGGGGGAAGAAAGGAGCCCGTCTCGCAGATTTATGGAGCTGCAGTGGCAGCGGCAGCGAGCCCCACCGAGCGCCTGAGCCGCCCCGGGTCCTGCCTCAGCCCACAGAGAAATTCTTTACTTATTGAATCACATTTGTCATCTTTAAATACATATGCAGGCCCGTGTTTCTGAATCCATAAACATCTTTAACTAACTCCGCTCAGCTAGGCCTCTTTCAGCAGTAATTTATATTTAACTTTTTCCATATGCGGGGCCTGTCGCGCGGGTGTCGTTTCCGGGAAGGCGGGGGACGGCGCGGGGGCCGCAGCCGCGTGCTCGGGGCTGCTGGACCGGCCGCCGCTGGCACGGCGCAAGAAATCCGCCCGGCAGAGCCAGCCCTCATTAATCATTCGAACTACCAAGCTGCCAGCTCCTTTCAAGATCTTTCAAGAAGTGTTTTCACCCAAAATAGAGTTGAAAACGCGCCGGGCCCTTCTCGCAGCGTCTCATCCATCTGGCCGTTAAGGGGCTCTGACACACAAGGCCGCTCTGTGCGAGGGGCCCCGGGGGCCGCGGCCGCTCGCACCGGGGCCTGAGGGCATCCGGCGGCTCCGGCCCTACCTACAGGAGGGATAAAAGGGCTGTTGGCTGCAGCGACCGGGGGCGAGGGCACGGGCAGAGCGCAAGCATGAGCGCGCCGGGGTGGCGATGGGCACGGGAGGCAGGTGACGGGGGGACGGCGGTGGCCCCCGCGTGGCACGGGAGATGGAGCAGCGAGAGCGCCCTGCACGGAGCCAGGGCGAGCGGGGCGCACGCAGCGTACGACACGGGAGAGCGCGCAGGGCGAGCGGCGCGCACATGGCTTGCACGCAGGAAACCGTGCAGAGGGAGCATCGTGTGAGCTGCGAGCAGCGCGGGCGATGGGGCCTGGTGCAAGCGTCGCGCAGCGTGGGAGACGGGGCGTCGTGCAAGCGGCGTGCAAAGCAGGCTGCATCCCGGAGCAGAGGCCGAGCAGAGGCCGGCTGGACCCAGCCGAGCCGTCCCCCCCCCGAGCCCCCCGAGCCCTCGCCGCCCGGCACGCGGAGCGGTCCAGGCTCTGCCCCGCGCTCGCAGCCCCGCGGGTGGCCCGGGCCCCATCCTGCGCTGGTCATGCCGGCACCGCCCGCACGCGGGGCGCCACCGCGGGCGAGGGAAGGGGCTGAGGCCACCGGCCGCTGCTGCGCGCCAGCCTCAGGCGTTCGAGCAGCGTGAGTCAGACCCCGAAAACAACACCACAGGCCCAAACACCGCGAGTTTGCTCTCCAGCTGGAAGGGCTGCGAGCTCTTTTTTTCGCGTGAAGGAAGAACTTCAGGCAAGATAACGCGACTCCTGGAGCCGGGGCTTTTGCAGAGCGAGCGGCTGCCGCCCCTGCCATAACCCGGGGCTCGCCCTGCCGCCGCCGGCCTTTGCTCTTGGCTCGTCGCTCCGGGGCGGCGCTGGGGTGGAAGGGAGGTTTACCGGCCGAGCGGCGGGTTGGCGCGATGGCGGCGCTGCGCCGGCGGGCGCTCGAACCGATTAGCGCGTGCAGCAGGGTCCCCCCATCTGCGTGCCGATGCTGCGCCAGCTTATTTAAGTCATAAAAGTTTGGGAATGATCAAAGCAGCAGTCAAGGGCATAACACGTTTCTGCAGCTGGAGGAACGAGCGCGACACCCGCCGAGCAGACGCTCCCGAAGCAGTTGCTCCTAGGAGGAAATTCAGTCACAACCTACGAAACGTGCGAAAACGCCAGAAGGAACCAAGGTCTTTTCGGCCACTTTCTCAAGGGCGGGGGCGGGAGCTCCTGCTCCCACCCCTGCCATGCAGGGCTCCTTACCAGGGCCGGTCGAGCCATGATTTTCTTAAAAACACTAGACCGCTTTGTGCCTGAGAGAGGTCAGCAGCTCGGCTCCCGTCGGGGACTCTTCCCCCCGGGAAAGCGGACCGGGCCGCCGTCCCGCCGCCATCCCCGCGCCGAACCCGAGCGAAGGCAACCATCGCCCCAGCAACGATTTAGCAAGCCAAGGAAGAGGAAAATGCAGAAAGTGCACCTCAGCTGCCTGCCTTCCCAGAGCCGCCCACCCACCCGCGCATCCGTCCGTCCCAGGGGACCCGCTGCGGGCGGGGGCCTTAAATCCCCCGGGCTCCCCATCTCCTTTTCCCAACCGGCAGCAGCCTCTCCTACCGCCTCCTGCGAGATGCACGAGGCCGCGGGGCAGGAGGCCGGATTTGCCGGCGACGCCGAAAGCGGCTGAAGCTGCCGCGGCTGCTCACCGGGGCCGGCACGCCGCGCGCGCGTCCTTCGCCCGCCTCCTGCTTCGCCGGCTGCGGCAGGGCCCCGGGGCCAGGCGCCGGCTCCCGGCGCGCGGGCAGGCGAGGCGTTTGCAGGTGGCGGCGGCCCCGCTCAGCCCAGCGCGGCGGCGGCCCGCCGTCTGCCCCGGCACGGGCACCTGCGCCGGCCGGCCTCGTGCACGGCGCCGCAAGCGGCGGTGAAGCCGCAGCGAAGCTGCTCCGAGGGGTTTCCGTAAACGCCGCGTTACAAAACATTGCGGAAATTTGGTTATTGCGAGCGGAGCCGGAGGAAAGCACGCCGCAAACGGAGCTGTCAGCCGAGCGCCTCCCCCCGGCACTTGCGTATGCCGAACTGCGGCTCTTCAGTTATTCGTCACGACACTAAGCAGAGAGATAACTCTTACCCATGCGTCACGGGGGCGAGCAGCACCGCTGGCAGGCGTCTCCGGGGAAGCCTGGGCGCGCGGCGCGGAGGAGCAGCCCAGCCACGTGCTGGGGCGCCCCGCGGCCTCTTCGGTGACGGCCAGAAAAACGGTGCGGTTTTGGCGGGGACGATGCCAGCGGGCCGGCGTGAGCGGCTGGGCGCCCTCGCACCGCGCAGCCGGGATGGGCAGCTGTAACTCCGCAGCCGGCACCTAGCGCCGCATCAAAAGCTTCTCCCACCTGCGGCTTTCGTGGTCATCGCGGGCTTCGGCCTCGGAGACTCGGAGCATCTCGAGGTCTTTGCTCTTGGCCAGGGCCGCCGCCGGCCTCCTGCTCGTGCTGCCTCGCTGCCGAAACCGGCTGCAGGAAACCACAGGACGCCCGTTCTCGCTCCTTCCCTCCCGAGTCCTTCTGCCTTGCGCGTCCCGCGCCCGGCGTCGCGCTGCCGAGGAGCGCTGCGGCCGGCGGGCAGGGAGGGCGCGCCGAGGCGTTGCACCCGTCCGCCCGGCGTCGCCCGTTGCTCGCCCCGGCCCTGCCCTGCCTGCGCCCCGCTCGGCACCGAGCATCCCCTGAAGCGAAGCTCTGGCGCGCCGGGGACGCGCGCGGAGCCCCTCTTCTCCAGGGCCTCCGTCAGGGCTAACGCGGAAAGAAAAGCTGCTTTATGCCGCTCAGAAACGTCTCGCCCGCCCTCGCTTTGGTCAGCGGCGGCGGCATCCCGAGCCGAGCTGCTCCGGCGCGGGCGGCGTGCCCGGCGGGCTCCCGCGACGCTCCGCGCTGCCGGCAGAGCCCCCTGCGCTGCCTCAAAGCCATCGGGCGTTTGTGTGCAGCAGAGGAAGGAAAGCAACAACCAAAACGCGGCCTCGCTCTTTCATCCACGTATTTATTAGGGGGAGAGCTCCTCTGCGCTCGGGGGGACGTCGAGCTCGGCAGAGGGGGATATTTATAAGGCGGGCAGCCCGGCGGAGCCGCTCGGCGCGCGCGGCCGAGCCGTGCCGTCCCCGGCGCAAGGCATAATGTCGCCTTTGTTCGCCGGCTGCTGCGCCGCGCGCTTCGCCCGATCCCCCCTCGGCCGCACACGACACAGCCCTGCAGGTTTCCCGTTTAAACAGCGCACAGTTGCGAAGCGTCCTGCCTCCTTCCGCACACACTGCGGCCTCAGCAACTGCTGCAATAAATCAATAGGAAAATAGAGGCTGCCAGTTAGACTAAACAAGTGCATTTGCAAGGATTGCTAACCCTCATTAATCACTCTGACAGTCCTAAAAACACATTTCCCCTTTAATGACTGTATTTGGATAATCAGTGCTTTTTCCTCCTCAGTCAGAGCCGGAGTAACTGACAGCTGGTGTTATTATAGCCGTCCGCGGGAGAGCGCTGGGACCAGGGTCACCTGAGAGTCAACCGCTGGAGGTCTCCTGCAAGCCAGCCTGGCTGCAAAAGTTGTTGTTATGCAATAGGGAGGGGAGCCGCTTGCTGCCAACACCGCTTCCAACGCGCCTTTCCCGGTGTACCAACACCCACCTGTGTCACCCGAGCCCCGGCCTGCTCCCTACCCCGCCTCGCGCCCCGAAAAGGACCCCCGCCAGCTGGCTTTGAAAGGCCCCTTTTTTGTTGCTGCTCTGCGTTCCCTTTCGGTGACTTTCGCTTCCTGGAGAGGTTTGAAACCTCACGCGTTTTTTCTGTGTAAATGATGCAACACATTAATGCACAGCACATTATGAAAATGGTAATTCAAACCCATACAACTCTAAATTAAGCCATACATTATCCGACCCACTCAGCCATATATTTTGCAGAAAGACAGGATTGAATCAAATCAAACCGAAACTGTGGAGCGCAGGTTGTTAGACAGAATGATTAATAAAGTGCATCCCAGTGCTCTTATTATAAAATGAATCCTGCAGCAACCTGGGCATACATTAGCTCGGGAGTTATTTAATAATATTGGCAACACAATCATTTCCTAGCAGATAAAGTCCCGGCGCGCTGACTGGGATCGGGCGATACTTTGCAGTGTTTCCACGTCCTGGCCCCAGTGCTGCAGTCTTCAGGGAGGGGGAAAAACCATTCCCGGGGGGGGTGCCCGCCGCGGCGCCGGGAGCGGGCGGGCGGCCCGAGCCCTGGCCGCGCCGGGAACGCACCCCCGGCAGCCTTCCCCGGCGCCGCGCCGCGCCGGAGCGGCGTCCCCGGCGGGGGGGCGCGGGGAGCGCCCCGAGCTGGCACCGGGGCGGCTGGGGGCACGAGGCTGCCGACGGGTGCGGGGACACCGAGCCGCTCACCCAGCGGGGGCCTGGCCGCCCCTGCCTCCCCCTGCCGCAGCCCGGCGCGCACCGAAAACGCCTGCCGGCCAGCGCCGAGCCAGGCCGGGGCTGCTCCGAGCCCTGCTCCGCAATTTCCAGGCTCTCGCCCTGCAAACAGCCTGCCCGGGGGAGCGCGACCCATCCGGGGGGCAGCCCCCTTTGGGGACGGACGGACCGACGGACCAGAGCTGGGTGCGCGGCTGAGCGAGGGGGAGCTGCCAGCGCCCACCGGACGCGCGGCCCGGAGCGCTCGCCAATGCCAGCACCACTGCCCGGAGAAACCAGCCCGGAGCCTCCGCCGGCCCCATCGGCCTTGCGCTCCCGGCCGCCTGCGCCCACCGCGCCCCGGCCCCGTCGGCCTCGCGCCCCCGGCCGCGCCGGCAGGCAGAACAAATAAAAATCACATCGGCAAAACAGGCCCCTGGCTGAAGCGCGGCGGTGTTTTCAGCTCCAAGGACACAAAGGAAAGGGAGCACGGGGCATAAGGCAAGGCAGAGGGGGTGATGAGCCGGGATTAACGGCACGACTCGCCCAAAACGCAACGGAGCAAAGCCCCGGGGGGCAGCGGGAGCACGCGGCGCTTCGGGCGACGCCGTGCCAGCCGGCAGCCCGGCTCCGGGCCAGGCCTTTCCTTCGGAGGGACAAAGCGGCCGCGGCTCTGCCTCCCCCGCTGCGGCGCGCAGCCGCCAGCCTGAGCCCAGCGCCGACGCCGGCTGCGGCCTGCGCGCACGGCCGGACGGGGGGGACGAGAGGGCGCGGGCAGGCGCGGCGCCCCCTCCCCAGCCCCGTCCGCTGCAGCCCCAGCCGCAAAACCGCCCGCGGGGCCGCAGCTCGGGGAGGGGTCGCGCTCCGCACCCGCGCCGCCTCCAACAGCCTCCTCGACGCTGCCCCGCACCGGCACGCCCGGCGCCCTCCCCGCCGGCCGCGGCAGCTCCGCGCAGCCGGCCGCGCCAGCTCCGCGCCGGGACCCCCCGAGCGGGGCTCCGGCCGCCCAGCGCCGCTGCCGCTAGATGGTGCTCGGAGCCCGCCGCGGCGGGACGGAAGACAGACCACACCACAGGGCGGATATAGCCAAGTATTCATTTATTAACAAAATAAGACTTACCCAGCCGGAGCTCTGCGCACCCCAAGCGCTGGCAGCCCTCCCGGCGCCCCGCGCTGCTCCGTCCGCGGGGGCGAGGGTGGCCGCTCCTCCGGGGCTCTTGGCGGCCCCGCCGTCGTCCTCCTGCCCTCGGCGCCGGGGCCGCGCTCCGCCGCCGACGGGGACGGGGACGGGGACGGAGAGAGCTGCCGGCTCAGCAGGGCCGGGCCTTCTGCCTTCCTCCCTCCCGGAGCCACCCCCGTCCCCAAAGCACATTTAAAAAAAAAAAAAAAATAATAATAATAAAAAAAATTACATCTGTCAACTTTACAAACGAAGAGAAACTGAATTCCAGAACGATAAACGAGGAGGGGGAGGAGGAGGAAACGTTTCTTTTTGTGTGTCGAGAGTCATGCAAGAATTCCTCGGGGGGGAAAAACAAGAAGGGGAGGGGAAAAAAAATCCAGAGAAACAGAAGGGAAAAAGAAAAGCCCCACACCTGCAAAGTAAAGGTTTTTTTTCTTTTTTCTTTTCTTTTTTTTTGTTTTTTTTTTGTTTTTTGGACACAGACTTTTTGCATACCATTGATTCATTGGTGTATTAATGCACTTATATTCCCAGCTTTAAGCTAACATACAGTAAATAAATACAGAGTCCCAGGAGGGCTCGGGGGAGGAGGAGGCTGGAGAAGGGGAAGGGGCTGCGGTAGCTACTGATATCCGAGTGCAGAAGCTGAAGTTAGTCTTTGGCCGTAGAGCGCGTATGGCGAGTAGTAAGGTCCGGCGGCTGGCAAGGACGGCACGGGCAGGGCGCCGGCCGCGGGCAAGTGGCTCTTGCCGTAAGGGTGGTACCTGTTTAGTCCCAAAGTGTGTGGGCTCCTCAAGGACAGGGATCCGGGTAACGTGTTGGGGCTGCCAGGGGCGGCGGGCGGGAGGTGGAGGTGGCACGAGGCGGCCGAGCCCAGCCCGGAGCCGGGGTAGCCCGCCAAGAGTTTCTCGGCCCCCGGCAGGGCCGTGTGGGTCCGTAGGTGGGTGAGCAGCTCCTCCGAGGTGGCAAACCTCTTGTCGCAGGGTCCGCTGGCAGACACCCAGTTGCATATGTGGGGCAGGGGGTCGTTCTGGAGCATGAAGCCGTAGGTGTAGAGGGGGTGGCCGGGCAGGCTGGCGGTGGCGCTGGAGGAGAGCGTGGTGTGCACCGAGTGCAGCGGGTGCGCGGGGTACACCAGCGGGTATCCGCTTTTCAGGCTGCCGGGGTCGTGCACGCAGCTGGAGCAGTTGCCGGTGCCCAGGTGCGAGGCGCTGTGGTAGCTCAGGCAATACGGGTCCCTGCATAATCCCTGCATGAAGGAGGGCGGCGAGGCGCCCGTCAGCGGGCTGGAGCTGGGCGGCTTGCCCGGCAGCCCCAGCGCCCCCGGCAGCTGGCTGCCCACCAGCCCCGGCTTGGTGGGGTCCAGCCCGGGCACGAACTGCGAGGGGTAGCCGGCGTAGGCGCCCACGATGGAGCCGTGGTAGCCGATGCTGGAGGGCGGCAGGGGGAAGACGGAGTGGCCCGGCTTGTAGGGCGAGACGGGGGCCACATGGCCGGCGGGCGGCAGGGCGGGCGGCTCCGACTTGCGGCCCGACGGGGGCTCGCCGTGGGCCCCGGGCTCGGCGGCCCCGCGCCCCCCGCCCGCCCCGTCGGGGCTGGCCTTGGCCGCCTCGGGCTCCTTCTTGTCCTCGGCGCCCTTGGGGTCGGCGTGCTGCGGCGAGGCGCCGCGGGAGCCGCCGGGCGAGGCGGCGGCGTGCGGGGGGAACGGCGGGCAGGCGGCGCTGGGCACCCGAAAGCCGGCCTTGTCGGCGCCGCCGCCCTCCTTGCGCGGCTCCCCGCCGCCCTTGGAGTAGGGCTTGAAGCTGGACTTGTCGTCGGGCGGCGAGTCCCCGGCGCCCGGCGGCTTGAGGGCGGCGGGCCGGGCGGCGGGCTCCTTGTCGGCAGCGGCGGGCAGCCCGGCGGCGGCCACGGCGTTGAGCTTGGAGGAGGGCGGCGGGTCCGGCTTGCCGATCTGCGAGCAGGTCTGGGCCAGCAGCGCCAGCGGGCTCTTCTTGGCGTCCAGCTGCGGGCGGAGCGGAGCGCAGCGCCGGTCAGCGGGGCCCCGACAGCCCCGCCGACCCCCCCCCCCGACAACCCCCGGCCCCGGGGCGCAGCGGGGCCGGGCAGGGGGATGGGGGGGGGAGAAAGGGGGGGGGCCGGCGGGGAGCCGCCTGCGCAGCGCCGGGCCGGGAGCCACCGAGCAGGGCAGCGGCACCGGGCTGGGGGGGCTCGGGGGAGCGGGCAGGGGGGAGCCCGGAGAGCCGGGGCGAGTGGGCTAGGGAGAGCCGGGGGAGCCCGGAGGAGCAGGCGAGGGGGGAGCGGGGCCGGGGGGAACGGGCTAGAGGGGAGCCCGGGGGAGCGGGCTCGGGGGGAGCTGGAAGCCGGGGGGGGGGGCCGGGGCGCTCACCTCGATGGGGCTGACGGGCGTGGAGGAGAGCGGCTGGAGGTACTCGGGGTGCAGGAGGTGGCCGCTGTGGGCGCTGAGCATCTTCAGGACGCGGATGGGCAGCCGGCTGGCCTGGCGCAGCGGGTCGGCGGGGGGCGGCCGGGGCGACGGGGCGGCCGCGGCCGGGCGGCTCGGCGGGGTGCTCGGCCGGGGCCCGCCGGGGGCACCGCTCATTTGGGGCGGGCGGCGGCGGCGGGCGCGCCGGGCTCCGCGGGGCCGGGCCGGGCCGGGCGGGCGGCGGCGGAGCGGCGGCGGCGGCGGCCCCGGCGAGACAAAACCCTTCCCCTTCCCCACCGACACGTCAAATAGCCCCGATGGCGGCCGCGCTCCGAGGGGGCCGGCGCCGCGCACCAATCCGCGCCCGGCCGGGCCCCCGGGGCGGGGAGAGCCGCCGGTGGGGGGGGCTCGCCGCCGCCAACGCCGCCGCCGCCGCCGCCAACGCGGGATCGGCCCGGCCCGGCCCGGCCCGGCTCGGCTCGGCTCGGCCCGACACCGCCCGGCCCTGCTCGGCTCGGTTCGGCTCGGCCCGACACCGCCCGGCTCGGCTCGGCTCGGTTCGGCACGGCACGGCTCGGCCCGGCCCGGCCCGGCTCGGCTCGGCTCGGCCCGACACCGCCCGGCTCGGCTCGGCACCCCGCGGCGCCGGCCCGTGCTCCAGACCAGGCTCTGCACCCAAAGTCTGCGGTGCCAGGAGCCGGTGCCCTGCCCCAGCCCCGGTGCCCTGCACAATTTCCTGTGCCCTGTTCCCAGCCCCTGTGCCCTGCACCAGCTCCTGCACCCGATGCACTGCACGTAGGGCTTGTGCCCTGCACCCAGTCCCTGTGCCCAGCGCACAGCCTGTGCCCTGCACCCAGTCCCTGTGCCCTGCACCCAGACCCTGTGCCCAGCGCACAGCCTGTGCCCTGCACCCAGTCCCTGTGCCCTGCACCCAGACCCTGTGCCCAGCGCACAGCCCCATGTGCCCTGCACCAGCTCCTGCACCCGATGCACTGCACGTAGGGCTTGTGCCCTGCACCCAGCCCCTATGCCCTGCACCAGTCCCTGTTCCCTGCACCCAGTCCCTGTGCGCAGCGCCCAGCCCCATGTGTCCTGCACTAGCCCATGTCCTGCACCAGCCCCTGCACCCGATGCACTGCACATAGGGCTTGTGCTGTGCACCCAGACCCTGTGCCCAGCGCACAGCCTGTGCCCTGCACCAGTCCCTGTGCCCTGCACCCAGACCCTGTGCCCAGCGCACAGCCTGTGCCCTGCACCAGTCCCTGTGCCCTGCACCCAGACCCTGTGCCCAGCGCCCAGCCTGTGCCCTGCGCCCAGCCCCTGTGCCCAGCCCCCAACCCGATATGCCTGGCACCCAGCCCCGTGCCTGTTGTCATGCACCCTGCCCTTGCCCTGTGCCCTGCCCCAGCCCCTGCAGCCTGCCCCATGTGCCCTGCACCCAGCCTGTGCCCTGCACCCAGCCTAACCCTGCGCCCAGTCCAGTCTGCACCCAGCGCCCTGTCCAACCCTTGCACCCTGCACCCAGACTCAGCTCCCAGCCCCATGCGCCCCCTGTGCGCAGCCCTGTGCCCCCGAAGGCCAGTCCAGCCCCTGCTCCCACCCCCTGCGCCCTGTCCAGCCCTGGGCCCAGCGAGGCGGGGGCTGCAGACACCCTGCCCAGAGCAGTGCCAACCCGTGCCGGACCGAGCCAGCCGTCGTGTCCCGGAGAGGCAGGTGGGGGCCGGAGTCTGTGGTGGGCACCCGGCGCTGCCTGCTCGCTGCCTTGCAACCCTTGTAGCCTGCCTGAACTTTCCTCTGAAAAATCCAATCTTTTCACCAACTTTTAATGTTTTTTTAGGTAGAAAGGTAGCAGAGCCAAGCTTCTGTGTGCGGACTGGGGCAGCGACGGGGTTGCTGGCGGGATAGTGTGCAGCTGCTGCCTGTGCATGGGGGAAGATACAGTTTGCATACGGACGTTTTCATTTTACACGTTTTTGTAATCACCACCATTTGAATTATTTTGAAGAGCAGGAACTTTTGGCCGTTATAGGCCATTTGCTGTTTGTGAAGTAGTGAGCGTCGGCTAACGTGCAGCTGGCAGCGGTGTGCCTCCGGTGTACCTGCACTGCAGCGAAGCAGGGCGGGTCGTGCCCGGGCCCCACACAGCAGAAATATCCCTATGTTGCCATCTCCACTCAGGGGTTTTCCACTTTCTTTGATTTTCAGAGTCCCGCACCACTTCCCAGTGACAGTGCAGGCCACCGTACAGCTAATTTAAGCTTTCTGGCAATTAACTTCCTGATCCTAGTTACCTTTATCAGGCTTCCTTGCAGTAAACTCGCCAGCCGGCGGGCATCCGCAGCCCGGGGCCGAAACCGCCGTCCCGCTGAGACCAGCCAGGCGACTCACGCCAGGCGCCGAGGCGCGCTGCCAAGCCCTGGCGCTCGACCGCGGCTCGTCCGGAGGGGCGAGGCGGCCCAGGCCGGGCGCTGCCGGCGGCGCCGCGGCCGGCGGCCCGGCGCGTGCTGCAGCTGCGGCTCGAAGCAGGCTGCTGCGAGAGCTGCGCTCGCGGGGCCGGCCCGGGAGCCGGGCGCGACGGCCGAGCGACGCCCGGAGCGGGGTCACGGCAGGAAGGCGCGGGGGCTGCGGACCGTTGCCCTCGGGAGCAGAAATGGGGTTTCTTTAGCAGCGAGGGAGGCGGCGCATCCCGACGGCGCGCCGAGCAAGCGGGGCTCCGAGCCGCGCGCTGAGCTGAGCCGGGTCGCGGGCCGCGGAGCGCAGCACGGGCTGCCCAGCGCCCTGGGGTGATGTCATTGCCGCACCATTAAAATCAAGGCTTATCTGGAACACATTACCTATTGAAAACCCAGGAACCGTCTCCCGGATTGGCGTGGTATGCCACGAACATATTTATAACTCTGGATGTTTGACATTTCCATGTTTTTCTTTCATGCACTTCTGGCTGAAGGCATATAATTTGCCAGCAGCGCATTGCATGGCAATTGTTGGCTGCGCAGCTGGGGAAGAGCGAGCTTCGGGCAGGGCCGGTTTCAAACCACGTGCACGGGGCCGGGGTGCCCGATGCCGGGAGCCGGGGGGCTCCCGCGGACCCACCTCCTCCTCGGCGGCGGCCGGGTTTCGGGTTCCTCCCACCTACCCAGGCAGGGCGAGGGAAGGGAGGGGGCAGGAGACAGACATGTATAATTAATCATATTAAATCCTGACAGATGCTTTATGTTACAACAATGTTGCTATTATTAAGTGCACACGGCCACCCATCGCAGAGCCCGCGCTCTGGGAAAGAGCCGTGCTGCCTTTCCCCCAGCGAGCGCCGGCATCGCCGTGGCCCGGCCCGGCTTCAAGGCCCACTTTTCCGACCGCTATCAATCACGCCGAGTGTCAGACCTGTCAATTTTGCCTCTTTGTGAGGCTTTTTTCTTTTTCCACCCCCCCAAAGCTGACCGCAAGATTGATTCAATCCGGACAACGGCGATGTGAAAGGAGAGGCCTGCCTTTCAAAGGAGCCATTCAACTAAGAAGGAAACAGAAAAAAAAAGTCTTTCCTCCAAGTAATTCAAGTTGTATGCCAACAACAACACTGCGTTAACAAAATAAAATAAAATAAGGTGGGACAAGTGTGTAATAGCGACTGCGATTCGGCAGGCGCTCAAGCCAGCGCTCGCAGGACTTTCCCGGCCAGCAGCCGCTGCAATAAAGCGAGTGCACAAAGCAGCGATGCCTGGAGGGTGCATTTATCGGCCGGATTAAAACTTCATCAGAGGACCATCACAGCTAGCGATGGATCCTGTTCAATTCTGCGCTGTTATGGGCACTTATTGCTTCTGATTGCATCCTTCATTTTTAAATCTGTGTCGGTCCTATTTTCATTAAGGGGCCCAGGAACCAGAGGGAGAGAAAATAAAACTTTTCTGTGTTCAGTTCAGCTCTGCGGTAAGTCACCTCGTGCTTTCAGAAAGGATATTCAAATAAAACGTGTGACCGCTTGCCAAGTGAAAATAACACAGAGCTCTAAATGATGAGCAAAACATTTTGCAAAAAAAAAAAAAAAGTAAAGCCAAAAAAAAAAAGCTTTCATGAGTGCTTAGGCCAAGACTTTCCGAAATGACTAGCGATATTTTTACTCCCTAGCCAAGGGTTGCCCAACCTGGGCTGCTTTTAAAGAGCTCTTGTTTTTCAAAGGAGACATCAGCAGAAGCGTCCCACAGCGGAGAGGCTTAAAATCGCTGATTCCTCCTGAAAACGGAGCCTCTACATCTTTCGGAGCCCACGGGAGCGCGGCGGCGGGGGGACCTGCTTCCGCCGGCCCTCGGGAGCGAGCGCTTAAACACGAGCTTAACTTTAGGCATACGTTTTTCATGGGAGGGCATGACTTCAACAGCCCGTGCGCTCAGAAACAAACGTGTGCGAGAGGCTGCAGGACTGGGCATTTGGTGGGAAGAGTCCGCCGCCGCCTCGCTCCGGCTCCAGCCCCGACAGCGGCAGCACGCCGCCGCACCGCTGCTTCCCCCGCACCAGGCGCGGAGCGCGGCGGGCGGCGAGCGCGCTTTTCCTTTCGTGTTCAAGATCTTCCAGCAAGTGGAAGCGCCTCTTTGGCAAGGCTTCCTTGCTAAGCACACGGCTTAGGGTGTCCATCACTCCCGGCGCACGCTTCCGGCCTCGCCCCGCCAACTTTAGGCGCTACAAAAAGGTGCTTTCCAGGGGAAGGCACACACCGTACGTCAGATATTTTTAAAGAGTGGAAGAAAAAAGCAAACGAGGAAATGAGTGATGTGCAGGGACTACTGGAAAAACTCCCTCAATAACAGGCCTGTCTGCGGAGTTACTAACACAGGAAGCGTGTCACCTATGATGGATGGGACAGCAATCCCGCTGGCTAGAAAAGTACTTTTTTGAGGCAGTCATCGTACTAACTATGGTATTAAATAACTAACTATTAGATTGCATCGAAAGAAAGTGTTTTCCAGGGGAGTCAGGTATGTTCCTTTACCTGCCCGCTTCGGTAGCAAGTAACGGTGTGAAAGCCACAGTCCGCGGCTGGCTGTTGCGCCACGCTCGGATCGCGCGCTTCTGCTCCCTATTTTTCGTCCGTGCAAAAAAGCCCTCTCCAGCTCTGCAACGTGCTCTCGCGCTGCGGATGTGCAGCCGGTCGCTCCCAGCTTTGGCTGGCCGCGGCACGGACTCGGGCTGGCTCCGGGCTCGGGCCTCCCTTCTGCCGCGCCGGCGGGGAGCCTCGGCCAGCGGCTCGGGCTGGGACGGCGGGAGCGAGGCGTCTGAACGCCAGAGCCTACGCGGGAAATTACAGCGGCATAAGCTGAAGCGCGACTGCAAATCAGTGCAACGGCAAGGTGCCGCGGGGCGGCGCGGGGGCCGGAGGACCCCCACCGCTTCCCGCCGGCTCCGCCGCTGGCTGTCCCCCTGCTCTTCTCCGGCCAAATCATCTGCCGTGAGCCGCGCCGCAAACGGGATAACGGCAGCGCGCGCCCGGGCGGCCACGGCCCCTTTGGGCAGGCGCCGCCGAGGAAAACGTGTTGAAGTCAGCGCTTTCCCGGCCCGCTCGCGCCGCCCAAGTCGCCCCTCGCCGCCGCCGGCGCTGCGCGAGCGACGGCCTCTTTCCTAACTGCAGAACAAGTGCATAAAAATGATCTTATTTATTACAGGAGACATGTTTTAAAACAACTGACAAAACTGCAAGATGTAAAACGACAAGCAAGTGCTTTTTCTTTTTTAAACCCATATAGACTTCTGGCAATGATAAAAATAGTGTTTTCTTTTTTAAAGTTGGAATTAATCTTTCTTTCTAAAGCAATCATGTAGCAGGAAAAGCAGGAAGACACTTCGATATTAACTGATACTCGCTGGGTGATGGTTACTTATTGAATAGCCTGGTAGCTCGCTTCCCTCTGCAGAGCGATTAACATTAAAGAACCGCGTGAACATTAAAGAAAAAAAGGTGAGATTTTTTTTCCTCCTCTATTCCCTTGATGTGTGACTAACAGCTGTTTTTCTGTGTGACAAATCAGTGGGGTCTTCCTGTTGTTGATGTAATGAAGCTGTTTCCTGGTGTGAAATTCTACAGGATAAATTGCACGAGGGGGAGGAGAACATCACGCACTTATCAAAGTGCTTTAGAGGGAAAAAAGCTCTCGGCGCTTCTGCAGGCATGGGCAGCAGATCAAAACCCACAGCGTGGCTGACACCGGGTCACGCTGACATTCGTTGAGCCCTTTTTTTGGCCTGTTTATCTTCAAGTTTTCTGCTGTTCTGAGCAGAACGACGGCCTTCACGACAACGCGGTGCTTCGCCAGGGTGATTTCAGGCGGCCCCAGCCTCCCCTCGGCGAGGCCCCGCTGCAGAGGGCCCTGCCAGCCCGCCGGCCTCGCTTTCCCCGTCCGCAAGAGGGGAGGGCGACTGCGCCGGCCGCCGAGACGCGCTCGGACGTGCACCGGGAGCGGTGCTGCGAAACGGGGACAGCTCCCCGCGCCGAACCCGGGGGCGGCCGCCGGCTCCCAGGGTGGCGCCAGCCCCGAACCCGCCGGCTGGCCCCAAAAAAGCTTTTCCTCCTTGCTGACTGCACTGCCGGGGTCTCTGCCCCCGTGGGCTCGCCTGGCCCTCGCACCCACACCCCGAAAAAACCCCGAAACAGTTACTTCTGTTGTTCTTTCTTTCTTTGCCAGTCTTAGTTAATTAAACTATGCAAATTAAAACAACTTAATTTATATAATATCAGTACCAGAGCCTCAAACCATTTGGTGTAGCTCATCTGGCACGTACATTACATAAAGTGTTCGGAGCGGCTCTAATAAAAATGAAAAAGGCTGTAAATCAAATTTAATTTATTCATTTTCTGTATGGTATGAAAGCATGCCAAAATCAGATTATTTATGAGCCCTTCATAACAATAGGCATTTTTATTGGTTGCAAATGACAAAAGGCGTTCTCAGGGATTTTTTTTTCCCCCCTTTCTTTTAAATTTTTTGAATGCCTTTTCAGAAACACTTATTTTTTTTGGACTCTATGATCTCAAAGAAAAATATTTAATCATTGATACAATAAAAATAATTTATATTTAGATACTGAAAAACACATCAGACTTTAAAACAGAAATATACAATAGCTAATCCAACCCAAAGGCTCAGGCAAACACTGCACCGCAGGTTAGATAAAAGCGCTGTGATTTATACCCACTTTCTTGAATTTCCCATTAAGACCATAATCTCCTGTAAGTCCTTCACGAGAAGTGAGAGGGGCTCAGGGTTTTTTTCCCTGGGAAGACGAGCGCCGCGGGTTTGGGGCCCGGCGCTGCCCGGGTTCGGGGCGCGCGCGCAGCACGCGGGTCGCGTTTCTGCCTGCGGCGTAACTCTGTCTAGCGACATCTGATCGGCAAAAGCCGCTTCTCGGCCGAGTAACCGAACCGGCGCCAGCGCTCGGCGCCGGATGAGGTGGGTTAGCCTCCCTGCTACACCGAAAATCGGCCATAAAACAGCCGCGCGCTGGCTTCTGCCTCCTGCTTTCGCATCGCTTAAGCCACGTTCTGTTCGTTATCTGCTACGGACAGGAGCAGAAATGGGGTTTGATTAAATTTGGGAAAATTTGAATTTTGAAATTCGGGGCAGGTTTAATGTCCTCCCTGCAGCGTCGGGCACCTTCGGCAGGGGTGAGAGCCTCCGCCGGGCTCGGCCAGGCCTGTCTGCGCCCGCAAGGAGCCCGGCCGCAGCGGCCAGAGGGGCTCTGGGACCCAGGAAATGCGAAAACGCCACTTCTTGCAAAAACGCCACTCGGCCGCGGGCGGAAGGCCTGCGGCGGCGCGCGGGAGCGACTCGCTCTGCTGGAAGGTGCATGGGGAAGGGGTGGAGATGTGCTCCCTCCTGCAAGCCGAGGGGCTTTTTCCATGCCTGGCTTGGCCAATCCTGAGGGGGAAAAAAAAAAACAAAAAAACAACAGAAACAAAAAAAAAGGAAAAGAGAAAAAGCAGGACCCCCCTCCCCAGAAGAATTAGCATCCAGGATCTGTCAGTCACCGGGAGCTTTTGGTAAAAGGGGCCCCTTGTCAACCTCTGCCTTTGATGTGACTGGGACGGAGGTGCTCAATTAAAAGCCTATCAGTCTGTAAGTAAATCAACGCCTATCAGGCTTGTCACATCAAACAAACGATTATTGCACCAGCCCGCCCACCCCATTAATCTGGCTGTTCCCTCTCGACAGCTCAGGGTCAGGGCACTGTAAATCCTGCACTGGATCGCGGCCACCTGGAGCAGGATGAAAGCGGCCCCGCGGCACGCGCGCCGGCACCCCGTCATTCCCCAGCGGCAGGCGGGCCGCGGCCGGGGCGCCCCTCGGCACCCCACAACCCGCTTTCAGACCGATATCGGGCTGGCAGCCCCGACGTGCCGGCCGGGGGACGAGCGGGACCCGGAGCCTCCCAGCCGGGCGGCGCTGCCGCCTCTCCCACCGCTGCCCGCGGGAGACCCTGTCCTGTCGGGACCCTGCTCTCCGCGTCTGGCCCACACGCGTCCCCACCTGCTGCCCTCTCTGCCTCAGTTTCCCCTTCTGCGCAGGCGCGCAGCCCCGGTGCTGGTGGAAGCAGCGCTTTCAGCACCCCGGAGGAGGAGCGCGTTCGCGAGCGGGCGCATTTACCACCAAACCCCAAGGAGCAAGGAAGGCAGCTGCATCCGTCACTGCAGCAAGGAAGAGGAATCTCCTAAACACCAGAGCCAAAATGCATCAATTCACATCATCGGTGCAAGCAAGGAGAAACCCCGGGGAAACCTCCTGAGTTCAGATCACAGCGGCACGTGCCACCCGGGCACCACAACACCCTCCCTGTGCAGGGCGACCCCCGAATTTCCCCCGTGCACCCAGCGCCCGTGCAGGGCTCACGGTACCACGAACACATACCGGGGAGCCCAGCCAGCACACGCAGCCTCCATCCTCCTGCCCAGGCTGGGACATCACCGTCCTCCCCCTCCTGCCCAGGCTGGGACATCACCGTCCTCCCCTTTCTGCCCAGCCTGGGACATCACCATCCTCCCACCCAGGCTGGGACATCACCATCCTCCCCCTCCTGCCCAGGCTGGGACATCACCGTCCTCCCCTTTCTGCCCAGCCTGGGACATCACCATCCTCCCACCCAGGCTGGGACATCACCATCCTCCCCCTCCCACCCAGGCTGGGACATCACCGTCCTCCCCCTCCTGCCCAGGCTGGGACATCACTGTCCTCCCCTTCCTGCCCAGCCTGGGACATCACTGTCCTCCCCTTTCTGCCCAAGCTGGGACATCACTGTCCTCCCCTTCCTGCCCAGGCTGGGACACCAGCCCAGGGCATATAAAAACCCACTTCCAACCCAGCTGCACCTCCTTCAGGGAAAAACTCCTTTCCGGGTGCGAGACCGGGGGGAACCTGGCCCGGCGGAGTTTATCTGCCACACATGATCAATGCTGAGTTTAAGTAAGGTTTATTGGTATCTGTAATTTAACATGACATATTTCTAGCACGCATTACTCTGAGATCATCGTGTGCATAAAATATGACAGGAATCTTTTAAGTGCAAGCATAGTTCTCAGTTAATTTAATAACTGAGATGGAAAATGGAATAGCATTAAATTTAATATTATACATAATGCTCCTACACTTCCTTCACCTGCTTCTGGCATCATTTGTTTTCCCTTCGTCCTCATTTACAGCCTTCCCAGCCCGAATTGTCGCGGGCTCGCCCCCCTCGCCGGCCCCGCGCACGCAGCGCCCGGCGCTGACTCGCCGCCTCCTGCTTTTGCCCGAAACAGCCCCAACAGGCCGCAGCAGCACGGGCGCAGGCCAGCGAGCACGCAAAAGCCTCGTCCCCTTCCAGGCCGGTGGCAGCGGTCCCCCGATGGCCCCGGCGCGACGTCAGGACTACAGCAGTTTGCACTTGCCGCGCGCCAGCCAGGTAGCCGGGCTGGCTCCTCGGAGGTGTGGACGAGCACTTCCTGGGCAACGTGCTGGGTGGAAAAAGCTTATGGGACCCAGGAGAAGGAACCAGCACTGCGTGTTTCCACCACCGCGGCTGGAAGCGGCGCCGCTGGGAACCGGGGGCCGCAGCGCTGGAGGCCTCGGCCGGGCGGGGGGCTTCGTGGGAGCTAGACCCCGCGGCCACCGGCTAGCTGTGAGGCGGGTGCTTTGGGTGGGCGTTCGCGCTCACCTCCCGGCAGAGCGGCTCCGGGCGCCTGCAGGATCCCGGCCGTAAGAAAGAAGCGCCCCAAAGCCGCCGGAAGAGCCGGCAGGCAGGGACCCCGCGCCGGCGCGCCGAGCCGCGAATCCATTCCCGTTTACGACCTGTGATGATGATACCCCTGAAGGATAAAAGTCTACACATAATAATCTCTCTCTTCAGCTTTGTTAACAACTTCAATTAACAGCGAGCTGCGTAATGCTTCATCAGCCGTTTGGATTACAGATGAAATTAAGCCATCATATTTATGAACTGCTCAGCGAGTTCGAGGAGGGCGCCACATATTTTACGTTTAATAACTTCTTACCCTCTCATTTTATTTATAATGTTAATAATGATTTGGTGGCTGCTTTTGGGGGGGGGGGGAGCATAAACGCCAAAGAGACGAAGCGGCGAGGAGCTGCGCGCCCCGGGCGCTGCAGAGCCCCGCGGACCGGGAGCCTTCGGCCTCGTAACTGCTTCCCGCTCGGCGCAGTTCAGACCTGCGCCGTAGCGTTAATAATTAAAGCCCGTAAAGTGGGTCTGCAGGGTGTGCGCGGCGGCGGGGCTGCGCCGGAGCGGCGCCGCGTCCTCGCTGCCCGGCTGCAGGCGCTTGGCAGCCCCGACCCCCCCGGCGGGATGCCCCGCGCTTTCCCCCAGGCCCAGGCCTCGCTTAGGGAAAAATAAAGTCATTCGTTAAAGCGGGGCGAGACGGATGAGCTGGGGGTCCGGCCAGAGGGAGGACTTTTCCGCACGTCTCCGCTTCTGCCCCTTGCGCCCACCGCGGCGCGGCGCCGGCCGGGACCCCGGGCCGGGGGCTGCTGGGGCGGTTTCTCCGCTGTGATCCGGCAGGCGATCCCGCAGCCGGGCTGCGCTTTGGGGCGACAGCCCTAGCGAGCGCAGCCGGTCCCCCCGGGCAGCGGCCGGCCGGCCGCCCCGCTCTGCAGCGCGGGCACGCCGAGGCGCCCAGCAAGGTTAATTAATTTGAGCAAAGGCTGGAGCCTAAAAGATGGGGAGCAGCACGCTGAAAGATGACGGCTGGCAAAAATCGTTAGAGGCATCTTTCAACAATCTATATACCGTTATCGATCCTGTTATAGATCATGCTCCTTTCCCCTTTTTTGCAGGATCTTCTGGATCGATACAGCAAGTGCATTGAGACTGTAGCAACACATTTAAAACCTTATAAAAGGTTATTTAGTTGCTAACAGTGCAGCAGTTTCTGCAAAGCCTGCCAAAAGGTTACAGCTTTTTGGGCATCATAAATTACAGACGACAGGGAAAAAAAGTAAGTGCGGTTTTCTTTATTGTCTCAATGATGGATGGGCTCCTGAACAAGACACAAAATACATCATATCACCTTTAATGGGACCACATTTCTGTAGCCATAACTCACAATTTTAAAATAGAAAATGGTGAAATATGGCGTTGTATATTCCACTCCTGACATATTTATGAGTCCTTCCCTTCTTATAAATACAGTGATTGCTATTTCAAAGCAGCATGTCAGGTATGAACAGAGCACAAACAGCTGGTGCGATTGAAAAATTATAGCCAGAGTTGGACGTTTTCAAAAACTCTCTCTAGCAGCAGTAAATTTACAATGTTTGCACTAACTGTTATTAAAACCAAATCCATATCTTGGCAACGGGAACGCGCCGCGCCGTAACAGCTGGAGTGACAGCGCTGCCGACAGCTGGGGCGAGCCGAGGGGCTGCGCGGCGGGGCCGCGGCCGCGGGAGCGGGACGGGCCCCCGGCTCGGCGCGCCCGCAGCGGGGCCGGCCGGCTTCCCAGCCCGGCGCCGCGCAGCAGCAAGGCAACCTGCTGCAGCAAACGCTCGGCGAGTGGAAGGAGGCCTCTTGGCCGCCGTTCGGGAGGGAGCTTGGGCTCATTTTTCCGGCTGAGTGGAAGCAGCTGCCTGCCGCATGCTCCGTGCAGCCCGCAGGCCTCCCGCTCCCGCCACGGACGCCGGGGACTGGAGCTGCGTCCCGGCCTTAGGCGCTGGCTCGGGGCTGACGCAGAGCCGCTGGCTCCGGCACAGTCCGGGGGGAGCCGGAGAAATCCTGCTCTGCCCCGGAGCAGCCAGCGCAGACCTCGCCGTGGATTTCGGGAGGTGCCCTATATCCAGCGCCACCACGGACCCTTCCCGAGCCGGACACGGCGTCCCGGCCCCTGCGACCGCCCCGGGCCAGGGCTGCGAGCCGGCTGCCCCGGCGGCTCCAGCCCTGCCGGAGCATCGGGCTCCAGCGCCGGCCTCGCTCTGATTTATGCCTCAGTCCATAATGGCAGTTTAATGTTACGCTAATTCGCGTTTCAAGGCTGGTGCCATTTCTGTATCATTATTTCCACTCATTTTGCAAGAGTGTTTTACTAGTAAATACCTCACGGAAGACCTACTCCTGCCAAGAGCCCTCCTGAGCGTCGCCGGCCCTGGGAGGGCCCCGAATTCTCCCTCCTCATTTAAACGCACAAAAGGCCCCTAATTAGCTTTTTGTTTAGGCTGATTATGAATGTGAGTTTTGACCTTTCAAAGCGATTAGCTTTTTTTTAAGCTAACTCATTTGCATGACATCAGTTACCAAACCACCTATACAATTTAGGGCCAAGACTTTTTTCGGCTGTTGCTTTGGCCTTTCTCTGCCTGCGCCGCCAGCGGGGCAGGTCGCTGGGCCGGCAGGTTTCGGCACCCAGGGCAGCTCCGGCCCCAGCTGCCCCGGCGCCGGGCGCCGACACCGCTGAGGTCCCAGGACCCGCTGGCATCGCTGGCCGGCGCCGGCGTCCCCTCGGGGCTGCGCTCCGGCGCGTCCCTCCGCCGGCGAGCCCCGGGGCGCTCCGCCGAGCCGGCCTTTCGGAGCAGGAGCGGTGTCCGGAGCCAAGGACGCCGAGGAAGCGCCGGGCCGCGGCAGCCCCCCGCCGCTCCAGCGGGAACAATAGGCTTTTCCAAGCTCTTTGTGGTAGCTAAATTCAAAACTCTTTATCGCTGATTTACGTGCCTTTATCTCAGCAAAGCCCTCCAGAGGTGCATTTTATTACCCTGGATTATTAAACAAAAACTCTTCGCTAATGAGATGTTGGGATCTTTGCATTCGCCTTTAAAGCGGCTGCGGGGCTGGCGGAGCCGCCGCGGCCGCCCTTATCGGCGGCGGTCCCCCGCGGCCGGAGCCCCTTTGTCCCGGCCCGGCTGCCGGGGCCGGGCTCTGCCTCTATCTCTGCTTGCGATTAGCCGGCTAGATTTCGTGTCTCCATGCATAACAGCAGATAAACCGCTGCTTCGGGTAAGTCTTCTGGGCGACCGGCTCTCCGGCTTCCACAGCCTTGGAGCGGTATCGGCGAGGCCGAGCTCTCGCCGGGGCCGCCAGCCCGGCCGGGGCGGCCGCCCGCCCGCCAGCCCCGTGGCAGCCCTCCTGCCCGGCCCGCAGCCGCCCCGGGGCCAGCCGCCCGCTCCCCTCGGCCCCCGGGGCCCGCGCCGGCCCTGGCCCTGGCCGGAGCGCAGGGCGCGTCCCCTTCCTCTCCTTATCCGCCTCCCCTCCCCAAACCCGTGTCGGCAATATTTTTCTTCCTGCACACATGCAAGGACCTCTGAGTTGACTGCTCTGTTTTATAACATTGCTGTTTCCTGGCCTGGCTTTATTACATCTGTTCTTTGGGGTATGGTGTTATAAATTGGGTATGTGATGACGTGTAATCACTAACTGCAAAGCCAATACATTTTCGCTGCAACAGCAGCAAGACAAATAAAGGAGAGAAGGAGAAGCTGGCAGGGCTAGGACAAAGGCAGGCATGCACAGCAGCACCGAGAGGCGCAAGCGAAAAACCCGATTGCGAACTGCAATCCTAATGCAAACTGTTCTCCTAATGCAACCGCTGCAGGAAGGGTTTTTGGTGTTTTGCTAAGACATCCCGGAGCATCTGTGACTGTTTGGGTGCTCCTGGCGCCCCGTCGGGGCGCCCCGCCGGCAGCCTCGCCACGGTCCTGTCCCGCCTGCGCACCGCAGGAACCGGGGCCGGTTCTGGGATTTGCAGCGAGGGCCGAGGCGAAAGCGAAGGCTGTAGCTCCCGGCGGTGTCGGGCCGGCCGGCGGGAAGGCCCTGGTAGTCCGCAGCCTGGGTAAGCTCGAGCTGGTTAAAGCCCTGGCGCGTCTCTGCCCCTCGTTGCCAGCCAAGCGCTGCCAAACCCGCCCCATCCCGGGCCCTCTCCCGCCGTTCCCAGCGCGGCGGCTCCGGGCGGCTCGTCCTGGGAGGCTGCTCAAACCGCTGGGGCCGGAGGACTGGTTAAACCGACGCAGCCTGAACCAGGCTTTGATCTGCAAATTCGGCGGCGCTTCGCGTCCACCCAGAAATAGTTTTCCTTCCCTTTTGTTTCCCAAGCCAGGGCTGGCAGGCTGGGCGGAAACGCCAGTCTCCCGGGCCTTCCTCCGCCGGGACGGCGGCCGCGGCTCCCGCCGGGAGCAGGGCTTCCCCGGGGCCGCGGCCCCGCGTCCAGCCGCTCGTCGCCGCGCTGGGGCCGGGGCTGCCCCGTCGCCTCGGGCCGGGCCGGGGCAGGCGGACGAGCCCGCCGGACGCCTCTGGGCGCCCCGGCGCTGCGCTGCACCCTCGGCTGCGGCGGACCGTCGCCGCTCCCTGCCCGCCGCTCGGGAAGCCCTGCCTGCGCGGGTGTTATCCTTGGCAGGGGATGAAAACACTTCTCAGCCTTGTAACTACGTCTAGCGCGGCCGGGGCCTGAGGCAGGAGGAGGCGGGAGACAAGCCCAGCCCGCGCGCCGCGGCAGGGCGAGCGGGACCCGGCGTCCTCAGCAGCAATGATCGCTTGTGCAACTGCAAACGCGGACGGGGAAGATGGGCCGGGAGATAAATGGGAGGGAGTCGACCAGCTGCAACTTAAGATGTGCCTGCATGCTGCTGCACCGGTTTATCATGATAAATGTCATAGGAAAATCAATTCTCTGTGTACTTTTGGGAATTACAACTATCATTTTGGTGTGATTTATTTGCTATATAACACGGACAAGGGCTCTTTGTTCATCATTTTGAAAGTTCATTTAAAATTGCTTTGAGTTCTTGGTTTTCTGCGGTGACATGGCCAACGGTTATCAGCTCTCGGGTGAAATATGGAGGGTGGCAGGCAGCGGCTGGGCAGCGAGGCTCTCGCCGCCGGGCGCGGGCGGCCCGGGAGGGTTGGTGGTGACCCCTGGAGCGCTCTGGCTCGCGGCGGGGAGCGGCGCGGCTCCGGCCCTGCTCCGGCCGGACCCCCCCGGGGAAGCCGAAAGGAGACGGCGGGCGGCGAGCGCCAGGGCTGGCACCTGAGCTTTGCTCTGCGCCGCCAAGGGCAGAGGCGTGCCGGGGCCGACGGGCCCTTTTGCCTTTCTTTGCTACCCCCAAACCTGTTTATCCTGCCTTTCTGCCTGAGCGGAAGGCCGGGATTTGCTGTGCTCGGCGCACGGGGAGTCCAAGCTCCTTTCTGCCCGTCACCGGCACCCGCGTCCGCCTCCACGGCCACGTCCACCTCCACGGCCACGTCCACCTCCACGGCCATGTCCACCTCCACCTCCACGGCCATGTCCACCTGCACCTCCACAGCCACCTTCACCTCCACGGCCATGTCCACCTCCACGGCCGTGTCCACCCCCACCTCCACGTCCACCCCCACCTCCACGGCCACCCCCACCTCCACGGCCATGGCCACCTCCACCTCCACGGCCACGTCCACCTCCACGTCCTCGTGGAGCCCCAAGGGCTGCGGGAAGGGGCAGGACCGTGGCTGCTGGCAGACAGAACAAAAAAACCTGCCGATTTCGGCTTGTTTATCAGAAAAACCTGGAGGCTGAGCTGGGACACGACTGCTCTTTGCAGACACGCGGGGGCCACGCACCGGGCAGGGAGACGAGCCGTTTAAGTGAAAGGAGAGTGTTGGCACAAGGACGAAGGGGCTAAATTAGGCATGAAGAAGATCTCGGCTGGAAATTAGAAGAAAGCTTAAAATCCCCAGGGGAGCCAGGTTCTGGGAGAGCCCCCTGAGCAGGGAAACGAGGGCAAAGAGCCGCCGGCGCCCTGAGACGGCGCCGGGTCCGGCGCGGGGAGCCGCCCGCCCGCGGGATGCGCACGCCTTTGGGTGCTCCCCCGGCCCGGCCCCGCGGGGCGCAGCGCCGGACGCGTTGCACGGCGAGGCGAAGGGCGCCGTCTCGCCGCGGGTGGCTCCGCGCCGCCGGGGCGGCCCGGCCAAAGCAGCCCCGACGGCGGCGCGCAGAACGAGGGCGCCCGCCTTGGAAAACCTCGGCCTCGGGAAGCGGAGCTGCCGCCTCCTTCCTCCGCCCTCGGAGGCGGCTTCGCGGGGCCCGGGCGCCGCTCCCGCTCCGCCTCGTGCCCGGCGCGCTGGCGAGCGCCTCTCGCCTCTCCCGGACGGCGGCTGCCAGCGCCTCTGCAAACGCGCGCTGCCTTCATCCCGTGGCGTTTAAGTAACGTTCAGGAGAACCGCTGCTGTATAGATCCGCGCACCAGCGGGAAGTGCAGCCCCATCAGCCGTTAATCGTTTTCCCCTAAAGCCTGGCGCTCAGCTGGGGATCAGGCTCTTTGGGCGGCGGCGCGGGGAGGAGCCGCCCTGCACGCCCCGGCCCCGGCCCGCCAGCCTGCCGGGCTGCCTCCCGCTGCAGACCCCGTCCTGCAGCGCAGGTCGGCCTGGCGGCTCGGCAGAGCCCGCTCCCCCGGCGCCACCTCCCCGAGGACGGGCACGCCGGTGCCCGGCTGCCCCGCCAGCGCCCAAAAACACGGCTGGCGCTGCACACGCTATTTTTTCTTTGGCCGTAATGGCTGTTTATACCAGGTGCGCGCTTCTGCGTTGGGGGTTTAATTACAAGGAGGAAGAAACGCGCCCGGTGGTTTCGCGTTACACGTCGGAGCGTAAACCTCAAATAAATCACGCTGGAAGCAGTTGACAGTGAGCAGAGGCTGCGGGGGCAGGGGGGGCGCAGGCCTGGACGGCCGCTCCGGAGCCGGGACCCCCGGGGCGCCGGCGGCGGGGAGCGGCGCGGGAGCCGCGGGCGCCCCTGCCCCTCTCGGGCTGCCGGGCGCGCGCCAGGGCCCCGGCCCCGGCCAGGCTCTCGCCGCTGCTCCCTTCTGGTTTGCATTACTCTCCTCCGAGCCGAACGCGAGCAGCCTAATTTGGAATAGGAGCGGGGGGAGCGCGGAGGGGGAACATCCTGCCCTCGCTCCCTTTTCCCCAGCTAAGCCTCCGACAAGCCCTGCCCAGCCCGGGCTGCGCCTCGTGCCGGAGATGCCCCTGACGCAAACGGCAACGCTGCCCCGGAGGAGAAGCTGCCCTCCGGTTGTGACGCCTGCCGGCGGGGCTTTCACCAGGCGATTTTCGTGGCTGGCCTCCCCGCGGGCCGCGGCAGCCGGCGCTCGGAGCCGCTGCTCCCTTCTCCCGCTCCGGCCAGGGCTCGCCGGCTGCCCTCCGCCCCGGGCGAAAACCTCCCTGGGCCGTTTCGGAGCCCACAGCGAAGGCGCTGGGCCGCCGCATCCGAGGAGAAGCAGCTCCCGGGGCTCCCGGGTGCGGGGAGCCCGCGGGGCCGAGCCTGCCCCGGGCGCGGGCTTTGCAGCAGACCGGCGAAACGGCGCCCCGGGCGCCCCGGGCACGGGCAGGGGCAGAGGAAGCGCTGCAAAAAGCTGGGGCCGCGGGCGAGCAGGAGCGCCGCGCTCGGCCCCGGGCCTGGCGGGCAGGGTGCCGGCCCCGTGCCGAGCCGCTCTCCAGGCCGGCGCGTCTCGCGGCCCGGCGCGGGGGGACCCTGCCGTCCCCGGCGCCCGGGCAGCCTCACAGCACGCTACGCAATTCGCCTGCCTTTTGTCGGAAGCTGAAGCCAGGAGTGTTCCTGCAGAGTCAGGTAAATCAGCCTTTTCCCATCCCACGAGGACAAGTCCCACCGCTCGGGCTCCGGGGTCACCTCCAGGAGCCGGAGTGCTGCTTTTAGCAGGGCGTCGCGCGCTCCGTAGAGACCGTGAGCGACGGAGGCTCCGTCTCCCAGGTAAGCTGTTCCAAAAGTTAATTATCTTCCCGGTTGCTCGTTTGGGAGTTTAACCATGCTCCGCTGAACGGCCGCCCTCGTGAACGGTTACAGAACGGCCCCAAGGGGAAGTTTCTGTCTCGCCCTTGTCAGCCAGGCTGACGCCCCGACGGCGGCGGGATTTACATCCTTCGAGCCGCAGGCAGGGCCCGGCGCCTGGAGCCGGCCCTGCCCTCGCTGCCGCCCGAGGGGAGCTGCCTGCTCCCGGCCTCCGGCCCCGGGACCGAGGGACCTGCACGCTTCGCCGTTTGCGGCGGGGGGACGGCTTCCCAGGGCTCCCGGGGAGCCTGCTGGGCATCACCCAGCTCCTCTCTTTCCATCCTGTCGTATCCGCTTTGAAGCAAAGGGTCGGAAGCTGACCCCCGCGCTCCCGGCTGGCGCCGCCGCCTTAGCGCTGTCCGTCCCGTCCTGCATCCCAGCGTTTTGCTGTTGGCGCTGAAGGAGCAGGACCAGCAGCAGGGCAGCACCCCCAGGCCCCGCGGGGTCGAGGACCGGGGTGCTAAGCCACCGGAGAGCTCGTCCTGCAGGACCGGGCCGGCTCTAAGGGATGGAGGAGAAGCAGAGGGACTCCTGGAGCAGCGAGCCGTGGGGGAAGCCCGGCCCGGACAGCAGCTCTCCTGCGCCCCAGTGCAACCCCTTCCTGGCGGCACCAGCGTCTCTCCACGGCCTGGCAATGCCGAACTACTGCAGCTCTTTCCCTGGAGCGGGACCTTCCCGGCGCCGTTTCAGGGCTGTCTGGGCTTTCCAAGCGTCTCACGCGCAGGAGGCAACTTCTTTGTACGTGCGTGCGCGCGTGGCATGTTTTCCTCTCCTGTGAAGCAGGGCGATGAAGTTGAAGTCTTGACGAACAAGGTTTAAAATGCAGAAGCTCTTGGAGAGCCAGACACTAATGTGACATCTCTCTCCAGCACTTGCCATTCCCTCCCTTCCACGGCTTTGATGTTAACTTCTTACAAGCTCCGAGACGGCTGGGGGATTTGATCAGTAAATCATGCATGTTAATAGGGAGAAGCGATAGAAAAGCGAGAGGTTCCTCTCTTCCCCCAGACGCAAGGGGTTGGCCCGGGCTGCCCGTCCCGGCCTGCAGAGCAACCGCCTTACTCTTCTGGGACGTTCTGCCTGGGTCTTTTGGGATGATTTAGCCACTGGGCCGCCGCCGGGGCAGGGGGCTCGCGCGGCACGCTGCGCTCATGCGAGCGGGTTAATCCTGGTCGGGAGCCCTCAGCGGGCGCTGAGACTACCTCAGGCACAGTTTTACTGCACGGTCCTGTCTCTGCTCACATCCTCCTTCCAAACTAGGTTACTTTTCCACCTGGCTATCAAGCGAGCGCTAGTGATGCTCAGGCAGTTTTGATACGTAGTCACTGCACCAGTGTTGGATGGGGCTTAATTATTTATAGCTTTTCTATCCTGTTTTCTCAAGTCATTTGGGAAGAGGTGGCAGGTGAAGACTTCTTGCAGCAGATGCTTATGAGGCGGGTGAGGTGCCTGCCGCTCAGATGAGAAGAAAAGAGAAAGTGTCTTCAGCAGGGGGAAAATGACAACGCTACACAGGAGCTGCCTCGTTTAATAACCAGGGAGAAGGGAAAAAAACCCTTAGGTCGCGGGAACAGAAACGCATTGCTCCCAAACAGATGGGTGCTGCGGGGAGCAAGAGCCTCCCCTCTGGGCAGGTGGCCCCTCACCCAGGACCTCGTCGCTCTTTGCTGGCGCGCTGCGGACGTCGCGGCCGGGGAGAGCCCGCTCCGGCCAGCCGGGGCCACGGCAGCCCAGAGCTGCAGCCGCGCGCCTGCCCGCCCCGCCGGCAAGAGCAAAAACCACCGCTCCCCGGCCCCTTCGTCAGGGCTGCGCTCGTCAGCCGGGGCGCGGGGCGGCAGCGAACCCCCCGGTCGGTGCCTCCTGGCTCCCGTCAGTCCCAGGTATGACACATGCACAAAGGTGCCTTTTTATAGGTAGGAAATTATAGGTGCCATGACTTCAAAGGCTTTTGCAACAAGAGCTTTCCCTTTGAGAAGTGACAGCATCATTAATGGTGATTTATTACACGGGCTATTTCGACAAACAGAAATAACCAGTTTCTTTTCATTTGGCTTGGTGGGTTTTTTTTGCTCTGGGCTACCCAGACATACAAGGTGGCTGGTAACAGCTGTTTTACTGCTGGTAAGACATCTCATTTATTAACTTGTCATCATGTGTCATAAAGTTTAGCAAAATGCTAGATGATTGTGTACTTAAGCTAGGTAATTACCCCATTATTAAAGCTGCCTTCTTTATTTATTTGCTCTTCTGGTGGTTTGTTCCTACCTTTGCTCTACATATTGCCTCGTCAGAGGGCACGGGGATGCTCTGCCTTGTAATTACCTCGGCGCTGGCTCCCCGGCGCTCTCCGGGAGGGATGCGGGCGCCGGCGGGGCTCGCCCCGGCCAGGGCTCTCCCGCGCCGCATCCCGAGGAGACCCCTGGAAGAGGCTCCGGGAGGTGCCGGGGGGTCGGAGCGGCATCGCGGGGAGAACGGGGAGCCTGCGCGGACCCGTCCGGGCCCGCGGGACGAGGGGGGACTCGGCTACGCGCTCGTTAGCTCCTCTCCTCCCTCCGAAGCAGCAATTCGCTGGTGCTCTGCTAATACAGAGCCACCTGAGTAAATCTGGCTCATGAAAACATTTTATAAAAGTTTAAATGCTTGAAAGCGCCTAGTAACTGGCTGTTATCTGGGCAAACAGCGCCTGGGCCGCGGGAATCGCCACGCTGGCCCTTGCCTGCTCCCGAATTGAAATGCCACCAGGTCTTCAAGGGAAGATGTAAAATCCACTACCGCAAACGCCAGCGGGCTAGCTGTCCCCCAGAGCTTATTTCTTCCCAGCCGCACCTAATAAACCCGGACTCACGGCCGAGGCGGGGACTCGCGCCCCTTCCCTTTCGGCCGGAGGCAGGGCAGCGGCGGCTCTGGCAGCGGCGGCGTGCCGTCGCCCGGCCGCGGTGCCCCCGCCGGGGCCGCTCTCCCGGGCGCCTCTTCTTGGGAGTCACGCAACGAGTTTGCAGCGCTGCTGGAGAATTTCAGCTTCTCGCTCCCGGCCGGGCGAGCGCCGGGTGCCTCACTCCCTGAGCACCCTCGGCCAGCGCTCCCTCAGCACCCCTTGGGAAAGGCACAAATTTTAAACCTTCCCGTCTATTTCCCTTTCCCATATTCTGAGGCTGGCCAAGATCAAGACACAGATAAATAATATTTTAAAAAACCTTACCACCCTACACATTTCTTCCTGGTACTGCTGTGAATGCTGATAAGGAATTTCATCCATAAATCCATCTTGCAGCTGGTGAGAGTTTTATGTTGTAATTAACACATGAATATTGCACAGCTATCGCAAACAGGTTGAGGTTCGATTTCCACAGTTGCCCGAGATGCAGCGAGCAGCTTTCTGGGCACGACGCTCCGGCAGTCCCGGAGCCTGCAGGGTCCGTTCGCACCGGTTTTGCAAGGGCGAGCACCCGGACGGAAAGAAAAGCCCGTGCTCCCGCTCCCCACAACGCTGCGTGCAGGGAGAGTAAACCTCGCCCCCGTGCAACGAGCCCAACACCTACACGCCTCGCATTGCATGAAATACCAACGTAAAGGGGGTTACGGGGCACTTTGGTAACGCTCAGGGCTTGCACGGGGTGCATTGCACCCGCTGAACAGCTGCGTGCATGTGGAGAGCTGCAGGAGCGAGCGGCGTGAGAAAACGCTCCCTAGCAGGGCTAAGGGCTCTGCAGCCGGACGCGGGGAAACGGGAAGCGGGAGGGGGCGGGATGCACTCGGCTTCTCCCGGGAGGCGTGAAGCAGGAGTTGCAGCAGCTCGGCCTCTTCTGGGCTGCTCGTGCTCTTAGAGCTGGGGGCACGGTGCTGGTGGGATAAGAAGCAGCACTGCAGCAAGCCGCGCATGGCTCAGCAGTGAATCTCCCCATTTATTAAAACAGCATTTTTATTACAAAAAGATGTTAAAAGTGAAACTAGACAGAATACATTTTACATCCCCCATCGATTTCCCAGGATATTTACAACGGCAAAGATATTGATCTCCCCAAAGTGCCGGATGTGCTTGCTCGTTACATACGACACTTGCAGTTGGAAACTATTTTCGGCAAATAAAACAACAAACATACCATATATATTGATCCAGAAAGATTGGGGATTTAGTGGCAGTGCTGTTCCAGGTGCTCCATCCTAGCTATTACCAAGGCTTTTGACCAGAGTGCGTCGGTCCCAGGTGCCCGCTGAGCCAAGCGACACGGTGACGGGAAGGCTGTCCCCTAGTGACTTCACTTTGAAAACGGCCCCGTCCTTGTTGCTGGATCTACCAGCCGCTTCTTATTGCCATTAACATAGCTATAGATTCCTAAAGTCAATGCCGGCAATTTGTATTTTCATTTCTAGCCTTGTCTCCTGGAAAACGCAAAGGTCCGAGTTGGCCTGGTTGCACCTGTATCGGGTCGAGCGCTGCCACGTGTTGGCACCCGAATGCCCGCCAGCGCGCGGCGCCGGCAGAAGGCGGACGCCGGCGCGGGATGAGCCCGCTGAGCAGAAGGGCTGCCAGGGCCGAGGCCGGCGGAGGGAGGCGCTGGCCGGCCGGCCGCCTCAGCCCTGCTCCGAGGAGTTTGCAGCACAAGAGACAAGGAACAACAGACAGAGAGGGGGAAACAGCAGGTGGGAGCCGAGGCAGGGCAACGAGAGCACGCGTGAAACGCGAGGGGAGCCGGCAGTAACAACTGCCGCCCGCAGCGACTGCAAAGCCGGCGACCTGCCCCGGCTGCGCGGGAAGCGCTGCCCCGAGGCGAGCCCCAGCCCGGCCGCCGGGTCCCTGCCCGGAGAGGAGGCGCTTGGGAGCGGGGCAGGCGGGCTACCGGCACTTGCAGCTCCTTGACCCCAATTTCTGCGCGAGCAGGGCGGCGTTTTTCCCCTTCGGGCCCCGGGGAAGGCGCTGGAGCGCGCGCGTGCAGCTCGGGAAACCGCACGCGGCGTAAAGTTTCAGCAGAGCCTTGCTGCCGCTGCGTCACCCTCGATTACAGCAGTCAGGTCGCGTTAGCCGCCGGCCAGCTCTAACGCGCAGTGACAGTCGCGGCCGGGGCCGGGCCGGCTGGCGGAGCGTCTCCCGGGGGAGCCCCCTGCCCCTGCGCCGCGCTGCGCCGCTCCTCCCGCCGCCCCGATCGGCGCTTTGCTCCGGCTGCGTCAGTAGTCACTCCTTGGGCCAACAGACAGCAAGTAGACAGCGATAAGCAACGGGCAGTTAATATTGATTTACGATTGTCCAGGTCCTTTGCGCGGTTTTCTCACGCGCGGAGGAGCGCGCCAGGATAGCTCGGAAGGGAGCGAGCGGGGGACGGCCGGGGACCGCTCGAGAGCTCTCGCGCATCTTAAGACATGCTGAAGGCTGGTTTTCCCCTCCCTTCGCGGCCCCGACGCCGGGACGTCGATAAAGCTTTGGAGCGGGGAGACGCGCGGCCGGGGAAGCGCGGCGGCAGAAGGCCCGTCGCCAGCCCGGCCCGCTAGTTCGAGCCGCAGACGCCGCTCCTAAAAGGGGGGACGCGGTGCCACAGCCCCCGCGGAGCGAAGGGGCGAGGGCGGGAGAGGCGCCGCGCGCCGGCCCCGGGAAAGCGCGCGCCCCCCTCCCCGGCGTCCCGGCGCTCCCGCGCCGGCACCGAGGCAGATCTGAGGAGCTGCAGGAAGTACATTTGTTCCCGGGAACGCTTTGATATTTAGCATGTGAAACGTCTGCACGCTGGAGAAGTTCAGGCATCTGGCAGGAAATTACCATGAATCCTGTTTCTCGTCGCCGCCACCCGCGCGCACGCACGCACATGCCTTTTCTCTCTGGTCCTTCCCCCTCCCGGGCCGCGCCGGCCGTTCCCGTGGGCTCGGGCGCCTCCGGCCCGGGAAGGGGTCGGCGGCCGCCGCACGGCCCCGCGGCGCCCGATTTACTTCTCCGCTTCCCTCGGCCAGACGCCTCGGCCGCGACGAAAGCGGAGGGTTACCGCACGCGGAGCGGCTCCGCGGGGCCCCGCCGACGGCTGCCTCGCCCACCGCTTCGCCCAGCCCTCCCCGCTCGGCTCTGTCGGCGTCCTGCCGCAGATCCGCTCGATGGGCTCGAAGGAGACCGGCGGGAGCCCGCGCGGGGGCCCTTGGGCTTTGCGCCCCCGGCCCGGCCGACGCCTGCGTTGTCACCCGCTGCGGGAAAGGTATTTTTGGTGGCGTGCTGGGGTCAGTTCATCCGCTCGCCTCTGCCTCTTAGATACCTCATCGCTCTTTCTGGATACTGCCTGTGATTGGGATGATCAAAGCGTAGGCTCCACTGGACGCCGGAGGATGCGGCCGGGAGGGAGCTGCCCACCCAGGCGGCGCGGGCTGCAGCTCTGCTCGGCGCGTGAACCTTCCCACGGCGCTCGAAAGCCGACACAAAGCCGGCCTTCGCCGCTTCCTCGGCACGAGCAACAATATACCGCGCCGTTCCCTTCGGCCCCGCAGAAGGGTGGGAAACCCTGACGCCGGGCGCGAGGGGAAGGCCCTTGCGCCGGGGCACGCTCCTGTCATCGCTGCTCCAGTTTCCTGCTGCTTCCCCGGAGAGGCCGGCGCGGAGGCCGTCCTGGCTGTGATGCAGGAGAGCCCTCGCTTCCGCCTCCCCCTCGAGGACCGTTTCCCCATCGCCGTCACCGCTAGGCCGGTCGGGTGCGGATGCTCCTGCTTCACAAGGGAAGGGCCAGCACCAAACCAAAGCAGGAGACTCTTATTTTAGAGAGAAGGAACGTCACCGAGCGCCCGGCACCAAACCCCCGAGAAGCGGGTGTTCAGCAGATGAAGGTACGAAGGAGAAGCTGTGCATGCACAAGTCCTACCGCCAGATGCAAGCGGCCTCAAAGCACCCCTTCCCCTTTCTATATTTAGCAGAAATTGCATTACTTCGGCAAAAGCAAAGCCAGAGACCCCCCTCCTGCTTTTCAGGAGTTCTGCGTGAGCACCACGTCCTCCGGCAAGGGCGCCGAGGGGCCTGGAGCGGCAGAGCCCACTTTCACCCCAGCCGGCGCCGCGTTCCTCGTGCTCCCACCAGCGCGCTACCGGGGCGCCAGGCTCGCAGCCAGGCAGAGGTTTCCGCTGCCCGAGACGGAAAGGAGGCCACCGAAGGACCGCGCTCGCGGGACCTCGGTCCGAGAGCCGGGGACGGACGCGGAGAGGGGCAGCGACCCGCGGGCGCCCTTCCCTCGATCCCTGCCCGCTCGCGGGAAGCGAGTACTCAGCGAGATCTCGCGAGTCAAGAGGAAGCTCGCGCTCCCCGGCGCCGCTGGACGGGAGCCCGGCCGCGCTGCCGAGGAGCCGCCGCGAGCGGGGCGCACGCGTTGCCTCCTGCCGGCAGCCGCCTCGCTCGGCAGCTATCAGCTTCACCAGGCTGCTGCCAGTCAGCCTATCGCTCACCCCAAACGCCGGCCCTGCCAAAGACAGTTGTGACTGCATTAAATGGTTTTATTACAGTCAACTGCAGATTGTGCAGTGTAAACACAGGTGTTGCAACGCACCTTGCTTTTAGCTGCGTCCGGGCCAGCAGGAGCCAGGGGCGGCGCGGGCACGCTCGCCCCGGGCCCCGCGCCGAAGACGGGCGATGGCACCCGGGCGGGGGTTTCCCGCGGCCCGGCTTCGGGCAGGCGCTTCCTGGCCTGCAGGAGAGACCTGGGCAAGGCCTCGAGACTCGGCGGATCAAGCCAAAACCCAGAACTTCTGCCCTTTGCAAAACGGGAAGGTTTCAATTTTGCAGAATCTTTGGGGATTTTTATGGTTTTTGTCCCAGTCTGGGGGGGGGGACCGACTGCAAACAGCCGCTGCGGTCAGCTGAAGCGCCAGGCTGCGGGGAGCCCGCGATGCTGGACGCGGCGCCGTGCCCCGGGGCGCAGCCCCAGCACGCCGAGCCGCGTGGCAGACACTGCCGCCGCGACCCTGGACGGGTGCTTGAAGGCGCCGAGTCCTCCCGGAGGTGCGGCTCCGAGCCGCGGTGCACCCCGTCCCCCTGCCACAGGGCATCCGAGCTTGGCGAAACCCTGCCCTCGGGGCAGCCGGCGACCTCGCCTCGGTCCGAAAGCCGCGCGGAGACGGCCGGGGACGAGGGGGACGCGGCGGCAGAGGCCGAGGTCCTGGGGAGACGGTGGGAAAGGAGCCGCCTCGCTCCAACCCGGAGACTTCAGAGAGGCAGGAGGAGCCCAGCGCCTGCGCCGGGGAGCCCAGCACAAGTAGGGCCCCTTTTAAAAATAAATCTTCGCTTTTAACTCTGAAGATAAAAATAACTGTAGGAAGGACAGCCCTTAATGTGCCTTCTCCCCAGTTTGCCCAAAACACTTTGAGCAGAGGCTTTCTTTTTCCCCCCTCTCTCCTCTTGCTTTTACAGGTTTCATTTTGGCTTTGATTCCAGCAAGTTTACTGACAGATTACTTCATTTTAACTCTATGGCTTTTCTGCCTTGTGGGAGGCATATTTCTAAGTATCATATTTATCAAAAGGCCTGTGCAAAAACAAGGGCCAGAATTACTCTTTTGATGGTTCCCCCAATAACTACAACCACAATAAATTTTTCAGGAAAGAAAACTCAACTGGGGACCTTTTGTGTTAAGGTTTGGAACCAGGGTTCAGACGTTGTCACTCCAAAACCTCTACCAGTTTGGCTGCGCTCTCCCAGCGCAGAAACAGCACATCTGGTCTCACTTGCAAGGCTGGTCTTCAAGTTCCCAGGGGTGACATATTTTCCCCTCCTATAACTTTAAATCAGAGAAGCATTTCAATAAATCACAGTGAACACTTATTTATTGGACATAGTTTTGGGGCTCTTAAAGCACGGAAAATAAATTTAATGGAGCGTTTGGAGCATTTCTCCAATCTTTTGAGGGATTACTTGGGGAATTTGTCAACGGAGCCAAGCACAGCAGCTTGATCCAGAGAGATGGGAAAGAAATTATGGGAGATACTCTACAAAGGCCCAGGTGTACCCTAAATCACATCAGAAAAGATTAATGTCAAAGGATTGCTTGCCAGCAGAGTTGATTGGCAGTGCTGCAGTTTATTTAATAAACTATCATTTTAGCCAGAGGGTGACTTTAATCTGAATTACATTTTCATGTTTTGTCATACGCCATGCCAAGCGATTTATTGAATACTGTAGCATACTTCTTAACCTCAAACACTAAAAGAAAAAAAAGGAGGAAAGCCTTGAGAGCCCCTGAAAAGCCTTGAGACAGCAAAACCCGGGCTGCGAGCGGGGCAGAGGCCCCACTCCCGCGGCAGGCGCCTGCTGGCCACGGCCTCGGCTGGCGAGAGGCGGGAGCAGGGAACCGGCAACGCGCACGGGCTGTCGAAAGCCTCTCCCGAGCTTTGCACGTCGCGAAACTCCGGGCAAGGGCTTGGCTACGGGCAACCCAGCGCACGCCCAGAGCGGTGCCCGTTCCCCCGCGCGGAGCCGGGGCGCATTTCCAAGCCGTCCCGAGGCCCCGGGCAGGGCCGGCCGCAGACCCGTGCACCGGCGCCGGAGATGCTCGCAGAACGGGAGCGGCGCAGCGAGCGGCGCGGACCTCTCCGCGGGAAAGCCGCAGCTCGCCGGCCGGCGAGAGGCCGCTCTGCCGGAGCCGGGGGCCCGCCGACCCGCCGGCCTCTCCAACAACGTGTTTGTGCAAACAGACAAAGAAATCCTAACTAATAATAATCCTCGTTCCAAGATTATGATTGAGTTTTTCCCCTGTTCTGCTTGATACTTCTGCCAAAGAAAGAAAAATCCTTGCTGAAGTCTAGCAGGAAATCCAATAAAATTTCTTCAAAAGATGGGTCTGACATTGAAAAATAGCAAAATTATAAAAGTAGGCCTCAGAAAAGAAAAGGGGAGAGTTATTATATCTGGCACCTACTGAGGGCCCAAAGCTCCCTCTCCAAATGAGCCATCACAGATTGAAAGTGTTTAGCTTCCCGTTGATTAAACCCGGGGAAGGGCCCGAGGCGTGCCAAGCCTTGGGGATCGAAAGTTTGCTCAGTCAGAATGTGTTTCCAGTCAACGGAAAAAACGGTCGGCCTGGGCCGGGGTATGTAACCGAGGAGCCTCGCGTTTGGAGTGAGTAACGACCGCGATGCCGAAGCGCGGGCGGGCTGTTAATCACTCGACCCCAGCCCCCGTAATTCAACTCAGCGACTCTTACGACTTTGGAAGTCTTTTTTTTTTTTTCTCTCCCCTCCTCTTTTTTAATATAAAAAAAACCCCAACGTTTTCCCTTCTTTTCCTTTTTAATTTTCCCCCTGAAGGGACGGCGTCGTCTGCTCATGTTATTATTACGCTCTGCTTTTTTCGAAGGTAGTCGCGACGCCGCGCGGACGGGGGGAGGCGGCGCGGCCCCATCGCCTGCTCGGCTCTGCCGCCTGCGACCCGGCAGCGCGGCGCTGGACCCGAGCCCCCAGCCGGCACCCGCTGCCCTCCTGCTCGCCGGGAAAGCCGTTCCTCTGCGCCGGCTTGGCCCGGGGACACGCAGGGCCGCCCGGGACAGCAAACATCCCCTTCTCGTGGCGGGGAAAGAAATTCAGGCAGATGGTGAGGATCAAAACCACCTCCGGAGCCCCCGGGGGCGGGCGGCAGCGAGCCCGAGTTCAGCGGCGGGTCGGGAGGTCGCGCAGCCAGGTCCAGCGGAGCCCGCGGCCCCCCCCGGCCGGGCCCCCCCTCTGCCCTACCTACCCCGTCCGTCCCTTTCTCGCCCCCCTTGACTCATTAACTCCCTTTGCCCGGCTGCTTCTCGTTAGATAGCCAGCAAACTCCAGGAAGACAGGACACCCACTGGGCCTAAATGAAATGAGAGAGCGGAGCAGCGCTGCAAGTGGTTTAATTCACGCCGTGGTAAGGTATTGTTGCCGACTGCAAGCGTGCAGGACCACGAGTCGGACCCCCACAAGGAACGAGGCGGGCTTGCAAAAATCCTGACTTGTTAAGTGCATGATTAACTTTGGGGGTGTTTTTGTTTGCCTTCCGGTTTTGAAGCCTTCAGGAGTCAAATTTTTGAGCTTGTCTGCCCGAGGATTGGAAACACCTTAAAACTAAAGGGGCAGGGGGGGAATGGGACCGAAGAAGAGAAGAGAAACACTCCCCCTTCCCACGGCTCCAGGAGCCGAGGACTGAAGGAGACGCCGCGCACCCTGCAGAGCTCACGCAGGGACCGGCCGGGGCCCTCAGCCGCTCACCAAGGCTTTCAAACCGCTAAAATAGCTAGATGAGAAGGGAGAAAGAGGAAAAATCCCTTTGGGGGGATAGCAGCATCCCTATTTTTTGCCCCGGCTCATCTCCTGCGGTGCACACGGCATGGGGGCCCTGCTGCAAGCTGCGGCGGCAGCAAGGGAAAGGCCCCCGGCTCCCAGGCAGGGTCCGCTCGGGCGCGAGGCTTCACGCGCCCCGGCAGACACGGCGCCTGCAGGAGAGCCAGCAGGCTGCGGGTGTCCCAACCACCCCGCCAGCCGCAGCATCTCCTTCCCGAGCCCTTTTCTGCTGCGGCACCGGGGTTTTTGCACCGAGACGAACGGCACGGGCCGTACCCGAAATAGCTGGAACGGGAATAACACCACGAGACTCGGCGAAGGGCACATGACGCGGGACAGGATGCGCCGGGGGAGCAGGGACCCAGGGCCACCGCGTGATCGCGGCTCCGCCGAGGAAGCGGCGAGATGCAGCCGGGCAATCTGCCGGGCCGGGAGCTTCTCGGCAAGCGTCAGCCCCTCTCGCAGCCGGGGAGCGGTCGTCCTCCGCGGACCCTCGCGCACCCGAGCTGGCCAACCCTCCTCTGCTTTCCGCCCCGGCTTGCGTCTTCCCCCGCTTCTGCTCATCAGATAGTGCCCTGCTATCTTTCAGTGAAACATCATGTCCAATTTCTCCCTTGATTAAACCCATATTTTGCTTGGCTATAACTCAAATATAGGAGGGCCGCACTCAAACGAACTCATCTCGGTTTACTCGCCAGTAGGTAACTCGATAGACAATTTGGCAGGCATCCATTCTAGAATTAAGCAAACCTGAGCAATAAAGACGTAGAAAAACAATCCTGAGACACCATAACGAGATGTCTCGTTTCATTCAACAGCAACTCGCTCTGCTTCCACTGACCCGCAGGACCGCGGTGCCCCGGAGGGGCGTGCGCCACTCGGGCCCCCTCTGCCCTGGCTCTGCCGGGCGGGCGCGAGCGACGCCGCGGCCAGGACGGACCCCGAAATCCCCGAGGGGGCCTAACACCGTCCGCGGGAAAGAGCGGCGGGAGCGAAGCGGCTCCAGCACTCACAGCGCAGGACCGTCGTCGCTCGGCTTCTCCAGCCCCGGCGGTCGCGGTCTTCGGCGGCCAAGGCCCCCCTCCGAGACCCCTCCGTCACCTCCCCGGAGCAGCAGCAGCAGCAAGGAGGCTGCTGGGGCGCCGGGCTCCCTTTTAGAGCCCCCGTTACGCCGAGTGCGGCCACCTGCAGCCCCGAACGGGCTGCAGGTGAGGCGTGGGTGGCCCTGCCTGCGCCGGGGGGCCGTCCGGCTGCATCCGCTCGCCACCGCCCCGCCGGAATCGCCGGCCGGCCGCGGTTACCCCGCGTCGGGGCAGCGCCGGCGCTCGGGACGAGCGGCTCAGCTCGGCGCGCCGCGGGGCTCCTCGGCCGCGGCAGGGACCTGTCCGCCGGCCCCGCGCCTCCTAATGCCGTTCCATATTGCCGGCGTTAATCACGCCGCTAGGTAAGCATTACGGCACTTTTATGGTAGCTTTGAAGCTAATCTGTCACTAATGCCTCCTGGATTATCATGATTTCTTGCAGTTGTGATTCATTAACTCAGATGCCTAATAGAATTAGTATTAAACATCTCCCATAGATTTCTGCTTCAACACGTTGAGTTTGGAAAGCCTTTTCAGTATTTCATTGTGTTGCACTGAACGGCCCGTCGGGGCGCTGGGCGGGCTGCGGCGAGCCGGGGGGCGAGGGGCAGCCCCTGCCCGCAGGGTCCCCGCGTCCCTCCGACCGCCCCAGCAAGCTGCCAGACAATTAGGCCGGTACCGAAGGGGTTAACGCGCTCTGCAGATAGAAAGCGCAGCACAAATCCTGGATGTGACCGTGATGGTTACCTGGCCCTGAAGGAATCCTTTCCCTAGACACCGCACTGCTATTCCCGGTAGGACCATTACTCCTAATAATCAATATTAATTTTCAATGCGTTCTCCAGGGCTCAGATTTATTTTCTTGTTTAGGATAAGATCTGAATCTTGAAGCAGGCTGCAAAGAGATATTTTCACTATTATTATTATTAGCATTATCATTATCATCTTGGGTTTAAAAAAAAAAAAAGAAATCTTATTTAGATAACCATCTCTCCCCAGCAGCAGGTCGTGTAGCTCACAGACCTTTATCCGGCTGCTCCAAGCTGCATGTTGCAGGTAACAAAGTTTTACAGCTATTACAGTAATAATAAAGTAGGGCCGAGCCCAGAGCAACCCCGCAGGGCGGCTGGCGCGGCGGGTGCTGCCGCCCGGCCCCGGCACGCTGGGACGCGCCAGCCGCCGGAGCCGCCCGAGCTCTCGGATGCTGCCTTGCACCCGGCGCCAAAAGCTTGCTGCAAGCTTAAACCAGCCTGAAAACGTGCGTTCAACCCCTCCACACGCGCCGCCAAGTTTGTGGTTACAAAGCCAGCTCGGCTCTGCCCCGGAGGTCTTTGCCGAAGCGCGTCCGCGGGAGGCTTTGCAGGAGAGCGTGGCGGCGAGGCGCTTCGCCGTGCCGTGCCGTGCCGGCGCTGGGCTTCGAGCGCTTCCTCGGACACCTGAAACGGCTCCTTCTCATCAGGGTTTCGAGATTAAGAAAAAAAAAAAAGAAGAAGAAAAAAGGACAAAACTGCGTAGTTCTGTGGCGGGTCGCAAAGCAGCGGGCCGGAGCCGAGGGTCCCGGCTGCGCCCGCGCGACCCGCTCCTCACCCGCCTGCGGTTCGGCAGCGGCTGAAGAAGAAAGGGAAGAAAAGCCTCGGCGGGCCGGGCTGGCTGCCGGCTGCCGGCGGGGGAGAGCGGCGGTCGCGGGACGGCGGTCCGCCTGCAGCACAAGGCGCAGGGCGCGGGGAAAACCTTAATCAGGGCAACTTGAAGGCAGGCTTTAGCGGAGCGCCGCGGGAGGCTGGGTTTGATCTGCCTGTGGGACGGCGCGGGTGATTAATCGCGGCCGCGGCGAGGGGGACGGACACCTGCCCCTCGCCTGCTCTGCTTCCCCGGCGGGCTTTGATCTGCCCGGCGCGGGGGAGGCTCCTACGGAAACGCCCGCTCCCAGGCTTTTTCATGACGCCTTAGGAGATGGTTCGACTCCTACGAAGCGGCAAAACGTCCCGATTTGGGGGAACGGAAAGGCCTAACGCAGACGGAGAGCGGGAAGGGAAAGCGCTCCTCCGCCCTGCACGGGTATAACAGGAACAAATCCGCGAAAGCCCCGGACAAGCCCAGTGAGTCGGTAACGTGGTGTCCTGTTTCCTAATCTCCCCAGCAAGGAAGCAGTGTGCTGAATTTAAAATATCCCTCTGGTAAATGCTAACTATTTAAAGAGTGCTAGGGTCTTAGAAATGCAAAACAAAGATTTGTTGATTAAAAACACATGGTTTGTTCTGGAGGCAGGAGTAGCCAGAAAAATCAGTTCTGACAGTATTTTGGCTTTTTCAATCCCACAAGACATGATGGTGATTTATTATAGTGATGTCAGCTGTGGTTGAAAAAAGTTCCCTGTGTTGTCTTAATAAAAGAGCTTTACCTTGAAATCATTAGACTCTCAGCCTGTTTATCTGAAGCGACGGCTGCGAACGCGAGCGGTGCCCTGTAAATCGCTGGGCCGGCCCCGGGAAGGCAGGCGGGTGAGAGCCCGGGGCGCGCGACGGGCGCGCAGCCTGCCTGCGAAACCGGGCGGGCAGAGCCGGGGGAACGGCAGCTGGAAGGGGGTCGGCCGCCGGCCGCCGCTGCTCTCCCGGCTCTCGCCGCTCGTCTCGATGCCGGCCGCCTTTGCCGAGATCGCAAACCGGCCGCGCGGCGGCATCCACCACCCTCCTTCGCCTTCTGCAAAGATTAGGCGCAAGCTGCACCGGGCTGAAGGCGCTGGTGCGCGGGAGACGCCGTCTGCTCTTCACCGGACGCGCGTCTTGCCCTTGCTCTCTGCCATCCCGGCCCGAGGTGCCTGGCTGCCTTCGGAGAGGAGCGCTGCCGAGTCCTGTCCGCATAGGAAACAGTCGCCCTCGTTGGCCCCGGGGACTGCGCCGGGGCTCTTCCCCAGGCGGCGGCCGGGGGACGCTCCCTGCCGGGCCAGCTGCCGCGGGGACACGGCTGCCCGGGGCACGAGCTGGGAGCGGGCGAGCGCCCCGCCAGCCGGGGCCGGAGCCGGCTGCTCCCGGTGCCCCGCGGCCAGGCACGCTTTGCTAAGACATCTCTGTACGTATGCAATGTTATCCACGCAACTAGATGCGCAATGTTATATTAACGGGCAGCCCTCCGTCCTAACGAGAAACGCCCCGAAGCCAGGCAAAAAACGTGAGCCTGGCGGGAAAGGCAGCAGGGATGGGCAAAGCCCGCGGCAGCGGCAGCGGCAGCGGCACGATCTCTGTTACACTGTGGACGTGTCAGAGTAAAATGTCCAGGCAGACATCAAAAGCAGTGTCAGGCGCAAGACTTCAGTGGGAAAGAGGAAAACCAACTTTTCCTTACCGTGCTTAATTTCACTGCCAAGATATATAGGTGTCATATGCTGCGTACAGGGTATAGAGCGATGAAAGAAGTATAATAGAAATAACCCGCCAGGCTGGGCCTGCCATCCTTCATCGGGGTTGTGAAGTGAGCTGAGCTCAGCAAATCAGATGAGCCCGAGCCTGCACAGAAACCACCCAGGCGGCTGCGTGCTGGGCGCCCCGCGCCTCGGCGGAGGGCGGCGCGGAGCGAGGGCATCGCCGCCGGCGGCCTCCGCCGGGCTGCAGCAGCAGCCGAGACGCGGCCCCTCTCCTGCCCGGGCGCTGCCCTTGCTGCTTTGCCCTCGTGGCCGGCTCTCTCCACACTTTCTGAAAGGAAACCGCCGGCAGCCTTCCCTCCCCGGCAGGCAAAACGCGCGGCAGCCGCCCGTCGGAGCCCGTGCCTCCGGAGAGCGGAGCGGGCGGCCCGGCCGCGGGAGCGCAGCGGCGCTCGGCCTCGCCGGCGGCCGCCGCGGTGCCAAACCCGCTCCCTCGGCGTCTGGCTGCAGCTGAGAGCTCGGCGATATTTACTTCTCGGATAAACAGCCCTCATCTCCCCAGCCGGAGCTCACCACGGAGAGGCGAGTTAAATTCTTCTTGGGTAATCCCTGCGTGCCGTGGTTTTCTGAGCAAGACGTTTTAGCATGTCATCTGATCTAAACAGGCGGCTCCCGGCCTCCGGAGCCGGCATCGACGGGAACAGCCGCTCGGGTCCGTGGCAGAAATCGCGCGAAGGCAATTCCTCACGCCAGCCAAAAACAACCCTTCAGCCCCGAGGCCTCTTCTCCCGGCTAGAATAGCTGCAAGTAATAGCTTTTTGCACGGCTGCCAGCCCTGGGAGAAAGCGCTTGCCTAGGCTGCGCACGCCGGGGACCCCACTCCCACGTGGGAATTATCTCGGAAATAATACAGATGTTGGAAACAGCCTCTGGGCGGCTTGTCTGCGCTGAGCCGCCGGGACGCGGTGGGCAGGAGAGCGCAGAGCGCTGGCAGGGCTCTGACCCGCTGGAGCACACGGAGCCGTTACCAGAGACAAGACGCTTGGCAGATCCTAGCGTATCATATATTATCTGCCTGAGCTAGAAGAATTATATTTTTCCATCAGCGTGATTATTTTCATTCGACTTTTAAGTTGAGCTGGAAGACAGCGTGGCTTACATCTATCATCACTGCGCCTATTAGAAAATTAACGAAGCTTAATAAACCTGCTGCATGACTTGCTTCTGCAGCTATATAGCTAAAGGAAAACAAATATATTGACTGGTTCTCTCTGGAAGCACATCTCTAAATAAGACTTGTTCGAAGTGAAGAATGGCCAAGGCTGCTCTTAGCGTGGCCGTTGTGCTGGAGAAGGTTGCTGCAGAGCTGAGGTTTCAGCATCCTTCCCGAGATTCACGGCACTGTAAAATGCTCTGCTGGTCAGGGCGATGAGGAGGAGGATTTACTAGTTGCGTAGTAATTACTTCATACAGTGGAAATGCCACTCTGCAAAATGGAAGAGCTCTTGCTGACTTCTCCAAGAGCGGGACTGAAACGTAGGTCTAGAGGTGAAGCTTGCTTCCGCGTGCCCTCTGGGATCCCACCTGCACCGGAGGTGCCTTAGCTGCTGGCAAGGCTGGGAGCCGGGAGCTGGGAACTGGGGCGCGGGGCTGACGGCCCTGAAACCGCAGGAGCTGCGCTGTGCTGGAGAGGTGCGAGTCTCCAGTGCCCAGTCATCCCCGCTTGTTTGCAGGATTTCAGCTCCAACAAAACTCAAAAAAATCCCCAAATGAAACACCCAAACCGCAACAGCTCCTCCCAGCTGTAGCTCGGAGCTCCAGGTGACACCAAGGGATCCCAGTGTGGCTATTTGTCACGTTTGTCACCGGGGGCCGAGGGCAGGGCGAGAGCAGAGCCCCGCGCGCCGGGCGCGGTGCGAGCGCAGAGCAAAGCGCTGCAGGGCGGAGGGGTCCGCGCGGGACCACCCGGAAAGAGATTCAAGCGGGAAGAGCTAACACTGCAACGTCCCCGGCAAGGAAAGGAGAGGGGCAGGCTGCAACCCAAGCAGCTGTCAGCGGGCAGCAGCCCAGAGCGCTCCTTCAGCCGCCGCGGCCGCAGAGCCTCGTGCAACGCGCTGCTTGCGAAGCCGCCTCTCCCCGAAGCGAGGAACGAGCCGCGTGCTCGCGCCGGCCCGTCTGCAACGGAGGGCGCGCTGAAAAAGGAAATCCAGTTGCGTACGATACCGCAGCTCTGCCGCGGCGCCTCCCCTTGCTTCTCGCACCTCTTCTCCAAACACCGGCCCTCGCTGCCCGCGGCAGGACGGTCCCCGGGGGCCGGCGCCGCCGCGCTGGGGCTGGGGGTCTCACCCGGCCGGGCCGGGTCTCCCGGCGGCGTGCCAGCACGGGGAGGGTCTCTCCCTTGCGCACGTCTACAAGCAAATTAAAAATTAAATAAATAAATTTGCTAGTTTACAAATAGAACTGTTACTTGTTACTCACAGTATTAACAGGCTCCTTTTATTTTTTATTTTTTTCGAGGCTGTGAAAGACGTTTGTTTCAGTTGCCAACATCGCTACAGAACTAATGTGGGTGGATTGTGACAGATATAATTTCTCCATCCTACAGTTTCATCAACTTGAGTTCTGTTAAACTATACCCGCTGGGCTTAGCTCCTTTTAAAGTTTCCGCTTTGACAGGTAGATTTATTAGTCTTGAAATTTGTACAAATCAGATGTCACTCGTGGCAACTTGTCAAAACGTCAGTCTGGCGAGGGAGGCATGAAAGGATTTTCTGGGAGCGAGGGAGACGGGAGGCAGGCTTGAAAGCGCTCGAGCACGGCAGAAGAAAGGAGCTGGGAGGCACCGCAGCCGCCTTGATCCTGCGGCTTTTACTTTATTAAATAGCTAGCGCCGTACAACGGGGGCCGCTGCCGGCTCCCGCCCGCCGAGGCGTCCCGGCCGCCAGCGCCCGCGCCTGGCCCCGCACTCGCCTTCCTCGCCCTGCTGCTCGCGTCTGGGGCAAGGCTGCGGCTCGGCTCGGCTCGGCACGGCTCGGCTCGGCCCGGCTCGGCACGGCTCAGCTCGGCTCGGCACGGCACGGCTCGGCTCAGCTCGGCTCAGCTCGGCACGGCTCGGCTCGGCTCGGCACGGCGCAGCTCGGCTCAGCTCGGCTCAGCTCGGCTCAGCTCGGCACGGCTCGGCTCGGCACGGCTCGGCTCGGCTCGGCTCGGCTCGGCTCGGCACGGCACGGCACGGCTCGGCACGGCACAGCACGGCTCAGCACAGCACAGCTCGGCACAGCTCGGCTCGGCACAGCACGGCTCGGCACGGCTCAGCTCGGCACGGCTCGGCACGGCGCAGCTCGGCTCGGCACGGCTCAGCTCGGCACGGCACGGCTCGGCTCGGCTCGGCTCGGCACGGCACGGCTCGGCACGGCTCGGCTCGGCACGGCACGGCTCGGCACAGCTCGGCTCGGCACGGCGCAGCTCGGCTCGGCATGGCTCAGCTCGGCATGGCTCGGCACGGCACGGCTCGGCTCGGCTCGGCTCGGCTCGGCTCGGCTCGGCTCAGCTTGGCTCAGCTCGGCTCGGCATGGCTCAGCTCGGCTCAGCTCAGCACCGCTCAGCTCGGCATGGCTCGGCTCAGCATGGCCTGGCTCAGCTTGGCACAGCTTGACTCGGCTCTGATCAGCTCAGCACAGCACAGCTCAGCTCAGCTAGGCTCGGCTCGGCTCGGCCTGGCTCGGCTCAGCTCAGCTCAGCTCGGCCCGGCTCGGCCTGGCTTGGCTCGGCCTGGCTCGGCTCAGCTCAGCTCAGCATGGCTCGGCCTGGCTCGGCTGCATCTCTCCTGTTTCATCAGGCCGGATCGCAGGCGACGGAGCAGAGCGACGCCCGGTCGCCCGCCTCGCAGCGAGGCCGGGCGCAGCGACTCGGTTCTCCTGCGGCACCGGCCGCGCGCTGCTGGCACCGCCAGCCCACGGAAACCCGCTGGCGAGAAGCGGCCGGCGGCGGCGGGAGCCGCCCCCCGCGGCACAAACCCTCCCGAGACCAGCGGCGTTTGGCAAAAGCCTTTTTGGATGAAGCCCGGGCGAACCGCGCTGGCGCCGGGGGCAGCGTCCCGCGCCGGTGGCGCAGGGGAAGGCTCGGAGCGGGACAGCGCCCTGCGTCCGCCCAAGCCGCCTTCCCGGCGGTATTTGTAGCAGAAAACGTCTGCTTGCGTGCATGTATACACCCTGCTCAATCAGCCCTGCAAAGCTGTAATTAAAAAAATTGACCTTGTCACCCTTTTGTGTTATTACTGACAAAGGCCAGGGTGAATCTTCAGCGCTCTTCAAAGAAGGTTACTTGCCAGAAGTGGCTAAAAAGTAACAACCGTTTTCCTTTAAAACACCGACAAAACACCTTTTTTGAAGATTTTCCATGGCATAAATTTAGGGATGTTCAAATGAAAACTTAAAAAAAAAAAAGAAAAGCTACTTAAAAAAAGAATTTAAGACACATTATGTTGACTCTCCCCTCCGAGAAGATCAGGCAAACCTCCTCTGAAACCAGCGCTGCCCGCGGACATCCCCGGTGTGCTCTCCTCCCGGGAGAGGCCGCGCGGGGCCCCGGAACGGGACGGGGACGGCGGGAGGATCCGGGGGTGCCGTGGGCGGATCTCCCCACCTGGAAAACTTCCTAGCCCGGACGATCTTTCCTACGGGCTCGTAGCGCCTGTGCAAAGCTCTTCTCTGGGATGGTCCAGTAACGCTCACTGGTATCTAATCAATCTCTCGCAAGCAGCAGTAGTTGAACCGAGGGGAGGCTCGTTAGCGCTATTGAGATAAGCTTCCCAAAAATGTGGATCTGAGCAGGAAATGGTTTTCTCCTCCTCGAGATTCCAAGAAAACAGAAGTTCCCCTCCTAAACTGGACGGAAAAGAGCAAATCTCAAACCATGCTGCGATCTCAGAAACGCTCGGGATAAGTCCGAGCTGGTCGGTCAAATTGTTTGGTCTCAGTTTTGACCTTCACGTTTGTTTTTCTTCTTATTATTATATACACTCAAACAAAATTTGAAATAAAAAATTATTTAAGAGTGAAAATTGTTTTTTTTCCCCCATGGGTTTTAAAATGGGACAACTTTTCAGGGTAGAAAGCTAATGAAAGCCAACCCACTCTACAATCAGTTTCAAAACATTTTCTGACCGGTGGATGATTTGTCAAGCAAAGTGTAGGAGAAGGGCAGCGGATCACGATCTGTTGTCCTTGCTATCTCGAGTCTCTAGGCACACCAGGGCGGCGTGATAAAGTGCTTTTCCTGTTATCCCTTTCCCTTTCGGGAGAGGGTTTCCCAAGAACAAAGAGCCGGAGGAAGTTTCGGGGGCGAGGGACAGCTCAGGTGTCGGAGCAGCGGAGCAGGAATCCAACCCGGCTGTTCCCGTCCGGGCTGATAAGATCGAGGCAGGACGTGCGAGAACAGGAGCCGCTCGGGAAGCCACCCCGGATAACGTGGCACCGGCCAAACCCCCCAGCCCCAGCCCCCCGAAACCCCGCTCTCGACCTGCCGACGGCCCCGGTGCCGCTTCGGCATCGCCGGCGCCCCGCGCCAGCGCGGCTCTCGGCCCCTCCGGCCGCTCCCGCGGCTTTGGGCTGCTGTCAGCGGGGCAGCGGCGGGTCTTCGCGGAGCGCGGCACGAGCGGCCTTTTCCCTGGGAGAACAGGAGAGCAGCTAAGGGAAAAAAAAGCAGTTCTCTGAGCAGACGCCGAAAGCACGATGAGTGTCTGCAGCGAGCTGCCAGGCTGGCTGGTGCCACTGCCGCCCCGCACGCGCGGGCTTGCGGGGGCAGAGCCGTGCCGCGCCGCGCTGGGGGCTGCCGGGGGCTGCCGGGGGCTGCCGGGGGCTGCTGGGGGCTGCCGGGGGCTGCCGGGGGCTGCCAGGGGCTGCTGGGGGCTGCCGGGGGCTGCCGGACGCCCCGGGGCCCCAGCCCGGCCCAGAACCACAAGATAAACGCCTTGCGGAGGCTTTTTCTGCGTAGCAGCCACCCATCATTAAGGTTCACGGGAGGAGCGCTGCTTACGTCTTACCAGGAGTTTTTCAGTCCTGAAATGCTGATGAGAAAGTATACCTGAAATAACTGATTGTGACTAAAAGCGCATCCCTCCAGCAGGAGACGGGCTCGAAGGGCAGCTGCGGGGGCCGGGCAGGGCCGCAGGCGCAGGCAGGAGCAGCCTCCTGGCCCGCCGCAGCCCCTCCGCGCGCTCGGCACGGGGGGCTTTGCCCTTCCGCCCTCCCCAAGGCCTGCGACAGGGCTTATGCAGGAGAGCAAAAAAAAAAAAAAATGTTTAAGCCGCGAGACTTTGCTTCGTTAATTGCTACGTAAAGGTTGAGCTGGCGGCGGGTCTCGCGCGGAAGGGGCCGGGGAGAGCCCACCTCGCAGGGCAGACCGTCTTCGACAGACCCGTGCTGCTTGCTTTCCGCGAACGGCGGCAGCCGACTTTCCCCGGGGAAGGGCGGCAGGGCAGGTACGCGGGGCCGGGGCCGGCGGGGAGCAGGCGGTTGCGGTTCCCAGCTCGGAGCGGCGTTTCCCGCGGGCTGCGGTGGCGTTTTGGCCCCGCCGGCGGGGAAGGGGAGCGCGCCGGGAAAGAGGAGGAGGAACCCGCCTGGCGTGAGCTCAGCAAGCTCTCCAGCTCACACATCTGGTTCTTATATTTCAAAGTTAATTAGTCATATTGAGGCTGTCTGAAGATAAATTTATCATCCAGAAAAAACACAAACAGTTTGAAAAATGAAAGGAAGCGAGGTGACACGGCTTGACGTTTAAATAAATCATTTTAACATGATTAAAAAACTTGTCCTCTCTGACACCCGGAGCTGGATACTTTGCAAAGACTTTTTGACACAGACGAGTCCCTGTTTGGTACACCAAGCCGCTGCCACTCAATTAGACAGAGCAACCGCCAGCCAATTACTTCCCCGAGCGACTGCCGGGCCGGCGGGAGGGAGCCGGGAAGGGGCCGCTCGGTGCCCCCGCCGGGAACGGCGCCCGCGGAGGCGGCACCAAGCCCTCGGCCCCGGCGGGCTGGCCTGGCCACGCTGCGAGGAAGCTCGCCTAGCCGCCCGCCGGGGCTGTCGCCTCCTGCTCTTGCTGCCGGCGCCGTGCCGCGGGCCGCGACCCGCTCCGCGCAGAACTCTTCAGCGGGACGGCACGGCTCCTTCGGCGGTGTCGCGGGGGACGGACGGGCTCCCCGACCTGCCTGCACGCTGCAGGCGCAAACAGAGGGCGACCGCGTGTTATCAGGGATGTTTGCAGCTATTCGGCGCTGGCATCGGCTCCCGCTCGTCAGACCCGCGTCAGAGGTGACGAACCGGCCCCGCGGCGAGGCCGGCTTTCCCGCGAGCGAGCCGGCGCTCACGGCTGCGACCGCGCTGGACGGCCGAGCGCGGCCCGAGACCCCGGGGCCGGGCCGCCCCGGGCATCGCTGCTCTCTCGCGTCCCTCCCTCCGCCACGTCCCCGGCGCAGGCGGGAATGAGCTAGCGCAACCTGAACGTTTCCTCCCACGAGCGGTTTTCCCTCGTCGGCTTTGCTAATGGGACGACGAGAGGTGCTGGTTCCGGTGCAAAAGTCTCATCGCGTTGGCGGTTTTCACGCTAACATGTTAGTGATCTGTCACCACGCAGTCTCACTAATACCACACAAAAGTCTCATTAGATCAGTGGCTCTGGTTTTACATCCATATTATCAAATTTCCTTTTCACTGGCTTGAGTGATAGCAGGTTTGTGATTAAATGAAACACTCTTCCCCGAACATCAACTGGGAAAAAGCCCTGCGCGTCTGCTTGACAATATGTCTGTAAGCTAAACACCAATCAATATTAGGGGAAATCAGCATATCGGATGACCCAGAGGAAGAGCTCAGCTGGTTTTCACTCTAATTTACCTGCTTTGTCAGAGGGTTTCAAGGGATATTTAAGTTTTGTGGATCCTAGCTGAGTTAATGAGACTTTTCACTTTCCAGGTCCAGCCCAATCCCTAGGAAGTCACGGGGAATTTTTCTGTTGACTCGATCCAGTGCACTGTCTTTCTTCTGTGGCCGTAGGAACGCTTACGGACGTGAATCAAATTTCTCAGCCTCGTTTAAGAAAAGGGAAACTGAGGCAGGGCATGGGGCACTGGGATGCAAAATTCTTCCCCGCATAGACCAAGTGTTTAAGAGGTTGGATAGCCTTTCTTTCTTCCTCCCCCTCCCTTTAGATCTCGCTTTCCCAGGCCGTGAAATGGGGCCGCAGTCCTCCCTCGCTGCTTCCCGAGGACCTGGGAGATGCTCGGGGCGGCGGCGAGGCGGACGGGCAGCGAGACGGTGCGGAGAAGCCTCCGCTACCTGGAGCGGAGGAAGTTCGGGAAGGTGGAGACGTTCACGTCTTGTTACAAGAAAAGAGCTCTCCTGGGCATGAAGGAAGCAAACAACTGACATAAAAAAGCATGAAAGGAAAATAAATAAATAAATAAGCGACACTTAATGGATAAAATGAATATTCAAGTTGTTTCCAAGGAAGAATCTTTGACTTTGGTGCTAGTTACAGTTACAAGGCTTGTGCATTTTCTTGCTGTCAAAGCCTTCACCGTAATTGTCCAAAAGTTCCTTGATTATCTCTAACAAAACTGTCAGCTGCCTTTGAAGTATCAGAACAGTCTCATCACATCTTATTAAATAGTAAACATCATTTGCAAGCGTGCAGGAAGTATAGACACGGCGTCAAGGGAGCCGTCGGAGCACGTCGGCGGGTCTCCGCCGAGCCGCTCTCGCGCACACCGTCGGGGGCTGGCGGCCAGCGGGGTCCCCAGCACCGTGGGGTCCAGGGCGGCCGTGGCGGCGCGGGAAGCAGCGAGCCGGCAAGGCTTTCACGGAGCCGCCCCGCCGCGCGGCCGGGGCGCTCGACCGATCGCTCCCGCGGGCTCTTTCTGTTCGCCGGGCGTTGGGAGCTCATCCTGCAGGAGGAAACCGCTCCGGTCCAAGAAACTACTCCACTGCGAAACCGCTGAAAGCATATGGAAGAGCGGTGCCGGGGAGCTTGGCGTGCCGCTCGCAGGGAGCAAACAGCGCCGAGAGCGTGCTGGAGAGCGCAGCCGGGCTTCTGCTCTTTGTCTGGCGGAGCCGGCCGTGCCAAGTGAGTGAGAAGGGGCCTTGTGGTTTCGTGCTGCATGGGAAAAAAGCTTTTACTGAGCTGGATTAGCACAGGCCTTCTCAGCACTCTGCTGTGGAAATTACCGTCCCTGTCAGATTCGAGCACTTTGAAATATATTCGGAAAGAACTACTTAATTTGAAAAGAAAATAATGTTTTGGATCCAGGCGAATGTTTTCGTGCTGTTTCTTGCAGCCAGATTTGGAGAAACTTATTTCATGTGTTGAAGTGTCTTTCAAGAGCTGAATCTTTCATAGAAGAGTAATTGTGCAATTAGCTATGAATTAGTAAAAATTCATTCTAATTACTTCCAGGTGTGACACATTTTATGCTTCAAAACAAGGAGCGGACTAAGATTCCCCTGTCAGTGGTTGCTTTCCACGTGGATATGAGCAGAGACACATCCCACCAGCCCGGCGTGCGCGTTGCTACAGCGCTCTTAATTGCAGCGTCAGCGCAGAGAGCCCCGGCGCCAAGGCTCAGGCCCAGCACGCAGCTCCGTCTTGGGCACAGCCAAAGCGGGTTTCCGCTCTGCAAATTGCAGCGAGCAGACTGACCCGGGCTCTTTGCTGGTGAGCCACCAGCGCCTCAGAGCAGCGCCCTCAAAGGAGGCGGGTTAGACTTGCCATCCGACGTAGCCTGGGCAGGGCCCGGGGGCAGCCGCCAGCCGCGCCGCGGAGCCCAGGGTGTCAAAGTCTGTGGGAAGGAGCCACGGCGAGGCTCAGGTCCCCACTCGGTGCAAATAAAAGTGGCATTTTGGTTGTTTGCGTCACCTCAGCTCCAGGTCTCGAGGTGGGATCGGAGCGGCACGAGAGGCGCGATCTGCCCGGGGACGCGGGCCTCCTCCACCCCAGAAACATGCCCGTTTAGGTTACTGCTGCCAGGAGCAGGAAAGCCAGGTGGATTCTCTTGTGCCTGGTACGTCATTAAAAACACTGGAAATCTCACACTAAAGCCTGCAAGATTTCTAGCTTTAATTCCAGATCAAAGAGGCTTTGGGGAGGAGCAGCCCAGGTTTGAACGCTTATCTCAGTCAGACCCCATGAGCTTTTGAAGTTGCCCCATCAGTCACTAATCAAAGATCTCCTTTTAGATGGGGAAATCAAATCCCTTTCAGCAGAACCGGGTGGTTATCAGTTTCTAAACATCGCTTGTCTTTCGAATGACCTCCTTTTTGTGAGCTGACCCTGAAGCCGCCACTTGAGCAGGAAAACCTTGCAAGAATGAGGCGTTTAGCTCGCAGAGCACTGGCACAGGCATAGCTTTGCTTTCAGGATGTCCCAATCAGCCAAGAATGTGTGTGTGGAAGTAATAAAACACGGTAAGGTAAATAAATCCATGCTTTAGTCCACATCGAACGCATAGAGACTGCCTTGAACTGCAAGTACTGACAAAGACCCAACATTTCCAAACAAAAGAGGAATTCACAAAACCATTAGCCCCCATGTTTCCTCATCATATGTAGACAAAGTTGAGAAGATGATACCCTTTTAGAGGATCAAGATCTTAACTGCAGAGCATTTTGGCTAAGAACCCCTCTGGTAGCACACATAAAAGGTCTTTTGGTCTCAAAACTCGTGTATTACAAATGGTGTGTAGATAGCACCCTTGAGCATAATTTAGGAGTGCAGCTTCCAAGAATTGGGCTGAGAAGGTAACTGTGAAGAAAATGTGTCTACGCAAGGCGCCCAATTCTCCCGCCACCTCCCGCGCAGCGAGCCTGCTCGTGGCAGCACCCGAACGCCGCAGAAACCTCCGCTCGGGGCTGGGGCTGGCAGCAGCTTCTGCTCTCTCTGGGTGGCCGAAGCGGGAGGAAAAGCTTCACCTTCTGCGTTTGCAGATCAGTGCTTCAGCTCGACGTTGGCCTCCAGCATCTCCTGCTGCTCCGGGCCTGGGGTCGCTCTCAGTGCGCTGCCCTCGGTCCCTTGCCGGAGCAGGGGCAGGAAGGAAATCCAGGCCGTTACTGCCTCGCTGTGTCCACTGTGGACCTGCTGGGATGCAGGACTGCCGTTCCTGGCCATGTCTGTGGCTTTGGACCAGGCTCATAGCTGGTGTGCTTTTAAACCCTGGGGGCCTGTGAAGACAAATCTGATTTTATATATGCAGCGTGGCTCGAGGGAAAGCGTTCCAGCCCCGAGGTCTGGATGTGTGCCCTGACAGTCTTTTAATCCCAGGTTGGGTGTTCACCATTTCTCCCTTGCATCATCATTTCCAAAGAAAGGAAACCTGATGCACCAAGTCAGGAATGGCTCTAACAGATGCCCCGAGCGGGACGTGGGGGAGACTGACCTGGCGGGGTGAACCCTGCTCTGCAGCACGGGCTGCTTTGGGGAGGGAAAGGGGCTCCGTGCTGCCCAGGTCTTGCTCATTAGCCAGAGAGAGCAAGGCAGCGGGAAGTTTGGGACCGTCACAGGCTGCAGAAACTGGAATTTAAGTGGGAAGGTTTAGATTGACAAAGCCATTCGGTAGCTCGCATTCCCTTGCAAGTATGCAGTCCATTTTTTGTGCAAAAAAGACAGACAAAAAGTCTCCCTTTATTAATTTCTTTCCCCCTGAGAAAGAGGTGAGGATGGGCTAAAGTAATCCACCAGCTGGGATTCTGGATGCTAAAGTTATCATAGATTAGTTTTATTGCATAGTGCCCAGACACCACACTGTGCTGCGCACACATGCATAGCAAGACATCATCCCCAAAGCCTTTGCAATCTAAACAGGCAAGAAATCATTATGATTTCCAGCCTGCAGCTGGAAAGCTGAATGCCGGAGTGTTTGGATGATGTGTCCATACCGTGAAGGACCCCATGGAGACCAGGTGTCCTGGGCCCGCTGTGGTAAGAACGAGGCTATATTTCCTCGTTGCACAGGACTCTTCCTCATGAAGTTCAAGGAGGCAAAGATGAAAAATGGGCAAAAAAAAAGAAACTCAAAAAAGAACCACTAGTGTAAGAGGTAGAAAAAGATACCTGCAGCCTCCTCCATCTTACTGGCATGCACATAAACATGGGGAAACCGGAGTCAGAGACCCTTTCCATTGACTGCAGTGGGATTAGAATCAGGCCTTGAATTGCACCTTGTCTCAAAGTGCTGCAGGATCATTGCCCGTGCTTACACAAATATACTGATGCAAAATTAACAGATACATTGCAGCAACCTCTTCCTCTGTTTCGCAGAGCAGACCGTATCTGGCCTTGCCCGGGTTAAGAGTTTAAATCAGCCTCATAACCAGTTTTTACTGAAAATATTGTTATCTTATTCAATCTAAATTACATAGAGCTTTAGGACTTTGAAACCTCTGGCAAGATTGAACATGGCTCCCTGGAAAATTTCCTGAGCACTTTCATCTCACTGTGTGACTTAGAGATCTGTGCCCGGGCTCTTGCTTGCACGGTACCAACACTTTGCCAAGCCACCGGGAAACAACTGTCAAATGCTCAGGGGTGGTTTAGGGGAGCGACATTCTCACCGACAGGTCGTGGTTTCCCGCTATCCTGGAGACAAACAAGCCCACAAGGGCCAATCTTCCCTGCTGTCAAAGCACCGTGCTCACTTTGGCCCAAGAATGAGAAATGGCACTAAGGAGCTCCTGAGCTCTGCCCCCTTCTCTTTCGTCTGGTGAAACTTCCAGGAAACGTGTCTTATGCTGCTAAAATCCATCCCAGGATTTTGCCAGGCAAGTGTGCATTGAAGAGAGGAGCTCTCTCCTGTCACCTGCTACCAAGAAATTCTCCGGACTCGGTGACGATGATGCCACCATGCCTATGTGATTCCTGCTTGTAAATTTGTTGTGCCAAGATCAAATGACGTGCTTCTCCTTTCAGACGGTTTCTTGATGGGAATTTACACCTTGAAACTCAATGCAGAACATGAGGGGAGTTACAGTCCATCTGCATGTTGTATTTTGAGCTCCTCTGGTTGACTGTAACATAGTTGGCACATCAGAAGCATGCGTCCCCCTGCTGTGATTCTGGACCTGCTTTCTGCATTTGAGATTCATGACCCACTATTTTGGACTTTCTCTCTATTTTTGGAAATTGTCTCATGGTTCCATATCCTTCTCTGTAATTGGATTCTTCACGTCCTCTGGCTTGATGTCTCCACAGTTACTGTTAACTCTTCAGGCTTTCACAAGGAGGGATGCCTTGCCCGCTAAGCTTGCAAAGACTGACTGGCAGCAACAACAGAGGGGCTGCAAAAAAAGCAGACAGACTGTTATTGACGGTGGGCACCTGAATGCTGATGCCTGCGAGGTGACAGGCCGTGCCTAGCAGGTGTGACGGAGGAACGGGAGCATTCCTGCGTCCCGCGCAGCTCCAGGTGCTTCCTGCAACGCAGGTGATTGAACACCCCAGAGACAAGCCTGGTCCTTTCCACAGCCAAGCAAACCTCTGTGGAGAAACCTCCCTTTCCTGTGAGCACAAACCCTTCCACGATGTCCCACCCACGTGGAGAGGCAGGGCAAGGACAAATAAAAGCCCTCAAAACTCCAGCTTTTGCCATGGCAGAAAGACTGTGATGGCTCCATGTTAATGCTGATGGACCATCCCCAGCGAGGCTGCGCTTGTCTGCCCGCTGCCAGCAGAGCTGGTTCCCTCGCTGCTCAGCTACCTGCCTTCAGCGCCTGCACTGAGCTGAGAAAGAGGGATCGAGTCCCTTGCACCCCGAGCCGTCTCAGCCCCCGGTCCTGGTTGCAAAAAGATAAGAAAGGATCAGTTCACAAGCCTGCTTGATCTCTCCCACTTCTTTTTTTTCCCACCAAAAGTACGTATACTTTTTTCTCTTCTCTTTGCTTGAGGGGAAATGTCATGTGAAAAATCAAAAGACTGCACAAATTTTTTTGAGCATGATGTGTTTGAGCTTCTCTGAAGGCTCGCCGCAAATCAGCCCCGCTCCTCAGCCCCCTCGGGCTGTTTGGGCTTGGGACATCTGTCACCTTTGATGGATACCAAGAGCTGCTCAAATACTGACTGAGGTCCCCAGACAGAAATGGGAGACTGGAAACAAAGCCGGCATGTTTTCCCAAGCGCTACCTCTTTCATCTGCTCCGAGAACACCTTGTCGCCTGCTTTTCCGTTCTTTTTACCTTTCTATCCCTCGTTCTCCCTCTCCCTCCCATCTCTGGCACCGTTTCCACTTGCCGGCATCTCCAGTTTGCCTTAGGACCCCAGTGGTGCCCCCTGCCACTCAGGGCCCCGGCAGCATGGTGAGACCTTACAGATTTTGCAGGAATTTAAGAGCTGAGCGTCCAAACCTTGCTGCTCTCTGCCTCCCTCCGGCACAGCTAGGCAGCCCAGCCAGGGCCGACAAATCCTTGGCTGTGCAAAGCTTTTTGCAAGACCCTGCTGGCTGGGGACATTGGTCCTCATGCTTCCGCCACTCCAACGTGACCTGTCACTAAAAGAAGGCAAAGTGCGTCATTTCAAGAAACACTAAAGGAGCTAAAGAGAAAAAGGCATCACGGATAGCGAGGTCTGCAGATCGCCAAGCACATAAACAGCACAGCTTTTATTGGGTTATACCTGATTTCTTGCACGTTTGCCTGGGCAACTTTGAATAATTAAAAATAAGTCTCTCTTATAAAAAAAAAATAAACAAATGGTATCACTGTCCTGTGCAGTAACAGCCCGAGGGCAGCACTTTCTGGCTGGGGTGAAGTGCCTAGGTCTCGCTGAACTGAACTCCCAAGACTCCTTTGAAAACTCAGAGTCTGAGAACAGGAGACTCAAAGGTAGAGTATGCCGGACCATCGCTGCCAAAAACTAGAGTATTTTTTTAATAAGGGCTCAAACAAACTAATAAAAAGACCCTGTCAGCAGGGCAAATTTCATTCCAGCTGGGAGTTGGATTCCTGTTAAAGGAAAGTGCCAGCAGGCCCTTTAGCTCCAATGGCACTACCAGACATGGCTATAATTACGAGCTTTCTATTGCTGTGTGAAAGCTGTTATGAATTTCAGTGGGCAGAGGGGCACAGAGGAATAGTAAATCACCCAAACAAAAGGTACGGGCAGCGGGGAGCAGGCTCTGGTGTTAACCAAGCGCCATTATAAAGAGCTTAAATCATGAACATGTGCCATAGTTAAAGCAGGATCTGCAAACTGGGAGCTAATTGTCCCTGAAGCGCCCAAGCATCTCTGCACGCACAGGAGAAATCAGGCCGTGCTCGCTGGTCCGGCATCCAGGGAATCCCAGTGCGCCCAGTTCACCGGGGGGAGTTGGAGGCAGCGTGATTGGGAAAAGCACACCCCGACTCTGAACCTCCTCGGCCAGGGACGCCAACGCCTCGCGTGGAGCCCCATCCCAGAGCCCAGCAAGACCGAAAGACCCCGTCTCCATTCGGGGCAAGAGCAAGCGGTGCAGGGGAGAGAGCAGGTTACGTTTCTGAGAGCAAGGCGTGGGACCCACTGACACGGGGAAAATACTTTTTTCTTCCCCCAAAACAAAGTTCTGTCAGAACAGAGGCACTTTCGAAAAGGGCTATCGTAACTAAAAGCGATGAACAAAAAAGCCCAATATCCCTCCGAAAGGTGCCACAAAGCTGCCCTGAACCGGCTGCAGAAAGCAGAGCTGGTGCCCAAGCTGGGGGCACCGACCTGCCGGCCGCAGCGCACAGACGGAGCACAGTGCGTCGCGGCTCCGCGCCTCGGTTTCCCCTCTGCTAATGCCCCTCTCCGTGTAAACCACGGGGCCTCCAAGTCCCTGACTACTTGCAGGAGGCGCTGAGCATCTTGTCAAAAACGCATATTAGAGAAAGACGATTGCCTAAGTCACTTGTTGAATCCTTTAATGCTGGCACCGCAGAGGCGGTCTCCCCCTTGCTCGGAGTCATGCCACGGACATGCCGTGGAGGAAGGTCTTCTGGTGCTGCAGCATCTCCCTTTGGCCCCAGCTGGATGCCACAGTCAGGTACCTGCTCCAGAAGACAACATGCGTTCAGCGTACGGTTGTACGTAGGTGACGAAACGCCGTGGGCACAGCTTCAGATCATAGACTCAGGCCTGTACCCAACCACACATTAACACGGACTTTGGGGACTGTCGGAGCGGGGTTGCCAGCAGGAACGCAGACCTCCCCCAGGCCAAAGGGAATCAGCGTCTCTCCAAAACGCAGGTCCAGACCGTTGCCCACCTCTGCGCAGACTCTCTTCAATCCTACAGCATTCTGCAAGCAGAAATATTACTTCCTGTTAACAGCTATTTTAGTAACTACTGTCACCACCCCTCCAAACACAAACACTGCATAATCTGTTGTTGATTTGTACATGGATTTGTACCGGAAAAGGTTTTCCCAAGACCCCCAGCTTTACACAGCCGCCTTTATTAGTCCGGGATGGAGCGTTGGCAGAGGGTGAGCCCTCGGCTCCTCCGAGCCTGAGCCGTAAGTCACGGGACCGTTGCTTAACTCCATGGCCTCACCAGAGGAACCTAAATCAATTCTGAGCAAGGACTTCTAAGGGAAGTTTAGGCAACCAGCTGTGAGCTATAGCTGGGCAAGGTAGCTCTCCTAAGGCAAACGGCGGTTAGCGGGCAGCTGGACACCGAATGCAGCCTTTGAGTCGGAAACTTCTGGCCAAACCTAGCAAAGAAACAAGCTTGTTTGACGGCTTCATCTTCTGCTACGTGCTGTCAGAGCCTCCCTTCTCTCCGGACAAAGAGGGCTTTTTTTTAACCCGACTTCTCCGAAACATATTTCTGGGGGGCATTCACTCCTTAATGTCTAACTCAAACAGTTTTTTGTTGTCCTCCAAAACGCATCTCCTTTCCCTGGGCACTCTCGGGGACCCACGCATAAACCCCGCATTTCCAGGCAGGATTGCAAACCATTTCCCTGCGCGTGGAAGGAGGGAACAGGCAGCGACCAGCAAGCACCCAAACCCCTGGCGCGTCGGCCGCAGCGCGGTGCCGGTGACGCGTCCAGCCTAGGGTGACAAAGACCTGGATGGTGGTCTCGCTTCCCAAGCAGGCAGAGAAACGCAGGTCTCATTGCTTACTCTTCCCCTTCCTGCTCCCTCCTCCCCTTCCCCGGGGGATTATGATCCTGTGCAAGCAGCTGCTTCCTCGCCCTTGTTCCCCCTTCTCGCAGCCCTCATCATCCCTGCCCGGGAGACGGCGAAACCTGAGCAAACACCGACGTTGCCTAACACCGCAGGGAGATGCCGAGGGCTGCCAAGACGGTGTCTTCCCCTCCCCTTGATGGATCTGCGTCCGTGCCGAGATTTGTCTGCAGAGCTTAACTTCGCCGCACCTTGAGAAAGTCAGCGCTCTCCCCCCGACAGCCTCAGTATTAATGTCCCAAACGCCAGAGCAGAGCGGGAGCGAAGCAGCAAGCCTGCACCAAACCACATCAGTAAAATGAGAAAGCCAAAGATTGCCCCATAAATAAGGGCCAGTTGACACTTCTTAAATTCATAGCTTTAGCACACAGCAAAGTGTCTCCTTTTTATCAGGAATTTGTTGACAAGGGTTGCAAAAAGATCTACAAATAATACTGAGTGGGGCTATGAAAATGTATTTGTGGAACATTTCAGTATCAGGGATCACCATTATATCGGAAGAATTCATCTTCCTGGAACATTTTATTAGTATCTAGATTTTATAGCTGCTCCCTTTTAATTTTTTTTTTTTTAATTTATTATTTTTCTCATTCCCCCAGTGGAGGCAGTGGCAGCAGAGCAGAGGGGCACCCGCACCGCGCCAGCGAGCGGGGTGCCCGGCGCTGGGCGTGCGGCACCCGCCTCCCGCTGGGAGGGGGCTCGGAGACAGCCCTGGCCTCCCCCATCGACGCAGAAGCACGCGCATCCCCGCGCCAGCGCCCGAAGCCTGGGAGCGCCGGTCTCCCGGCTCGCTGCCCCCGAGGCAGGTGCCTCCGCCACACCGGGTCGGGACGGGACGTTTGGGACGGCACGCGGCACGCCGCGGCCAGGGTCTCGGCGCTGCCCAGGGACGCACCGCTGGAGCAGCAGCTGCCCGCTCCCCGCTGCTCCCTGCCCCTCCACGGGAAAGCCGCCGCGGCTGTGCCGGGCCCCTCGCCGGCCGCGCAGCACCCGCCTGCCCGGCAGAAGCGATGATAAATTTGCAGCCGCAGCGTTACAGACAGTCATAAATAACGGCCTGCTCCGCGGTGCCGGCAGTTTCCATTAGGGCTGTCTGGATGGGGCTGCCGATACCCCCGGTCTGAGCTGGGCCCAGCCGTAAAATTTATCAGGACGCTGTCCTCACCCCATAAATCATCTCCCCTGGAAGCCATGCGGCAGATAAGGCCTTAAAAAACACGCGGCCGCTAGCAGGAGCGGGCAGGCGGCCCCTCCGCGGAGCCGGGCAGCACTTCGCCCCGTCGTCGCGGGGCTGCCCGCAACCGCGGCGGCCTTTCACGCCTCTCCAGCTCAGGGGAAGGAATCATCCCCTTGGAAAATAACCCCCCATGGGCTTTTCCCCGGGGCTGTTTTACTCCCTGAGCGGCTCTCGCGGGAGCCCTGGCACCTAAAGCGGCGTTGCAGATGGGGGAACGGAGGCCAAGGCGTCGCAGCCACCGAGAGGCACCCAGTCCCCAGACCCTACGCCAACGCACACCTGAGCCGGAGGATGCCACCCCAAGAGCAGCCCCCAGCTGCCGAAAACGGGGAGAGGCTGCGGGCAGCCCAGCGCGTCCCCCCGCTGCTCCCTGGGCTGTCCCCATGAGCTTCCCAGCCCCCGGGAGGGGGAATTTAAATAAATGTCAGCAGTGCATCCACGGCCCAAATAACTATAGACGTTTTAAAGATAATTATTTTGAAACGGTGAACGCAGAGGTAAGGTCACACGTTAACGCTGGAGATATTTGAGCTGAAAGGGCCTCACAACACAGGAACCCACGCTCCTTTCTTGTCCCCTCCATTGCAGGGATAAAGGAAATACAGCATGACTCAAACCTCAGGTTTTTTCCCATTGCTCTGCACTTTCCATCCTTATTTATTTCTATGCAGAGTGAGGTGTAAACTGATACCAAATAAGCCTGCTTACATTTCACATCCACTTCGCACAACAGAAAACATGTAAAGTCATGAAGAATGAGGCCTATTGTTGGGGTTTTAATTTAAAAGCCCTACAAAAATGCAGCACCCTGCGCTGCGCTGGCGTGGGGCACCCGAGGGGCTCTGCACACCCAGCTGGCTGCACCTTCCCTCCAGCACATGCACGCGGCAGCCCCCACGGAGCAAAGGGCGGGATGTGCAAGGGGGAAATATTCCACACTTTTTTAAACAATAAAGATTTAAACATGCATTTACTGTCCGCTCCCCCCTCTGTGAGTGTATGGCCAAATAAAACTTAACAGGATCTATACGGAGAAAAGGAGAGTTTGAATCTATGGCTTTGCAGACATCCATCAGTTTAATTCCTGGATCGTAAGCCTGGCAATCATTTGGATGAACGGAAACTATGTTTTTTGGGCGAGACAGACATCAGCCCACTATTTTCCCTACTTGCAAATGGCTTTCTTTCTGCTGACCTTCATCTTCTCCAGGTCTGCTTTACAACATCTCTTTACTTCATTGCCACCACAATCCACTAGAAAGAAGGCAAACGCATGGCAACACGGGTCTTTCACTCTTGACATTGGCAGCTTTTCCTGGCAGCTAATAGTGCAGCCCCAGGGACCAGCCGGTTCCCAGCAAGCTGCTGCGCGTGGGTTAACCGAGCCCCTGGCTGTAAGGGAAGGCTCGCGGTGTTGGAGGAAAGAGCAGTCGCAGGACTCCTGCGCTACCTAGGCAGAGGCCTGTCTCGTAGAATCAGCCAGAGCGAACTCCTGGGAACACATTAAATTAAGTGTCCTAAATTCGCTTAACTATGCATTTAATTTGGCAGTAATAGGACACTCTCTCTATAATAGTAGAGTTGCTGTATAATAGAAGAGTAGCTGCATATTAATATTTTGATTATTAAGGACATGTGTATTGGAGGCTTAATAACTATGTAATATATTATTGCTTAATTGCTCAGACTCTTAAGTATGTTTTCATAATTAGCTGCTATTTAGTTAACGTAAATATCCAGCTTATTAAATATAGAAATGCATTTCGAGTTGCAATAGTTATTTGCATGAGAAGAAACAACAGCAAGAGGATGGCTTTTAGCTCCCCCGCCTCGGGAGCGCCGGTGCTGCCAACAGCTCCGACCGCTGCTCGCCGTTTGCTCGAGGGGAGGATCTGCCGCGGCCGTACGGCGCGGCGGCCCTGGCCACGGGGGCCCCCGGGTTTCCGTCCTGCCGCTCCCGTGGCCAGCGCTTCTTCGGGTCTTCCCTCCGGGTGCTGCAGCATCGCCGTGCCGGGGCCGGGCCGCACTTCCCGGGGTCTCGGCCACCTCTCCGGTGCCCTGCAGGCAGCGCTCCCACGATGCACCCAGCGCCCGCAGGGCGCTCGCGGCGAGGAGCGGGTAAGGTGGGTAGCTCTCCGACTGCCACGCATCCATCTCACCTGTCGGCACCAAGAGGCCGTTTTGCCACAGAGCTCGTCTCAGACACGGCGGCGTTTGCAGTCTTTATTGGGCGTGACGGGGAGTCTCCCCGAGTTCAAGCCATTGCTTCGTCTGCTTCCTCTCCAGCAGAGCTAATGCCCTCTACCTGGGACAGGCAGCCGAGGTGCTTCCTTCTTCCTTAATTTGGCAATAAATCTGCCAAGCTGGGAGGCTTCTCAACAAGGGTTTTGCTGTAGTTCCTGCATTGAGGACCCAGAGAAACCATGCAGAAATGAAAGGCAAAAACAGATATTTCCTTCTTTGCCTGTGCTGGGCCCACAGCTCGGGGTCCTCGGCATTGGGCTGTTATAAACGCCCGATCTCCTGCCGGCGTCAGGACCGCGCGGCTGTCAGCAGGGACAGGACACGCTTGATGGTTGCTCTTACCCATTCAACAGCCTTCTGGAGACTTTAGCAGCACGTAGGAAAGGACGGGGCTCTGGGGGGCTTTAGTAGCTCAGGCTGCTGCACTGCTGCCTACAAATTCTCAGGAGGAAACACATCCACCTGAGTGGCATGGGGACACCCCAAATCCCAGACAAATACACGAAATCCCCACATTGCTTCCAGACAGAACTGTCTTGTGAAAAGGAGATGAAGCCTGAGGAAACCTAGCAGGGTTTGCTAGGGCAAGGGCCACAGGTATAACTTTGCTTTGGGCTCGGTCTGCACAGACAGATGCCATTTCAGGGCATTTCTCTTGCTGCGATGCAAAAGGCGTCGGATTGAACCCTGATGCCGCGGAGGGGCTCGGCGCTGGGCTGGATGCTGCAGGGACTCACAGCACGGAGGAGCTCTGCAGGCAAGACCTGCTCTGCCACCTTTTTGGCAGCCTGGATGCTCTTCACTGGCTTTGCAGCAGTAGCAGAGCTTTGCAGCAACTGCAAAATTATCTTGTCTCAATGCCTGCCCTGCTCTGATCACAGGGATCAGTGCAGCAGGAAGGTCACTGCTGCAGGTGCGTGTCCAGGCCATCCCATGCACACAGCTCCTCCTGCTCCAAGCCGGCAGCAGAGCCGTCACCGCTGCCAGCACTTCCACTGGGGCTTTCTCCTCCCCTTCTGGGGTGCAACAGTCCAAAGGGTTTTGCGCTTGCTTTTTCAAGCTCACAGATTTAGGCAGGTTTCTTGTTTTTGGTTCCTAAATGCCACATTTCAACGTGTTTATTGTCCCACTGCCTAACCAGGGAGGAAGGTTGAATGAGCTAATAACTCAGCTGCTGTGAACATGTTTATTTGATTTTTTTAAGAGCTTTAGCAAATACAGTACATACAAGGAAAAGAAAAACCCTGGTGCCAGCATGTGTAATTCCTCTAGGAGCAAGCCTGATAGGAACACAAAAGCATGCATGCTTCCAAACTGTAACCAATATTTGCACATCGAAGTGACTAATTCTCCACTCCGTGCCACAGAACAATAGGCATAATAGCAAGGTACATTAATGCAAAGCGTGATTGTCTGGTGCCTTGGTTATTTGACACATAAACAAGGAGAGGGGGAGGATTTTTATCTACCTGTATAACTATTCGCTGAACAGCAGGTTACAAATGTGCTCAGAAAATGCTGACCCAGGGCTGCTCCTGTACCTCCTGCGCCGGATTGGCACATGATTTGCAGCACTGCGGGAGTTCTATAGCTGACCTCATTAGCAGTGCATTTCCTGGCTTGTTAGCATCATATTTGTATAATTTACGGCACCTTCGTTTTTATGGAATGTGTTCCTTGTAGAGTGTAATGGCAGCAATATATTTAACCTCTCCTATTTAGGAATGCTGTTGCTGAAGGCAGCCTGGAGATATAAAAGGGATTTTTTTCATCCCTTCTTTCTCTCTTGCGTGCATATTTTTCTTTCCATCCAGTTGCTACATATCCAACTCTATGTGCAACCTGTAAAGCGTTCATAAAAGGAAATGCAAAGCTGTGCTCAGGAAACCGCAGCTTTTGCAGGAGCGTTCCCAAGGTCAAGCCCCTAAATCAGCACAGCGTCATCTTTCCAAAGCCATTACTCAGCTGCTGGAAGAGGAAGGAGAGTTGCACCAGCAGAAAGGAAGGACAGTTTTGCAGTGAAGGCAGCAGGCTGTGGTGGGACACAGCTCCTGGCTCTGCCACCGCTTTCCTGGCTGACCTTGGGCAAGTCTCTTCATGGCCAGGTGTCTCAGGTTCACAGCTGGGGATGCTCCTTTTCAGCTTCACTCCCTTCACAGAGCTGGTGCAGATGGGAACCCCTGAACCTTCAGCCTGGCTGAACTGCTCCTAGCAGGCAAGTGCTTCCCCAGGGCAGCAGATAACCTCACCACATGTGGTGGTCTCTACACCTCTCCAAACCTCTAAGCCATGCAGGAGACCCACAGCCTGCCAGAGGGAAGCTGTGTTACAGAAGTTGGCACCATCTTTAGCTCAGAGCCTTTCAGAGCACAGTCCCATTTTTGTTCCAATCATCACACTTGCTTTGTTGCACTTTGGCAAAGTACAGCATTGATTTTGTGACAGCCACGTGCAAGGAAGGGAGAGGAAAGTCAGCGCTGGACACCCCACAAGAGACACCAAGCCAGACACACCCTGGCACAGCCCAGGCCAGAGAAGGCCTTGAGACCCAGCCACACTTGCAGTGTACCCCAGAGGGAGGCACTGGGGGTTGCTGCTGCCTTTACCTCCCTCCCTCTGCAAAGGTCTCTGAGAACACAACATCCAAGGCTGAGCTTCACTCACCTGGCGTGGTCACCTACCACGCAGACCCAAGCTGATTGCCCAGGGCTCCCTGTGCGACCCATGGAGAAAAGCAGCTCTTCCAGGCTGTGCACCATCTCAGCCCCCTCAGAGGTGTCTGAAATGGGTCAGGCAAATCCCTGCAGAGCCTCATTTTCCTCTATTTAAAGGGAGCCTGGGGTGATGTGTGCAGGTGGAGATAGCTACAGCTGATGGCTGAAGTCAAGCAGGACGAACCCCACCTGCAGAGATGTTTACTACTGACGTTGTAAAACCCAAGGCAGCTTGGAGCACGGTTCTTGGCTGGGGGTGCTGCTCGTTCGTGCCCGCGAGGCAGGCTCCAACCCGGAGGGCCGGTGTTTGCATGGGAGCCAGGAGAAGGCAGCACCCGCACCGCCGCAGCACCCTCTGCCAGGCTGCACCCAGAGCTCACCCATCACGCCACCAAGCTGACACCGCTTGAAAGCAAAGGCCTACGACTAACCCGTCCCCACGCTAGATTTTCAGCTGTGCTTATTTCTGGCTTTGTCGGCAGATTAGTGTGGAGCGCGCAGGCCGAGCCGGAGAACCAGCCGATGGGCCGGGAAACGGCCGTCCCCGGAGGCTGCCCGGCCGGGGCGACCCCGGGTGCTGCGGGTCGGGGTCAGCGCGGAGCGCTGCTGTCACCGTTCCTGCTGCGTCGCGGTGTACCTTTCCCCGCGGCAAGCACCGGTCCCCATGGGAATGAGCTGAGAACACACAGGCTCATGCCACGCAGGTGACTGAAGAGTAGACTTGGAGGAAATTCAAACCAGCTCAGCAGGGAAAAGGCTCTGTATCACCTCGCTAGTCTCCAAAGCTGCCCTCTTCCCCCCTTCCTCATTTTTAATGAATTCCTTTGCATCCCTTGGGGCTGTATTTCCAAATAAGCGTCGCTCCAGTCTCGTTTGATAATCGCTACCTCGATGGACACAGCGACTGCTTCCCCATCCTGTCCGAACGTCATCGCCACCACCGCTGCCTCCCCCTGCTAAATTGCCCGTTCTGAGAGGGGCAAGTGAAAATCTGGAGGCGCTGGTGCTTCCCCTGGGGGGACGGAGCCCTCGGCGCCCCGAGGCCCCGGCCCCTCCTGGTGCTGCAGCCCCTCCGCCGCCGCCAAGCGCAGCCTCCATCTGCTCCTCCAGGGACCTGCAGCAGCGCTGCCTTGCTTTTTGCTTTCCCTGAAGTCACACAGCTATCCCTCCATCAGGGGCCAAGAGGACTGTTTCGGATCTGGTTGGAGCTGCGGAGGGCCCGGCGGCTCATGCAGGATCTGAGGCCGAGGACCTGCCGAGCAGGACAGGGAGCGGGTCCGGTGTGCGAGCCCCTCCGCCTCGCGCCGCCGCCCCACCTTGCTGCCTCCTGGCTCCGTTTCCGTCCGCTTTCCTCGGATAACGGTTTACGAGCTGCCCGTTGCCAAGCGAGCGCTCCAGGGTGCCCCCTCGGATGCGGACGCCAGCAGCCCCGCAGCGATGGGCTCTGCGGGCTAGCTAAGAGCAAACGCATCTCTCCACGACGCTCCTCAGCTTGTTTGCACGGGGCTGGGCCAGCGGCGCCGGATTACCCTTCTTCCCCTGCCCGACCCTCTCCCTCAGCCTGCTTTCCTCCCCCGGCTTCGTTCAGCGGCGGAGAGGAGGGCCAGCGGTGTCTCAGGTGAGCTGCTCCGGCCCGAGGGGCAGACCCAGCTCCGTCGGCCCCAGCGGCTCCCCGACGCCTCCCCGGGCAGCGGCGGCGGACGGGGCCGGCTCTGCAGCCGCCGGGGCTGCCCCGAGGCCAGCGGGCTCTTCGCGGCCGTCCGCGTGCCCCCGGCCCACGCCACGGCGGCGGCGCTGCAGCGAGGCAAGGCGGTCGGCGCCGCCGGACCCTCTGCCTCGGCCGGGAGCAGCGGGACGGCCGGCGGCGGCGGCGCGTCCCGCCTGCCCAGCGGCTTTGCAGCAGCCCTGGGAGCGGAAGGCAGCGCCAAGAACGTCTCCGTGGCTTCTTGTTAGCTGCGCTCGGAGCAGGAAAGTGACTGGCCCTGACAATATAATTTACATTGCTGTATAAAACTATCTGTGGAAGCCAAGCTAATTTGTGCCAGATTAGGCTATTTGTCTCAGCCACTGTCTAACGGCACAATCTATCAGAGGGCTGTTTTCAAATATCGCTTTTCAAGCGTGCCCTTGAGAGGCGGGAATTGATTGGGATCTTAGAAAGCAAAATTACAGCAATAACTTAAAAGAAACAATAATTACTGAATCATACCAGTGTCAGCACTCTGCAAAACACGAAATAGCCATCAAACCCCAATCCAATATATTCTGAAGCAAATTTATTGAATGGAAAAAGCAGTTGAGTGAGGCTTTTTCTCTCCCCTTTCCCTTCGCCCCCTCTCTCTCTCCCTGTACATATGGTTATCTCAAAACCGCAAGTGAATGAGTCGATAATTCTTGTCATTGACTGCTCCATTTTCAGAGAGTCAAGAAAAGATCCATTAGCTACCGCCCGACTCAGTGTCTTTCCCCTTCCCCTCCAGTCATTTGCTAGTCTGCGCTCCTCAGGCAAACAAACATATATAACTAATCATCTGTTAAAACGCCGAGTCCCCTAATAAATCTCTGCAACTGAAATACTTTAATGGGTAATTAATTGATCCTGTTCCAGAGGAGTAATAAGATAATAAATTAGACAATATTTCACTCAGTTGTGTCAGTGTACTGCTAATGGTGCTGTAGGGCTAAGCCGAAGGATAATAAATTAGCCAGAAATTAACTGCTAAGAGCTTTCTGCGGAGAAATTGGCTGACAGGCAAGCGTGCGTGATTTAGGGCCCCAACGCCATCGGGGCGTTCTCCCTGCCACTTATTTATTTTTTGGTGCTGGCAAGCGTGGCGTGCCGCTGGGCGGCGGCGGCGGCGGCGGCCGGGGGGCTGCCGGAGCCCCTCTCCGGGGGCCGCGCGGGCAGCAAGGCCCCGCGCGCCGCGCGGCCGCCCCGCCGCAGATTTATTGCAAGCTGGTCGCGCTGCATGTAGGTAAATTACTTTTGTGCTGACTATAAAGACTGTCTCTGAGGCAAGTTATTACCCATCCAGCAAACAAAAAGGCAATATTTCCTAGCGCATCCGTCATATTTCACAGGAAGGTACGGCACAGACAGCGGGAGGGGGGACAGCAGGGCACCTGCCCGCGCGTGGGGGAAAGCAGCAGAGCTCTGCCGAAGCCCGGGCTTTCGCATCGGTGTCGTCAATACGAAGTTTAAGAGGTTGCAGAGGGGGCCCGTGCCCGCGGCCCACCCACCGGCGCACGTTTGCGCGGGGCTGCGCGCCCGGCGGTGCCTTGCCGCGTGCCGGGAGCCCGAGAGGTCCCGTGCTCTCGGCCAAGCGTTGCGCCTGCCGCGGAGAGCAGATGCGGCGTGTCGAAGCGAGGGCTCCACAAACACTTCAAAGGCCCCGCCGGGGGGCTGCTTGGACCCGCTGCCTCCTTGTCCTCCAGCAACGAGCAGCGCGGGGGCCCAGCCGGCTCACGTCGCCTGCCTTGGGGCGCCCCAAAGCATTTCGGAGGGGGCGACTGAGCGACGGAAAGAGGCGCACCCGCCCGGGAGCAATGCCGGGCGACGACGGGAGGCGGAGGTGGGCGAAAGTCTGCAGCTCCGCGTCGGACAAGGGGCTCGTGTGTCTTTTTGTGTCTTCTGGGGAAGACAGAAGGTGAACGAAAGGCAGCTTTAAACCACCAAAAACCCACCTGCTGGCTCAGAGGCCCTGGATTTATTTAAAACTTATGGTTAGGTGAAAGAGAAAAAAAACCTATCCGTCTATGGTAAAGAAATCCGAGGTCCTAGAAAGGGGACTTTTGAAAGTATCCATTTCACCAAAGAAACCAAAAAAGAAGGAGAAACTCCTAAAGTATCTGTAACGTCTGATTTAAACGTGCAGTTCTGGAGCGTTCGTACCCTCCTTAGTTCGAGGCCAGAGCGCGCGTGCGATTAAAGGAGTGAGACAAATTGCAGGTGAAACCGGAGCGTCGGGCGCTGCGGCAGGCGGCAGAGCCCCGGAGGCAGCCCGGGGGCTGCAGCGGCGCCGCCGAGCCCTCGGCTCTCCCGGCCGGCCGCGTCCCCCTCCGGCGCCTGCGAGAGGGGCCCGGCCCTCACGCGCCCCTGCAGAAGCCCCCAACTGATGCCCGGAAGGTGGGCGAGGGGCGGCGGTGCGAGGGAGGGGGCCGCGCCGGCCGCCCGGCGAGCCCCCCTTGGCCTCCTCGTGGTCCTGCCACCTAGGTAGGCTCTGCCAGGGGCTTTGGGAAGTGCTGGAGATCAGTCCGCCAGGGTCATTTGTAACTCACTAATCCCAGCACTTGGCAATTTTATAGCCCTTGATTACAGCTGAACCTAAAACAGGCATCGCAGCTCCTCACCCTGTTATCAGCTCTCTTGCTGTTCAAGGGAGAGAAGGAGACTTTGGGCCCAGGGGCTATGCGGGGAGTCTTGCAAGGGAACCTCCTCCTTTTCCCCTTTCATTTTGGGCAGCTTTGATCACAGTAAAGCTCAGAGGTGCCTATTAGCAAGGTGCTCTGGTGATTGATGGCATCATCCTCCCCTTGCCCTTTGCTTACAGCAGGCAAGTCACCCTCCCTGCATCAAAGGGACCCTCCCGCCGTCCCCGAGCCCAGCTCTGGGCTGCACAAAGAGCTCTGCCTGGCAAACCCCCCATCTGTTTTGCGTCCAGGGACTAGCAAGAGGGGATTTACAGGCGAGGCCTGGCACCATGAGGCCGGAGAGGAATGCAGACCTAGGCATCTCCCATCCTGCAGCATCCTGCATCCCCCAGGGTCCTACAGTATCCTGCAGCATCCTGCATCCCACAGCATCCTACAGGGTCCTGCAGCATCCTGCAACATCCCTCCATCCCGCAGGGTCCTACAGTATCCCACAGCATCCTACAGGGCCCTGCAGCATCCTGCAACATCCCTCCATCCCACAGGGTCCTGCAGTATCCCACAGCATCCTGCATCATCCTGCATCCTAAAGCATCCTACAGGGCCCTGCAGCATCCTGCAACATCCCTCCATCCTGCAGGGTCCTGCAGTATCCCACAGCATCCTGCATCATCCTGCATCCTACAGCATCCTACAGGGCCCTGCAGCATCCTGCAACATCCCTCCATCCCACAGCATCCCACAGTATCCCACAGCATCCTACAGGGCCCTGCAGCATCCTGCAACATCCCTCCATCCCACAGGGTCCCACAGTATCCCACAGCATCCTGCATCCCACAGGGTCCCACAGGACCCTGCAGCATCCCACAGTATCCCACAGCATCCCTCATCCCGCAGCATCGCACAGGGCCCACCCGCGTCCTCCCCACGACATGCTCCTTCTCCTCCCCAGCCCTGGTGGGGCTCAGCCCCACGTGGCGCGTCACAAGTGTGACAAATGTGAGCGGCGCAGCAGAGCCGCCGCGGCCAAGCGGCTCTCCTTGAGTTTGCCCTCTCCTCTCCCGCTCCCCCTTTTCTCCTTCCTGCTGCCGTTGCTTCCTGGGAGGAGGTGAAGAGAGTAATAATCAGCCAGGGCACCAGGAGAACTCATGGACGAGATTAAAAGCAAATCAAAGAAGAAAAATTGTGGCACGGTTTATGTCTTCCTAATTAAAACCCCGCCAGTCTCCCTTCGCTCTCCCCCCTCCTTCCAGCTAATGTTACACTAACGAGCTGAGTTTAGTGGCATTTATGTAGATAAAAGTCCTGATGATTGATCTCAATGGCTTGTTAAAATTAGTTTCAGTCCACCATATTGATTTAATTCCATTGCTTGAAAGTGCTAATTAATAATGATAATAAAAGTGTCTGGGCTCATTATTATCAGGAGGCAGGTTGGGAAGGGGATGAGGGGCACGGCGGCTTTTGCATCACTCACTTCATCTAAAAGCGGCCTTTGAAAAGCTGGTGTGGAGGGAAAAGCCAACAAGGCAAGAGCGCAGGGGCAGGGAAACGGCAGCAGGGAGTTTGGTTTTGCCCTTCGCCAGGGTCAGATAACGCTGCAGAGCGTATCTGCAAAGTGCCAGAGACCTTTAGCACCGAGGGAAAGAGCCACGGGAGGGGAAACGCGCTGGGATTGCCCTGGGCACGTTGTTCAGCCCGCTGCAGGCCGGCACGGGAGAGGCAGCCCCTCACCGTGGCTCCAGGCCGGGTCAGTCCCTCCTTTTGCTGGACTTCCAGGCTCTCCTCCAGGCGCCAGGCTGCCCGCTGTACCTGTGGTTTATGGGTTTCTCTATTTCTGAGAGGCCCAGAGTCCCGTGGGTTTTGGTCCTCCGGCACTGTTTGCGTCCGGCCCTGGCTCCCTCGGAGATGCCGCGTGCCTGGCCAGCGCCTGCCTGCGCCCTCTGCGCGGGGCCCGGCCCCGCTCGCCCGCCCGCCCGCCCGCCCTCGCGCCGGCTTCAGCCGAAGCCCTGCTCGCCGCGTGCGCTTGGGCGCTTGCGCACGGCTGTTTCCAGACTGCCCGTTAATTAGGCTCCTCTCGATGCTTCCTAAAATGTTTTGCGCTGAGATTTATTTTTTTTGAAGACTCACCCGTGGACCAAACTTCAGTGTCAGAGCAGCTCTAATTAAGGAGTTTGCCGAGAATGCGCTGCCTGCAAAACGATGCTCATACTCGCCTTCAGATACCTGCTGTCTCCAGCTGCTGAAGCCTCTTTCCTGGGGAAATTAATTAGTGTAATTAATATATTTATGCAATCATTCAAAGCGCTGATTAAAGACAGCTACAGAGAAAACTTTTAACGGTGACGGCCACCCCTTCCCATGGCTCAGGACCTGGCAGTGGTATCTTTTCTTTGCATTTATTTATCTCATTTGCTGGCCAGCCTCTGTGACGGCACCACCTGCGCCCACCTCCGGGGCCGGAGCGGCGAAGGGCCAGCCCCTCGCCCTGGGACGGCCAGCACCGCCGCGGGGCACCCGGCCACGACTCTCATCCAGCGGCGAGCTGCTCCGGCCGGGAGGAAGCAGGCGGGAAGGGCCCTTCCCGGCCTCCTCTGCCGGCTGCTCCCTCCCCTGAGCCCGTTCTGTCTCTCATTTCTCTCCCTTTTATTTTTAAAAACTCTCTCTGTCTTTCTCATCCATCATTTTCTCATTCCCTCTCTCAAATACACAGCGAGCCAGCTAATGGAGTCTGCAGTAATTCAGTCCGCCTCGACAGGGGCTGTAATTTCAATAAATAATTATGGGACTTGCTTTTTTTTTTTTTTCCCTCCCTCCCTCCTGAAACGCGACTGCACAAGCTCGTCACAGGGCCCGGCACTTAATTAGCAGCGGGACTTCACAGCGGTGGGACGGCAGGACACGGACCGGCCTTCCCCTGGTGCAGCGGGCCGCCCGGAGGCAGGGCGAGCAGGGACACGGAAGAGCAGGGACACGGGAGAGCAGGGACACGGGAGAGCAGGGACACGGGCGAGCAGGGACACGGGCGAGCAGGGACACGGGCGAGCAGGGACACCGGCGAGCAGGGACACGGGCGAGCAGGGACACGGGCGAGCAGGGACACCGGAGAGCAGGGACACGGGCGAGCAGGGACACGGCCGAGCAGGGACACCGGAGAGCAGGGACACGGGAGAGCAGGGACACCGGAGAGCAGGGACACCGGAGAGCAGGGACACGGGAGAGCAGGGACACCGGAGAGCAGGGACACGGGCGAGCAGGGACACGGGCGAGCAGGGACACCGGAGAGCAGGGACACGGGCGAGCAGGGACACCGGCGAGCAGGGACACCGGAGAGCAGGGACACGGGCGAGCAGGGACACGGGCGAGCAGGGACACCGGCGAGCAGGGACACGGGCGAGCAGGGACACGGGCGAGCAGGGACACCGGCGAGCAGGGACACGGGCGAGCAGGGACACGGGCGAGCAGGGACACCGGCGAGCAGGGACACGGGCGAGCAGGGACACGGGCGAGCAGGGACACCGGCGAGCAGGGACACGGGCGAGCAGGGACACGGCCGAGCAGGGACACGGGCGAGCAGGGACACGGCCGAGCAGGGACACGGGCGAGCAGGGCCACCGGAGAGCAGGGACACGGCCGAGCAGGGACACGGCCGAGCAGGGACACCGGTAAGCAGGGCGTCTGGCTCGGCTGCTCGCCCCCTGCTCGCCCTCTGCTCGCCCTGCAAAGGCCGGAGCAGGGCAATACTTCACCCGGCTCCGCAGGCAGCGAGAGCGGACGGAGCCATTTCTAGTTCCTTCGGTCTTGGCTGAAAACAAAGTGAAGGTCCCTGAGTTCTCCTATAAATGGTAATGATAACACAATTATCATGCAAAACAAAAATTAAGTTTAATGGTGCAAAGCCAGGGTGTACTGTGGAGGTAATTCATATTAATTATGTTTGGATTAAAAGCTTATTTCTTTTGTTAGCATCTGCAAGTAGGAACTTAGCAGTAAAAAAAGCCGCATATAATTACTGCATCTTATGGAGGAGCAGTGTTGAACTTAATGGAGCATCCCCGTTCTCTCTGGGCACCCGACGAGCGGTAATATTTCACATTTTATGAAATACAGAAGAAATAAATTACAGGTTTAATGATAAGCATTACTTGGGCTCCTAATGAAACGCGACTGGCCAGTTAAGGCGCTCGGGCCGGCAGAGCCGGGCGGCGCAGGGGCGGCCGAGGCGAGGGGCGCGCAGTCCCCGCATCCTGCCGGCCACGGCGAGGACGAAACGCCGGGTCGGCAGGCACGCCGGCCAGCTCCCGCGGCGCCCGCCGTGGCCCTCCTGCGCCCGGTCGCCCCCGGCAGAGCTCGAGCACAGCTGAGGGTTGGGTTTCAGCCGGGTTTTTGCTTTCGTTTTAAATATCCCCTTCGCTCTGTGCCTGCGCCGGCAGAGGCAGGCGAGACAACCCCCTGCAGCGGGACGGCCAGGGACCCGGCTAATCCCGCTGTCATCGCCACCCTCGGCAAACCGCCGGCACGGACGCTCTGCTCCTTTTCAGCCTGCGGCCTGATGGGCGACACGGGTGCCAGCTGCTATTTTAACGCGTTCGTGCCGATGACGACAACAAAGTGATTGGTGTTTTCCATTTATGCACGAGCCAGTCGGCGGGGTGGGCGAGGAACGCTGCTGAGGTTTCAGTTTTTATTTTCGAAAACGAAATGGCCACTTATTAAAACTTCCTTTTCTTTTCTTCTCCCCCCCCCCTCGAAAGGGAGAAGCAGCCGGGCGCTCCCCACCGGGGCCGGCCTGCCCGCCGCCAGCTCGGGGCCCCTTTCTTGCAAAGCAAGGGAAAACCCAAACCTGGCAAGCAAACGTGCCTGAACGCGGGCGCCTACGGCGATTAGGGGCAGTTGGCGCTTGTTTTATGACTCCCGTTCTCCGGCTCTGCCGCGGTGTCTCGCACCCCTCTCCTAACCCGGCAGTTCGGAAGGAAAACGCCCAGGGAGGGCAGCGGGAGAGGCGGGGGCCGAGCGGGGGGGCCGCGGCCGGGCCGGGGTCACCCCACCGAGCGGGGCAGGGCGAGGCGCAGAGCTGGAGCTCTCCCAAACGCGCCTCCTGCTCCTCGGGCTGCGTCACTTCGCGTCAAGCCGCTGCTTGCTAAGCCGCTCGCGTCCTGCCTAAGCAGTGCCCGCAGCTTGCACCCGGGCTCGGGCAGGCCACGGAGGTTTCCTCTCACTCGCGCCGCGGGCCACGTTTGAGCGGCGGGTTTGGAGGGCTGCAGGTGCGATTCAGCCGCAGGCTTGGGCCGCTTCTGTTTGCACCGGCCTCCCGTTCCTCGGCGCTGGCGGCGGACTGCTGCGCCCGCAGCACAGCGCAGCACAGCGCCGCTTCTCTCCAGGGGCTGAAGTTGCATCGACACCCTCATTACCGCTATCTGGTTATTGATTGATCTGTGAGTTAAAAATTCTATAGCTGGGCCTTAAGGTCTTGACCTAAGAGACCATAAAGACCCGAAGCCGGATGGCGGGGCCGCGCAGGGCTGCCGGGGCCGGGGCCACGCGCGCCCTGCAGCCCCGCGCCGCCTCCCTCCCTCACCGCCCGGGGACCGAACGCTTCCACCAGCTCCTCGAGGTGCGGTCGGGCTGAGGAGGAAAGAGAGATGGACGGCAAACGGGCCCGGGAAAGGCAGGAACTGGCTTGTAAATGGAGGGGGCAAGTGATATAGCACCGGAGGACTGACTTGGCTTCACAGCAGGCGTTTAAGCCACCTAAGGGCTACGGGAAGGGCATGCAGAGGGATGCGGTTGCTGCCGGCAAGCCCCGAGACCCACTGCGGCCAGCCGTCCCGCCTCAGGGAGAGGTGAGCTGTCCTTTGCGAGCCCCGTACCATAAGCCTGCTCCTCTCACCCACGGCAGACCGGCGCGTGCCCTCCACCAAACAGCGAGAGGGGAGCAGAAAGTCTGCTATCTTTAGACTGCTCGGTCCATGGCAATGGTCCACAGTCGTTTTCCAGCTAGCGGGTAAAGCTACTAGGATCTTGCGTGCTTGCTCAAGTTATATTCCTGCTGTGATTCTAGCTGTTCCCTAAAGTCATGAGAACATGACCCTCTTTTCAACAAAAATGCCCCGTGCAAAATTGTCCTACTGGGTGGGTGATTCAATCTGGGGACCATGTGGCCCAAGCTTCATTTCATATAGCTTATAGACACGAGTTTAGTTTTAGTGCTATTATTGGGTATCACTAAGGTGTCTGTTCATATGTGACGTGCCAAATGGCTTTGAGAGGCATCTATAATCCTCAGCAAGCTACGAGTTGCCCACACATGGTCTACATCCATCTCACATTCTCGTCCTGTGCCCACCAGCATCGCATCTGAGGCTTTTGGCTGGCTGGATTGTTGGAAAACAGCCGATGAACCGGAGTGGAAAGGAGCAGCCAGGCGCAGTGTCTCACGTTGTGAAGGTGAGACTCAGCCAAAAGGGGAAACAACCCTCGGTGATGAGCAGGGGCCCAGAGTTCTCCTGCATTAGGACATTTTTAGGACTCCTGAAATAGCATACAGGACCATAAGTTGCTTCTTCTCAGTTAGGTGCTAACAGGATCGGGTAGACCTGGAGGTAGCTGCTTGCTGGCCCCACTGATTGCAGTACTTTAGGTTCAGGGGTATTGCTGTCTTCTTATCTCCATACGTCCAAGTATTGCCATAAATGACATAATTAATGCAACACTTCAACATCACACAGACACACACCAAGGGATTCCCTACAGAAGGGCTTCCTCCCTGTTTCACCTCCTATTGCCTGTTTTCACCTCCACTTGTCATCTCTTTCTGCCCTGCTCACTAGCTTAAGTCAAAATACTGGTGGTTCCTACTCTGCTTTGCCAGAAGGAAATTTGTGAATTGATTTAATTACAATCCTGGTGCTCTAAAAGCCCGAAATGACACTGCTTCCTGGTGCCTGCCCTGCAAACCGCCCTCCTAGAGAGGGGGACCATGCTAACATCTGGAGCGCAGCACGGCGGCCGCAGGGCCTTGGGAGGGGGCGCGCGAGGGAACTTGTTCCCAAAGGTTGCTGTACCCTCTGCAGGACAGGGGTGGTTTGCACGTTGCCTTTTTGCAAAGGCAGCAAGCGGGCAACCAGGCGATAACTAACTCCAGCTTGCTGGAGAAAAGGATCCTCCATCCATAGACCAGCTGGAGAAGTCATGGGAGAGCAGCGAGCGAGGGCGCCTGGGAAATCAAGGGCCCCCGGGGCCAACAAATCCAAGAAGAGTCTTATCCCTCTATCCTGCTTTAAAAGGGGAAGCTCCAAATGAGGAAAAAATATATAAAACAAAGCAGATTCTATAAATCAGCACTCTTCCTGGCTTTCCTTTTTTTTTTTTTTGACACAATAAATCTTTTTTTTTTAAAACTCGTGGTAGCGATTGCATCATCTCCCCTTCGCTTCCTTCCCCACCCCGCCCCTAGAACAGCACAGATTAAGATAAAGTGATAGTGCTGTGTCAAAGAGTGCTTTACTGCCACACTTGGGATAGAAGAGGAGAGGTTAATTTATCATCGCTGGGGAGAACTGACAGAAGAGAGATATACTACCGAAGGGGGATTTAGCACAGGGCCAAGAAACTTCACACTATTTTTACCATCTGTCACATGCTCTAATAAAGCAGGACAAAATATGAAGAAAGGAAAAATGAACTATCAAACACTGATGTAATGCAGCCCATAAATCTAATTTAATTACTTTGCATGGAGACAGGTCCTCGAGTCCGTGTGAATATACTGGATTTTCTTGGCAACTTAACAACTAAGTGTTTTAATAACATCACACTATAATTTATTCTGCTTGAAACACAAAACCTCTTTTGTGCAAGTTTCTTTTTTTGTGTGTGTGAGAACTGTTAATTTTTCCTGCTAATGTCAAAACTGGCATAAATTCACATGTGAACTTGAAGCCTGACTGTGAAAAAAGGCGGAGGTTAGCGAACGCCTTTTTATTGTTCGTGCCTTTATGCGTGTGCTTGTGCGTACGTGGGGGGGGCTGCGCATGCATTAGAAATAATTGGGCCTGTTGATGACTTAGGTGAAGAGAGTTGTCTGGGTAATTAGATTTTAATATCATGACAAAAGAGTGGGGGCGGGAGAAGTGGGTGTTGGCCCAAAAACAAAAAGTAGAGGAATGAAGAAGAAAACAAAAGACTGTTTGTATAAAAGGTAACCCAGGAGGCTGAAACTCTTTCCTGGGGGCTAAACGCAGCACCCGGAGCAGCCGACCGGCGAGGATAAAAGGGTCTCGTGCAACTAGGGACCCTCAGAAAAGAAATCTGTAGGGAAGAGGGAGCAAATCAAAAAAATAGAATTATTATTCAATATGTGTTCCTGTGGATCCGGATGCAGTTACAGAAATTATTGCTAATAATGAAAGCTATATATCAAAGGTTATAAAATTCCTGTGTGCTGGGACACTATTTTTCTAGGCTTTGTTCTGAACCATTAAAGATGACATATTGAGTTTGTGTGCCTCTGTGTTTAGTAAGAGACATTTAAATCTGATTTTAACCTAAACTGGCAATTTTGACATTTGTCTCTGGTCTTTAAGGCAGGAGCTATGATGCCACCAAGCAGGGGATGGCGGGCTGCTCCCACCCAGCCTCCCATGACCTCACGCAGGAGGGAAGGAACGAGCAGGTAATTAATTTGTTAGATCATCAGTGAGTCATGTAAAATAAAACCATCAGTCTCCACACAGCTCTCCCTGGGAAGAAAGCCCCGAGGAAGGCAGGGAGCGCCTGCAGCCGGCGGGGAGCCGCGCAGCCCCGTGCCCGGAGCCCGGCGCGTTTCGGGGGGCTCCTCGCGCCCCTGGGCCAGCGCAGCCCCTCCTGCTCCAGGGTCTCGTCGCTGCGTATTGCAAGGGAAGGGACGGGGGGCACCGAGGCTCTGCTGCACTGGGGGCCCTGGAAGCACCCTCCGACTTCGTTGCAAAGGGGGGAAAAGCTTGAAAAGAAAAGGCAAAGTAGCGGTAGCTTTTCATTACCGGTTTGAATTTCTTCTCCCCCTCGCTGGGCCATTTAAGCTCACTGATGTAGATGAAAGCAGGCCAAGTTACCCCAGGTGAGGATGCGCTCTTTTCCGTGATTTTTCCGCGTGCGGCTCTCAGGAGGACCCCGTCAGGTGGAAGGCTGACCCGACCCCTTGTAGAGAGGTTACGTGATTTAACTGCCCGAGCTATTGTTCGTAGCCTTTTATAACAGACACACGCAGAGTCAAAACGTCCGATGATTTACGCTACGACGCGCGCCGACCTGGCGTTCCTCGCTGTATTGTCCATCGGAGAAGAGCCTTTCCACGAACTGGCTCCCCTTCCCGACACCCTGGGCTACCGCGGGACCCCAGGGAGCCCCACGGCGCCCGGCCCCCTGCTCCCCCCGGCGGGTTACACCGCGGCAAGCCGGTGGCACCGCCGGTGCCTCCCAGGAGCCTGCGCTCACTTGCATGAGTAAAGCCAAGCACCTGCACCAGGTTTTGCAAAAGTGGGACTTTTGTCCTGACTCTGCACAAGACTTTCCTGAAACTTGCCTGAACTTAGAGTATTTTTTATGCAATCATTGATTTTTCAATATTGAAAATTTTAACCAGTGCAAAAGTTCCCACTAGAGTTCCCACTACAGCAAAAGCCATCAGACTCGGTAACAGTATCGCAAGGAAGGAAAGTGAGCGTTTAAAGCTGGACAAAGCACTGGAGAAGATACAGCTTTGGGGAGATGGAAAGATACTGCTCAAGCATTATTTGCACAAGAACTAGAAATCTAGAAATTTGGAAACTGTGGCAATACTGTGAGCCTCTGCTTGTGGGTGCCAGCCCCAGCGTGGCCCTGTCTTCGGGCCTGGACACCGCTCTAAGGTGGATATTGGATAATTAGGACGTTTCAGCTTGTTGATCTGGGGCATCATTAACAGGCTCTCGGATTCCCCCGTCACCCAGCGCCCGCTGTAATAGATGCTGTATAAACGTAGAACAAACCGCAAATCCCTTTAAGTCTAAATAATTTTCTCCAAACCCAGCATCCCACCAGCTATATCGAAAGAGAATAGCTGCAGCTGAAAACTCAATAGTACTAAGCTGTGGGTTTATTGGGAAACCAGAAGATACTTTCTGATGTTTGCTTAACACGCGGATGTATTAGCAATCGAGACAGAACATTTAATCCCAGCAGCTGCTGAGCTCAGCGCAGGCCGAGCGGCCCCGCGGCCCCCGCTGCCACGGACACCCCTCCTCGGCGCAGGGGTGGAGCGGGGGGCAGCAAGGGGGGGCCTTACCGCTCCTTTCCTTCGTTGCAATAGAAAAGAAGGGCAAATGCAGGGCAGGAATGCAAGACGGTGTTTTTGCATCCCAAACTGGGCTCCTCCGGGGAAGGCGGCTCCGTCTGCGTGGCGGTGCCGCGGCGGCCAGCAGCGTGCCAGCGCCTCGCGCCGTGCTCCGCTTCCTTCGCGAACCCGATCCGTTTCAGGTTATTTTTAGCAGGACTTGCTGTCAGCGCCGGCCCTGCTCCGGCCACGAGCTACCAGATCCTTACAGAGCGTGCCTGCTGCCTAAGCCGCCAGCTCCAGTCTAAGCTAAGTCATGCTCCGGCGTGCCGGCGCGCTCAGGGAGGCCGTCGCGGGCGCGAGGCTGCTGCCTCCAGCGTTGCACTGCCCGAGGCCCCTTCACCCGCGGCGCCCGGCACGAGCTCGGCTCCCGGCTCTGCCCCGGCCCCGGGCAGACCTCCTCCCTCCGCCCTCCCCGCCGCTCCTCTCCCCCTGCCCGCGTTTCGTCCTCTCTTCTGGCGGGGAAATCCTGCAGTCTGCATTTGCAGGCACCTGGCGGAAGAGGGTCCGGGTTTCTTTGGGAGTCTTTAAAAGGTGACGCGGTGCAAATGGCATGAGCTCGTCCTGCGACACTCAAATACATCACAAGACAGTGGGGAAGGAGAGGAAAAATGCAGTCAAAAGGGTTTTGCCATCTACTTTCCAAATATATTCCTGTTGCAAAAATAGATTTTGTAAAATACGCTAGGCATTATGTGGTTGCAGAAATATGCACATCTTCAAATATATTGTTCAATAGGTTGGAATTTATTTCGCTGTATTTCCAGTGTCCCTCTCCCCCCTTTCTTTTTTCTGTGCTGGAGATAATGAAAGCCCTGGTATTTAAATTCAGTTGCAGCTCCTGGCTGCATAGATTGATTGCTTAGGAAAAAAAATATATATATAAAAAAACCCTCAGAGCATGTATGCATAAACTAGATGGTAGATTAGGTTACTGGGAGAGGAAACGTACCAATGTACCAGGAGTGTACCTTTGCAAGAAGATTAACTGATGGTAGCAGCAAGTTGCTGATGAAGGCAGTTTGTGTAAGAGCAGACCCTGACTATTGAGACTCATCCGTCATCGCTGTCAGCGGCTGCCTGCCTTCCCTCGGCGCGTGCAGCCAGGTCCGCGGCTCGCAGGAGCGAGCGGGCACGGGCCGCACGCGTGAGCGTACGGCGCGTGCTCGCCGGGCGATTGAAGCTGGCAAGTCTATTCATCGGATTTGTCGCGCTTTCAAGCCGCCGGGGATATTTAACGCTGTCTAGGTGAAGCCCGTGTCGGCACAGGAGGCTGCTGCAAACAACGGATTAAGCAGACTAAAATGAGGCATAATTCTCGGTTTCCCGTCGAGCTTTGCAACAACCTGCACCCACCATGACTCTCCCCACGGCCACTGGTCGGGGATATGGAGAGATTCACAAATGGAGCCCTCGACCGCGGCTTGGAAAACGCTCTCCTCGCTCTCGCGCGCTTCCCATGGCCGCGGGGCTGCAGCCACCTGCCGCCTCTTGTCCCGGTCCAGCGTGGGGTCCGGGGGCTGCGTCCCGCTGCGGGGAGGCTGCCACGGAGCCAGCTGCCCTTCCGGGGCTGCAGGGTAAAAGGCTGCCGGGTCTCGGGCTGTCGCCTGCTCGGCTCCCGCTGCCCGCGCGCCGAGGCACGCGCCTCCCGCCGCGCTTCTCCTACCTCCTTGCCAATGTTTCTTAACGCTTGCAAAACGGGGCGTTTGCAGGTGCTAGGGAACGGGACGAAGCGGGAGGGAAGAAAGTGGATTTCTAGCCTCCCTTGCAGCAGAGATGGAAAACGCCTCTTAGCTCATCCTTGAGCTGAGGCCCGCTCGCTGCCCTCGTAATGCCGCCGGCATCCTCAGCCAGGCAGCCTGCGACGTGAAGACACCTGGAGAAGCAGTTTCGAAAGAGGAAGAGGAGGAATTTCCACCAGGAGCTTCGGCAGCCAGGAGAGCAAGGCAGAAAGAGCCCTGGGACATTGGCAAAACCAGAGCTGACACCTCTGGCAGGGACGAGGCAAGCCCTGCCAAGGCAATTCAAGAAAGAGCAAAGCATGGGGCACATCCAGCTGGAATCGAACAGGACATGGCTGGGCCGGAGCCGCCGAGCTGCTGAGAAAGCGCCTGGCAGCAGGAAATTACTGATGAGGTTCCCGAGATCCCTGGGGAAAGGACGTCCCAGGGAGGCGGGCGCCCGGCCCCGGTGCCCCCTGCCCCGCGGCTCCCACAGCCCGCCGGTGTTCGGGCGTGCGAGGCGCCGTGAGAACAGCCACGCGGGGACAGTTTTTGCCCCCGGGATTGCCCTTTCCGTGTTTCATTGCAAGAGCAAGGCCGTGCGCCCTCCCCAGCCCCCGGGCAAACCCCCAGGAACCGGTTACTGTACACTGGTTTGGGACTAGTCCTAGTTTTGCCTTTTTTTTTTTTTTTTTCCGCCAGGATATATCCATGCCTTTTCCTTCAACAGGCAAGACATTTTGTTACACGCACACACAAGTTTTTACATGAGTTTCCTGAGTTCATGGATAAAGTCCAGAGCTGCCAAGCTCCCAGTACTTTGCCATGTCACACTAATAGCTTCCAGATCCCATCACATATTAAATTCATGCGGTTTCAGCGAAGCCATCTATTTAATGCAATTCGCTAAATGCCTGCGTAGCTCCGCTGACAGTGACATATTAGGTTTGCAGTCTTTTGCAATCTGATATCTCTGAATTTGCCACTGTACTAAAGATTTGATTAATGTGGTTCCATTTCGGTGCAGTAATTGGCTGCGACTGTTGTAGAAAATAATCAGGCTTTCATTCCTTACAACTGCATGGACATGCTAATGAGAGAGTGGGTTAATTAAGCCCCAGGCAGAAAGCGACAGTTACTGATGACTGTTATGACAAACCACCGACTCGGCATTTGGGAGCAGGACAGCAAATTTGCACTTTATGAAATTACAGGAAAACTGGGACATAAGGAATAAATAGTTACATCTGTTTGGTGAAAGGAAAAGAGCGAGAGGAGAGAGAGAGAGAGAGACTGCGTCTCCTTCTCCAATCAGGGCACAAACGCAGCAAAGTTAGGCCCCCAGAAGCACAGGGAATGGAATAAACTTTTTATTTTCCACGCACGCGCTTCACAGCGTCCCAGCGAGCGTAACGCGCGGGCAGGGCGCGAAACGGGGCCGCCCAGCGCCCGGGCTAGCACTGCTGCAGCGCAGCTGCGAGACGCCGCGGGGACTGCTGCTCTGGCGGCCGGCGGGGCGCGACGGCGAGGCAGCAGGGAACGGCCGGGCCGGGCCAAGCTGTGCCGGGCCGAGCGGAGCCGTGCCGAGCTGAGCCGAGCTGAGCCGAGCTGGGCCGGGCCGAGCTGAGCCGAGCCGAGCTGTGCCGTGCCGAGCTGAGCTGAGCTGTGCCGAGCTGAGCTGAGCCGTGCCGAGCCGAGCCGAGCCGAGCCGAGCAGAGCTGAGCCGAGCTGTGCCGTGCCGAGCTGAGGTGAGCTGTGCCGAGCCGAGCCGAGCCGAGCCGAGCTGTGCCAGGCTGTGCCAGGCCGAGCCGAGCAGAGCTGAGCCGAGCTGTGCCGTGCCGAGCTGAGCCGAGCCGAGCTGTGCCAGGCTGTGCCAGGCCGAGCCAAGCAGAGCTGAGCCGAGCTGTGCCGGGCCGAGCTGAGCCGAGCCGAGCTGTGCCGTGCCGAGCTGAGCTGAGCTGTGCCGAGCCGAGCTGAGCCGAGCCGAGCTGTGCCGTGCTGAGCCGAGCCGAGCCGAGCAGAGCTGAGCCGAGCTGTGCCGTGCCGAGCTGAGCTGAGCTGTGCCGAGCCGAGCTGAGCCGAGCTGAGCTGTGCCGTGCCGAGCCGAGCCGAGCCGAGCTGTGCCAGGCTGTGCCAGGCCGAGCCGAGCAGAGCTGAGCTGAGCTGTGCCGAGCCGAGCTGAGCCGAGCTGAGCTGTGCCGTGCCGAGCCGAGCCGAGCCGAGCCGAGCCGAGCCGAGCCGAGCTGTGCCAGGCTGTGCCAGGCCGAGCCGAGCAGAGCTGAGCCGAGCTGTGCCGTGCCGAGCCGAGCTGAGCCAAGCTGGGCTGAGCTGTGCCAGGCCAAGCCAAGCAGAGCCGAGCCGAGCTGAGCCGAGCCGAGCCGAGCCGTGCCGAGCCGAGCCGAGCCGAGCCGAGCCGAGCCGAGCCGAGCCGAGCCGAGCCGAGCTGAGCCATCAGGGCAACTTGCAGCGCGACAGCTCAGCGCCTGCTCTGTTCTGTCCCCGGGGCGGCCGGGAGCAGGGAGGCCGCGGGAGCCGCGGCGGGGGGACGGCAGCCCGGCCGGCCGAGCTCCTCGGAGCGCCCGCCAGAAGGCACCCGGGAGCCTTGCTCGGCGCCTCCTCCAGCCCGGCGCCACCGATAAGTAATTCCTAAGTATTAACTGGCAATTTTAAAAACTTTCCCGTTCATGCTAGGGATATTTTGCAACATAAGCACTGCCACCATATAACCAAAGATTTAGCTCAGGGGTTTTATGGCCTGAAATGGCTTTAAAATTTGTTTGGAATTGCCTTGAGTACATTTTAAACACTTAAATTGTCATCTCTGCATTTTGGACTATTCACGATGCGCTACCGGGGTGGTGGTGGTGGTGGTGGTTGTTTTTTAAACTCCATCAGCTTGCGGAGCAGCTCTCCTGCTGCTTACCCAGCGCTCCTGAAAGCAAGCAGATCGCCGGCCTTCCTACCGGAGCCGGACCGCAGCGCCGCCGAGGCCGGGGCTCCCGCGCCTCCTGGTACCCGGCGGGGCGGCGCCAAGCAGCCCCGGGAGGAGAAGCCGGAAGGACGTTGCCCGCCGGGATGGCAGCGAGCTCCCGCGCCGTCGCAGAGACGTCCATACGTCCCCCGCGCGCGTCTCCTCCGGCCGCTTTGTTCTGGCGGGGAGGGGGGGGGACAAAAACAAAAAAGGGAGGGGAAGAAAGGGAAAAGAGGAGGCCGAGGAGGATGGGGAAGGGCGGTCGGGGCCCGGCAACGTCGGGGCCGGGCGGCGCGGGCCCCTCCGTCCATACATTGTGCCACCAGGCCCAAAATCAGAGGGCTCCGCGAGCCGTTCATTAACGAGCTCGTTAAGTGATTGATACGCTTAATTTTCCTGCCAAGCGTGGACTTCCCTTGTAAACGTGTCGATTGAGGAAAGCTCAAGCTTCAATCCCTCCAGCCGACTCCGCTTCGCCAGGCCGCGCGCCGGAGGTATGCCAAAGCTATCAGTAAATACTATTGCGAACCCAAGGCGAGCAAAGGACTTGGGTTTTCTTTTCAGGCCCTTTTGCCCGGGCTGGCCTGCGCATGACCCGCGCCGCGGAGGGCCGGGCGGCTCTGCGCGGTCAGCCGCGTCTCCCCTTGGTGGCAGCTTTCAGCAGCTGCTCCTGGGGCCGGCTCCGACCCCGTTACCCCTGGTTTTGGTAACCGAGGTCCAGGAATTTAGTCCCCATTGCCGAGCCTTTTATTTTTTAAGAAATAATAGCGACTAGAGAATTTGTGAAATCAAAGGGATGCAACTTATTTTGATTTTTCTAGGAAGACTTTCACAGTAAAGCGCTGCCCTGCCACGTAGCCCGAGGCAAGAGCCAGTAGAGATGGGGACAGAGCACGCGAGGGCACGGCTGCCCCGGCGTCTTGCGCTCGTTCGAGTCCTTCCTCCAACGATCCAGATCTCCTGCCCGGGACGCACGCGCCGCTAGCGAGCGGTAAAAGCGTCGCGGCCGGAGCAGCCGCGCTCAGAAGCGGCAGGGTTCAGCCCGGCCCGGCGGGGTGCAAGCGCCACGTGCGCTGTGCAATCGCTGCCCGGGGCTTTTCCAGCCCGCCCCGCAGCGAGGGCTCGTGTCAGCCAGCCCCGCTCCTAAAAACCGGGGCCCACCCACGGCGCGGGGGCCGAGCTGGCCGGTTTGGCCCGTGCAGTCGCGCAGCGAGACGCGGCCGCAGGAGCTTTGCAGCCTCGCCGAGACCTCGGGGCCGCGCGCTCCTTGCGGGTCGGCGGGCGGCCGCGGGGCCGTTTCTCTCTCCCGCTCCCTCCGAACGTTTCAGTTCCATTTCTGGACTGGCAACTGCTATAAATAAGCTGTTTTTTTGATTGATTCCTTTTTGTTTCTGCTAACTTTTATCACAAAATAGCAGTCATCGAATCGACACCTCGGTTCCCTCGAGCATGTTCCCTCTGGTGTCATTTTTTGATAAATGCCAAGAACAGCCTAACAGCGGGAGACCATTATCCTGTGACATGCTCCACTCTGCTCACATTATCTCTAAAATAACACGGGCGCTTGCACAGCCCCGCACCGCAGCGCCGGGGCCGAGCAGCGCTCCTTCGCGCCTCTCCTCCGGGCTCCCCTTCGAAGCCGCAAACCGCAGCTTGCTCGTCTCCGGTGTGGCAGTCAGCCCTCCTTCCCCCTTCCTTTTTTTCCCCAGTGACAATTCAAAACTCCCGTAAGAAACCCCCCAGCTTAGGAGCCAAGAGCAGAAGCAGGGGCTGTAGGCAGGGCAGGGCGCGAGGAAGCCCCCGGCCGTCGTCTCCTCTCAGCCTGGCCCTACCTCACTGCATGTTTTTGCTAATAGGACACAATTAAAGGGTAATCGCATCCACACCCCGCTTCCCGCGGGCCAGCCTCACCGTCGCCCCCCGGGACCGCGCGCGCGCGCGTGGGAATCGCCTCTTCCAGGCGGTGGAAGAGGGGTGCGCAGAGCCAGCGGTGTCCCGGCCACCCCGAAACCAAAAACGGCAAGTTTTGCCGCTTCCGACTCGACCCAGTGCCTCTGCAAAGCACCGCAGGTGGCTGGCGCAGACGCGCCGGTATTTGTACGGTCAGAGGCGGCGGAATAGGAAAAAAACCTCAGGAAGTGCAACTGCTGCATCCCTGTCCCTTCAGGTGGCGGTGGCTGGGGCCTCCCGTCGCTTTGCCCAGGCCTAAGCTTTCAGCTTCCCTGGCACTTGCCACTCTGAGCAACCCTTTCAATCTGCAACTTTGAGGCATGGTGGCAAAATTTGGAGGAAATAATTAACAATTATTTCATAGGAGAAGGTTCCAGCTGGAGCAGTATCTGGTGGTTGAACATATATCTAACAAAGGATTGTTATTTAAGCAATAACCCTTGAGAAATTGGTCGTTACCAGCATTAAACGACTCAGCCCATTGCCAAGGATGGTTAACGCTCTAATAAACTGGTCATTAACTGCAGTAACAATGAATTTCGAGGGGATTATTGCTATTATAAACCTTAATCAATGGTTTATAACAGCAATAATGTGGTCCTTTCTTTTAATGGTAAGTAGTGCGGCATGAGCAGCCTGCTCGGAAATATTTTCGGTCTGGCTGATAAGACAAAAGCAGGTGTTAAAAACCCTCCAACTCTAAACACTTTTGGGAAGAAAAAGACCCAACAAGATCCCCAGCGAGAGAGGTGATGTGCCGGCCGCAGCGTTTGCAAGATACAGATGGGCAGTGCGGGGCACTGAGCTTGGACAGACCTGGGCCAGGAGGGAAAGGCAGAGCCGCAGAGGAAGCCGCAGCCGGGGAGAGACGCACGCCGATGGCCTGCTCGGCAGCTGGGCACGGACAAAAACACTTTGCCTCAGTTAAACCATGACACATGCTGACGTTCAGCTGGGTTTCGGGTTCACTGCATGCATCCTCTGGAGATGCGGGAAGAGCCTGCCCAGGGACGAAAGGATGGGAAGGAGCAGAAACGCCTCAGCATTAGACATGATGCCCCCAGCAGGACCCTGCCCGAGTTTCCGCGGATGAGGACTCCGCCTGGCGCGGCAGCGGTGAAACTCCCCAAGCACAGCGTCGCACGCACGGAGACCCCCCCAACAAGCAGCTGGCACCCTGGAGGACAACATCCAGCTCTGTCTCTGCCCAAAGAACCACACACGGCTTTATGGGTCATGAACTGCCCCGTCTCTTTAAACCCGGCTGCAGCACCGTACTTGACTCCACAACCGTCTTCTGCAAACCCCACAGCCTGAAAACGTCACAGGTCCCCATTCCCTTGGCTCTTCCTGCTGTGGTTATTGCATTTGTTTCCATGTGAGACAGCTATGTTGACTAGTTACAGAGTGAAAAAGCTGCGAAGCAGGGAGGGGAATCTTAGGCCTGCAAAGAACCCCGGTTTTTCAGGAGCCGAGGAAGCAGCCACTGCGGCCGGCAAGCCGGACGGGGAACCGCGAGGCTGGCGGCGTCTCCCGGAGGCGGATTCGGAGCGGGGACGACGAGGGCTCGCACCCAGCAGGCGCAGGGAGTTTGGCTCTTCTCCTTGGTGTTTGGAGGATGAAGAAAGCGGCCATGGCACTCTGCCACATTGGCTCATGCCACGTATCCCTTAGAAAATAAAGGTAATAAAATAGGGGAAAAACCTAACAAACAGCAGCACGCTCCGGTGGGGGGAGAAGCAGCGTTCCCTTTCGGAGCGAGGAGCAAGATCCCTCGTCGGGCCGGCTCTTGGCTTCCTACCCTTGTCCGGGGAGCTGGCCCCAGTGCCTTAGGCTAGAAAGCATCCAGACGAGGAGCGACTTATAATTATGCCCTGACTTTAATGGGGATTTTCTCTTCTCCGTGCTTGAGACCTTTATGGATCTTCAGAGCTGCTTCTCCGTCCCTGCTCTCCTCTCTGCGCGGCCCCGGCTAAGCCGCTGAGGCTGGAGGAGGAACTCCTCGCCTCGTCCCAACCAGAGCGAGACCGCGGGGAGCTCGGGGGCTTCGGCTGCTTCTGCCCAGCACGATCCCTTGCATCCCTTGCTCAGTCTGGCTGCCGGTGTCCCTTCCCGTGGAGGGGGCGACTGCTCGCATTTCCTTCTCTCCTTTTTTCCCCAAACAAGGCTGTACTGGAATAAATTGGAAAGTTTACTTCATGTTGCATGGAAATAAAAAAGCTCATTCAGAAAGTTAATGATTTATTTTATAGTTTCATTATCAGGGTCACATTACTCAATAGCATTTCAAACATGTCATTTGTACAAACTATGGTAATTAAAATTTATAACGTACTTCATCAGCGGCATATGAATCTTTTAGCCAGCACTCTGCTGTCATATAAACAGTGTAATTTCAGCTGCAATTCACCCTTTATTGGCTCTCATTTGTGATTTAACAGCCATCAATGACTGTGCTATAAAGAATAAATTAACCATCCGTAAACCTTATGATGACAGGGACAGTCAAACAGACTCAAACTGCCTGCACCAGGCTCCGGCTGGCCAACAGAGATCAAGGAGGGAAGGTGCTGGTGCGGAAGCGTGGTTGCTCCCTTCTCGGGGGGTGCGGGGCCCGCCGAAAGGGCCGCCGCGTGCGCGTCCGAAACGGCGCTTTTCCATCAGCTTTTCCATCCCTCCTCTCCTGCAAGCCGCTTCCTGCCGCGGAGGAGGAGTTTCGGTGACTCAGAGCCAGTTCCTGTTGCGGAGATGCCCGGCGTGGCCGTCCTGCCCGCCCGCGCCTCGGCCCGTCAGCCGGTCCCGGGGCAGACCCGCTCTCACCCGCTCGGAGACCCCCGGGCGCCGCGGCGTCGCCCCCTTGCCTCCCCCCGGACGGCGGCGAGCGCGCCGGGGCAGCACCAGGGCACAGGCGACATCAAACCAAAACCCAGCGGTTCCAGCCCCAGCCAGTTTTTCAAGGATTTGGGAGCAACTCTGCCGCCAGCCGTTCCTTAACCGGGGGGCTCCTTGCAGCTGACAATTATCCAATAGCTTATTTGTGCCCATCTTCTGCGGCGGGAGCAATGCGTTTTAATGGGATCCCTACCATGCTTATAGCTGACGCTGTACAAAGCTAATAAATGATATGGATTGGATTTGTTACTGAGACATCTCCAAGGAGCCTGGGTCATACAGGCCAATAAAATTGGCCTCATAAATTTACCCTGACACACAGGATTACTCCAGCACTGCTGAGGTCACCTTCTCACACTGATTTATTGCCAGCCCATGGGTTAATAATACTGTTTACGGGGTTGTTGTTTTCCCCTGCACGTAGCAGATATTAATCAGGGCGCCCGTGCCTTCTCGGCGCGCTGTGGGGTGAGGACGCGGCGGGGCCAGGCGGGGGCCGCTGACGCTTGCCGACACTCGGAAGCCGCAATTCCCACCGGACTCGCTCCGCGGGAACTGGGAGCCGGCGAGTCCCGGCCCGCTGCAGGAGGGCGAGGAGCTGTTCTTCCTTCTGCACAGCAGCGCTTTCCTGCCTCCGCGTTCAGTTAAGGAGGAGGGGGCGAGACAGGCAAATTAAAGATTTCAAATTCTGCACCGCACCAGAAGAGAGGGCCGGGCGCCTGGATCAGCCGGGGCCGGCTGCCCCCTGCCAGGGAAGGCAGCCACGACGCTGACACGGGTGCTCCAGCAGCTGCCCAACTTCTGCCGGGATTCAGAGAGCACAGCGAGAAATCACTGTCTCTCTCTCCTCCCTCTCTTTCCGAGCACCTCACCTGCCTGGAGAGAGACGTGTCAAAACACGGATCATGTCCTTGCGCGGTGGGGAAGGGCTCCTCAAACGCCGGGGCTGCGGCCGAGGTGCCGAGGGGGCGCTGCTCCGCCACTGCAGCAACAAAGCGCACACCCTTGGCCACGCTGCGCGGACACTGCCGGCGGTGCTGAGGCGGAAACAAGTGCGGCTGAAAGCCGGAGCCGGGGGCTCATTCCTCCCTCGCGCGCATCCTCCTTTTCTAAAACCTGTAGGAAGGAAGCTTCGCGGCCGCAGCAGCCGAGAGCGCCGAGAGCGAGAGCGCGGCGCGCGCAGCGAGGCGCCGCGTCGGCCGGCCGGGGGGGAAACCGAGGCCACCAACCGCTTGGCCTCAGCAAGAGCAAACTCCGGGATATGAATTACGGAGCGTTAATTCCAATCAGCTCCAGCTCCACACTTAATGACACATTTCTGCAGAGACTTAGTGCATGCAATAATAATACGGCACCAGGCTCTCCAGCCCAGCGTTCACCCAGCAGGCCCGGACTCAAACCAGCTACTTGCAGAGAGCGAGCCCACGGGATGCTTTCTCAGCCCCTTTCGGCGCTCTCCCAGGAGGGGCCACGGCTCTGTGCCTCACCGCAGCGCCAGGGCGCCGGCTGGGCTGCGCTCCCCCCGGCGCTTTTCCGCGCGGACTTCCGACCGGTCCTCTTAAATACGCACACCGGGACCTCTGGATTGCTGCTTGCCCCCCGGTCGGCACGCATCGCCCGCCACGGCCCAGCGCCCCGGCGGCCCCGTCCTGCCCCGCTCCGAGCCCCCGGCAGGGCTGGCCCCAGCCCACCCGAGCCCGGCGCCCCGCCAGCATCGCTCTGGCCCCCGCGAGACAAGTCCCCGCCACAGCCAGGCCCCTGCACGGCGCCCAAAACCCTGCGGCGAGAGTCGCCTGCCGGGAGCACGGGAAGGCGAGGAGCGGGCAGCCCGTCCCCCCGCGCGGGCGATGTTTCTGAGCGCGCGCTTTCCTTTCTCCAGGCCCCAGAAAGGCACCATGTGTTTGCCGTCCAAGAGCCAAGATCGTGGGTAGCCAGCCTCACTCCTGCTGCTTCGTGTTATTTTCATCCCGCCGTAATAGGAGGGGACAGGTGAGATGTGCTTCGAAACACTGTAATCATATTTTAAATGGAAATGAAATGTGTGAATTAAATGTAAATTACAGCAGAATGGAAGGACAATCACTATTAGTTAAGGTCTGACACCTATTTTTGCAGACCTTTCCTAAATGCCACAACTTGTTTCTCCGCACTTGTGACGAGGACTTGTAATTACGTGGCAGCTGCTCCCGCAGCCGGGCGGATGGTGGGTACCGAGGGGGGCCTGGGTATTTTAAATAGGTATGGACTGCTTGTTGGTTCTGTGAAATTATGAACCAGCAATGATATTTTTATTCGAGAGCCATGAAAATAAACCTTGGTGTTTTCCCCCTGAAAAGGTGAGGCAGTAATACAAAAGGACGTTTTTATAGAGTCAATTTATTTAAGGGTTCCCCCATTTGCTTTTATATTGGAAAAATATGTGCCCTGCCAATGAGCTGAAATTTCTTCTTTATCTTTAATGTCTTCCCCACCTCCTCCAAGCCACTGGCTGTTCCTGCAGCCTCTTTGCACCTCCACGCTTCCCAACAAAGCCTCACCATGTTTTTAATGACAATAAGCATCCACCGGCCCTCTGTAGTCAGGCTATCCGTGTGCTAAACGTGGGACATCCAGATAGTGAGAGACGGCCTCTGCCCCGCGGACGCTGCGAAGCTGCTCGCCAGACGACGCAGTGATTGAGGATGGGAGCGGAGACCCAGGCAGAGCGGAAGTGACACTCGCGGGCCCATGGCACAGCCAGGGGACAGCCCCCTGCCCCGGAGGAGCTGACGGAAATAACGAGACAACTCACGTGCCGGGAACGTGGTAGGCTGGGGAAAGAGCAGGGCTGAGCGGCAACGGGTGGCACGCTGCTCCTTGGCTGACGTCTTCGTGAGTCCAAGATTTCTTCCTGCTCTCGTCGTTCTGCCCGTCTCCGCGTGCAGATAAAACATGTACGGTTCTCATTACCACTGATGGCGCTCAGGGAGCTTTTCCAAAGGGCAAAAAGAAAATCCCTGTCCTAAGGATCTTAAAACCTAAGTGGTGATTTAATTCTGGGGCTATGTACCTGGGGCTACTTGGCACATTTTTTGATTTTCTAAGTACCGAACGGCAAATAGTCAAATGCAAACTGATAGCTCTGAGACCCTGACTATGTTCTCCAGGGCATGTTGCTCAGACAGAAACGCCTGGCTCTGCGCAGCGCAGGGGGATGTGCAAACGCCTTTTTATGCCGTCTCAGTCTTTCAGGCACACTCAGTTCCTGCTCTTAACCCGGGGCTGCCTCATGCCCTGTGGCACACGTAAAGGTCTCATGAGAGACAGGAGCATCCCTTCTGCTTGGTACTCCTTACGTGGCCGAGCTGGGCACGCGGGAGGCCAAGGAGAGGGTGCCGGGTGCCTTCACGGGAGCAAGGAGGGAAGGGGCACTGCCGAACCGCGCGGCGCCGCTGCCCGGGCGAGCGGGAGGCGATCGCGGCAGGGCATCCCAGCCGCCCGACCGCAGCAGAACCAGATTTGTCATTTCTGGGATTTCCCTTCCCCATTTCCGAACAGAAGAATGTTTGCTCTTAATCTCTTCCGATGTTGCAACGAGGGAAAAATATCACCATGTGCTGGGATAATCACAGCATTTAATTCTGGTTTCAATAGTTCTTACATATATATACACATATATGTGTGTGTGTGTGCGCGTGTAGTACATTGAAACAAAATGCATTTTGAAATGGAAAAAACCTAAGCCATTTAATGCCTAAAAGGTCAAAGTGAAATGCTTTGGCCTTATCGGAATGATTTTCTCCTTTGATTTTTCTTTCCAAATGCAATTTCATCAAAATCAGTGCGTTTCCGCAAATGTTTCACCTTTGGTGAAATGGCATCTTCTGACAGAGAACCGTTCTGCTGGGAGATTTCTGAGCAGCTCTTGCCAGGAACAGGAGCGTTATCTGCTCTGGGGGGGAGGAAGGAGAGAGGCGCGTTCCCAAGGCCCGCCAGCCCCGGGCAGGACGCGGCAAGCGGGGCTGCCGCCGCCGGGAGGGCGCCGCAAGGAGAGGCTGGCGGTCGGTGCCGGGGCTCGGGCACTGGAGCGCTCGCTCCGGCCTCGCGCCCGCCCTGACAGCCCCGTGATGAAGGGGGAGACGGCCGGCGACGCACGGCCCTGGCCGGGTGCGGAGCCCCCCGCTCGCCCAGGAGAGCCCTGCAAGGATCGCGGCGAGCCCGCCTGCTTTTATAAAGCGCGCAGCATTGTCAGAAAGGAAAGGGTACCATCTGGTTAGCCCTTGTTTACTGCACACCCTGCCAGTTTGAGCTTATTAATCATATTTACCCAAGTATCTTAATTACTCCCTGTCTAGCGACTTGCCTTGCACTCAGCTGTTGACCCGCTCCCCTCCCCTCTGCCTCGCTCTTTTTTTCCCCCCTCATTCCTTTCTATCATTCATCGCAGGGGCCGCGTGGGTAGAGGAATTCTGCGGCTGGGGGTTCGCTGGCAGCGCACGGCCGGAGCCCGCCGCCGGCCCCTGGCAAGGGCGGTAATTAATCCGAGGGCGGCTAACAGGAGGCGAGGGCGGCGCGCCGGCCGCGCGGGGCACCGCTTGCCTTCTCCGAGCGGAGGGTCCCGCCGCTCGCCGCCCCCCCGGGGACCGCGCAGGCCGCGGAGCCCCCCCGCAGCGGAGAGCCACCGTTACAGCCCGTAATTTGTTGATCCAGCCTCTCCTGGCATTTCAGCCCCGAGAGTGGCACCGTTTTCTTTATGACCTCGTAAAGTCACAGCCGAGAGGCCGATTTGGAAAACAAACTGCCTCAGGTTGACAGATAATTAGATACAGGGGACATATTATACGCCTTTGCATATAAATGTGCTCTGAAGCCCGTTGGTTCATCAGAAGTTTAGGCTAAAGGAGAAGCAGGTATTCTTGACGCATCAGGATATACGGCCTGATGCCGCCTTAAGACGACAGCTCCGTTTTCTGGCCCTTTCCGCTCAGCGCTTGCTGGGAGGCTGCAAGCGCCGCCGCCGCCTTCCGGCGGGCCGGGGGCTTCTGCCGGCAGCCTTCTGCACGCCCTCCTCCCCGGAGACAGGGCTCGGGTTTTGCAGCTTGGGTTTTATGCTCCTGTGCTTGCAGCAGGGAGGAGTGGCTGAATGGGGATACTTTACTATTATTACTGTTTTTATGTTACTATATCATGTCCAAACCTCGCTCTTCCCGAGAGCATCCCCGCTGAGAACAGCGGAGCAATTCTGAAATGACACGGCCCTTCTATTTATGAGGCAATTCAGCATCCTCCACTCCAAGCCCCCTAACTACAAGGTTTCAGATATTAACATAAAACAAAACAAAACAGTTGGGGTCCCTTCTGTGTACTTTAAGATTTAAGGTGTCATGCAGCCATGCCGTCAGGCTCTCAGAGCTGCTCCTCCACAGGGCAGCATGAGCCCGCATGGTCCAGGGCTCCTGCTGGCGCTGCTCGAAGAGCCCACCCCAACGCGCAGGATTTGGCCAAATGCAAAGACGACGCTTTGCGTGCGTAGTTGCGGCCCTCTCTGCTCACTTGTCAGCGGTTTCCTCCTCGCTCCAAATCTGACATGCCCCACACCAAAATAACCTCTCCTTCCCAGCTCCCTTCCCTTATCTCCATCTACTTTTTGGGAGGGAGGCAGACAATGTCAATTAAGTGGCCGTATTCCAAAGTAAAGCTTCATTCTCAATCCTTCCCCCCCAGAAACAAAGAAGAAAATGTGGGGGGGGGGGGAAGATAAACCTATTAGAAAAGAAATAGGGGGAAAAACCCCAACCCTAATAGCCCAGCAGCCCCCATGGAAGGAGGTGATATAAACAGAGTTGCTGTCACTTTGATGAATTAGATCTTGTGTTAATTAGGATACATTGATTTAAGGGTTGTCCAACCTCATAGACCTCTCTCATTTTCCTTCCCTAGCAAATTACAGCCCAGGGTGGTGGTAGCGCATCTGCCTCTCTGCATTTCATTTCCTCCTTGTTCAAATATTACGTCTCCACTGTCATGTCAAAAAGAAACCTGGGGAAAGCCTCACAGGTGCAAACGGCAGGAGCGGCAGCGCTGGGGCTTGAGCGTGCCTTTGGTGGGGAAACCGCCAAAGACTTGAATGGACTGTTGGGTATTTCTGGCATATCTGACATTTGCACCCATTTAACCTAAGGCATGATTTAAATTGATTCTGTTAATCTAGTTCAGCCTCCCTCGTGGACATTCATGTTTCAGTACGAACGAGGCTTGTTTCTGTTTAGTTTCCATCCCCGCTAGGAGCAGGGATCAGTTCACTCTCAGCTCTGCTTGCAGAAACCCTCTTCTGGAGACCTCACAAACCAGATAGGCCAGGAAGACAAGGGGTGAGAAACGCCAATATTTTCGTGTACCGTTGGGGGGAAATAGGTCAGGGAAGGTGTCCACGGAGAGAGAGCCAAGACCAGGGTCCCAGGAAAAGCCCAGCACCTGCAACTGAGCCACAGTTTCAAGTGCACGTGGGCCCTGTTTAAGCAGCATGCTGAGCAGTAAGATTTCCCTGGTTGCACGAAAGCGTGACCCTGCACACCTTGCCGGGGCCGCCCCGACGGGCCGGACAGGGCCCCGGCACCGGCTTCAGCGCCCCAGCCCAGCACTGCTTTGCAGCTGCCCCAGCGCTGCCCTGCCGGGGCAGCGGCGAGTGCAGAGCGCTGGCCTTCTACCCGGAGCCTGCTCTGCCGGGGAGGATCCACCCTGCTCGGCATCACCTCCCTTTGGCCTTTGCAGGCTGATGCCCCTGCTGCTCTTGTCCCCTCAACAGATGTCGGCTCGGCCGAGTCACGGCTTTACACTCTTTGCATCCGCGACCTTTCCTGCTCCTTTTCTCCGGGCCTCGCAGGAGGCTTCCAGGCTTTGCGGGTCTCCTTGGCGTCTCTCGTCGTCACTTGAGCACTAGCGAGTCCGAGGGAGAGAGGGGAGAAAAAGTGCTGTGCTGTGTGGATTATTGTGTGTTTGTCATCTGGAATGGTATAAGCTGTAGGTACAGCATCTCCCAGCGGTGATTTATGGCCCCTGTCAGGCAGCACCAGCGCTTTGTCTGCTGTAGCGTGGAGGATGAATGCAGTGCTGTCAGCCCGGGCAGGGCAGGCTTTCTCTCGCTCTGCTCTGCACACTCGCTCCCCATTTCACGCCACTGAACATAAACAATCTTTTGTAAACCTGACAGTCACACTTGCTTCTTTGGAAACATAAAGCAGAAATGTATGACTCGGCTTTCATTACCCAATTTCCTAGGCTGTACAGAAAGCTCTCCAGAAGACGGGGAAGTGGAGACCCCAGGGGACAGGAGAGACCCCCCCCCCCAAAAGATAAAGGAAAAGGATGCACCCACTTGGCGTGTGTACGCCAACACTGGCCACGAACACGCGTGCCCTTGCACTCCTGCTATGGAAAACACGTGCGTGAATCATGACGCAGTGCAATCCTGACACACGGCTGTTCTCTTGACAGACGGCGCTACATCGCATTTTGGGAGCGATGCACATTTCCTACCTTAATTGTTGCAGTATATCTTTGTCCCTCGAGCAGAAAATCTAATAGTAGCATAATACTGGGATCACAGTCAGTTCGGTAACGGGTCCTCGTGCGCCCACCAAATGTAACAGAAAGTCTTATAAAAACGAATGCACCTTTATTACTAAATTGTAATAATCAATCTGAATACGGAAAGTGCCCAAAGCTCTGTTCAAATTCAGCTATTCCTGAAGCTAAAAGAGGACATTTAGAAGTTACAGTAGGAAACGGGTAGAAAGGCAAGAAAGGGAAAGTGCCAGCTCAATAGCCAGCCCCAGGCATACAGACCCCCAGACTAGAAATTTCATGCAAAGCTGCAGCACGTGAGGTGGAATTGCCTCCCCCAAAAATAAATTATGCACCTTAGGTTACATGCACACGCTGGAGGAGGAGAGCGGGGAAACGTTATGTCCCTAAGTGAAAATGCATCCAGATCCTGAGGGACGCAGGTACTTTCAAGGGTAGGTGGGGCTGGAAATCAGCAGTGGGGTTTCTGTGGACTTCCTTGGCATCCAGAATAGGAATCACACCTCCAACGTTATTGAAACGCCAGAGGATCTGCTCTTGAGGTCAGCACTGTATCCCAAGGAGGACCACGGCTAGTTTAGCCTGCAGGTAAGTAAGCCGCCTAGTCAGGCCCTGTGCCTGATGCAAGCTGCTCTTAACTAACGACATGGGTATAAGCAACTCTAAGAATGGAAGCACTTAGAGCGACGATAAACGGACCATCTCGTCTGAACTGCTAACGGGGATATATGCACTCGTGCTCAGCCTGCGGAGTGCAGGAACCCGCCCCTCTATTAGAGTTAGCAGGGAGATTCAGCCACTAGTGTGAAGCACCATGAATTTAAAGCCTGCCAAGGGGCAGAACAAATGCTGTTGATCTTGTGGGTACTACAAAAGGTCTGAGGAGCAGATCCAACTTGGTCCTACTGCAATTTACTGCTCCAGCTTGGAGGAAGAATGTGGTTCTCGTGCAGAGGGTAGATGAGCATATGGGCTTTTCCCTCTGCGGGGCACGAGGCGAGCCGTTGTTCTGCCCCGTTGCTTGTACCCAAGGGCTTGGCCGAGGCGTAGTAACTTCTCAGCTGGCCTCAGCTACAATCTTCCCGATGTCACCGATCGGCGAGAGACGCGCTACTTCCTTTTCGGGGGCTGCCCTCGCTGGCTCCTCTTGGACGCGGGAGAAACCAGCGCGGAGGGCTCAGAAGTACAGAGGCAGAAGCGACGCCGTGCCCGCTGCCCGCCCGGCCCCCGCCGCCCCTCGCTTCTAAGCCCCGGGAAGAGCTCGCTCGACCCGCTCGGCGCTGGGGCTGCGGCCGCCGGCGCCCTCGAACGAGGCGCCCGTCGTTGCCGTGTTTGACCCTGACAGCTGCAGCCTCGCTGGGAACACGTCCTTCCCGACGCGCTCCCTCCGGTCCCCGCTTCGGCGGTCCAGCGTGCGTCCTCTCAAATCCTTCCCCGTGGCGTGGAGCGGCACCGGGCCGGGGGGTGAGGAGGAGGAGGGCAAAGAGCTTGCAAAGACTTGGCTGTTCTCTCTTCCAGGCGGTTTGCCGTGGGCGCTCCTCTACGGAAGGCCGAGCGCCCAGCCGCCGGCGGCTGCGCAGGAGGCGCCGGTGCCGACGCGGAGCAGCCGCTGGAAGGGCACCTTTAGGTGCTGGTGGCAGAGGCCCTCGCGTGCGGCGGCGGCGGGCACGACGCGGCTGCGCTTCAGCTACGATTTGTGTTAGCTTGTGCCAAGGACGCCTAGAGCCTAGGGACACACACCCTCAAAAAAAAAAACCCAAAAAACCCCATTTGCGTAGACCCAGGTAAACAAACAAGCTGGTGTCTTACAGCGTGGCCTTTTAAACGGGCCCAAAAACGATCCTTTATCCCCGGGAGTGCAATCAGATAGGTGTTTTAGTGGCAGCGCTGCCTTCTGGCGTTTGGCCGCTGAGGGAGCGGAGGCGTCTGGTGCGACAGTGCTGGAGGCCTGCAGGAGCCGCAGAAGACGCGACTCCCCGGTTCGAGGGACCGGCGAGAGGAAAGGAAACGTTCCTGGTAGGCTGCTATTTAAATGGCTCTCGGCGCAGGGCTGACCCGCTCTTCCCACGACCTCACGGAGACTCCCTGCCTTTACCAGAGCCCTGCTGGCTTTTCTGGGAGTTTCCTGCTCTAGGGACTAAAACCGGCTGGGGCCAAACGTCGAATTCCAGCCAAAAGCGACACTGAGTCGTTCATTCGCAAGAAAGAGTAATTGCGACAACGCATGACACATACAAAACCAAAACAAAGGCTGGCGAAGGCTCGCTTGCGGGACTGATGGTCCGGGCAACGCTCGGCCCCCAGTTTGGGAGGCAAGGACTCCTCAGCAGCGTCCCCAGTAACTCCCGAGAAAGCCCTTCCCTCGTTCTAACCGGATGCTCCGTGTGTCTATGCAGAGGTATATAGTGATACGCATATGCCCATGTGCATACACATCTGCTTTGAAGCTGAAGGAACATCGAAACCCAAGGTCCCTTGCGGTACTTTGCCGCGAGGGCTGCGGGGCTACCTGGCGGAAAGAGCCCACGTGGGGTTTTGTTCTTTTCTTTTCAGCTCTGCCCCAAGGATTTTAGAAACGGGACTTCTAGAGCCACGGACTCGGACAGCACCGTGCTGACAGCAGTGTCAGATAGCTACACCAACTGGCAGGGCATCTCTTACACTTTGCACGGGATTTTATTTTTAATGACCCTGCAGTGCTTGGAAGGTTATATATTTAAATCCATTTCACCCACCTCTCATCATACCACAATCATAAATATCGCTGGGTTTACAGAGGTGTTGTATTTAATTGAAAGTTCATTTGAGGAGCTTCCATCAGTGTGCTTCTTTTCTCCCCTATAAGCAACCTACCATTTTATTTAAGAATAAAACAGAAAATTAATGGAAAACAAGCTGTTTGGAGAAAAAAGATAATTAGCTGACTGGTTTGGAGGCCGGCGTACTAAACAATGGCTAAATTATGTTGTTCTCTGAAGCTTTTTCATAAGAAATAATTGGTTGGTGTTGGGCAACATCTGAAAAAAACGGGAAGCCGATTCCTGCGGTGGAAAGTGCAGCTGGGAACAGGAGCACAGCCCCTCTCAGACACCAGTTGTACTTTTCTGTTTCTTTGCAGAAATTTTAGGGGAAAAATAAATATTGACAGAAAATTCTTAAAAGTTGTCTAGACCCTTTCACTTAATTTTACTCCTTTCCTTCCTCCAGATGAAAATAACAGTGAGAAAACGTCTTCTGGGCAGGCAAGCTGGGCCTGTGGAGAAGGCCACCGTGACCCTGAGCGGGCTGCGGCTGGCGTCCGCGCTGGAGCGACCCCCCCGAGCACCAGCATCCTCCTTCGGCCCCGCACCAGCACTTGCCTCTATCGCTGCTTGCTCGGCGCAAACACGGGAACAAAACCTCTGTCTCCAGAGCCCAAAGGGACCGTGCGGACGAGGAGCCATCGCCCCGCTTTGCAGAGGGGCCGAGACTTGGCCAAGGTCAAACGAGAGCCCGCGGCACGGCCGGGGACCGGCCCCGCGCCGCTGCGCCCGAGCTGCGCCCGCCCTGCGGCGCCTGCCCAGGTGACCGCGCACCCGGTGCCGCACCTGCCTCCAAAAAGCGCTGAGAAGCCAGCAGACCTAGCAGCTGCAGAGAACCCAGAAAGCAGCAACCGCAAGGATGTTACAGAGACGTACTAGAGAAACCTTTCTGATCCCAGGGAAGTGCATTGCTTGGCACTCTGCGCGCCTTCAGCTATTTATTCTGGTCACCATTGAGCTCGTCCTCTAAATTTTTGCTGAAAAAACCTAACCTTTATTTGAACTGAGAGGGGTGTTTGCAGCTGGAGTTACACATGTGCCATCGAATTTCCGACCGGTGTTTTGTCACGTAGCAAGTCACTCTGCCACCTTCGCATAATGCCATATAACATCCCGAAGTTCCACAGACACCACAGACTTGAAAGCCTTCTGCCGGGGGTTGTAAAGGAGTACATAAACTGCTGCGTCGGTCTGCCTGGGGAATGGGGTCTTTGTTCCCCCTCTCTTGCAACAGGCAGATTTCCTTCAGCCAGTTAGGAACAGGGGGCTGCATCTCTTACCAGGCACATGACAATGGAAACGGCGACAATTCACCACTGTCACAAAGATGTCAGTTCTCAGCTGACATTTAGAGCAGCACTAACGAGTAACAGTTCTTGGTGTGTGAGAGGGTACGTGGACGCACAGAAAGTCCATAGATTGAGACACAGAGCAGGTTTCTTATAAGGCACCGACTTCAGACTCTGCAGTTCAGTTTCGGCTGATGTTTCGTGGTACTGTGTACCAAGGTCTCCTGCAAGGTTTCTTGGACAATGTCTGCTTTCTTCCTTGCTTGGTTGTGGGGTGCGGACTGCATGTGGGCCTTGATCTTTTATCTGGAACAGCAGGCGCAACGCAAATAAACAATTAGTTCATTATCACTGCATAAGCAAAGGTCCCTGAGGGAGAAACAGCAGCAAATCCTGGGGTTGGGTTCCCTCAAAAGGAGCGATGCCATAATTCCCCTAAGTCCATCCCTGCGACTTGCTTAAGCTGAAAGGAAGAGCCAGGACAGAAGCTTTTAAGAGATGAACGAGCTTAAAGAGATGGATGAGTTTTTTGCTCTCATAATTTAGCCTCCCTTGCTCAGAGCCTTCAAGTATATTTCAAACTGAATCTACTTCCTAGGAGGAGCACGGACAGGATATATGGCAGAAAGTTTTAACTAACGTATAACCCACAGCCCTCCTTGCTGCAGGGCAAGGTAGTGGTGGAAGGGCCTTAACCGATCCTTCCCGCGCCTGCGGAGAGCTGAACTAGCCTTAGCATAAAAACGGTCACAAAGCCAACAGACTTCTATCAAAACTACAAAGCCAATCATGTACTGCAATATTCAATTCAGCTGCATCACTTTAAGTATAATTATTTGGCTGTTATTGTGTCGCTTCACGCTAAAGCACAGGAACACGCTGTCAGTGAGGCCACTGCTCATCTGACCAGATCCTGGCACGTTCTTGGCATGATGCATTTCCACCCCGGCCATTTGTAAACTGCTTTTTGTATTCTGCTGAGCTGAGCTTGGTTTAGGTGCCCACAGGGAAAACTGAACCCTCAGATATTAGGGAAGCTTCTTAGAAGAAAATTGTGCATGCATAGTCAGAGAAGCTGAATTCAGAAACCTTGCAACTGTAATAAGGGGGATCTTCAGCTCTCGCCAGCCAAACCCCGGGCGCCTGACAGGTAAAAACCCTTTTCAGTTTACTGCAACTTCTGCTGATTTTATTCTTGTTTCCCCAGTGCTAGAGGAGCCCTCCTCTCCTGCACCCATCCCAGACGGCATCGTTTCTCCCCCTCCTGCATGGGGTGAGTATGCTTATTTCCATGGGGAGAATTGATTATTTTTTTCCTGCAGCTGCACTTGCTGTACACGGGAATTATAGGTCTTTCCACACCTGCGAAAGAAACATTATCCTCAGCCTTCAAGGGTGAAGCATCCTATATTTAGTTGGACTAAATAATGATTCTTCTCTATCTTTCATATCAGGATTTAAGAGCACCCTGGAGCTACAAAGTTTATTAGAACCCATAAGAAGAACTGTACCATAAACGGGACAACCGTGGCTATAAACCTGCACCTTCAAGTTGTAACAAATCCTGGGATGTTGAAGTAGGACACGGTCTTGTCTCAGTCAGCAGAAAGAAAAAGAAAAAAAGGAAAGAAAAAGAAGAAATGCAAGCTTAAGCAGAAAAGAGGGCTAGAAATATAGAAGAGGAGAAAAGAAAAAATAATAATAATAAAGAAAAGCATGCTGCTTGCATAGCCCTCTCAGCAGGAGACCTGGGATAGGCGCCCACATGATAAAATGCAGCTCAGATTAATGGGGAGAGAGAGAGAGAGAGAAAGGAGAGCCTGAAGGAGGAGAGGCAGGACAAGGTGAAAAGGAAGGAGGTGTTGGGGCAATTTATGAGATGCTTACGCAGACGGGGTCATGCAGAACAACGGCGGTGGTAGGCTCCTAATGTGGCTTGTCTCCGCAAGGTGTTGAAGGCTGATCAGGGGAATGAATCAAGAGCCGTCCCTCCCCCTGTCCCAGCTTTGGCCAAGGCCTGATGTAGATAACGCGAATGAACAACTAAAGGGGATAAAATCCCTGGGATGCGTGATGGAGAGGAGGAGCGGTGCCCTCCGAGCGAGGCGCGCTGCAGGGAGAGGCCGCGGGGTGAAAGAGGCCCGGAGAGCCCTCGTTGGCCGCATTAATGCAGCCCTTCCTCTCAGGCTAAATCTGCTTTATTTTATTGCTGCTTATTTATCTTGCCTTTTTTTTTTTTTCCTTCGGTAGCCAAAATCATTGCAGCATCTAAACCTCCATGCTCCCTCCATTTGCACCCCCTACCCACACCAAGGGCGGGGTTGATGTGTTTTGGTGTATATGTTTTCCGCCTTCTGCAACCATCACAGACAAACGATTCAGAGATGCCAAAGGACTTCTGGGATTTCAGGCAATTCGGGCAGGCTCCGGGCCACCCTCCCGCGCGCTGCAGAAACAAGAGAGACTCCTGTCCCTCCCCTTCTGCCTTCACTCTTTTGTCACATTAGGTTATTTTTGCTGCCATTGAATAGATTAAATGACAAGAGGTTTTTGTAAATAATTGAGTTTCATTTTGGAGAGGGAAAAAATGGAGTGCTAAGTGGGAAAAGGAGGGAGAGAGGAATAAACTGCACATCTTTTTATATAGGATCCATAGTTAATTCTTAATTAGAACTGACAGATGCTTCTCCCATAATCCTATTCCCAACATGTTCTGTTTGCTTTGTTTGGCACTGCATGATACATGGTGGCATCGTAATGACCTTTCGCAACTCGTCCTGGAAGTGTTATTGGCATTCCAATGATTTATTGCATGTTCCAGTTGATTACTGGGCCATTTGTCAACATTTTTTTTCGCTCTCCATAAACCTGTCTCCTGTGTCAGAGACATTCGCTAGCATGAAAATTTAAACAAACACAGTATGCAGCTTGTAGTCAGCCTCTGACTTTTACTCCAGGCTTCCAACGCAAATGCATTCTGGCCTCAGCAAGCGCTTACGCTGTGCAGCGTGGCAGGGCGAGACGCTCTGCCTGCAGAGCAGGTCAGACAATGGGAGACCTGGGCATCGGTCTGAAAGTCTTATTTTAGAAGGGCGTCTCTGGGTGATCCATGCTCGTTGCTCAATTGTTTATTGGTATTTTGGTACCACTTATGGGAACGGGGGAAGATCAGTGCTGGAATTAACCACCAAAATAATTATCTTTGAAACGACTGCCTAAGGATAGAGGGCATTCTCTTCCTCAGTTCCCACCATGGATTTAGCGCAGCAGAGAAAGAGCTGCTGGCAAGACGCCAGCAGGACCAGACTCGGGGCTGCGAAGGCGGGGATGAAACCGAGGGCCGCCCCGCACATCCTCGCGCTCCCGGGTCTGTCCGCCGGCAGGGCCTGATCTGGGATCTCGTCTCATTCGCACGTTGGTACATCGGCACGTTTTGGAGCGCAGGCCAAAAGAGGGCCTGGGAGTGCAGCGAGAGCCTCGCAAAGGGTGGGTCGTTGTCGGCAATTATACAGCCGATATCACTCAGTTCAGTAATACTGTTTTGAGTAGACAGATCTGCGTGGGGGGTATTCTGCTAGACCGACCAGCATTTTAAGGACAAAAATGCCGGTTTTCCAAGGCCTGACAGGGCTAGATTTTCTCGTGCCTATGAACTCCCAGCCCCTCAGGGCGCCCTGAAATGGATGCCATAAATGGAAGCACCCAGAATCACCTGCCTGATTTAAAAATCTTGGCCCGTAAGTAAACTGGATATAGCGGTTGTTACAGTGGCCTGGAGCATCTGCACTGCATTTCGAGGAAGCTTTTCCAGGCACTCGTATAAATCACCACTCTTTGCTGCAGTAAAGGCAAGGTATTGTTTCACTGCTGTGACATCAATGCAGGCCACATAAATAATTTTTTATTAAGTGTGCAGTGCCCTGTAAAAATACACACACAATTTGAGGATACTGCAGAGTGAATGCAGAAGCACGGCCAGCTTTAAATAGTCCTTTCTGTACAGAAGAGGCTGGGATGAGAAGGGAAACTTGCTGGGGTAGGGAGAGGGGTGGCTGGGTCTTTTTCCAATTCCAGCTCAGATCGGCATGTAATGTATGGCTTAATTTCCTCTCAAATTAGACACTTGATAAAAAAAGTTATTATATCTGTCAAGTTGCCAGTGCTTTTTATGAGTGTGATAAACTAAGAACCACTGCTTTACAAACCTTGATAGGATGTTTCAGTACCTGGAAAACAATTTTATTGCAGCCTGGACTACTAACAAATTGCAAATACTGATTAAGCCATAAAGTTACAACAACATTAAAAAATAATGAGAGGTTATTGCACAAGGGGAAGGCTCTTAAGCAGCGGATACAGCCGCCTGCTTTCCATTGTGCAAGGTAACCGGCCAGCTTGCAACGTACGCTTATCCAGGAGAGCTCTCCTACCCGCACCCCCGTGGAGGGTGCTGCAGGGGCAGGGGGCCTGGGTGCAGGACAGGTGCCCGAGAGGGGCGAAGGAGAGACACGCACCTTTTCCTCTGTGCAGCGCTATGACCCCGTGGCAGGGACCCCCCCCATTGCAAACGTTCCTGTCCGCACTCTGCATGTTCCTAACCGAGATTTGAACTCAGAACTTGTGCTGAGACCCCTCTGCCAGGGCCCCAACTGGGACAGAGAGCTGTGATGGGCACGGCTGTGCTCATTAACGGGCTCGAAAGCAGGGTCTGCAGATCCCGCTAGAGCAGCCTCCCATGAGCACAGGGCAAGCAGGGTCCTCCTGGATGTCAGGTCCCACGGATCCGGGATTTCCACCCAGGAAGCAGGGCGGGTGCTCTTTAGGCCGAGGGGAGCTACAGAGACCGCGTTTTAACAGGAGCTAGGATCATTTGGGACCGTAAAGGCCCAGGACCGGGCCCCAGAACTGTTATTTCCAAATGTCAGCGCTCTGTCACTCGTCTCCAGCCTAATTAGTTTTGAATAGGAGTTAAGTGTCTGAATACGGAAGGATCAGAGTCCTGGATCTCTCTAAGCCTCAGTTTCCCACTTATAAAATGAAGACCATAGTACTACAGTAAAATCAGCATAATGTAGGATAAAAGCAGCCTGGACTGAAGTGACGGAGTGCCATAGGAAGGGCCAGCAGAACGGCAAAGACATCCCCAAACCGGGGCACAGGCGGGCGGACGTCCCTGACCAGAGCGGGGGCAACGGCCGCGGCGGCCGCTCCGGGGCAGCCAGACCTCTGGGGCAGAGGCTGTGCTGTAAAATAGCACCTGGTGATTTTTCTGCGTGTTTTCATGCCCCGTTTCTGATTTCTCCGGGTCAACGGGTGCTGGTCTGCTACTGCAGGGACTTGCTGTGCTCCCAGCAACACCCAGCCGCCTCAAAAGCCCATTTCACTTCTGACTGCTCCTTTCCCTTGACAGCAGAGTTTTGCTCTCTGGGGATCAAGCGCTGGTGGATGCACAGCCTAGGACGCTTTGCTCTCCCTCCAGCTCTCGGCCGAGCTGAACACTAATTCCCACCTGAGCGCTGTCACCACTAGGCGCCACTGCAAATACAGTAGCCAAAGGGCACCTAGGCCTTTGTGGAGACACAGAGCTGAGCCCGGGCTGTGGGCCCCCCCGGTCCTGCAGGGGCTGAGGGCACAGGGCCTAGCTGGGTCCAGCCTAGATCTGCCCTGCCAGTCTGGCAGAGGTGCTGCCTTTCCCTAAACCGAAATACCAGAGCATGGCATAACTGGGAAACACAAGAGCATGGCCTAACAAGGGCAAGGCGTAAAAATATCCCATAACTGGTACATCCTCTTCGCCTGACTCTGCCATTCCAGCACAGTTTGTGAACTGAGTGTGCCTGAGAGCTCGTGTCAGCCGTCAGCACTCGGGCAATGAAGAGTGACACCCAGATTTCAAATCACTGCTATGTCCTGCTGACCCTGCTTCGTCCCTCTCCATGCCCCTACCCCTCTCTTCTGCTCCACGCCAAACCCCGCTGCACGAGGAGGCTCTGCAGACACAGACAGGGAAGCTGTTTGAACAAGGCTTTCATAATGATTGTTTGGACAGAGACTAGACTGCCAAAACCTCCTGGAGAGTCTGAGAGAAATTCCTTCTGGGAAGTTCCTTCGGCATTCGGCCCTTGTGCGAGGCTGGCGGGGCTGAGCAGGCAAAGCTCAGTCTGTGCTTTGGTCGGGCTATCAAAGGCCGTCCTAGCTGAGTGAGATTCAGGAATAAAGCACCCAAAAGCCTTCCCTGGGCCACGGCAGCAAGCAGAATGAGACGTGGCAGCAAGACAAAAAGATCATCCCCCCAGTTTTGCTGGGCATCTATTAGAGATGAAGTCAGAGGCAGGCGTGTGATTACCTGAGCCCCTGCTTGGCAGGAAGGTAAGATTTGTACTGTCAGAGTGTGCAAGCATGGGAAATGTCACCTCTTCAACTCCTGTGAAAGAGTCACCTGCGATGCGTTTTCCGGTAGCGCTGCGTTGCCGCCTGAGCCGGGCGCTGCGCTGGCCAGACCTGCCGGCGCGGGAGAGACCGTCTCGGTGCCTCCCAACCACCCGGGGAAGGAAATGCAATTGCCACCGTTTTGTGGATGAGGAAAAGGACCTTTACCTGATTACAAATCACATGGATTGCATTTGATTCAATTTTATTTCCATACAACTTTAGCAAATGGCAAGTGGCTACACAAATCGTGCTGGTGGCTTTGTCACTCACTGCCACCGCTGAACGTGGGAGATCTAATACTTCCCGCATTACATATCTCATTTTAAAATCCTGTGCATAAACTTTCCGTGCCCTCGCAGCAATTAAAACGGCCCAAGTTGCTGAAGTAACCTCCAAGCTAAAAGTCAGTAAAATACATGCCTCTGAGGTTTGTTAAGCACTTTGGGGTCTATGTGGATGAAAGGTTATATACATATATAAAGTTTCTGTTAGCATTTCTTTAGCCTAGCACACTCTTGTGACAAGAGCCGGCCAAACTCTTCAGAGTAAGCAATTCATCTGATTAATTTAACCCCCTGCTTTTCTCCTTTTAACTGTATCTGAGTTATCTGTGAAAGTCTATTGATCTCAGTGATTTATTGGTTTATGGCAGGGAACCCTTTAGGCAATCCTGTCTCTCAGCCCATCAGCTATTCAGGAACATTTGCTTTCATCTTGTCTTTAAATTTTCACTATTTGAAGGGTGCGATTGGTGCTCTTAATCACATGAAGTTGGTTTTGAGGTCTGATTAATAAACTGCCCGTGCCAAGGCTGATGACGACACGAACTCCTGTGCAGAGGGACAGCGTGAGGAAGGTACGTCTTAGCTCTATTATTTTCCCTACCCTTTCAGAGCAGAACTGCTTCCAGGATGAGGCATTTCCACTGTGGGCAGTGAAAAGCCCTATCTGCATGTCATATATTATCCCTGCTGAGAGGCATACAATCGGGTCATCAGCATTTGTGCAAGGATTGACAAACCACAAACATCTGAAGGAAAGTAGCAGTAAATGGGTATGAATGCAGTTGCATCATAAAACAACTCACAATTCAAGCTAATATTCACCCTTCTTTTCTTCCCTACCATCTGCTGAGCTCTGCTCACTATGCAGGTGCTTCAAAATGCCCTAAGTCTAGGAATATGCAAGACGGGCTCAGTTGGGACTTTACACCTGGCAGAACCTCTTAATGGCATTTTTGCCCTGGAGCAGCCTACTTTTCACAACCTAAGATCCTTGGGGTGTTTGTCCTTCCTTTCTGCTCTTGAACAGCAAACATTTTAATTCTTCCTCCCTACCCCCTCCATTTAACGCTGCGCTTAATTGCTGCATTACTGCATGGCTGAACTAATGATACTGCAATTAAAAACATTTAGGGTTACTGTTAATAAAGAGGATTTAGTAAAGTTGATTAAAAGCATTCATTAATGAAAAAATGTAATGAAAGAAGTGGAATAAGCAAGCCAGCAGAAAGATGAACATAATAGTGAGAAAACGTCTGCTGGTCAGGCAAGAGGGTTGTGTGGAGACGGCCGCCGTGACCCTGAAAGAAGGCTTACTCCTTCCTCCTTGGTTTCACCTCGGAGAAGAGCCCCTGTCTCTCTGCGACTCAGGCCATGAACAGACACCGCTGGCCACGTCCTTGCTACGTAACTCAAAGCTGCTTGAGCTGCTTCCCGCGATGCAGGAGGGACTCAGAGGTAACCTTCCCGGCAGTTCCCACAAACAGTCATAGCTCCCTTTCAGCCCTCATTTTTCTCAAGTAGTTCAGGGCCAGCTGATTATTAATTAACATTAGCAGAGCTCTCTCTCTTCCCCGTGCTGCGAGCCCCCGCTCCATCAAGCTGAAGAGCTGGCTGTGGTACTAATGGTACTGTCATTACCCAGTCACTTGTTTGGTGCAGCCACGTAAAATGAATCACAGTCTTCTCCTTAATTTCATTTTAATGGCCTTTGGCAGATGCAGAGCAATAGGAGCATTAGGACATCCTATTTCATGTCTAGGTAAACTACACAAAGGGTTAAACTTTTTACCTAAAAGTAGATCTCTGAAGCACGTTTTCCCTGAATGGTTCGACAGGGTGTCCCTGCAGGACTGGTTCCTTGAGGCTGCTGTGTTATGAAGAACAACTAGGGTTGGTTAGGAAAATTATGGAAGAATTATCACAAGGTTGGGATTTTTGGAAACCTTTCTTCTTTTTTTAATTCAACTTATTCTAATAAAAATTGACATTTGATTTGTTATGCTTTATTTCAAAGGTCTCCATAACTTGTCATCTGCAGCCTTGTGCATGATGTCAATTCCTGCCTAGAGAGTTTACATCCCAAAAAGACATCGAGGAGGAGGAGGAGGACAGGAGGAAAGACGGATCGGGACAAGGACAGGTATCTCACTTGCCTCTCAGAGATCTGTGGCATGAGAAAGTGATTCACCGGTCACAGGGGGTGCGCACGGCCGAGCTGGGAATTCAGCCACACTGATGGAAACGGCCTTTCTTCAACACTTGCATGCAAACAGTTTAAAAAGTGGAGGGAGGTGGCTCCCCTGTGCCGCAGCCCTGCCTCCGAGCAGGCGTTTTGGCAAGCCTGGGCGGCAGAGGAAAGCAGAGATCTGCATGGTGTTGCCGTAGTGCAACACCTTGCAGAGATCTTCGCACCCACCCTGAAAGCAGTCTTATTCCATGACAGTGTCCAAGCTTGTAAGTCCCATCTGCTAACAGAGCTTATTAGTTTAGACGCAGCACTGCACAGACGCAGCTACGCTGGGGCTGGTGCCTGGGCTGCCCCCATCCCTGCTGGCCCCAGGGTCCCTGCACGGAGCTCCCTTAGCTTGCACAGTGCGCACAGACTGCTGCAACAAGCTCCTACGGCCACAGCGAGGTCCCCTCCTGTCCGACACCGTCAAACTGTGAACCCTGCTTGAGAGCGAGTGCAGTAAATACGCAGGATCACTCGCTACAGGGCTCCTGGAACCAGTTACGTGACACCCTGGTTGCGCGCCTGGCTGCTGGCGGGCAAACAGGACCCTGAAACCTTGAGTCTGGGAACCGTCTGCAAGCTCAGCACGGCTCCCTGCTCCACGCCTCCGTCTCGCACATCCCCAAAGGTGAGTCTGACTGTGACTGGCACCCTATGGAAATACGCGCTGCTGATGAGCATGATCTAAAAGCATTTTCTTATGCACACACAGAACTGGCATTTTGCTAGATTTAGGGAAGTAGGCAAGACATATTTGTCTGCGGAGGCTTTGCACCTTCGGCAATTATGTCTGCAGCCTGGAAAACAACAGCAGCAGGGTTGCAGCGGGGAGGGAAAAAAATTCTATCATGTCAGAATAATGAGATCCGTGATTTCAGCACTTACTGGGTCAGAGACACACACAGTGTGTTATCGGTAATGCTTTCCTCTGACATTCAGGGAAATTGCATTTATGCAGAGGACGCGAGGTGCTGAAACGCAGTCCTTGACCGGCCCCGTGACAGGCGCTCCTCGGCCGGGGCTGCACCGGCGGCTCCTTGGCGCTTCCACGGCTGCGCGAAGGGAGGAGGCACGAGGAAGCACAGCCTGAACACTTCGTGAGACAGAACTGGCACGTTTTTGCGACTACAGCACCAAGGTGGGACCCAGGAAACTTGGGCCGGTTCAGGGCAATTGCTTCAGGGCAATTTCTGCCCCCTCCTTCCATGCCCTCAGGTCTAGCTCCCACCCCCGGAGACTCTCACCGGCCTGCGGGTCGCCCAGCGGCAGTGACGGGGCCCCGCGGTACCCTGTCCGCCACGTCTGGCGCGGTTTGAGAGCGAGCCCCGCTGCTGGGGCGGCGGGGCGCACGGGCCGCAGAGCAGGCGGGCGCGAGGCCGCCCCCCAAAACGCACCCGGCGTCACTCGCAGCAAAGCGGCGCGGGGCCGAGGGCAGGGCTAACGGGCCGAGCGGCTCCAGCTCCCCCGCGCCGCCAGCTCAGAAGCGCTCAGGGCTGTCAGCGCCTCCGGGCGGCCGGCGCCGGAGGAGCCACCAACTGCCCCGCAAGAGCCCTCCATGGCTCCTTACCCCGCGCCATGAGCTTCAGCCGAGACCCGACCTCGACGTCGGTCCTCCCTCGAGGACGTGGGGCCCGTGCGAGTTTAGCACGTCGAGTGGGAAGAGAAAAAAAAAAACCAAAAAAACCCGCAGGAGGTGGAGCGAGCTGCCCCGGGGCTGATTTCTCAAGGAGACAAAACAGTGTTTTCTCATAATCTGGAAAATGTTCCATGGACTTTTTTTGTGTTTTAGAGGAGCAATTTAAAACCAGAGTAATTCCTTTTCCTCCCTCTCCCTTTAGGAACCCAAAGTAGTCAAACTCAAAACATTTTGCTTTACCAATTAAAATCCTTGTGTTTTCATCCAAACCAGCTTGATTTCTAGCAGAAATGCGGTTTTCTGACAAAAATCTATTTTCTGATAAAAAACAATCAACCTTCTAAATTGGAAATGAATCGACCAGCTGCCACGAGGGAACACCTGCCCCGGCCGCGCTTGGTGTGCAATGTCAGAGAAGGATTTTCAGACTCCACAACTACTCATACACCTACTGTCACTCGCCAAAAAGTCAATCAAAACTTTTCTTCCGAAAAAATATCATTTTTCACTAATGATTTGAGAACGCAAATGATATGAGGCCTCAGAAGAAACGCCACAGAATAATTAGCAGTGGCCCTGGGTTTTTGTTCTTTCCTTATTCTCATTTGCACTTTTCATCATGTAGGGTTTTTATTTGAGCTGTTGCTCTTGTCTTTTTTTTTTTTCCCCTCTTTTCTTTTCCCAGTGGGGGAAGAAAACCATGCATAGATTAAAAAGATCTTGTTTTCCTGCTGTTTAAGATAGAATGAAATACAGGCCTGACCCTAGTACCCGCGATAAGCCCCCCACTGAGGGAGAGAGGGAGTTCCAGTCTAAGGCCAGATCTGAATTTTGCCAACAGCTCCTCTATTCACAGTTTTCCTTGAGGGCTTTTATTATAGGCCACAGGGTTTTCGCAGTCAGGATCTGGAGTTTGTCTTGGACCTGATCTGCAAAAGCTTGGAGCTGCTTCCATGCGCAGACTTTTCTAGAGTTTGCAGGTTTTGGACAGTTCCTGTGAAAAATGCAGAGGAACGGAGGAAGGGGAAGGGGGTGCTCATGAGCGTTTGTACTCCCACCGTAACTTCCTCACACTAGCACGCATGTCCCTTCTCCCAGAAAGGGGAACTGGGAAAACCTGCAGAAAGGCTTGCCTTCCTGTGGCAATGCCGCTCGGTGACTGAGTACCATTTTAGCATCCCAACTCTTGCAATAAAATGACTATTTTAAAGTCAAAGTTGGAAGCCCTTGTGGCTATGAAGGATGGTTCATGAAAAAGCCCTAAGAATATACAAAAAAACCACACAAGGATAGAGAAAAAGAACCCAGTATTTCATTTTAAACCCCTCAATAAACAAAGACAACTTTTTCAGCATGACAGTGCCTTACTGGCAGGACAGGGTGGGTAAAGACTGGCCTAACCTCACTGATGCCGACGGTCTTTCTCCATCCAAGGACAGGGAAAAACAAAGCAGTGGGATCTGTCCCTAAAGCCTACTGGGTCCTTTCGGTCCCGGGGCGAGCATGACAGCCTGGGACGCTCTCCCCTCCCCACTGCTGCTGAAGAGATAGCGGTTTCTCTCCATGACCAAGAGCAGGTCCCTGTGGCTGCTTTTTACGGTGATGGAATCGACTAACAGTGATATAAAATGCTCTCGTTCGTCCGGCTGCTGATCTTTTGGGCAATTATTTGGAAGTAATGAAAGTGAATGCATGACATTTAAAAAAAGAAACTCCGCTGTCAGCAGGAAAGCTGCCACATTCCTCCTGCACCTCGGAGAATACGCTTAGCTTGAAATAATGTTCATTTTAGCAGAGTTGTAAATTACAAGTGTGTTAGGGTCTTGTGGGATTTATTACCATTTGGAAAGAGGTTATAGGCCCTGCGCTGTTGCTGCTGCATCTGGTGCATGCTACAGAGCAACCACAGAGCAAAATTTGGAGGCAAAAGAAAGCACCTTTTATAGCTCATCTCTGGTGGCTTGTATTGCTAACATTACACATGCACACACACACAGGCTTCAGCAGTAAAGAGGAAGGATTTCAAAATCCGTTTTCCCAGTTGCTCTCTGTAATTGATCCAGTGTTATTAATAAACAATGACAAAAGCTCGCTGGGCTCTGCTGCAAGGAGCACGGCCATCGGCCCCTGACCTGCGGGCTGCTGGCCGCGGGGAGCAGCCCAAGAGCTGCGCCCAGACACGGAGCTGTGGCCCTCCTCTGGGATGGCTGTTTAATTTTCTCAGGTTTATGTTCTTTTTTTCATTGCAGGTGTTTCATAAAAACACAGCCATGGACCTGGCAGGAAGCAATAAGCCTGAGCTTCCTCCGCATGAACCAAAGGGACTTTTCCCTCCCTTCTGGCAAGACTGCAGTTCTGGTAATGTAAGATTAATGCTCTTCAATCCTGACCCTGCTGTCTTCAGCCTGTAAATGCTGAAGGGTCACCTTTAGTCCATGCCATTAGTGATTAATTAATCTCAGTGTTTATTTGATCCATCCCTTTCAGTGCGAATTTCTATACTGTCTGTTTGCGCCCTCCCTTTTAGATGATGTTCCCCATCAGTGCTATTCAATGAGTCCCCTACGATACCCCCCCCCCCCCAAAGGCAGGAGGAACGCTTGCTCTTGGTTTACTGCTGCATGGCCTCTGAAAAACTCTGGGAACAAGCGTCTGTCAGGAGCCCAACGGCAGTTCTGCAGGGAGAGCTGGGGGTGAAGGAGATGCTTAAACTCACAGCAGAAACTAGTAGACAAGGAAACAAACGCCACCTTAGCTAGCGGCACAAACGTTTTGAACGTTCCCATGCCAGCTCAAGCAAGGAGAGATGGATTTTTCACTTTTACCAAACTAGTTTCCCCCTGAGAGGTGAGCTGTTAACTGAGCAGTGGTCACATGTGTGGAGCTCTGGAAAAAAGTGACTGTAAGGTACCGGGGAGCTCTGCGGAGGGAGACAGCACAGAATCTAGGGGCCAAAGAAAGAGGGCTATGATGCTTCATTTCTGCAAAGCGCTACGCAGCAGAGGGCCTGTCCTAAGTGAGCATACCAGAGTGGTGGGGACTCAGCACAGCAGCCCAGAAAGCGTTCAAGTGAGGTGGCTACAAAGGCTGCGAGATGCTGTAGGATGGCTGCCTCCATCCGACCTAGCAGCGCCAGACCCTTAGGTACGAACACCCTCCGCAGTGCGTAGCCCACGTGCCAACAGCCGTTAGCAGCATGTCCTCTGAGCAACATGGGGGCGACGCAGCCCCGGCTGGCAGGAGGACTGGAGCTGGGGGGGAGGCAAAGGTGGGTGGTTTGGCACACACAAGGAGCATTGATCTCAGGGAGAGCTTCAGCCTCCTGGTCCTGTTCCAGCTCCCCAGTAGTTTCCCAGTCCAGGGACAGGATTTTCTTAGATCGTGAACTCTCCCCCCGCATCTGTTTATCTCTCTGAATCCCATTAATCATGTTCTGTGCCCAGACAGCTTATAACACCATATCCATCCTCTAAGAGCTGTTATCGTACACCCTGAAGATCTGTCAGATAAATAGCCAGGTCAGCTGCAGCTGTTCCAATATCCTGAAGAAATCAGATTTATCATTTTAGATTAAAAAAACCACACACACACACACACACACACACACACCCACACCAGAAAAATCCCCCTCAGATCCAACAAGAGGCTGGCTAGGAAGCTGTGTTTCTTGGCCTTCCACAAGTCCTGCTGCTGTTGCCTTCCATCTGCAGGCCTGTGATAAATGGCTGCAGGGTGCCAGGTACAGTTCAATGTTGAAAAATCCCAATATGTGACTTAGGCATCTCATCGCAAGTCATTAATCTAAAAGGAGACCGATGCCAGGACAAGGCTCTCCCTCACTCCATCGTCATCTGGACCTGCTCGGCAAAAGCCGTTGCCAGACGTAGGGAAGGAGGGAAGGAAAGGCCCCTGCCATTTTCCACTCACAAGGAGGAGTGCTCTCTGGGCCATTAACCCTCTCCGCAGCCCCAGAACCATGCCCTGAAATCCCACCGGCTTCATGCACAAGTTTCCACCTGAGGGAGGCTCGGAGGCCAGCCGGCGGAGCCACGGGCTCCCTGGTGCCCAGTCTCTGCCCGGCACATCCCTTAGGCCCTCATCAACCCCTTCACACGGATAAAAGGCTGCTGTGGGGCCTCAGGGGCCGGCAGGATAAAATTCCTGCTTGGCATCTGTTGTCTGGGGATATTCGAAGAGGTATTCAGAGGAATAATGGAAACTGCTGGTAACTGAGGAGGAGGAGAGCTGGGCAACTGGCTTTTGCTGGCTGGTCCTGGCTGTCCATTTGTGGCCTGTCCTTTCACAGCTCGGGTCTCACCGGGAGCGACCCCGGTCAGCCCGCGGCGTGGAGGGGATGCTGCTTTGCGGCTCGGCCAGGAGCAGGCAAGGCAGGCCAGGAGCGCGCGGAGACTCCCAGAAACAGGGGGCAATCCCCAAACTGTCAGTCTACTTCTGTGATGGAGGAAGACTTTCCCCGCGTGGCATGCTTGCCTGTGTTTTGTCAGCACAGTTTTAAATAATTCATGTGAGGAAGCTCCCACCACATCCCTGGAGACCTGAGGCTTCCCTGGTAGAGCCTGCCCTTCGGAAACGTCCTTGTCCAAACTTTCCTTTGTGGAGACGTGCCATTCTTGCCACTGTTTGCTATTTATGTCCCTGCTGTAACAGCCTGAAGCAGGCACTTTAGTAAGTAAATCAGTGAGTGCCGGAGAAGGCTCCGAGCACACCTCCGAAAAGCAGAGTACTCCCAGGACCCGGGCTGGGCCTCGGGGGCTCTCTTCTACCACCGTTCTGCTGGGGTTTGCTAGCAGCCGCAGTGACGACCTCAAGTCAGAGCAGAAGATATTTCCCAAGATACAGCAACTGGTTTCGGTGATGTCAATCCCCCGCTGACCGAGCTTCCCAGCCGCCAGCCCCGCGAGCGCACCCACGTCTGCCTCAGCAGCTTCCCCGGGGCTTGCGGGGCTGGCCGTTTCAGGTACTCCTCCACGCTCCCACCAGCCCTGTCTTTCCCGAGCCGTCATTACAGGCTTCGCCAGGTCCCTGGAAACACCGCCCAGAAACCCTGCTGGAGCCCAAGGGAGCCCCAGCGAGTCGCTCCAGCGCCGGGTCCCCGTTCGGCAGCCCACATCCAGGCTGCCCGGCGGCACAGGGCTCCCGCTGCCGGCGCCAGGCCCCGGTCTCGCTGGGAAGCCGAGCGTCCCGCCAAGGTGCTTCTCCTCCTCCGCGCACCAGTCACATCCCCAGCCACGTGCCTGGTGCCAAATTGAGTTGTAGCCGTGAATTATTTAGAAGCATCAGTGGAATATTGTTGTATCAGTAACGCAGACTATCAGTTTGTGGCCTTGGGGCTGCCTCAGTTACACACTCCATCACTATTTTCTCTCATGAATAATGTAGGAGCAGAATTACTCTGCATGTAGAGAATTCATACCCTGAGAAAACAAGGTTGCTCCAAAATTAATTTTCCGTACTAAAAGAGCGACAGAAAATCAATTAATCGCATATTATTCTATACGGAGACAGAGTAAGGGAAACAGCGAAAATGGCTGTAGCTATACATCAGCAAACGCCGTATTGGCAGAGTGCTTTGCAGGGATGTGAGTTACAGCCAGCTACGAAGAAGGTAAATATATTCTGCCCGAGAGAGCCCTCGAACATCAGACTTTGGAGCTCACATCACAGCCAGCTGGGCGCTTTTGCTCTCTGCCGCTGCTTCCCGAGTACAAGAGCAGCTCTGTGGAGCCCAGAAGCATTTGTTTTGCTCTCAGCTCCTTCCTTTGTCCTGCCGCTAGCGGGCTCAAGCTCCCACCGTGGCGAGCACCTAGCATATGACCTTGCTTTCCAGAGGCGCTCAGCACTCGCAGCCCCACGCTGAATAAAGGCGAGCTGCAGGGAGGCAGCCCCTTCGCAGGCCAGCGCCCGGCTTCCTGAGCCGCTGGTTTTACGCCCGCAGTCCTGGCCCGGTTCAGGTACACACGGGACCATCTGTCTCTCCACGGATGTGGGACGACAGCCGACAGGAGTTTAGATATCTCCTCTAAATAGGGAAAAGCCTCCGCTCCTGAACCATCGTGTTGGGAAAGCAGGGGAAGGGAGCTGCTGTTTCACAGCGCTGCAGCGGCGGAGCAGGACCGCCGCCGCGCCGCGGCTGGAGGGGTGCGAGGGGCGGCCGGCGCTGGTCCCGCTCCCAGCCTGGGAAGCGGGAAGTCTCCTGGTCAGAGCAACAAGCCTGGGGGGCCGGATCTGTTTTTGCCTCTAACGCTTATTCACCACACTGTTCTTGAACAAGTCACTTCGTTTTTAACTGCTTAATACAAATAGTAACCAGCCATTTTAGAAGGAAACTGAGAGGCTTAGTTAAAATTTAAAATTGTCTCAAAGGAAAGCAAAGTCTCAAAGGAAAGCAAAGCATTGTGATTGTCTCAAGATCTCAAAGTACTTTTTAAAATGAATGAATCCTGTAAAATTACTGAGATAAAATCAGACAGAGATCCAGACGGAATCAGGTTCTAAGTGTCGGACGCAAAGTTCACCACCTCAATGGCAGAGCTTTCACTGACTTCGCCGAAGCCAGGATCTGGCTTTGGGTAACTTGTCCAAGGCCAAGGGGGGAGGCACAGCCGATGGTCGAGCCCGTCTCTGCTGTCAACACACTGCCCTGAGCAGCATCCTCGAGACAAGGTGTTCGCGGAAGCTGCTCTGCTGAGCTTGGCTCGCTCCTTAGAGACCCACAGAAGACCCCAGGAGCACATGGCCACAGGTCAGGTATGGAAGCATCTACAGAAAGGCTGTAACAACACTGTGACCTGTATCTATTCCACCGCCTAATTAGATTTGATTAATAACATTCATTGGTTTAACAAATGGTATAATAATTACGGAACGAGAAATTATGAGGCTGACCTTGAAAGAACAGGTCAAACATCAATAACATCCTCAGGAATAAAACTCAAAATAAGTTAATACATAATGAAGACTGGCTATTTTTTATTGCAGCTAATTATTTTTCCTGGAGTGCCCAATTCTTTTGTCATCTCCTAGAACTGGTAGGTTTCGGGGGTCATCACACTGTGCAGATCGTTTCTCCAGCAAAGAAAACAGAGGCTTTCAAACTTTTCACAACAACAGTAAAAACTGCAAATGCAATGGCATTTACAATTTGCACTCTTGGAGTTTATTTCAGGGTTATTAACAGGTATAGTTTCTGGACTAAATTTACAGGGATTTTTTTTTTTAATCACTACTATTTACATGACAAATTGAAATAAACAATCCTCTGTGCTTCGGCTGTGTGTCCTTTGATTTTTCACCCACTCTGGATGTAGCTAAAAATCCACTGCGGGAGTCAGAAGGCCATCAGCAAACAAGATCTGGGTGAAACCTAGGAGATCTGACAAAAGAATTGTTTCTTCTTTCACTAAAACAGAGGGCAGGATTTTTTCTCCATTTCTCCAAATCCAAAATATCAACAAGGATAAAAATAAAATGACAGATTTTGTGTTTCAGTCCAGCAATCCACACGTTTTGGCCTAGATCTCCACTCTCATCCAGATCTCTATCCCTGAAAGCAGTATGTTTTTTCTACTTCGGGGGAAAAATGCCTTCAGTCTGCAAGAATAGGTGCACACGTGTGGGTGCATGCGTGTAGGCATACATGCACTAACGTGAGACCTTAACCTATGAGCTTACTCTGTGTGCGCCTGCATGAAAGAAAAGAGGCTACACGTATGCATTTATACCTGCACAAATTACCTAATGACAAGTCAAACCAAGCACTTGCAAATGCCTCTCCAAGCCCCTTACATGCTTACAAGCCAATCGACCCTTGCTCCCTCAATGAATGATTTACCTTCTGCTCAGTAAAGGCAAAAGTTTTCCTGCATATGGCCCAAGCAGAGCGTGCAGGCTAAGCAGAGAGCATCTAAGTGGGTATGGAAGTGCTTAAGAAGTGTCTGCAAGTCCCCCGGCCAGAGCAGACATGAAAGGGAAGATGCTGGGTGTGATTTATTGCGTGCTGAGCAATTTGACAGTCATACTGTTTGAAACCACTGTCCTCTGGCTTCATCCTGGCGAGGGGATGGCTCAGATTAATGGTGCGGGGGAGGAGGAGATTTATGACGGTACAAAGCTAGCTGCGGCTGCTGCGGCTGCACATGCCTGCTCCCCCGTCCCTCCCAGCCCCCTGCCAGATGTGGAGCAAGGGAAGATTTGCTCCAGAGGGTGCACTTGGATCCCAAGCCCTCTACTCTACAGATGTTTATTGACTTATAAATTCAGTCTTTCGAGAAGTTCATTAGAGTGCAGAGCTGAGGTGGTTGCTCTCCTCTCCCCGGCACAGCCAGCCATGCCTTGCTGGGCCCTTGAGATTCCCCAGGACGCGGCAAGCGGCTTTTGCCTCGTGATGGAGAGGGCACGGGCTCTCGCGGCTTGCTTATCCACGAGCAGTGACGAAGGCGGCGATGTAGCTCACCTGCTCCTTTGTCCCTGACTTCCTGCTAGCAAGCCTTCCCCCTTTGCGAATCCTGGCATCGGCCTTACCTCGGGGAAGGAAGGAAGGAGAGGGGGCACAAGGCGGGCAGCCGCTGTAACGCTGCCCAGGCCCGAGGCCCTGGCCTCTCCACGCGCTGGGGGAGCACCGGCTGCGCACAGCGGTCCCGCAGCAAGGACAGGAGCGAGGCCGGCGGCCCGGAGACCTGGCGGGGCCCGCGGCGCCTCGGGCAGGTCGGGGGGCAGCGATGCCAGCCTTGCTTCGCTCTATCGAGGGGAAGGAGCGGTGGCACCAGGGAGGGCAATTTCTTCCCTGTACTGGGGTGGGTTTACAGGGAGGCTGAAAGGGTCCCTGTCACCCGTGGTCCTCGCTGCAGGGGCATGTTTCCAGGGCAGAGTGGCTCTGCTCGCCCAGTGAAAGCTCCCTCTTCCTCTGAACCAGAGAGTGGCTTAAAAATCATGGGAAACAAAGAGAAGCGTCTTTCTGCTTTCTGTTGCTTTCTTTGGCTTTTAGGAGTCATATTTTCCCTTCAAGCGTGAAGGATGGAAACTTCCTCACACACAGCCACACAGAGCAAAGAGTTCAGATCTTTATGCAATAGCAAGACTCCAGGAGCTGGGTTTTTTAACGATGACTGTTTTTTTTTTTTTAAATCTGTTTTGCGAGAACTGGCTACCCTGTATCCATCAGTGACCTAACATCTAACTAGAGCTGCAAGCCCAGGAAATCTCTGGAGCTCCATGCCATGCCTTAATCAAAGAGCGGCCTTTGTTGGAGACCCAAAATACCATTTTGTCACTGTTCCTCAAATATTAATACAGACACTTCAAACACTGTATTATTCTGTCCACCCCCTTTAGACTAAATCTGCCTTGGAAAACAAATGACCCTATTGGGCTCAAAATGCTCCCGCAGCTGACTCCATAATGAGCTGTTTATTATAGTTCCCATAAGTGAAATCCATTAAGTCTGACAGAAATGCAGCTAAAGTTTACATTCAGCATCCGTTTGAGGGGAGTTCTGGGTCTGAATTAGATTTGCCCCTTCCCTCCTCCACCCCAGCAAAGCTATACACGATTCTTAAATGAGTTTTCCATCATTATTTTCCAGAAGAGTAAGGCTGAACTTTCCCGGGCCCTGGATGATTTGGCAAGTTGTCCTACTTGTCTGCTATGAGTCAAAATTTTCTCCCTTCCAGTGTCAGTTTTCAGTCTTGAAAACTTGAAAGAAAGAGAGGTTGGTTTAGGGATGACATTGTTCTTTAAATCTTAGTCAGAAGCAAGTGATTTGATTTTTTTTAGCTTCCTTTCAAGATTAATATTGGTGCAACAGTGTTACTATTGTAGCTGGCTGAAAAATGGAATTTCCATTGTGTGAAAAGTTCTGAGGTTTCACATAAGAATAATTGTCCCAAAATCAGACAGAAAGTCATTGTTTGCTGGGACTCTCCTGCAACTGTATTATAGCTGAAACAATCCTTTTCTGCTGTTATCAGTTATAATATGACTTTAATACAAAACGGTAAAGTCAAAATGAAATGTTTGAGGATTTAAAAAGCAAAATGTTTTCATAGTTTTCAAGAAAAAGTTCAACAAAACTTACATATTACCGTGGAACATTCTTATGCCATTGAAACATCAGTTTTCAACAAGAAAAGCGTTCTAGGTACATTTTTAAATCAGGTTTCATTACTGCTTGCAAGCACAGTCTAACAAACGGCAGGGTTGCTGGTGCTTTCTAATTCTCTTGACAGCATTGAGGAAAAAGGGAAATTGCATGGAAGAGAAAAAAGTATGAATATGAGGAGAAGAGAACATCAGAAAGCAGACAGGCAGGAAATGGGGCAGTAAAGAGGTGAGACAACCACCTGGAACAGCTGAGCGACAGCAAAACTGCCCTCGCCTTTAGCAGTGCCAAGGTTGGGCATCCTCACTTTGGGCTGCTGGCACTGGTAGTACCGTGATCTTTGAGAGCGTTTCCAGAGAGCTTGTGGTCTCCAGCATCTGCTGCAGAAACAGCTACTGCTTCCCTTCTCCCTTGTAGGAAAGGTCTAGACATGCTGAGATCACACCTCGTTTCCCCAGAAAAAGGAGATGAGTCTTTTATACGCTGAATGGCTCGGCAGTCTAGAAATTGCAATGATTATACAAACTCTGCCATGAGTGGCTGATTGAGCTTGGGAAAAGCACTTCATACCTCTGCAGATTGTAATCAGGTAATATCTGTGAAGTGCTCTGAAGTCTTTGGACAGAGAATGCCGTAAGATGATCCCAAAGGCAATAAAAAAGGGAGAAATGCTGTCCAGCCATATGCAGAACGGTATCCTTGAAATTACATTTCCTTCCTCCCCTCTCCTCCTCCTCCTCCAAATGCGGCACCAATTTATCAAGTCTGGACAGATAATCCAGCGGGGTGTGTGTCTGGCTTGTCACCAACAATATCTGTATCACATGAACGCTAGGTGGTATATATAAGTTTCAATTAATGCAGATGAATCCAAAGGATGTTTGATGGTCATATTTTGTAAAATCTAACAAGAAGAGAGTAATTTCCATAGTTGTGTGTGCGTGTGCGCATGTGTGCAAGCAAGACAAACTGCGTCTGCATTAGCACATAAACGCATTTAAAGTGAGACAAATACTGGTGGTTTTGGCAAGCTGGATACCACTGGAATCAGAAATGTAAACTGTTTAGAAAAGGAAACATTTCTGTTTAAATGTAAGGAAAAGGCGGCTTGGGAAGGTAAACATCCTCCCAGAGAACGAATCACTTTCGGAATTTGTGCCACTCATTTGTGCACGGGGAGAGGTGGACGTGCAAGTTCGGGAGACGGCACGTAGTAGCGCTTGTGAGCAAATCCTCTTCCGGGTAAGCCGAGGTAGGACTATATGCATGGTGCAAGCATGTTAATGATTCACGCTCCCAAGACACGCAGGTCATAAAAGTAGCGATATCTGCAGAAGGATGTGTGCCCAAGTGCTTCAAGGCACTTAAGTTTAGTGCAAACGGATTCATCAATATAAACTCCCATTTCAGATGGGGCTAGATTACTTCGGACTGTAAACTCATCAAGGGTTGGGCCACTCCTCTGGTATGTGCTTGTACAATTCCCGCTGCTGTGAGCTTGCCAACTCAGAGCACAGTAAAAATGGCAATAGCAATAAGGAAGTTTCAGAAGTCTTAAGAAGGTAGTGACCCAAAATTCTCTCTCAGAGTAGAAAACTTTATCAAGGTGGAATAAGGTTTATTCTGTAGGGCAAGGTACCAACTTAACGCCATAAACTACTTGGCTTCAGAGCGTGTTCATGTGCAAAAAAAAAAAAAAAAAAAAAAAGGAAAAGAAAAGAAAAGAATCACAGCACAGCCCTAGTGAGGCCCCACGCGCATGTGTATGCTCTCTGCATACAGCTTGTGCATTGCCAGTTGCAATGGAAGTCCAGCGCTTTGTTAATACGCCAAAGAGATGAACAGACACAGATTGTCCACTCACGCACGACCCTGGTGCAATAACAACAAGTTTGTCCAAATAGTCAAGATTTTGTCTGTTCATCACCGGGGTTTGTTTTGGAAACAGCTGTTAGTCTGTGCGGTAAAACATAAGATGGAAAGTGTCACAGGAATGTGGTTGTCATGTGAAACCTTTCCTAGGAATGGCAAGGAGATTTATATTTTGCATTTGGTTTTAATTTGATGCATACGGCTGTAGATGCCTGAGACTGAGGAATGGCACTCTCAGCCAGAACACATTTTTCAGGGGATGGCTTACAGCCTAATACAGAAGGAGAGTGCATTGCAGCCACACCTCCCCTCCTGATCCAGTGAGGACTCACCAAGTCCCATCATCTAGGGACTCTGCTAGCAGATGGAGGTCACCCATCCATCCTGTCACATAAAAGACCCATTGCCTCTCAGAATCAGGCCCGCAGCCAGAAAAGCCAGTTTTTCTTTCTCTGTGGCATTTCTTGGCATCTTAATGTTTCCTCTGTATAGCTCTGAGACTCCAGCACATAAGTACCCGCTGAGAGATGCTCACCTTTCCCGCGCTCTCAAGAGATAACTAATGTATTTCAGTCTGTATGTACCTGCCCATTCACAGTTGGTTGTTTCTTTAACAGCGTTTTCTAACTATGCCATTATCTGGTTTGGCCAGCGGTGTGATTAGCAGGCAGGCTATGCCGAATTCTGAATTTAAATGCTTTTTCTCTCTCCCTGCTCTGCTTTTGGGAAAAAACAAGAAAAATAAACACAAACAAAACCAAACCAGATGTGGCCTACAAGCTGCAGTGCACTGAAAACAGAGAGCTCCACCGCTTTGCAGGAATCTTACGAGTGGCGGTGGAGAAAAACAAGGCTGGACTTGTAAAATGGAGACTGGTGTTCTGTGGGGAGGTGAAGAGGGGTGAGAAGAGGATCTCACCCTTAAAGAATTAGAAAAATGTAATACAATTCCTTTAAAAGAAAGGCAGAGAGAGAGAGAGCAATGTTGAGAATGCCACAAAAGTCATGTAGGGAAGAGTCTGCAGCTGGCTGAGCTTGAAAACAAATGATTTTAATCAGCTGCTATTCAACTACTGTCAGCTCTGATTTACTGCGTTCAGCCAATTAAGGGTTTCAAGGGGGTTCAAAGGTTAGGAGGTGAAAAACAAAAGCATGTCGTGGAAGGAGAGGAACATTGGAGCAAGGACAGGAATGGGGTCCTCTAAACCTTTCCCTGGGATAAACCACTTGTGTCATATTAGGCTCACCACCTGCAAAGCCTGGCAAAGGGGGCTCACACACAGCCCCAGAGAGGGTTCACGTGGGGCTGGGTCATCCTGGCACGAGCCTCACATCTAAAGCCTGATGGGCTTCTCCGTCAGCCCGGACTGAGAGTGGGTGACCCCGCTGGTAACAGCACAGCTCCTTAGCTAGGGTCAGGCTGCACAGGCTCATCTGAGGCAGTCAGCAGCTCCTGACGATCTGGACCAGTGGGGTCCAGATCCAAAACCAAGATGTCTCACATCCGGTGAATTCGTACAAAACAGAACAGAAAATCTTGGTCAAAAGAAAAGAGGGATTTTACATTTGCTGTGATTAAATGGGACATGGTCTTGAATGACAGAGAAAGCAGAAAGGGCAACACTCAAAGCATCTCTAAGTTTCCTTTCACAGCAAGTTCGCAGAAATGAAGATTTCTCTTTCTACACAAAAGAACTGTTTTTCAGAGCCTGCTCTTCTTTGCCTGGGTGTCTTCAGCTGAAGCATCCAGCTAAGGCCAGAAGCAACAACACTGTAAGTGTTATGAATGTCTGTTCTCGTGGGAACTCATATGCAGCTGGATTTTGAAAGTACCAGATATGTGACAGCACATAATTCATGAACATACCAGCACCATCAGCTGCGTCATGCTAAAGTCTGCATCATCCGAAACGGCTCCTCTGAAAAAAGGTATCTTTAAGCTTTGTCACTCTCATGCAAAGCAAATTATTTTTATAATCTAAAAATGACTGAATGACTCAAGGTATCTTTCCCTCTCCCAGATTCATGACTAATAGATTCAATGCAAACTGTTCTGGTAGGTCCATGATATGAGTTTTCCAAAATTAATTAGTCCATCTTAGTACCGAGCAATGAAGAAAATTAAAAAAAAAAAAAAAAAGGCTAGCTTTCCAAGTATGGAGATATCTGGATATTTGCACAACTCCCACCTCAGTGGCAGATAATAGTCTGGAGTCTTTGATCCTACAATAACTCGTAAACTACTAGTATCGCTAACATGCTCTCAGCCTTTGGCTTACAGCAATGCCTACTCTGAGTATACGGCACGCAGAACAAGTGTCTCCCTGTGTCCCACAGATTAGGTCTGGTAGGTCCTGTTTACCCTGAGATCTATAGTTTCACTCATTCCAGAATCTCGTCACCACGCTGTCTTTGTTCCTCCTATTTAGCGCTTTGATTTGTGCAGCTCTGCTAAGAATCTCCCTTGCAGCTTGTTGACTTATCACTCATCCCCGTGAGTTCCCATTCTCTCTTCTCCTGACAGCTTTGCCTAATGTACTTATTCATTCAATTTAAATAAATCGAACACGGGCCTATGACAGCCGATAAGTGAGTCACACAAGAACAAACAGAAAGGAAGCACTGCAAATAGTCAAATGTCAAGTAGGAATGGAAAACTGTCCCTACAGCCTCAGCGAACCTTAGATGTCTAATATTTATGGCCAATTGATGTCATTAGAAAGTAAATAAGCCCTCTTATGCTGCATTACAAAAGATTAACTGCAAGCAATGGAGTTTAAATAGCACAGATAAGTGCAGATGGAAATAAACCTGTTTAAAGCTGGAAATATTTGCTGAACCTCCTTGCTGCTTTTAAGATAATTGATCTCTGTATATCTGTATTGAATCTCACCATAAAAGCTTTGAAATGTCTTCTGGCAAAGCCGAGCTCACTTCTGACTCAACCTCTCCTTATCTCTCCAGATTAGAGAGGATTTTTTCATTTCCCAGCATACCGGGTGGGGAGCATACGGGCCGGTGTCAGCACACTTCCCATCCTGAGACACTCTGGGCTGGGGTTGTTCACCTCTTCCAGAAAACTGGCACCAAATTTAGCCTTCGCTCAGCCCTGATTCAAACGCCCAGAACCAACCCTGTGAGCAAGCATGAATGTCTCTAACTCACTGCGTTTTGCCCTGCTTCCGAGAATGTCACAAACATAAATAGTCTTTCAGATTACTGAAGTGCGCTCCAGCTAGGATCTCTGGAAACAGCCCCGCAAGGTAGATATTAATGAGTTACGTTTTGCTGAGAGAGAAAGTGAGAGGAGAGAGAAAAAAGTGATTTACTTCGGAGTTCCACGTTGCAAGGCCCCCACTGCTCTCTGGAGCACCCTCCCTTCCAGGGACGCGTTTGTTCTGATGTCAAGACGCACTCGCAGTCCTGAGCCGTGCCGTCTGCCGGGGACGGCCAAGAGCAACGCTGCAGCCCAGGGGCCGTCGGGTTATTTGTGCTGGAATATGCCTGCAGGTGAGCAGGCACCTGCGCGAGCGAGAGGGGAGCAGGGCAAAAAGGTCAGCTATCTGCCACCGCAGGGGCCTGCCTATGCGTCCAGAGCGCGGTACGCGGGCAGGCCGAGCATGCCAAACACAGCTGTGCCTCTGGGTACACTGGATATCTGTACAGTGTCTGTGCGAGGCTTTGAGTAGGCTGAGGCAGGGAGGACACGTGGCCAAGATAATAAGTCAAGCGCTGAAGACAACTGCAAGACTCCACCCCTGAGGTCCCCCGTGCCCTCTGCGGCTGCCCGCCGGGCACCATCTGTAGCTGGAATCCATGCCAAGTCAGCGCTGCACCACTTTTCCACTGCAGAAACATTTATTTGATCCTACAACATTGCTTTCAAGATGATTAATCTTTGCCCGGCTGTGTGTTTAGGCTCTCCATAAAGGCAGGTGCATGTGTTCATGTGCTGCTGCTGTCAGGGCTGTTAATGTAAGCGTCTGTTTTACAGCCCAATTGACAGCCGTATTGTTCTGGCAGGGTTACAGCTCTGACATGTGGAATCAATCTTTTTAACCTGTCAATTAATCAGTGGGCAGCTGTCAGCCCAGCTGAAAGGCCTGAAGGACAGTGCCCTTTCAACGGATTATACTGGATGCTCAGTGGAGTAAAATTGAACGCTTCAGTTTCAAGAAACTCTCCCTGCATTCAGAGCAATGTTCAACTTCACTTTTACTACAGGAAGCAAGCACTAGGCCCTACTGCCTGAAACAAGGTAGAGAAGGATGACAGCTCGGCACCCTTGCTGTGTTTAATACTTGGCAAGACGCATCCTTACGCAACCGCAGGGCAGTTCCCTGCCTCCTCCCGCTTCAAAGAGCGGGGCTGGGCTAGGGAAAGTTTGAGAGATACAAAAATGCTTCTGAGGAGTGTCCCAAGTGAGCAGATGATCTATCCCTGCACCCAGCGCATGGGACGCAGCAGCCCAGTTCGTGCTCGCCGCCCAGAGCTCCTCTTGAGCCTTGGACAAGTTCCTCAGGGCTCAGCTACGTGAGCGCATTTGCCCAGAATAAGTGACTCCAACCTAGCAATTCTGCTGTAAGCTTCCTGTGCAGACCCTTCCACCCCAGAACAATGGGGAGCTACTCTTCCTTCTGTACTACCTACCTGTAATTTCCTTCAGGGTTTTGATTCTCCCACCTTTTCCTTGCTATTTTCCAAGAACCTTTTCTATAATAACGAAAAGAAAGAGTATTGGAGGGAACTGACGTTGGTCTGCGACACCATCTCCCTTTTCTCAAAAGGGACTGGGATCCTCTACCTTACCTGCTAAGATGATGTTGGAAACATCATCTCCAAAAGTGGCTGAGAGCAGCCAAGGTCCCCCAGCAGCAAGCAGCTCAGAGAGGGAAACAAAAGTGTAACCTTGGAAATAATGCATTTCCCCAGTCCCTTCAACCTAACGTACTGTGGTGCTAGTTGAGCGGCCACTAATTTGATTCATATGGGAAGCCTGACCTTATTCCACCAAGTGTTTTCCAGCCTGGATTTCTCTAAACTGCTTGTTTATAGAGAGTATATGGAGCATTTTATGTTTTTTCAGCTGTTTAGGAACTCGATTTTTTTTAAGGCAGTCCCAAGAGATCAGCATATAAGTCACAGCCTTTCCTCCACCTCTCCCCATCAGGGTGCCCAAGTTCTCTTCCCTGTTCTGGTGCTGGGAAGAGAGAAAGGATAATTTATTTGGTGGCTGCCCTATTATGTGGAGGTGACTCCAACTGCTATTATCTCTGTTTAGCACAAGCAGGGAGCAGTTAGCACTCTCTGGGTAATCTATCTAAGGATCAAAAAGCTATGGAGACACAAACAAGCTCTTCTCTAGCCTTAATCTCTCAGAACCATCATTTTCTCAGCTGAGGATGGGCAGGGGCCTGGGTGCCAATGTCCTTCTACCTGATTTTAGATGACTGATCTCTCTAAAGCGCTTTCTCCTTGCTTGCCACACAGGCATGGATAGATTAAGCATTTATAGATTATCCCTGTGTCAGATAGCCTTGGACAATTAGTCACAGGCTAAGGAGTACTCATGGTTTTCAGCAAGGGGAAAACATTAAGGCAATCAGGACCTCGCAGGTCCAGATGCCAATCAAACAACAATGGATGGCAAATTGTAAGGTGGGAGACAGGCACTGACCATTTGTATAAAATGCCGCTGATTATTTGCTGCAGGATCCTGTGGAAACCTGCACAGAAAGCAGTTTGAGGTTGTCAGGAGTTTGACAAAAGCACAATAGCTACTTCAGAGGAAAGTTAGATGCCCATGAGCAGCACGGAGCATGAAAGCAGGCTGCGTAGGGGAGAAGTGCAGTGAGAACAGGTCTAGAGACAAACCTCAGGAGGGCACTGGCTCCCAGACCTCTCTGAACAGCCTACCGTTTTCACTTGATTTATTCTCACATTGCACTGCAGGAAATAGAGAAATATTATCTCCTGTTTACCACTGAGCGCCGAGATTAAGTACCCTGTCCAAGGTCACAGAGTGAGTCTGTAGCACAAAGTAATTGAACGCGAGTTGCCTGAGCCCCACTCTTGCAGCCTGCCTGATGGTGTCTCCTGCACTCAGGGCTGCACCATGCCATAGCAGATATTCACACAGCAGGGAACTAGCTATACTTGGAGAGTGCCTGACAGTCCCTTGATGAAAGACACTGAAGAGTAAATAGTAATTGAAATATTTTCCATCTAAGGCCCTGTTATAAAAAGCAGCAAGACTAAGCACCAAACGTCTCCTAATTTGCATCTGACTCTTTCAATCAAATTGAGCTTTCAGTCCTAACCCTAAATTGGGCTTTTCAGAAAAGACTGCAGAAAGATTACTCATCAAGAGGGGCAGAAGCTCAGACAAGCCATTAGCACCTTTTCTTTCAATAGAGAGAAGAGATGACCTGCTCTACAGCTCAGCCCCACTCCCTTCCCCAGCTCCTTCCATCCCATTTCTGTGCCCATTCCCCTTGGTGCAAGGCTCCTTACTCGCATCACACTTGCTCAGCAGGGGCCGTCAGCAGCACCACCCTCACCTGTGAGCAGACAGGAGGGTTTCTGTGGGATTCAGAGCTGATCTGCATAGGTTTGTGTGTTCCTTTGCCAGCCAGCGCGCAGGCTTGCTAAGCTTGGCAGGGGGGTGCCAGGGGAGGCCTGGGTTGACTTGTTTGAGTTATGCACCATGTGAGCCCAGACACGAGCCGAACTGTAACCATATCCACTCGGAGCTCTGCAAGGTACACAGTCTGCACACACGCTCCATTGCAGGGTCGGGGTTTTATTCAGCTCTGTCCCTTGCTTCTTTTTATCCTGAGATACATAACCTGAAGCTGAAGTAAAATCCTCAGAGAAAATTCTCTCCTGCTATTACACTGCTGACTTTGATGGAGTTGTACCTACAGATAATTTAGACTCCAAACATATTCTCCTCCAGCCACACAAACAGGAGGATTTTAAGGTGAAATTGGCAGATCAAAGTGAGTTTACAGAGCTCCTTTAAACAAATTTTTACAATAATAATTTCTCTGTGCAGTGTCTGCAATAAAAAGACAATAGATTAGATAGCTGTAGAGTGAGCCTACGACTGTAAATCACTCGCAGGGCTTTGCTGTTGCTTTGCAAGCATCCTGCACTCTGCCTCGCATGGTTTATGGTGTCATCTGAGTCCCAGAATCCCCAGAGTGAATTACAGCCTTGCAGGCAGCGGGTGGCCATCTATTATCCTACATGTAAACAGGTATTCAAATAGCAGCTTCAGAGCCTTCTCCTTGGCATTTAATCATGCCTGTAATCTAACCCCAGTCCTTGCCAAGGTCACAGCTCTGATTGCTCTTTCTCCAGCACTGCAGGTTTCAGCCGGGAGCGCTGACAGCCTCAGACAAGCTGATTGTCCCCCAAATTAACTCTGATGCTCTGTGAAGAATAATTCAGTAGCAGCATGGTCTAATCACCACCCTGGAACTTGTCTCCATCTCCACAGCAGTGAGGGAGCCTCACGGGAAAGCGGCAGCTGCTCGGAGGTGTTGGCCTCCGTGGTTAAGGTGGGACATCCTTTAGGTCAGCTGCAGGAGGAACTTCAGCCCTGCGTAACATAGCAATCCCAAACGCTATTTGCGGTCCCTGACTACCAGCACTTTTGCCCAGGTGACAGCTGACGTCCCCTTCAAGCCTCTGCAGGAGGCCGGGGAGGAATGCAACGCCGCCCCTGCCAGTGACACCGAGTATGGCCTCAGGCACACCCTGTTTTTCATCCCCCCCCCCAGGACAGTGTAGGGACTCTCCCTCCCAAGGAGGAAGATCGAGTTAATGGATACAGTGGGAAAAAGTCTGTGTTAAGTGTAATTCTCAAAGCATCTCACGTGATAAAATGGCACAGACTCCTCTACGGCCAGATCCTGTCCTGCGCTGAACTGGAGTCAATAGGACTTGAAGGTGCTCAGCAAAACCTTTTGTTAAAGGATCAGGTCCTTGAAGTGTAGTCAATAATCAATTCATCATCCTCCCTACCTCTCTCTCCCCATGATGCCTTTCTAAAAAGCAGCTGAGAAATTCCTCAGTCACTGGCCAACTAGCAGGCAGTAAATCTGCAGCATATAAAGATGATTTTCATTTCCATTGGGCTACTCTATTTTTCTCGCTAAATATTTCAGGGGAGCTCGATTCATGGCTTCTCCTTTGGCGTTAAAAGAAAATAATAATAATTTTTTATTTAAAAGGTAGAGAGCAAAGCCCCAAGCACTGGGGCCCTCTGTATTGTGTTTCAAATGGTTCCCAGCTTCATTACTAGCTCTAAGCAAGTTCTGTATACATCACCTAGTTTAATTCAGCAATATCATCAGTGTCAATGGGTATCCAGCGGCTGCTGGCTATTGGTCATCTGGACCTGACACAAACTCAATAAATACTCCATAACCCTTGACAGCCGCTAGCAGATTAGCCTGAAATGAACGATTGCACAACCAACACCTGCTGAACCAAATCACCGCAGTGACTGATGGGCCTGTACTGAGCTCTGACCACAAGTGAGATCAGGGGAAGAATGATTTTATACTTTAAGAAAAGAATTAGAGATGGTGGCTGGAGTGATTGGAAAACCTTCATGAGGCTTCTCACTCCTTCCTGCTTCCCCCCGCCATGACAAAAACCATCAGCTCGCAGACTGTGGTATGCTCCATGCTGCGAGGTGACCACATGATTTCAACAACAGCAGCACTTTTTATTATTCTATACATTATTTATGCTACCATCAGCAGCTTTATTTCATGTCCTAGCATATTATTGCTATAAATTACTATTTTAAACTCTTTGGTGAGACTTGAACCATTGTTTTAAAAACAAGCACTCGTTTAAAGGTAACGTTTTGCAAATGGCTTCAAGTGATATAGCAGAGCGGTACTGTGAGCCTCTGCTACTGATTTCAGATACGGACTGAAGCTCAAAGCACAGCACTTACAGAACTAGCCTTGCTTTCCTTTGAGACAGCAACTTTTGGCTCCTGTTAACGTTGCCCTAAGTCATATCTAAATGTTAACCTAAAAGCTTCACTGAACTCAAGATTTATCCCCTTTCTTGAAGGCTCTCCAGTTAGCGTCTGGATAGTTTTTTTGTGGAATCATGGCTTTGGTTAAACACTAGAGAGGATCTTGGAAATCTGGAGGAGCTGAAATTTCTGCATCTAATGTAGGCCTTGGGCTTACAACCAGATTTTTGAAGTTTTTCAGCTTTCAAGGAACATATAGGTAAAAGCTATACGCTGAAAACCTGGCTAAACTGAGCTAAATCAGAGTGGCTAGACCATGATCAGGTTTGAAAACTTGGCTTTTACTCTTTCAGTGCCTCAGTTTCTCCATAAACTGGTCAAGAAACATTCCTCTCTGGTTAGGAACTTGTGATGTTTTCCTTCAAAAAAAATTAGACTTTTTTGGCTTGACTACTGCCCGTATGTCATCTCAGGAGTCATTTTCAAACCAGGAAAAAAAAAAAAATTGGTGAAAAATTCGGACCGACTCTAACCCCTCCAATTGTGTGACATAAGTCTGCCTCTCCCCAGCCTTGCAGCGAGTTTGCCTAGTGAGATGCGGAGCTCCACAGTTGTCTCCAGGACTGGTTCTTACCGTGTATTTCACGGTGCCTGGAACAACAAGGCTTCATCTAAGATGGGACCTCTACGTGCTCCAGTAATGCAAATGCACGGATAATAGCCTTCCTTGTTTTATCATGTTCGTTTCTGTCTGCTTAGAATCTGTCATCGTTTTCACTACGCAGAGTTATCTGTCACTCCAGTTTTGGCTCTAGGATCCTGTTTTGATTCCAGCCCTTATCGAGTTTATCTAGAATCCTTCTGCTCATTTAAAAGGGAGAAAAAAAATTCTTGTATTGAAAATGCTTTTAGGAGTTTGTCTGAGTCGGATCCCAAAAAGCCCTGCGTGGGTTTGATGCACTCCAGCCTAATTGACGTCCCCAGTTTTGAAGAGCTGTCTAGATTAGGGGCCCGCCAAAGTCTTGGAGAGTAATGTGATTTGCTGGAGAGCCACAGTATAGGTTTGCAGAAACACTGATGCTCCCGCTGCCAGCTTAAATCAGATACCAGCCTGACCTCAGAAAGCAGTGTCTTTTCCTATAAATTTTGGCATCACATTGAGTTACATCATTCGTGCTGCATTATGTGCTGTTACAGGCAAGGAGTCACGCAAGTTAATGTGGCATCTGGCTGGAATTTAAAGGCAAACGAACAAGGTTGGAAAATTCAAATCCACCTCTGCCCTTGGACACCTGTGGCTGCCCTGCCAGGCTTGCCCACTGACTGGGTAATTCTGCTCCAAGCTGGACATGGCTGTATTTCTTTGCAGGTAGAAGTCCCCATATTTGCATCTAAAAGGTTTTTCCCCCCCCCCCCCCCCTTTATTTTTTTGACAAGGAAGATGAACAGTAATTCTTCATCGTTTGGAGGCAGAAAGCCTGCTGACTAGAGCTCCATCTGGGGGCACCATCTGGGGATGCTACTGGCGCTTTTAACAAGTGCGAGCAAACTCCCAGGAGGAAGTGGGCGCTCGGAGAGAGGCCTCGCTCTGGTCACCCCTCCGCCCCAGCCTGCGGACCCACAGTGAGCTTCATTTCTGAACGGGAAGGACCCAGCTCTGCGCAGGCTGCTCCGTGGCAGGGAATCTTCTGTGTTGCCCACTGCTATGGAAGGACACGTGCGAGTCACAGCCTCCACGCAGTCTCGCTCCTACAAGGGCTCCCCAAGGTTCACAAGGGCATGCACAGCTCATGTACACGTCTCGCTACATGGGAGGACACGTGGAGGGTCACACAAGCATGCGTGTGGACACATGCTCTCACGTTTGACCTATCAGATTTTCCTCACCACACACCTAGGAAAGTTGTTAAAATTCAGCTCGCCATTGAAGCAAAAGAGATTTCACTGTGCGCAAGAGTGCTCAAGACCCTCTTAGCGACACGTGTATCTCAGTGGTTCGTCGCAAGCCAAGGCTACCTCGATCTAAGCTCAGAGGCTAATGCCTTGCACCCCGCAGGGAGACGTGGGACGAGATCTGAACATGGGCAATAGCCGTTCTCCTCACCATTTGCTTTCCAGACCGCCGCGATGTTACTGACTGGCAGCCCTCAGCGAGAGCAATCACATCTCACAAATGTGCACTTCTCTCATTCCTGCTTAATTTGCTCCTAGCTGCTTTACAGAGCCCCTCACCAATTAACCAATTAGTAGCTAATTTAATTTGCTCTATCAGGGCTGCAGCCCACTGAGTGCCATGGTGGCTGTACAAAACAAGTGCTGTCTGTGCTTGCCAACTGCCAGCGCTGGGTCCAGCCCTCTTCAAACATGGAGAGCCACACATGGGAAATGGGACACGATCAAAAACGATTTAACCCAAATCTTAACCAATTTCTACAATCTTGCCCTACACATTCCGAGACAAACACTTCCTTTAGATCTTAGTCAAGACACTGAACACCTATCTCCCAAATACGGCACTCTGGGTATCCCAGGGAGATGCTGGAAGTAGAGACAATTCACAATTGTTCATTAAGCAGTGAAACCTGGTCTAGCCCAGAACAGCAGGCTGTTGAGAGCTAGAAGTGGCATCTTTTGGGTTTTATTTTTCATCTGGAATGATGATAAAATGTTTCATATTGGTAGGGTAAAACTTTTCGTTTTGAGTCATTTTCCTTCACATAATTCCAACTTTTAGGCTACGCTAAACTATCGATTTCACTATACTCACACAGGTTCTATCTGCTGACCATTTTAACAGAGAAATTAAAAAAGAAACATTTCGGTGCAGGTGAACCCATGTTCTGGATTTTTCTTTCTGACTCTGAGTAACACAGGAAAAGACAGATAGATAAACAGACCAGAGATAGATACACATATCTGTGCTCAAACAGTTTCAGGAATTTTACAGAAGTGAAAATCTGTTTTTAGTTCTGGCTTGAATCTAACTGAAACCTCCCAGACGTGGTACAAAATACTGCTGTTCTTAGGCAATGGAGTTTTGCAGCCCCTTTGAATGAACTTCACTAACCAAACAAGGCTCAAGGCAGAGCCGAACCAGCTATGCTGAAGCTAGCACTAGCTGATCCATGCCTTAGTAGGCTTTGGATCAGCATCCCTTTTCCCTCTTCTTTCTACCCAGCAGGAAATGTGAACATCAGAGCTCAAAAACAGGGGACTGGAGGTTGGAATAAGTTTACAAAACCTGGAAAAATCTTCAGCATTACCTGTGTCATTTGCAGCAACATGACAGAGCTAGGATTCTCTTGGGGAAAAACTTTTCCATCAGATATTTTGAATATTGTTTCTTCTCCCTAAGTAGAACTACCAAGAATATAAGCGTCCTTTTAATCATGCTGTTCTTTTTAGATTCTCTACCCAAGAGCCAGCCTTGGCTCAAATCCTGGAAGGCAGCAGTGTAGAGACTGAAGAGTCTCCAGTGACCAACTGAGATGTTTCAGGAGGTTCAGGTCTCCTTCCTTGCACCTGCTGTCAGGAAACATTGAGATCTTAGAGATGGGACAGGAGAAGAGAGGACGGGTGGAAGGGAGGGGGAAAACAGACCATATTATTATGAAGCACCTGCTGAAAACTACGAATGGATGGATACATTTTCTGTCTACTAGGCTCTGCCTTGAAAGAGTGTTTCCACTGTAATTGTAATTGATGTTTTCCTTCGTCCTTGTAAAATGGTTTAGTGGTTTGGAAATGATTTAAAGGAGGAATAAATATGCAAAACCAGAACAGGTTTCCGTCAAACTGCAAATCCTTTCTCTACAGATGGACTGCGAGGCACCTTGCATAGATCAATAGCTTGAGGGAACAAATAATTTTGTCTAGCCTAGATCAGAGGTGTTCTGAGGATGTCACATAACACTAACCTAAGTGTTATGGGTGTCCTGTTAGATCAATTTTAGGCCAGCATTGTTAGAAACATGCATGGGGGAAGGTTGGATTTTTATCTGCTGGCCTTGGGGACAAAGCTGTGTAAGTTTTTGCTACTATTTTTCAGTCAGTAGAGACAGCTAATGAATGAGCATGAGTACATACATCCATACCAGCTCAAAGCGTTCACCTACATGTTTCAAAAGCTGGCTAAAAAGTCCTAGTCTCACGGCTGAGCAGAGGGAAAGGATCTTCCTTCCTGCAGAATAAACTGGAGGAGAATCTAACTACTGGGAATCCATTTTACAGGGAATACAGGGGATGGACAGTGTAAGGAACTGTTAACCTGGAAAATGTCTCCAGCCGCCTACAAACTCTCAGCTCCAGGTGGCAAAAAAATGCATGTTTCTGGAGAAAGCCCTTTCCAAATCTTTAGGAGCCAGGGTTATTTAAAGTCCTCCAGGCCACAATATGAGGAGCTCATGAGTTAAGAGTGGATGTAGACAACCCAGAGATCCCAGCTCCCATCAAAAGACCCCACAGAAGTCCAGCCTTTCCAAATGCATGTTTTGCCCACAGATTTGTACTGAGAAGTTCCTGGCTAATCCCTTCAAGAACTGTCAGCAGTTCATATGATTTGAAGGTATTGAACACTGGGGAAACATGACATCTGCACAGGAGAAGAACTTTCACAAATCTGGCTTACTGGTGGGAGTCAAATTTTTCTGGAACATTTCCAGCCTTAGTTCTGGAGACATCCCATCCACAAAACGTACTGATAGGTACTTCTTTCAGACAAAGCTAGTTTCCCCTCGTGATGCCGGATTATGCCATATAGATGCACTAGTTCAAGATGACATCAGCTTCTAGGTCTTCTTGTATGGAACAGATATACTCATCAGTTATAAAATGACGTGGGACCAGCCCTTCTCTGGGCTTCACCGCTCCCCTGCTGTCATGGCAAGCTGTGCTTGGAAAGATCACTCAGACTGGATCCCCATGAGCGTATCAGCGGGCATTCCCCCTGAGGCCGTCACACTCTCAAAGTACACCTCCTGCTTGGTCAGAAATAACCTGAATTTGATGACTTGTCAAATACGCCGCAAAAGACTGAAGAAAGCTTTAAGCAAAGATGGAGAATGTGCTTCCTAAATGATAGGAGAGCGGTGGCTAGCTGGCTGCGTTCCTATGGAACTGAAGGCATTAATGAAGCTGAGTTTTTAATTGAATTGAATTTATTGCACAATTAACACTGTTAAGGCACCTAGAGCTTTGGATGGGTGTCTCTATTTTAACTCTAAATAAATAACTAAGTTAACATTACTGCCACCACTTGTTTTCTGTAGCATAGCCAAGGCCAAAGTAATTTACTAAAAATAATGAGACTGGCTCACTGAAGACCAGCAAGACTCATGAGACAGCTCAATGGGGTTATATTCACAAACGGATATCTTCCGGATGTCGTGGTGATTGGCACTGTATGCAAACCAAGAGAGAAGAGAAAATAACTTTGGAGCCCATATCTGGCCCCAACACAGATTTTGCACATACACACACAACTGTACACAAAGCATGTTGCCTTTGCAAACTCCAGAGGCTGCTTGGAAATGCCCTCTAGACACTTCATGTTCTCTAGCACCTTTCTGTGAAGTGGCTTCTCAAAAATCACAGATAGTCCTGAAACGTTGTTATTGTTATTATTATTATTATTCTTTTAAAAAGTTACTTCTGAAGACTGCTGTGCCGGTGACATTCCCTTCAAACTGCAATAACTAACCTGTCACAGCCTACAAACGCTGACAATACAGCACCGTGTGGGGTTGACTTAATAAACCTCATTTACATTCATTTTGATTCGCTCAGGCATTGAAAAACATTTCACAGGGAAAAAGAAATAAGTAGGAACCTCTCCAAGATGACATGATGTTTGCTGATATGATACGAATGGACTTAATAGCAGCACGTATGAGAACATGCATTCCTTACAATATTTGCAAATGGGCTTCTTATTTACTTGCAGTTTTTTTTTTTTCCCTCTTTTGTGCTGGTGCCACTTCTGCTGTGGCAGGACTGCCTGTCTGTATCTCCATGCCACCAATATGCCTAAATGCTCATGTCCTCTCTGCTAAAATGGCCCATGGGGGCAGGATGAGGTCTTTGGCATACAGAAAGTGGATCCAGTCTCCTTGCAGTTTTTCTTTTTGTTGTTCCCAGGCTAGTCTTGGTCCTGCCTTTGGGAGCCAGTAACTCACCTACATCGTACATCCAGCAACTGAGCTCAGACCTGGCGTGGAGCTGGCAGGACCCACTGGCTTGAGGAGGTTGCACCCATACAGCCCTGAGGCTGGGAGCTCGGATGTGAATACCTTTCCCCTTCTCCCCCGTACTGAGTTTCCTGCCTGCAAAGCAAGTTTGCTGACTGCTGGCAGGGGTCAGCCTGCCAGACAGAGGGCAGCCAGCGTGGATGACGGGAGAGCGGAGGCTAAAATGCAAGCCCCAGCCTGCGCCATCATGACTGTACGGACATTGCCACGGAGACGTCAGCTGGGGCTCCCTGTTTTAGGCACCCTGTGCATACACAGAGGAGTACTTCGCCTGTATGGAGGATACATGCTATGCTAACAGCCATACCTCCAAGCTGAAGATTGCAAGTCGCCTCTCGGACTGCCTTGAACTAAGCATATTTGCCTTTTTATGCTTCGTGTATCCCTTTTCTTAGGCTTTCAGTATGGCTTGTACCCCTTCCTTCTTAGCTGGTGTTATATCACCAAGCAGCACATTTCCATTTATATTGCAGATGTGTTACTGGGAGTTAACGCTAAACCCTGCACAACACTGGAGAAAGCTTCCAGGAAAAGTCAAGAGCATGAATTGCAACTGGGCTAGAAGTTTATCTTACCTTGAAGAGTGATAAACACATAAGGCATGGTATTTTGTTGTTATTTCTGCTGAGCTTTTCCTGCTGACATTGGTTTAAAATAAGTTCCTCTTGATTTACATCTGTCTGAGATCAGAATGAAGTAGAATGAGTATCAGCAGAATAGGATTCTGCAGATGAACGCATGGGGCTCGTTTGGTTTCTCTTATCTGATTTGCATCACATAGAGAGACAGTTTAATTTCAAGCAGTGGCCCTGAGCAACTGAGAATAGAAAACAAACTGAAAAAGTATCACAATGAAGCAAGTCAGAGAGGCATGTGGAGCTAGGAAACCATCTACAGGTACTAGAGAGGGAAAAACAATACCATGATATACAGAATAATGCCTAGTGACAAAGTACAGAGAAAAGGACTTCTTGCATGCAATCCAATGGCACTTCAGAAAAAAACCCACCACCTATTCCAATAGCCACCAGCTCCTGGAAGCGATGCAGAGGAGCTGCAGCTTGCCCCCATCACATCTCATATGTTTGGGCTGGAGGCTGGAATTCAGCAAGGAAATGTCATGCAAGATGGAAAACACAAATACTTCTGTGTCACAATCACACAATCTCATCATGACACAAGGCACGGGGTTTTAGGGATCTCCCTATGCTCCTTCTACACGGGCCTAGATTTCTGGTAATACCTCTGCTCTTTCCACATGAGGCACCCAAGAACCCAGCTGAGTGAAGCTCTTTCTTCAGCTGAGGTTTTAGCTAACTTCAGTTTAGATTGCACCTTTCTACTTTAACCATGCTAGGGCAGAGGCTATCGCTGCCTCTGGAGTAGCCACTCCAAAGCAGAAGATCCTCTTATTCTGTGCTCCGTACCTGCCTCACAATGAGGCAAAAAAGTGCAGAACATGAAAACAAAGAAAAACTCTGCCTTTTCAAAATGTTATCTCCATCAGGCCTGTCTTTTTCCATCTAGCTATTTCCGTCTGCTCCCCACAAGTGTACAGGTTGCAAACAAGATATTATGGGCCTGTGACAAGCCAAAGGACTGGGCACAGTGTCAGCAAACTGCCACCAGAGTAGCTGCCTTGATGCAACTCCTTAGCAAACAAGCTAAATCTTGAGGTGCACGATGGCAGGTTCCCTGGGGCGAGTTCCTGCGCGGCTTGCCCTTGTCCAGCAGGGCTGCAGTGAGGGCAGCCCATCGCCTGACAGAACTGCACCAAATCCTGGGGGGAGAAAGGCATCAAGAGAGTAAAGCAAAAAATGAGTCTAGTGGGAGCTTCTTTGCTGTCTGTGTAGTGGGTCTCTCGACACTACCCCTTCCAGGGCTGAAACGTGTATGGGGTTGTCTGTGAGAAGTTATGACCACAATCAGAAGTAGAGACATCTGAGCACAGGAAGACTCTTACACGCCTCTGCTACCACTGTTCCCAGCTCTGCTTGGTGCAAACACTTTGCATCTGCAGTACAGGCATTGATTAAGATTCAGATGTTCCAGCATCATCCAGGTTCAATGGCTGCTAGCAGTTCCTCTAAAGCAGGAATGAGAGGGGGCAAGAGGAAGGGGGAGGAAGGCTGCTGTGCTGGTCAGTAACAACACTGCAGCTGCTCAAGGGCCCAGAGAAAACCCCAGATTCTCAAAGCCCCAGTCTTCAATTCACTATTTTTTAAAAATGAAGTGCCTACATTGTACGCCTGTTCGCAAAGTGTGGTGGGTTCATGATGAATTCAGATTGCCAAGCGATACGGAGCAACGGCCCGGCAAGCAGCCGCTGCGCCGCTCGGAGGAGGGCGGTCTGGCCACGTACGTTCATCGAACCCTCACCAGTTCCAGCTGCCAGGCTGCCACGTGGGTCGTTCGGCCTCCGTGGCCCTTTCAGCCACAACAAGATCTTAACCAACACGCGTTACTGCGCCTGTCACAGCATGGATCCAGATGTGTGTTTCTGCTCCTCTGAGGTGAGCCAGCCAGGTAACTGGGCAGAGCCGCTCTGGCAGAGCCTGCTTGCCTTCCTGCCCTTCCCATCCAGCACCGAGCTGGGTGGTAGCCTGCGGTTGGATCGCGGCTTGTTTTTCAGCCTCCAAGATGTTTTCAGTCAAACACTTGGATTTGTTGTTCCTTTTCCTCCCCTCCTCTCCTCGCTCCTGCTGCCACCTTCTCCAGACTCGGGCAAATTGACAAAGCAACAGGATAGGGAAAATTGAGTTGTATTATTCCTCCTTGGGGAGTCTCACTTTGCTGCCTGTATTTGAAAACGCTCATTTCCTACATCTCTCGATGAGAGTTCCTATCGACCAGTGACCCCTAAATGCCTATGCTAATCAATAGCCCCCAGTATCTTATTGACACGTCTATTGACAGCTTTCACTGTGCACAGGAGCCAGAGGCGGCAGCCGGCCACAGGCTGGTGAGGGCTGCTTGAAGAACAGGGAAGACGGAGCCAGTATCGACACTGTAAACGGAGACAGTTTACTTAGTGCTCAGGGAAGATGCATCTGTTAAACAACAGGGAAATCTTTTGGCTGCCTTAATAGCAGCTGCCTTATAAAGCAAGGGAAGTTTCCTCTGCATAAAGACAGCACTTCCCCTGTGATAAATACACAGCTACTCCCCAGGCCCTGCACTTGGTGCTTTGCACAGCACCAAGCTCCACGGCACAGGGGAATGGTTGATGGGCAATCTCCTAGCTCTGTATTTGTGGGCCTCTGCAATATGCTCCTGAAAGTAACAATTATTTTAGTCAAGACCTTGCTAATAACCAGCCAAGATTTCTCTCATCCCCTCTCTCCGGTTCCTGTTCACCCTGGCCTAGCCATCTCTCTCTTCGTTCCCAAGTACCTGCAAGTCCTTGATCCTCCACTACTCATGCAGTAAGAAGAGACGTTGCCTGCAAAGGATGAAAGCTCGAGGGTCCAGATTCACACCGTCTCCACTAGACAACTAAGGAGCCCACCTTAGAAGCATCGTTGTCCTGGGCTCCTTCTTTAGTCAGTAGAGAGACGCTGGCCCCCCGGCTAGCGCGCAGCCTTACAGCGGCGTGCGCGTCGCTGTTTCGCGCTGCGGCAGGCTCCCTGCGCTCTCCCTGCCGCCCTGCTCAGTTCGCTTTGCTCACGCGCATCTCCCTGCCTGTGCGGCTCGGAGCTCAGGCCCTAATGAGCCAGCACCAGGTGTGGGAGCGCCACGTGGAGCAGCGCGCAATGTGTTTACAGTAAATCCTCCCGGCACATGCCTTCACAGCCCACCACTCATCCAGGCAAGGAGCAGAGGGGAAAAAAAATGAAAGAATATTGAACTTCTAATGCACTGTAATTACCAAATGATCCTATCTCAGAAGCGATGGGGCCCCATGGGATTTATTGCTGTATTAACAGTGGTTTTCCATTGCATTACTTAATGAATAATGTCTAGGCTAATAGCACACCAAAAAAAAAAAAGAGAACACAACTCCAGTGTAATTATTATTTCTCCTAATGCAGCCACTTCTTACATAAATACCCATCTCTCTTTATTGGGTTGTTTAAAAGTGTTTCCTACTAAATTGCCATTGGGGTGAGGCATATGTTATCATTATTATTTTTATTTTTGCTGTATGAGGATATTTTCCCATTCCCTGATGTTTTTGCACACCCAACTGACCATGCAGTTCCTGCCTGTGCCCCTGGTGCCACCCTCAGCTTTGCTACCTGGGTTCTTGAAAGCTGCAAAGATCTCAGCTGTGCAAACAGCCAAGCCGCTGTTTATTTTGGTAGCCTCACAAAATATTTATGGAGAGTTATTCGAGCAGAAAGGCTGAATGGAGATCATTGCAATGTGTCAAATTAAAGAGTGCTTAATGCCGCCTAATCTCCTGGTAATTACTGTTGTGGCAGCGGATGGCATTAGAGCTGGGTAAGAAAGCTAATGATAGTCAGATAGGAGCCTGGCTGGGTGTCAGTGTGAGGCAGTCGCAGAGCGGGCTTCTGTCATCAGGCAGCTCCAACAAGTGGATCTTTATCCACACACACACACACGAACCCCCTCACCATTTCTTTAGCATCCTCATTCATTAATATGGTTAGTTACTTGTATAACAGCAATATACTGATGCCCCAAATACAGGTCTCATTGTTGGGCACTGTGCATGCCTTCAGAAGGAGACAGTCCATGCCCCAAGGAGCTCACCATCAATTAAAACAAAGCAGACAAGTAAGTTTTATCATCTCCACTGTATAGCGGGGGAATTAAAATACCTAGAGATTAAGAAACCCAGCAAATAATAATAAATGCTACTTGGAACTGCTGATGCTTATCTGAACTTTGCAGAGTTTGTGTCACACTAATTACTGGGGCTGTGCCTGATTAGCTCTGCAGTCGCTTGGGGATTATTGTGCCTATCTGGGCATCTCACACTGAGATCACTGCTGCGGTTTACGAGAGTCAAAAAGGACCACCTGTAGGGGCAAGAGGGAGTTCAGTCCTTATGGCTCGTCTAGTTTTTGTCCTTGATGAGGTTAGCATCAAGAAGGCAAGGAGAGACAACTGTTTTGATGGGTTTCTGAGGTGCCACTGGACCCCTATATTTAGGGACGTATTTAGAAGTACCAAATAGTTGTTACTGGAGACATTTCCAAGTAAACACTGACTTTGCTCCTTATGGTCTCTTTCTCTATTTAATAATAATTCTGGTTTTGCAACAGCAAACCCATTGCCCTGGCAACGGGCTGTGATGTCAGAATAAGCAGGTTCTGGCATCTTTTGGGGGAATGAGCAGCTGATGAACCCTGGAGCAAGACAGACCCCGATTTTGATGCCAAGTACCTAGCACTAGTACTGACAAAAGAGCTTCCTGAGCTCTCAGATACACAGCCCCAGACAAGGCATGCTTTCTGGGTAGAAGAACATGATTCAGCATTTTCCCAGTCTTTACTAGTTCCACAGCACCACAGCAAAGTCCAAGGTAGAGACAGGCTCAGAGCATGCAAAGCAGATCAGTTTTCATTAGTCTTTTTTGTTTGGGTGCATGGCACCAAAGCAATTACTAGTTGCACTGATGAGGCAGACAGGGAGATAGAGATGTGCAATGCCCCATCAATAGAGAGAGACATTTCATGCATTTGGGAGAATCAGCGTGTGAGAATCTGCAAACGGGACATTTCTTGTCTAGCACCCAGAAGCTGCTGTGGAAGGTGCAACAAATGGCAAGTCAGCCCTTGCAAAATCACCACCCTCCTTGCGTGGGGCCCTCTTGCCACTAACCGCACGCTGGAGTCATGGCCCAAGACTGTGACAAGCATTGACCAGCCTGGGATCTCGCTGAGAGCCTTAGCACTGTCCATCTTTCACTGCCCGTAGGACAAGACTTGAGAAGTCACGCAGTTCGTGGTGGAAGGGGAGGGGGATACGGGAAAGGGCTCAGTGAGGGGAGGGAGGATGAACCGGTCTGTTCCAGTTACGAAGCTCAGCAAGCGAGAGGTTCATCATTAACTGTCAAACAGCGGTTTTAATCAGCCCTGCTCCTCGGTGGAAGATAGATTTAATATCAAGGCACATTTTCAGAGCCATTAGTTTAATTATGACAGGTGTCTGCAAACTGGATGGCTCCGCTTTCAAGCTATGAATGACAGCGTTTAATTCTCTGGGCCCACGGGGGCCACTAGGGTACTTTACAAAAATGAGCTTCCATTAAAGCATAAGTGTTTCTTTCTTTCTCCTTCCCTTTTATATATATATATATATTTTTTTTTTTTCCCCCCTCTCCTTTTCCTGCTCTTTCCTCTCTGCATGCATCAAAATGAGAGCTGATCAGAAAATTGCCCCTTTAGTGGAAGGCAAAATAATTTTCCTTGCCCATTAGGGACTTATATTACAGGTTAGGAAGGCTGTGCCCCATGTTCTCTAGCCAGGCAGAAGCCCTGCAATTTGCTGCTTAACTTTACACTATCCATTTGTCTTCAGTGTTTCCTAATAGATACGTAAATAAACAATAACAACAAATAATGGGAAGCTTTAGATGCCTGTAAGGTGCTGCTTACCCCAAGCTGCCTGTAAGGTGCTGCTTACCCCAAGCACGGAGACCAAAACCAGGTTATTCTGAGCCCCTCCCGGTCCACTGGTGGGAGGCTGCCTGGTTTCAGCATCGGGTTTGGGCTCAGCTGTGTGCTGCACATACCCACCCCACCTCTGTACATCAGCACCCGGTTAGATGATGAAGCTGCATGTAGTGCCCATTCTCCTTCAGTGTTCAGCCAAAGCAGGCCTTCCAGACCAGAACACTTGATATGCATCTATGCACCAAAAGAAAATTTTTTTTCCACCCCTTGCTCACTAAGGGGCAGAAGTTTTACATGGTCACGCTTAGGGTAGGGAGGGGTGAACCTACCGGGACTTCTGCACCTGTTGGAAAATTTGAATTAACTTTGATAAAGGAAATGTACAGGTCAGCAGAGCTACAGGTCTCAAAGGTCATTAAGTTTCAAGAAAAGTAACAGAGAGGGAGAAGAAAAACAGGGTATGAACGTCCTGCCAGCAAAAAGGTAATAGTGTGAACCTATGTATTATTAAACACCAAAGACTCAGTATAAACAGAGTCCCAGTCAGGGCACAAGGTTCAGATGAAGCTTATAAGTCATCCAGAAGACCCATATCAACAGGAAAATTCAACAGGAGACAAATTTCTTAATTCTGGTACCCCAAAAACTATTTGTTTTAGACTGGTTTTCCACCCAGAGGAGGCAAGAGTTTCTAATGCCTTGCCTGAGGTTATCTGATGGCTTTGTCTGCCGTGGCCCTTCCACACATGAGCCGCACGTGAGCAGAACTTCATTGCCAGAGGAGCCCAGGACTTTCAAGATCTGCCAGTCAGAAGTGCTCAGCCTCCAAGACATACCCAATATACTGAGCTCATTTTAAGGACTGAGTTACTCCAGCTGGCCCTATTATTTAGCACTCAGCTTTTGGAAGCGCTTCTTAAAAGCGGCACTCCAGGATGGATGTCAGCATTATCCCATTCTGGCATCAGCATAAGGCAGCCAAGGTAGCTCACCAAGCCACATCTCCTGTCCTCAGTTGGGGACTCCAACTGGATGGGCTCATGATGGAAAGGCCTTCCCGGTCCAGCTCAGCTTGTTACTGGGATGGTGGCAGGTGGGGTTACTGGTGCCAAGCAGGGCTTGCTTTTACATTTAAAAATCTGAAGTACTTGGTGATCCTCCACACACTAACGGCATTATATTCCAGCTTACAAAGGAAGAAATGGAGGTGGGAGGGGAACACCCTCCTAGCTCTCAGGGTGACAGCATGGGATGCCTGGCATCCCAGCCCCATCTCCAGCCTGCGTTTTTTCAATACACAGTACAGCTGAGAAGCCTGTACTCTGCTGCCTTGAGTGTTGCCCTGCGCTTCCCCCCCAGTCCTGGCACACTATCAATGCGTGGCTGACAGCACTTGTCAGATGTCCTTTGTGCATTGGCAGAGCTACCCCTTTACACACACTTCTCCAAGGGCTGGATGGACATTTTCTCCCTAGCTGGCTCCCTTCATTCCAATGTGTCCCTCCAGGGGAAATGCCCTTGGACAGCATGCATGGGGATCAAAGGAAGAATGGGAACTTGACTCAGCCTTGTGCACTTCCCAGGGAAGGCCAGGTTGTCCCCAACAGCAGTCTGTACTCCTAGCACTGTGCTGTTATCCTGGCTGTACAGTGACCTCTGCTGCAGAGCAAAGCAGCTACCAGCTACAGACGTGGGAAGCTGAAGTTAACTCTCAGCAGTGGGCAGAGATGGCAAAACCCTGCCAAGCTCAGTCCTTCTGAGCTTGAGTAAAGTCTCAGTGTGTACCTTGCAAAGTGGAAACACTGAAAATAGGCAACAATCCTCCAGAAGGTTTCTGGCAACGCTGATCACTGTTGGAGGGAACTGTTGCACAGCAACAATCGCACTAGCTGAGCTGCTGCAGGTGAAATGGCACATTAAAATAAGGATATTGCTGTTTCCCTGTCCTGTGCGGCAGGAATTTTGTATCTCATGAGTGGAAGGGTGCTACTTGTTTTGCTCAGCTCTCTCCTTGGAGCTATTCTCTGTTCTGCCTCAAGCATAAGTGAAACGAGCACCGACCTGAAGAATACTTTGAAGTAACTAAGGAGCTGCCATAACTTTTGCCCACACTGCAGGTCTGTCTTGTCCTTTAATTTTCTAGCATTCCTCAGAGGTTTTTTTATTTTATTTTTTTTAAAGGCAAGCCAGAAAAGCATTCCCCCAAAACTTCCAGATCTGGCAGAAGAATAGGGAAGAGAAAGCCAGAGAAGGTGCCTTTGGAAGAAGGGAGTAGCTCACATCTTAGACGCTGCCTTGATCTCCCATGATATTCCTCCGGCCTCTTTACTGCATCTCAAGTGCCTGTTGTGACTGCCTGTAATCGCCTGCCTTACCCTCAGGCACTGCTGGGGCAGACCCACTGGTTTATTTTGTGCTGGGAGATCAGCTCCCCGATTCCTGCTGAGGACGACCTCAGAGAGCAGAAAGACATGAAAGGGTGCAATAGGGACAGCTGTGCTCACACCACCTGGAACATGGTACAGATAGCTCGCCCTAAACAAAAAGAAGTCCATCTAGACCAGATTACTTCAGAGTTTTGCCCCGGCACCCCAGCCTTGCCCCACTGGTCACCCATCTGTTAGTATCACAGGCTTCACTACACAGCTCTGCTATGCAACTAGTTCGAAATTTTCCCAGGCAACACTTCTGTAGGAAAGCACCAGTCTGGCACACTGCAGTGCTCCCTGGGACATGCTGGTTTCAGAGAAATGCTGGCAGACCAGCAGGCAGGGATCTAGCAGAGTTTGCCAGCTCTCCAGCACAGCTCAGCCCCAGCATGCCTGTTTCTTACCAAGAGGACAGTGCTAAGAGACAGCCCCAAAGGCCCTCACTTCCAGCCTCTTTATGCAGTGTAGAGTCTCTCAGAATGTTTCTAAAAGGTCAAAAGGAAAAAAAAAAAATCACTTCTACTTTCCAAGTCCAATTTGGAAATCTTTAAGCCTCTAGCCAGCCCTAAATGCTGCTATTTCTTACTCCTAGTTCATGTTGTCGTCCTCTGTTACCTCCACATGTCCATTACCCTTCTGTCATATCTTAGCACAATGTTTAGGGACTGCTGAAGGGTGGTTTGGACATGCCAAACTTCACTTCTGAGACAAAACACCTCAGTTTCAAAGGTGTGGAGACGCCCCATCCTCCTGCTGAGCACGGCTATGGGGCAGCGCAGAGCCAGTGGCCTCCCGTGGAGCCTTAGTGAATGAGTGGGCCTTCCTTTTCCCCATCTGCAGCAATGTGACAGGAGAAGGTTGTAAAAGGATAACTGAATCACTACAACAGTCAGTATTTCAGCCTTTTGGTGACGTAAAACCAAACCCAAGTCCAGAGGGTAACTTCAAACGTGCATTTCCAATCTAGCCCTGGAAGGTTAGGGATGCATCTTCCCTAATCCCACCTCTGCCCATATTAACTTTTGTCAGCTGTAGAAAAGGGTCTGAAAAGTTCATCCTCTTGGCCCACGCTAAGATGGATCACATCACACAAGCAGCAATGTTGGCAGGTAAGGTTTGATTCAGGAAGCTTGTGACAACCTAGAACTCGCTAGGACTGAATCCCAGTTCCACCTACTGCTTGAAGCACAAGGGATCTTAGATATTCCCCCGGCGCAAGTCAGCACAGGTTCAGGTAGAGCCAACTGAGCTATGCTGATTTATGCTAGCTCAGTATCTAGCAAGAACTCCTGGAGACCTGCCTTGAGCCCTGACAGAAGGCTGAAGTCTTTGGGGACATTCCTTTTGCATCCTTTTCTACAAGGAACTTGTTTAAGTGATGTTGCCAAACTCCAAATTTCATGCATACGAAACAGGTCTATAAGGGTACTGGCATGCAATACCTGAAGAGGCTTATGGACTTCTAGAGGGATTTTTAAAAAGCATGTAGGTGATGGAGACACCTGGCACAAGCTGTTTTTAAATGGGAGTCAGGTGCATAATATGGTTAGGAATTTTTGCATATCCCTCTAGCATCTAAGCATTTCTTAAGTCCTAAACTACTTTGTAAATATGGCCTGCGAGTGCTAAGCTCCAGAAAGCCACTGGGATTTCATGGGAAAGACACATATTTCCAAGATCTGTGACCAGAGTTAACAGGAAAGTTGATTCAATTTCTGCATGACTTCCCAGTTCCTTTAAACGAGATGAACAATTTAAGTGTGTTTCTCAAGAACACAGTCCCTGTTCCCCCTCCCCACACTTTTTTATCCTATTTGGAAGTCCCTCCACCTTTGTTCCACCCCAGAAGGGGTCTGGCAGGTTCTAGCACAGGAGGAATCTGGGAGAAACAGCAGAAGTTATTTAAGTCCAAACACATAAAATTATACATATTCAAAACAAAGAGCATGGGAACTTGGCAGAAGGAGAGGGTGTCTAAGTTACCAAAGCAACTATAACTCAAGAGCTGACAAATGATGTGGGTTTGAAATGACTGTTTATTCTGGTATTTAATAATACAAATCCAGAGTGTGGAAACTACTACACAGCTACATCACATTGTCTTTAGTGCCTCCAAGTCACTGAGGGCTATAAGGACCAGGCACTGTTGTGGTTTATATAATTTAATGCCTTTCTTACATTGTTACACTGCAGAAAAATGCACCATCGGGAAGGAAAGGGATTCCCGTGCTAGAGTTGAAGCTAGCACTGTTTCTGAAGCTTTGGAGCTCAGAGAGGCATTGAACAGCATACGCAGAATTAGGTCAGAGAAAATCTACCAGTTCCAAATCAATCTTTCTATCTCCACGTTGAAAGTTACATCTCCAAAACCTTTCAGCTTTGTAATAAATCTGACTCAAGGTAGAAGTACTGAGTATTTTCCTCACCATGTGGTGGCATCTGAACAGTAACCTAGCTGTGCAGACTCGCAGACGGAGCATGGAGTTGGCTTTTGATAGAGGACAGGATGCTCTGTTATGCAAGTTCCTTACTTCACCCCTCTCTGAGGGAAATATAGCAGCGATACTGACCTTCCACTGCAAAAAGCCTAAAAATTGATGGCCAAAAATCCAGCCGAAGAGTTGATTTATTATCATGGTAATAAGCCTGAGTTGGGGAGTTTGGGCCCAGATTCAGTCTAGTTTTTGTTTCTGTTTATTGGTCCTTAATGGCTCTGTGAAAATTATAGGGAGTAGCACCTCACTGAATGAGCAACAGTTTGTTTAGACTCCTCCCAGGACGTTAGATGCAATGCACTACTCAGTTTTTTTGAATTTTCTTTTGACACACAGGATGTACTGGTGGCCTTAGGGAAAGTTTATACCCATGAAGGATTCTGGCCTAATTTTTTTTTTTTTTTTAAACGACTAAAGAGTGGTGGTGTAGGGTCAAATCATCATTTGAATTTCAGGTTTTTATTGCAATTTCAGCTACCTCACAACATGCGAAGGAGAGAACATTCTCTAGCTCTAGATCTGGGCACAGACGTTATTTCAAGTTACCTGGGATTAGCCAAATGTAAAACAACAGCCTAGGTTTATGCTTTGTGGGCCAGTGTCTGCTTTTTTCTGCATGCTCAGTAAGCTTTTTGTATTTTATCTTAAATGCAACGCAAGCTTTAGAAGAGTATATTTCTGTTTTTCTAGTGAGTACTGTTGAAATGACTAATTGGTACAGGGATTGACCTCTTAGTTTAATAAAACAACCTCAAATGACTGTAGAATGGAACCAATTGTTTTAGAAGTGTAATAATGGGGGACAGGGTTTTTACGACTCTCCATGACCTTTAAGAGGAAGCTCAAAAAATAGCTGGACAAAGCAAATACAGAAGGATTCCTAGGAAAAAACTGTGTACAGTGGATGTCCTATGAGATGGATTTTTTAAAACTCAGTCGATATTCTCATGTCCACTACATATGAAACATCCCAGCAGGGGCGGATAGGGGCTAGCCACTTAAAAAGAAAATGCGTTTACTGGTTGCTGAAGGCTAAGAATGGAAACTTCAGTTTAACTAAAGTAAATATACAATAGACAATGCCCAAATCAATATGGTTTGACTTTGTTTTGGAGAAGAAATGATGGATTAAACTTCCTTTGCTTAAACCATCCTCAAGCCATCTAATACTGTCAGGGAGTGTGCAGATTATTACCAGTCACAATTAAGATTTTAGCACCCGGCACAGTAGGAAATAGAGTCAAATAGACAAACAATCCTTATTCAGCACTAACCCCCCCACTGGGTTAGTTTGTGGATAGTCACAAATGGGGGTAGTCAGAACTGACATTTAAAGCAGGACGCAAAAGGCTAGCAAACAGCAAGACGTGCAGAAATCTTTCGCGCCCAGTAGCTCCAACAGTGCACACCAAATCTGAACGGTTTTTTTAGGCATCCAGACTGCAGCTATCACTAAAAGCTGAAGAGTTACAAATGCCTGAACTGGCTCAGCAAAGAATACCTTGACATGTTCTGCCTGAAGTCTTGTGGTCACAGCAGGGTGCTGCTTTTTTGACAAGGGCCCCTGTATCTAGGGAAGGCAAGCCACCACCCCTGATCCTACAAGTTGCCTACCAACATTTTCTGATGGCCAGGAGCCACAAGACACATACTACCTACCTCAGAAAGTCTGCTGCCCTCCACAAACATAGGCCCAGACCAGGAACTGCATGTAGCTCACCCAAAATCTATGGTAATAAATAACACAGAACACTAATGCTCCTAGCAAGTGATGAAATCATTGAATTTATAGCCCTTCACATCAAGGGCTGGCAACAGACAAACGTCCCTCATCTATCAGAACTTTTCTTGTGTGAAAAGTCTGAGTGAACGTGTCACTGAATCCCTGGACTCTAGAGCTGCTTCCCTTCTAACACTGCTGAGTATGTAGATGGCATTTAAAGGTGCCTGCGGGTGAGACTCCACTGTCCCCAAAGCCAGGCCAACAGAAAGAATATCCTCACTGTGCTGCAATGCACTGGGCTCAGCCCTGACAGAGGGAGGCCAAGAATCACAGTCTGTTCCTCCCCAGAAGTGCAGCAGCAACTGCTGACATTTACAACTGCCCGAGAGGCACTGGAGATTCAGTAACAGGGCTCTCAAGTCCTTAGACACCAGAGTAAGCATGTGGTACCTGGAGGGCTTCAGAGAACAAGCCAAAGGGAAAGCACAGCCCTATGGCCGCATGATGGTGGCATGGGAACATCATCCAGCCTTTATCTTGCATCAGCCATCTCAGCACAAACTCTCTGGCTCCCAAGGGCTGTTAGCACAAAGTAAAGCCACAGCCCAGGTTTGGGCTCAGCGCAAGTATTCACTGCTTAGAGCTCCCATTACTGCACCTCTGAAATCGTACACGCTTTGTGCAAGAGGCCCATCTCTCGCACACATGTCCTGCTCTGGAAGATCTGGAGAGTCACGATGCCTGGCACAGTGGAGTGTTTCTCAGCCCCTTGTGTCAGATACAGCTAACCATCCTGGCAACAAACCGCGCACAGCACGTGGGCTCCCAAAACCAGGAGGAGTCCGGGCTCAGCAGCATAACCCCGAGGTGCATGCCGCTCCTGGGCTGCGGCACCGTACTCCAGGCTAACCCGCAAATGTGATCTTACATGGCACTCATAGGGCTGCTGAGGTGCTGGAGAGCATCTCAATCATGGCCAGAACATGAAGCCACATGAAGCAATAAGGAAAAGGCTAAGAGCTCTGCCCCCATCATCCTATCAACCCCTCTCCCAAACACCCCCGGTGAACACAAGGCATGAGACAAGGCAGCACAGAGAGTAGGAATCAGCACCAGAGATGTTCGGGTGAAATTCTGGCTGCCCGGAAGCTAAGAGAATTTTTGCCATTGGCTGCTGTTACGCTGTCTGCCACCGATTTCCTCTCAGTTTGGAAAAAAAAAAGCTGGAAGTCAGAAGGCCCATAGTATCTATACACCACCATTCAGAGCTCATGGGGCTCAAATAAGACTTAGTGGAGAGCTAGCTACTCTAGAATAAACTCACTTGTACTTCCTTTCAGAGTCCCATCCATTTTGCAATAGGTGTAAGCTCCATTCAACTCTTACTAACATCAAGTGAAGTTAACACAAGCTCAGGCACCATGCAAGTTGTACTTGAGCCTGACAGAAACAATAAGAAGATCCATAAACCTTGTGTTTGTTTTTGATACAGAGATGAATTTTACTCATGGCAAAGATTTCAAGCTGTATGATGGCCAGCTGGACACTTATTGCCACAAGTAAACAAAAGTAAAGAAAACAAAGCAAAAATGGTTCCCATGTTGCAAAAACAGTAATAGCCACCCAGTGTAGAAACCACTAAATGCTATTGTGGAGAGTCACTGGAAGAACAATTCAGTGTGGTTCTGCCTTCCCTTCGCTCACCTTAAATACTACGAAGAATCAAGCAAGGAGTAATGGTTTTGGACTGTAATCTACCCAACCTTCAAACATATTACCAAAAGAAAAAAGGAAGGGGGGTCAGGAGGGAAGAAAACCAGCGTTAACTTCTCTGCATTATCACCGCAGACAGAGAAGATCTCAGTTCCCAGGACTGGGAGATGCTCCAAGCTCGGAAAGCTGTTTAGTCTACGCAAAGGAATATACTTAAAACATTTAGACCACAAACAGGAATATACCTGAACATTTTTGAGTTGGATTTCCTGAGGCAGTAGCCCTTCTTCCCTTTATCTTCTCCATAGAGAAAAGCATAGCAAAACTACACAAGTTATCAATTGAACCATGAAAAAAAATTCCAGGATAACGCAAGGATTACAGCAGATACTACGAAGTGAAACAGCACTGCAGTCATACAATTGCGAAGAGACCAAGGAGACAAGGAATTAGTAGTGATGGGATGTAGGTGAGCAGCCAGGGTGGTGTTAATCCTTGAGCAACTGCCCACCTGAAACCCCGGGCATCGCCCTGGAAGGGGCTTAAACAGCCTAGAAGTTCCAAGCTAGGAGGGTAGTTCTTTCTCAGCTCTTTATGCTGTCAGTGATGGGAGAGGAACTCTTCCTGTAGGTGATGTAATGCAGCAGCAGAGGTCCTTGGAGGACCCTCTCTCCCCACCAGACTGCAGAGGGAGCCTGGGGAGCATTAGGCATGTGCAATAGTCTCTGCAGCCTCCAGGCTCTTCTGTACTGATAAAATTCATCGTATCTGTAGCCAGGTATCTACACCACTGACACCTTCAATGCCCTCAGGTTTTAAGAAACCCAGCCAACCAAAACACAAAAAGACCCAGACACACAACTGAATACTGTAACAGAAAAGAGGCTGGTGGAGGAAAGCTTGAAAATCCCTAAAGGCTTCAAACAAATAGAACCCCATATTTACTGTTTGTTTCAGTTTGTTTGTTTTTTTAAAGTATCTCATATTATTTTAGCCAAAACACATGATTCTTAAGAAGGCTGACTCAGGGCCTTTAATGCTTGGGACTAGCAACACTCTACGTGCACAAATGCTTTTCAGAGGTTTCTGATCACCTGCAACTCACACTGGTAGCTAGCACTTATAAACAGCAAGCCTGTAATTTCATATGCAGTTGCTATTTTACTTCCTACTTTCTGTTCTGACCTTGATATTTTTGTGGTTACAGATAGATGCAGCAAACAGAAAAAAACTTCACTTTGCTCCCATGCAAAGCTGTTTCATCTTAGAAAAGGTGGTAAATGTTTATGCCTGGTGGCAAATGCACTACCCATAATTTCAAGTTAGAAGTATTACCTGTGGCAAACCAGATTCTGCAGCAGCACAGGGACACGTTCCTTGGAGAAACCAGTAAGAATTTTCTTAAAGTCAAGCTTTGACTTCAGGAGGGATGATACCAGATTTTACAGGCTGGTAAGCGGTCACCTTGTTGCTATTCACAGCAATAGAAGCTTGTTCATTTGTCGTTCACTGTAGTCAAAAAAGGAAAAGGGAGGGAAAAAAAACCCAGCAAAAATCAGCTCTCTAGAAAGAAAGCTGCAATATATAGGTTACAGTTTCCTTCTGAAACAAACCCTCTCACAGTATGATTTCATAGGCCATGCTAATTATTTTTAGGGCAAGCATAATAAAACCCAGGTGATTTGCCTTCAGCAATTTCTCCTTATCTTCACACAGCTCTGGATCATTTACCCACATGGCAAGCAATTACAATGAGCCCTGCAGTTCTTAACAGACATCTTTTGTCGAAACCCGGCAAGAGTACACAAAGGTTAATATGCTTTTGCACTACAAAAATCTGGGCATTGTCTTGTGTATTGTAAGACGTGCTTGTGACATGCTGAATTCAGCTGATTTACAAGATCAGCAAAACAGAAGGTTTTCCCACTGGGAGCCTTTTTCTAACTATTTCCTCATCAGGATGTTGGCTTGCGAGAGTCTCTGATTTGCCATGCTTCTGCTAGGAACGCAGACCAGCGTTTCTAGCCAGGCATACATCTCTCTCCCTCGTCCTCTCTCTCACACATGCAGACAAACACGCTCCTTAGTGCTCCGCGCTGGATTCCAGCCAGGCTGCCATTTGCCTTGCCTCATTTGGAGAGTTAAATTCCTAATTCAGCGGTGACGATAACACACAAAAACAAAATCTCCCCACACCGCTGCTCTTCATTTCTCACTTCCTATACATAATGAGAGACATTCATTCCAGCCTGTTTGGGATACGCTGGGGCTGACAATCTCACTGCACTGCTGAGAACCACCCCCGGCTTCGGAGGGTATGACGCACACAAGATGAGCGGGTAAGGACGTATCAGGCTTGCCTGACTGCTCTGAACTTGAGAGGGGCCTTGCCCAGGCTGGGACATCTAAAATCCCTGACATATTGCTGTACGGGAAGAGGAGGTTGTAACAAGAGGGTCTCGAGGCCTGCGAAGCTCGGAAGGCAACCCGATTGACTGCTCTCCCCCTTTTGCTCTTTCCTTTGTTCCAAAATACACAGTGCATGTTCCAAGGCTCATCTTATCTCCCAGTCGATAATGGATAGTGAAAGGTGAGTGGGACACCCTGGGAGGGGGGAACATGGGAAGAGGAGGGGAGAAGCTCATTTATTATGCAATGTAGGGCTCTTGTGGCTGCTTTTATTAAATTGCATGCCTGTCTGTGGGGTATTAATTGTGATGTACGTCTAGGCTACCTCTGAGGCGCCTAAAGAGCAGAGACAGAAGATCTTTGCACAGCATTTATTTATATCAAAATAAATATCTATATTGATGAAGTATTGGCCGTCAGGTTACCAATGGAAAATCACTCTTGATGCAATAAAACTCTGCAGCCTGCTCGGCTCTGCTAACAGTAACCTTACCCCAGCATTTAATTAGAATTTCCAGACTGAGAAAACCAAGAGAAAAATCCACTGGCACCATAGGATCCTGCACCACAGGGAGGGTACTTGGTCCCAACACGTTCCTGAACAAGCCATTTACAGGACGAGAAGCCTATTGCGCGGCGTAAAAAAATAATTAAAAAAGCCTTCAGAAGGGCTGGCAGCATAAAAATTTCTGGCTCTGTCGTCTCTGTTTCTGCAAGCAGCAAAAGATCCATAATTCTCACACTTAATGTAATTCCAAGGCATCTAAAGTGATTTACAGTCAGTTTACTCAATACTTTCAGCTTTATTTAATGTAACAGTTATGGCACATAAAAAGTTTATTGAAAATCCTTTGGGAGTATGATTGAGTAAGAAACAGTCATTGCTAATACCATTACAAGAGCTGAAGAGAAGGATCCCAGCATGTTCTCTCAGTGACCTTTATGGCTCTCCGGTCCTGGGTTACACCAGGAAATCCTCCCTCCACCTCGCAGGAGAGCGGTGCCACTCTGACAGGGAAACTCGCCCTTGCCTCCTTCCCTCGGGGAGAGCCAACAGCTTGGGAGGCGTTTAGACGCTACACAGAGCTTTGGGTATGGTGTGCCTCGCCAGCAAGTTGGGGAAGAAAAAAGAAGTTCTGGGAAGTTGTGGAAGGGAGGGATTTCCCTCCTGCCAAACTTACTCATTTATATAGTTATTTATTTTCATATTTGCCATTTGCAAGCAGAGCTGAAGCTCTCCTCTAAAGGGCAGAGAGCTGTTTTGGGTGGGTCAGGAATGAGAAAAGGGTTGCAATAGAGTGAAATAGGATGGATCCTTCCCAGCTCAGCTCCCTGTGAGGCCATTAACTCTTTCAGCATCACCAACCTGTTGAGCTTTTTCCCCAAATGTGAAATTGCAAAAGCTGTTAATTTGCCTTAGCAATTAACAAACATTACTTTTATTATCATTATAGCAATAACTATAATTTAATAATAGCCAGCACTACAAGTGATAACTTCCACAGCGGTGAGCATATCTCAGCACCAATTTTTGTCGAATACTCTTGCAGTGTTGGCAGCCCAACAAGGTTGCTTGAAAGAGAAGATTCACATTTATCTCAAAAGGCTTGGAGACAAGCCGAATAATTATTACTGCCTCTCTGGTAGCATCTAGAAGCTCCCATCACAGACCAAACCCACACTGTCCATACTGCATAAATATAAAATACCACAGTTCTTCCTGCGGGCACTGGAGCGAGCACTCACTTTCTACATCCCTGACATCCCTTGTGCCAGGGCTGAACATAGGCTTCAGAGGAAGACTTTACCATGGGTAGCGCCTAGCTCCATGGGCAGTCTCAGATGCCTAAGAAGGGATGGGCAGAAAGCGTAACCTTTCCTTCCACTGGGAATTTTCCAAGATCCTTTTTCCTTTTCAAACCTATTTTCACATTCAGTCACGCATAGTTTGCAAGCAACCCTTTTTTTCCAGGAATCAGAGGGGAAAGGTGCGTCACGTGGAGATGGGAAGTGCAAGCAAAATCAGTACAAAATTATAAAATAAAAGTACTCTGAATAAATTGGAATAAATAGACAGTGGAAGAAAAACATGTTCCACATGTGCGTGTTCCATAAACAGAAAAAAGGTTAACATTTTTTAGATAAGGCAACTGTGATGGATTGTTTAGCTGTATTTGTCAATCAAATATTAAGACTTGCAGAATTAAAATCAGAGCAGTTCAGAGATGGATTCCAAATTCTCCAAAACATCAGGTTTGGCATTTAGATAGCTCTCAAGCTATCATCTCTAGACAGACAGACAGATAGATGGATGGATGATTTGGAGAAAAAGATGGAGACATTCTTTCAAGACTTCTTTTTTTCCAAAAGATGATTTGCTTGTGCCAAGAATTCAGCCTGGGGAAAAGTCCAAATGTAGCATTTCCTCCAGCTTAAACTGGGGCTTGGCCCAAGCCAAACTTTGGCTCCGAAGACCTGCTCTCAGCAGGGACACGGGGAGCAGGAACCGGTGCCTCCAGCCCACCCGTTCTAGCAGCATGGAGATGTACATTGTCAGAGGGACGGACACCTGCCTTTGCCCCCTAAAACACCATTTACAGGTGCCCAAATGTTAATGCCGAACAGATGGGTGGGAGAAAAGCAGCATTTCATGCTGGAACTGGCAGAGCGGACTCCAACAAGTCCACTATTGTTACACAGAAATTCCTAGAAACAGATGCAGCAAATTCAGCGCTTCGAAGCCAGTTCTGGGCTTTGGGGTCTGCCGGGAGATGACTGTGTAGCTTATGGATTAATGCACTATTATTACATTACTCTTTAAGCTTCAAAGGTCTGCCAGGAAACCTGAGCCCACTATCTATTGAATGACATTTTAAGAACAAATAATGCATTAATATATTTAATTTGAGAATAAACACATACATTATAGGAAGGGATTTTGTCTATGCTGATAAGTCAGCGCCTGACCTTTCCGCTGCAATCCCCGGGCGCGGAGCCGTAGAGGACCTCTTCCGGGAGCCTCTCCCGACCGGCCGGAGGCGGGAGCCTGAGCGCTGCTCCTGCCGGCTCGCAACGGCAGCCGACGGCAGCGCCGTTTGGAAGCTCAGCCGTAATTATCCCTTCGACACTAATCTACAGCTACACTAAATCTTGTTGCCTCAAATTAGTTAATCAATTAAGTGTCAAACCACAAAACGTTCGTGATTGTGGCCTGAATTTATTGTCTTGGCGCAGGCTTCCATCTGCCGCCTCTCTCCTTCCGTTCGGGTTCTGCCTTCGGAGAAATTCGGGGCGGCTGCTTCCCCGGGCCTCGTCGGTGACGGGGGGTCACGAGGCTGCGCCCGGCCACGCTGGGGCCACCAGGCCGCGCGGTGGCTGCGGTGACCGGGGGGCAGGCTGCCCCAGGCCGCCGCGGGTGGCAGCAGGGGCCGGAGGGCCCCAGCGGGCCGAAGCGGAGAAGGGAAAACGGAAACGGCGCCTGGCCCACGGAGCCGGCGCGCCGTCCCGGCCTCGGAAAGGGGGCAGCGGGTCCGGCCCGGGGGCAGCCGCCCGCGGCGCGGCCGAGGTAGCAGGTCAGTGAGCGGGAAGGGGGCTGGCGCGGCGCGCTCGTCGTGATTACAGCAAGCTGATCGGTTGTGCTGGAATTGTTTTTGGCTTCAGAGGTTTTTTTTTTTTTTTTTTTTTAGAATTTCAATGAAAAGATAAAACTGATAACTGATAACTGAAACATTTAGCTTTTTCAAAATGCATGTAAAAATATTCAGCTTTGGAAAACATTTTTGGTCAAAAAATAAAATAGTCTGTTTTCTTGGAACCCATTTCAGAAACTAAATGCCAGGCTTTTAAGTGTGTATTTGAAAGAGAAAGGGTTTTTTTTTTTTTTGAAAAAAAAAATAGTTCTAGTTTCGTTTGTTATTATTGAAAAAATCATAAAAATGACTTTTCAGTTCTCAGTGAAAAGCTATTTTCCATGTAAATTATGTTTAGAAGAAAAATATTCACCCAGTTCTAGTCCCCAGGGCTAATGTCTGCCAGAACTGGGGGGCCAGGGGTCATCTTCTCTCCATTTACCGCTCCTTCCGCAGGGCCAGAGCAAACCGGGAAAGAGATGAGTATTCAATTCTCAGGGTCCCCAAGTGAGATGACTGATGCTGGGCCACTTATAGCCACACTGGGAGCAAGTGTAAGCGTCCTGCTCCTCGGCGCTGTCATTGTCCTACTTCTGACGATCAGTTAAAAATGTAAATACAAAGGCTAGACTTTGGAAAAGCTACTACAGGACGATGGGGGAAAAATTGCAAAAGCAAGGTTTATTGATCCCCAGTCGAGATTGATGGCACAATAAGAGCAGGAGGCGAAGAGTGATTTTGCTTTTGAAAACGTTGATGAATAAGCACTCAGGGGCAACAAATAGCTGGACTCACCGAATGATGGACGGCAGCAGGCGAACAAGATGCATTTTTATAAATGGGTGAAAGGAGAGGAGGACTTATTAAAAAAAATGAATGACCACATGTGGCAGGGATATGCCACTGGGGAGAAGCCAGCCATTGATTTATGTGCACTACTGGCATTTGAAAATTCAATAATAACATTGACAAATGAGAGGCAAAGCTGGCCAGAGGACAGCACAGAACTTGGAGTGGAGAAAGAAAATGCCAAGGTCAGGATGAAGGAACAGAAAAACATGCTTATGTTGGAAAGGCTTTGAGTTAACTCATCTATATAAAGACATTAAGAAAAATCACTCCGGGTTCAGAGCTCACTGTCCCGACTCAGTGGCATGAACTGGGGAGAAGTAAATGGAAGAGTGCGGCATCCAGTAGACTGCTCTGTGGGGATGATAGCTACTTCCTTACACTGGGTGCAGGTATCATTTAATATTCTCCTCCTGCTTCTGATAAGCTCTTGCCTCAAGCTGCCTGGCACCTTGATAATTAAATACCCCTGCAACTTCTAAGAACTGTTGGCACAGCACCCTGATGCATGAGCATTGCACTGCTAAACCCAAGCCTCTCGTTTTACACGCTCTCAGGTTTGCCCTTTGCATTGCTAACCACGACTATTAGAGAAGCACAGAGGAGGCTCTGCCGAGTCAGAGCCCCGTTTCACGCTTAGCTGAGGGCACCCCAGCCCCAGCAACACACGCTGCAGCAAAATGACAAGGTGCAGTCAGTGAGGGGAAAAAACAGATGAGAGTGGGGGGAAGGATGGGGACACAAACTGGGTGCAGTGACCACAGAAGACGGGGAACTGCCGGCTCTGATCTGTGGTTGCCAGCTGTTGGCAGTGAGTGGCCAAATGGCTTGCAGAAAGGGCATCTTCAGCAGAGACCATCACTTCAAAGTGTTTGGTAGAGTCCAATTAGAGAGGGGTACACAGGGAGAAGGGAAAAGAAACAAAGTGCAGCCCAGTCAGAGAGGAGGGCTGCTGGAGATGCTTTTCTAACAGGCTAGATTAGAGATGGTCAGTAAACTAGAGGGATATGCTGAGCTGCCAGCATTTCTGAGCAGGGCAAGTCTTACCAGGACCCTGAAGTGGAACATGTTTGTCTTTTCTTTCACCTGTTCAGGAGAGCATAGTAGGAAGGCCCTGTTGCAACAACCCTTCCTGACCACAGAGACCTGGTTCTTACAGGCCTACGTGAAAAAAACAGTAACTGAACTCATCAAAGCCATCTCTGGCTACCATCTGAATAACATCCTGTCCTCACCAGCTTGCAGAATGTAGCGTGGCACATAATGTTACCTTAACATCTGATCTACTTAATAAGCTCGCTATTTTTTTTTTTTTTTTTTTGCTCCTTGTCTGCTGGCTCTGCTGCAAATGGCAGTAAAAGAGTATGATCGGCAGGAGCGACTGCAAGGGGAACAGCAGTGAGAACGTGGCAGAAACGTACTTTGTTCTTTCGCACCATTTCTGGTCTCCCTCTGGGCTTGTATTCATCTAGGAAGATGTCTTTTCTAAATGCTGGAAGGTCAGAGGTGTGGCTGGAACATAATTCTGCGCATCGGTGTGCTTGGCTCAGTAGAAGGAGCATTTGTGCAGTGGGGGAGAGATTTTTCTGCAAGGACTAAGGCCCTGACCAGAGCTCATTGAAGCCAATGGAAAGGATTCCAGGAGTCAGTGCTTTTATCACGGGGAAACCACTGAGTTTCGTTCTCTGTGGTTTTGAATACTTGGAGGGAGGGGTTCAGATCTTGTCTTGGGGCTCAGCATAAAGGGACTTTCCTGTTGAATGAAGGAAGCAAAGGCCTTAATCAAAGCATGTAGCAGTGTGCAATACTAGGGTAGCATTCACCCCGATAAGAGACTGGCTTGAAGATTTCAAGCTCTCAAAATAGGACCTTAGGCCGTATATGTTTTTCTTCTGGCCTTTTTGCAAAGGGATTAATTTCAGCCGCCAGGAAAGCAGCTGAATCTCCTGCTTGTGTTGCTTTATTGCTCAGTTTTGCAGCCTGGTAAATCTCACTGCCAGAGCCAGCTTTAGTTTTAAATATCCTCTAATATCATGTCATTGAATAGCTGAGGTGTAGCACTGGCCCGTATATTTTAAGATGTGTCCCTAAACAAGTTCCAAGCCAACTAATCCTTCAATTCCAGAGAAAGTCATCCCCTGAATCCACCCTCCTCAAGCCAGAGCAAGCTTTGGCCAGGCGGCAGTGAGGAGATTCCTAAATACGAGGCCAAAATGCTTAGTTATATATGAGGTGAATATAGAACAAACCTCATTCTTTTGTGCTACCCCAGCAAAAGTATCAATAAAAGGATTGTACATAATCTCATTAAAATTTACATTGCTGAGAACGGAGTTTGTATTTCTCTTATATGTTCTCTATATTTAGATTCCACGTTCCTGTTACCACTCAGCTCCTCTATATCCAGAATTAGTAACTCGGCACATTATTTGCCTTTACCAAAAATCTGAGGTGCACGTGCACGCACATACACACACACACATACACACACACACACACACACACACACACACACGTGCACAAACACACATACATTATTTGCTCCATATGTAAAAGCTCTGAAAACAAAAAATATCACTTTGCATTTCCTTAATCTGAGCATCTCAAAGCAGTTCACACACCCTTCTACAGGTGGGTAAAGTGAAGTATGGGGAATTTACTAGATTCACCTAAGGTTTTACAGTGATTCTGTGGATGAAAACAGGCTGAAACTCTGTTGCAGAGGGATGGTTAGACCCTCCTCCACGTAATGGCCGTGAACAGAACTGCGCGTCTCCCTGCAGATGTAGCTTTACTCCTGCTGAAATGCCCACAGTAAAAGCTTTATACAAATAATTAAGGTTGGCAAGGGTGTTTAACTCTCCTTGTTGAAAAAATCTTCAGCTAAGGTTTGACACAGCCCAAATAATTAAAAAAAAAAAAAGTTGAAAAGTAGAATAAATCTCTGAAAGCCCACCACTTTGTCTATCCCTGTAATGTTATGCTGATAGCTCTCTCTGTCAGCAACAGGGTTTTGCAATCGAATTTGAAACAGTACAGCTGAGGACAGCGTTAATTAAAAGTTTGGAGCCAGTACTGCAAAAAAACTAGAGGTCCAATCCACAGCTGGCGTAAACTGGTGTAGCTCTGTTGCTGTGAGGCTTGTGAACAACTACTGACGATCTGGCTTGTGGTATCTTACCTCCCCTCTCCCCCCCCCCCCCCCAAGGGTTGGAGCAGCTCCTGAGAATCACTCTAGAGCCCATTAGAACAAAAGTAAGATACCTCCAATCATTATTACTCATGTTTATGGCCACGTTGTTCACAAATGGGTGAATTTAGCTGTCAAAGGTATAGAACAGAAAAATATAATCAAAGCATCAGCCATCTGCGCCCCGGAAAATGTTTTTATTTTCATTGGTTGTTTATGGAGAGGAGGTCTCAGCTCCTTTGTTCCACATCATATTAGTTACTGCACGGGAAATGAGTGTTTTTCACTTCTCCATTTATAAGGCTCTTGCATCCTCAGTCTTGTGCATGTTCTCCCTCTCCCTATATGTATTTTTAGTCCGTATGTCTTGGATTGATGCATGAAAATGTGTTTTACTGGTTCTGTCTTTCTAATAGTTTTTCATTGCAAAGGAGATCCGATGTTTGTTATTTACTCTGTTTTCTTCCAGTGCCATTATTGCAAGCGCTTGGTTCAATCAATCCAATTGCCTAACAGTTTTAAGGTTGCCTGACCTATTTGAGTGTGAAGGAAATGGGAGCAGGGAGAGCTTTGAAAGCCTGCCTAATTTTATCGCAGACATGTTTGTAGAAGGCCAGTTCTCGGGAAGTTCACAAAATTATTTATGCCGTGGGTCAGATTCTCAGCTAGAATCAATTGGCCTCACTCCACTGAGTGATATACAGAGACGCTGTAGCATGCACTAGCTGAAGATGTGGCCTTGTAGGTTAAGATTTACCCTGGACAAGGGCCGAGATTTTCAGAAGTGTTTTGTGACTGGAAGGAGAAATCCACTCTGTCTGACTTGAGGCATCTTAGCAACACACAGTTTTCCCGTAGTGTTTAATGACTCTTCTCAGAAACTCAGGCCATTTTAGGACCTCTCTCGAGACGAGTACCCAAAACCAGTAGCCACTTAGGAAAGCCTTGGCTAAAAGGCATCAAGAATGAGGCACAGTTGTCACAATTATGAGCTCCAATCCATCAGATCACGTAAACCCATATTTAGCTCTAAGTGGATAAATAATCCCTTTGAAAGCCACTCGCACTGAAAGGTTTTCTAGATCTGGCACCGTGTTTTGGGTGAGCTCTACATTTCTGCTCTTTCAAAACCCCTGAAAGAAAGTGCAAAAGGAAGTTAAAATACTAGTGACTGCCTCCACTTTCATCCCTGGCCTAGTCTCAAATTCTCTAACCTTACCTGGGAAAGTGCTGTAAACAGAGGGAGTGTAAATCTGCTGAGGTTACTTCGGCACAGGAATACACGGTGCGTAAGGGAGGCCTCATTTGAAATGTGGTGTACCATCGTGGGCCCTGGAAAAGGGAAGTAAAAGGCATTCGAGGACCAAAGAGTTGAGTGATGGAGCCAAAGTTGCTCTCTGTATCTGCACAGAATGACAACGCCCTTGAGATACTGTACACAAGTTTTAGAGGGGACACGTTCATGTGCTCTTGTGACTCAGCACAAGGGAGTGTCAAATCCCCCAATTCCAGATGGTAAGTTGCCCTGGGGTTTGCAAAAATGTATGATAGGAATTTACATGCAGCCCATGTTTCCCATCCTATCTCATCCATACGAAAGGCGCCTAATTTTAGTGCTGTTTCACATACCTGAGAGTACAGGGGGATAGTAAAGAGCTGCTAGGTACTGCAGGGCAGTGCAGAAGTACTGTTTGGTGCGCTCAGAAGACGCTTGATCTCATGTGTCAAGCCTTCAGGTGGTTCAGGAGACGGCGTTTGCTCCTGATACAGCGCTCTCGAATGGCTTTCTACCGGGACTGAGGGTAATCACTCGGAGTCCTGTGAGCTTCCCATTTTCTCTTTCTGAAAAGACAGAAATCAGAATTAGGGTAAGTATTGTCCCCTCTGGCTAGAAATAAAAACATACACATAGAGACACGGACTTATACAAAAAACTGAGAGCTTAAACGTTTTGACTTGGTTTTCAGTTAAAAACACCGGGACTTCCTTCCAGTTTAAGTTTTCTGTCTTCTGACCAAAATGTTGAAATTTGTGGGGAATGCAGACGCTTGACCATTTCTGGCTAACGCCCTCCTGTCTTGAAGGAGTTTTGATAGCACCGACAAAATCTTTTGAGTTTGACAGCACTCACAAAACACCCAAATACCATCAAGACATACACACTGGGATGTTTCTACAGCCATATTCCCAGGAAAGCATTGCCTACCCTGTCAGTGGGACACAGGAAAGTGGGAAGGCCTGAAGGAATGGAGTGTTACGAAGACGACGTCGTCCATCAGGAAGGTAAAACCCAGAAGAGGTGATGTCACTGACCCGTGAGAATGGTGTCACCAGCGATACCAAGAATGTACTGCCCCGAAAGACACGACTGTCCCCTGTCTTACACCAAGCCAGAGGCAGCGTGCGGCCACCTGCATTCCGAGTCAATCTGCAAAAATGCTGAATGAAAAATCCCAAGGAAACAAAGTCTGAGGAAATGAATTCCAGGCAAGCTACTCTGGTAGGGGGGAGAGAATGGGTGGAATAAGCGTCTCTCTTTCCAAGGCAGCTGGGCTTATTTTAATGGGCAAGGTCAGCAAAGAAATGACCAGGAAGAGAAATCGCTGCCATTACAAATCAGTCGCGATCTTGTATCAATTATTCCCTGCGCAGTTCCCTTGCCTTGGGCTGAAGCAAACACGGCCTAATCAGTTTTACATCTACGTTTAATTTTATTGGAAAGAGGAGCCAGCAATGCATCATGGGGCTGCAGTGTGACATGAAAGGTGACCCCTGCCAACTTAATGACACAATACATAACCCTTAATGAAGTCACTATCTTGTCCTTTTTTTGCTGTCTCAGCCTGATGATTTATGATGGCATCATTTTGCTTTGCCCTCTTTTCATTTCTGCTTGACAAAGTGGATGAAACAATTATCTTCGTTATCGGCCACAGCAGTAGAAATGTGATAGCTGCGGATTTCTGCAGGTGGAGGGCCTTGGCAATGAATCCAACCAATGGAGAAATTTGCTTAGGAGTTGGGTTTTCTCCCCTCTTCTGTTCTCTCCCTCTGACTACGGCCTCCTGAAGATGGAGTGAGTATCCCAACAAGCCTTGCAAGCCCTATATCACTGTGGCAAGAAGTAATTTCAGGCAAAAGTGTCTTTGGAGCAGCAGATAGAGGAGAGCAGGGAGGTTTCAATGCATTTCCTTTTTTCAGTTTTTTTTTTCTCTCTTCTCTTTATACACCTGTACTGATATGATGTATACCCATGCATATGCCTGACACGCTTATTATGCCCGTATGCCGCTATATAAAGGTATCAAGCGCTGGTGATTGTGTATGGTTTTGTGCCTCTACACGTCCAGATCTCTGCGTGTGTGTGTGTAACTGATTTTATGTATAATTACAATTGGCATAAGCTTGTATGTAATCCCAGAGGGAAGTCTACCTCTCCATGGTCACAACACTTTCTGGCTGCAAGTGCATTATAAACCAGCTGTTAATAGTAGTATCTCGATGCCTCAATCAAATTCATAGCCCAGCTGTGGTTAAGAAGTGCAGACATAGACTAAGCGACACCGTCAGTCCCAAAGAGCACACAAGGCAGATGGGGAGAGAAAAGACATCTCGCTGTCCCTGTTTTACAGACTGGGAACTGAGGCTCAGAGGGATGAAGGGCTACAGACACAAAGATAATTAGGCACTCTGCTTGCAGGCAGGCGCTTAAATCCCCCCTCATTTCAATAAATTCAATCCAGGATATAATTTTGATGATGCTTTTATACCAATTTTTACGGAAATGCCACTGAATGAGCTAAGTGAAATCATTTGGTCTGTAATAAGACAACACACTACAGGCTCCATGGGGTAAAGCTTTACCGCTTTACTCCGTGGGTAGACAGAGATGTATGTTCAGCTGGGCAGGTGTCCCCAGAACACGTGATACTGAAGCGTGGCATCTCTGGGAGAAAGGACAACAAACATTCAGGCCTCAGGAGGGTCACAACACTGACCTCTCCGTGAGCTGGAGCAGGCTTTTTTTCCCTTGGTACCTACAGAGGTTGCATGACGGAAGCCTTCCTCCACTGACAGAGATGCAGATGGAAGCTGACGGCAAAGTATTTCAGCCCTGCTAGGCAGTGATGACAAAGTGCCCTAGCTAGCCATATGCTTGATGGCACTTGGAACTGCCACAGCAATATTTTTTTGGCTGGTGCTGCTCAGGGTCTGATGCGGCTGTTGCCTTTGTTGTTTACTTAGTTTCTCCTCTACACCGAGATGACTCAGGATGACTGTGAGCAGACCTTAGTAGCAATACTTGGGCACATCAACAAATTGCTGCAGTTCTTCACTGATTTTAGGAAGAAAAAAAAAAGACAGGCTCGGCTATTCCAATCACACCCTTGCCTGCACAGGGCTGCTCTTTGCAGCATCTTTTCCAAGTCCCAGGTGCTACCGTTTTCCTTATTACACAAGCCGATGGAACCCCTCCTTCCACATTTCACTAGCAAGGTCGAGCCCAAGTGTGCTCTGCTCTGTGTTACAGTATTCAGCTACCCCAAATCCCCAGGCGTGAGCTGCTGGAGAACGCCTGTCAGCAGAGCTGGAATTAAAATGCCATGGTTCCAGGACTCAACCATAGCACTCAGCCAGCTCAAATACGTTACCCTGCTCCTCGTTATGCATTTACATATTCGAAAGACTATCTATTTTTAGCCACTTTCTGGATGCTTTTGGAAATAGTAATCAGAAGCCTTCCAGGGTTTTACAGCCACTCTTTCAGCCTTTTAGTGTGCCTGTGTTCATCCTTGCAGGTCAAGACCTCAGTTTAGTGAACCAGTTAGAGCACCTCTAATTAAGTTATTCTGCCTCATTCCTGACTAATACAAAACATGCTTATCAGCCCAGATCCTGCATCAGGGCTCTGGATCAGCCTCAAGTTCCATCCTCCTTCTCACAAGGAAAGCTTTCTCTCCACACTGTGACCTGAGCAGGGCTGCTTTAGGGAGGATGGGGAACGAATGAGAAGATAAATGTAGTTTGGCAGGACATTAAGGGAAACCACAATATTGCCTTGTAATGCAGCTCCTATCTGATCAGCAGAGTCAAATGTGGTGCCGGAGTTATGTCTCATAGGAAGTGGAACCAGCCACCCCCGTCAAACTGATTGCCTAGATCTTCCCCGAGATACTCCTTCTGTCTGTCAGAGATACCAGCTGCTGAGGAATTCCCAGCATGTGCCGCAAATGACCCCAACTGAGCAAATGCAGCCCCTTCTTCCTTCCCCATCCTGCAGGCTTTTCTCCCTCCTTCCATCCTCCTCCTTCCCTCCTCTAAGGGACTGCAGCCACACTGCGGAAAAAGGGACAGCCTTATTGGCACCATTGTGCATGCTGGGGTTTCATCCCACGTCAGGGCATGAGAAAACATGGCCTCGCTTGGCTTGGTGAGCAGAGAATGTGGGAGGGGGACATGGCTACTCCTGTCTCAGTGAAAGAAAAAGCTGCAGCTTCTGAATTGCTCCTTTAATTTCCTAACACCTTCCTTCTGCCCTCACAGGAGGTATTTCCTGCTCCTCTTGTCAGTTTGGACAGCATCCTAGGAATTCATTCACATGGAAGGTGGTAAATGTGATGTGTTGGCAGAGAACATAGGCAACAGTAGCCTCTAGGACTTTCAGAATTATCTACAAAATTTAACTAATTAATTCTCAGAGCCATCCTGTAAATTAGATTGGTAGGAATGCACTAAACAGGGGAAGGCTGAGGCCACCAGGGTCACAGATGGTATCAATATCGGAGCCCACGCTAGAAAGCGGGTATTAGAGGTGGTCAAGTCCAGCTGTACGTCCTTTTAGAGGAAGAAACTACGGCACGCGCTTATAGAGCTAGAAATCCTGTTTGGATTCAAATATATCAAAGGGGGAAGAAAAGGCTCTCTAGAGTAACTCCTTTGCCATCAGGATAATTACAGCCAAGATTATAACTGGCTGGAAAACAGGAGCATTTTTACAAATGAAGGAACAACTAACTGCAGGGTAGTTGAATCATAATTAATGGAAAGCCGCTGCTCTATGAACAGCTACACGGAGGCCTGGTAGTGGTCTGAGCAGTGGAGTGTGATGTATAGTAGCTGTTTTCTAATCCTCTCTCTTTATATGCCCGTTCTTTCTCATGTCCTTGCTTTAAGAGGTTTTACAGGCTTTACATCATGGCCCTTGCTACGGTAGCTGAGTGTTATTTAATGGCTACAGTTTGACACGCAGGTTCCGATTTTAGGAACATCAGTGATCTCTTCAGGGAAAGGCATGCTTCTTCTGATGGACCAAGCACTCTAAGGGTTAATGCATTCTTCCGCTTTGCTTGCCTTTATCCCACTGCCAAAAACTCTGCTCGCTCGTCTGCTGTGCTTCCTCCGCGTGTCAGGAAAGGAAATCCGTAATCTCCCAGCTACAGATTTGGGGAACTTTGACATCCCCTAATGAGGTAAACACATTACTGTCATGTACAAACAAACAGCAACAAATTAGCAGCTGACACGTGAGGAAGCCACGGCAAAGCAACATGCTGCACTCTTTACAGTCAATTAACGCTGCTGCCTGTGCTGACTGCTCACGTGCCAGTCGGGTCTCTTCCGGACTTCTTGCCCCAGCCCTGTGGCCTTACTGTACAGTCTCCATCTGCCTTTTCCCATGGGGGTTTCTTCCTCCTCTGCTGTTGCAGAGCCCTGTCTGAGATACGGTGTGAAACAGCGGTACGGTCAGGTGTAACATAACAAGTCCATGGCACAACTGGGAAAAACATCCCATTGTATCAGCTGCTGTACCAGCTGGGAGCTGGCAGCTTATGCTACATGTCCTCTTAAACCTTCCCTAAGCATCCAGTATCAGACACCACCCGAGACAGGACACTGAGCTTTGTCCTGATGCAGTGTGACTGCTTTTGTTCTTGGAATAGGGATGTGTCTTTAAAGCTAGGAGGAAGGACTGCAGCTGTCTGGTAGAGAAGGTTCCTTGCATTAGATCTCTTTCAGACATCAGTTTCTTGCAGGATCACCTGTAAAGATCCAGGGGTCTCTACTACCAGTTCCCTGCTTTAGGCACCATCCCAAGAAAAGGGCTAAGTGGCTAAAAGAAGAGGGGAGTGAGAAACAGAGTTGGTAAAGAGAGACAGACATTTGACTTTAAGTTTAGCAAAAACTATCTCTGTTAACTGAGAGCCAGGGCAATAGGCCTATGGTCAAAGGGCTTTATTATTATAATTGCTTTGAAAGGGTGAAAGCCTGTGGATAGGAATCTAAATCAGCCATCACTCAGAATAATAATCATGAAAAAAAGATAAATAAATAAAGGTAGGATCCAGCCAAAAAAGGACTCACATTATCAGCCAATAAACCAATAATCCATTAGTGACCAAGGTTGCTGAATAATATAGTACTTTCACAGTGCCCATAATTTACACTGCAGACTAGAGAATAGACACGATTATTAGAGTGAGGGCTACTGGATGACACATGATGCATGACCGCGCGGCATTGATCTTCACACAACAGGAAGGTGTCTAGACTGGGAGATGTATGGCCGTGCGATTCAGAGCAGGGTATATTTCATGCGGGGCCTAATGGAGTAGTGGAGCCCGTGATGGATGACTTGCCTAGTTTCAGTAGCAGCGCAGTTATAGCAGTGCTAATGCGTGACCTCTCCCGCTCCCTGCGTCCTTCATTCAGTCAGGGTGACCTCATTTAAAAGGATGGAAAATGAGAGGCGCAGAGTATGAGGGGGAGGGAAGAAGGGGGAAAGAGGGGAGGAGAAGAAGAGAGAGTAAGAAAAATAAAAGATAAGGAGAGGGCGTGATGTAAATGAACAATCATCTCTCATGAACTTCCACTCTGCTTCAGGTTCACTCCAGCACTGTCGCAGCTGGACTGCTGCTTATGGGGCTGATCTGGTTGGCACCAATCTGGAGTCTTTTCCTGCTTGCACTGAGTTACTCCTTTTCTATGCAAGTGCTCCTGAGAGAACAGTGAGCCCCCTGTGGTGCAAAACTCAGCCGTGTTACCCAGGCTCTCAGGGCTTGTTCCCCTTCTCTGCTGGGAAATCGTATCTCGGCATCATTTTCCTCTCTCACCCCGTTCCTGTCTGCCTGCACTCCCCGGGGGGAGAATAAAAGAGCCTGGGAAGTAGTTCAGATGAGACGGGCGCTGCTAAGAAACTGAGGCATCCTGTGCCCATGTAACTATGAACATGTTCACACCGGGCAACAGAACACGGTGCCGAGGCCCTGAGCTTAGCTCTGGGCAAGCTGCGGCATTCGGCCACAGGACACGGCCACTGGGACCAGCCTGAGTCCAGGAAGCAGCGCCGCCCTGCTGTGGGGCGCCTGTGCGGCAGGGCCAGCGAACCCTGCTCCTCGTCACGCGGTTAGACTACTCCAGGCTGCAGCGCTGACCACGCGGGCATACGCACAGCTTGTGCGGACTGGTAAATTATGGGTGCAGTTACTGCCCACCCTTTCTCTCTGCTGGAGATTGCCCCCAAAGCTGGGATGGCCTGTGAAATAGCTCCTGTCCATGAGCAATTTTCAGCCTAGGGCACTAAAATAAGCTGTAACTAGTGACATGTTTGAGCTTGGGGACGGGCACGATTCCTTGTTGCATGATTACAGGCAATAAATAGACTCAGGGAGCGGACGTCTAGTCCCCTTATTAAGGGCCTTCAGCTTTTCACTGAAATACTCATCTTTTTCAGTAACTCTGCCTCCATCCGTTCTTCCTTCAGTACGACACCCAGCCACCACCCTCTTTCAGGAAGAGGTAGGGAAAACATAGCCAGCAGTGTAGAACGCATAGGAAAAACAAGTATAAAATAAATGTAGGAACCACAAATGGGATAAAAATGAATAAATGACAGCAGCAGCCCTAAAAACGGAAAGAAATTAAAACAGAACGCCACCACGAATTTAAAAAATAGATCAGATATTTGTGAGTGCAGCATTTGAACATATAAGTGCAGCATTTGAACTTAACCACAAAGCACAGCACACAGTGCTGTCAAAGGCGGCTACAGAAATGTCACAACCACCTGGCGAAGTTCACGAGGGCCACGAGGAGCCAGAACACCTGCAGACCTGCACAGAAAAGGCCTGGTTTCCGCTCAGTGCACTCCAAGCTGGAGGAGGAGGAGAGAAGAGGAGAGTTAAGGAAAATGTGACTCTTTGGGCAGAGCTGAAACAACATTTTGCTTTCTCTCAGGCGAATCAGGAAGGACTTAATATTCTGGTCTGAGGCCCCTGTCTGTTTAGAAAGGTTATTGCAGCCACATCAGTGCGCCTAACCTGGAGGAATTTTACTCTGAACCCCAGTACGTCTTACTAGCTCGGCAGAGGAGGCAATAACAGTGGCAGGACCCAGATATTCAGGCGCTCTGCACTGTCTGCTGAGACCTGACTTTCAAAAGGACCCTGTGCAGATCATCAGGAAAATGCCAGTCTAACTTCCAGGAATTTCTTTAAGGAAAATAGAAAAACAGGTATTTGCATGGCATTTTGTTGTTTGCCACCTAACAATACCATTTTTTGGATGGAAACTACTATACTCATTTGTTAGTGAGAAAGATACCCAGACTGCAAAAACAGCATACCCAAGAGCTCTAAACTGATCCGTCTGAGGCGATCAGTGGCAGAACCCAGAAGGGAGCGCAGCAACCCTGCTGTAACACATGCAAAGCAACCTTGGCCTGCAGCTAAACCCGACTACAGCTAAGAGCGTGGCAGCCATCTCCCTTCCTTCAGGTGCTAGCTGGATGCTCATGGTTTCTTCTTTGATGAATTCCATGCTTTGGTAATGAATCCTGTAGGGTTCCTAGAGGTTAAATAAAATGATCTGCTACAGTTGAAAACTGAATTGATAAAAAGGAACCATTTGCTTTCTCCCTACTATTTTGATTCTACTTTCCCTATCTCATTTATTGTTTTTATTATCCTGGCGTAGTGCCCAGAGGTGTTGTCAGCCAGTGTATATGTATGGGGAAGAAGGGCAGTCTCCGCCCCAAAGAACTTGCAAGCTTCATAGTGAAGACAGATGGATAAAAGGCAAAATTACTACTCCTTTTCACAAGTGGGAAACTGCAGCGCACAGAGCATAAATCACTGCGTGCAGTCACAAGGGAGAGGCCAAAGCAGAACCAGGAGCTAAGCCTCAGGCTCTTGGGGCTGCGCTTTAAACACAAGAGCATCCTTCCTTTTCTAATAGCCACCTCTTAAACAGGGACACACAGGATGTTACTTTATGGGCAGATGGGAAATGGCTGTGTGTTAGGTAGTCAGAGTGTCTTTGAAGTGACCTCTTCCTGTGTCTGTTCTCAGTCATGACCCACATGAATCACATAATAGCACAACCCCCATTTTAGGATTACAGCAGCTCCTTCAATACTATCTCACTACTAAGCTTGGTGCCCACTACAACAACTCTTGAGTCTCCCTTCCCTGAACACACGCATGAATCCACGTACGCCCCCTGCTACTCTTCTCTCCCTCCACGTAAGGGCTCTAACTCCCTGAGCTGCCTGGAAAATAAAAAGAAAGAGTGGACATTTACTCTGTGTTTCCTTTACCATCTGGGCTTATTAAAAGCTGCACAGCAAATTAAAAATAGGTGGGAACAAAGATGGGGGAATGACATAAAGGGCTGCAGAAAATTCTCTGTGTACTTTTAAAAGCTGGAATTGCCATATGGACTGGCAGAGAGACATGTTTTACATTTCCACTGGTACATGACTGACATCATTTAGCATTAACTTCTATTTGAATAAAATGGTAGTAGACATTTAGGTAATATTACAGGGCAATAAATGTTTTAAAGAGCCTTGGGGGGATGCTCTTGAAACACAGTCCAGACCAGAGCTCTAAAAATATGTCTTAATCTATATTAACCTCTTTTAGGACTTTTGGCTCTCAAACAAATAATGGAGGACAGAAGTTTTTTTTCCTCCCTCCCCTTTTACTCTCTGAATTAAGGTCCCTGGCTATATTTTTTCCCCTTTTTCCTCTTTAGCCGTGCTGGGAAGAACATGAGGGAACGTAGTTAAAATTCAAAAAGGTTCCCCTTTATCATTACCATGAATCAACACAATAAATGAGCCCCTTCAGAGCACGGTAATAAGAATTTGATAAATCATCAGCCAAAAATTAACTAGATGTCAAAACAATCTTTGGGAAGTGTGATGGATTAGGGGCGATAGTGGCAATTAATCTCCCAGCATGAGTTCACAGGAGAGACTGAACGCTGGGAGATGGATAGGGGGGAGACCAAGGCCTCACAAGGTCAGGACACTGCAGAAAGAAACGAGAGAGAGGGAGAGAGAGACAGAGAGAAGAAGAAAAAATTCCACTGAGTCGGCAATACCCAGGCATCCAGCAGCCGAGGTAGAGGTCAGTCACATGCCTTTGAAAACCTTTCCGTCTCCAGCTGCTCTCTGTGATGAGGCAAGCACTTTTCTGCTCCTGCTAATAAATGCCACAAGCCAGCTCATGGGGTACAACACATGGCTGGAGAGAGCAGGAGACCAAGGCGGGCTTCGTTTGCAGGGCTGTATCCCTTTGTAAACAGTAACGGGGCGGCTGGAAGTGGCACGATGCCAGAGGGGGAGCAGAGGGAGACAAATCCTTCTCTAATGCGTGAATTCATCCATACAAGGGCCTGGCAGTGGGTGCGCATGGCTTGACTAATTCTGACTGAACACAGGAGGAGAGAAAGTGTTGCTGCAGTCATAAATCCCTATTCAACTGGCAAAACCACTTCCTCGGTCTTTGGCTTCACAAGAGGGTTTGCAGCTTCGTCAGAAGCGGCTGCGACAGTCGAGGGACAGGGCAGCACTCCCTGCCCCTGGCACTGGTCCAGCTGCATTCGCTGCCATTGGGCTGGGTCCTGGGGTCCCTGAGGCCCCTCCGAACGCAGCCGGGACAGCCTGGCGGATCATGGGCAGGGAACACTTTGCAGGGTAGCGTGGCCGGGCCGGAGGTAATAAACAGCAGAGGCTCGTACCTCCTGGAGTGCAAGCATTAGGAAGAAACCATTCCCTGGACAGGTGGAGGGAGGTCAAAGGGGAGCAACTCCCATTGCCACTCCTGCAATACAGCAGATGAGCCAGGCTGTATAGGCTCCCACAGCCCCATTCACTTACACTGAGTTGTGACTGTTCCTACCAGAGGGTTTTGTTACAAAATAACTAAATCATAGCGCTTTAGGCTTGAATGAGAATGACTTCCTACAGTTGTAAAGATTTCAAAGAAGGGCTGTTGTCCTTAGAAAACCAGCAAGCTTCAGGCTGGCCTTCCAGAGCTCCTGGGAAGGACCTTGCGTTGATATTATGCAGAAAACATTGCCATAAACAGTGATTTTTGTGGCCTCAACAGCGACCTCACAAGCAGCAATAGTCTGCCAGCCTTTTTATGCCATCCGCACAGCAGTTTGGGCTGCAGATAAAGGAAGAGGAACGGGATTCAAGGTGTTCAAGCTCTGTTCCTCCAGCACAGCCTTTGACTCACAGGACGAGCCGAGACAAATCGGACCACCACAACGTGCCTTGGTTTCCCTACGTTTGCAGTGGAAGAGATTATACTAATGTGGCATTTGGGGACTGCATGAAGTTTAACCTGTGAGGACTCTAACGCATCTCGGGACACCCAAAGGAAAAGGAGAGAGGATTATTACATACTTTGTTAACAAGTCTTGTAGGGATGCACTGAGGATGCTTCCCACAGCTTCCAGGATTCATTTCTTAAAATCCTGTATGTCCTTCCTCTGGGAAAGTGATCATCTTTACCCATGCTGGTTACTTTTGCATCTCAGATCCTAACAGCAGTACGGGCTCCCAGCTCAGCGAAGCACTGTACAAACTGGAAGATATCTACCATGAGTCAGCCAGTCCTTCAGCACTTTGCTGCCCTAGGCAATTGCTTGCTCTGCTGGTGTTGCATAGTTAACCCAGTGCAGCAGTTACTCCCTGTTCTCCTTCCATATTATGTCCAGCTCTTGATAATTGTGTGTACAACAGTGTCTTTCTGCTCTGAACGCGGATTTGTGCTAGCAGGACTAGAGTTAGGCAGGCCAGACCCAGAGATTAGGTACAGGAGGGGTGGAGGCGCACAATACCAGTCTTGCCCAATTTATGCTCTTCCTTCTTTGCACAGAATCTCTGCCACCCGGAATCCTTTACAAGCCAAACAAATTAAAAAAAAAAAAAAAAGGTGATGAAAGAAAATACAAACCCAGGCAATTGCCTGGCAGTGCTTCTGCTGACTCCTTCTCACACATCTAACTAGGCCCCAGGGGATGGAGCTCCCAGTGACATTTCTCCCCAGCAACCTCAGAGCCTGCCACATACTCAGAGATTCAGGAATGCACCAGCCAGTCAAAGTTACACTACGGGTCAAGGACAAGGCCTGCAGCTAGCTTTTTAGGAGCAGACAGTGACGGCAAGAAAATAAATAATTGGCCCAGATCCTCTGCAGCCACACTGCTGTGGTTCTGTTTCATCACTCTGTGTCTTGCAATCCTTTCCTGAACTGTTTAGCATCTCTCCTCACATTTTCACTGCTGGAACACTGTTGGCTTTGATACATACTGTGCTCTTTCCCTCAAGCGACAAGGAACAAATGTTTATGCAGTACAGAAACTGCCTATGGGGTGAGGAAGGAGAGCCTCAGAGTTACTGAAAAGGCCCATGCCTGGCTGCTCACTCTCACCACTGTCTTCTCACCCCAACTAGGATAAGAGCACAGGGAAGCAGCCAGCCAGGGGCCAGTGTCTTGGTTCACCAAAGGTTCCTTACGTCCACCGCTAACTTCACCCTGGCTCACGCTCACACCAGTTGAGAGCAAGGACAGACAGGGTGCCGCTGCGGACAATCCAGGGAACCTGAGGATTATGGGGAATGTATGATCTACGCAGAGTGCCTGGCAGCAGAGAGAAGCTCTAAATCGTCCTGATAACTCTGCTTGCTAGTTGAAAGGTTCCCAAATGGAATAGTGGCACATGCAAGTGCTATTTTGAACCTGACTTATACGAATGGAGCTTGAAGTTAAAAGCGGATGCAAAGTGAACCAAGTGGGGGCACCCACAAAGTGTCTTCTGTTAAGCACCATGTGCTGTGCTCTAGCAAGCTGTTAGCTCTATTATGTCTCATCTCACTAGAGGTGCTGTTTATGGAATAAGAAGATAAAGGCTCAAGATGCAGCTGCGGCAACATCACTGTCATACTTTGCTTGTTCGCATTAGTGTGGAATATTGAAATTCTTGATGCTGGGGACTCCACTACAGTGAGTACTCTACAAACACAAACCAAGACGGTCCTTTTCCTGAAGGAATTGGGAGACCACAGCAGGTCATGAACATTGGCAATGGGGATTTCGACTCCTTGGTTGGATGTCTAAGGGCCAAATATTGTTGTCACTACTGTAGCGTAGAGAGTCACTCCACTGAAGAGAATTAGTTCAGTTTTATGTCTCTGAAATGAATGGGTTGCTAGTGTCTAGAAAGCAAGGTGTCAGGAACAAGCTAACTTAGATGGAGCAGAGCTCCTCTGGGCTTGCAATGCACAACATGCTCTGCAGCTGTTACAGGGATGTGGCAATGAGAAAGTCATTGGCTTATCCATTATGCTGAAGCAAAATATTTGCTGCAGTCACTCGAATGTGCATATCCATGGAGTTCAGCAGTGTCTCCCACTATAATCTGATAGTCATTTATTTACTGAAGTAGGGTTAGCTCAGAAGCATTGCTTAGTTTTTTCTTCCCTAATTTTGCTACTATGTTAGTTGAAACTTAGTTATGTAGCAGGACTCACCCGTTATTACCCAGTGTAAAAGGCTAAAGATAAGACTCCATTAGCTCTGATTGCTTAGCCCCTGTCCATTGATACTGTCGATATACCTTTCTTAAATATCTGCCTCCTTAAGGAAGGAACTTTTTAAAAAAATCTTATTGCATTGTTCATGATTTTCCTTGGGTTGCTAGCATAGTTTTGCTTAAGAGATAAATGCCTGGCATATGTTTGGATACTGCTAGCTGCTTGGCCCATATCAATGTCAGAAAGATTTCTGGGCAAAAAAAAAAAAAAAAAAAGAAGAAGAAGAAGAAGAAGAAAAAAACCCACCCAGCTGGAACGCTTTCCCAGAATGCCTGTCTCTTCTCAAGACAGACAAGGCTTGGATAAAACAGATGTTTCCACCCAAAAGCAGATGTGGAGATGTTACTTTCCCAGGGAGGAAATGTGGTGGGGTTTATTATTAACCAACAGTCCCCATATGACAGCTTCCTTTGACCAGCAGTTGGAAAATCTGGAGAAAAAAAAAAAAATAGCCCTCTAATCCAAGTAGTGGCCGGAAATAGCCAGCCCTGATGGACTCAGTTGATTTATTATTATTTATTACAACCTGGAAATAACTAATAACATCTGGGAGAACCAAATGTGGAAGAGAAAGAAAGCTTGAGCAAAGGGGCCAAAGTTTTGATTCCATGATGGCCTCTGCGCACTGGTGAACTTCAAGAAAGGCAGCTGCAAAGTCAGTTCTACCAACCTCCATAAGGCTGCAGAAAGAAAGGTCTTTTAGCCTATGTACTTGAGGTGCAGTTTGGCCAACGGAGAAAGGGGGAACTATAATGACAAGGAGCAATCCTGTATGGGAGCACAATGCAGGGACTCACTGCGGCAAGTGGCAGCCCTAAAACTAGAAGCACGGCAGCTGCTAGAGCACAATGCTGAGCCTCGAAAAAGGATGCGGGTTAAGGACAGACTTTGCCAGATGGAGAGAAGCAAGCTGCTAGAGGAGTTGCACCACCCTGAGGTCCTGGATCAGTTTCCCCATACGGTATTAAATGGCACTGTGTGCATACACCTGAGCTGGCCAGCACGTTTCTGTAGCACTGCAGCTACATGGCAGTAACAAGCTGTAAATCAACTGATGGAAAACAGACAACAGAAAAAGAAGAACGTTCAGACCAAACCCCAAACCAAATGCAGTGAATGAAAACAGAAATCCATCAGCAAAACAACAGCAAAATATTTTAATGAAGGAAAGTAAAGCAAAATAGATTTTTAAAATGTAAAACATTTGAAAAATGACCAAATCAAGTCATGGGAATGTACAGTAGACAGCTCTATAACCAGATCCAGAACGCTTAATCAAGTATGGTTACTAGTTTGGAAGCGGAACAAAATCAACCAACAGTTAAAGAGAAGACTGATCAAAAGCAAATGAATCTGTGACAGGTAACAAATGGATGTGCGCTACTTGGCTTATAGCTGCATGGAAAGAGGAATTGTGAACCAAATATTTAAAGCATCAGTAGGCCTCAATGAGTAAGGTGTCAGTACAGGAGTATTACCGCAGTTACTTAAGGCTGCCATTCCTGCTTGTATGATGAGTTTGGGTCTTTCATTTGTTGCCCCCCTGCCCCATGACAGCTGCAGACATATTGCTCTGGTCTGACCTGAAAGTACTATAAGCTGTTGCCTGATACCAGTACGTGGGTGTGAAGTGCGGCTGTTTCTCAAGTGTTATCATTATTTGAGCACATATGTCATCCAGACAGTCAAAATTTGGCAGGTGCGTGCATATCTTGCTGAACTGAGAGACTGGTTCAACTCTACTAAATGCTTTGAATTTCTGGAGTCTTTTTACTCCATAGAACTTATACATCTCCATTTTTTAAAACAAATATTGAACCAACCATTACTGCTGCTAGTGTAAAATTAGATATTCTCTGCTTCTCTGTTGACAGCTCCACCTGAAGACACATGGACATTTTCCCACCAGGTACTGGAGAGAACAGGCGCCCTGACACGCACACACTTCTGCTGTGGTTAACCCACAACCTGAGAGCTCGTAAAACATCTGCTTACATTTTCAGAGCAGTATTAACATTGTCAGGCCGTGGCAAATCTGCTTAATTTTAACGGACGTATGTATAACACACAAGCCAAAATACACTTAGAGTGGGACATGTCAGAAAATAAACAACTATTAACTAATGAAATACATAAAGTTCTTTGCTCCTTCTCTCTCTTTTTCTCCCACATACGTCCCCCTACAGCCACAACTGAGCGATCTCCTCCTTGCAGCTGCCCACTGCAGCCTCACACTAACAAATTGTTTCTTCAGAAAAATAAAGAAATGCCCCTTCTAAATGCACTGAGATAGCATGGTAAGGAACACATGGAAAAAGCTAGGCTCTGTCTGCATTCATGTCTTCAGCACTGATGCAGCGTTGTTCTGTTGGTCAAATGAGGTTAATCAAAGCACAACATTCATGTGAAAATCAGCCCCACCAAAACGCTCATGGAACAGCTATGACTCAGAGACATCAGAGCACCACTTCAGCTGCCTGAGTTGGAGGAAATCATGAAAAGGCCTGATTCTCAGTTATGCTGTTAATGACAGCTATGCTAAGAGAGCTAAAATTGGATGTAATGGAATTTAAGCTCACTTTAGAGTTCTTTTGCCAAGTCAGAATGGGGGAAAGGGGCTTTGGGTATCAGGGCAACATCTCCTGTCTCTGATGATGCTATGGATTCATCCACAGGAATAGTTTTGCAATTCAAATGCCAAAAATTGCGCTCAATTCTTTGCAAGCATCACGTGTGACTGCTGTGAACCTAGCATAGACATGGCCTGTTTTTGCCAGGCAACATCTTTTAAGGTGCTTATGCATATCCTGGCATCACAGAGTTAGGCACCTCTCAGCTGGCAGCGCGTTTACCCTCAAAACCTCCCATGGGGCAGGAAGCGCTGCTGTAAGGTGGGGAGAAGGCAGGCCCTTTTTGACTGGAAACTTGTGCTGGGTCACACAAGAAATCTATGGCAGTCTCCTTTCCCCAAATCCTAGCCTCCCATCTTAACCACTCAGCCATGCTTCTTCCTTGGGGAGGCTTTGCTCATCTTTATTGTAGTGTCTTCCAGCGAAATACTGTCTCTCAGCTTCCCAGCATGGCAACGTTCTCTAGTATTTCACTCTCAGAAACCTTCAATGAAAACAATTCCCTGATATTAAGGATGATTGCAATTTGGTGGTTTGGGGCAGGGAGTAAAGTCCCTGTTTAATGGGGACTAACGTTCCCATCCGTAGCGTCACCCTACCCTCTCCACCTCTGTAGATACATTTGTAAAACTTGAACCTGAAAGGGTTATTTCCATCTCTGCCCTTAATTTATTTTGTAAAGCATTTGCTGCAAAAAAACTAACTCACGGAGGTGAGGAGAAGTGCCCCATAACTGAGAACAATATCTCCAAGGGGCTTTTCCAATGAGGTGCAGATTTCTCTGGCATACATTTTCAGAGCTGAAGGCAGTATAATGAAGTCCAGAACTTTTCAGGTTTTCCCTTTAATATATCCATCATGTCTAGATCCATTATTGACGTGTTGACTTTCTTGTTTGTGATTTAAGCTGCCAGACTCAGTAAAATTGCCTTGACAGCTTTAACATTTGTGGCAGAACACTGACATGATGTTACTTACAGCTAATTAAAGTTGAGAGCATAATAAACAATCTCGGGATCCTAGCAACCTAATTTCCTCTAGCGTTGAGTTTGCTGGATCTTGACCCGAGTTCTGAGACCGACCTCGCTCCTCTGCATGCACAGTGGCTTTGGAAATTAGGGTGTCTCTTGTACTAGTTGGCTAATACCAAGAGCACATGGGCCCAGCCTGTCAGTGGAAATGAGGGGTGATGTGGGAGAGAGGAGATGAGTAACTGGCAAGGAAATAGGAATAGGAAACTATGATATGATGGAAAGGGGATTCCAGGGCCATTTCACTGAGGAAGAACAGGCCAATGGGTTATAGCTAATCAGTAATGGGATGAAAGCAAGTAAAGAAAAATCTAGACTGATTTACCAGAAACCTTTCCTATTGGTGAGCCCTGTTAGACTGCAAAACACTCTCTCAAGGGAAGCAATGAAAACCACATAGCTTGAGTCATTTACAACTGTCTGGACAAAGCATTGCAGGACACAGTGCTGGGAAGAGGCAGGCCTTGGTCTGAGGTGGAAGACTTGAGTGCGAACAAGGTGACCTAATAGAATTAGATTTTCTATTACTAGTCCACAACGCCTTAGAAACTTTCTAACTGCATCTGTTCAATTTTCCCTTCTTCTATTATTCCATTTCCAACACAGCTTGTTTTACATAGAATTGCCTATCACAGTGGGAAAATTACACACTCGCAAACTAGAGTAAATTTTCTCTTTCTCCCTAGAGATCAGGAACCCACTCAAGGGCAAAATTTCACCCTTTCCTCTGATAAACATGTTTCTGTTATTTATTTTAACAACAAATGAAGAAAACTTGACAAACTCCAATCAATTTCTTAGACCTGACTTCCCCAACAAAATCAGCATTTTTTTTGCCTGCAGTGAATCAAAAATCACTACTCACTTGAGTAGATTCAACTGATCCAAAATCTCTGTTCCTTCAAGTGACTGACATGCCTTTTTTATTGCCCATTTCTTGAGCTCTAATGGACTCATTTCTTCTGGTATATGTCCTCATTCTGCAAAGTAGGGCAATGGCAACATTTCATATCTCCTTTGCAAAGACTTCAAGGTGGTGCAAGGTATAAGGGAATCCGGCCTCAAGGTCAGATTCACCTCAGTTCTGCATCAGTTTCACATCTGGGCAGCCCCATTATTTCTGCTGAACTGTTCCCGATTGGCACCACTTTACAGGCTTTACAGGCACTCCTATCAAGAGAGCTTCCCCAATTTCACTTCAGATTCAGACACGCTATTGACCTATCACGCTTGCCACTGATGTAATACATTAGGGCAAACACAAGTTAAGACATATTAGCTTAAATCGCAGTGAATAATGTTCTAGTTCATGCGCGATAACTTGCATTTGTCCATATGAAGAGAAGCAACTGGTGAAGTCATGGTAAGATGATGATGCATCTGAAACGTCAATAGATATTTTTTAACTGCTCTAGTAAACCAGCACAAAGGCTATGCTGATGCTCTCAGTTTAGCTTAAAATAATTTGAAACTGAAGCATGTATTCACACAAGGGTTTACTGCAGTTTATCTAGAGTGGCTTCGAGACCACTTTTGTTAAACAGATCTAACTTCTGCGTATCGACAAGGCCTTACAGAAGAACTGGAGCCTGTGTATATTGTAAAAGAAAGATCTTTTGAGTCCAAGCCATCACTCACGGGTACCCTGGTACACATGTGTAGTAACTCTAGGGAGGCCAAGAACTGTATTCATTCAAGTTTCTGGCACTGTTCCAAGTTTGCACTCGTATGACAAGAAAAGATTTTACACTTGGAGGATGCTGAACTGTCTCCGGGTTTTGCAGATCGTCAGCTCTGTTTCTCACTTCCTCTGAGCTGCAGGTTTAGTGCAGAGCGCGCTTCTCAGTGGTCTGGGCTGGCACCTGAGCAGAGGGGTTAGAGAACTGCGCTGCACGATGGGGTAAAGAGAACCGCACTGCCTCATATGATGTTCTGGCCTGTGGATTTTCCAGGTTGGGATTGGAGGATGAAGTTTGTAACAGCAAAAGAGGAAATAGCCCCAACCTTAGCTCCACCCTTAAGGGATACTTGCCAGAAAGGGGTTTGCACCAAGCACTGCAGCTGGGTTTCTGGGCAGAACCATGCGTGGGAAGAAAACGGAGAGTAATTACTCAAGTGAAATGAAAAGCTGGGGGAGGGGGGAGACAGTTAATATGTCTCAAGGAAGAACATCTCCTTAGGCCTCTTGTAAAAGACTAACAACATCACACCCCAAGTGGTACTCGCTTGCTTGTTACTTCATTGCTTGAGGGGAGGGAGCAGAATTAATAATGTAGGACTGGACGTCCTGCCTCCTCCTGAAGGGCGCTGGTCTAAGGCAGGGAGGGAAGTTTAATTAAGTGAGAAACTTGGCTTGAAGCAGCCACTCTCTCCCCCCTCCCAAAGTGCTGCGGGGGCAGCCTTTCTCCAAGGTGACAGTGGGGCCTGGGGAGAAAAGGTGCTGCAGGAGGAATTATTCTCTGCTCCTGGAAAGTCAAGGGTGGTTCCAAGTCCTCTCACCCCTGTCCTTTCCCAGAAGCCAAGGAAGCAAGCACAGGCTGGGCCTAGGTGTCTGAGATGCAGAAGGGACACAACTGCTCATAGCATTTGCTTCCTTTCAAGTTTCCTCTCCCATTATACTCCTCCTTGTTTCCCTGTGTCTCATTAACACTGGACTTCATTTCACAGTCTGCTGGCTGGACATTGTCCTTCTTAGCAGGCAGGCAAGGACAGAATGGATGGCAGAGAGACAGCAAAGGAAAGGGAGCATCCGCATTTCCTAAACCTTAGGCCTAGGCCTCCTAGGCTGCACCCTGCTCTGTCTCCAGAATGGTTAATGCAGTAACTCCACTGACTTCACTGACTGCCGGGGGAAAAAAAACAACTCTTGGATGAAGGACTCCTGAAAAAGCAGCATTTCCTCCCTTTTGTCTTGGCTGCGGCTGTTTTCGATTCCTGATTGTTCAGGCTCTTTATTCCTCACTTTCAGACTCTTGTTCATTTCCAGCTGGGCTGTATGTGTGCTTCAGAGATCCAGTGGGAAAGGTGGTGTGCAATGACCCCCAGTCATTAATCAAGCTGCCTAAGCCAGGGTCTTTTCACAGCCAGAGCCTGATTATTGGCTCTTGGGAGCTGCGTAATAAAATGACAAGGGGAGTGAGTCTATTTCCTGCCGCCAAACTGCTGACATTAATTCACACTGGGGGGTTTTGGGAAAGCAGGCGAGGGGCGGGAGCAGGGAAAAAGAGTCTATCTGTGGAAGTAAACACTGCAGGATCTGCGTGCCGTTACCTAAGCTGTGTGCGCGTGTGTGAACATGCATGTGTAACAGGGTGCATATATAAGCACATATCTGCGCTAACTCTTCTATTTAGTGAAACGTAGCAGTTTAGAGAAGGTCTGTTTTTACAAGACACTAGGCACAAACTTGAACCAAAACCAGGATCCAACCCTTGATCCTCTAGCACTTCAGAGGCACAAGTCCAGCCTGCAGCTGACTGCTTTATCTGGACTGATATTCACACTAGTACACCCCAAAAGCTCGTTTTTTCCCCAGTGGTAGCCCTTAAAAATATCAAGAAAATTAGGTCAACAATTATCTAAGTTTACTCTATAACCTTTGCTCGGATCCCCAGAGCATAGCCCAATCTAAGAAAACCCCAACCCACATAACTACCACCACACCCCTTCTGACTTCAAACTACCAGTGCGACGGGTTTACATCTTGAGCCAGTGTCTGGAACCCTGACTGCAGAAAGCCCCAGAGCCAAATACTTGCCATGCTTCTGGGGATCATATGAATCCATCGTGAACAGTGAGAAAAAATACAATATTAACACTGGAGGCATTTACAACTAAGGTACTGGAAGCCTTGCGTCCAGGAAAGCTGGGTGATTGCATTCTGACGTTCCTATTGCAGAGGAACAAACTGGATGCTAAGTGCAACTGGTAACAATTTTCTAAAATGGGAGAAATTTCTTGTTCTTTTCTTTTTCTTTAGTTAATAGTTCTTTTGTCCTAACTCTAGACATTTTGCTAATCAGTTTTTATCATATGGGAGCTATCAGCAGAGACAGGCAAGCCTAAGGATACGTAAAACCTTTCCACTGCCTGAAGCATCCAAGAAGACCTCTGACACTTGCCAAATTTCCTCGCAAGAGAAGGGCAAAGGAAGAAAGTCAGAGCTAAAATCTGCAGTATCATTTCTTCATGAGCCTTCAAGTCTGATCTGAAAACTTTCATCTGCCATGATACCTTGCTTTTAGTGGGCAATAACAATTGAGGAGCTGCTTTGCTAAGACCAATGCTTTTCATACTGTTCTCTGCGTTCCTGGCACAATAGTCACCTGTAGTCTAGCCTGACCATCTGGTACCTCAGCTCGTTCATGGATGGCTGCTGAAGAGCCAAGCGCATGCAAGTTAAGGATCTGTTGCGACCCGCCAGGTCAGCTGCTAGGATTTAGGTGGGCAACGTGGCGTGGGAACTGCCGTAAAAATAAAAAGACCTCTGCGAAAGCATGACATTTTTGTGGAACAATACCTTGAGACAACATTATTTCTTCCAAGCATTTCCAGTTGCACAGGGAGAATATTCTTTGAGCCTGAACCATCTTTGACATGATCCTTACAGTCACGTAAGGATCCCTGTAAACAAGCAGAAAATGCCCTGACATTTCCCTCAGTGTAGCACAGTAGAAAACAGCCCTAACAAGGTAACTCCTGCAGAGGCGTAAATGCCTGCACAAGGCATTGGGGAAATCAAGTCTAAATCCTTTCCTGAACATCCCATTAAGGTTCAGAAGTTTAAGATCTAACGTCCTTGTCACCAAAGCAGAACAAGCTTCTGGTTTAAGCAGACCTTGAACACAGGTATTCCTCCATTTTCCAGCCACCTAGAAAAACCCACCAGAAACCACATAAACGCTTGACAAGAGGTACCAGAGAAGCCTCTTCTTTGCAAGCGAAGCCTTCTTTCGCCTTTTCTATTGAAACAAATGGAATACAGAAACTGGGGGAAACTCTGAACAAAGTCAATTGAAGGCGACAGACCTGAACCCCACCACTATAAATCGGTAGACCTGAATTTCCTTTGATGAAGTTGCACTGCTCTACAGCAGCAAAGAATCTAGTGCGTCACTGATTAAGCATATTGATCCTCAGAGAGGACGTAACTGAGCCCGGTATTTGGTCCCCAGACGTGTAAAGCAATACAATGGTTGCACCAGAACTCCCAGCAGCCAATGCTGCTAGCATCAGGCGTGGGGGTAGTACAGAAAGCAGCCAGTAAATCAAGGCATATGAAGGAAATGGTATCATTAGTTCTCACGTGTGCATCTGAGCAAGAAGTACCTGATAAAAAAAGACCCATTTGCCACTGCAACTATATCAAATCTTCTACAAAAAGTCACTTTGAGGTCACTGTTTTTGTCCAGTATTTCAATACATTAAATGCAATTACTTCATTGTTGATTTACCTGTCATTAGAGGCATGTGTTTGAACATGATTTATTGAGTGAGTTTTGTGCCAGTTGACTTGCAATAGATTGCACAATATTCAAAAAGGCTCATTTGCTTGGCATTACATTAGAAGCAGGGTGATTGCAACACAAAGCAATGTAAATGAGTTCTGAGAGGCTCCATCATTCATGTTGTCATGTACTGAATCCTATTATTATTTATTACCATAATTGTACTGTGTTTCCTGGGGCGATAAATTAGGACTGATGGGTCCCGCTGACAGCCAAGGACTGGACTCGCTCTATATAATTTAATAGGGATACTGTTGGATCTGTGCTTTGAGGAGACTTAGGAAGGAATTTAGTAACTAAGCAAAATCTTTTCTGAAAAAAAAAAAAATTAAAAAAAAATAAAGGCAATGAAGGCTTTTTTTCCCCCTCTCCCTTGGCAGCAATTTAAGTCTTGATAAAAGCTGCAGACGAAATGGGAGCACTCTGTCTTTCATAATAGGATTGTTAAAAAAATCACTGCCCTGTGTCACAATCTGTTTTATGCTCCCTGCTGACAGGCAGCCTCATGACGGCTGGGAACAGAGGGGCAGGGGATGACTTAAAGGGATAGCAATGACAGCTTCTGACCTCCAGTGTACCAGTTCAAATCCAACCCACGGCTGCAAGGAAAAGTTGTTCCTAACTGATGCCTGCGGGGAACAGGTGAGGTTATCCCAACTTCTCACATACAAGCGTTCACAAAATGTCATCAAAAATAGCTTTATCAAAAGTCTCACAAGGAGGCTGGAAACCAGCCTGACAGATTTCACTTCTCACCTAGGGCCTCTTGAAATATAAGACAGTCTTTGAGAGTCCACTGTTTCTTTTGGATCACACACCTGTAGCTGCTCTTTTCAATGGGTCTGCAGGCAATCTGTACTCTTTGGACTGGGGAAAGAGTCAGTGTTTCAGATCCTAGGGATGTTTTAAGCATAAGTTTAAGCAAACGTAGCACAAAGGTGGGACCACACCTCCAAGCATATTTCACAGCCACTAACTGCTGAAACCAAGCAGTATACTCCTCTTAAACCTCAGGTGCTTCAGGGTGCAAATCACAAGGAGTCATCATAAAACTTAAGTTCTTCATTTTTCTTCAACCAGCAAAATCTTTCCGAGTTGGATAAATACAATGACAGTATCGAAGCCAGGACAGGGTTAGTCTGGCTGGTATGTTAATGCAGGCAGTCTGTGGCACTGCTATGAGCTGTACAACTGTTTTATTCTTGGCCCAGCTGGAACACACCTTCCCCTGCTATTTAAATGGAAAACAAACACACTTTTTACATAAATTGCTGATGAATGAGCACGGTAACCTTTCCCTCTTCTATTTGAACTTTGAATCAGAAAATAATAGTAGAACAAAGATAGTATTTCCCTCCTGCATGCCACAGGACTGAGTTTCAAAGTGTGTAGGACCCACAGTCGTGGCAAGATTTTCACAAGTCCCTAACTCCCTGGCATTTAAGGGACAGTCTTTAACAAATCACAGCCTCTAAGAGGCACGCAATGGTTTGAGAACTTCAGAAGAATCTAACTCTACAGCTCTGCATGCTATAAAATTCTCTGCTCTCCATTAGTGCGGAGAGCCAGCAAAAAAGCCATTAGGTGGCTTAAATCCTACTAAAAGCCCTCAAAGTATAACGCAAATAGATCCTCAACAAAACATAGGTCTAGTATAGGTCCAAATTTTAGTCTGTAAGTTCCAAACATCCCATTCGCCCTTTATGTTATTTGTATAGCAATGTAATTCTGCTGACATCATCAGTGTAGTTCCTGATACACAGTGATGAATAGGTAAGATCCGAATTGGGAGCCCTTTCAAATGGCTTTCATTTCAGGGCAATCTCATGCGGCTGTGAAACTGCAGTGTGAGCCTTTGTGGTGGTTTCTTTAACACGCAGTGTCTGAGAACTTTGGAAACTCACTGGTCACGCAGTAGGCGCCAGATTCTTCTCTTTTTCAGACACCTACAGTGATAGCAGACAGCATCCTCGATTCTCTGTAAACTAGGAACTTTCCTGATAGCGTGGGCTTATAGGTTCTTTGGATTTTTGATACTAATATTTACTTTGTGGCTGCATTGATATGAAGCACTGACACAGAGGGTGGCTTTTTATCATGCTTTGGGGAGCAACTCCAGCTTCCTCAGGGAATTCTTGATGTTTTAGAGCCAGTGATGAGACAACCTTAAGATACTATGGCCACTCCTACATCTGGCATATGATTCTGCTTGCAGGTTAGATCTCTTATCCAGGGTTAATATTCTACACAACTGATAACAAACCTGCAAAGAGAATCTCCCTTCAGCTGACATTGGTGAGAACAACCTCATAGAGACCAATACTTAAGAAGTGACAAACAGCTGATAAAAGTCATTATCAACAGGTGTGTGTAAAGTACACAAGGTCTCATTCTTCGTTAATGGCCTGCTTTCTATGTGCTCCTGCAGCTTGGTGCTTTGAGATGTCCGCAAGCCATCTTCAAATTAAAAAAAAATTGCCTAATGTGAGCTAAGGGCCAAAAGAAGAAGGGGGACCTTCGCTAATGAATAAATAAAGAGGTGAAACTTTGCATCTGTGAAGTTCTTTTAAATGAAGCAGTGGGACCCTGATAGCATGGAAGCTATTGAGTAGTAACTCACACCCAAGCATGGGCCTGAGCAACTTACCGGGGGCCTTCACAACACATAGGTGTGAATTATTCAGGATGCAGTCAGTGATTAATCCAACTGTAAGTCAAGCTACAAAGCTCTCTCTAAGGAGAGACCCTTTTAAGGTTTTCTCCTGGGGGTGGCAAGGAAGAGAGAGTTTAAAAAAAAAAAAAAACACCTAGTTTTGCTTTATTCTTAAAGTTGTGAAACATGAGGGTGGAGGATTTCTGGCCTTGAGCTAGAACTTACTGTGTTGCTTCTGGGAACTGACTGAACCTTTCTGTGCCATGGTCATTCCATAGCTGTTATAATGCTTACTTACCCTATAGGCTTGTGGTTGAGATTCATTAGCTAAATTAGAAGGTTATTAAGGCCAAGAAGATGAAAGTGCTGTATTAGTATTGCTATTGCTTTTAATGAATGCATCCTTGCTTAAAACAAAGAGAGAATGAATCACATAAACCTCTGCAGCAAAGCTCTACCCTTAGAGCTAACGGACAAAGTCCCATCACTGGCAGCTGCTGAAGATACCGAGATGGCAAGTGTGGGTTAGCCATTAGAAAGAAAACAAAAGCTTGCGTGTCCTGAACAAAAAAACACCAAAATATAGAAGAGGATCTCCCTAAGGGCGCTGTTTGCAAAGCCACATAAAGGATCCTATAAGTGGGACGGGGGGAATGGAGAAAGCACATCTCAGGTTTTAGTATCCAGATTAAGATTCAGTGACAAAATTGCTGGTTCTTTCGAAGCTTTTAAGTGCTGCCAATACTTGATCTTTCTGCTACTTTTGGAAAAGGTACTCAGAGCTGAAGAACCTCAGAACTGTTGGATTAGAACAAGTTAATGGTCCCTACAGTCCTGTACATTGTATTTGTGAGCAACCAAGAGTCCATAAATCCTCCTAGTGGACAATTTTATGGAATAATCAACACATCAAGAATATTTCTTTCTAACCTTCCTTGAGTTAGTGACTGGCTTATGCCCTGAAGCATGAGAATTTATTGACCGGATTCATCTCTTGCTAAAAATCGATAGATATCTGTCAATTCAGGTCAATTCAAATGAGATTTTATTGACAGGAGAAGCTACACAAAACATTGCCAAAGTGTAAGAAAACGACAGCATGTCCCTGCCTTCCTTGAGCCATCTGTCAGAGGGGCAGACATAATCTGCATTGTTTTTACACAGACTTACTCACGACTTCACTGAATTCCTTGATTCAGCTTCATCGACTTCATTGCTAAACATAAGCAAGTTCCATCATGTTTCTCTAAGGAGACCATCCAAAGTAGCACGAGCGCATTCAAAGGCCAGGGTGGTAAATGCATAATTACGTTATAAATAGGGCAATATAGACACCTTTCTCGCAAGAGGCAATGAGCAGCATCCACAAAGAATAAGACAGAACAACGTAGTTGCTCAGCTGTAGGTGTGGGCTCTGCTATCAGCATCCCTGCTTTCCCCCTCCCTGTTGATCGCTGCTCCAGCTCACATTCCCTCTACCCCACACAGACATATGAAACTTGTCACTCAGACATCAAAGGCGCTTTTCGCTCACCCTTCTGCAGCGGTGACACATTTTTGGCCAAGCACATCACATTAATAGAACTTGCTGTCAAACAAGTGGGCTTTCAAACAATGGACGGATTGTATGCTGAGCAGCACGGCTGATGGGCAGATCACCAGGTAACCTGATGCAAGAGCTATAAAATATCTCAAAGACACAAGCAAAAAGCACAGAGCCCAGTTTTGCAAAGAAATTTGTGGTTTGTAGGGACTTTTTTTTAGGTATGTATTTTGGAACAGACCCTGGCATTGGACTTAACTGGGTTTCCAACCTAGCTCTAGGTTAACATGCACATTTCCTTAAACAGTGCAGTGTTTCCTTGTCTTCTCTAGCGCCTCCTTCCCTGGTGCACACTCCCCATCCTTCATTTCATTGCTTGAAACAAATTATGGGATAAGCTCAGCTGGCCTTATAGAGCCAGTGAAAACGTATTTAAAACATACTGTAGTTCACTGTAACCTGCACAGAAACTGTGTTGGTCGCTAGCACTTTTCACCAAAACAACAACAAAGGCTCTACTTCACCTGGCACAACATTCTCGCTGTGTTTGAGCTTCAGAAGGAGTAACGGGGACAGCTTTTTTTGATAACTACCACATCGAGACAGAGGAAGGGCGAGCGCAGGGCACACATCTGAACCAGCTGTCTCTGTGCAGATGCACCCCAGAGACTTTTCCTGATAGAGGCCTGCAGTGCAATGGGTGATCATTAACGGGAACCCGGGGTTGGAGCTGGGTAACTGTGACAAATCTTTTATATAAAACACTGGCAAGCTAACAAATATCAAGTAGAAAAGAGTGTAAGGAGAGAGGAAGGAAGGAGAGAAAGAAAATTATGCACGAGACTGTAACCCCAGCTTAATCTAACAACCTGGCCTGGTGAGCGATGCCAAAGGGTTGTATTTCATTCAGAGCCTCTAAAAAGGCCAGTAACACTCCCAGCTGTGGTGGTAGGTGCCTGGGCAGCATGCACAGCCATCGCCTGGGCACTGCAAGAAGCTCTACTTCTCCAGAGATATCAAGCCAGTACTAAAATTCACCGACTGATGTGGGGGTTGGACTTTGCTTTAAGGCACAGAAGTGCAGGAAGTGAGCACGGAGCTTCCTTGTGCCAGGGAGCGTGCTGGGAAGCTTTAGTGCATGGATCTCAGCAGTCATGCCAGGCTGGGATTTGCTGCACACCTTTAAAGGATAAAACATAACCCGTTTCTCCTCCCTCTGCGTGCCTCCTCCGGCACCTAGCAAGCCCTGCACCACACAGTTTATGTTCTAATAAACAAGACAGGGATAGGTCAGAGCAATTGAAACCTTGGCTTCAGCCATGCAAGCCACTGCACATCCATTAGATGCTAAAGATTTTCAGCCCTTAGTGACCTGGCCTGGATTTAAACCAGTGACCTAGCAATCAAAGGCCACACACCCCATTAGCCACCTAGACGGTCTCGGGAAGGGATGTTTTGTGCAGCTTTGGTGAGCTCTTACAATCTATACATCCTCCCACACATCTCCAAGAATATTACTGTGATACAAAGTATGACTGACTAGAGAGATGAAGATATTAAGCATGTGTCTTTGTCAGTTATGGCCATTATCATTAGCAGACTAGCTACTATTCCCTATATATTCCTCTTAGAAGCATTTACAGCTGAAACATTTTTAATGGCTCGATGAATATGAATGCAACATTTATAACCATTTACACATATGAGACTTTGGGGCACATCCATCTTTCATTGCAGGCACATAACCTCCCATTACCACACTGTCACACTGAAGAGTGAGCGGGGAGAAGAGGACCCCACTTTGTAGTGAAAGAGGAGGACGTTATTTCTGCCTGTTTTGTACAACACATGTTCAGAAATCTCCCTTATTGTCATCACAGACTTCTCTCCCCAGTCACGCACTTATTTAGACTCTTTATACTTTCATTAACAATGGAAAAATGCAGGCCGTTACATCTGTTAGCAGACATAATTTTAGACAAATACAACTTCTTATCAAATAAGCCTGCAATAAATGTTTCATGAACAGAACCCTTCAATAGAACTCCCAACACTAATTTAATGAGAAGTATCAAATGAATTTTTTTTTTTTTTATTCTGATATCTCCCCTGAGACAAATGATACTTTGCAGGCCTATTTTTAACAAATGAATTATTGACTTAAACTGGCACAATTAATCACAATATAATGGGATCAGGGGATGTTAGAGGCTCATTCAGCACGGCAGATGATGAGTACTGACTCTTCCAAGAAATGAGGCTCTTTAATCACTCCCAGATTAACAGCTACATGCTTTCAAATTTCAATCACAGGGAACTGGCAGTGTGGAATGAAAAGGGCCCACTCCAGGAGGAAGGAAGAAAGCAGGAGGATTCCTCACCCATGAGAGCCCCATTGTTTGTGATCTCAGAAACAGGCGCACACCTTTCCTGGGAAAGCAGAGGGTCTAAACTATGCTGCCTTCCTAAAAGTTCTCCCTTCCAGTCTTTACTCAGGTAAGTAATTTGGTTTCAGGAGGGCAGAGCATGCTTGTAACCCATCAGGCTATTCAGCACCTGCCCGTGTGGGAAAATCTGCAGGACTTAATAGAAAATCCTCTTAATTAATCCTCTCCTTAATAGGTAAGAAGGATGGATATAGGATTCTCCCCCCCCACCCCACCCCACAACTCCAGAACCGTGTTCTTTGGCACCCCATTCTGCATCCAAGAGCATCCAAACTCTGCAGGCAGTGGGGCTACAAGCAAACTCTCCTTGCACCTCCTATAAAAGTGTCAGACCTTGTGTTTATAAGCTATTCCACGAGAAACTCAGGACCTGAACTGGCAAAGCACTTCAGAGACTACATTCAGCATAGATTATATCCTATGTGGTCATGTGGAGGACTATTTCACCCTACAGATCTGAATATTTCTCTTTCCCTGTCCTCAAAGGCTATAGTTTCATTTTTCCCTAAACCAGAGTGCAAGGCTTTCTGCACTCCTCCTAAGAAGGGCTGCACTAATTCCCCACCTTTGCAGAAGTAGCGTTAAAGAACCATACCTGCTTTTCCCTAAACTTCAGCCCTCGGAAAATAGCATAGAGAACAGACTCCCGAGGATACCTCCACAGCTATGCAGTTACTCCTAGCGCTAGTACCACCCAGTCCCAAATGGCAGCCCCAAGTAACATCTTGCACCTATGGGCATGGAGCTCTTCTTAAAACGGTCACAGCACCACCTGACTCAGATGCATAAGAACAAGCTCTAGTACTAGTCTCCTACAGGGCTTACTAACTTGCTGTGGGGAAGAGAAATACTAGGTGATCCTTATTAAGCATCTGCAGAATGAGCTTACATGTTCTGTGCACCAGTGCCCTGCAGATAAGAATTCTGAAAGCTACATTTCAGGCCCTCAGTGTAAAAATGCATTGCTGATTTATCAACTTGGCTAGACTCTAAACTCTTTTGATTGCACAGACACAGATCACAGCAAGAGCATTCCCCAGCATCAGGGATTTAATGTAATTGTCTTGCAAGGATTGGAAATTCTTTCAGCTCCCCAGACAACATTTGACCCACCTAAAGAGTAATTCAGAAGCTTTTGTGATAAACAATAACTAAATAGTAAGTATAAAGATTAAGTTTTAAAGCCAGAAACGGCAAAGGAAATGAAACAAAATTAACATCAAGGCAAACTGAATGCATGTTGAAGCTATAGGGAAAGTCAAATACTATGCCTGTTTTACTTACTTCACTAGTCTTGAGTTTAGGGTTCTGTCTTTTCTCAGCAACTGTTAGTGACATCTCAGACACCTCAAGCAGAGCTTTTTCTTTCAGCCTGTGCTACTTGAGGTGCTTGCAATACCTTGGAATCTCCCAGGGAAAAATTCTCAATTTGGCAAGAGACTTGGCAGGTAAATAATGAGTAAACAGATCCCCAGCAGCTGAGCTTCAAAATGAAAATGCATGATTGCAATTTGCACTTAGAAACACTTTTAAAAATTAGCTCCTCTCGAAAACTGACAGAGAAATGAAAGAAATTCCAGGATGGACCATATATATCATACAGCCAGCCCAACATCCTGCCTTTGACAGTAGCCTGCATCAAATGCTTCAGCAAAAAAATTCAAGAAACTCAACAGCAGGATATTCAAGAAATAGAAGAAACTCCTCAAGTTTGGGATTGTACTACCCACATGGCTGTCTTTTCTTGACCCCTTAGTTAAAAGTTAGAAACAAATGCAAGCCCTGAAACATATGTTTTATCATTCTTTCAACATGTGTTTGATTACTGTTCAGTGTTATACCTCTAGATATTATTAATATTTAAATAAACACATCATCTCCATTTGATTCTTTTGGGGAAGCAAACAAACTTACAGCATCTCTCACCGGCTAAAGGACAAGGAATAAGATCAGCTGGCCAACTCCAAAATTGCTGTTCTGAGGTGAATGTCATTGACACTGTACAGCCGACTGCTGGGGTTCATCAACACAGGAAGGAAATACTGAATATTGTTCCAAGCTTCAAACCAGAGGGTAGGTAAAACCAACAGTTACTATCTGAGTTAAGGGCTATCATAGAGAAAATCTGAATTTTTCAGGTTGAGATTCTGTGTCAGAACTGATCAGCAAGAAGAACTACTGAAGACGGTTTTTTCCCCCCTCCGTATAAGAGCTTTTAACTCCCTCTATATCAAAAGATATTTTCCAGGAGTGTTATGACGTTGCACGGTTCCTTCCTAAGAAATTCTCCCAGTAATCTTTGTCCATGGGATATGCAATATTAGACTTTCAAACAAATCAAGACAGAGCCTACTAATACTAACCACATAATCCATTTAAAATTTGTCTTTGTCAATACTGTAGAAATCAACCTTTTTCTCTCCCTCAGCGTAGGATTTTCTGTGAAAGGGTATAATAGTCTCCATTGAGATTTTACTACCAGAGAAGCATCCAAATTATTTTCCTGATATGTAATCATCTCCAAATATTTTGACAGGGAAAGGTGCCTGTTTTCTGTCCACCTCAGACCTGATTCTTCACTGCCATGCTTCCTGTGCTGCCATTTGTACGCATGCAGGAAAAGCACAAGATGGACACAAGTGAACAATGAAACCTAAGCTCAGAGCAGATTGCATTCCCTGTGCGCAGTAAAGCGCTGATGAGGTGGGCTCCACGGTACATTTTTCTCACCTTTTCTCCTGTCACTGTTGAAGCTGACCAGGAGAATGCCTCGAAAATGGCTTTGGTGTACACACCGTGTGGCTTTAACAGCTGCACATCCTCAAGCAAGGAGGAAAAGTTGCAGCTCCCTAAATTCACACAAAAAAGGGGGGACAGCCACTGGAAAAGGAAGGGGAAGGGAAAGGTGGCAGATGCACTGGATCATGCCAGACTCTTTCAACATAGCTCATTGCCTGCAAGGCAGAATGCAGAAACGTGAAACAACAAATGAAGCCCATTTGTGCTCAAACACGCCTGAGCTTTCTCAGAACCAGAGCCTCTCTCGGAAATGGGGGCCAGTTCCTGTGTCTCTAGTGGAGGTCTGGTAGCCAAAAAACATTCTCTTCTTTATTTTAATTTATAGACTTGTCAGAAAGTTAGAATTGATTGGGAAGAGGTCTTGTTTTACCTATGGTGGGAGGAAATCAAGTGATGTTAGCAGCAATGCTGGGCACATTATCATCTGCTGGTTCCATTTAACAACTTCTCACAACATATGCAGTTTACATTATGGTATCCTGCACATGTAGTCTTTGGCTGAAAATATCCTCCAGAGCTCTGAATTTATGGTCATGCAAATACTCAGAGAAGCAAGAAACAGGCATGCCAAAGAATGAAAAAGGAAAGCCTTCTTTGTTTCTGCTTCTAGGTCATGTTAACTCTAACCTTGCCACGCTGCACAGGAACAAAGGGTGTTGATGTTTCACCCCCACACCCTCCCTGTCTCCCCATCTTTTGGGATGGTAATTCCTAGAATACCATCCTCTTACACGGATTCACTTGGCTTCCATGGGCAGCTGGAGCGCGGGCTCTAAGACATGCTTTCAGCTAATCTGTTTTTTTCCTCTGTAGGTCTGGCAAAACAACAGACTTCCCTCTGCCATTATTTCTACCAGTTCTGCACTAGTGAACCGCTTCAGGGAGTGTCTTCTGATTTACATCAGTGTGCAGGAGAGAGACTCAAGGTACGAAACCAACCATCAGGTTCAAAGTTCCCTAGCGCAAAACCTGGAGGTTGTTCCTTATTTTTGCCATTACTTCTCCCGGTATTCTCTGATTTAATAGTTCAGTGTGTCATAAGAAGAGGACTGAGCAGAATCCATTTGTCCTCCACTTCAGCCTAATTTCACTCTTTAATGATACTCCAGTAAGCCTCTCTGTACATTACCATGTAACGCCAGGTAGAAGTACTAGCTTAGATCTCAAGAGCACTACAAATGCATGGTAAGGATCCTGAGCTCATTAGCCCTTCCTGCTCTGTTAATTAGTGCGGACATAAGTACGTACGCTGATTCCCGTTCTGGAGTTGTCAGCTCAACATCAGCTTGGGTGTACTTGCATGGCACTAGCTGTTGGCTGTAATTTTTGTCATTGTGGAATTGCAGGCTTAATAAAAGAAAACAAAAAGACATTAAAGACCTCCATTTCACATTAGGGCACAAACAATATATATATAACCAATACAGCAATCTGTCACCTGTCAATTGTCAGCAAAAGCTTTGTGGGAAATTAATTTTCAAGTGCAATATCAGTACCCATTGATCTAAAGCTGTGGAACAATGGATATGGATCAAATTGGAAGTGGACCTGTACAATTCTTCATTATGTGTTTTCATAGCAAATATCCAGCCCGCTTACCTTCTTTGGATCTTTTCCTATGCTAAACTGGATTATCAGTTCATGTAAATGACTACAGTGCCACGATGTTGGAGGAGCAAGTTCATTTTATACCTAAAGGTAACATGATCCTCTGTTCTGATGAAAAGGCACTTGCAGAAGTTAAAGCTGCAAAAAGTTACCAGGATTAAGTTTCTAAGATTATCATAAAAGTGACAGCATTTGCCCCTATAAGCCATACCCAGAGAACTTTCTTCTTTGATTGCCGGGCTAATCTATCCACTGCTGATGTTGGCAATGAAGCACCCGAGCACGGTTGTGTCCTTTGCTATACCGAAGAATAAGGGCAGTGAATACAATTATTTCCAGTACTGACTGTTGACTGGCCAACCTCATAAATTAGATCCTTTCTTTTTGCCACACATATGTTAACTGCGGTGTAGCCTGGTCACAACTACAGTACAGTTCTATTTTTTTGTTATATTTAATTATTCCTAATTTACATCAGCCAGAGCTGCACTTAATATGTGAAGTGTTTAGTACTGGCACTTTAATGTCATGCTTAATACACATTTTTAGAGCTCTGGTCATTAACTACATGACAGCTTTTGAGCCCTACATTTACTCTGCAGCGTTCTGCAGCTTCATATGGCTTACAGAGGATGTTACAACAGTCTCATCAGTGTTTCTTCACATATGACATATTCCCTATACTTGATATACTCCATTTCTCAATTCTGATATCATCAGAGAACAGCACCGCAACTCCAGGTGTAATACGGGTTTTATTTTTAAAGAGAGATTCTCAACTTGAGAGGCCTGCAAGCTTTCAGCCAACATAAATCAGAGTGCTAAGAAATGAAAGTCAGTTTATGCTTCTTGGGAATATTTATCAGTGGGACAGTTCAAAAATGAAATCCCAAGTTTGCAGAAAAAATATGGGTGAAGCTGCTCCTGCACAGATAAAAGTGACCCACATTTCTACTTTTCCTTTCAACTTTTTAATAAGCCAATTCATTCACAGCATAATATCACTATATGGTCACCTCCTTATCAAAAACATTAATACAACGTTCACTTATATTTTTTTGTTTAGCAAAATGCCTTTTATGGGGATGAAATATTTCTAAATTCAGCTAATTTGTGTTTTCCCCAAGCAATGTATTAAAAAGCACCATAATTTGCGTGTGTGAAACGTAAAGAATTTTGACAGCAGCCAACAACTTCTTTTGTGGAAACTGTTTGGGGGGGGGGGGGTTGGAAGAGCAATTCTTTCAGTTCCACAATTTTTTTCTTTTTAATAGTTTTCTTTCTTCTGTGTTTGTACACTGCTGAACACAATATGTCCTTGATGCCATCTGAGGCATCTGAACACTGTAGATACATAAACAAACATACTACGTGGTGATTGCTGAGTTGTCTAGCCAATCATCTTAAAATGGCCATTCAGGATAAATTTCCTCAAACTCACGATTGCAATTCTTTTCCTTTCAAAGGTCTTGTCTACAGGATACATTGAGGAGAGTTAAGATAAATGAAGCCAAGGTATGAAGTTAAGGTGCATACATCAGAGAGTCGTTGCTACGTGATTCTGGCAAACAAAGAAGTCTTCACTGTCAGTGGCGAGCGACACCACTGCATTGTCTCACGTTAATCAATACCATCCTACACATACCCTGTTCTTCCCAGGAACCAGCTTTCCCTCCAGGATAAGCTGCACATGACTAGAGGGGGAGGTAGCAGAGAAGAGATCAGTGGAAGAATCAGGCAGGCAGGACTTGAATTCATGTGCAAGCAGGTGTTAAGTGAATCCCTCCAAAAGGACAAGATTCATTCCTTTGCTGGCTTTGGGATGAATTAGCATGAATTCATAATCCATGAATCCTGATGGTAGCAGAACAGCATCCCTCCTGTTGTTATTTATTTTGAGATTTTCACTGGGGCAATAGCTTTACATTTGACATTTATATAGGTCACAGTGAGCTAATAGCCATCTGCCATCTGGGGACTTTTATAATGAACATTGCAGAAGACTATGAAACAATCTCTGGCATTTCCGATTTGAACATAAGCTGAAATAGGGTTGATCTTTACAATATGCTCTGCTGTCTCTCTTCAGGTTTGCATTAGTCATTTGCCTGGCCCTGCTACACACACACGCTTGCACATATGGGAACTGGTGGGTTTCAGTATTTAGTACTACCAGTTAATCACCGCTCACACGAAAAAAACAATACCTTGCATTGCAATAAAGGGTCCCCATTCACCTGAAAATTTTCAATGCGTTTCACAAATATTAATGAACCCCTCAGCCTCCCTCCCCTGCACTGAAAGTATGAGACACTCAGCTGTAGTGCCAGCTTAAATGAAGCCTGTAGAAGCTACACCCCTCCTGCAAGATCAAATAGCTTTTCCCCACAGCAGAATCTAGAACGTAACCTCATCACCCTGTTTATCAAAAACACATACCAGGCTGAGGGACAAAAACATAAGAACTCTCAGAGGTAGACAGCCTCTATAAAAACCTTCCACAACGCAAGAGCAGAAGCATAGTAGTTGATACTGCTTCATCTCATCCTTCTACCAGAGCACTCACCTCAGATTCCTTTATCAGGCAGCTGGGCAGTTCAGCTAGATGCACGCATGATTGAAATCAGCCGGTGAATGACCTTTGCAGGAGGAAGGGTGGAGCAGAGTAGATCATGCCCTCACCTCAACAAGCACCAGAGCCCTGCAGTAAAGAATCCCAATGACGGATTTTTAGTGGCATGAAATTCCTGTAGTGTCAACTCTTAATCATCTGGGCCCGCATTATAAGTGCTGTTGATGCAGCAGCCCCCAACGTGGTCTGTAACAGGGGGTTGATTGTACTCCACTTCTGTCCCCAGCGGAAGTGAGCCTCCATGAGCATCCCCTGCAGCTCCATGCTAGGGGCAGGAGAGTCACTGCTGCCTTCTTCCTATTCACCGGGACAATTCATATACAAATACAAGTATTTCCACAAGTATTTCCAAGTACCCAGTTGCACTGTGCTATTATCATCAGCTTTTGTACACGAGGAATTGATAGTGGAGCAGATTAAGCGACTTGCTGAACTGTATAAGCCACCTGAAAGAGTTGTGAGTGAAGCCAGGTGTCCTGAATTCCAGGTCAGCGCTTTAACAGCAAGGCCACCCTTTCTCCCAGTACCTACATGCTGTTTATTTTTTGATACAGATGTGTGGAAGGACTGAACGCGCTCAAATGGTTGAAGATATCCCATCTCGACTAGTCACTCTCCAAAAAGTCTCCTAAGGGGGCTAGGCCTCCTTAATGCTGCATGTTCCTCGTGAGTTCCCCAAGCCTCAGCAGGCCTCAGGGTAATAAATTACCTTTAGTTTCTGCCTTAGCAGCAGCGGCCTGGCCCAATCCTCCTTTCCATGACTCAACTCATGATGAAACGCCTATTTCCTGGTGCTGAGATCTGTGAAAATTGGTCTTTTCAGCCTCCCTCCTGAGGGACATGCCTCAGCAAAGCAGCCGGGGGCATCTTTGATCAGTTGTGCTTTTCTCCCTTCCTCTTGCCCCCGATACTGACGCCTGGTCCTGGGGTGTCACTTATTTGTATTATGTCTTCTAAAGACGACACACAGAGCGTGTTTGAAATCCAATCTCCTCTCATGGGGCTGCGCGGATGGGAAGTCAGGGAGATGACTCAACGCTGACCAGGTTTTGACCTGGTCCTACAAGGACTCAGGTTACACAAAATGCTGTGCTGGCTCTGATAAGCATAAATCTTTCAGGTTGCAACTTTCTGCAAAGTTCAGCAGGTGACTGCTTAAAGAATTTAATGTTCAGCTGCTGCCTGCTAATGCTGACATGCAGGAGGGCACAGACAGGCCAGAGGGTGGTCTGTGGCCTTCCCCACTCCTGCCGCTGCCCTGGCACCTTGCTTGTTGCTGGCAGTGCACTCTGGCTCTCCATCCTGATACAGAGGGTAGCCTTAGTGTGGTACAGCAGCCTTTTGTGGGCTGAGAGACTTCAGCACCATTCATACGCTACAACATGACCTCCTGAAGTCCTGCAGCCCCTCCTGGCTCCAGCATCACTGGAGCCATGACCTGCCTTTCACTGGCCTCAATCTAATGGAGTGATTTGCACTGATGTTGCCGTAAATCAGCAACACGTTGCCTGTGTCACTGACTCCCTTTCAAAAACACCGCTGTAGACTTACTCTAAGTGAGAGCATATTTTCATTCCAATGGAAGGCATAAAAAGATAGATGTTACAATAACTTAATCTCCACCTCTACCTCTGTCATCACATGCACGTTCCCTTCCCCGTAAACACAGAACGCCCAACACCACCCAGTCAAGGTTGCTTTGGTAAACAATGTTCATTCTCCTCAGTGCCACTAGTAACATAAAACAGATTGGCCTGAAGAGTGCTTCTGGTATTGTTATTAATGTCCATATCATAACTGCTTCCATAAGACTGCCATTCCACGCAGGGATCATAGCATGCAGAAGGAGCTGGGAGCTCAGCCCAGGCCTGTATTCCCCCAGCAAGATGTCAGACTCAGCGCTCTCTCTGAATTACAAAGTGTGAAGGAGAGAGAGGGAAGTTTCACATTCTCTCACTTTAGGAGTAGTAAAAATTAGGCAAATGGTAGGAGAGAGCAGTGAAAGTGAAGGGGACATTCCCACCGCTGGGATACACCTTTGCATTAGCCACGTTGGGTAAATTCACTTCTGCTTTGCTGGTCAGGACTTTCCTGCACTCCCATCTTGCTTCATATTTAATCTGCAGCATCAAAGAAGCGCCTTCACCCTCCCTCTGCTCCTTGTCCTGCTCAACTCCTCCTGGCAGCATCTGAGGACTTGCCTTGTCCCTAGCTGTGCTCTGCACTCCCTTTGAGCACTCTCTCTCCTGCAATCTGATGTCAATCACAGCTGTTTTAATGTGCCGACTTTCTACAGCCACACTTGTGCTTACTTAACAATATGCTGCTTTGATCAGTGTAATACAAGCAAAACTAACAAAAACAAGCCCCGTACCTCCCCTCTCCCCTCCTGAAGCAAGCCTCACCAGGCCTCAGGCTTGTAAAACCAAAGCGATTGCAATCTTTAATTTTATTTCCTTTATTTTCAGGCTGTTAGGTGCTGGTTCTGATTAGGGACAGTCTGAGCAGGAATAGAGCAATTTTAAATAAAAACATGTTGAGCTTTAGGGGAAAAAACCAACAGCTTTATCAATTTAGAAGAAATGTCTTTTCAATGCAAGCTCACCAGAATTGTGGACAAGGCTGTGTTGACCTAGGCAACTCAGGAAGCAATCTCTCTTGCTAGTCACATCACTCTGATGGCTTGGAGGGGACATCATCTGTGGACAGAGTAGGTAAGACTTTACTGCTGGATTCAAAAGGGCAAGGACTACAAGCATTTTTGGGAAATCTAATTTCAGGAGCACGTTCAGAGATAAACTTACCTACTTCTGAGCAGGTAACCAAACCAAAACCAAAGTGTGACTTCGCTCAGAATTCACTTGGTAAATAAATATGAAGTCACTAGCTTGACTTCAGTAGAGTGAGACCAAGTACACGTATCTTACACCCTGGTAAAGCCAAAGTGCTGCACCAAGACAGCTCTCTACTCACGTAATTCAATGATGGTGATAACAGTTACGCTAATTTGCACTGCTGAACAAACAGACCGGTGTTTGTAGGAGAGCTGCTTTGGACTGCTGCTGCTGTAAATGAAATCAAATACGGCCCAGTGGCTGGATTTACGCTGATGCAATATCGTCATGCCTTCAGAGTGTGGGTCTGGCAAACCCAGTCCTACTGGCCCAGCTCCTTGACTAGTGTAAATGGGCTTCACTAGAACAGTGCCACTTTCAAACTGAATGTCTGCTACCCAGATGGACAACATTCGGAAATATGCACTGCACACACATGGCTTTGTGATGCTTCACAAGGGTTTTAGGCAGGGTCTGGGCAAAACTCGAGACTTTCCTTTAATCCTATTCAATTTGGGCATTAAATCAGCCAAGGCCAGCATCCTGACTGCACTTCCACTTTCAAAGCAGCAGCTCCTGTCTACTCTCTGACTCCAGGTAGCAGGATCTTCTCTTTATTTTCAGCTCTTGATTTTACCTTTTCGGATGCATGCACCCTCCTCCTACTCCTGCAGATCCTATGACCTCAAGGTCCTTCACTATTCAGCGCCAAAATCATGTCAGAGCTGAGCTTCTGTTTCTCAGGAAGGAGTTACTGGGACCTTCATGGGTCAGGGTTCAGATTAAGTGGCAGGGAGATAAAAGCCAGCCAGAGCTAGTTCTTGTGGAAGAGCTCATGGACTGCTGATGCACCGCAATAAAGTGCATGCTGATGCACTGCAGTAAAGTGCATTGAAGCCAGTAGAAAGTGTTTCAAACGCACCAAAATGCCTTAAATGGCTTTGTTTTTATTCATTGTTTGTACTCCAGTTAAAGGTAGGAGCAAAAAGGTCCGTATCAGGATTGAGATTGAATTCTTGAAGATGAGACTTCACACATACCTTAAGCTGTTCCTTTTAGGACTGAAAAGACTGTTCACAGTAAAGAGGTTGAGAACCAGATTTCAGGTAATGAGTACACTTACTCCAGCCCAGGAGCGGATCCCTCTTAAGTGACTAGCTCCGTTGTGGTAATAGCTATTATTTTATTATTATAGCAGAAAAAGTTTTCCATGAACCAGGGCTCCACTGTACTAAGAGGTGAGCACGGAACAAGAAAATGCCCTGATCTGAAAGGGCTGGCAATAGTTTTCTGAAACTTGCTGCTAAACATGGCCTTCAAAGCCACGTGTCTCTGGCACAAACAGTTTCAAAATCCTTTTGCACTTTGAATTTTCCTGTATAATGGGATTTCATTAGGCAGATGCTAGACACATATTGCGGCACCTTCAAGAAAGTGGTGCCTTTCCAAAGAGCTTAGGAGATTGCTGCGTGATGCCCTGATGTCAATACAAAAACTTCGGCAGACATCAAGGACTCTGAATCAAATCCTTTTCCTAAGCCATGCTTCTGCTGTAATCAACAAAACAGATCATTTTTCACATCATTCTGTGATAGGCAAGGGGGGCCTGGCAGCACCTTCAGGAAGGTGTCGTGGAACTGAAACACACCATCACCCGACCCTGAGCGTTAGTCTTCCTGGACCAGGACCTCGATTATACCAAGTGCTGGACAAGCGCTGGCAAACCAAATTGCCCCAGACTGCTGAACAGAAAGTGCAACAGACCAGTGCAGTTGCACATGCTTCAAAATGCTAATTTATTTTCCCAATATGTGAGTTAGTTTCATGATACCAGCATTTTGTAGCTGAAAAGCTATGGTTTTCTTTCCTTTGCAGGGAAGGTCATCATTCTCTCAAGTGAATGTGGGGTTACTCTTGGCAGGTCAAGCCAGGGCCCCAGATATCCAAAGGCAGGTGCTCAGCTTTCAGCAAAGACCTGGCCCCTTTCCAGTGCTTCCAGGTGGCCACTCTGAAAATGAAGGCATCTCAAGACAAATCACTTCAAAATTCTTTTACCAGGAATAGCAAATCCCCCCTAATTCTGCCTTTGCCTTAGTCGTTGTGTACACATGGAGAATTTGCAGATCCAGTCAACGCGCTCCACTTTGAGAGGGGCTGTGGGCCCCGCATTGCCACGAGCGTTATTGTACCTCTCCTGGCAGTTACTGCATTACTATGACAGCTGCAAACCCCGATCAGTGAATAACCTAATCGAGCCATTAAAAGAAACAGAAGCCCTCTGCCCTGTTTGATTTCTCTCTATAATGATGTAAAGTGCACTTTAATGGAGTCAAAGTGGTCCTGGGCCATTCTTGTTAAGGCCATTTGATGCAGTGCTATTGAGTCCCACTGCTAGCGTTCATTACCTCCCTTCAGTTCTCTCCTCTGCTGCATTGTAGTTCAGACTTCCCAGCACAGTTTCTCCACTGCTACAGCCCCTTGCCTGCATTTTGTCTACATAAATTAGACCTTGTGCAGCATATTGGCCTGTCAGGGGACTAGGAAGAAACTGTATATTGTTTCTGGCATTCCCGGGCCCTTCTGCCCCTGACATCTGCTGTGTTTGTGACAGGGAATACATTCCTGACTCATTATCCGGGCAAGCGGAATCCCTTCCTGACAGCACCATTAATCAGAATCAAGCAGTCCGGCAAATAAAAAAAAAAATAAAAAAAATAAAAAAAAGGAGAAAGAAGGAAAGCAAAGAGAAGAGACAGTTTGTAACTTTCACTTTTGTGTCATCCCAGTGTCTGGACAAGTAGCAATCTATCTTTCTGAGTGACAGCTCTGATGGATGGCATTATTTATGCTTTTGTGTATTAAAAGACAGTTCTGGCACTGGCTTGTCACTCTACCAGTGGTTTGAAAAAAGCAGAAATTTAATTTGAAGGAAAAGAGGGCAAAGATCAGAGGAGCCAGGGTAGGGAGCACTGCCCGAGAGGGACAGAGACTGCAGGGGGAAGGAGTGACTGGGAGAAGGTAGATGTGTTGCATAAATACGTAATTGACGTTACAGGTATAGAGAATTCTGTTTTCCATTGGGAATCCATTTTAATACCTTCTTGTGTTAGAGGGGTCTGTTTGTTGACACAGGGGAGCAGCTCCTTGCAGGGATGAATCATTTAGGGTGGGATGGGCATATGCTTATTTTTCTGTACATAATTTGTGTTTATGTACACAAACATTATTATATATGCACATAGGTATGCAACTAAGTGTGTGTATATAAGGGAGTGTCTATATGAACGTGTGCATTTACACAATTGTAAATACAGGATTTTTCGCTCTTGCATACATATCTTCAAAAACACAAAATATTTGAACATCTACACACACGAAGACACTCGTGGATACATCTCAAGATAATTAATTCATATATATTCTTCTTTTTTTCCTTTTAAACATGTCTCTTAATTACATTACTTGTAAGCAAATTTGAACACAAACCATGGACAGTATTCTTTAAATCTAAGTAGCTTTGTATGTTTGAAGTTTTGGGGGAAAAATTGCATTTCACTTCTTCTGGAAAGTGAAGTCTAACTGTTAGTTTAGTTTTATGTCTTTTTTATATTTATACACACACACAAGCTAGTTGATTGTGCAATGCTAGAGTTCTGGTATGAAGATTTAGATGTCCACACTTCAATTCGTACTATTTCCTGTCTGTAGAAAGTGCTGGTATTTGCCTGGGAAGTGCCAAGCTGGGGAGCTGGCTCATACTGACCCATTTATAAAGTCAGAATTGCAGGGAGTGTAAATTCATATCTTTCCTTACCGTGCTGATTTATGTGCTGGCAATTGAACCCATAGATATTTATAAACTATATGCCCCACTGTATATAAATACTAGAGCATGGTCAAAGTATGTTTCTATGGGGATGTTATATATAGCAGTACAAGAGGAAATAAGCAGGCCATGTTCACTTCAATAGCAAGCAGGTACATCTTTTTGAAGGATATGGATTAGGTGTACTCGTGCCAGCAGTGAATTTGGCTCTACACGTATTTATGTTTCTGCAGCCTTGATGATAGGGAGAGCCTCCCAGGAGCTGCTGTTCCATGCGCAGAGCGAAGGTTGAAGATTTAGCTGGTACTGAAGACCATAGGTAAATCATTACGGGCCGTTATGGGAATAAGGCACCCCAAATTTGGGTGCCAACCTCCTCAGGTCTCCTATGAAATTAGAAACCACCAGAGCATTTTCAACATAGCTGAATTAAAACCAGCAAGTTTCCCTAAAGAAACTTACTTTCTTCAGTAAGTTTGGATCACAGATGGTCTCCTTCTTAATCTTCTGAGGCATACTGAGTCTGAGAGAGATAAGTGCCTGCGTTCAGCTATGCTGCCTACAGCCAAAAGTGCTAATTCACAGAGGTGCTAGCGCCCTTCATACAGATTTGTCCAACTGGGCAGAGAATTGAAAAGAGCCAGTGTGACCCCCAGTCTGGAAGCAGGGTCAGGTGAGATGCAAGGCTCCCACCCTCTGCCTGCACAAGTCTTGATAAACTTTCCCTGACTGTAAATGTCTATGCAGCCGACAGTGAGTTGAATGTGGGGTGCCATGCAGAGGTTGCTAACTGCACGTTGGTTTGAGTTTCTGGGTCAGATACACAGAGACTATGGCGCATAACTCCCTATAGTGTTGTTGTGGGAGGCCCGGGAGGGGCAGCTGAGCCAAGCACAGAGCATCCTCCTGCTCTGGTCCCCACAGCACTCCACACTACGGCAAACGTTCGGGGTGGCGGTATAGGTGTCCCTGTCACTTATGAATGGGTTCACAGTTAACAGCCAGAAACGAGTAACAGAGTTTAATATGTATCACCGGTAGTAATAATAGTTAAAGACTAGTAATAGCAATAGTAGTAACATACCACTAATTAATCAATAACTATACATTCAGCTCCACACACAACACGGAACAAGAACAATTACACTATTTAGAAGTACATATATATACACACGAGCTCAAACCAGTAACGGAAAAGGTGCCTGGGGCGCTCCCAAAGCGAGCGGGCCACAGCCGAGCCCGTGTGCTGCTTCAGGTACTGCTCCCCGGGGCGGGGGTATACTCACACGTCCACCGATGCTAGCGGCCGGGGGGATCCCTCGCTGCCTGACCCACCGTCCCAGGCCAGGGGGCACGGCGGCGCTGGCTGTCCCACGGCCTTCCGGGGAGGAGATCTTCACTTGGGATGGGGTTGGGGGGGGGGGGAACAACAACAAAGCCTTGAAAATAAATGGCTGCCGAGGCTGCTGCTTCTCGAGCTGCTCCAGTGAACTCAGCGCTCTCCTCCCCTCCGCCACCACCATCGCAAAAGGCCCCCGCTAGGCTGCCACGTGCCCCTTTTATACCCATCCCGCTTTGGGCCTGCAGGCAAGCGATTGGCCGAATTTGTCTAGACCCCTGCTCCTATTGGTCTGTTTTCGATGCCTAATTGTGGTGGGGACCTGTTTGCAGACCACCCTGCAGACCCGCTTTCCTTCCGGACTATTCTGCCTGACCGACAGGTACGGGCTTTTAGGGCACATGTCAGCCCTCCACCAATGATTTTAAAATTGTGGCAGCAGCAGGTTTTCCAGGCTAGCCAGGGCCACAGAAAGGACAGGGTGATTGACACCTTATACCCACTGTTCAATAAAACCCATTTCCCTAACTTTTCCCCTAAACCAAACCTTCCATGACAAGTGTAACAACAGAAAATGTGCAAGTTACTGTTTTTTGACCACGATATGTTTCACTCTATGGTATTTTCCAACTCTGCATGACACATGGCTTTGACCTGAGAAAATATGAAATAACCAGTAACATTATTATTTATAACTTTTGCTTTCAGATGACCCATCTCTTGGCTATTTTGACAAACATCTGCTTTGGAACCCGAGAGCCAACATACAGCATTTGCTTTTAATTAATACAAATTTATTTCATCCCCAAGTCTCAGCAGGTTTCCCTTCCCCTCTCCTAGACTATTGGCATCAGCAGCAGTGGCCCTACCACACCTAGCAAATCTTGACAACAGCCACTCTTGAGACTATACATCCAGGGCAAAATCCCAAACACTTCAAAAACTGCCAAAGTTCTTAGCTAAATCCAGGAATAGTGTTGACTTTCAGGCCCAGCTGGATTGTTATCATCATCCTCTTGGACTTTTTTTTTCGTTCTTGAGAATAGCATATCTCCTCTTCCTACCCACTGGGCTTTGTCAGCTCAGCCTCTTACAACGCTCAGATGCAACACCGTGTTTCCAACATATTGACTGAGCACTATTGATGGACAGACAGGAAAATTGCTGTTACTCATGAGCATTTAAGAACCAACCAGCCCAGGATTGTACTGCTGGTGTTCTGATCAAGATGGAGGTCATGAGAAGGCCTAGGTCTGTGCACTGACTTCATCCACAAAAGTTCCCTAAAGGGATGACATCACAGCAATCCCGGGCGATGAGCTGCCCTTTCAGGGTGTGAAGTGGAACGAACCTGTTCTTTCAAGACCCAGAGCTTAAATTTCAAAGCAAGATGTGTATGTAATTCCTTCACTTTCCTCTGAAAACCCCAGCCCGCGCTTTGAAAAGGAGCTGGTCATTTTCCTACCCCCCCCCCCCCCCCCACGGTCTCAGTCTGTTAGTGACTGTGGACTGGCTTTTTTAAATGTTGATATCGTTAAGGTGAAATTGGCCAGCATGTAGGGCAGGCTGTAGTTAGTGCAGAAATATGTGGTGGAGGGGTTTCTCTTCACTGGCTTCCAGCAGCGTAAGTTGGGCTGGTCAGTAACTGTTCCAGGAGGAAATACAGTAATCATTCACAATAGCTAGGCACTGAACAAGGCAAGGGGAGCCTATCTTATTTATCAGTCTTATTGTAACTATCTTCTTGGAATTGTATTGTGCAATAAATACATCTGAGGTTGCACCTCAGCTGGAGTAAATGGTGTAAATTATCACAGCTCTAGCGAAGACAATTTATAGCCACTGAAGATCTGCCCCTTGATCTCCAAAACCTAAGGAACATAAGCTCTTGCTTTTAAGCGTCATAGTTGGATCGTTTAATTCTATTCTGTCGTCTGTCAGAACAGCAGGCAGAAGGAAGCAATGCATTGGTGTCATATGGAAGCCATGGTTTGATGACGGACAAAATTAAATCCTTGCATTTGGACATAAACCACAGTAACACAAAATATGCAGCAAGTCAGGCTTGGTTTTCAATACTGAAAACACAAGGCTCCACTTGGCAGGCTGAGGAGGAGATATTAGTCAGATTCAGCCATGGTTCTCTTTGTTTTATTGAAGGATAAATAATTATGTGCTGAGATATTCCAGACTCATGTTAACACAGTTGTGCGTGAACCACAGCAGAGGATGCTGTGAGACTAGGAAGGGCTGGAAGCCCTTTAACCAGTAAAGTGCCTAGGAATCCTGGAAAAGTTTGGGGGCTTACCTCTGGAAAACAATCCCAAAGTTTCCTCAAAATATACCTGACATGCTAATCTCCGCAAATTAACCCCCCCAAGCATTTGCTTTCTTAACGTTCTTAGGGCAGAAGCTTAAGATATTGATTCAGTCTATACCACATCTCCCTGTATGTCTGCTGTGTGCTCCTGCTACTGCTTCCAGCTGGGGGATTCACTCTTTGCACAGTTGGTTGAGGCCTCAACCTCCAGTTCTCAAAGCTCTTCAGTTGGGCATATGCTGAGGGTCTCGGGAAAGGGAGGGACTGCAGCACTTGTAGCTCAAGGACAGCCCTTCTTCTTTGCTTTTAATGCTTTTTACTAGTTGAAGTCCAGAGAACACCCTCATGGACATTTAAGTGAAAAATTCATAAAAAGAGAGGCATAATCCCCTCAGGTAAGTAGCAGTGACTAGTTCTAAGTTAGAGAAGCAGATTTTGGGAAAGTCTCATTATGGCTTGGTAGCAATTCTTATTCTATTGATACAAATGTCTGTGCAGAAAAATAGAGAATTTAGGACAAAAAATAATATTTTAACTTGTAACATTACTTTTCCTTTAAGGAATTCCGGCATGGATTTATTGAATATACTCAAATTTTCTTGAATAACTCAAATCAATATTCAGCAAATGAATGTTCTGCCCTACCCCTCACTATTTGTTCCACAATCTCCCAAGATTGTGGCATTGCTACTTTTTGTTTTAAAAGAACTCCCAATGTAAAATGGGTTTAATTTTTTCCCCCCTCTGTGTGCCTGCAGCAGAGGATCAAAGATACTACAACCCTTCCATGGGTTCCAAGCACTTCCATGCTCCTCTTTTTCTTTACAGTGTAATATCCTCAGGGCAGAGACCCTATTTTTGTTCTGTCTCTGTATGGTGCCTAGCTTAGAGGAGACCTGATCTGGCCTCTAGTTGCTACCTGAACTGTCTAAGCTAATAACGGTAATAGTTAGCAGAGCAGTTTTAAAGCAAGTGCTGTGATTATTCCCAGAGGTGCTGGGCAGAATTGAAGCAAGTAGTTGCTGGTAGCAGATACAGCTTGTGCTATGCAGAGAGCCACCACAAGCCCTGTGTACTGAAAAATTGGAATAGATGGCCTTACCCAGAACACCTGGAAACAAAGAGGCTTCATGAGGCTCCAGGACCATTCCTGTGTGGTGGCACAGGCCTTATGCTGGCCCATCTGCAGTAATCTGCCCATTGCCCGAACTGCAAATGCGGAGGCAACAACGGAACAAAGTGACTCCACGTAATCACGTATAAGGCTTCCAAGGCCTTCCTGCCACAGCAGCTCTTGCCTTCCTAGTTCAGTCAACAAGATCAATATCCTTTCCTGTGACAAGAATTGTCACAACTCAGTATTCACAAGAATACTGAGTTGGCAATTCCGTCTTCCTCACTTGGTCTCCATCCCATTGCGTCATTGCAGACCAGCCTCCCTGTTCAGTCAGCTCCAAGGAGACAGGAAGCCTTCTGCAACCTTGCAGTCACTCGCAAGCTCGTGCTTTCTGGCACGCAGACTGATGGCAGCGGCGCTGCTCATTCACAAGAAGGTAGACACACAGGTAAACGTGTGGGGCAGAGGTTTTAGTAGTCACTGCTCTAGCTAATCAGTTGAGGACAACTGTTTCATTTTTAAAATAACGGATGATGTTTTAACTCAACTTCTTTCTTCGTGAAAGGCCCAACCCAGAGGGCCTTCCAAGTGCATGAATGGCTCTATCTTCATCTACCTGGTACTGCAGCGTATGAACTGTCCCTCTCTTCCTTTCCTAGTATCTCCGCCCCCACTGCCATTTCCAGAAGTGATTAATGATATTTTGAACAGTGCAATCTGCATTTCTATTGCTTGACAGCACTACTGAAGCACACAGAGACCGGACAAGATTGACCAGCCTTATTCATTCATGTCTCTCTTTCCTGGTCAACCTCCTTAACTTCCAAAAAGCTTTAATTAAAAAAAAGCAGAAGGTGAAGGCCGCAATTCACAGATGAAGTTCTGAAAGTGCCTTTTTTTTCTGGGAAAGAGCTGCTCGAATGCCTGCCCTCTAGAACAGAGTCCTAACTGCACCGTACCCAGATTGCTGTGGCTGCTGCTTTACATTTTGCACAGTTCTGTTGTAGTCACAAGTGTAAAATGGAACTTGTTAATCACGTTTTGGAGAAGGCAAAGGACATAAATGTCAGCACAGCAGAATGAGTTTACATAGAGACGAAATAAAGCTGAGTAGCATAGATACAGCATGGAGCTGGATTTCACATTTCACTGATGCTCTTGGTCCATAGGTTTGCTCATTAACGAGGCCATGATTCTGTTATTCAAACTCATGGTAAGTGGTTCCTTAGGCAAAGATCCAGCAAAGCACTTAGGCAAATTCATAAATTTATGTTCCATTGACTTCTGTGCAACTATTTATATGCTCAAAGTCATGCATGTCTTAAATGCATTTCCAGATCAGGCCATGTACTTCACAAATAGTCCTTTTGCAGCATCGTAAACTCCAGACTTTCAAAATTCATGAGTTCAAGTTTCTCCTTTCCCCTCAGCTACCATAACTGCAACATAGAATGCGGTTTCAGGAAATTCTTTATTTAAAAAAAAATCTGCCTGATTTTTGAACTTTTAATGTTAACGTTTCCCAGGTTTTTTTCGTAGTTGTGGCTAGGAACCTCGTCAACAAAGAAAATGAAACAAGAAAGAATGTGAACCATGGTTCTCATCTAAGTTCATGTCTTCAGAAGATGGGATTTTTACAAAAATACTCAATATTGTAAAACTCACAATAAAATCACAAAAGTAGGAAGACTTTTTTACACATTTGAAAAGACTGAAATCTTCATACTAGGATCAAAGGTTTGGTATAACCAGTGCTGAATTCTGCTAGGTGCAGCTTGAACTGTGTATTAGGGGGAGAAAAAAGACTCTTAAGTTCTTGTGCTCCACGTAGCCTGCTTTGCTTCAGTGCTTCACCACGGAGTTTCAGCTCAGTGGATTTTGTAGCACTGTACTGCTTCTTGCTTTATTCTGTTTTTTATACATCCTCTAAAATCTCTATTTAAATATCTCTAGAATGAGTATTCAAACGTCTTCACCAATAACAAGCAGGGAATTAAATTGCCTTTTCGTCAGGAATCCCCTGATTTGTCTTCTGCAGTATGTACTTTTTTCTTTTCATCCCTTTGGCCAGTAAGACAAAATTGACTCCCACATCCGATTAGGGCCGATGAATTGAGTAGAGGGGAGCATCTCTGGGGAAGCACAATCAACTCTTTTTGAAAAGGACTAATTTCATTTCTTACAGACTTCAGGGCACCCAAGTCTAAAAACCTCTTACATTCACCCATGTGTGATTTGATTGGCCTTCTACTTTCTCTTCCCAAATGTCGCACAACACATTCTTTAACCAATCAAATAATTTAAATACCAAAGTGACATTCTGCAGAAACTGATTTAAAGTCAGCTCAAGCTGCTGATAATATAAATGGTAATTTCATCAAACTAAAAGCAATGGTGATTTATTTTTAATTATACTCACTATTTCAATGAGGGAAACTGAGCTGTAACTTAGGGTTTGCATGTTTTACTGAGTTTGCCCTGGCACTACTCAAAACCTCTTCCATGCCTCACCTGCTTAAAAGCTGTAAGCTTTGTATGACAGTCATTTACTTTGGCTGCATTTTTGAAGAGTTCTGCATTAAATATATGCTCAACTTTATGCACATGATTGCTATAAATAACCTTGTTAGTTTGCTTGGTGCTTTTCCCCTCCCCTCTTGACATCCCTCTATGAATATGTACTCTCAGTTCTTCATGTTTTCTCCCTCCTCCTGACTAAGGGAGGGACCCATCAGGGAACCAAGTGACACTGACGAGGAATAATCAGGAGCACAATATGGAATACTCCAAATTTTCATCCTACTTCTTCCCATGTGGCTTTCCAGAGCCTGAACTACCAGGGGCTACAACAGATGAACACGCAATTAAACTCTCAGGGAAACCTGCCTTGATGAAAATCTCTGGACAGAAATATCCTGGAGCTTCTGATATTTTGTGGGATTTAGGCTTCTTGCTAGTTTCCTGCAAATAAAACCTTTGAGGAACCGATTAACTTTGTCCACTGGAGAACTTTAGCTGCAGGAAACTCCAGTCTGTTGCAATTGCTCAATTTCCCTTTGACAAGCCCCTTCACCCCCTAACGCCGACAATCCACATTATACTCCATTATTCTCAAAGGGGTCGCTTTACATTGCATCATCGCATAAGTGGAAACTACCCAGTGTCATGGGGTGAAACATGAGCTCACCAGGCTATTCTGATTCCCTGACTGCGCTGCTCTGGAGATGGCTTATTTCGGAATTGGGAGGAAGACAAATTTGCAAAGCTTAGTATCACAGATTTGCCTGTTGTCTATGAAGCTGTAAGGGTGAGTGTGAGTACACACGTGCACATGCTAGGAGGAGTTGCCAGTAGGTAGCAGTCCAGACCCTGCTATAGTTCAAATGTGTTGGGCAAAGGCCTGTCTGTTCCTAGGTCACCCATCACCATCTTCCGTGACCATGTTTTTTATCTTATTGGCCTGACTGTAAAATATCTGGTGCCAACCTCAGGAAGGAAATTAGGCGAATAAGGCTGAAGGTTAAGCACGAAAACGTTGAATTTCAAAAAAACAGGCAGAGATATTAAATGCACATTGATTTATGAAACTGAACATACCCAAAGGCTACTGAAAACGTTCCCCATATCCGAATGCCTGCACAAGCAAGCCTCATGTTCAGCATCCTTGCCTACCAGCACCCAGGCAATATATTTTATAGAGCCTATAGAGACAAGGTATTATAAGGACCGTGCAGGGCCAAAAAGTACAAAAGTGATTTGAAGTGTTCTAATCCCATTAATCTGTTTCTTCTCCCTTAAGACTTTCAAAGCCCAGGCCAGATCCTCAGCTGGCAAGTGAAACAGAAAAGCACTTAAATAAGACCTTAAATTTAAGCTCACGCTTAAATTCTATTTATCTCAAAGTTCATTTCAAGATAAATTCATGCTAAAACAGTATTTCTAAGGAAAAAACCCTCACTTGGGCCAGAGCCTCTGCAATATAAACAGAGGCTAATCTGTAGTAGATGAGGCTTTTCCTCTTCAGGACTTCTTACCTACTATTCTGAGCTGCTTTCATCTAGTCAAGGCAACAGAAAGTGGGTCTGTGGATTAGCGATGAGTCTCAGCACAACAATCCTGCTCAGATTTTGCATATTCAACTAACTGCTGGAAAATCATAGTGAACCAGTTTGCCACCAAGCTATAAAGCAAACAAACGACCAATCAAAAAATTTGCTATAATAATTAATTGTTTTCTGATGTGTTTGCTTACAGGCCAGAAGTCAGGCCCATTTTCAGGAATTGCCAGTAATGCACTGCTACAGAGTGCTGTGAGGATTAATACTTTCAGGTTTGCTTAAATCTCTGAAAATCAGACAATACAAATCTGTACAGCATTGTCACCTTACAACCATCCAAATTATATTTTTACTATTACCTAAGATAATCCGGCTCTTAAGTCTGACACCCGCCTATTATATTTACTATTATAAAAATATTTACTATTATAAAAAGATATCTGATTGGCATTCTCCAGTAGAATAAGCAGGTTTCCAAATGCTTTGGTTCTTTTTCTGAAGTCTGCTGCCAATGACTATTTCTGTAGTCTAGAGGAAGCCACTTCACTTCTGCATATGATCTAGGATGTCTGCCTTATCTAGTTAGATAGTAATTTTGGGGAAACTGGACAACCTTTTATTGGCACTTGGCCACTCCTAACTTAATCATGGCATGATCCTATTTAATGTCTCTAGGCCTCCTTCATACGAAGGAACCAGTATAATTGTTTGTAATGATGAGTAACACTCACCCGTAATTGTAATGGGAGGTACTATGTGCATGCCAAGCATCGCATTATTACTATTATTGCTATTGACAGTATAAATGGCAGCACCATAATGGGACAACAGCATCAGGTCTCTGGGAGGCAGAGGGTAAGGAGACATTAATATGTGCAGTCAATTTACATCTTGCACTACGAGAGTGTGCTGGTATGAGTGGTTCTGACACCTAGAACATAAACCAGATGGCCCCTTTCTTACGCCATATCATGCAAAAGAAATTTGAATTAATTCATGTAGAAATCATGACAATTCTGTTACTGTTGGAACTCAGTATAGCGGACAGGGTGGCAGTAGATTATGCTGAATTTTTAACTTAGAAAATACTAGTGACAGATGTCATTGCCTGTGTTCCTTTGTTGCTTTCCACCCTTTCTCCATCCTCTAGCGCCCAGTAACTGTCCCTTCTCTAGAGCAGTAACTGAACCACACTGCTGAAAACCTTATTTAAATAAAATTTTGTGTAGAACTTTCTGAAAGTCTGTGTATAAAAAAAAAAAAAACACCAAACCCAAAAGTGTGCGCCCAAACCACAAAAATGCTGGGTGTAAGGGGGATTTCATTTTTCAGTGGACTCCACCTACATCCCTTTTGGTTGAAATTCAGTTCAAAATTAATAAAACGTCACTGAGCATAGGGAACAATGAATTACACCAGCCAGCAACTGTGCCTTCCTCGAAGAGTTTACGTTCTGCGTAGCTGAGACAAAAAGGAGGAGACAGAAACATTATCATCTGTTCTGACTAGGTGGAGGCTGATGTACAAAAACAAAGATGTTTTGCCCAGGGTTACTCTGCCCAGATCTCCTAAGACCTGGTGTCGTGCCTTTGCCCACGAGACACTCCTTGTTCCTGTCCTAGGGCGCCCATCCAGCAGAGTCCTGGAGTCTCTGTGACAGCAGTGAGCCTTTCAGCTAAAGAGGAGAACCGGCTCTTTGCCTGGGCACTGTTGGCACAGCAACCTGCACCATCCAGGCTCTGAGCACCCTGTCCCCAAGTGCCTTCTCAGTTGCACATTGCCATAATATGAAGAGATCCCAGGCTGCTCCCTGATCTCTCACTTCACACATTACTCCCCACTTCCATTTTTCAGCGCCTTCTCCACGCTGCACGTCTCCTGCCGACACACCCGCGTCACCCCCTCTATTGTGCGGCCAGCAGCGTCTTTCAGCACATTAGCGTCAGCCAACATGGCTCGAACACATCAATTCGGGGACAGGGGGAAGCAGGAGGGGAGCCTCGTACATGAGTGAACGAGCGAGCAAGCGTGTGTGTGTGTGTGTGTGTGAGTGTGTGTGTGTGTGGTGTGTGTGTTGCCGGGGGGGGTCCTCTCTTCCGTACAAAAGCACAAGTGGTTTTATTCAAGCTGGCAGAGGCCGGCTGTGTTGAAGTCTCCCTTTCATCAGTGGGTATTAGGCCCAAATCACTGCCTCTTTGAATATGTACACAGTGCTTTCCATATCCTGTCACCAGGATGACAGATCTGTCAGGCTTATGTGAGGCCTGGCACCTGGGGTGCGCAGCAAAGCCGGCTTTTCAGCTAAGAGCACACACAGCTTTTTTGCTTTTTTCTTCCCCCCCCTTTTTTTTTTCCATTGGGGAACTTTCTCCTCCGCCTTCCCCTCCATTTCCCCCCAAACCTGAATGAACACTTCTTTCAGTAATGGGTTTTTTCCACCTGGTTGACTTGATGAAAGGTTTATGAGTTGACATTATGTGTGAGAAGAACAAAGCAAGCGCAGGGATGTGTGCGTGCACGGGGGCGGGGAGCAGGCTCAGCAGAGCTGCTGAAAACTTTATTACAAACTAAGAGACGTTGGGAGCAATAAATCAGTTGGATGCTCTGTACAAACCAGCAGAAAACTGCCACTGCAGAATTGAATGGGAAAATACATAAGGCCAGGCTTTAGCTGTGCTGGGCATCAGCAGGCTGCAGTGAGCTGCGCCGGGCTGCTGAAATAAGGGAGGAGGGGAGAAGGGAAGGAGGAAAGGCAGAGAGGGGATGGAGAAAGTAAGAAAAAGCCTGCTGTGCACCCAACTCTCTAACATATCCTGATTTCCTGCGTCAGACGAAGATCTCCAGAATCCCTACTTCAAAATCATAGGTATATGAACAATGATTCCAAAGGAGGTTTCCAGAGGCATGGATTGATGCTTATGCACCCTGCTCAAAGTGAAAATCAGCAGGCTATAGGAACCAAACTGCCTTTTGCAAATACGCCCCTTATCTACCCATAGGAGTTCTGTGCCTGATCTAGCCAAGCAGCTTACTAGCTGCTCAAATTCTGCCTCTTCCAAGGTGAAAGTCAGCAGCTCCTATTTATCAACATACAGATAAACAACACCAGTTTGCTGTGACTATTTAAAAATACCATACCTAAAACAAACAAACGGAAGACCTATTTCAGCTGTTGTTTGTTAGGAAACTGGAGCTAACGTGCTTACGTTTATGAAAAGAACCTTCAGCAGCATGAAAGACCAAGAATAACTTATGAGATATTTATTTTGCATTACCGAGAAGGGTAGAAAGGACCTGAGTTGCTATCAGCGAGCCTGCGAAACAACCAGGAGGTGCACTGGCACATCAGCTTAGAGACGAGGCTCAGCAGCCAAGACATGACACGGCAATAACACGGCACACTTCCTCCAAAAACAGACTGGCATCTCTCAGTTGCCCTTCACTGCATGGTACAGGCATTTTCAGCTGGTTGGAACAAGGGAAAAAACCAGCATGTTTCCTACAACTTCACCCATAGGCTGTGCAGTGAGAACCACTCTTTACCGTGAGGGTGGCTGAACACTGGAACAGGTTGCCCAGAGAGGATGTGGAGTCCCTGTCTTTGTAGATATTCAAAATCCGATTGGACCTTGTCCAGGGCAATCTGCTCTAGCTGACTCTGCTGCAGAGGAAGGTTTGGACCAGATGATCTCCAGAGGTCCCTTCCAACCCCAACTATTCTGTGACACTGTGATTCTGTAACCATGCAGGATTCTCCTGATTTTATGTTACATTAGAAGTACCTCAGTCAGTTCATCTAGTTTTCTAAAGCATTATCCTTAGTTCTGCTCTAATTTAGACGTGCGTTAATAAGGACTGGCTGTACTAAGGTCAACAGAGTTTCTTGGGAGGAACAGGTAAAAAAGGCTTTACCTGACTAAGCCAAATAAATTGCTCAGAGTATCCCTGTAATGCAAAAAGCAGATCAAGTCCCACCACATGAAAGCCTCTGAACCATACAACTACTGTAGGTCATGCAATCCAACTGCACACTCCCATTGCTATTACTCCTTAGCCATTCCGTGCTGCACACAAAGCCAATAGCCTTCTATTTTAAACTCTAATCCAAGGCTACTGCATGCTTTTGGAGTGCAGTGGAAATGTCACTGCAGAGCAGCGTGCTCAAGAGATTAGAGCCGTTCCATTTTGCAAATGACAGAGTACAGTCACAGATGTTTCTCTAGCTATGGATCGGATGCAATTGCTCAGGCTTAACTTGTTGATTGTTAATTAATAAAAAGAGAGAAGGGGCAAATGAAGGAAGATGCAAAGTCGCTGTAACTTTGCTCAGGTCAGTATTTCTAAAGCTTTTACCCCAGATAAATACATTTCCTTTTCCTCCTAACAACCAGCACCCATGACAAGCTTTGGAGAGAAGAGTTTAATGACTAAATCTCAGGCAAAAAGTTGTCTTAATGTTTCCAGCCTTGTCATGGATGGACCCCGCTCCTCAACTTAAGGCAGCTTAAGAATCTACACGGTTAACAACCCTTCTGCAAAGAATTCCATAATAAGAATGACGATTATGAAGCTCAAAGAAGAGTCAAACAATCAAAGCAGCTCAAGTATCTAACAGCATTGACAACTGCTGAGCCATCTATAAGCTTCAGAACAGAATTGGCTTAAGGGAACTGGTCAGGACTAGAGACATGGCAACAGAGAATTGGTCAGGGATTTAAGAACTTAAACAGGACTGACCAGGGGCAGGGACACACGGAGGCACAGGATGGTCAGGAATGCAGCTACTCACTGAGGATGGAACTGAGTCCAGGCTAACATGGGAGAGCTGAGTAGTCCTGGTCAAGGCTGTGGTGTCCTGACACAGCTGAACTGGAGGAAGCACCATCTCCAAGGGGTGACATGATGCAGGTTGCAACTGAAATGCACAGACAGGGAAAGAATAACGTGAACACAACCTGCAAGAATCCTAGGGGCCTGGTTCTCCCATCAGTAGTCACTTATACTTGGGCACTTCGCATAGTGAGCAGTGAGCACAAATTGCAAGACTAGAAGGAAATTAGGCTGTGTTAACGGTATTTCCAGAAGTGACTAATGCTATGGGATGCTTCTATTCTTAGGTACCTAGTTTGAGAGCTTCTCGTTTGCAGACAGTAAGAACCAAGTACCTTTAAATTTTTAGAAAACCAGGTGCCTTTACGATGTACCTTTAAAGTCAAAATCTTTTTTTACATCACCACTGAGAATCTTGGCCTGTGCATAATATGCTTCTAGGCACTTGCTCTGAAAAGCAGCCTGAGCTCTGCCCTAGATCAGCATGCAGTGACACGCATCATTCACACTAATGGACTACTTCTAGCTGTGCTGGGGGAGAGAAGAGGGGAAGGGCTGAGGAGAAAGTGCTGAGATGTACTTAAAAAATAAAAAAATAAAAAAAATCAGGTGCAATTGCAGCTCCAGCCTGCATGCTCAGTGTTAAATCATCTGCCTCATCCCTGTGGCTCATCTCTGCTCTATGCTTTTGCACTGTGAGCAGTTCCAATGCTCTGTAAAGCACAGGCAAGTACACGACAGACAAGCTTGAAGCTATAGTTAGCACCACACTGGTGTGGTTTCTGCTTACCTGGGGCCCAGGACAGGGAGAATCTATCATTTCTTTAGGGTCTCTGGCTGCTGAGGAGGGCTAAGGAGAGAAAAGAGTCATAAATTACCTACTTATTTAAATTTTTCCACGACAAAGTTTGAATCAAGCACATGAGCCAAGCGCTGCTGTATCAGATTGCCCTCAGTCAGATGCACAGAAGGTGGCAGGGTATCGAGTGGAAAATGATAGTAGGCATTTGTTCCCTACTGCCGACTGCTGTTTAAGAAGCAGTAGGCAGGCTCTCCATTTTCTTGTTTCAGCTGCAGCTGAAGACACACCATCACAATAATCAAAGCTACTTAACTGTGCTTCTAATAGAGCATGGCATCAGTTTCAGAGGACTGACCAGAAACGCGTGCAGGATTCTGGAGCAAACATTATGGGGACTTTTTTCCCTGTGTGACTTTGCTAGCACTGAATTCCAACTGCCATTTGAGATCCTTCTGCAACAGGAACATCATTGTCTGACTTGTGTCATCTGATTTTCTGCCTTTTTTTTCCTAGATAATATTCTAATCCAGAGCCCCTCCCTCCTCGCCCATCACCCTATTCTGATCAATAGTCCTACTTTGGCTCAAGGGTCAATTTTTTTGTAATAGTTCATTCCCTTGTCACATGACACTTTTGCTAGTCCCCAAGTCTTGCTACAACTGATGAAGTCTGTAGGCTGTCTAGCTGATTATACTGCAGAGGGATATGACCACTTTAGCCAGACCATTCCACAAAAATGAGTTCTGTTCTGAAGTGCCAAGAAGTTGAAGTTAAGAGTAGCAACGTGTCCCTCACTCACATTCCAAAGAGCAAAACTTACACACTGACAAGCTCTTGATTATGAGCTCTGTTTTTTCAGTCTCAGACCTGCTTTTCCTTTTCCTTGGTAACAAATCTGATCCATCTACTTGCTGACTAATGCTAACAAATGAGGCCAATTGCTGCTTGCTGGAATCACCTTTCAATGGGGAGTTGACAGCAAGAACAATGCATTTGTTTGCAGCCTGTGGAGGCTGCAGGGAGCATCTGTCATCAGAGGAGCTACTTGTCAAAAGAGGTTTCAAGCTCTGACTTATTCTCAGAATAGGAAAAAGAGGCATGTATAGACCTATAGCTGGCCTGTTGGTTTGTACTGGTGGCGCTTTCATCTTCCCCTTTTCTTTGTTTTCACAGATGACTGTTCCATCAGATGTGGCTTTTAATTATAAGAGTTATATGTGCCATTAGTGGTTTACCTGAAGGGAAAATAAACCATATAAATAGCACCATTTTGCTATTCTCTGTTTATATTCAGCTGGATTTCCCTTTTGATATTTATTGAGGGAGATGTGGACCTGTTTCAAGATTCAGTCCAACTAGTTAAGATTTTACTGGAGGAAGGCTTTTAGCCACTGAAATTGCCAAGGGCAGCATCACAACCAGTTGGGTAGGAAAGCAGCAAGTAGTAACCACTACTTAGGGAAGACAGATGACATCAAAGAGGCATTCCACCGGGGTTTTTTTTAGCAGTCAGTAAACTATGCGTGTACAAAACACTAAAGGAAGAATAATAACATTTTATTGTTATATGGCCACCTTTCATTCCGAAGGATAGCAAAGTACTTTACAAGCTGCAGATGTCAACACTGGAGTTTTTTTTTTTTTTTTTTTGTAAGTATAGCGAAAATATTCACAATTTTTACATTGCTTCATCTTGCAGGGTTGGATTACTATTTACCATTTCAGTCTTAAGCTAATTAAAAAATTAAAACTTGGAGAATATTGTCAATGAGAAACATTAATGAAAAATTGCATGAAAAATTAAACATTTGAAAAAGTAATCTCTTTTCTACTTTTTGAAAGAAAAGTAATTTTTCCTGGGGAGAAAATGTTTTTTTTCTTTTTAAATATAAAGCAACCAATTACTGTAAAAGCTGAGAGAGATCCTTTGATTAAATCACGAGAGATAAAAATTCTTTATGTTGTAGGTAGCAGTTTGTGGTCACCCTTATGAGCTGTTCAGATGCAGTAATACCGGGTGTCCTGTTAGAACTCAGCTGAGTTTAAAGGTGGCAGCAGCAGCAGCAGCAGCATGGGGGTAAGCAGGGGGAAGCCAGTGGCATATTGCACTGTACAAAATGTAGAGGCAATGAGAATATTGGATAAGTCCCTAACAGAAAACGTCTTAGACTGATTCAAAGTGCCATCAGTTCTCTGCAGGGACAAAATTTCAGGTCTTAAGGGCTTATTCAAACAGAAACCTACAGAGCAAAGTGCTTGATCCCTAACTCACCTTGCTGGAAAGCATGAAGTGCTGAGTTAGTGCTACTGGGAACTAAAAGTGCAGTTGCAGGAAATCTGAATTACTTCACACTACTATTTAGATCAAGAAGGTAAGATGCTACAGTACATGTTGGCTCCCAAAGCAACTTGCGGCCTGCACGTCAAGTCCAAGAAGTGCTGAATAAGGATTTACAAATGCCTCTCAGCACTTCCTAGGAGTTGTGCAGCACTTTTAAGGGTGTAAAAGCATGAGCTGGTGGGGGGCTGCCGTCCTCAGCTTTGCCTCTTTGTCAAAGCATTGCTTTCTTCCACAATGATGCGTGGTTTAACTTTTGCAAATACTTGTGAATCCACAGGTTGTACCAAACTAAACAGGAATTGTGCATGCTCAATTGCATCGTTAAGTGATGTAGATCTACTGGGAGATAATTGACCCTGATATAGGAGGGGGTTTTAAGGCCGTCTCATCCGTCTCCTGGAAAAGATCTGATGGCAGGGATATTGCTTCATTAGAAAGCAACCGAGTGTTTTAGGTTCATCTGTCTTCTGCTAAGAAGTAGTATCATAAGAGCACCCAGAACTGACCAAGACTGCTAGCACACAAGCTACAGCTCTTGCTAAACTACAGACTGTGAGACCACTAAAACAAAGGAAGATGTTGGCAGGAAAAAGATTTAGCCATCTTTGTTCTCATCTCATCTCAGTGTCCCAGTAGGGATTTCTAATTGTGTCATCCTTCAGACTGACCCAGACAGGTGGCTCCTGTCTCACCTTCTTGCGGGCAGTCCAGTAAATAATGTATATATTACAAGATGTAGAGTTCTTCTCACTGCAAATTTAGCTCCCCATCTTGCTACCTCAGTCTCAGATCTGCAGATTCCTTCCCATCTATCAAAAAAACCTTCTTTTGCCCTAAAGAAAAAGCAAAATCTTGTGATTTTGAGCACCTCTGATAACAGCTCCTTTTGTTTGGGTTAAGGCTGTGCAACCACCATTAGAAAATGCTGTATCTGTAGCGATGGTGGCTTGTTTGCATTATAGCACATCCCAAACAAGGCTGCATGCTAGAGACTGTTCAGGAAAGGAGAAAAAATGGGTAAAATTAGTCTCTACAGTTCTTTGTCTAGGTTCACTGGAAATTAGCTCGGGTATCTCTACAACATACTATGCAATATAGATCAAGCCTTGGTACTTCTACCCAATAACACACACAAGTTAAGTTAGGTTGCAGCCTGAGATGAAGTAAAACCAGAAAGCTGAATAGAAAGCAACAGACATAGACAAGCGACACCATCACCTAACGATGTTTGAAGAGCTTCTCTCTTCCCGCTCAATGTTTGTTTGGCCTGTAGGCATGACAGGCTGTATCAGTTCAATTTTCTGTGCCACTCAATTGTTTACGAAGAAAGCTACAATTACTCATATTTGACGACTCAGTCCCACAAAGCCCTGTGAAGTTCAAAGTACTACCCACCTGGTATTTCTTTTTCTATGAGTATGCAACTACAAAGTCTAACTCTGGGAATTTTTTAACCTTTCTTTCCTTCCCACGTGCCCAAATGTCCTTGTTTTTCTCTCCCTCTGAAACTTTTGTTTCACTGGGATATGACCCTGAGAAGACTGAGATAATTCAATGAGCGAGGGAAGAGACAAGAAAGACCTGCTTAGGTCTTAACCAGAAGTTCTAAAAGAAACTTGCCACCACATTGAGAAAATCAGATGGCTGGGAGATTAAGTTACCAAAACGGCCCACAGAATCCAAGCTTTGTTAACCAGCAACTGAAATGACTTAGAGCAATCCGCTCCACACCAAAGAATACTACGACCTCAGGAGAGCCACTCTGAAAGCAATCTGGACTGTACAGACAGCAAAGTTTGGTTGTAAGGTTTCACGATAGCTTCTTTCATACCATTCTGTTATTATAGAGATGTGTGTCTGAAGGTGCCGCTATTATAATGGAGAATGTTTATTCTGTCTGTAACCCAGCTGGCTGGTTTGCTGTATTTCAAATCTAAGTAAATAAATGAGAGGACTCTACTTTCCCCTCTACACTGCAGTGTGTATACATGAGTGTTATTCCATGTATCAGATTCCTGTACAAAAACTGCTGTCAGGCTATTAATAATCTGGAGAAACACCTTGAAACTTGACTCAATGAGGGCACATTGCAAATAGGCTCTAATGGCTTTTATTTCTCATCTCTGTCACCACAGATCTAATCTGCCATTTTCTCATTTTTTATCCTCTACGGCCCCCTCTAAAATCATTCAGCAACTCTTCCCTCAGTGCCAGGCAGAGCAGAAAGGGGCCATGTGATGGGGTCAGCAGTCATTTACTAGCAGAGAAAGGTCAGGTGTAGCATGCAGTGTGAAGCAGAAGTCTTGGATGCACACCCAGAGCAGACAGAGTAGACCCAGGCAAATGCATGGCGGCTTTCTGCCACTTCATGGCCTGGGACCAGAACAGAAAGCAAAGGAAAGTAAAAGGAAAGTATTCCTCCCACCACAAATGAACCTTGCGTCCCCTCCCCCTTGCCAAAAAAACCCCAATACTTTTCATTTTATGGGCCAGAAAGTTTCCTGAAGTCCAAGACTCTCTTTTGGCCACAAGGAAAGAATTAGCCATGACTGCACCAAAACAACCTGTACCAAATCTCCAGATAACGACATGCGTTTAAAAACAAAAAGCAAACCAAAACAAACAAACAAAAAGCCTGAAACTGAAACTGAGGTCTTAACCTTTTCCTCTGTTTTGGGTCTGTACCCATACCTTTTGTGAGAACAATCTGGGCACCATCAAAATCTCGCAGAATGTGCCCCTGCATTTAAATATACGCTCCCTATTTTGAGTTCAGTGTGGCGCATTTGCCTGAATAAAAAGCAAAAAATCAAACTCTATCTCCCTCCCCTCTGAAAGAAATGAGAGGAAGAATGTAAGGGGACATTGAAAAACATTAACCTCATTCTCATGCAAGACTTGCGTCCTATTAAAAACTTACAGCCAGACTTTAAAAGTTATTTAGATGCTCAAAAGTTCTTAATTGGATACCAGTACATTTTTTAAAATGAATTTGCTAGGTATCTAATAACCTTCAACAAACTGGACCTCAGGTACTTATGGGGAAAAGGCTATTTCCAATAAAGTTCTAGCGTGCGATTCTCAGAGAGAAGCCACAAGTCCTTTCTCTTCCAACCATCTTGACATTACAATCTGTTTAGGAGTTCTTTCTTTTCTATTTGCTTAGGAAAACATTGATTTAAGGAATATTTCTCAAGCCTCCTGTGGGAATGCAAACCAATTTTCAGAGACAATGCATGTGCAAAAATGACTAATGTTTTTCTTTGAGGAGGGGAGGAGATTTAAGGCTTTTGACTCAAGCTTTTTTTTTCTTTTCTTCTCCCTCCTTCTTCTAAGTATCTCTTTATTCATCACTTTAATTACCTAATCGTAAATTTCTTTAGGGGGTTACTTAGAAGGAAAATTAGCATCAAAGCTTGGCAGTAAATTCAGGGGCTTTTGGAGTAGGTCCAAGCTGTTTCACCTGTGATTAATTAGATGATTTTTTTCTTTAAGTGCCAGAGGGCTGTTGAGGTCTTTAAGCAGTTACATGACTGCTGGCAGTTCAGGAATTATGATTGATGTATTAGTCTGGCATTGAGGACTGCTGCTTCTTTTTGGTAGTTCCCTGGATATGCAAGTACATAAGGATAGCCATACCAGCGGAGACAACAGGCTCATCTCTGGCAAGAGCCAATCCTGGATACTTATGGGAGCGTGTAGGAAATGGGTACATCTATTTCTCCACTGCTGGGAAGAGAAGGGCATTTAATAGGACTAAGATGAAAGAAAGAAATGCCCGCTACTCAGACATTAATCTATTTAAGAGTCACAAGACTAAGTCATAGCAGTACTATTTCTTTAAAGCTTCCACTAGTATGGGCTTATTCAAGAAAGTAAACTAGAGGAAAACAGAACTAAACCTTTACCCTCGACCTTAGAATCCTTCTGTATAAAGGAGGGACTTAAAAAAATACAACTCTTTTTCACAAAAACTAGTAACTCTTTCCCCCCCGTCCCAAAAATCCCACTGTGAAGAATGAACCTCAACGAGGTTGCACTTTTGTAGCAGAAAACTTTACAAGGCAACAAAATTCCAAGTCCCAATGACTGATTTCTCTTCTCCTTCTGGCTGAAAACAAAATGCTGTTGTGTCAACAAAAAAGAAAAAAAAACCCACTCCATTAAAGCTTCAACAGAAGTTGGGAACTGTGTATACACACTCTGAAAAGCTGCTCCTGCTGCCACGTACCCTTCCTGCCCAAGTCTTCTCAGGACAATGAGATGTCCCATCATATCAAGAGATGGCTCTTCATCCTGCTGTGTGGTAGTTAAACTCCATGGGAAGTTCCTCAGTCTCTCACCATCTCTGCTCAGAGAATAATGACGCTTGGTGTTTGCAGCCACATCTTGTTTTCTCAATCCCCAGCCCGCTTCATCTAACATTTATAGAGTCTAGATTCTCCTCAGATCTCATTGACTATGTGTCAGTCACCACCCGCAGCATGCTGTACTGCAAAACGCAACCCAGCTCACAGCAGTGACATCCCTCACTACTCATTCTGCTGGATTATATCTGACTACACAAAGGAGGAGGGAGCAAAACAACCCAGGCTTGGATGTGTGTACTCATCTCCTTCTGGGCAAGTGCTCTTTGTAGAGGCCTGAGTTCCTCTGTGTTTGCATGCCCGTATCAGTAGTCAGAACCAAGTGGATGCCTGTGTTAGGGTGTTTTTGCAAGTTTGAGTCTCTGGAGAATCTACATATCCCTGCATGCATCTCTGGAGAGGTTTCTGGTTCCATTCTTCATTTGCCGGCCTGAAATGACAGTGCGGCCCAGAAGATCAAAAAAACAAGACAGAAACAGTGTCAACTAGTTTGTAATCTCAGGTAGGCAATTCCCTCTCAAAAAGCATGATGATATTTCTTAGCTTCTGTGAACAGGCCAACCATCTTACAATGCCTGGGGAAAATAATGGAAAATAATGAACCAGGCAGTGCTCCATGAAGGCTACTTTAGAAGTCTTCTTGCCACCTCTGGAAGAGACTCTGTTAGATCCCTAGACAGACTGATAAGGGTATGATCATGTTAGGCATATGTAGCAGGAGCTGAGATGTGAGAGCAGAGATGCAGAATGGCCCAGTGGGAAAGCTACTAGGCTAGGAATGAGGACACCTGGGTTCCACTTTCATCTTTACCACCAATCTGGTATATGACTTTGAGCAAACTACACCTCTTCTGATTGCCTTAATTTTTTTTTTTTTTTTAATATACCACATAAACACACTAGGTCATGGACAACTTCTCATTGTATTTGTTTGGCACCTGACACAAAAAGCTTCAGAACTCAGTTGGAGACTCCAGTAACATTGCTAAAAAAATAAACTCTACTAATATTTATCTCCCTTCCACACGCTGAGGCGACCTTTACAGCTTAGAATGGGGGCAGATTAGCAAATGAGAGTGCGGAGATCCTGTATCAGCTTTGTGTACCACACAGTGGTTTTCACTGCAGGCACTGAATTTATTGAAATAATATCTGCATGTTACCCACCAATACACAAGAAGATTCTGTTGCTGAGATCTCAGAGGTTGTAGCTTCAAAAAAAAGCATGTTTGCATGCATCCATACACAGATTCTCTCTTAGACCTTTGCATTTCACAGTTTGTGACAACAGAAATTATTCCTTGCTGGAAGAATGTGGCACTGTCGACATTAAGAAGAAAAAAAAAAAAACGAAACAGGCCTTTGGTTTTCTTGAACAGCACATGCCTTCTTGATCAGCTGCCTGAGGTGCTTCATCTGTACAAAGCATTTAAATCTGTCTAACATCAAAAAGTAAGGTAAGACAAGTCACTTTGATGCTCCAGAGCACATGCCTAACATGATTACTACAGAATCTTCCTGGTGATAATAGAATTATGCAAAGGAGGCCCTGACCCATTAATGCTTTTACCTTCCTTAGGATTTCTCTCCCCCTTCCTTCCTCCATGAGAAACAGAATTGCTTGCACAGAGACAGCAACCAAACAACAAGGTGGAAGGAACAAAGTGAAAAAGGTCCTTTCCTCACCTTGTCATCTCTCACCCGCCCTGCCTTACCCCAGTGAAGTATATGGTACATGCTCTAGCAGTTGAAGGTTAAGCAACTGAAGATATGCTGCACTGGAAAAGCTCCGTGACCGGAGATGGGCATATTCCCCTATCGCAGAGACGCTGTCAGTGTAAGAGGAGAAATCACCACCAGTATCCAGTGTTTTGCACCTTAGAACTAGAACTAATAGGTTCTGGATCTCAATCATGAAGGAGCACTTTCAACGTTTGTCCCCATTTTCTAGACAAAGCAGATGATTTCAGAAAGAAGAGTTTGCTGGCAAGATCATCCGAGTTTCTCATCCACTCAGGAAAGTTCTAAGTAAATAGGTTTTGGTGCTTCTTGCAGTTTTTGTCATAAAAATGCCTTAACATTGCACAGGACCTGTTTAAAATAAGAACAGAGTTCCAGGTATGTGTAGTTATTTAAAAGCAATAGAACAGTAAGAAAAAAACAGGGATGTTACCTCCTCTGTGCTCTACTTAGACTAAGAGAATTAGAGCTGCAAATGAAGAAGGGTTTAGATGATGATCATTTAGAAAGCTTGCGGGGAGTCTTAGTATGAGCTACTCTCTGTAGTCAATTCTCAGCTCTTCCTAACGCTTGTATCGGACACTGCAAAGCCTGCCTAGGCTGTTCCTTCCACCTTTTATCTGTCGTGCCTGTTTAACATAATGCATGCTAGGGAACGGACTGAAGTACTGTATTACTGAAGCCTCATTCTGCCAGAGGGTGAGCAGAATCCAGTGCACAAATTTTTATCTGAGTTTCTATATACAGTGGGTGATTTTAGGCCAAAAAGCTCCTACCAAGAGATCAGATGACTGTCTTGGCACAAGTTCAGGTCTGCAAAGGGCTGGCAAAGAGAAGGCACGCTTGCTATGGTATTTTGTTTGCTCTAAGCATGGTTCACCCATTACTACTTGCAATCTGTCCTGAATTGAAAATGTATGATTAGTTTGTTCCAGGGAAGATGAGCCCAACACATTAAGGCTCAGATCTCAATCCAAATTCCAAACTTCTCCAAGTGCAGATATGTTTCCATCTGGAATTTTGGTCCAAGATTTTCTCTTGCTTCTTATTCATGTTATTTGAGCAGAGTCCCTAAACGTCTCCTAAATCAGAACTTAATTATGCTAGGCTAAACAAACCACAAGAGACAGCTCTTTCCCCAAAGCTCTCATAATCTAAATTAACAACTATGTTGTTATTTTTCCCTGGATTAGGGATTAGTATTAGGATAGAGACAGTTAAATAACTCACCTAAGGTTATACAGTCAACTTGTTGCAGAGTTGGTACTGAAGTCAGCTGCTTGACTTTGAGTTCAGTGCTTTAACTTATTCCTCAAAAGGAAAAGTGCTAGCCCGGATCTGACCATTCCCCTGGTGGGAAGGCTCCTGGGGTATTTATTTTAAACAAAGATTTTACTTTCCCTTCTTCCTGTCTAAAACAGAAAAAGGACCAAGACCTTATTCTTGAGCTTCAGGGTTCTGTTAATTGGCTTCCTAGTAAAATTACAGAGACTCAGTTGCCTGATAATGATTGTAAATGACAGATACTATCAGGTTTACCTTGTGATGTCCCTGGGGAGCTTGCAGTTAGTTTAGTCTGAACTCTGCGTCAGCTGTTTGGGTTCCTTTCTTCCCAGCATGTGGTATCTGGACTCAAGCTGCAGTCTTTCAAACCTAATTAGTGTTAGGGGAAAGAGGAAAAAAAAACCCTCTCTCCTGCTTCCCGCAACTGACTTTGTAACATAAGGGCGGGATCTGATTTATGGTACAAGTTCATAGGGGTTTTTTTGCTTGTTTATTTTACTTCTTTTAATGCACATCATTCCAGCATCTTCAGTTGTGTTTGCAAGAAAAGTATATTTTAGAGCGTTGTATTCTTTGAACTGAGAAAATCAGCAGAGAATCTCTAAATCTGACCCAGACATCGAGTTTGTATATAACTGGGTTTGCTCTGTGCAGGGCTTAGCAGAGGCTCAAGTTTTTGTCCTTTTCGTTGCAGAGAGGCATTTTACTCCCAGTCTGATATCAGAGTTTAACAATACAGTTTTCAATGATAATCTCATGCCAATGTTTAGCCAAACTGAAACTGCCCACGGCACCCCTAAGAAACAAGAACCAAGAAAATGTATTGTGGGGTCTTAATAATTTGTACAATTCTTCTTTATTTGCAAGGCATTTCACAATCTCTCATAACTTTGGCATGAGGCTGTCTTTACTACCTGTTTTCTTGCTTGGAACCGACTCTCCATCCCATGTCACAGGTCATCAGTTGTTGCAATGTTGAATGGAACAATACAGAAGAGCAGATCTGTAGGTAGCATCTCCAAATCACTGCGGGGCCGAGCAATCACAAACCTGAAAAAGCACTAGAACATGAGATTCAGACTGCTTTGTGAGGTCTTGCAACTGAATGTCTATGGTAGCTAGCAAGCTGCAGATTTTTTTTTTTTTTGCAATGACTGATTGCATCTGCAGAATTCTTTGGAACGATCAGACAACGTACAGAGGGCCTAATTTTACCTATCTTTCTACCTAAGAATAGGATACATTTTTAAATGAAGCTAATTGGTCTCTGCAACGGCTGCTGAAAGATATGATCTTGATTGCTCAAAATCTTCAAATCAAGACTAAATGTCTCTTAAAGAGATCTGAAGCTCAAGCAGTCACTAAAATCTCAAAATTTTAAGGCTCACTGAGTAGAAAATGCTTGATAAGGAAGTTCTCTCTGCTTGTAAATTCTCTGAAATCCATGCCCTCAGAATCATTACCAACTTCCTATTCCCGTAACTCCCTAATTAAGAAGGCTCACTTGGTCAGAGTCCCCAGAATTAGTCAGAGAGTGATGTTCAGATCACACACCAGCTTGCGTCAAATGGCCCTAGATGCCTACAAGGATATCTAAATTCAAGACAAAAGTAAGTAATTCAGGTCGTCTATAACAATGTTTAACTTCAGAGTCATCAGTACTCTGTTTTGACTTACGGTACCATTTCAGATGAAGTGTACTTGCCTATTCTTGCATGGATTGGGCTCTTCCATCAGACGGTAGAGCCCAAAGCAGAGTATCCCGAACAAGTCTAAAGCTCTGCAGTAAATGTCTCCAAAGGAGTTCTCCTGCTATAAAAGAAGCAAAAACACTCTTATCCCAAAGGGACCAAAGCAGACAATTCAGCCTAATACTAAGTCACGCGTTTAACCAAGTATCATTACTGGTATCAATCACTGTTCACTATTTCTAGTGCCATAACATTTGGGAGCTGCAGTAGTAGGACCAGGACCCTTACGTGTTTATCACTGGATAAAGAAAAAAAGAAAAGAAAACCAGTGCTTCCCAAAAGCTTAGAAGCCAGTATTAAATGAGACTATTTGATGTCTTTAGCCTTTTCAAGCTATATAGTGGATTCAGCTGAAAGAAGCCGAACTTCGGGTAATCACAACCAGCCTTTTGTTTCCACTTCTGCTAGCGGCAGGGATGAAAACTCAGCCTATGAAGCACCGCTCAGTGATATAACTCACCATGACACCCGTTAATAACCTCTTGGACACTGGCAGGAGTGCCAGTTTGGATCTGGCTCGGGATGCAATGTGAATTATTTTGTCAGAATTTCTGCTCAGTATGCTGTCCTTTTCCAACAGTTGTTCCTCCAACGCTGGGCTTGTCCCACTTGTCACCAAAGTCTGCAGCAAAGCCAAGATGTGATGGTTGTAGTAGGTCTGGAAAGGAAGAGACATTGAAAATTCAAAGATTAAGTAGTATGCCCTGGTTCCTGAAAGAAAAGCAAAGTTGTTCCAGTGAAAACCTGGAGAACACAATCGACGACTCTGGAGTTTTTTGTGCACTTAAAATAGTCCTAAATCATGTATAAAGTATTCTGACAGTATTTGTGGACGACCACCTACTTAGCCCATTTCAGTTTCAAAGAGCACTCAGAAGATCCCACTGATTTATCAAATGACTTTTGCAGTCGGCGGGGGCGAGGGGGACAGGGAGGGTAAAATACCTGGGCAGCAGCTCTGAAGTTACTTGAGCATGAGCACAGCGTGCAAAGTGGAGCTGATGAGGGCAACTGCCCTGCTCAGCTAGGACACAGGAGCAGGAGGAAACTTTTTGTCCCTGTAGTTGCTACATGGGTTTTGAAAGCCTCCTTCTGTGCCCCTGTCTCAGTTAGTATTTTTTTCAGAAAAAAATACTGTAGTTCAAATTCAGATTTGAGGGCAAAAAAATTCCCCCAGAACCCAGGGACATTTTTTTGGATCTAAAAGCATTCCCTCGGATTGCAGTGCATCAAACAACTTAATTTCCACCCTTTCTCTAAAAGCTCATTTCCTGTATAGAGCCACTTTGCGGAATCTGTCACCTACGTTCTCCTAAGGAAAGAAACTAAGCAAGCTGCAGAGAAGGAACGGTGTTACTAAATCCAAGCTAAACTCAAATCCGCTTAAGAACATCTGACCACATTGTCGGGCAAAAGGGTATAATGCTGTTAGAGTAATTCTCAGACTGTTAAAGTAAGGAGCTATAGTTCAGGGTTATCCAGGAGTGATACAGCTTTGGGGAAATCTGCACTTTACATATTTAACTGAAATGTGCTGAGCTCTTTAACATATCGTTGCTGTACTTTCTGACATCAAAAGGATTGTATTTCCATACTTGGATGAATTAATAGGATTTGCGTGTCACCCTCATTCTGTACTTTCTTTGCTGAGGTACACTGCAGAAGCTTGAAAAGGGAAAAACAATTACAGAGGTGTGTATGTGCGTATGTATGTGCATTCAGGAAAGACTCACTGCATTCAGAATGGGTCTCCAAGCTGACTTTAAAGGAGCGCTGTTTCTGTGATGTACCAGAAAGATGCTACCTTCTTTGCCAGTCGTTTTTTGGCTATGGCTTGAGATATGCACATTTCCAGGGATGCCCCTGCACAGGAAGAAACCTTCTCCTCCCATCACCAAGCAGCTGCTTAGACCCACTGAATCCATGCTACTATTAAGCTTTCAAAACTGGCTCTGTGTAGGTTAGGAACTGCAGCTAAATCAGGAAGGGAATTCAGGGCTCATTACAGTACCCGAGCCCTAATGACCATGCTCACTGAATTGTTCTTTTCTGCCTAGGGAGGCTCCAAGAGTCAGGTTAGAGCAAGTGCCAGTCCTGCTTCAGGCTTCCAAGGGGTAACAGTTCACTTTATAGACCATATGAAAGTTGTTTTCGTGCCACACAGATTCTTCTGCCACTCTCCTTACAAGCTAAAGGAGAACAGCCATTCTCCTCTGTGCGTCCCAGGGAATTTCAACAGATATTCACAGTGATAGCAAATGGAGGTGATACTGGACTGCTGAACTCCTCCTCTTTATCTTCTCATTCATACATCTTTCCCCTGATATTGCAATTGCTAAACAATATCATATTTCTCTCCTTCTTCCCTATATTTACAGAATGACTGAATCCAACTTAAGCTGCTCCTCTACTCTAAAGCAGAGCTGAGTGCTGATCATTCCTGGACAGACTTGGAGTCTTATACTTGCGTGAAATTTTATCCTTTAAGACAGGTCATGCTCTGTCTCAAGCTACTTTTTTACATTTGACGTTAGTGGTCATTAATTACTGTCTGACTGATTGACAAATCAGTGAGTAGCAGCAATATAATACTTTCACTAACACTGAAGCCTTCTCAGGAAAGCATGACGGGACTTGACACACTTGTTTGGACTGCTTATCCCCTTGAGAGACGTGTTTTCTATTTATTCATTTTCTCTAAAACTGCCACCCAAGCACTATCTCCTTGGACTTGAATTGAGAGCCAGGTATATGGAACTAGACTGAGGCATGGGGAATCAAGGTGAAAAGGAAGAAAGGGGCTTTCAGAAAAAGAGAAGGCAGTTTTGAAAATGCCAGCTTATGAGCGGAACTGCTCTTTTGCAGCCAAATCCTAGCTTAACTGCACTAAACTGTCACTCACAGGTGTTACCACAAACAGTATCACTCACTTTTGACAGCAACTTAAAACGACTATGTCACCAGGGGAAGACTGTCGTGTTCCCTCCGTTCTTGCATTTTTGGTGCAATGTACCCAATCTTCATGATGTAAATGTTTTTAAAGGGAAATTGCCAGGAATTTACAGAGAATCAAAATATGTTCCCCTCTTAAAATCTGATGTGGTCTTCTGGATCAGCAGGAATTCATTTTAGACCTTTTCAGAAAATAACTGCTTAGAGATTCCCATTGAGTTCAATGGATATTCCATCCAAACTTCCACCTAAATTTCTGCCCAGGTGCGAGACTGACAGCTAAAAAGATGAGAAGAGTTAAACGTTCTATTTATCCCTATGTCTGCTCTAGTGCAGACGTAGTGATATGGTGATAGTGCACACTCCCTGTTCCCTAGCTCACCCACGCACCTCCAGCCAGACTTGTAAAAATCCATTCTGCATGAACAGGAAAGAACTCAAAGTCCCCATAATCTGCTCAGCCTTTGGCATCACTGCTGAAACTTCCAGCATGGGGCCAACTTGTGCCAAATTTTGGCTTCAGTGACTGCATTCCCTTTAGAGGGGCTGATAGCAACAACATCTTATCAAAAAGTAAATAAATTAGGCTGACTCTACGTACCTTTTGTAGCGTACCAGTATTTTGGAGCTGGGAAAGCGAGGGAGTTATCAAAACACCCTAAAAGTTTCTCCAAATAATTCTATGTGTATATCAACCACAGGGAGAGTGCATTGAGAGTCATGTCTTTTGGAGCTGATGCTTGTCTTTCAGTCTGTGGAACTCACTACCCCAATAAATCACACAGGCCCTCTGATTAGCAAACTGCTTACATAAGAATGGACATGTATAATTCTCGGGGCATAAAATAACTAATTAAATCACCAATTACTGCAAGGTTTCTTGTGCCTTTCTCTGAAGCACTTGGCGCTGACCATTGTAAAGGCTAGGTTAAGCGGATTTACCCTGGCTGGCCATCACTTTGTTACACTCCTCACAGGGAGGGGATGTCTCTGACACCACTAATTATGACAGGACATGATGCATCTACTTACAATAGACAAAAGAGAATTCAAGAAGCTATCTGAGAAGATATCTCCCGTGCAGGCCGCAGAGGTGAAAAGCTGACCTTGCTCTGGGACCTCAGAATTGATGTCGAAAGCCTGATCAATGAACTGGGCGTTTGGTGAAGACTCTATTGGAGAAGCGAGGAAGAAACAGGAAACATCTTAGAAACAGAGAGAAGCCGTCTAGAGTCAGAAATGAAGTCCATAAATTTAGCTAGCCATTCTGTGTCCAGCGCTAGCCACAGCATGCTACATTTGTAAAGGAAAGAGGAACAAAATATTCAGCGCTGCTGATCAATTGTGCAAGAGGAGCCAAAAGATAAAGAATCCTAAAACTCATTTTTCAAAAAAGTGTGTTGCCCGACCACAACTCATTTACTTGCTTTGATTTAAAAAAAAAAAAAAACCCACACCCCTTTTCCTCTCAATTTCCTGATTTAACAGAAGAACAATCACTATTTCTATTGGCTTAAACTGGAGTTAGAGAGTCACTTTCACAGCTGTCCTACTGTTACAGTGATATGTTAGAATCTTCACTAGCTTCTCAGCCTTATTCTCACTGTCTGAGATAGTCTTGGAGAATTCCCTCTACTCTGAAAGGGATTCTTCTTTAACTTTCTTTTCTATTTTCAGTGAATTGTCTAAGTACATCCAGGCAGAGGGCCCCTACTGTGCTACTGAATGTGCTAGGTATGTCCTGGCATTCTAGCACTGCCAGTAAGAATGCTGATGAGTGACAGCAGCACAGCGGGAGACAGACAGGAGGAGCAAAAGGAATTGAGATTGAGAACCCATATTTTCCCATTAACAGAGAGAGAGAGAGAACAAGTAACTCCATGTGAGTAATGATTAATTTCTATTATGTCCCCTAAGGCCAGGAGGCATTTGAGTGGATCATTTTTAAAGATGACTAAAGCTAGCCAAAATCACAATACTATTAATGCCTCCTGTTGTCTTGCAGTATCAGTGCCATCCTTCAGCCATGTCTCCTCAATACAGATATTTTACCAACCCTGGATTTTAGAAGTTGGCCCTGCACCTGGTATTAATCAGCATGACTCCACTGACTAGCTTATGAAAGTCTGGGTATGAAAAGCATGGTCTCACAGGCATAATAAGCGACCCATTTTATTTCTCCACACCATTCTCTTTCTTTTTCCCATATTTGCGGGATTCTCATTTCTTCGCAGATTACTTTGCTATATCACTTCCAAATCTCTGGCCCTTTATGGCAAGGGTTTCTAAAATCCACTGTTTCAGAGGAATATCCATTTATACCATGCCAATGAGCCCAGTGACCAACCCACAGGTTCAGAAGATGCTCAGCACATTGAAGGGTTCTCAGCTTGGTAGATCTGGGCCCGCAAAAACCCAGTGTGCAGCTTGCCATTTAACGGGCCTTGAATTAGCCTCACGTCAAGTGGTTGGCTTAGCATTTCTTTTTTTTCCAGGGTTTCTCACCCCTAGGCAAGGAGAAGCAGCACTATGTTAGGGCACGATGACAACACATAACTCTCCTGCTCCCCAAGGCAGAATTCATATCCAGCCCCTTTTCGAGGTATACGGGCCCTCAGCTAATTCTGCCAAATCCATCCTTATTACACGTGTTGTTAGCTCAGTATGTGCTGGGGGAAGGCGTTAAGAGACTGGGCTCGATTCATTATTTTGTCAAAGATCTGACATGACTAAAATCCAAGTCATGTCAATAGAGTGCAGATGTTTTCCTCTCCACCGACGCACTAAATTCTGGAGGGAAATCACATTGGTGCAATGCCTGTCTAAAGATATTAGCTTGACCACACAGTATCTTCTCAGAGGAGCTGGGCCTCAGTAGCCTGCTCAAAACATTTCTGAAACTTTTTGACACAGGAGAAATAAAGGTCTAAACCACAGCACAGCAGAGTATCCAAACATCATTCCAGGAAATTCAAGAGTACTGAAATGACTCTGGAGGAGGCATCATTATCTTATCATTATCGTGCGCTATTTGTCTTTCAGCAGCTCCTCAGACTGAAAGTCTGAGGAGCATACAGGACTAAATAGCCTGCTGAGGTGCTTCACTGCTTCTGGGACACAGCGTTGCACTTCTCCCACGCTGACCTACCAGCTGCAGCCTCATACAAATAAAGTATTGCTAGTGCCTGCTAGAGACCAGGATTGGTCACTAGCCTTGGCTCAGTTACAAACCCGGGCAGGTTTGGAAAGCAAAGACCTCTCCCCGAAATTGCTGAGCCCACATATTATTTACAAACATTGCATCAAAAAATAAAAAAGACAGACAGAAAAAAGCCCGAGTGAGTCAGGGGCCAGTCATGATGCCTAGCAACATGCTATGCTAATTTGATGAGTACGTTCTTGTGTCAGCACTCTAAATGGAGCTAAACATCCATGTCTCCAGGGACTGGCAGCCCAGCCACACCATTCTGGTGTGACACTGACTGCTATGTTACTAGTAATCAGTTAATCAGTGCACATGTTCCTAATTAATGGATCTAGTTTGAAATCATCGGGGGATGAAGACAAAGATAAAAAACCAGCCAAGTATAGCATGAAAGAGCTCTATTGCCTCAGTTATGAATGCAATCTAGAGAGGCTGAGCCTTGTGGAACGATAAGGACAGAGGTGTCTGGGGTCTCGAGTAAAATGCCTGCGCTGCCTTGTCTGCCTTGCTGTGCGTATAGACCTGTCCAAGTACTAGACCCCATGCATTCACGGCACAATGCCCTGAACTGCAGACTGTTTGGAATAGGCTCAGTCCTTTCACAGCCACTTATATACATGGGGAGGAAGCCTGTAGCTACCACCATAATCCAGAGGAGGAGGAGGGAACCATTACAAGTATTTCCGAAAGAGGCAGCTGAAACAGAAAATTAGGCCTTGATTCAGCCCACTTTGTTGTGGGATGAAAACTGGGCATGCAGTCATTCTCAGTGCTTTTTATAATCAATGGAGAGAGGAAGGCCCTGCAAAAGGACAAGTTAGATTTGGGCAGGTGGGCAGAATTGCCTTTGATGGTACCTCTTTCGCCACTGAAAACAAGGGGAAGCTAGACAAACATGCTTCTGATTTATTTACCTTAGCGAAAGGATATCTTAGGATAGGCAGGATGAATGTGGGCCAAGCGGCTAGAACTCAGATCTCCTGAGATCTAGTCCAGCACAAAAAAACAAGACCATCATCTTTCTCCTAAATGGATGCTTCAGAGTTTTGCTACACACTGAGACCTTCGTAACACTTTGTTATATTTATTCTCCTGATAAACCATCCTGACTCTTTCAAAGCTAGTGAATTAACATCTAAGTCAAACCTTTTAATGTTCCTTGGACATATAGTGCTTGTCGCTTTCTGTCTGTGAATTCTAAAAAGGGCCTGGGGTAAATAAATAATGCAGCACGCATATTGCTTCTGTGAAATTTGTTCCCAAAGAATAACTTACTCAGCTCTGTGGTGATGGGGATCCTTTTATAACATGGCTCTGATTGATTCCCCAATGCTCTTGCTCCGAAAACAGTCTCTGTAGAAACAGTCAATAACAACATGAAAAGACAGGGAAGTTGGTAGAAGCAGAAGCAAAAAAAAAAAAAGAAGAAGAAAAGAGAACACAAGCCACAATGGTTCAGACTGACAAATACATGAAATCTCTTACGTGTACCTAAAAATAATGTCATTGTCATGCAAAAACTCCAAAGCAGTTCCTATATTTAGAAAGTTTCTTGCTTTGGTTTGCTTTTCCAAGGCTCACTTTATTCATTCAGAGCTTCAAAGGATTAGAAAAAGACAATCTCTCCTGGGAGCTGCTTATTGACATCATAACTAAAATATAATTACTCTCTGTGGAGCAGTAGTGCTGGTTACAGCATTGTTTGGCACAAAGCGCCCAGTAAGCCAATTTGCACTCAAGAGTTTTCTGAGGGATGGGGTGGCGTTTTTACCTTCTCCTTCAAGGCAGCTGTGCACAAATGAATGGGACACATGCTGCAGAAGTGAAGGCAAAAGCACTGATTTTTGAAAATCTGACACCCAAAAAGCCTTAAAAAAGAAATCTAAAAGTTCCTAGAAACATGTGTCCTGATTCCCTCCCAGTTCTCACCAGCTGGCTGGCTTAGTAGAGAGCTACAAAAAGGTAAGGGAGGGAAGAATCAGGCCCATTTGGAGTCAGCTCTCTGTCTTTTGATCCTATCCAATCCTTTCCCTTACTACTAAATTTTTCCACTGCTCTCTGTTGCAGGGACAAGCGAACATTGGCAATCAGACAAAGACCAAGACTGACCAACATGTGGACTCGTTACAGGGTCACAGAGAGACCACTCTTCTAATCAACCATCCCTAAGGTTAGGTGATGAAATGCCAAAAACTGTGTTAGAGATGTCAGGCATCATAACCCCTCAAGTACAGCAGAAAAAGCCCTTCCCAGATATAGCATGGCATCTCTGCACACATGCAAGTGGCAGCAACTGAATGCCTGAAATGAATCATTGCCTTTATTCTACCTTTCCATGTACTGTAGCGGTTGATCTGAATGTATGTCTGATCATTGTCTGGATACCTTCTCCTTATGTCAATATTTTTGCTACAAAACAGTACACAATGCTGTACCTGAAATTTTACAAACTGGCAGGGTGCTATTACAAAAGATTACTTAATTGTAGATTACTTCTGTACATTTGAATTTCACTAGCTTATTAAGTTGTCAGACTTAATTACCATTATACATTTAGATTATGCCACAGATTATTTAGCTCAGTACCTAGGTTTGCCAACCTGTTTGCTTTGTGACATGACAGGGTGATAATTACAGCATTACTGGAAAACCTAAAATTTTCCATGGGAAAGACTAGAAGTCCTTGGCATCAGTGCTGACCCTAGTAAACGCTCATTCCTGCAAGTGTAAGTAATGTTTACCTCTGTGTGGGTCTGATTCTCTAAGAGAGCTGTCTAATTCTCTACCCCATGAGACAGGTAACACACAGAATGGGCCTGAGTTGGTTTGGTGTGAAATGGTCACACTGAAATCTAAAACCACAGGAATTCCACTTGATTCAGGCTTTGTTACCATCTCCAAACTGAGAGTATGCTTGCTGCAATGTTTACTAAAGCCCCTGAGCTGTTAAGGGGACACAGGGACTTTCCTCCAAATAACTGTAAATACACATTTTTCCCTATAGTTATGATGCAAAATGGTGTAGCTTTATCTACCGCACCAAACACGGGGATGAGAAAGGATTTGGATTGGTAGCTGGATATCAAGCCAAGTCACTGGCTGTCCTATCAGCAAAGACAACTACAATATGAGAATCATCAGACTTTGTCTTTTCCTTTTAAATCAGATGAATAGTTTCATAATCTAATTAGAAATTGATTTTAAATTGGCACCTTATCCACTGCAGCTTTTTAACATCTTGCTGTAGTAAGCTCTCACAACTCCCCATAATCCACTCTCCCCTCCTGTTTTTCTATCTTTTCCTACCTTTCCTGCTAGCCAATGCTCTCCACTCTTGGCTGCTAACATTAATCAAGGTCAAGTTGAGGGTCTTTCTCGGACTGAGGCTTCTGAAAATAAATTTTACCCTTCTCTCTCAAAAAATGAGGTTGTGAACCAGAGGACTGCTGTACTTTTTGGGTCTCCCCTACATACATTAGTAGCTGCCCATTTGCTTTTCCGCATACCTCCTTCTAGATCTTTATCCTACAAATGGATAGTTTTTTCCTAAACCTGCTCTTTCTTTCAGCTCTGCTGCTGGAAGCACCCACTGTACATACACTACAGTAGTTGAAAACGTAGATTTCACTTGTACAATTTCCTCTAGTTAATTACTGCAGGAGGTAGCACCAGCACCAAGTTCTGATGAGCGCTAACACAGCCTGACTACAATACTGTTATTTACTGTTCGTATTATCTCCTAGCTCAGTTGACAGCTACCGAGTCTGGCAAATTTCTTGATACTCTCTGTCCTGTTGATTCTTGTCTATGTTATATTTGTCTTTAGTTACTTAAATAAGGTCAGTGTCTCTGTCCTTACTCTTACTCCTTCTCGTCACATCAAAAGAAACTCAGAGAACAGCCCGCCTTTCCCAGCTTGTATCAGGGTCTCTCTTTCCTTGGAAGCTTCCTCATTTGCTGACCTTGTGAACTATTTCACCTGGAGGCCATCCGGTCCATTGGGACCACCTAAGATAAGCTGAGACCCTGCAAATACTCCTTAGTAGAGCTGCAGGGCAGGATGAGATTTTTAACCCCTTCAGCACGTGATCGACCTGTTCAGTTACCTGTGCTGGTAAAGAAAAAAAGGTCAGTGTTTTCCCCATCTTTCAAAGACACTCATGTGCCTAACTAAATGGGTGTCCAATTAAGTTTCAAGATCAGCGTGTTGGCCTTAACCTTCTTGGAAGCGTTTATAAATGCCAGTGACTGTCTATCTGCATCTTAAGGTACCTAACTGCCTTTTAGAATCTCCTCTCACACTGCACAGACGTCAATAAAACAGCCCTTAGGAACAGGAGCAGCTGACCGAGGAAGGCAAGGAATTGTTTTTGTATCTGTAAGGCTATGAAAAGGCAACAGCCATTAAAAAAGGGACTTGTACACAATCTTTTCTATGTTGCCTGCTTTTAGACACTGCAGCATTTTATCAGGCACAATTTTGTCTTCTCAGAGATGAATTCCTATAAAATAATAATGGGGTTAGGGAGGGAGTATAGAGACTGGAACAGTGGGAACGGGGACATGCGGGTTCTGCTCCCCCTCCTGGCATCTTGATCCAAAACCTCGTGGTAACAATCTACGAGTAATTTACTATCCTATAGGGGCACAGGTCTGTAATGTGTCTGGAGACCTTCAGAGGCAAAGCGCTACAGGAGTGTAAAACACTGTCCTAGTCTTGCAATTGAATCAGCAGGAGAGGCTGGTACAAGAATCCCAACCCAAGATTCTGAGCCTATAATTATAAATAATTACAGCAGCAAAGAAGAAAATGGGCTGGGTATTTTAACAACACATCTAACGAACCTACAAGGAAAGAGAGCTAATTTTTACAGAGAGGGTGAATCACTAACAGATTTAATGGCTAGTCTGGGGAAGAAGTGAAGCTTGTTTCTTAGCCTTATTTTGTAAATATATCTTTATTTATTGATGATAATATCCTGTAAGTGAATACTGCTTTTCTGTCTGCAGAAATCACTGTAAATCTGAGGAACGGCCTTAATTTAGTAGCCAAAGATTTATTAGATTGTAACTGTAGTCAGTTTATGGAATGACAACTCACAAACATCCGAGCTAGGCAATAGGTGATGTATAAATACATGTAAAGTGAAATACCTAAAATAGTAAAACCAGGGTGGGTTTAGAAGCACAGTATTTTGTCAACTAGAGGAAGACAACGCTGTTAAAGTAAATGGTGACAGAATCTATCCCCTCTAATTTCAATCAATCTTTCAGAAAAAACTGATCACCGTAATGGATAATAACAACAAGAATAATATGCATTTCCATAGTGCTACACTGCAAACTTTAATTTGTCTGGCTTTACAACAGGTTTGGGAAATAAATATTATCATGGGGCTGTACACTGAGTTGCAGCGTGGCTCTGATAGCTGCCAAGGACAGACAGCAAAGGAGCAAGAGAAACAGAAGGATATCTAATACCATTACGCTTACTTGATCCTGTCCCTTCTCAAAACCAGCATCAAAACCCAGAAGCGCTAACCTCCCCTGTGCCAATGTCTACATCACTCTTTACCAAGGATGCTGAGGTAGGACCAAGCAATCCTCATTTCTGCTCATACTTGAAAGAAGGTGTTGTGTATTTGGACTGCTTCTGATGTGCTGAAACACTGTGTTAGCGGTAATACACAAAGAGCTGCGAGTCTGCTTGTCTCTGCTGTAACTCCTAGCCTCTTTCTGCACAAGCAAATCCCTCATAGGGACCCTGTCATGGCAGTTCTAGGACAGAAACTTCACTAGGCTTTTCCGGTGTGAGCGAATAAAATTTTCTCCTCTCTGATAATTATTTGACTGAGCAAGGATGCTGAACAGATCTAAATATGTAAGATCCATATCTCTGAATCAATTCCTCACATGACCACCTTTCGAAGAGAACTGATGGAAAAATACATTCTTGTGGATAAAAAAAAGATTTTGAAAACGCAGGTGATGGTGATTCTGACAATGATATACTTGGCAAATTGCCTAACCAGTCATGCCTCAGCTTACTCAACTGATCATACCGGTGTCAGCATTATTAGGTCCCTGAGATCTTCTGCTGCAAGGAAATAATGCAAGCCAAGAGCTATCACCTCAAAGAGAAACAAATAAGCAGGAACTCTGCAAAAGGCAGCTGAAGAAGGATCTGATGAACAGATGCTCCAATCTCTATTTTCTATACACACATTGTAGTTCAGAGCTATGTATTACAATTTTGAGTGACAAAGCAAAAATGCTGGAGAAGAGTAGGACAGTGATTGATAGGACAAAATATCCTTTTTGCTCTTTTGAGTCTCTAGCTTTCCATAGATAGGTGTAAAGATGGACCGGATACTGTATCTATATCTGTCACTTTATAGATGGAGACACACAGATTTTTTATATCTATATAAGTACATATTGCTTACCTCCTCTCTACATACATTCAATAAAGTTCCATACACCTTTACATCTATAGAGATAAATACATTACTTAAAAAGTAATCTATTCAAGCCACAATTACCTTTTACTCAATATCCCTTATAAGTCATATTTCTTCTGTTCTGATTGTACATATTGCGTATTGATATTATTTTGTCAAGTTATTATGAAAAAAACCCAGTTTCTGCTGCACTCTAATCTTTTCTTTGGCACAACCATTGTTTTAAAAGCCCTGAATGATAATAAAGTATAGGGAAAACACTTAGGAGAGCCATCCATTTCTCAGCCTGTCTTCAGTTAATTAATACGTCCATATTCTCAAGAGCAGGACAAATCTTAGCTTCTTTGCCAAATTGGGGAAGGAAGAGACGCAATAAATATTATATTGGGCTGAAGTTGTTTTTGCTTTCATTGCATTTCTGTGCTACAAGCTCTGTTTGTCTGGGAACGGAGCACCCACCCTCTCAAGCCTCAGGGAAAGGCAACGTTATTTTTCTTTTTGAAGAATGGAAGGGGGCTCCATTCAAATTTGCTTTTGCAGATTACACAGGACTTACCAACACTGGTTACCAGTTATCCTCTAACCGCTTCTCTGCTGGAAACCTAGAAGCCTCACTCAGAATTTGCAGGGGGGACTGGCAAATTTCCAGGTGCAACGTTAGCCTAATCACTCCTTTGCATACCTCTGGTTACAGAAACTGGACTAGATGGTAAAGCCAGCTAGGCTAAAACAGGCTTCCGGCCCTTTTAACAAATATATTTATATTCAGGAGAAACTGTGGCTCAGAGTAGTGACAAGTGACCCTTCCGTTCTTTCCTTCTGTAGCCTGCATTTTTATCACATCAGCACACTCACAAAACAAAGGGAAACATGCTTACCTAGAGGGCTTGAGCTGGGCTTACTCTGCATGGATCGGACATTCAGAGTAGCTAGGATGCTTTCCATGTCCACCAGAGAAGGATTGCTCAAAGCAGTGGTGTTGGAAGACAGAATGGCACATGCAGCACAGTGCCGGACATTAACTGCCCTCAGATCTGCACAGGACAGAGCACTACCCTGATAAAAAGCAAAGAAACAGCGATGAGCAGAAATCTGAGAAAGTTGAACATTATGAAACATTAAAGATGAAAGGTGAATATGAAATTTGTTTCAAACTCAGCAGGCACAAATGCATTTTTGGAAGCATCTCCAAAGTTAGAGGAACTTTGGTCAGAGAAGAAAATTCCCAGGTCTAGAATTTTTCTTGCAATTTACTGGGTACTTCCCCATTTCCCATCAGGGAATCAAAGAGCACTGAGACTCCCCCAGAAGAAAATAAATGTTTTGAGACATGAAATGTTTCACCAACATCTTGAGTTCAAGTTCAAGTCTACAGCCTGAGATAATTTTGGTTCTTTTGAATGAAACTGTGCTATATGTTATCACGTAAAACATACTGAACTTTTAAAATGTATTTAAAAGCGTGCATCAGAGTTAGAGAAAGGAAGAAAGAGGTAGAGAGAATATTCAAAAAAATTCTTACTGAGAATAGCCACAGCTTTGGGAAATTCTGAATAAATTTCCATTCTCTTTGCAGATACTCCAAAGACCCAAGAAAAACAATGTCTTTCAGTTCATGGTAAATGAAGTTACTAGCTCGTAAGGGCATCACGAAGTCCTGCAGCCCAATCAGTGGTGAGTCTGCATCGCCAAACACACAAACCAAAATGTGATCCCGCAGGTTCAGTAGTGCTTGGTCCTTGCAACTCTAAATTTAAAACAGAATTCTGCTAAATCAGCTGCTAGGTATATTTTAGTTTTCTCTCTTCAATTAGACAGACTTATTCTTTCTTAGCTGTGTAACATCTTTGGGTAGAACAGGACTATATACAAAGTGAAGTACTCCCCCTTAACTATTTGGAATCCAACACTTCATAAATGTTGACGTAAAGTGCCAAAATTGTAAAACCAGATAAAGATACTAGTTTGAGGCTAGAAGCAGAATAACTGCTTTGACCTGGTGTTTTTTTTTCCTGCCTAATTGATCATTTCTCAAATGAGCTAATTAGTCTGGGAAAATGTAGTACTGGGGGGCGAGTAACGCTTAGTGGGGCTTCTCATGATTGCTAGGTGGACTGGCCCGTTAGCCAAACCAGTCTTGTCAAAGGCACCACATTAATGGCCACGTTAACCAACCAGGAACTGTGGGATCAGTACACCCCTGCAACATTCATTTCCTGGCAGTATTCTTTTCAAACAGAAACAAGGGACTTTGTCGGGGGAAGTTTCCTGATGAGACATTAGAATCACACCCAAATTAAATGATTGTCTCTAACTAATTAGATTAGTTTAAATTGAATAATGAAACCTTTAGCTGTATTTAATGCAACATGCCTAAAGTCCAACGATTAGTCTGCTGAACGAAGCTAAACAATTAAAAACACAATTTATTTTATAGCTTATTTTATAGGAACAATTGGAAAAACTATTACTGCTGAAACCTGCAGAGGAAATATGCAATTACAAGATCAACGGGAGCAGTGAGAAGAGTGAATGAGCAGAATAGCGAACGGGACAGGTGAACCATTCAGAGGACACTACTGAAGGACTTAAGACTCCCTTCCAACCTGAGGCAAAGAAGTTGGTCATATCTGGCCAACTTTATTACTTGTAAGTGAGGTCAAGGAAAAAATACCACATGAAGTCTCAAACATCTATGTAGTATTAGACTAAGGGTAAAATTTTTGCAAAATATTTAAATGATTTAAGAATGCAAGCCCTATGTATAAGACAAAGAAGATCATACTTTTAGATGCGCTTCGATGCCTTGAGCTCTACATGGACATCAAGGGGGAATTTTTTAAGGTATATGTCTCTAAGTTTCCGTGCTCATGCTTTCCACACAGAATGAAATGCTGAGGCTTCATGAAAAAACCCATGGGGGTACACTTGCACTTTTAGGCACCTAAACAACCTAAACAAATATAGCTCTTAAAAGCCTGAAGTACAGTCTGGGACTTTGTCAAATGCCCAACTCACTTCTGAAAATGCCATCTTAAACTCCCAAGCCTTTGATGGCTTGCCTGTCCCAGAAATCTGCTTGTAAAGGAAGATACTGCATCAATGTGCATTGCAATAGTTATTATGCTCTAATTTCCTTTGTGGACATTTTTAATCCTCAAAAAAAGACCCTTGCAGAGTCTAGCTTGGCTGCACAAAAACACTCAGTACAGTACAAAAGTTGGCACATGGGGAATTAGGACACACTAGCTGTTGCAAGCTTTTTTCTCATGTAAGCAGGCCTGTAAGATCTTTTCAAAACATTACTCTTCAATTCTCTGAGCTGAGCTTCCAGTTCTATTGGGATATTTGCCCATTTGTAATAACTAATCCTATTTTGGAGGTTGCTGGGCAATAGGGTCCTTTTATTTGCCTGGAAGGAAGCTGCAGCATTTCAAGCAGCATGAATTCAGCCTGCTACAAGTCTCCCAGCTGGCAGAACAGCTTGAACATTCTGTATTTTTGATGAAATCTTTGATCACCTCATTGCAAGATTTGGTTGCCTACTCTCAGCTCTCTGGCAGCTCTGAGTACAACCTGCCATTTCTAGATGGGATTTGTTCTTTTAAGGATTAAACACTTACATTAAAGAAATAAACCAAACAGTCTTAAAGCTATTCAGATCAATTATGTCAGGGACACAAAGGTCCAAAAACACATTACAAAATTTAAAAGCAAAACAGGTGTCAATTAGTCCCTCCTCTGTCCATCTGCTGAGATCCTCTTCTGAGATAGGAGGCCCACCCTGCTTCAGATGAACATAGAAGGCATTACTGATCCCTCGTTACCTTGGAGATCTTTCTCTGTTCCCAGGTTGCTGCCTAAATTACAAGGGAACGTGGCCTTGGAGTGAGCCTTCAGATCCCATCACTGTGACAGTCTCTATGTGACCCTGGTCAAGATATTTTATCTGCAACTCACTCCTGAAAAGTGGGGTAATGGCCCTCAGTCTGTCTTCTCCAGGGCAAGGTCTGCCTCTTAGCTTTGCACATGAGGTCAAAGTTGTACAGGGGCTAAGGTAACACGGCTGAACAAACAACAGTCAACTAGAGAGCACTGTGCCCTCCACCCAGATGAATGCTGTGGAAACGCAGCTTATTCCTTGGAGAACAAGGAGGAAGACAAGTGAGGGTCTCAAAAACATATACACCACACCCACCAGAAGAGCCTTTTGCAGTGGAACAGAATCGCACCAGTGGAACCTTCCTGTTGAATCTAGGACGACTCTGCTCTTCTCCTCTCCTTGGACATCTGAAACCCTAAATAGAGAGAGCAAGTGATCAGCTACAGAACAACCTCTCATCAGTGGCAGCTACAGTTTATATCATCTCTCCATCTGCTGCTGAGAAGCCCTCTTTATTTACCTCGTAGCTTTCACATCCCATAGCAGCAAGGAAAATTAGGGTGTATGTGAATTGTGCATAACCATGACAACACAGGGCAAACACGGTTGCGTGGTAGAACAATTCCTTTTGTTAATATGTCAGTTGAGCTGGGCAAATATAAGGAAAAACATACTGCAGAGTTCTTCAGTGGGTATATTCATTAGAGCAGTACTTACATAAACATGGTCTTGATTAAGAGCAAAAAGTCGTCAGTAGGAATTGTTCCTCTGTCTTCAGGGACTTTAAATTAGACCCATATTGCAGGATATTCTCAGAGGTGGATTTCAGATACGTAGCTGTGTTTGTGAGCATTGTGCTTGTCCAGAAGCAGTAACACGACCATGTGAAACAAGAGCTCTTTAGTTAGAAGCTGCTCTGAACGTTAGTTCAGCTCTGAACGCTGAACTGCTTCAGAGGACTGCTACAGATCAGACAAGGAAGAGTTATGAAAGAACTGGTGTCTGTTCATGACCCAAGCATGAACAGAAAAAGATCTGGAACCTGTTGGAGAAACCATCTGCTCAATACCGTCTCTCCAGCTTTACCGTTTGTAGAACCAACCTTGGACAGTTGACTCAGGAGCAAAGCTTATTTGATCACTCTGTAACTGAAAGAGCAATGATAACTGAGACTTGCCATCTAGAATTACAAAATACATTGAACACAATAGCCTCACTGAAGTTGTATGACTAGAGATGTGTATAGTCCTGTCTTTGTTTTTCTTGTTCAATTCGTCCTTACCTGGCCTATGCAGTATCAGGTGAGATAAGATTAACAGAGAGGAAAGGGGGAAGGTGTCATTCATTATGATGCCTGCAAGGCAGATCTAGAGGGTGCCCTGTATAGACTGACTTATGCTGGTACTAGGCTTAGCACTGCAGCAAGTAACCTGAGAATTTGCCCATTCTTGCAAATGTAGGGGGAGAGGAGAGGTTTGCAGTTTGTGCCAAATTCCATGGTACTGTGGCAATACGGTTAACTCCTACCCAGAATAACTAATTAAAAGCCACAGTCATTTCAGTAAACGCAGCATAGATGTAGAACCTTTTCCTTTCTACACGAGATCTTGTCAAAGACCAGGCCAGAACTTTCTTGAGGTTTCTGCTAGCTCCCCAGGTCTTCAGCTAAGTGACTAACAACAAATCCCACGACTGCTTACACTAGAATAGGTTACCTTGTTCATCTATCCTAAAACCAGTACAGAATATAAAAGCCACAAAGGGTCTATTAATGGCACTGAGAAAAACTGTAATGACTGACTCTTGCCAAGGCTTGCTCACAAGCCTCTTTGCAATATGCTCACGACATGTGCTGGGTTTGGATTGTAATCCCAAACATGGGAGCTGGTCTTTCCAGCGCTGCAGTGCCTCCTATCTCTGTTCATTCCACACTACTGCAAGCTTAGAAATACAGGGATTGCCTACAGTGGATCCAACCCAAATACCATCTAATCTTTAATGAGGACAAACACCAGACAATCCAAAGCAAGGTGCAAGCTATGCCTGACAGAAAGCGCAGGAAAATCTTCCTTTCAGGCAAGAGAGGCACTGAAGAGAGAGAAATGTATCTGCGCACACTGGCTGCTGCATTGCTACTGCTGAAGAGGAGGCAAGAGCAGCAGGCACTGGCAAGCAGGAACTAGCCTGGGAGGGGGAAAAAAGAAGGGCAAACAGAAAACAGGGTGCTAAATGGCTCATGACAGCTCTGCTCCTCTTACAGCCTGGCTTTATCAAGCCATGAGACTTCCAATCTTTTCCCAGGCCCCTTAGCTGAAGTCCGCTAACCTCCAGAGGTTCACAAATTACAGCTGAAGCCACCACACTACCTATTCCTGCTGCTTTTCCTCTCCTGCCGCTTACGGTATTCTTGGTCTCATGAGCATCTGCAGCAAGAATGTTTACAGGCAAACTGCACAATGCATGAAGCATTTCTTCTGATCAGCTTTGAATTACTCCCCCTTCAGCTAAATGAAAGGTCCTTTTGTCTCTCTGATGAGGGGCAGCTTCAAACTGGCTCTCCTGAATTTAACAAGCTAGTACAAAACTGGAAGGAAAGAGGAGCAGTACCCCTTTACATCTCTGCAGTGACTCTGTGTAGCCCTGTGCCAACTGCAGGCAATTGCATCCATTAGCCATACTTCTCCCCCTCCTCAGATAATGAATGTCTTGGCCAGTGATTAAATGGTATTTTGGCAAGTTGGAGACTATCTTCTCACAAGCTTTCTTTACTTAACTCAGATCTACCAATCAATCAGTGTATATATCTCTATCATAATAAAGCCATCATCTATATACACAACCTGTCAGAAATGACATCTCTTCATTCTAATATTATGGGAAATATATATGCCTTGGAGGAAACACCTGTTGGATCCCTCAAGTAGGAGAGGGAGGGAAAAGGCAGTAGGAAACCCACTTCATCACAAAGGCATCCACCTTGCCAAAGACAAGCACGTTCTGATATAGCAAACCATTCTGTAGTTAAGGGTTCCTTCTGCCACGCGCTCTGTAAATTACATGATCCTTACAGAAATCTGATTTTCTTAACAGCCTTGTAAATCAACCAGCCCTGAACCCTGAGGATCTTGCGGATGTGGAGACTGGAACTGATGTGGCATCGTACCATACAGAGACACAGAAGTAGTCTCTGACTGAGCTACAGTCACTCACTACAGCCATTAGCAGGTTATCTAGGTCACAAAATTAATTGTGCTGTGGAAGCACAGCTCTCCACGTTGGTTCTGCATGAGTCTGGAAGCAGAACAGTTACATTCACATAATGTGCATTACCAAAATGTTTTTTCCTTTCACTTTCTCATTTAAGGTCCTCATCACTTACTTCACGTTGGACAGATTATCAAAAGAGCACAGAATCACGTTACCAAAGACCATACAAGCAGAACTCACTTTTTCAAAAGAGCTAAGTATTTTGGACTCTGGGCATTTTTGAAAATGTCATCCCAGTGACTGGTGCTGAACATCTGAAAATGCTTCACGGTGCCAGGCGCAAAAGCCACTGGTGTAGTCAGTCTATTCTGTGCTCAACTTGCAGATGAATCTATTGTATTACAACAATGGCCCATCATAAAACTTAGAAAGAAATTTGGTTTCAAACTGCAAATAACCTCAATTCAATACCTAATATGTCATCCAAAATGGCGGCTCAGTCCAGTGTACCAGAGTCAAAATGACAGAACTACCACATAGTGAAACGTTCCTTCTTTGCCTGCTCCCACGGTCATGACCTAACATTGAAACCAGTCAGTCGTGTTTCTGTGAACCAGGGTACATAACAAGCTTTCAGCTACACCAGAAGATGGTCCGACACAGTCAAGATGTTTCAAACTCCATTTGAGAACTAACATAAGAGATTAACAGTTGTCTATAGCATTACAAGGTAGGGAGTGGAAGTCCTTTTATCAAATCTTTAGCTGCCAACAACTTCCTGATGACAAGCTATCTTTAAATTCTTCACGATGCCTTTGCCTGCTTCACGAAGCCCTGAAAGCTCTGTTGAATCCCTTGCCTGCAGTCTTCTGACGTTGGCTCTTCCACTCCTTGCTGTGGGGGAGAGCATGGCTACAGCGAATCTTAATGTCATGCGTCTACACTGAGGTCTGCGCTCATTTGATTTGCATTCCGTGCTGTAAGCAGCAAATCCCCAGGACTCAGATTATTTGTCTCCTAAATTTTGCACAGGCAGAGATAAAGGTGTAGCGACCTACCCCACAAAGCACCTCAGCACTAGCAAGGCCTAGAAAAGCTGCACCATTGATCCACAGCAACCCACATACATGAACAAATCTCTGAGCTGCTACCGTAGAGGTCTCCAGAGACAAGACATCCACTGGCACCTGAGCGAAGTAGACAGGTTTTTCCAACAGCTGAATTTGGCAAGGCCCCAGCCCACCGGCACAATTACCCTGACGTCATTCCATTGTCTCTGTGTACCACAGCCTTGTGAATGATTTAACACTTGGCATGTGGGCTGTTCAGTTCACATCCCATTTGGGAATCCTCTTATTGTTTTTTGAATCGCTCCCAGATCTGCACATATGCTAACCTTCTTCTTCAGAGAAGAGTGGAGATTCACACACAGAATGAAAATTGCCTATGCCTGAGAAGGCTGCTACAAAGCCCCTTTCTCACTCCCAGGCCTGCACTGTGAGAATACGGTGCTTGTCTGGACTTGGCTTATTCATCATCATGGATTATATCACTCTAATCATAGCGCATCAAAGTGCTTTGCCTACCTTACATGGAACTGTGAGGCTTAATTAATAGACTCAGAGGTACTTCGCGTCATTGCAAAATGTTATAATTTAGAGTACTCCATCCAATAATTAACAAATACATCAGGCAACAAGTAAAACCAATCTTAAAAATGAGTAGTTGAATTTTTCTTTAATTACATCCACCGAACCAAATCTGCCCCTAAGCGACACACATGTAATCCCAGTGAAGTCAGTGTGGTTGTAAAGGAATCACTAAAATAAAAATAGTCAGTTGTTATCGTTAATATTGCAGCAATACTTACAGTCTCCCACTAAATTTAGGAACTCTTGCTTTACCTAGAGTTGTAAATATGAACAACAAAGGTTGAACTAAGAAACAGAGGATGGAAAGAGACATGCAGGCATTGGGACTTGCACAACACACAAATAGAAAGGCTGAAGTTAGACTCCTAGTCTAATAGGAGCTGCCCTACACCACATTTAAAAATGGAGCCAGGATTCCCAAATAGTAACAGGACTTTAGGTGTTGGCACCCTAAAAAGAACTCCTGATATGTGCGTGGCAAAATCTGGAGAGCTGGCAACATTGGAGAAATTCAGAATACATAGGGATAACTGGCCTGGACTGTTTCAACAGTGATCTAGATGCTCTTATGGGTCCATTTCACCATTAAAGAAATCTCAGAGTGACATACAAGGAAAAGCAACTTCTGCTCATTATCTAGTCCGCATTTCTTCATTCAGCCTCCACCATAATCACCTTCCTCAGCTAATGCTTCGCTATATAAGGACACAGATATATTCAGCCACAGATATAAACCAGGTGCAATAACTCCAGCACTTTTACAAATTAATATAGCATAATTATCATGGGGAAGCTAGGTACTCCTTCTGCAGGCAGATCTCATGTGTCACAGCTATGAGCCACTATTTCTGACAGAAAACAACAGCTTATTATTCATAGCCTCTGTTGTGAAATCTTTGGTGAAGTGCCCTGTCTTCCTTTCTGAGGTCACAGGAGGGCCAGGTAAAAAGCGCCTTCCTTCCCTTTGCGTGCACATGTGTGTGCGCACGCTTTTGTTCCTTCATTGCTAGCTGGGCTGGGGACAGGCTGGACTTTAGAAGATAAAGCCCGATCCTGCTGCCCACACAGAGGATAGCTGTTTGCTTTGATTCCAGAAAGGCTCTTCAGAGAGTAAAGACAGCAGACAGCTTGAGTAAGGGTGGCAAAATTCAGCTCCTAATTATTAGATTAAAACCTGAAAACTGCTGGCATGTACAAAGGGACAAAGTGGAATTTGGCAGACGGGAAGGGAAAAAAACAAATCTTATCATAATGACAAATAATCTCTGAAGACAACCTTGTCATTTTTTGAGAGCATCTCGACAGTTCCCCCTTTTCATTTTTTTTGGTCACTGCTTATCAAAATTTGCATGGCTAGTTAGTGGGTTAATTTAATTATAAGCAGCGTTTATGAACAGCCTGATGGGGGATCTGCAGAGGGCAATAGAATCTGCTCTTGAATTATGAAATTGCACACACTCACACATCTGGAAGCCATCATGGGACAGATCGCTGTCTTGTAAATGCGTGTTGAGTGTTACAATATTTTACTAAGCACTCCCAATCTGTCAAGGTTTACAGGAGAGTAGAGACTGGGAACATTTGGGATCATTTGTGGCTTAGAGCTATTAGCTACTTCCATCCACTTATTGTGACATTACTAATAGCAAAATAATCTAAAGAACAGAACTTGGCAGAGTCAAGATCTTAAATGACAGGAATAATTTTCACTAAGGGCCAAAACCTGGGAGCCAGGACCCAGCTGAGTAATAAGACAATGCTGGGGAGCACTGCATTATTTTGCATTATATTTGAACTGGTACCCTAATGTGTGCACTCTGTTCTTTAGAGGTCTTACATGCAGATGTTTGTGAAACCTAGTCTAGCCCTGCCATTTCAGGCCTGCGTAAGAGGTGGCACACGGTTACACTGCTGAAGGAACAACCTAAGGAGGAAACGCTAGGGAAGCTATGTGCTGTTGGCCATCACTTTACTATAATCTACCTTCGCAGCAGTAGTTAGCGATGAGGAGGGAAATATGCACCACGTGAGAGACGGAAGAGCTTAAATTTCATTAAACCATGGACAGGGTAACAAAAGCTACCAGTCAAACCAGAAAAATGTGTCAGCAGTAGCTCTATGCCCTCCCTACCAAAACTCAAGTTCATTGGCTAAATATCAGCACCATTATGCTTACATGAGATCCAGGGATGTGTACGATTACCGTATTGGCTTTGCCAAAGGCAAGTGAGCTAATGGGCTCGGCATGGCCCATTAGCTCCCAAGGTCTGAATCACATAAAAGTCCAGTTCTGGCCTGGCACGCAGGACTGGATTTCATCCTATGGAAAGTAGTTCCATAATTCCCTGCTGAGGAAATCAGGTTTTAGCTTGTGAAAGAAACTTCGTACCAAGTTTCTTCACCAGCTAAAGCCATGATTCAACAAAAAGATGTGGAAGAGTCTTAACTCTATGGAGCTTTTGGCTCCTTGTTAAGCCACTGCGTACCTGTTTAATTCAAATCCCCATCCAGTCATCAAATATGCTTTTTTTTTTTTTTTTTTTTTTTTTTAAGTGGGTCATTATGATGTGATTTATGACATTGGTGTAATTGTCAGAATTACTGTGGGTAATTAAAATATGAAATGCATGCTGCTAGAGGCCTCAAGTCACTCTCAGCACCCTCATTAAAAATCAGGAGCTGACCAAATTATAAATAGACTGGTTTGCAGAAGTTCACTGGGAAAGCTAATTATGAAACTTATCCTTATGCACTCAGAACTCACACAATCAGTCATGCAAATTCTTTAAGTGATTATATTATTGTATAATGTGGAATGGGATTAGTATGTACAGGCAGGTGCAACTCCAGGTACAATGTGCAATACAACTGTACTTTGCATGGTGAATGTGAACCCCCAAAACTCGTATACAAGCTTGATGATAGACGTGGGACAAGGGCCTGGGGAAAAGAGAGAAGGTATATTTTCACATGGGAGATAAAAAGAAACTGATATATACTGAAAGAGGTAGAAACTACAAAGGATAAGGCTCTCTGACAATAACAGCAAGCCTGAGAAAAACCAAGAAAGGCATGCGAATAAAAGAGAAGAGAGTTTCAGAAAGAAATTGGAATAAACTTCGGATTGGTTGGTTGAAGTCATCAAGAATGGTGGCTAGCTAAAAAGACAGGGAGTTTAAGAGCCTAAATACAGTGAGTGTGAATATAAACTGAAGTTAACAAAAATACTACATTTAAGGGCAAGGGCTGAGACTTTTTCATATCTAGTGTTCTTAATGTTTTGCTCTCCAGAAGGAAACAAAAGGAAGTGGATGCCCACAGACAAAATTCAGCAGAAATTCAATCAAGAAGTTACTGATGAAAGAGTGCCATTAGAGTTAGTAGCGCCATCTGCAGTGACCATGAAGGGCTAAAAATTTTACCCTTCCAACTCAGTGTCCCGGAATGTCTTAGAAATTCAAAGCCCACATGGAGCATGCTTTTGGTTATTAAGGATTTTGGGAAAAAAGAAAAAAGGAGAAAAAAAAGTGGAACCTCTCACTTCAATGCCAGTAAGTGAACTGGATTTTTATGCAAAGAGACAAGGCAGTCTATATAAAGCAAGTTTGGGCAGATTTTGCACACCGAGCAAGGTGTTTGTCAGTGGGTTTTGTGTGTCAAGCCTCCACTAAAGCATCTGATCCTTGAGCCTTATTGGCTATGTGGGTTTCAACGAGGATCAAAAAGACCTCATTGTTCTGTGAGCAAGATTCAGTCACCGTGCGTCGGCAGAACAATTTATTAGGGTGGCTTAAAGACTCTTTTATACAAAGAAGAGTTATATTCCAAAAATAATGCTGATTTGTTTTCTATGCACCTATGCAAGATTCTGGGGGCTGGAGATTTGGAGAGAGAAAGTATGGGGAAGAATAGGCATGGATGGATGTCCCCCATCTGAATTTTCTAACATAGATAAATCTAATTAATTGCATGTGTATTTACCAGCTCATGATATCTAACTATCAATCCATCTAATCTGTCACAATGACTCTGACAAGGACTTCTCAAATACACAACAAGAAATACAGGGTTCCCCAACACAAAAAGCGGAATGCAAAATAGCATCGTCTCTTCCTAGTGGAGCTCCCTGCTTAACGCCAGTTCACAAATTGCCAGTGACCAAAATATCTGTCTTCTTCCTTGCACCTCCCAAACTCCAGAGATGCCCTTTGTGGGGTTCCATTGGGATTCTTTTTAGTATTCCTCCGCTGAAGCATTTGAGAGGTACCTGGAGCTATCCACACTTTTCCATGTTTCTATGAACCCTCCGAGGTTTGGCTATCACCAAAACACCCCCTCCACATCTCCTCCATTCTAGCAACAGAAGTAAAACCGAAGGAATGTGAAATTCATCTAACTTGTGGTTTTCACTACGCCAACAGAGACTGCTAAATTTTCCACAGAACCCCCACCCGGTCGCATAAATACCAGGTAGTGATCAAAAGCACAATGTGTCTGCTGACAAAAGGGATCCTGCTCACTGTAACAACACTTTCTCCACCTCTATCTATCTCCTTTTTCTTGAGAACACAGTTTTACACTTGTCCTTCATACAAATAACCCGAGGGTGGGAATTATTCAGAAGGCTCATGTTTGACACCCCATCTGTTCATTTCTGACAGCGATATATAATGTAAGGCTATAAAAACTTGAAAAATAATGCAACATAAAAAGGGATTGACTCGGCTCCAAGAGGCCATAAACGGTAACAAATACCATTGTATGATTTATTTCACGCTGTAATCTTTACAGTAAGTCATCTTTCAGACATTTCCTTGTGACAGGTTTTAATAATATTAATGCCCAGAGCAATCCAAATCATCGCCAATAGACATATTTATCAAGCTGCCAATCCAAGTAAATGAAATTCTATAAGCAATAATGTAACATGTTTAAAGGAAGCTAATAAAACAAGTCAGGAGAGAAATATTACTGCAAAGTATTCTCTCTCTAATCCAGCCCTGGATTTTATACAGCCAAAATGCAAATCTTTTCCTCCATGATTTATTGCTCCAAAAATACCGATGACCTTTTCGGGAGCTCTTGCACAGCCCTTCTCACACATTTATAAAGATCATGATGCATTCTGCCAGATTAGCTGAGCTAGAGTGCTTAGCACTACTGCTTTGTTTTGCCCTACCTTTGGATTGGGAAGTGATGGGTTGCATCAAAGAGTAAGATCTTAAGTCTTTAAGATTTATTAAAGACTGACAAGCCCTAACATAGGCCTGGCAACTCAGCAGGTATTTATGAGCAATTATCCAGGCACTAGATAAGTTTCAATTAAGGGGAGCTAAAACTTGGTTCTTTAACCTGGTTTCTCCTTTCATCTAATTCAGGTTTTATTAATCCTTTGCTTGGCTGAAGTGACTCTTAATCAGGACAAAAGGGAAGGAGACATTGCAGTGCTGGGTACGCATGGAGCCTTGCTCACAAACATTCTTTTGTGCCTCACTAGAAACTTAGCAGGAATGAAAAACAAGAGTCAACAATTCAGCAAAACACACACCATTAAATTTGTCATGCCTTAGGCAAGAATGTGTGGAAAAACCATGACTAGTAAAGCAAGTGTATCGATGCAGGGGCTCAGAAGTACTTGAGGAATCCTAACAGGTTTTTCTGTATTCACTTCTGGCCCAGCTTTACAGGTCTTCTTGTTTGTTTAGTTGCTTTGTTTTTGTTTTTGAATGATGCTAATTAAGTTCTTTCCCTGGATATAGAGATCTGCTGCTTTTCATGTGGGAAAAAACAGTGAGGAATGAGTTGAGTGTGTGCAGTAAAAATATGAGTAAAAATATTATACCTGGACCAAGTGTATGTTTTGAGTGTTATAACAGGCCATGCCCAATTCCTTCCCACTAGACATTACTGAATTTTCCTGAATTATGGTTTGATTAAATTTTTCATTGACTATCCCACATGCTACTCTTGTCTCAAAGCCTTAGATGTAAATTTCTGTTTAAAAAGAATTGGTATTTAATGACTAAGCATTTAGCTGGTTAAACTTCCTGATAAACTCAAAAATTTTCAAAGGAATCTGTAAGGCTAGGAGGGGATAGGTACCCAACTAAGTTTAAAAGCACTGCCTGCAAGACACAGAAGTAATCCGCACTGTCTACCCAGAGGACTCTGGGAATGAAACCTGTTTTGAATGCCTGCTCTCCCTCGTTCGGATCACAGTTTACCATCCTAAATTAAACACAGAAGATACCTGAACTTGGAGCTCCCCTTGGCTGCTATCCTAACCACTGGGATACAAAAGGTCAGCATTAGCCTCTCTCCTACCTGAACCCCCCAGGTGAAAAACTTCAGCTTTAATCTGAAAACAAGCAATTGGATACAGTTGTCTGTAGGGATATGGGATTGATTTGAAACCTCTAAACTTGCTATGAAGAGTCAGCCTCAAAACAGCTATATTTATCATTGTGCAGGTTTGCTCCGTGACTTCAAATACCTCATTTCACCTTTTTCTACATCCCTTTGCTTTCCCACTCTTTCTCTGCCCTTTCTATTTAGACTGCTAGCTTTTTAAGGCAGGAACTGTCTTTTACTATGCGCATATACAGCATCCAGCCTAATGGGGTACCAGTCCCAGTAGAAGTCTCAAGACGCTGCTCTAATACAAATAATAAATACTGCAACTAATAATAACAACACTGTAAAACTTCCTCCCCAGGGAAGTGCTGGAAGACCAGTCCCTCACGGCATTTAAAATTAAACACCAGAAAACATACCTGCCCTGACTGGCTAGAATATAGCATCTTTACGATACGGTGAGGAGGGATAGTCTTGGTGGGGAAGGGAACAATTATTTATCCGATATTTGGCCACGTGCTTAGGGGATTTCAGACCATCTCCTAGTAACATTTTTGCACCTTGCTAAGCAGCAGCAGAGATCTAAGGATAAATAAATAAATAAGAAACATATAATCCCCAAGGTGTAATCCCAGAGTATGGAAACTCACTTCTCTTAAATACCTCCCTCTGGCATAATTGACTTTTCCATGCGTATGTTAATAATGATATTTCAGCAGATTGCGAGGACTTTTTTCTCCTTCCCCCTTTGGTAAATTGTTTTACTGGGTATGAGGAGGGGGAGGGCCACATTATAAATCTAATTACGCTTTCCCTTACATTTAACAAGTTAGCACAATCTAACAGTACATGCGTATGTATTTACCATGCTGGCCAAATTTTTTCAGCTGACCTAACTGGCTGTAGGGCAGCAGCATCAAGCAACATTTTATTGTCCCGATATCATGTACATACTGGGGACAGCTGCTAAGATGCAAAGCTCTCCAGAGGAGACCTTAGACTCCTTGCCACGCTGACATTTGCCTTCGCTGCCGAAGCACAAAATAAGGTTGTGGAGGGATGGGGGATTTATTTATTAAGCCTACTTGGCTCTGCGGTGCCTATAAATTGCACGCACGTAGAAACAAGGTAAGAAATGCTAGCTTGTGTATCTCCCCTGCACTACCAGGTTCCTGTCTATACCCTACAAATTCTGGTATAACACTATTTGCCAACACATCCTGCCACCTCTCTTGTGGGTGGTTTGGAAAAGTGTAACAGCTTGCTACTACTGACAGCTCAGTATCAGACTTAAGATACTCCTCCTTATGCTGAATATAGCAGCTCAGGTTATGTGTCCCACAAAGTCAACTGGACTGCTCAGCAAACTAAGTACACTGTGGATAAGAATTCTGCAATTCACACCTTGCCTTAGAACACAGATGACTATGCTCTGCCATAAGTTTCTGAACTCTGCTGGGAATCAGATTCCTCCAGCCAAGGAAAAATTTAGATACGCAGGCTAGAAAAGCCTTCTCCAGCATTACTAATGCTAGACAGAAATGCAGTAGGGCGTAATTTCTCTTGGGTCTCCATTTGGCTTTAGAGTAAACTTCTTTTAGGGCATGCGAGAGTTAGCTACTCTTCCAGGTTGCTGCCACAACCACACTGAAATTAAGTGTCTGAGCAATGAGCAAATCTCAGCGCTGGCTGTTCATGTTTCCACCCCAGCTGCCCTCGCCTCCCTCCCCTCTGCTCGCTCAGAAGTAGTGGCAGAATAAAACATGCTCGTGATTCAGCTGTTCAGTGATGGTGTCACCGGGCTTCTGTCTAGAAGGCAGTGAACACTTCCGTGAGGTGCATCAATCACACTTCCTTCTCCTTCCCCTCATTTCTCCACACTAGCATCAGGACTTCACAGCATCCGATGGATGCTCGTGTTCTTCGAGCCTGCAGGAGGGTATGAGCTGTTGGGGCCAAGGATTTGGACACATAGGCATAAGTTGTGCTTTTCCAGGCTGTTCAATTAATCAAGGTAGAGAGAAGTCATGAAGCATCCACTGCAGCCACAACCACTAACAATAGCAGAATTAAGAGAGAGGCACACCCTGCCATTCTCACTTTCCACATAAATTCTCAGTAAGTCCAAGAAATGTTTGCTCAGCACACACAAGTTCTATATTTCTTACCCATCAATAAGACTCAGAGGTGGAAGAACCCCAGGGGACCGTGACTTTGCAGGATCTCCATCTGAAATACGCAGCGATTCTCGATAGAATTTCAGTTTCTCTAAAACAAAGGCAATGAAAAAGAATTGACTTCCCTTTGTATAGCCCTAAGTTGCATTTAGCTGTGGCTGCAAATGGCTACTATGCCATTTGAGGATTCTGCAGGGTCTTCAAAAAGGCTAGACAAAGGAGCTCTCAGTAATCAGTTATTCATACAACTGCCCAGAAATACAGGACAGTGTTATCATATGCACGCTAGACAGAATTGCTGTTCAGTCTTAAATGTGGTGAATGCTACAGACTTAAATGCACCATTTCATTCCAAAGGGGGCTCCTTTTCTTTGTGAGGTTCTTTTGTTGGAAGGCAGCAGCCAAAAGTCAAATTCATTCAAAACTCCTGAGCTTTTCCCTCAAAGTTAATGAGACCTTTGTCTCTTCTCCAGGTGGACAAATGGATGAAGGAAACATACACTCGCCACACATAACCAAGGTATTCTACAACATAACACAGACTTGTATGACCTGTAAGACCTTTGTTCTCTCTCATTTTGCATGGGAAAGAAAGAGAAACGTTCTTGACTAGAGAGAATCACAGGTTATCTTGGGGGGGGGGGGCAGGGAGGGAGGTCGTCAGGGCTGGTCCTGAAGGCGAGGGGGACCGAGCTGCCGGGGGGGGGGGGGGGGGGGTCCCTGGGGCTGGGCCTGTCGTGAAGTGGAAGGTCCTGGTCCTGCAGGGAAGACGGGGTGCTCTAAGCGCTCAAAGAAAACATGTCCTTTCACGCGAGAAGCAGTCAGAGGGTAGGAAGAGTTCATCCACAGAACCTGTACCGTCTTCATAAATACCATGAGTCACTGGCAATTATTTATGTCTCTATTCCCAAAGCACGTGAGTCAAACTCACGTTAGCTTCCTCACTTTCCCATCAGGAAACCAACATTCAGAAAGGCTAAGTGGCCTAAAGTCCCAGATCGAGTCTGAGGAATCAGATCAAGAAAATAAGCTCAAGTTTTCCAAATTCTAGAATACCAATTTAACAGCTGCAACATCTTTTAACTGACATTTAATCTGGTCCTTTCTGGGCTAAACTCTGAGGTCATGGGCCATTAAGCCCAGCTTTATGACACCAGGTAGTGATTTGAGATGTACAGCAGCAACTCCGAAGATTTTTAAGAGCACCAGAAACTACCTGCAATCTCCTGCTTTTCACAGTGACATAGCAGGTTCAGGCTGCATCATGCTATTTCCCACATTCCACTCCCTTGGTCTATCTTATCTGTCGTTAATCTGCATTCCTCCCTTTGTCAACATTTGACAGAAGGCGCAGCAAAGCTCTCGATAACATGTGTCCAAACATGTCCAACACATACAGAGGAGGAAGGGAACACTGGACTGGAGGAACATTCAAACACATAGAGCTCTGTCTCACAAACTCACAGGTGAACCGTCTCATATACCCTTCACTTCCTTGTAGTGTCATAAGTATTACCAAACCATACTAACCCATATGAAACAGCTAACGATTCTAAATATACCATGGCACAAAAAGGGACATCTCTCTGAATGGGTGATTTGTCATCCTTAATAACCTGTAATTGCTCTACACTGGTGTGCTAAAAGCAAGTGTACTTAGTCTTGGTAACAGGATAGCTTGTTCTACAGCCTTGTGTTCAATGCGGTGGGAGCTGGATGGGTAAAGAAGGAGCTCTCTGATAGCACCACATGCCACAGTCAGTTCTTCTAGGTCAAGCTTCATGAAAGTATTGTAAGCCAAGCCAGACGATGAAAATTCAAAAACAATCTGGCTTACACAGGGACTAATCAATAACTGAGAAAATCTTCTAAATCAAGATACTTGGCTAACTCAGTAGAGCTGGGTTCTGTTCCAACCTTCACCACACACTTTCTGGGTCACTGTGCACAATCTGTGCAGGGCCTGACTGCTCAGGGTAGCTCTGAGATGCTTCAGAAAGTGAGAACAGGGGGCAATGCTCTCACTTACTTTCATTGCTTGACCAGTTCCTAAGGGGAGGGTAGTTGTCTTGAGAAACCTTATTGCCTCTTAGTACATATCTGGTGATTGTGTGTATGTACATACACACACACTGATATAGATATATATCTATATATATCTATATATAGTACTAGTAGGCTTGCAGCCTAGTTTGGATGATAAAGAAGAAATAACCCTGGTTCTCTTATTTTAACTGACTGCCCTCCTGTAAGCCATTCACCCTCCTGTTAAAACGACAATAATACATTAGCTTCTTTGACTAAAGTTCACAATCTCTGAGGCTCCTGTACTAGCTTCTAGATTCATGACAATACACTTGATCTTCAGCTAGTGCAACTCTCCCTATTTCTACTGCAGGTACTGGACACCTACTGATCTATGCTAGTTGGGGGCCTTCTTCATCCAGCCTTCCTTACCTCCCTTCATCTCACAGTGGCTTTGGAGGCAACCAGACCACCACGTACCATTTAAACTTTGTTACAGGCAGAGGAAAGGAACCAATTAAAGTGCCTACAATTAAGCTCAATTTGCTCAATACATCCAGAATCCTACGGGAAACCAGTGGCAAGGTCTTACGCCTGGCATAGCTCCTGATCAACCCAAAGCAATTGCTCTCTCCACAGCATATCTGGTGCAGAACTGCAGGTTTGCAAAGAACTGCTTTATTAATATGCATTTATATTTAAATACCATCCTGTCCTTTTAAAATCTAAAATTGCCTAGGAAATGGGAACAAAACCAACCAAGTGGAGAGCTCCTACAGCGTCAATGATTTTCTATTTGTTTGTCACTGACTTTTATTATGATGCCTTTGCAGTTTACGGAAGCCTCTCTTTCTGGGAGGTAGCTGACTTTCAGAGGCCTTAGTTATATCTATGTTGCTAAGCGTGTGAGACTGAAAATGGGCTCCAGCTTCCCTTCCTACATGACATTACTGCATGGAGTCCTCCAGGTGTCAGCATGTTTGTGCTTGTTCACTCAGCCAGGCTGAGCACACTGTGAATGGGTTTTGCCTTTACCTCAACCATCTGCAGTTCAGAGAGATGTTTTGTAATGGGGTTTGGCTGCCATCTGCTGCTAAAAAGATGTGTAAGTGTCTGAAATATAAGCAGGCATGTAAGTATATATCCACACTTAACGGAAAGCTCTTTGTCAACTCTTTAAAGCAAGCACCATCTCCATGGAGGGGAGACACTAGCAGAGAAGTTCACAAGAGCCTGGAAAGAGTGCGCACATGTGTGTGTGTACATATGTATACACAGTCATCACGCACACATTCGTACATACCAAGAGTAACAAATGATGTGTGTCTAGAAGTCCAAGAATGCTTTTCGCTCTTCAGCTAGCATATGAGATTGCAGAACCCACATGCTAGCCCTAAATAGCCCGACAATTTTGGTGAGCACAGAATCGTATTGCAGACAACAGGTTCAGTCCCCTGCTATTGCTAGGACATAAGTCAAATGCTACCCACTAGGTTTAATAAAAATAAATGTGGAAATGCTAATGTTATGCTATATGACACAGGTCAGACTAGGTAACCTAACATTATATTTTGCCTTGAACTCTTAATAAAAATATAGCAAGCTTCCCTTTGGTTCACTTTAGACTTAGATCCAAGAGCTCACATCTTCTATTTCCACAGAACACTAAACACCAAACAAGCCCCCAAACCTTGAAAATGGAATTTGAGGTGAAGGAGGAATAAATTGCTCTGCTTTACGTTAGATGTTATCATGACTAAACTGTTTTTTCCATCCAGCTGAGTTTTGCAATCCTCTTAGCAAACACCGGTAAATGTTGCAATATGCCCCGCACAACCTCAAAAAACAATTTGCTGCCTCCATGTTTAATATTTTCTGTTCTCATGGTGACAAAGATCTAGACACACTTCCTCAGGGAAGGCTGGCCAAGAACCTAGTACAAACTGGGTGCAAAATTCTGGTTTTACCCAGCTGCATCTTTTGCTCTGATTCTACATACACATGCTGTAGTAGTAAGACACATTTGCTTCAGTCTCTTCTGGTTAAAGAACAGTAGCCTCTGCTAAATCCAGTAATAAGCACAGTGAGAGTTTTCGAAAGGGTATGTTTTATCCTACTTTCTTTAAGCCCAGAAGTTCTGACCCTAAAGAAAAGCACACAGAAGCATTTAAGGTCTAAGAATAATCCATGCAGGTAAGGTTTACTTGCATCATCAGAAAACTCCCTATTTTATCTGACAAGTAAAGGTCTGCATTCCAACCTATCCTTCTACACAAATAGTTAATAAATACACAGTTAACACTGAGATTCCTTCAGCCACCTTTTTTCTTTTTCTTTTTTTTTTTTCCTCCTAAAAGAGAAGCAGAGACTTTTAAAAAAGTTACCTGAGAGAGGTTTTGCGTGAAGTCTGCTTCTACACTGACATTTTTTAATCTGCTCTGGATCCTCTACATCACTATGACAGGCTTTACAGTAGAAGTGTGCCCTAGAAAACAACAGTGGATTAAGCAGAAATGGATTATATTTAACTAAGCAAAGAATAAATGCACTTGTCTGCTCTTGAAAGCTTTTCTGTTCTAGACCTTTTTTAACAATACAGCAAAAGGGAATGTTACCTTTTGACTTCTGCCAGGGAATGAGCAATAAAAAAGCCCATTGTATTCCGATGCAGCTTTATCTGTGCAGATGGATTGATCAGGATAGCGCTGTGTTAGGAAACCATCAAAACGTAATTACAATTCGTCCATCAGCTGAAATTTTTGGCTTCGATTGTTTAAGAATTCAGAACGGTTCCTTCCTACCTCAAAATCTTACATTAATTTCTTTTGTTGTACCTTCTATGTCTTATGAGAGACATGAGACAGGAAAACGTTAATCGATACATTCTAGATAGAAAGTTCAATGACACACAGGGAATTTATTGTTCAAGAAAACTTGGTAGAGATGTGCAGAACAGAGCCTCAAACCATGCAAATCAGCTTCTGTTAGGGTTTCTTCAGTTTATTCAACTCTGAGAGGTTTCTGGGGATGTGGAGCTGTTTTCAATTAGTCTGCCAAGTTATCAACTTCACAGAAAAAAGGTGCTTCAGTTCCACCACCTTGTTTTGAATGCATTTAATGCAATCAAATCATTCATAGTCTACCTGTAGACTGGATGGTCCACATATTTCCATTTCTCCATGGGGTCATGGAAAATCCTAAATACTCCCAAAGCACAACTTCTGTGCAACTAAAGATAATAAAGGATGTAGAGGGTTTGATGCATTTGCTGTAATGCTGAACATGCCAATTATACCCAGGGGAGAAAACCTTCTTTTCTAATGGATCTCCTTTAAAATCCAGGGCAAATATCCCTTCTGGGCTGCTGTAAGCACATCTAGGCGGAATTTCCTTGCAACATTATTAAATTTACCAGCTAACCCCAGGCAGACCACTCGAGGTACCGCCTCAGTCCAAACTGTTATTAATTTCCACACAGTTTTACTGAATATTAGCAGTGTGAATGGAATGGGGAAGGATGACAAGGTTATTAACCTTTGCCTTCCACACAAAAAGTCCTCTACTCAGCTCCTCCTTATTCATGGTTCAGAGGACAAACAAAATAAGACATATGGATGCCTATAATCATTACTACAGATATTGTGGCAATCACTAGAGGTCCTAGTTTCAGAAGAGGTATATCTTCTATATTAACTGTTATGTAAACAAAGCTCCAAATACAGACTCTATCCAGCTCTGGAAGGGAGCTTCCAGTTCCCCTCTTCCCTCTTACTTTCTCTTTTCATCATTCATTTTCACCCAGACAATTTATAAACCAAGAAACAATAGATTTGAGTTGTGGCCTGTTTTTCATTAGTGCTAAGCAGCTACAACATCCATTGATTTCTTTCGGTGTGGGAATCATTCAGCACTTCTGGAAGTCAGCCCCAATGTATTCCTCACAGCAGTGTTTCCCTACACCCCTTCATTTTGCTCTCAGAGTTTCTATTCCACAGTTTGCTCAAAACAGCCACTTCCTTTATAAAAGTGGAAAGAGCAATATTTGCACTCAATAGCCTACATTTTCTGGACCATTTCTCGAGCTTTTCTAAAATCTATGGTGTTCATTTATTCCCCTTTCTGAACTAGTTCCAGCTTCCCCATTAGGATGTCTTGTATTTCATCATTAGAACAGACAGAGAGTGTTATCTGGCCCAGGACCAGATCAGCTTCAGAGCTCTGCTGCCAGCATTGACAAATTATCCCTTTATGACAATGCTTTATAGCATTTAGGAGCCTCTGCAAACTCACATGGTTAAAAAATGAGGAGGCATTTCCATTACCAAGGAAAATAAATATGCTTGAGTCATGCCAAATCAAAGTGAGAACTGCACGTGGAATGGAAGGTGAGGATGGTGTTTCATTCCCTGTCTCCTGCCTGATTATGTGAGGAAAAAAAAAAGGAGACAGAGGAGACTGTTGCATATGGTAAAATTCACCCACTAGGCACTTCAGCAACCAGAACAGACAGTTCTGGTCTCCTAAATATTGTGTATAGGGAATACAGAGATGTATAAGCTTTGTGCAAACTTGGAAGGAGTTTGCTCTCAAGTCTTTTTAAAAAATTTTTCGTTTGGAATTAGTTGACTTCTTGCTGAAAGAGAAGTCTCCCAGACAATTACCTCTCTCCTTGACTGCCAAATTTGAGTTCAATACCCAACAAGACAAGGTTCAGTTTTACAAAGCACAACCTGGGGAAAGAAAACAGGTTACAGTCACAAAAGAGCAGAAATATCTGGACCTGTCTGTATTGTGAAAAGACACATCTGAAGGGAAATAGAAAAACAACCATGCCTGTTCCACATACCGACAAACTTCAATAAAAGTCATGCCTGCAAAATCACTGGAGAGCTGAAAAGACATCACTTTGTAGTCTTTGTCTTCCAGAAGCGTCTTGTTCTCCACATATTTTCTCCTTGTCTAAAAGAGTCAACCATAAGGATGATGTATTTATTCAAAGGCGGAGCGAGTAGCACACGTAACCTAACACTGGGCTGATGATTTAATACTACATGGTATTAGATCAATGACCCTTAGTTACGGGAAGTGGAACTGAAATCAACCACATGTTGTCAGAGACAATATCAGAGTTAATAAATAATAGGCCAGGAAAACCCTTAACTTTTCTGGACACTTCCAATTCACATTATTATTGAAGAACAGTCATTATTATTACAGATGAATAAAGTTAAGGAAAAATTTCATAAGACTGCAAAGTATTGGGAGCCCACTACTTTGGGAAAAGTTATTCCTTACTTTGCAATAAGCTTAATCTGTCTCCCTAGTTATTTACATGGGGATTGGTCTTGCATTAAGTTTTGCCAGTCATAGCTACAATTATGAGAGGTGTGATTTATTGCTGAACTGTGATGCCCTACTCTAGTATAAGCACCTTTTTTTTTTTTTTAAACTATAGTTCTGTGCCTAAGGAAGAGTTGTTTATGTGCAGGTAGTTAAAGCAGCAGAATGTTCTACTGCTTATAGTTTTAGATTGTCACTCATTACCTCATAGTATAAGCCATTCTTTTGGTATATGAATACCTTCCACATAAAAATTAATATGCTGTGTTCAAAAAAAATTCCTTTCCAAGCTTTCCAAATAAAATTTAACGGATTTTTTTTTAATTGGAAAAATACCTCCTATGTCAAAACTTTGTTGAGTTTTCACAGTGTGCTTTAAAAAAACTGAAAATATCAGTTTTGCCAGCTGTGCCATGTCTCAGTGAAATATCTGGACTTGAATGAGACAGCCATGCATCAATGAACAACACCACCACCACACCTGACAGTAGAGCAGCCCCAGTTCTACACACAACTTCAACATTGACAAACTCTCTATTTATTTCACATAGTATCTATTTAGTTTGCCTAAGTAAATTTTGTGAAAAGCCCATGAAAACCCAACAGTCATCTCCAGCACGAGAAATTAAATTTATGTGAGGTATCACACTTGGCCACTAGGTGATAGTAAAAGCATGTTTGTTCACTGCAGGACTAGCAAAATCAAAACTCATTCAGGCAACTCGATGACCAACAATTATTTCTTTTTATCTTTTTATTACACCTTCTGGTATTGCCTGGGAAATTTCTGAGCAATTTTTGGGTACCATAAAATTAATATGTAGCTTATCAATTTTGTGTTGCAGTAGGTGATGATCAGGAAAGACAGGTGAAAGGAGGATAAGTTTGGATTGTCTCCCTTTCAGAGAGATGATACAATTTCTAAGCGTCACTTGAGTTTCTGTAAGTCTATGCTGAGATCCTAAGCAGCACTGCAGCAATTCAGAGACCTCAGACTGCACTTGTGGAAATCACTCCATACGAACAAACCAAAGAAATTAATAAGCCTAGAAAGCTGAAGTGGGAAAAATATGCTGTTAACTGGAAAGAGTACACAGGGCCTGATTTTCAGCCCATTTTCTTTGGGTCAAGCAGAAGTGAGCCTGCTGAACTGCTTTAAGCAGAGATTCAAATTATGAATGCAATACAGAATGGAATCAGGTGCAGAAGCAGAGAGCTAACAGGGTCTATACAATGCTGTAACCAAAACTGATTTATGGGTTCTTTCAGAGGCAGTGCAGCACTAACATCACATTACTGCTTTTGGACCTACAGCAATAGTCATGGTACTTCCACATGTCACCTAAATGCAGCAGCATGGCTTGCTATGGGCCATGCTTTGCTTTGGCACTTCTTTGCATACTCCCTTGTAAAATATAACCTTGGGCTCCTTTGCTTTAGCTCTGCTCTAGAGCTCTATTTTTCACCTCTTGTCCCAAATTCAAATATTAAATTAAAAATAGTCTATTAGGTCTTCTTGTCTTCTCTGCCAAGCTAAAACCCAGCATGTTGAAGATAAGCCTGAGAAGACCCAGCTGCAGCTTCTGCTCAAAAGAGTCAGGCACAGATTTCGGAGAAGATCCCACTGGTCTATGTTCACATAGACAAGCAGAGGATGTACCTCAGTATTCTCTTTCCCAATGAACAGAGTGGTTAGGAGTGTAGACAAGCCGGGAACCAAGCAGCTTTGTGCTATAAAGCCTAGCTTCAGCTCAGCAAAACAGATGATGCTGTCTCCGGTCCTCCAATCCCAGCTGGGGATGTTTGGCAGGTATACCTGTTTCATAGTAGGGAAGTGATTACAAGTCAGCTGAGATAAGCAGGGCCACAACATTCCCGTAAAATAATGTTTCCTGTCTTGTCTTTATCATTCTTATTTTTTGAAAATCTGTGCTGGAATATGCTAATAGTTGGCTTCTGAATTACTCTTACAAGCAGATTTTGCCCTAAGCCAAGATTTTCAATTGCACTGCTGGATATCATTTGATACGCTGTACTTTCTATGACCAATACCAAAGCAGACATATGATTAAACAAGTTACTGAAGTATGACATGCTAGAAGCACTCATTTTATGGCCCAAGAACATTTGATGCCTGAGCCCTCAGTGATGCTAGATTTAGGTCCATGACAGGCATTTTAACCGTTGAATAAGCATTTGCTGACAACTGTTACATCAAACAATAAAACAAACAAAAAGGTTTTGTTTTTGTTTTTTTTAGTAACGTTAAAAGACATTCTACCTACGTTAGTAATTGGATGAGTAAGAGACACTGGATAAAATCTTGGCCTTTTATAAAAAAGCAGGATCTTTGATTCCAAAAAGGCCAGAATTTCAGCCATGACAACAAGCATGACAGACAGACAACTGTGCTACCTTGTTATGAGACTGAATTATTTGTAAAATCACTCTCGTGTTTGGGTAGTTATTCTTGATAGACAGCACTCTATGGAAGAAAAAAAAAAAAAAAGACAGCAACTTTTGATTAATACGCTTAGTTCCAGCTAAGGTCCTTCATTTTTCAAGTCTAGGTAAATTACTCCAGCAGAAAGCAACCGGAAAATGATCACATTTAGCCCAAAGCCCATATCGAGGGACCTCTACACACTGAGCAAATTCAAGTCCATCATCTAGAGAGGGAGGTAGAAAGACTACAAGCAAATGGCACATAATAAAGGACACAGGGTGAAGAACTGTACCTGTACCCCACTACAACTCTAAAATTGAGAGAGGCAACAGTAATTAGTATTATTTGCTTTGCATATTCCACCTGTAAATTCCACTGACAGACTAAAACCTCTGTTTCAGTAAATGCTCTACAAATAGAAAAGAAGGATAAACCAATTTGGAACTTGCACTTCCGAATTGTTTCTGGGGCAGAATACTATGCCAATTAGGTCATCACCCCCACATAAGCCAGTAGTACTAAACGAGTTCCTAATTCAAGTCTGATCGGTACAAAGATACTCAAAGCGATCTGGCAGTAGAGAGCTGCACAGGACAGTAGGGCATAACTCCCTCCAGCATAAAAGAGCCAGATTGCTCAACTGCTAACATAGTATGTGCATGATAGTGAAGAGGGTAACACCACCACACTAAATAACACCATATTCTGTAAAGGGCTGCAAGGCTGCACAACTGCTACCTGTCTCAATCCTTCAAAGCATCTGATAAAATCATAGCAGAAAGCAGTCAGTTAGCTTTCAGATTTCTCCTGACTGAAAGAACATGACGGGACAAATGTGCTCCCCTGCCAGCTGTACTGTCTGTGTCACTGCTATTATCAACCATGGAGACAACAAAAGCACTGAAGCATCTCATCCTACCTCATGATATTGGAAGTATCTTCAGTGTAAGGTTGTAGAGAGTGAACATCTGCTAGAATCAGACAAGCACTTGCAGATCCCATCT